>NC_137324.1:151007590-152455090 GCF_965287045.1 Carcharhinus amblyrhynchos
GCATCCACATTGATACATGTATCTCCCACACTTTGAGCCAGTCACCAAATGCTGATTTTATCATGAGCCATGTCAAGATCTGGTTAGCAACCTCTACACCTACACAGATGGTCAGCCTGTCTTCAGCATTACAACTTTGAAGTTGAGCATCTCAAATGCTCACAGAACTGAGTAGGTCTGACACAGAGTCTATTGCCTTGAAACTTTAGATGTGTTTCTCTCCTAGTAGGTGCTGGCAGACCTGCTGAGTTTTTCAAGCATCCTCTGTTCTTGTAGCTGATATGTTCAGCAGTATTGCTGTCAAAGGTAGCGTTAGTGATAGTGAAGCAAGTTGTGACATTAAATACAATGTGACTGAGGTGAATTCACACATGACCATGAATCTTATTACAAAAGAGGAGCTGAAGGAAGAATTAGTGATAGACAGAATACTGCAGAAAGTAAGCCAATATCCAAAAACCAAGTGGCCTCACGCATGGCCGCCATGGGCGCATTCTCCCCGTGCTTGTGGGGGTTTTCTCCGGGTGCTCAGGTTTCCTCCCACACCCCAAAGATGTGCTCTTAGGCTGATTGGTGTAACAAATTGTCCCTAAATTAGTCTTCCCTCAATGTGGAATGCCATAAGCATAAACAAGGGTCATGGGTGGAGAGGGGACTCATAATGTTAAAATGGCAGTGTGGGCTCGTTGGGCCGAAGGGCCTGTTTCCCATGCTCTGTTGTTCTTTGTTCTTTGTATGGAGAACATAATGATCTCGCATATTTTGATGACAGCTCCATCACTTGGAAAACCCAAGCAGTTATCCTTAAAGTGCTATAGTAAGTTATATTCCATTTTTCCCATGAAAGACATCTGGATGTCTTTAAGATGAAACAATGATCCAGTGGAGTAACATGGTGGCCCAGCAATAAATTGCTGCATGGAAGTGTTCAAACCACGTAGCATGAACACTCAGGGTGCAGGACTCCCTCCAATAGGCACATGTCAATAACAAATTGTGAACAATGGAGAGAGATGGGTACTTGAGGTGCCCCTCAGGATGCTGCCTCTTCCCTAGCTCACATAAATCAGAGAACTTCCTGTAAATCTAGCACAATCAACAATGAGTGCTCCCTGCCTCACCACTCATAGTTTTTCTACTCCCCTGACGTTACCTGTGAGGTTTTAGGAAATCTAGGGATTCTTTCAAAATGAATTTTCACAGAACAAATCAGATACTGCTTCTCATTATACCCAGAAGTCCTTTATTCACTCACACTGTGCATGTTTGTCAACTTCAAACCCACAAGTTAAACTTAACAATGGAGATGATATTTGACATGACATCAAAAATGGTGGAAATACTCAGCATCTCAATCAAGATGACCATAAACATTAACCCTATTTCTTTCCACAAATGCTGCCTGACTATTGAGTATTTCCAGCATTTTTATTTTTATTTCACATTTCCAACATTCTCTTTTGCAATGTGTTGAGATGGCATTTGGGATTCACGTCATCATTGTGTGCATAAAAACTGCTGAACAATGTTTAACCACACTAAATAGTGTTGAAACCAGTAAGTTGCTGATGGGAAAAAAATGCATGACTGCAGAATTGTTGTATAATGCAGATCCCGTCATAGTAATTATAACTTTGTCCACATCTTAAGAAGTTTGCATTGCTACACAACATACTAAACATTAGATACATTCCTTAATGATATATTTTCAACATTCTGTTGGAACTTGATATTAGCTTACCACAACTATTTAACATATGGATGTTAGTCATTAATGTTGGATTTACTAGCACCATTCCCCCCTTCCTTATTGAGAAATAACCGACTCATTACTGTAATTTACTTACAAGTTACATCATAGTTTTTAGCGAAATTATTATACTTGCATCTAAATCCACAATGCAACAAGTTGGAAGTAGAATGGGTAGGTGAGATGAATGACATTCTTGCTTTTGGGTGTAGATTTGCACACATGCAGAAACAAGTCAAAATTTAATTTGAGAGTGCACACACCCTATACCTTAAGCATGATCCTTTACCTAAATCCACTGGTTTTTATTTCCAAAGGACAATCCTATGTAAGCTGTCAATGATCGTGACAATGTACTAAACCTCTGACCAGTTAGAAGGATAAATCTTCAATATTGATAAGGTGATAGAGTTGGAATTGGAATTGGAATTGGGAGTGATTGATAATTTAAGTAGTTTGGCATTATGCTAGTCTATGTTGCCAGTCAGATTATCAATATTTGGGTGCACAGGGCACAAATTCAAAACTTGCAGATGACACAAAACTTGGAAGCTTTGTGAACAGTGAGGAGGATAGTGATCATAGAAACCGTACAGTGCAGGAAGAGGCCATTTGGCCCATCGAGTCTGCACTAACCACAATCCCAACCAGGCCCTAACCCCATATCCCTACATATTTACCCACTAATCCCTCTAACCTATGCATCCCTGGACACTAAGGGGCAATTTTAGCACGGCCAATCAACCTAACCCGCACATCTTTGGACTGTGGGAGGAAACCAGAGCACCCGGAGGAAACCCACACAGACATGAGGAGAATGTGCAAACTCCACACAGACAGTGACCTAAGCTGGGAATCAAACCCAGGTCCCTAGATCTGTGAAGCAGCAGTGCTAGCCACTGTGCTACCATGCCACACAATCAACATAAAGAAGATTTGGAAAGGCTGATAAAATGGGCAGATAATGGTAGTGGGAACCTGATGTAGAGAATTGTGAAATGAAACATTTTGGTAGGAAAAATGAGGAGAGTTTAAATAAGTGTATTTATTAGTGTCACAATTAGGCTTACATTAACACTGCAATGCAGTAACAGTGAAAATGTCCTAGTCGCCACACTCCGATGCCTGTTCTAAGGGAGATTTTAGCATGGCACCTTTCAGACTGTGGAAGGAAACAGGAGCATCTGGAAGAAACCCATGCAGACACAAGGAGAATGTGCAGACTGCACAAACAGTGACTCAAGCCAGGAATCGAACCCGGGTCGCTGGTGCTGTGAGAGAGCAGTGCTAACCACTGTGCCAATGTGCTGCCCCCTGTGCCACCCTGCTACCCCAAAAGCAATATAGAATATTTAATATTGCAAAGACATTATAAATTAAAAAGCACAAATGTAAAGGGAATGCACAAGTTCATAAAAAGCTGAACTTCATTTTTTTTCTGCTGGAAGGAGAATTTTCCCCTCCGTTCCCAAGCCTTCACTACTTTCATGTATCCTTTGTCAGATTGAGAAGGCCTTGTGTGAAAAATGCACACATAACTCTCAGGCCAGGTCCCCACTGTGAGAACCACAAGAAAATTGCATGTTCTCTCATGCACAATTTTCCTGTGGGATTTTAAAATCCAAAAAAACGCAGTTCTTTGAAGAGCTTGTGACCACCAGGGGAAGTTTGAGGAGTCGGTAACATTCTGAAAGATAGGTGTAACATGTCACTCTTAGTTGCTGCATCATAATATAGATGCAATTTTAATGCAGTGATTAATTATAGGGCAGGTGCAGCAGATGGTCAGGAAGGCGAATGGGATGCTGGCCTTCATAGCGAGGGGGATTGAATATAAAAGTTGGGAGGTCTTGCTGCGGCTGTATAGGGCATTGGTGAGGCCGCAGCTGGAGTACTGTGTGCAGTTTTGGTCGCCGCACTTACGCAAGGATATTTTGGCCTTGGAGGGAGTGCAGAGGAGGTTTACTAGGCTGATACCGGAGTTGAGGGGGTTGAGCTATGAGGAGAGGCTGAATAAACTAGGCTTGTACTCGTTAGAGTTTAGAAGAATGAGGGGAGATCTCATTGAGACATATAAGATGATGAATGGGATGGATAGGATAGAGGTGGAGAGACTCTTCCCGCTCAGAAAGGACAGTAGGACTAGGGGGCACAGCCTCAAGATAAAAGGGGGGCGGTTTAGAACGGAGTTGAGGAGGAACTTCTTCACTCAAAGGGTGGTGAATCTCTGGAATTCTCTGCCCGTTGAAGTGGTGGAGGCTGCCTCGCTAAATATTTTTAAGACGCGGGTTGATGGGTTTTTGATAAGCGAGGGGATTAAGGGTTATGGGGAGAGGGCGGGAATGTGGAACTGAGCCACGGCAGATCAGCCATGATCTTATTGAATGGCGGGGCAGGCTCGAAGGGCTAGATGGCCTACTCCTGCTCCTATTTCTTATGTTCTTATGTTCTTATGTTCTGTCCTGCAAAGATTGACTCTTACATTGATCACTATTGTGCAAGCCTTGTCATGCATTACAATATATTTCTATTGAAGAAAGCGTGATAACATAGAAAAAACATTCCATCAGCCTTTGTTTCGTGTTTTTTGTTGTGATTTAAATTGACTGGCATCTCTGGGTGTTAAAAAATGATCTGCTTTTGAAAGTTGAAAAAGGTCTCTGCACCTGTCCCTGTCCATCGATTAACTGTTCAATCAGTTTTCGGAAGTGTTGGTGGAAACTTTTGTTTTGCTGGTTGTAGTTATTATGAATGATTGGCTGAAATTTTAAAATATTAATGCCTCAGCTCAGCAGGTGGTCTAATGATACAAGAATGATTGGCACTTCTAAGTTGCCATAATAACAGGGTATGTGCAGTAGCGAATGGGTTAATGAACTTCATAATACTTGGAGAATGAAAAAAAATCGTGCAACTTACATGCAGCTTGTTTTCATATATCTCAGATAGATGCAAACTTTGTTTTCGTGTGCCCAGACAGGGAAACTGCAGCTGCCCTTGCTGTTGTACACAAGTTTATGATAGTCCATTCAGGAATGTAGCTGACCCAACTCGTATCTATGTTTGTATCTTTAATTTCGTGGATTTTCGCCTAACATAGTGAAGCTTGCGCGCCCTAAATATATATTCATATATATTTGTTATGTACTGCTTATGTGTCATGTACCAACATATTATACATATTATATGCTATACAATTTATGAACATAGATTGTTATACCGGCCCGTTAATTTTAACTTGTCTTGTCAACTTGTGTGTTAGCTGAGGGCTAATCACACACGACAATTACGGCCTTGAGATAACTATGAAGAAATGCCGAGGCAGCCATGTTCCCACGGTGGAGGACAATCCACAGCCTGGGAAACTGCTGAGATTAAGAAGATGCATACGTAACCGGGGGGATATAAATATATGCTCTTAAGTTGTATTCGGAGAGACACCTGGGGAACCGCTGTTCGGTACCAGGTGTATCTCCCAAAAGCTTTTGAATAAATTTGCTGTACTTTGACTCACAATTGGACTCAGAGGTATTTTTACCAACAACAGTATGCCTTTGATGTGGTCTCTTGTTTGTTTACAAACCTAATAGGCACTTAAACCATTTCATTTAGTGATTGTTTTTTGCTTTTTCAGTATCAATGATAGCGGTTTTGAATTCAGGATTGTATTAAATTGTTAGAGGTTTATTTTCTCCCAATTATTTTAAAACAATTTCCACTACTATTGGATTGTTCCTGAGGACTGTACATGGTGGGTACTTTGTGAGTGACAACAGAAGGTACATGGGAAGCATGGAGGTTGGCATGGGCAATTTGAGGAGCAGGTGGGTGAGAGAGAGTGGAGGTTGTATAAGGTGGCATGGGACACATGAGAGGCAGAGTGATATGGGGTGACGGGTGGGATGAAGACTATGGGGCCATATGAGAGTGGGTGGAGGGTTGAGGAGGTGATAGGTGAGGTTCCTACCAATCCATTGCAGCTCACAAAATGCACATCAAGCCCTAACTCTGTGAAAAGATACAAATCTTAGTCAAGGTCACATCATACATGCACATTTCAGAAGGCACAGAAGATCACAGAAAACCCAGTGTGTGAAGATTTGATGTACATTTATGAAGAATTTATTCAACCTCAACTGGAGCATTGTGTCCAATTCTGGGCACTGCACTTCAAAAAGATTGTGATAACTTTTAAGTGAGCGCAGGAAAGATTTACAAGAATGGTTCCAGGAACGAGGAACCTCAATTATGTGGATGATTTGGAGAAGAAGGAGTTGTTCTTGAAGAGAAGGTTAAAAGGATATTTGGTAAAGGTATTCAACATCACGAAGGGTCCAGACAGATTCAGTGAAGAGAAAGCATATCCCCATCGACAGAGGGGTCTAGAGTCAGAGGACACAGATTTAAGTTGAGTAGCAAAAGGACCAATGGCAACATGAGTAAAACATTTATTTTGTGAGGAATGTTTGGATGCACAGACGGGAGTGTGGCAGTGAAAGATTCAATTGAGACTTGCAAAAGACAATTGGATAAGAACCTGAAAAGAGGGGATCTTTGGGTTTGGAACCTGAAAAGAGGGGATCCGTGGCTGGGAGATTCATGATTGGCTGGATGTTGGTCATGAGACCTGCTACAGGGCCCCTGCTGATGTCTCAAAGTATTAGTAAGAATTTTGGTTTGAGTTTCCTGTCTGTAAAACTTCCATTTCAAAATATTAATTTCTTTCCTCCATTCCCAGTTTTCTCTCCGCTGTCTGGGTTCCGTTCTCCAGCTCCTGTCTACAGACTGACAATAAAACCAATGGGTCTTACTGGGGGTGTTGGGGTGAAATTAAACATGCTAAGGTGCAATTAATTCAAGCATGAACCCTGACATTCAGGCTTTAACAGCCAACACCCAAGCTCTTTGAAACTTGCCAGAGTCAACAAGGTGAGAATATTTCGAGCATTTTCTGTTTTGATTTTAGATTCCCAATGTCAGCAGTATTTTCACGGGAAGTCTTGTTTACTGTCAGGGTGTTTCTATTATGAGAATTCTACATCATTATCTGATGAATAAAACATTAGACTCAAGATTGGAGATCCTTAATTACATTTGATTTTTTAAGGTTTTTTACATGAAATTATATTCTCCCAGTAACCCTTTACAAGATGATTGAGAAGGCATAGCCTTCATCGGCCAGGCATGGAGTATAAGAGTTGGCAAATCAGGTTGCAGCTATATTAAACCTTGGTTCAGCCACATTTGGAGTTTTGCATGCTATTCTGGTCACCACGCTACCGGAAGAATGTGGAAGCTTTGGAGAGATTGCAAGAAGTTTCAGCAGGATGTTGCCTCGTCTCGAGGGCATTGGCTACAAGGAGAAGTTGAATAAACTAGGATTGTTTTCATTGGAAAGGCGGAGGTTGAGGGGAGACCTGATAGAGGGCAACAAAATTGAGAGGCATGGAAAGGGTGGATCCTTTTTCCCAGGCTGCAAGTGTCAATTACGAGGGGCACAAGTTCAAGGTGAGAGGGGGAAAGTTTAAGGGAGATATGCAGGGGAAGTTTTTCACACAGAGAGTGGTGGGTGTCTGGAACGTGCTGCCAGAGGAGGTGGTGGAAGCAGGCACATTAGTAACATTTAAGAGGCATCTACATGAATAGGGAGGGAATAGAGGGATAAGCACCAAGTAACGGCAGTTTTTTTTAGTTTAGTTAAGGCATCATGATTGGCACAGGCTTGGAGGGCCGAAGGGCCTGGCCCTGTGCTGTAGTTCTCTTTGTTCTTGGTTCTGTGCCAGTGAGCCATGCATCAACAGTCAAGGCAGCACAGATGGAACTGAGTGTAACCTCACATTGCTCTGTAAGTGATTGTCAGTATTTGGTTGAGAGCAATTGGGAGTGAATCTTCCTCTTCCCCTGGGGAGTAGGCTCTCTGTCCATTCCCCCTTCTGCACAACATAACCAAAATTATGAATTTATGTGAAAGGAATCCAAGGGCAGAATCTTATGGTATCAGGCATCTTGTGTGGCGATTGGAGGGCCAGTGAGGAACCTTTGGTGCCTTCCTTTGGGGAAGGTTAGCTGAACCACAAAGCACATCAAAACCCTGGGCTACCTGGGGCTGGAAGTTCCACCCTGCTGGGAGCTGCTGGCCAATCACAGCAGCACTTATGCACAGCAGCACGACTGATCATGCCATGGCTGTTATCAGAAAGGCACCATAATGAAACCCAAGATTGTAGAGGTTGCTGGCTATAGGTAGATAGTGTGGCAGGATAAGGGAGGAGGGAGGAGCGTCAAGGGGTGGGGTTGTGAAGAGTTAATGGGGAAGGGGGACCAGAAGTAAGGGCAGGTGCGTGCCCTTCAGTGCCACCACCCCTTCTGGATGTCGAGCTGCACAATCAGGCATTGATTGCCTTTGATGGAGGGATACCCCAGCTGAGATGGCAAGCAGCCCACGCACGTTCACCTGATGGGCCTCCTTAAACTGCGTTTGTTCAAGCAGCTGCAGGATGAGACCCCGAAGAGATCATTAGTTGGCTATTTAAGAACCTCAGTTGGCAGCAGGGTGGGAAAGTTGGCCATGAGCCTACTACCTGGAACCTAATTCTGGTGGAGACAGAAAGACAGTGGGATTCAGGCACATCACCAGCCACCTAAGAGAATGTCCTTCCTGCCTCCAAGCTCGCTACCAGTGGGGGAAAATTCTGTCCTCTGTTGCAAATAGGGGAGGGGCCTAGTCGTATTATCGCTAGATAATTGATCCAGAAACTCAGTTAATGTTCTGGCAACCTGTGTTCGAATCCTGCTATAGGAGATAATGGAATTTGAATTTAATAAAAAATTCTGGAATTTTACGAATCTACTGATGACCATGAAACCATTGCCAATTGTCAGAAAAGCCTATTTGGTTCACCAATGTCGTTTAGGGAAGGAAATCTGCCGTCCTTACACAGTCTGGCCTACATGTGACTCCAGAGCCACATCAATGTGGTTGACTCTCAATTGCCCTCCAACTATGGATGGGCAATAAATTCTGGCCAGCCAGTGACAGCCATGTCTCATGATGAATAAAAAAAAAATCATTATCCTGTCACTTGATACTCCAGCACATCACAGTTCAGGTATGGTACTTCATCACACAGCCTTAAAAAAAGTTATTGTGTCCTTTCTGCCTGTCTTCATGTGTTTGGATGATTTCCTTTGTGCCTTGAATCTGTTTTGAAGTCATGCTTTAATGACTTTATGAATTTACCAGCTGGGAACCACTAATTGAATCTTTTAAACGAAGAATAAAGCCACATTTTACTGATTTAAAATCAGTCAAACGTAGCTAAATATTTACATAACTCTACCTTCTAGATTTTAATGCTATTGAAATCATGATAATTTGTCTAAGAAGTTTAAAGTTTTTAAAGGTTATTTATTTGTGTCACAAGTAGACTGACATTAACACTGCAATGAAGTTACTATGAAATTCCCCTAGCTGCCACACTCCAGCACCTGTTCAGATACACTGAGGGAGAATGTAGCATGACCAATACATCTAACCAGCACATCTTTTGGATTGTGGGAGGAAACCGGAGTACCCGGACGAAACCCATGCAGACACGGAGAGAACATACAGACTCCACACAGACAGTGACCCAAGCCAAAAATTGAACCCAGGTTCCTGGTGCTTTGAGGCAGCAGTGTTAACCATTGTGCCATCGTGCTGCCCAGGAACAATTACATTCAAAGGGTTTGGAAGGGGACCATCTCCTACACTATTAGCAAAGTATTCTGACAATCACCTGGCTACTCAGGTGGGTTGGACCACTGAATCCCACTGGGTGAGATAAGTGGATAAGGAGCTAAGTGTGCTAAGTGGGTAAGAGGATATGGTGATCAGATAAGTGGATAAGGGGACAGGGTGGGTAGAATAGCATTGAAAATGGTTGTCTGGTCAGTCAGGTTGAGCTGGGGGGTCCAGAGGGATGCAGGTCAAGCAAGCTAGTCAGGTCTAATCAGGGGAGAGGCGGATGCTGGGGGTTATTCAGATAGGGCATGAGCGAGTCGGGGTATTCAGGTCAGGTGGTGGGATTGGGCAGTTGTTGGGGAGGAATTTGGGGAGGCAGTTGTATAGTTACTCAGGAATTAAACTAAGATTTTTCTATGTAGCATTTCCTAGGGTAACTGCTCAGGTAATTAAGTTGGAATCATCTGAAGTCTCTGACTTTAATCCAGAGATGGAGGGTTTTAGGGAGGGTGCCGGAGGTGGGCGGGGTGGGGGGATGTGGACAGGAAAATTGTCCATTGGACGTTCAAACTTCCTGAGAAATTCCCACAGATTCAGTGCATTGGGACTTCCGAGGGGTCCCATAGCATATCTTTGGGAATATGTCTGGTCTCTGATGATCAGATTTGGGCCGTTAACTTCTTGTATAATCTTCCTGTGAAATTAGAGAAGTCTGTTTTGCTGTTTAATGCATGGGATTCCAATTTCCCAGGTGGCAGGGCCATTATCATAACCCATGTCTGACTCCTTCTCTTGAAACCTAGTCATCACTGGACTTTAGTTTCTGAGAATTGAATAGCCTGTCTACTGTTGCTTTGAAGGCACATACATGAATAATGAGCACACAGTCATGAAAAGATAGAGCAAAAATTCCAATGGAAATATACACCAGTAGACAAGAACACTCTCAGGAATGGATGCAATTAGTTTGGAAAAAGTCTGCGTCCATCCTGTTTAATTTACCAGTGATGACAGCTTTTCTTAAGAAAGCAAGAATACTTACGTTATAACATGCCACTTGCAATAAACTTTGTTACATTTTTCCAAAAATAGAATTGGTCTATTTTATTTTGAAAGATTGAGGGTCGTGTGGGTTTGGTTGTGCTGAGAACTGAAACCAGCAAAAACGACATTGCGTCCAACCCTTGGCTTATTGCTTTAACTAGAGCGTGTTAGGTTATTTCTACATGATCCCCTGGAAGTTAACATATTGCTTAATGAGAATGATGTTTTAAAAAACAAAAAACAAAGAACAATACTGCACAGGAAACAGGCCTTTCAGCCCTCCCAGCCTGCGCTGCTCATTGGTCCAACTAGACTATTCATTTGTACTCATCCATTCCCAGTCTGTTCATGTGGCTATCCAGATAAATCTTAAACGATCCCAGCGTGTCCACCTCCACCACCCTACTTGGCAGTGCATTCCAGGCCCCCACCACCCTCTGTGTAAAATATGTCCCTCTGATATCTGAGTTAAACCTTGCCCCCTTCACCTTGAACTTGTGACCCCTCGTGATCATCACCTCCGACCAACCTGGGAAAAAGCTTCCCATTGTTCACCCTATCTATGCCCTTCATAATTTTATACACCTCTATTAGGTCTCCCCTCATTTTCCATTTGATTTGATTTGATTTATAATTGTCACATGTACTGGGATACAGTGAAAAGTATTGTTTCTTGCGAGCTCTACAGACAAAACTTACCGTTCATAGACGGGAAGGAAAGAAGTACAAATGTTGCACTTACAGATAGGGTATAGAGAATAATCAGCTCCATATGTGATAGCTCCATTCAAAGGTCTGATGGCAGCAGGGAACAGGCTGTTCTTGAGTCTGTTGGTACGTGACCTCAGACTTCTGTATCTTATTTCTGACAGAAGGTGGAAGAGAATATGTCTGTGGTGCTTGGGGCCCTTGGTTATGCTGGCTGCTTTTCTGAGGCAGCAGGAAGTGTCAGTGGAGTCAATGGATGGGAAGCTAGTTTGCAAGATAGACTGGGTTACGTTCACAACCTTTTCTAGTTTCTTGGAGTCTTGGTCAGAGTAGGAGACAAGCCAAGCTTCATGCATCCAGAAACAATGCTTTCTATGATGTATCTAAAGAAATTGGTGAAATCGGAACGGACATGCTGAATTTCCTTAGCCTTCTGAAAAAGTAGAGGCATTGATAGGCTTTCTTAACTACAGCATCAGCATGGAGACACCAGGACAGGCTGTTGGTGATCTGTACACTGAGAAACAAGAAGCTTTCGACCATTTTCACTTCACCATTGTTGATGTAGACAGGGACATGTCCTCTACTACTTTTTCTGAAGTTGATGACTATCTCCTTTGTTCTACTGACATTTGAGGGAGGGATTATTGTCGTCGCACCAGTTCAACCAGTACAACCAATTCTTATGCATCCACCAGTATTTCAGAAATTCATCAGTGAAGGTGAAAACATGAGGAGAATTGATTGGCCTGATTCAAATGGATATTATTCAGTAAATATCCAGTACTCATATCGGCATTCTTATCAGCTAGTGGGAAAGGATTTGTTCATTGTATTTTTGCTGAGAGGTTATATTCCACACTTTAGACTCTTTTGCAATCATAAGTAGAAGAGTAACTCAGTGGTTGCCTGAGAGAGGAGCACAATCCAGGACCAATATGGATTGGCTGTTAACCACTCTCCGAAATAGCCTCGCAAACCATCATTTGGATGAACCCTTGACAGAAAAGTCGAGTAAGAAAAAATCCTGCACACATCAGACAAAGCTCATAGGGATCGGAAATGACTGTGTATCTGTGTTTGTGCTTACATGTGTGCATACGCATGCACACACATTTGAATATGTGCACACATGTCTGTATGTATGTGCACATGTCTATGTATATGTCCGTGTATGTATATTTGTGTGCATTTGCATACATGTGTTTGCGTGTTATGAGTTATTCAACTCAGCACACTGGTGTTAGCCTTAAGCAAAATGAAGATTACATTATTACAAAAACTACCCCTGCAAATTGTAGAAACATAGAAACTAGAACCAGAAGGAGGCCATTTACCTTTTCGAGCCTGCTCTGCCATTCATTATGACCATGGCTGATCATCAAATTCAGTGATCATCCAGCAACACCATTAAGGAACAAGAGCTTGTGTAGGAGTAGCAAACTTTGCCTTTCCAGAATCAGCTTGTTCAGCTTTTAAAAGAAATGCGGGAGATGATCTCATCAAAGTTCTGAGGCTGAATTCCCATCATCTCTCACAGATAGAAGGATGCCAAACACTGTGTTTTTAATGGTATACCAAATTCATGTGTATTGTTAAACAGCCTTGTTAGTCCAGAGAGAATATTATTTTACATTTGTTAAATAGTTTCTCTGTTATCACAGAATCATAGCATCCCTACAGTGCAGAAAGAGGCCATTCGGCCCATCGAGCCTGCACCTGCAACAATCCCACCCAGGCCCTATCCAAGTGACCCCTTGGTATTTACCCTGATAATCCCACTGATACTAAGGGGCACTTTAGCATGGCCAATCAACCTAATCCTCACAGCGGCACAACGGCCAGCACTGCTGCCTCACAGCACCAGGGACCTGGGTTCAATTCTGGCCTCGGGTCACTGTCTGTGTGGAGTTTGCATATTCTCCCTGTGTCTGCGTGGGTTTCCTCCAGGTGCTCTGGTTTCCTCCCACAATCCAATGGATTGGCCATGCTAAATGACCCCTAGTGTCAGGGGGACTAACAGGGTAAGTATGTGCCATTACGGGAATAGGGCTTGATTGGGATTGTGGTTGGTGCAGATGCAATGGGCTGAATGGCCTCCTTCTGCACTGCATGATTCTAGTCTATGATTCTGTTCTATGATCTTTGGAATGTGGGAGGAAACTGAAGGAAGCCCACATAGACTCGAAGAGAGTGTACCAACTCCATAAAGACAGCCACCCGAGGCCAGAATTGAACCTGGGTCCCTGGTGCTGTGAGGCAGCAGTGCTGATCACTGTGCCATCTGCTGAGAAGCTGAATGTTTTTAAAATAATAAACACTTTTGTTTGTGCTGCCTTAGCTTCTACATTTAGCTCAATTATTTGTTTTTCTATCTGTAAAGTTTCAAATTCTAAGCAAGTGGATTCCATGATTTTCACTTCCTGGTTTGTTGTCTGTGGGTTTACTGCAATGTGATTGGCTCCTTATCCTGCATGATGATATCATTGTTGGTGAAAGTCTGGAGATTGCCGTGACTTGGTTACAGATTCAAACTGGCATCAAGAAAGGGGAAATCTATGCCACAGAGCCTGCTGGATCTTGATGAGCAGATTTCTCTGTGATCAAAGGTAAGGACCATTACTTCGCTGCTGCTCATGAAATCCTATTAGTGGAATTGACATGAAACTGTTCTATGCAGACTGAAGAGAAACCTCACAGGTTCCAAAACTCTAAAAATAGAGTAAGCAAATAAAAAACAGGCATAAGTGACAGCATGTTAACAATGAGGGAAAACATTAAAACTGACACACATATTAATAATCACCACAATAACAGACATAATTAAATTAACTGAAATGAGAAATGATATTAATTATAGTAAAATATGTATGATTAATAAGCCAATGATAAAGAAATATTAATTGCAGAAGTGATAATGGATGAGCATTATAGTTTTAATAATAATTAAGTATACACATTGTAAATGTCTTTACTGAGTGGAAATGCAAATGGAATAAAATATGTAGGCATCCTTGCCTCTGTCTGTTCTGCTCTGCTGTTTTTCTATTGAGTGCCACCTTGTCCTTAAATGATGGGAAAGAATATCATTGATTGTGAGGTGCTTGCCACAGCTGAATAGCTTGAGGTATGTGGAAGCAGTGGGAGTGAGACTGTCATCATTGGAAGATATTTGAGGGACAAGTAGAGTACCTGGATGATATGCCTGTGCTTCTAAGTGCCAGGGAAGTGTTAATGGGGATGTGATGCATTTATCAGAGGTTGATGGTAAGAAATATAATCTGAAAATATGTTCACTAACCATGACCATCTACATGAGGTTGTTAAACTCCTTGTGATGCTGGTGCTAAGTCCTCAGGACCAGGCTTTTCGCATATCTATAGAAGCTTTTGCGTTTAGTTTTTATGTTCCCTGTCAGCTTACTGTCTTATGCTATTTTCCCTTTCTTAATGAATCCCTTTGTCCTTATTTGCTGAATTCTAATCTGGTCTCAATCGTCAGGTCTGCTGCTTTTTCTGGCCAGTTTGTATGCATTTAGATTTAATACCATTGCTGATGTCCCTTGTAAGCCATGGTTTGGCCATCATTCCCATTTTACTTTTGTGCCAGACAGAAATGAGCAATTGTTGAAGTTCACCCATGCGCTCTTTAAATGTTGGCCATTGCCTATGCACCATCATCCCTTTAAGTAGCTTTCCCCAATCTATCATGACCAACTCGTACCTCATATCATCATAGCTTCCTTTATTTAGATTCAGAGCCTTAGTCTCGGAATCAACTATGTCACTGTGATAACCCCAGGGTTTGCATGGGGAAATCACTGATTGACCTCCCTGTAGGACTTGTTGAATATGAGCTCCCTGGGGATTGGTAGTTAACTCAACAGGTGGAGCTCATATATTGAGCCCTGTATAAAGCAGGCCCCTGAGTGGATCCATTATAATACTATCCCGATTGAGACATGTTTGTGTTCACCACATGCTTGTGGTTTTGCTTTACTTTATTTTCTGCAGTGAAGCACTGTTCCTTTACAGTTGACTCATGGAGTTGTAATAATCATTCTCCATCTTGACAAAATATTCTATCATATTATGGCTGCTCATTCCCAAGGAGCCTCCTGTGATTGTGTGCAGCTCATGTTTTTAGAGGGTTAAGCTGTTTTTAAGAGGAGCATGCTGTCTGCACCATGTGCTCTCTCCAAATGTGGCTGAGCCCCATGCTGAGCTCTCAGGCTGCCAGCTGTGTGGCTCTGCTTAGATGAATGCTACAATCAGAGAATTGTGAAAATAGCAACATAGTTATATACAACCAACTTCCACAGCAAAGGTAATGAATTGTAACTGCATCCAAGAAATAGCATGGACCATTTTCTAGCCCAACAACTAACATTTTTAGATGGGATTTCCAGTGGTAAGGGTATATAAATGCTGTCTTGCCTTTGGCTGAAGCCCGGGACAGGTAAGGAATGTTTTGGCCCTGTGCATGGTTGTCAAGGCAAATGTGCAAAAACGTGACTCGGTAGACCATCTTGCAATGCCTCTTTGTTCTTCTTCATTGTAAATGTGCTGCTATATCACAAAGGGAAAAAGTAATGAACTTTGCCAAGTATTCAGTTTCCTCTGTGTACAGACATGCTCCTATTCTCCAGTGTTGTGTAATTGTGTCATATTAAAGTGCTGACTTGTTATTTGCTAAATATGGCAAGAACTGTGCCAAGACGATGTTTCATAATGCCGTTTGCTCACATATGGGTGTAAGATGGTTAGTGCATTGAGTACTTGTGCAGCACTCATTCTTTCTTTTTCCAATGTATGCCACTTTTATGTCTGATTATGGGAAAAGACAGAAAGTCGTGGTTGTCAAGAGGAGGTGGGAATCACTAAATCTTTGATCTATGACTTCTTAGGAGAGATTATGAGCACAGAGAGAATTGAAGGGCTGTGGAGGCTGTAAGCTGCACATAAACTCATGGAGAATATATTTTACTTTTGATTCCTTATCTCCTTATTCATTTATTCATTATTTCTTCACACACCAACAGCTATTGAAGCATTTCAGTGTGACACATTTTACTTGCAAAGTACAGCAATCGCCAAGGGGTGTCTTACTACAAGGATTGTAAGTTCTTCTGCTCAATTGCCCAGGAGCAGGTGTGCCAGATATATAACTTCAACTTTGAATCTCACATCACCCTGAATCAGCCATGGTAAAGTGGCACACACTATCGCAGATAGGCCCACTGCAGGAGGGAATATTTGATGAAGCATTGACTGCCTGTAAGAATCAGTCAGTTAAAGTGGCATGGCAAGGAGTGTAAGCTACTGGCTGAAGGAGCAGCCTGAGGCATCCTTCAGTTCGAGCTCAGGGATTGAAACTGACTGGCATATCTACAAACATACTTTAGTAACTCAACATCAACATCTTATTTATTGACTACAGCTCAGCCTTCAACACCGTTATCCCAACAAAACTCCAGGGCCTAGGACTCGACACCTCCCCGTGCAACCACGCAATCAGTAAGGATAGGCAACAATACCTCCTCCACAATTATCCTCAACACCAGTGCCCCACAAGGCTGTGTCCTCAGCCCCTTATTATACTCCCTATACACTGTGTAGACAAATTCTGCTCCAACCCCACTTTCAAATTTGCTGATGATACCACCATAGAGGATCGGATCTCAAACAATGATGACATGGAGTACAGGAAGGAGACAGAGAATCAAATGAAATGGTGTGATGACAATAACCTCTTTCTCAATGTCAGTAAAATGACAGAAATAGTTATTGACTTCAGGAAGCATTGTGGAGGACCATGTCTGAAGCTATAAGGACCTCAGACAAATCTACCATAAAAGCGAATTACTGCAGATGCTGGAACCTGAAACCAAAAGAGAAAATGCTGGAAAATCTCAGCATCTGTAAGGAGAGAAAAGAGCTGACGTTTCGAGTCCAGATGACCCTTTGACAAAGCTAACATAGTACAAATCTACCATAGTCTGCCTTAGCTTGGGACAACAATCACATAAGAATTCAACAGCCTCATCACCCTGCAGTGATTTTATTCTTTCATAAATCTGCAGTGGTTGTGACGGAGTTCCCAACAACAGGAGAACGACAGGACATGGTGATGTCCTTCAGAGCAAATTCATAATGAATGACTGGAGATAGATTCCCAAATAACCTGGCTGCACAAGCCAACTGATCACCTGTATCACCTGAAGTTCCAGGATCAAGTTCTGACCAAGTACAGGGAAGTATGCTGCTAGCTCTGTTCCTAGAGGCAAGTGATAATGCCTAGCAACCTCACTCTGACCTCTCACTGACAGCTGGCTTAGACGGAGTACATCGTTAAAAAGTAGAAGACATGTTTTGTCTGAGGGGTAGCACTGGGCCAAATCATACTGAATGTAGGTGTACTACAAAAGCTAAGAAAAGTTTAATGTGGTTGGGGATAAATGATGTAGCAGTCACATGCACTGATCTACATCTGAGTCTAACGCAACTGAAGTTTTACTTAGCAAAGGAAATGGATGTAGGTGGAAATGATTTTTTTTGCACTGATAATATAAAACATTAAAATAAAGGTTTGATAAAGAGCCATCCTTTGTAGTTCTGACAGATTGAATTGTTCATTGTGTACCCAGTTTCTGTAACACCTGGCTAGCAGTATCTTCTTCTATTTGTTGTTGTCTTTCACCTGACTACTCCATTTTTAGGTCTCTTTGGAGGGGAAAGTTATGCAGGACAGAGCAGGCAAAATTAATTCTAGAGGCCATGATGGTGCTGCACCCAACTAACTTATCCAAGCAATATATAAAATTTAAATTTTATTTATTAGTGTCATAGGTAGGCTCATCTAAACACTGCAGTGGAATTACTGTGAAAATCCCCTAGTTGCAACACTCTGGCATCTGGTTGGGTACACCGAGGGAGAACTTAGCATGGTCAATGCACTTAACCAGCATATCTTTCAGACTGTGGGAGGAAACCGGAACACCCGGAGGAAACCCTCAGAGAGACACGGAGGACATGCAGACTGCACAAACAGTGACCCAAATCTGGGTCACTGGTGCTGTGAGGCATCAGTGCTAACCATTGTACCACTATGCCTACCAGGGAACTGTTGTTAATAGTGACCAGAATTGTGTCTCACTACAATCCTATTGGACCCCTGATTACATTGTGCCTCTTCTCTTTTGCCTTTTGGTGGTACAGTGTTGGGATAAGCTATGCCTTTTGAGCTTCATACTTAGTCCACAATAGTGATTCCTAGATGTTCCTTTTCCTTTCAAGGAATGTTCTTTGTAATTCTGTTTTTTGTGCACAACCTGATAGTTGTTCTTTGTGCATCTCAGTCCAAAGATGTGCAGATTAGGTGGGTTGTCCATACTAAATTGCCCCTTACTGTTCCAAGATTAAGGGGATTAGCAGGGTATATATGTGGGGTTACCGGCAAGGGCCTTGGTTGTCTGTTCTGTCGAAGAGTCAATGCAGACTTGATGGGCTGAATGGCCTTTTTCTGCACTGTAGCGATTCAATGACCTTCGAGGGAATTTTGTTGCATGTGACTCCTTTGTTCCCTGCCTGGTGCATTCCCAATTGCTGTGCAACCATGTACCCACACAGTTTAGACAGAACAATGTTTTTAAACAGTATTTCTATTGCCACAAAATAATGAACCAAAGAAATTGATAGGGTAACCAGCATTGACATACATAATTCTATTCTTATAGCCACAGAAAACCTGCCCACGAAGGATCTGTACTCTTTTGAATCCTGCATGGAGCTGTATTGAGGAAAAGCATATGCATGGTCACATAATCAAGGATAATCTGAAAGAGTCTTTTGCATTCATGAATGAATATAAACATATATTGTCATATGACTTTAATCAATATGCTGCGTATGCTAATTATGCTAAATTACGTTTTGCAGAAATTAAGAGTTTTTTTATCCTACTGATCATTTATTTCCACAAAAAATTGACTCTCGAAACCTTCAACATTCTGTACAAGCACTTTTCCTGGGCAGCATGGTGGCACAGTGGTTAGCACTGCTGCCTCACAGTGCCAGAGCCCCAGGTTCAATTCCAGTCGCAGGTCACTGTCTGTGTGGACTTTGCACATTCTCCCCATGTCTGCATGGGTTTCCTGCGGGTGCTCTGGTTTCTTCACACAGTCCAAAGGTGTGTGGGTGAGGTTGATTGGCTGTACTAAATTGACCCTAGTGTCAGGGGGGACTGGCAGGGTAAATGTGTGGGGTTATGAGAATAGAGCCTGGGTGGGGTTGTGGTCGGTATAGACTTGATGGACCGAATAGCCTCCTTATGTATTGTAGGGGTCCTGTGATTTTCTGGACTTGATCAAATTTAAGAGCCAGCATCTATACAGGTGATTAGTACCACAGAGTTGAGACCTAATGTCATAATCCTCTGATTTTCCTCCTCCGGAACATACATATCAATATATACACACATAATTGCGAGTCAAAGCTGAACTTGCCAACAATTTCAACTGTACAAATAGCCAGAGGTCAAACATGCAGGCCAAGTTATGAAATGCTGTCAGGGAGGCTCCAAGAAGATTCCAAACTTCCCGAAACAAATGAGATCAGCATGGCACAGAAGCAAACTGTTGCCTGAGGCCTTGCAAATGGCATAGCCCGCAACATTTAAAGATCCGTGGCAATTCAGATGCTTTTCTTTTCATTCAGCACTGCAGAGTTGGTGTTCAAAAACGTTGGGGCAAGTTTGATGCTTACAGTGACAGAGAAACAAACCAAAGTAAGTGCAGTTGGAAATAGGACAGCAAATTCTTTGATTCACAGTCTTTTTGAACATTATTCCACACAGGCAGCACAGAACATGTGAATTTTTTTGATTGTATCCTAGGCTGCTGGAGTATCTTACATGATTCCACAGGAAATGTGCCCTCACAATGGGGTAACTTGAGACAAGTGTCAGTCAAAAAGAAGTTTCTTTCATTGAGGATAAAATGAAAACCTCGGAGTGAAATCCATCCTATAATACTATTGTTGGACTTCCCAGCCCTTCAGACTTGTCCTGGAGTCACCATAAATTAAAGAACATGGGTCAAAATTTTCTAGCCGCCCTTGCTGGTGGGATCGTCTGGTCTCACAAATAGCAATACCCCACCATGGGTTCCCCAGCAGAGGAGAGCGCATTCAACTGGAAACCCTGTTGACGGCGACTAATGGTGGGCTCTTTTGGAGAGTCAGTGCAGACTCAATGGGCTGAATGGCCTGCTCCTGAACTGTAGATATTCTAGGGATTTTATTCATGTACAAAGAAACAGTAAAATGCCACACTGGAAAGCCCAGGAAAGGTAAAAAAAAGGAACAGGAAATGCATTTAAGGAGAAGCTAGCTAAGCAAATAAGGAGAAAGGGATTGAAGAATATACTGTGCGGATAAAATGAAGAGCTGTGGGAGAAGGTTCGTATGGAGAATAAACACTGGCATAGATCATATGGTTGTGTGGTCTATTTCAGTGTGGTAGATGTCATTAGTTCTATGTAAAGTTCTAAAAGCACACAGCAATTCTGTCAGCATCTGTAAATAGAGGAGGTCTGGTAATATTTCAGGATGTTTGAAATGTTTGCAGGTTCTGGACCAACTCTGATAAATGGTTTTTACCCACAACCTGCCTTTTCTCACCATAGATGCCGAGAGAACGTCAGATCTTACTTCTTGCATTTTCTTCATCTTTTTCATGATTTTGAGAATTTGAAACATGCATTGAAGTAAAAAATATAGGGAAATGGTGTGTTTCCTTTCAATCAAAAATAGAAAATGCTGGAAAATCTCAGCAGGTCTCATCTGTGGAGAGAGAATATAGCCAACATTTTGAGTCTAGATGACCCTTAGCGCTAAGAGCAAAGAAAATCAGCAGAGATGGCTTTTTCAAATTCCACATCCATGATATTTTGCTTTCGTCTTAGTGTTTTCTTTCAATCACCACTTTTTAAAATTAAAATTTACTTCCACATTTTAAATAGGAAAGCAATGTACTGCATTGTATGAAGTTTGAGATTACTGCAGTGCAGCAATAACCATGGAAGCATTTTGGGCTAAATATCATATTTATGATAGCAGAAAGATCTATTTAAAAAAATCAAGTTTGGAAAGGTACTTGATGCCTGTTGCTTATTTTGACACAAGGGTGGCACAGTGGTTAGTACTGCTGCCTCACAGTGCCAGGGACCCAGGTTCGCTTCCTGGCTCAGGTCACTATCCGTGCAAAGTCTGCAGTTCTCCCCCCATCTGCGTGGGTTTCCTCCCACAGTCCAAAAGATACACTGGTTAGGTGCATTGGCCATGCTAAATTCTCCCTCAGTGTACTGAACAGGCACAGGAATGTGGCGACTCAGAGATTTTCACAGTAACTTCATTGCAGTGTTAATGGAAGCCCACTTGTGACACTAATAAATAAACTTCAAAAGGCAGGACACAATATAAAAGGAACACAGTGAAAGCTCAAAGGTAGCCTGCTCTACATAAAAGAATACAGTTCTTTAAAATTTAAGCTCCTAGCTTTACAGTGATGATAAATTACCTGAACAGATAATCTTTTTTAGTTTCAGAGTTTAAAACAGCTAAACCTTATGTCAAAATATTTTAACGTTTCCAATGTAATTGCAGTCAAATGTTAAAATCTACATTGAAATCAGCCAAAGTGTGAGTCTGTAGCTATTATCTAAGTGGCGTGTGTTATAGGCATAACTGTTCTTTAACATCTTGTATTCAAAGTAAGTTTCAAGGATGTCACGATCTTTGACCTGGTTGCAGGAGGTTATTCCTTATGTGAAGGTGGGACTTCGTCTCCACAAGAACTGTCTGGTGGTCACTCTTATTGATACTGTCATGGACAGATGCATCTGCAGCCGGTACATTAGTAAGGATGAAGTCAAATATGTTTTTTCCCTTGTTGGTTCCTTCACCACCTGCTGCAGACCCAGTCCTTTAAGTTATACCCTTTAAGACCCAACCAGCTCAATCAGTAGTGCTGCTGCCAAGCCATTCTTGATGGTGGGCATTGAAATCCCCAACTCAGAGTACATATTGCACCCTTGCCACCCTCAGTGCTTCCTCCAAGTATTATTCAACATGGAAGAGTGCTGAGTCATCAGCTGAAGCAGAATGGTATGTGCAACCAGTAAGAGGTTTCCTTATCTATGTTTAACCTGACACCATGAGACTTCATGGTCTGGAATCAATGTGAAGGGCTCCCAGGCAACTCCCAGCTGTAAACTACTATGCCGCTGCCTCTGCTGGGTCTATCCTGCCAGTGGGACAGGACATATCCCACACCATGCAAAATGGCTGAGTAGGGACTATGCCAGGTCATGAGGTTACAGATTGTGTTGGAATACAACTCTGCTGCTATTGATGACCCACGGTGCTTCATTGATGCCTAGTTTCTTCTCAGAGACCTGGTTTCAAAACGATCCTCAAGTGCCTCAGTTTTTCAGTGTGGGCCCCGGTTGCTGAGCAACAACTTAGCTTTTTTTTACCTCTATAATTGTTTTTACATCGTAAACCTTTGACTATAATGTCAGCATAGCTTAAAGTGAAACCAAAACATTATAGGCATGCAGGCACCTTTGTTTAACATGAGTTAACTGAATATTTAACCCTTTCTTAGCACAGAAGTACAGAAACATACATTAAGCTTAAACTTAAAATGATACCTTAATCCCTTTGAAGAAACCACAGCTATCAATCAGGCTTAGAATTTTTGTAAACATTTTGGTCAGGATCAATGGGGGACAGGGTACTTTAGATGCGTTCAGCTGTGAAAGGAAAGGTAAATAAACACAGCTGACTGGAGAATGACCCGAGCGCACCCAACCGCCACCCCACCCCCCCCCCCCCCCACCCCCCCCCCCACCCCCCGGACTCTCCCTCTGCAGGCTGGCAGTGGCAGAGGGTCAAATGTCTACTGGGCCTACATCCTTGATCCTCCTTAGGGCCCAAGGCTACAGGCCAAGGTGTCTATGCCAAGGTGCCAAATTCTTTGTTGACATTACCAAGATGCATGGACTGAAGGAGGACCTGGTTGGGGATCTGAGGGAAGAGATGGGCTGAGGGGGAGAGGGAGTCTGGAAAGAGGGAGAGATGTTGGGTTGACTCACCCTCATGCCTGCATGATGTGGGGGGGTGACACGCTTTTTGAGTGATGGGAGGAGGAGTGCCCCTCTTTTCTGAGAGATCAGTGGTGCTGCTGTCGTCAGTGAGATAGGGGCACCACTTCCTTTGTGGAGGATGGATGCTGTCCACAAATGCAGAGGTCGATGCACCCTTTAAAAAGGGCGCCACGGTCGCTGAAAAGCTGGGCTGCTTGGGGTGATCCATGAGACACATAAAACCAGGTGGGAGAATCTGAGCATCAGCGGTAAACATTCTGGTTTAGTAGCACTTTGTCCCAGTTTGAGAAAATTGCATCCCTTTGGGGTCATGGGTCCTACAGGAAGGTAGGAAGGATAAAAAAAGGCCAGTTTTAGTTTAGAAATAGATAATCAAGTGAAATAACTTCAGTGTATATTGACATTTTAAATGTGCACAATATTTAAAACTGGCAATGAAACTAAAGTTGAAAGTTCAACAGACAGCAGTGCAGATGGTAAAGACTTGAACAGGGTACAGACAAGCTTGCAGAATGACGAGACAGATGGCATGTGCAACTTAATGTGGAAAAGTGTCAGGTAATAAATGCTCCAGGGAGAATTAAGCGATTGTAGGCATACATTAAATGCAAAGACTAAAGGGTTTGGATAAACAAAAACAGCTAAGATTTCAAAGTTGCAATTCTAAATGTGTAGACAAATGCAAACAAAAATGTCTGGTAATACTTCAGTCTCCTAGGTGGATACAGAGTACAAGAGTAAATAAGTAATGATATATGTATACAGAGAATGCTTGAGCTATGGTTAGTTAGTGCACTGTGTGCAGTATAAAAAAAAATTGGACAATGCAACATAGATTTATCAGGATGGTAGTAGGGATGGGAAGTTATGGCTATGTGATAAGATTTCAAATATTTGGATCATTTCCAATGTAGCAGGGAAATCTGAGGAGATTTAATAAAGGTTTTTAAATTTATGAAGGGTTATGTTCATCGCAACCAGAGCAAAGCATATTTTCTTGTGTCAGTGATGAAGATTTGTCAGTGCAAAGGTTTTTTTTCAGTGTGTCATTATACCCTCAGTGGAGGCCAGGGGCCCTGTTCTCGAATGTTAATTTAATGTCAGATTATGGAAAAAGGTTAGTGATGTAGCTTCTCGGTGAGCGGAAGTCCCAACTTCCCTTTGCCTTCAGTAATTAATCTGATATGAAGCTCAATCAAAGAAAAAAGCAAAACCTATCTAAATGGACTCTCAGAGGCTGCACCGAATAGATCTCTAATTTCCGAGCTTCCCTATACCGATTTGGGGATTGGGGGATGGGGGCGGGGGGGGGGGGGGGGGGAGGGGAGGCGGGGTGCGGGCGGAGGAGGAGGAGGACGTGGGGTGGGAGCAATGACGTGCTGAAGAATCCTTCTTGAACATTCCCAGGGTAAGCTTTTACACAGCAATTGACCAGAAGTGCAATCATACTATTTAAATCACAAACTTCAGATGATTCAGCCAGGGTTAGGCCAAGAGTTTCCCAGAACAAGTTAGAAGGATTACAACCTCTTCTAACTTCTGTGTAACTAAGGTAAAGACCCAGGCTGACCCCAAACCCAGGGGAGTCCCCTACCACTCCTAACTTCTCCTCCGCTCCCCCACTATCCATCGAATAACCAATGCCCAACCCCCCATGATATTCCCTCCCACCCCACTTGAAAAGGAATTGTCCCCATTTACACTTCTCACGTTCTCCCTTTTCTGCCATTGTCCACGGGTGCAACTCTCACCACCCTCCCACAACCAGAGAGGATCCACCTGATTGCATCCACCCAAACTAACCCCCAGCCAGCAGTCTCAACCCAATTTTACCCCGCCCTGTCCATCATTGATGTCCAACATCCCCCCACCCCTCCCTAGCTTCTGATCGCCTCCCATCCCCAAATCCTATCCACCTACCTGAGACACTTACATTCTTCCTGGCCTACTAATTTCATTGAGCAACCTCATTATATTTTTGCCTGGTGAGCCCGACTCTGCTGCACTGTGACGTTGGGCTCTGGAGATAGCTGCACTGCCAAGCCTTACCCAACCCAAATCAGAAAGTTGGATGAGACAGACACGGAAGATATCTGGCATCATTCTGTAAGCACGGAATGGCAATCCAATGCTGATTGCCAATATGAGGAAGTTACGGCCCTGTAGAATCTTCCATTGCCAGACTTACCCATTCTCTTTTCCTGTGGTTGAGGTTAGATTATATTAATCAACTAAAACTGGACAACAACTTCACAGAATCATGGAATTGTTATGATGCATAAGGAGGTAATTTGGTCCATTGTGGCTGCACTGTCTCTCTGAATGAGCAACTTACCTTCTGAATGTTTCCATTGAGACAAAATCACAAAATTGTTACACTGTGGAAGGAGGCCCTTTAGCCCAATGTGACTGCACCAGCTCTCCAAATAGCACCAGGACTTAGTGTCATTCTCCTGCCATTCTTGTAAATGTCTTGTGTACTCTCTCCAATACATTCACATCCTTCCTAAAGTGTGGCACACAGAACGGTACACAATATTCCAGCTGAGGTCTAGTGTCTTGTATAAGTTCAGTACGATCTCCTTGATCTTGTACTCTATGTCCCTATTTATAAAACTCATGTATACATTATTAACTGCTCTCTCCAACTGTCCTGCCAGCTTCAATGATCTGTGCACATACACACCAGGTCCCTCTGCTCCTGCGCCCTCTTTATAGTTGTAGCCTTTTTTATACATTGTCTCTCCATGTCCTTCCTATCAAAATGAATCACTTCATGTTTCTCTGCATTGAATTTTATCTGCCCCTGCCCATCAGTTCCACTAACTTGTCTATGTCTTTCTGAAGTTCTCACAAATCACAGTGCTTCCAAGTTTAGTATCGTCTGCAAACTTTGGAACTGTGTCCTGTACGTCAAATCCAGGTCATTTATATGTATCAGGAAAAGCAAGGGTCCCAATACTGACCCCTGGGGAACTACACTACAGAAAGTTTTCCTGCACGATAAACATCCATTAACCACAGCACTTTGTTTCTTGTCACTCAGCCAATTCCATATCCATGTTGCTACTGTCCCTTTTATTCCATGAATTATAACTTTGCTCAAAAGTCTGTTGTGTGCCATTGTATTGAATGCCTTTTGGAAGTCCATTTACATCACATCAACAACATTTCTCTCATCAATCCTGTTCAAAAAACCTCTTCAAAAAACTTCAGCAAGTTATTTAAACCTGATTTTCCCTTCAGTAATCCATGTTGGTTTTCGTTAATTAACTAACATTTCTCCCTGTGAGTATTATTATTGTTTTTAGAGGTTTACCCATCACTGTAGTTAAATGAATGGCCTGTAGTTGCTGGACTTTTCTTCACACTGTTTTTTGAACAAGGATGTTACAGTTCTCCAATCCTCCAAGATCATCCCTGGGACTAAGGAGGACTGAAAATTCTGGCCAATGCCTCTGCAATTTACGCTCTTACTTCCCTCACCATCTTTGGGTGCATCTTGTCCAGTCCTGGTGTCATATCAACTTTAAGTACAGATAACCTACCTAATACTCCTCCTTTTCAATTTTGAACCCACCTGGTGTCTGAATTACCTCCTCTTTTATCGAGACTTGGGTAGCAGCTTCTTCCTTGGTAAAGACAAAGTATTCATTTCATGCCTCTACGATGCATTGCCTTAATGTGTAAAAACCCTTTTTGATCCCCAGTTGGTCCTACTCCCGCCACCTTTTTATTACACTGCTAATCCCCCTAACCTACACATCTATGGACACTAAGGGGCAATTTAGCATGGCCAATCCACCTAACATGCATGTCTTTTGGACTGTGGAAGGAAACCAGAGAACCCAGAGGAAATCCAGACAGACACGGGGAGAATGCACAAACCCCAAATAGGCAGTCACCCAAAACCCAGGTCCATGGTGCTGTGAGGCAGCAGTGCTAACAACTATGCCACTGTGCCTCTTTGCTGGAAGAGTTTTCAGAGTTTGAATATTTCCCTAATATAGGATATGGTGATCAGTGAACAAGGAGATTAAAACAAAAGAAAATACTGAACAAAAAGTGTTTGAAACAGTATTGTTACGACACAGAAGTGATTTTTCCCTCTGCTCGATTTTGGAACCATTCAAAGGGTTATACTTCACCTCGTAATCTTATATGATTGTGTGTGAGGTAATAGGAAGTTACTGGTTTTGGTAAATTAAAGCAGAATCTGACGCTCTCTATCATGAACATTTAACAGGTCTTCATTTTTAAACTGATGTCAATCTTATTAAAACAATTAACAAACTGAATAAAATCCTGATAGAACGCTGTTTAAATATTACAAAACTCCTTCAGGAATAATGAAATAAATCATTACAGAATTCAGTCACTCTCAACTAATAAATACAAACAGGCATCTCTTAGAAGTCTGAACTTTCTCCGGTAATGCTCCCATCTGGAATACTTTCTAAGTTGGTCTCTCTTTCTATTTAGATGGTGACTTTATGAAGATATACATGAAACTGCAGGATTTATTTGAGAGCCTCACCTACTCTCCTTCCAACTCAAGAGATGGCAAGTATACACCAGCAGTTACCCCCCACCCCTTTGTCCGGGTTTATATACCTGGAATTACTTCATAGTATTCCTGTGATCTGAGTGGCTTGAGTCTGTCAACAACCCTCACATTTGAATTTCATTGGTTCTGTGTCTCTGCGTGGTTGCTTCAAATTCATTGGTCCAATTCAAAAGTCTGTTTTGGTTAGGTTGGAATACTGACTGCTGGGCTTTGATACATTGTTGCAAAGACCTGCTTCTGCAGTCTGCTCTCTGCAATTTAAAATCCACACATAGAGACCTTTTTAAAGAAACAATGCAATATAAATTCTTTTTGTTTTAGCATTTCTTTTCACTATTTACATTTGTCAAATGCCACATTTTTAACCTTACATACATAATTTCACAACAGTATTGACTTTTCATTCTGCAAGTAACAAGATTATCATAGCTGGACTGTTCACCCACATCCCTTACGGCCTGATGCTCAAATCGACAGTCATTAAAAACCTCATCAAATTGCTGCTTTTTCCTGCCACAGAACCAGTGCTTGCCGTGGCTTTCTTCTCCTTACAGCACATTCGAGAAAATGAACAGGTTTATTTGTGACAAAGCACAATCCCTTTTGCAGCGTTTTAAATGCACACTGGTAACCATCGAAACATGATATACAGAACAAACATCTCCATGCAAACTTTAAGAATTGGCAGGTTGTTTTCAGGCAGAACGCTCCTAGGATGGTGCTACCAAAGATCTTCATGACAGCTTTACTTATTGCTGATCTATATTTGTCGCAGCTCCAAGGAAAACTGCTGTAAGATGTAATATAAGTGGGAAATAAATGGGTTAAACCTGCTTGGCAAAACAAATTGACACTGTCGTGTAAACGACTTCAATTTTCCCGTTAAAGTGGCTCAGTGAGATACAGAGACTAACGCATTAAACCAAAGGGTCCCCAGTGGTATTTTCTTGCCTGCAGATTTCTGTTTTCTGTAAATGTCATGGCTCAGTCACAGCGGAAGCAAACTCTGCCAACATATTGTTGCTTATTTGGCCTCCCCAACATCAATAATTCAGTTCTCAGGAGAGTACCCTGATGTGCTATTTCTGCACTGTGTCAATTTACTTTTAATAACTGCTTTAACAGAGCTCCAGTGGTATCAGGGCAGAGAAGGAATATTGTTCTCATCTTTCACACAGGAATAGTACATTAGAAAAGAAAAACACACACACCAGGTCCCAACCTGAACAGCATCGATAACCATTCATTGCACTGCAAACCCATAGCAAAATAGTACAGAAACTGTCTCAGAAAATCGCGTTTCCATTGACTTCACCCTTCCCCCACCATTGCATCATCCCTGCGACTCAGCATGTCAGTATATCCATCATTAATGATTCACTTTCCAGCACTCGTGGGGCATAGAAGAACCAAATTATCCAGCACTCGGGGGGCATAGAAGAACCAAATTATTTGTGGGGTGAAGCTTCTAATTTGTTCTCATGTGTTTTCATAGCACATTGCACAGCCTCAGCACATTCAGAGCTGGATGTAGTTGTGACCCCAAAGTGAAAGGTCTTCTCAGAAAATAACACCTCTGCTCCTTCCTGAGATCGTTTGGATCCTGATGTGTTTCCTGCAGCTGCATCTGCACATTTAGTTTGTGCAAAGCTTCTTTCTTTGTGCTCTTGTGGTCTAGTTCTCACTTGGGGAGGCTGGAGCTGCCTGAATAGCAAATTACCACTGACTTTTGGAAGGTGGAAAGGGATCTATGGGCAGATTTTAACTCCAGCTGGTATTCAGGCAACTTTGCTTCCCACCCAGGAGAGGCAGCAACAGGCCATGGTGGTGCTAACTGCCAAGTCACATTTAAATATCACAGGTCTATGTGCCATTGACAACAGATGTAAACAGGACACGTAAAGGCTGCCTAGAAACAGTTCCCAGAATGAGGCAGGGCGGGAGTTTTAAGAGTCTCTCATTTGAGGGAAGGTGAGGGATAGGGTGACTCGAGGCAGGAAAGACTATTCTTGTTCTTCTTATGTACTTAACTGAAGGGCCTCCTCCATTGTTAGCACAGCTGCCTGCACAGAATGAATGAACAGAAAATAGTTATTCAATGTTATTCAATCAGTTCCTTATTGGTCCTCACATGATAGGAACGTAGGAATTAAGAGCAAGAGTAGGCAATTCAGCCCCTCGAGCCTGCTCCACCATTTTGTATGATCATGGCTGATCTCCATCTCATCCTAACTCCACTTCGCTGTCTTTTCCTTATAGCTCTTTATCCTGCTTTTGATCAAATATTTGTCATAATGGAGAGACGACTGAGGCTGGCATTTAGCCTCCCAGACGTTGCCAGAATGTCAATAAAATGGACACTATCAGATGTAAGAAGAAAGTGGGGCCACTAAAAAAGGCCTGGCAAGGTACATTAAAGGAGGGCTTCCAAAAGTGGAATGCCACCTTGCCCGTGGGAAAGAAATTGTGATGTGGCAGTTGGCAGTCTTGCTGTCCTTTATCCAGGATTGGACTGAAGGAAATAAATCTAAAAAATGGTGCTTGTGCATAGCTTTCCAACAGGCATATTTCATGTAATATCTTAGCGAAAGTGACAGAGAGGAAACCAATATCAGCCAACTTGTAATAATCTAAAATTTCTCAGTCAATTAGCAAGTTACTTAAGCTACACAAAAGACAAAAAAAAAGCTTATCTATCTTTGGAGTGCATATCATAGCCTAGTTAAAAAATGTGCAACCTGTTTTACTGACTACTTATGAGGGTCCTTGTCAGTAATGGAAAAGAGAATGACAAGTTTGATTCTGAATGCGGCCAGACCCCATTGTTGTAATAGCATCCTCTTGTGGTCATATACATATCAATATATAAATAAAATAAACTACTTATGCACAGAGTTATAGAGTCATAGAGCAATACAGCATGGAAACAGGCCCTTCAGCTCAACTAGCCCATGCTGACCATGGTGCCCTCCCAGCTTGGGCTAATTGCCTGCATTTGGCCCATATTCCTCTAATCCTTTCCCATCCATATACTTATCCAAATGCTTTATAGAGTCATATTCAGTTGGATACTTGAACTTACATGTGGCTCTTTTCTGTCCTGAAAAGAAGTGGGGTTTTGATTGGGAGAGGCCTCCAATAAATCAGTTGAGGAACTATTCACTTTTGCTGTCTCGCCTGTCTGAGGACCAGAAATTCCCACTTGAGGTAAATAGATCTTTTAATGATCTGTCCAGCGCAGGATGATTCCTGTAGTAAGTGGGATTGGAAAAACTACCCAGTAGTTTTAAAAATTCAGTCTTGGTGAACAGGCTGCTTGTAAACATTGTTGGTCTGGCCTTGGGAGCTAGTTGACAGATATCATTGGACGGCTGGGAGAGTATGAATATGAACGAGAGTCTTTCAGTGCGCGTGTGGAACACCTACAGATGTATGTCACTAGGAATGACATCCTCGATGTTCCTGATAATCCAGTTGTTAACCAAGCAATGGGAAAAAGAAGTAAATGTGATACTTCTAACTAAAGCAGGCCCAGGATTACTAAAGAATTTGCTTGCCCCTGCTAAGCCAAAAACATTGTTGCCACTGTGGCATTGGAGATTGCAGAAAAATATCGGCTTGGAACCAGAATCAACATCCCCAGTGAGGACATTGGAGACTTTATCTTGGCTTTGATAGAACTGTCCATTCATTGTAATTTTGGAAAATCTCAGGACAGAAAACATTGCAGAGCACATTTGTATGGGCTTTAAAAAGTGAATGCATTCAAGGTAAGCTGGCGAGATTGCCAAAGTTAACCCTCAACATGGCTTACCAAGTAGCATTGTCCATGGACATGGCAGAACATCGAGAGAAGTCAGAGTTAACAACTGCCAGTCATCTGCTGAAGTGACTAAGCTGTAGCGGAGTATAAGGTGAGGACCCCCAATGACTGCAGTAGGTATTAGGGAGGTAAAAATACCTCAGACCAACTTTGAGCACAGAACTGTCCATTTGTGACAGGAGGCGGGGGGTGGTATTCCAGCCACTAGAAGAAGCTTCATCTTGCTAAGATATATCTAAAGAATGCAAATGGAGAAAACACTGGCTGGAGGAAATGGCAGTCATTGCATACGGTTGTCAGACAGTTCGATGAGGAGTTGATTAATAGCCATATCATCCAAAGCACAAGGCTGTCCAGTGGGCATTTTGGGCCAAGCAGCATTGGATGGCTCTCCGGTAAACATGGAAGTCAACATAGATCCATCAGTCAGTTCGATTCTTAAATTGTTACACCGTGAAAAGTTAATAGAATGTCAACTGGAGAATATATATTGAATTACAAAGTAATGATGGAGAAAGGAATCCCATCACAGGATGTTTGGTGGTTCCTGTAGCAAGTAGCAATGTGTAAAATTGCCTCTCATGGTAGTAGACTCACTGTAGTGAAGGGTGGAAAACTAGGCTTGTTAGCACGACACTTAAGTTAAACTGGAATGAGCTTTTTTGCATGGAAGGGAAATTCATAACACAAGATAATGGTCTAATTGAGAAAATAGAGCAAGAACTGAAAAGGCTTGAGACTGAAAACATGATCACTAAAGTACAGCAGGTTAATTGGATTACTCACACGGTAGTAGCACAAAAGTCTTTATCCTTCTTTGAAGTTTGTGGTACTGACAGCAAAGCATACAGCATCATTTAGATTTATCCTTGTCACCAGTGTAATAATTTGAGGCTGGAGCCATTTTGTTGCAAACAAATGTAAATTTTATTGGGAAAACACATTCAGATAGTTGTAGGCTCGTCGCCATCTTACTACACAAAGCGCAGCCTCCCAGGAATGGGGAAGGGGATCCTGGAATCAGGACCCACCCACTATTTTTAAAGGCTCACAACAAAACTTGCCTTTGAGTAAATAGAACGTGGAACACTACAGCACAAACAGGCCCTTCAGCCCATAAGTTGCGCTGATCATATCCATACCTACCAGGCCATAGAACTATCTATAACTCCCAATCCCATTAAATCCCATGTACTCATCCAGAAGTATTTTAAAAGACCCCAGCGAGTTTGCCTCTACGACCACCGATGGCAGCCGATTCCACTCACTCACGAACCTCTGAGTGAAAAACTTAATTCTAACACCTCCTCTGCACTTGCTCCCCAGCACTTTAAACCTGTGTCCCCTTGTAGAGACCATTTCAGCCCTGGGAAATAGCCTCCGAGAATCCACCCTATCTCTACTTCTCAACATTTTATAAACCTCTATCAGGTCACCTCTCAACCTTCGTCTCTCCAGGGAGAAGAGCCCTAGCTCCCTCAACCTATCTTCATGCCTCCCAATCCAGGCAACATCCTTGTAAGTCTCCTCTGCACCCTCTTAATAGCTTCCACATACTTCCTGTAGTGAGGTGACCAGAACTGCTCACAGTACTCCAAGTGGGGTCTGACAGGGGTCTTGTAAAGTTGCAGCATTACCTCCTGATTCCGAAACTCAATCCCTCGATTAATGAAGGCCAGTACACCATACGCCTTCTTGACCACATCCTCCACCTGCGAGGCCGATTTAAGAGTTCTATGGACCTGGACCCCAAGGTCCTTCTGCTCCTCAACACTGCTAAAACTCCTACCCTTGATATTGTACTCCTTCATTCCATTGGATCTGCCAAAATGGACCACTACACATTTACCTGTGTTGAAGTCCATCTGCCACTTCTGCCCAGTCTTGCATCATATCCATGTCACGCTGCAACTTCTGACATCCCTTCAGGCTATCCACAACACCACCAACCTTTGTGTCGTCAACGAACATACTAACCCATCCCTCCACTTCCTCATCCAGGTCATTTATGAAAATGACAAACAGTAAGGGTCCTAGAACAGATCTCTGGGGCACTCCACTGGTGACCGACCTCCATGCAGAAAAAGACCCATCCACAACCACTCTCTGCCTTCTGCAGACAAGCCAGTTCTGGATCCACAAGGCCAAAGCCCCTTGGATCCATGCCCTCTCACCTTCTCAAGAAGTCTTGCATGGGGGATCTTATTGAACGCCTTGCTGAAGTCCATGTAAACCACGTCTACTGCTCTTCCTTCGTCAATGTGTTCAGTCACATTTTCAAAGAACTCAGCTAGGCTCATAAGGCACGACCTGCCCTTGACAAAGTCGTGCTGACTATTTCTGATCATACTAAACTTCTCTAAATGCTCATAATTCCTGTCCCTCAGAATCCTCTCCATCAGCTTACCAACCACTGAGGTTAGACTCACCGGTCGGTAATTTCCCGGGCTATCCCTGTTCCCTTTCTTGAAAATAGGAACCACAATCCAGGCCTTTGAAGCTGTTGCTGTTTCCACAGACACTGCCTGACCTACTGAGCAATTTTTTGACTTTATTTCTGACTGAAAATTCCTTTGTTGCAATATTTGGTTGGAGTACAGCAAACACTCTTTAGCCATAACGACGAGCTTTGGAAAAAGACTGTGCTGAAGCACATGATAAGAGGAGAGTATGATTTGGTTTATTAGTGCACTAGTCATAAACCATTGTTAAATGGTTTATAAATTATCTCCAGAGATGAGCTCAGTCCTTTTAATTACATAACTAATTGCTATCCCTTTAATTACAGCGACTATGCCTCATTATTACTTTGGTTGGAGCTCTCTGCTATTTTATTTAGATCACTGATGTTGCCATGACACTGTTTCTCTTGCTAAGAATCTGAAATTATTTGGAATAATTCTTAGCAGGTATTAAAAATATGTAATTGGAACCAAAGTGGGAAATAATGGCACTTGTGAGGAAAAGAATGCAAAAATCTAAGAAGCATTCACATTGATTAAACAAAGAGAAGATTTAGCAACACAACAAAATACTACATCACGTGATCCTGGTTCCTCATTAAATTAGAATCAATGGGTTATTGCTTAACAAGGACAATGTGATAAATGGGACACTTTCATTTTCACCAGAGCTAGTTAATTAGCGGTCTTCAATGATATTTTGATAGGCTACATTATCAGCTCAAGCTGCCCTGCTACATCACATGGATTCTTCTTTGAAAAATCAAATTTATATATACTGGGTTATATTGTTATGCCAGAAGTTAGTTGCACCTTAGTCTATTCATTGGCTTAATCTTTAATTCCAGCTATGCAGATTTTCATTACTTACTGACTTATTGCATATTAACAATTTATTGAACGCAATGGATTAATGAGGACAGGTTGAAACATGACCATAATTTAAATTATGCAAATGAAAAGCTGTAATGAAACCATTAAGATCAATCTGGATATTACATTGAACAGCCCTTTAACTAGTATGTAATTAATCTTGACAGTTATTTCTTTCTAATTCCACTGCCCTTTTCTTTATTTGTTATTTTTATGCACTTGCTACATAAATCCCTGATTAAATTCTGTCTTCAACTGTTTATTGTTATTGAGGTCTGGAATATTTTGGCGCATTTGTTTGAATGGAAGAATTTGGAATCATAGGTAACATTCCCAACAGTGCTGACTTTTGATTTGATTTGGTTTATTATTGTCACATGCATTGGGGTACAGTGAAAAGTATTGTTTCTTTGCATGCTATACAGACAAGGCATACCGTTTATAGAGTACATGGGGAGAAAGAAAGGAGAGGGTGCAGAATACTATTTTACAGTAATAGCTAGGGTGTAGAGAAAGATCAATTTAATATAAGGTAGGTCCATTCAAAAATCTGATGGCAGCAGGAAATAAGCTGTTCTTGAATTGGGGTTCATGCATGATCTCAGATTTTTGTATCTTCTTCCTGACGGGAGAAAGTGGAAGAGAGTATGCCCAGGGTGCATGGGGTCCTTGATTATGCTGGCTACTTTTCCAAAACAGTGGGAAGTGCAATGTTAATACGGCATCCCCCAAGGAGATACCCATCATTCCTTCCTGCCTTGTTACCAGAGTTGATGAAGAAGTGGCTTGCCCGCTCTCGTCTGTCTCCCATTTCTCATCCACCTTATTTTGATGATGGAAGCAGAACAAGGCTCTTAGGCTTTAATTGGCAACTTAAGGGCTTCAATAGGTCAATGGGTGAGTGGGCTAATGGGCATCCCACCATTTTGGGTGGTGGCCAGGAAGGTGGTAGGCTAGCACCACTTGACCCCTCACCACCAATAAAAATACACCCAAAGGGAAGGTGGGGTATAAAATCCAGCCCAAAGAAATAAAACATCTGTCGAGAGCAGGCATGCTGTTGGCTGAAAGATAGATGAAGTAAGCTAAGGAAAGGAAGAGTAATGGAGGAACAGAGTTTATGGTCTGACATTTTGAACTCAACATTGATTCCAGAAGGCTGCAAAGTATCTAATCAAAAGATGAGGTTCTATTCCTCAAGCTCACGCTGAGCTTCATTGGAACAGTTCAGCAGGCCAAGGACAGAGATGTCAGTGTGAGAGCAAGCTGGAGAATTAAAATGATAGGTTACTGGAAGCTCTGGGTCATGTTTCTGGATTAAACAATCATTGGGCAAAAACAGTGATCCAATCTGCATTTAGCGTCTCCAATGTAGACGTGACTGCATTGTGATTAGCACACACACTAGACCCACCCCAATGCAGAGGAGACTGCATTGTGATCAGCGCATACACTAGACCCAACCCAATGTAGAGGAGACTGCATTGTGATCAGCGCATACACTAGACCCAACCCAATGCAGAGGAGACTGTATTGTGATCAGCGCATATACTAGACCCACCCCAATGTAGAGGAGACTGCATTGTGATCAGCGCATACACTAGACCCACCCCAATGTAGAGGAGACTGCATTGTGATCAGCGCATACACTAGACCCACCCCAATGTAGAGGAGACTGCATTGTGATCAGCGCATATACTAGACCCACCCCAATGTAGAGGAGACTGCATTGTGAACAGTGCATACACTAGACCCACCCCAATGTAGAGGAGACTGCATTGTGATCAGCGCATATACTAGACCCACCCCAATGTAGAGGAGACTGCATTGTGAACAGTGCATACACTAGACCTACACCAATGTAGAGGAGACTGCATTGTGAACAGCGCATACACTAGAACTCACCCCAATATAAAGGAGACTGCATTGTGAACAGTGCACACACCAGACCAGGTTTAAAGAAGTAGATGTAAATCATTGCTTCACCTGGAATATGTGGTTGGGACATTGGGCAGTGATGAGACGAGAGGAGATAAAAAGGGCTGTGTAACATCTCTTCTGTTTTCATAGGAGGTCCATTTGACCCATTAGGTCTGCACTGACTCTCAGAAAGAGGCCCACTTTCCTGTCCCACCATCCCCGCTCCCCCCCCCCCCCCCACCCCACCACCTCCCCACCCCCATATTATTCCTGCCTTATTCCCATAGCCCTGCGCATTCAGCATGGCTGCTCCATCTCAGCGATACATCTTGGGACACGAATGGACAATTTAGCATGGCCAATCCACTGAACTTGAGCATCTTTGAACTGTGGAAGGAAATTGGAGCACACAGAGGAAACCCTCGCAGACACGGGACTAACCACTGTGCCACCATGCTGCTCTGATGGGAAGGTGCTGTGGGAGGAGAATGGGGGTGATTGAGAAATGCACCTAGGTATCACAGAGGGAATGGTCCCTGCAGAAAGGTGAAAGAAGAACTGACCTTGCACGTTCTGGGTCATCACACAATCAGTTGCAGATTAGTACCGGTTGAAAAATAGGTGATAAACAAAGCACAGCTCTTTTGTTGAACTGTGAGTAATGGAGGAAATACAGTTCCTTTCCGTGGCAACAAGGTTGTGACAAAAGAGACGTAAAAATGCTGGCTTGAAATCATTTTTTGGTGGTGCACAAAAGCAATCAAAGAAGAAGTCATCAATTAATCCCTTCATCCTCTACCAATGAGAAACTGATCACTTTCAGTTTTAAATTGCACCTCATGGATAAAACTGTATGTCATATGTATCCAGGAAAATGTTGTCTCTTAAAAGCATTGAAATTATTTGGAGTTGGTAAAAACACCACAGTTGAAAAGATAAAAGCCTTATTTCTTCAGGATTGTTTCCATTTCACCATAACTTTATTGAAACTAGGATTTCTGCTGCACTTCCACTGTGAGGTTGTGGTGACAGAATGGGAGCAGCTCCATGATAATTCCTAGCACAGAAAATAAGGATCAGAAATGAGGAAAATAAAACACAATGGCACGGTAGGCATTCCTCCCCTGAGGATGGGATGCAAAGATATTGTTCAAATAGTGCAGAAGGAACTTTGCATTTAACTCATGTTGTTCCTTCCTATCTTAGGAGTATGCTTTACCCTGGCAATATTCATTTAAAGTGCATCTTAGAAGAATCCAGGGCTCTTGGCACCATTATTCTACCTGGTCAGTTCCATATGTTAATTATTATCTGAGAAAGGAATTTTCTTTGTTCTTTCCAGAAGCGTAGGGGGTTTTATTTAAGTCTGGCAGCATGGTCAGTGTAGGCTTGGAAGGCTGAAGGGCTTGTTCCTGTGCTGTAATTTTCTTTGTTCTTTGAAAGCATTCCTGATAACCACCAGAAATTTACCACTTATTAGTCTTACACCCCGAATATGTATAAATTTTAATTGTTGTAAAGTTCTGAATTTACCTTTTCCATTCCAGTCACTATCTGTCTATCTTATTATCTGCAAAATTATAACCCCCTCGGACATGCCTCCTTTCCAAGCTAAGAGTTTAGAAAATAAGTGTTTGAAAAAAAGGTTTAGAAAAAAGAAAGTTTAGTTAAAAAAGTGTCCATCCTTTCTTTGCTCAGCAGTTTCACACTAGTGATCAACATCTTGGTTTTTCTCTCCACTTGAATGGTTCCCCCGTGTCCTGCCAACCAGAAATGGATGCAATAATCACAGTATAGTCTCACCAGAGCGTTGCAGTTTTAGCTGACTCATAAGTAATAAACTGCTTATGTAGTTTAATCGCTTTTTGACTTTGTGGCTGTGCATCGGTTCAACACATTATGAGCAACAAGTCAGCTTTGACTCTCACGACTGTTACCCTTTTAAGTTATTTTACTTATGGTGTACATGTGTTATTTAATTGTCTCTTTTTTACTTCTATTTGCTTTCAATTTCATCTCCCACTGTATTGTGCCCGCTCACATACTTTATTCAACTCATGCTGAAATTTCTGAGCTGCCTCTTGTTTCACCGCACCTCCCATTATTTGTTAATTTGACCATGTTGCATCGAGTTTCAGAATCCGAGTGACTGATGTAAATTAGAAACAGCAGCGGTCCTGACTACTAAGCCCTGAGGCTCCCTGCTCAGTACTTCCTCTCAGTGCCCACCCCCACCATCCCTCCCCCTACCACCCACCAGCCCTCTCACCACTCCAACCCGATAGAGGAGAACAAAAAGCCTTTGCCATTGCTTGTCTTCCATCAGCATTGGCACATCTGGTATACAGACAGGCAGAATCATTGTGACTCTGATCTAATTGCACATTTACAAATTCTGTGTGTACATCGTTGCCAGTTGTTGCTGGATTCACTGTACAATAAAACTAAACCATGCTTGGCAACAACAGTATCAGTAAAAATTCTGGAGAAATTTCAAAGATTACAAAAAATGTTTCTTTTAAGTTTGAAGACAACAATAAGAAACATCCAAATTAAACATTATTCTGTTACTTTTCATTTGAAGCCAGAATTTTTTTTAAGTTTATTTATTAGCGTCACAAGTAGACTTACATTAACACTGTAATGAAGTTACTGTGAAAATTCCCTAGTCACCACACTCTGGCACCTGTTCACATACACTGAGGGAGAATTTAGCATAACCAATCCACCTAACCAGCATGTCTTTTGAACTGTGGGAGGAAACCAGAGGAAACACACACAGACACAGATACAGGGAGAATGTGTAAATTCCACACAGTGACCCAAGCCAGGAATTGAACCCAGATCCCTGGTGCTGTGAGACAGCAGTGCTAATCACTATGTCACCTCTTAGGAATGGGATTCTGACAGGACATGACTTTCAGCCACTCTAACTGGATTTATTTTTCTGGTTCAGTGGGGGTTGGCTGAGGTGTGAAGATAGGAATACTGATGATGGTGCTACCGCGTGCTGGGCAGGACTGGAAACCTCAGCTGAGATGACAAAATAAAGGGTGGCACAGTGGCACAGCAGTTAGCACTGATGCCCAAACAGCTCCAGGGACTCGGGTTCAATTCTGCCCTTGGGTGCTGTCTGTGTGGAGTTTGTGCTTTCTGTGTGGGTTTCCTCCGGGTGCTCTGGTGTCCTCCCACAGTCCAAAGATGTGCGGGCTAGGTGGATTGGCCATGGCAAAATGCCCGTTAGTATCCCAAAATGTGTAGGTTAAATGGATTAGCCATGGGAAATGTATGGGGTTATGGGGATAGGGTGGGGAACACATAGGATACTCTGTCAGCGAGTCAGTGCAGATTAGATGACCCAAATGGCCCATTCTACACTCTGTGATTCTATTACTCTAATGAGGCAGCAATTGAGCTTAAATAATAGAGCCTTGGTGCTTCAGTTTTGTAGATAGAGACGAAGTTCATGTTAAGGATTGGGTTTCATTTATATTTAAATGAAGCACTGTAAGTGTTTCAGTATGCTAATAGGGGTTGCCAGCCCTTCAGTTGAGCTGAACCCAAAGTTGAATGGGCAGGGTGGAACTCCTGGCACGGCAGAATGGCTGCACTAGCAGTGGGTGTCACAATTTCTGTGGCGCTGTGACAGCCACATGTTCCTCCCGGCTCCATAGATATCTTCAAAAAAAAGATCTTTACAAGATCTGTTCTGGCCTGAAGTGTTCACCTTGACGACTGTTGCTAGGCCGCTCAATAACTTTACCAATTGACGGAACTTATGCAGCACACACGCTGCCCAGATGTACCTCCAAACTATGTTGGGGCTTGAGACCTGCCACAGGATCCTGTTTAAATCTAGGAGCCCATGCAGCAGGCAAGTGAGTCTGCTGCCCACATAGAGATTCATGGGAAAGTGGAGAGAAAATAGAATGGTGCATCGGATCCTACTGCCTTAAGCCCACTGAGTGGTGTGAGGCAACATCAACTTTTAAGTCTCTAAAATGCTAACACTTTTCTTTGACACTAATTGATCTAATGTATGTGGCTTGCATTTTCTTATTTTTAGTTCTTCGTTGACCTTAACCTGATGACTAATTTTTAACAGCCACCAAATCAACACCCTCGATATCCATCGGGCAACACAATGGTTAGCACTGATGTCTCACAGTGCTAGGGACCTGGGTTCAATTGCCAGCTTGGGTCACTGTCTGTGTGGAGTTTGCACATTCTCCCTGTGTCTGTGTGGGTTTCTTCTGGGTGCTCCGGTTTCTCCAACCTGCCAAAAATGTGTGGGTTATGTTGATTGGCTATACTAAATTGTCCTTTAGTATCAGGGGGATTAGCAGGGTAAATATGACAGGTTATAGGGACAGGTCCTGGGTGGGATTGTTGTCGGTGCAGACTTGATGGGCCGAATGGTCTCCTTTTGCATTATAGGCAATCTATGAATCATTCTATATGACTGGTTCTGATTTGTTGGTTCTTTTTACCTCCCTCTTACATTTCTCTGCATTTTTCTAAATTTACTAAAATTTTTCCATGATGTGTTCTGATGAGGGATACAAACCCAACTTGCCCTTTTCCACATTTTCTGACTGCCCTGTTCTGTTTTCTTTTATTTAACTTTGCATTTCAGATTTCCAGCATTTGTCCTTATTCTTTTTCATTTGGCAAAACATTAAATGTTGTATGAATGATGCAGCTATTGTCTATTTTTGGCAATTAGAATACTGTTCCTTTACGATATACCAATTAATAATTGTTATTTTAAATGTGATGGCTACTCCAATGCAGCATTTATAGGAAAACAAATGTTCCACTACTTGTTCATTTGTAGGATGTGTCTGAAGGTGTTTCCCAGACTGTTATTCCCTCTAGTTCAAACACAGTTAATGAGTTAAAATTAAAATAGATGAAATAGATGCTCTGCCAATTAATTATGAATTATTATTAATTCACTGGTGAATCCATTTCGGAGTTGGACCAAATTTTATTGCTTTCATGAGATTCCTACTGTATAAAAACCTGCACCTGGCTAGCATCCAAACAATGACAGCAATGACCTGGGTCATTCCTGGATACACCTGCGTCTCACTCGATCCCAATTACTGCTTACTCAGAGCAAATCTAACGCACCGTCTCCACCACTTAAAGCCTCTTCTTTTAATGTGGGCTCTCACTTTAAAAAGCAGTAAGCATTAGTCATCTTAAATAAAGTCAATTTTAAACCTGCGCTCAGTTTATTTCAGGAAGATGTGGTAGTGCTTACGCATCCGTCAATCACATACTAACTAAAATTATTATTCTTTTCTTCTGCACCTCACACACCCAATGACGATCATAAGTATTACTTACAGTACTAACTTAAATTGATAATGTTTAATTAACTTAACACAGAATTGCTTCCCTTCTCTATCCCTATGGACCCATTCTGGTATTTTTCCGAGTCCCAGTTATTATAGGCTGCATTAGTTCAGCTGAAGGGCAGGTCTGTCTTCTCTCTTTGTTGCTTGAATCTTGCTCCTGCCTGCAAATATTTTAAGTGTCTACCTCTTGCACTATGATGTTACAGACTCATAGTGGGTCATCCAAGAAAAGGATACTAGCATATGAGCCTGTGGAGCTCAACTTATGGTGGCTGGAGCTTATGTCTTGATGGCACAGTGGTGAGCATTGCTGCCTAAGAGTGCCAGGGACCAAGGTTCGATTCTGGCCTCGGATGACTGTCCGTGTAGAGTTTGCACGTTCTCCCCGTGTGGGTTCCCCCCAGATGCTCCAGTTTCCCCCCACAGTCCAAAGATGTGTGGGTTAAGTTGATTGGCATTGTCAATTCCCCCTTTATGTTCGGGGAACTGGCAGGGTAAATAAAAGCAAATTATCGGGATGCTGGAATCTGAAACCAAAAGAGAAAATGCTGGAAAATCTCAGCAGATCTGGCAGCGTCTGTAAGGAGAAAAAAGAGCTGACGTTTAGAGCCCAGATGTCTTTGGGGACTTGATCAGAGGAAACCCACATAGACACAGGGAGAATGTGCAAACTCCACACAGTCACACAAGGCCAGAATTGAATCTGGTCCCTGGAGCTGTGAGGGAGCTTTGCTAATCACTGTGCCACCGTGTAACCTTCACGATGGGCTAACTAAACTTTCCTGTTTGCAATAATGGTTAGAGACCTCACCTGCTATCGTCAGATATTAGAAATAATTTTCTGTAAATTGAAATCAACATATTATGATCTTGCAATGAGCACTGACAACAGATGAGTTTCCCCGCTGCTAGTACATTTCAAACATTACCCTGATGTCACCTTATTATGAAGCTCAATTGATCCCCAAATCATCATTTTGCAAGCTGAAAAAAAAGGGAGCAGACCATCAATTAAACTGAAGACAAAACATGCACATACATGGAAGGAAGGAACAAAGAAACCTTTCGAAATGCTGAAACACAGGTGTAAAGAGATTAAAGTATTGGAGATTAGTTTAAAGGTCAGAAATATCCATAAACTAATATATTCATGGAGCAGAAGGTTAATGAGACACAATCAAGTGTGAAAAAGTTTAGATGTATTTATGTACCACATTCAGGTTAATTATTGCTAAATGAACAGATTTATGCCAGACAGCTTTCAGACATTAGGTAGGATAAATTATGCAGAAGGCAGACTGCCACTTTTGTATTTCTATAGAGCAGGATTGGGTATGTATTCAATATTGATCCATTATGGAATTGAGTCACCAATGGACTTGGGGGAATTTTCTGGCCGTTCACTCCGGTGAGACATTCTGGTCCTGCTACAGTGCAATGGAGATTTAGCTGAGAGTCAAATTCTCCGTCCTCACTTGCAGTGGCAGCTGGACAGGGACGGCTGGAAAATTCTGGCTTTAATCTTTTCCTCATGCTCATGGGAGGAAAAGAAGAGGAGGGGAGCGGGGACTGGATTTTGTTTCCAGTGCTTTCTCGGTAGAAATAGAGTTTGAGTTTTGTTTTTGCCTTCTGTGTACATTAAATTCCTACATTTGTTAAAGGAACTTTGGGCAGAGTTTTCCAGTCCCTCCTGCCAGAGGATCTTCCAGTCCTGCTGAAGTCAGTGATGTTTTGAACAGCTGACTGGATTTTTCACTCTCTCACTGTGATTGGGCCACAATATTCCACCCTTAATATTCAACAATTGTCCTTTTACTTTCATATTTATCCCGTACCTTCTTTTGTGTGCATATGTGTGTATGAGTGTGTGCATGTCTGTATGTGCATACACGTGTGTGCACATGTGTATGTATGTGTGTGTGCATTGTGTGTGCATGGGAATCTGTGCATGTGCGTGTGCGTGCATGTGTATTTGTGTGTGCATGCATTTTGATTTGATTTATTATTGATGTATTAGTATACAGTGAAAAGTATTGTTTCTTGTACATTATACAGACAAAGCATACTGTACATACGTAGAGAAGGAAAGGAGAGGGTACAAAATGCAATGTTACAGTCATAACTAAGATGTTGAGAAAGATCAACTTAATATGAGATAGATCCATTCAAAGGTCTGATGGCAGCAGGGAAGAAACTGTTCTTGAGTCAGTTGCTACATGTCCTCAGACTTTTGCATCTTTTTCCTGACTGAAAAAGATGGAGCAGTATACATTCAGGGTACATGGGGTCCTTGGCACCACTGTAGTGGCTCGGATCTCAAACAATGATAAGACAGAGTGCAGGAATGAGATAGAGAATCTGGTGAACTGGTGCAGCAACAATAATCTTTCCCTCAATGGCAACAGAACAAGGAGATTGTCATTGACTTCAGGAAGCATAAAGGAGAACATATCCCTGTCTACATCAATGGGGATGAAGTAGAAGACATTGAGATCTTCAAGTCTTTAGATGTCCAAATCACCAACAACCTGTCCTGGTCCTCCCATGCTGACACTATAGTTAAGAAAGCCCACCAATGCCTCTACGTTCTCAGAAAACTAAGAAAATCGAGTATGTCAGTTACGACTCTCACCAACTTTTACAGATGCACCATAGAAAGTATTCATTCTGGTTGTATCACAGCTTGGTATGTCTCCTGCTTTGCCCAAGACCACAAGGAACCACAAAACGTCGTGAATGGAAGAGAAAGGAGACAAAAGGATTGATAAGAAGGAAAAATTAGAGTATGAGAGGAAGATAGCTAGTAATATAAAAATAGACATTATGTGTTTCTATAGATATTTAAATAAGAAAAGAGAGCATTGGCCCGATAGAAAGTGGGTCTGGGGAATTGAGAATGGAAAGTAGAGCTTTGGGAGATGAATTTGTATCAGTGTTAATGATACAGGAACATCTCAAAATAGCTGTAATCAAGGAATGAAAGGGAGGGAGGAGTTCAGGAAAATTACAATCACCAGGGAAGTTTATTGAGCAAATTGTTGGGTTTGCAGGCTGATAAATATCCAGATCGAGGTGGACATCACCCTAAAGTCTTGAAAGAAGTGGCTAGATGAGATAATTGATGCATTGGTTTTAATTTTCCAAAATTCCCAAGATTCTGGAAAGGTTCCACTAGATTGGAGGATAGCAAATCATAGAATCATAAAATCCCTACAGTGCAGAAGGAGGGCATTTGGCCCATTGAGTCTGCACCGACCACAACCCCACCCATGCCCCATTCCTATAACACCTAGTATTTACCCTCACTAGCTCCTCCTGACACTAAGGGGCAATTTAATATGGCCAATCAAGCTAACCCGCACATCTTTAGATTGTAGTAAATGTAACTCCTTTATTCAAAAAGGGAGGGAGACAAAAAGCAGGAAACTACAAGCCAGTTAACCTGAACTACCACTCTTGGGCACTGCCTCCTGCCCCCTGGCTTAAATAATGAGCTTATTTTTTATTCTTCCTGCCACCATTTGTTATAGGGAAAAAGTTAGAAGTTATCATTAGTGATGTTATAGCAGGACATTTGGAAAAATTCAAGGCAATCAGGCAGAGTCAACATAACTTTGTGGAAGGGAAATCATGTTGGACCAAATTATTGGAAATCTTGAAGGAGTAACATGTGCTGTGGATCAAGGGGAACCAGTGGGTGTGCTCCACTCGGATTTCCAGAAGGCATTTGATAAGGTGCAACGTCAAAGATTATTGCAGAAAATAAATCTTATAGAGTAGGGGGTAACATATTGGACAGAAATTTTGCATTTTTTGGTACAGTGGTGCAGCAGACAGAAATGATGGAGGTCACTGATCCCAAGGGCAGCTTCCTCATAAGTATTGTCAGAGACATCGTAAAATAAAGTGAAGGGATGGGTTCCACAACAGCACGCTGACTGGCTGTGACTGGAAGCCAGCAAGTTTGTTTTTAAAAGATCATGGCGTCTTTTTAACTACCCACCGCGCCCACCCCCCCCCCATCTTGACTGAACCATCTCCCCCATGCCCCTGCCCCACTCCCCCCCCCCCCCCACCCCCAAACCTAGCTCTGCTTCCTGGCACTTCCCTGGCTGAGACAATTAGCTGTTTTCAAATTCTTCTGTCAAAATGATTAATATTACATATTATGTTCCATTTGGTAGATTTCTGCCCACTTGTGTAATCTATTTATTTATCTCTTTCCCTTTGCAGCCTCCTTACATCAACTTCACAATTCACTTTCCTTCCTGCTACCTGTCATTGTGCCATCCTGGCACCATCCTCCTGGCACTGACCAGGGACTGGTCCTTGACACTTGTCTTGGCAGTGCTGTGTTAGGGGACAATGCCCAGGGACAGTAATCAGCTCCTCTTCCCCCCACATCCATCCAAAGATGTGCAGGTTGGGTGGCTTGGGCGTGCAAAATTGTCCCTTAGTGTCAGGAGGATTAGCAGAGATTACCAGGATAGGGCCTTGGTTGTCGGTACAAGGCTCAGTGGGCCGAATGGCCTCTTTCTGCACCACAGTAATTCTATTCTATGTACAAGCTGTAATCAGCCCTTCTTTCCCATTCACACACAAACAATTTAATCAACCCTTCACACCCACAAACACACACGGCATTCAACCCTTCTCTCCTTCCTAAACTAGGATTGCCAACTGCAATTAAATATATTCATCAGGTTTCATCATGTAATATATTCAAGTAGTTTCATGATTGCATACTAGCACAATGATTAGTGCTGCTGCTTCACAGCTCCAGGGATTCGGGTTCAATTCCTGGCTTGGGTCACTGGCTGTATGGAGTTTGCACATTCTCCCCGTGTCTGCGTGGGTTTCTTCCAGGTGCTCCGGTTTCCTCCCACAGTCCAAAGATGTGCGGGTTAGGTTGATTGGCTAAATTTCCCTTTAGTGTCCCGAGATGCATAGCTTAAAGGCATTAGCAGGTAACTATGTAGGGATACGGGAATAGGCCCTGGGTGGGATTGTGATTGGTGCAGACTCGATGGGCTGCATGGCCTCTTTCTGCACTATAGGGTTTCTACGATTTCTATGATTCTGTGCTTTAAGAGCTGATCATATGTTATGATGGTGATGTCATTAGGGTGTTGCACTGGCTGCTGTTTCTGATTTGATTTGTACTCTAAACTGTGCCAAGAACACCTCTTCCAACAAATCTATTGTGTGTCACTTTGCATCTGCGTGTACAAATCACATCGTTTCTTTTTGCTTTCCAATTGGCACACACTATAAACAGCTTCTCCCCTCCCCAACTCTCTCTCCCAAATCCAGCCCCCAAAACATACAGGTTAGCCAGCCATGCCTGCCACAAGGGAAGCACAGCAACTCTCTTCAACCTGAGCCAGCATGCAGTCCTGAAGGCGACATCTTTAAATGGTCTTGAGAAGAAAAATAACACCTCAGAAGCTGAGAAACTGAGAAGCTGAATGCTGCCATGGACCTCGGTGTGAGGTGCAGCCTTGGGATGGGGGACATTGCAATCTCAGTCACTATTTTTGTAATCCAAGTAGACTTGCGACCCACAGTAGGAACCCCTCAAGCTTTACACTTAAAACACTCCCCAGAAAATGAACATTAAGTTGCATAACAATTTGCCATCTACAATCATCTACATTCTGATCATTAAGAGTTCAGTAACTTATTCTATTGCATGGGAATATGAATCAAATCAATGGATTAGCACGTCAAGATGACAAAATGTTCCACACTGAGAGGTTTAAGATGATGAAAGGATTTGAAAGGGAAGATGGAAACTATTTCCTCCAGTGGGGTAGTCCAAGTTGAGGTGGCATAACTTTAAAATGAGAACTTGCACTGAGATTATACAGCACTACCTCACACAGAGGGGGTGGGGGAGGAGAAATCTGGTGCACTCCCAAGTCACACCACCCTTCCATCGTCCATTGCCCTTGCCAACATCCTCCAAAAAAATAGTTAGATTAGTTGAAAATTTCAAAATTGGGATTGCTCAATTTTTGTTAGGCAAGGATTATAAAACCTTAGGGAACCAAGGGAGAAAAATAAAGTTATGATATAGAGTTATTGATCTAATTGAAGGTGTAGAAAGTTTGCAGAACTCAATGTCCTCCTGTGCTCTAATGTGCCTTCCTACATACATTTGGTTGGTAACATTAGGTTGCTTTCTACCGTAGGTGCTGCATGACAGTACTAGATTTGTGGGAATGTTATCTTGAAGTATGGGATGTCTTTTTGAGGTTGAATCTATTCATCTGTACTGCTACATGATCCTAAGTGTCATGTATCTGTGCTGACACTGGTCCTACTGTCATCCCTTGTTTCCACGTGTTTTGTATTGAAAGTGATGGTAACAGTAGTCTAAAATGAACTTATTGCTTAACATGAATACTGGTGTCCAGCAACACCATGAATGGTGTCCATAGACTCTTGGCTTCTAAGTAAATTCTGTTCTTCATTCGTGCTGCAGTAAATGTAAGAATTTGATACAGTTACAGGAAAACAGTCTCTTCTCAGACACCTCTGAACTGACAACTTAAAACCATTAAACAGGGGGATGGAGAAATACCTGAGAGGCCTCAGTGATCATACATTAAGTAAGTGCATTGTCAGCATTGTGGCTCAAAATGACATGGAGAATTTTAGGGAACAACAGAGCTATGCCATTTTTTTGCCTGGTTAAATTTCTTTTTTAAGTTTATTTATTCGTGTCATAAGTAGGTTTACATTAACACTGCAATGAAGTTACTGTGAAAATCCCCTAGTTGCCATGCTCAGGTGCCTGTTCATGCGCACTGAGGAAGAATTTAGCTTGGCCAATGCACCTAACCAGCACATCTTTCAGACTGTGGGAGGAAACCGGAGCACCCTAAGGAAACCCACACATACATGGGGAGAATGTGCAAACTCCACACATACAGTGACCCAAGCCAGGAATCGAACCCAGGTCCCTGGTGCAGTGAAGCAGCAGTGCTAACCACTGTGCCACTGATGCTGAAACCTTACTGCATTCAAGTTTCCTCAGTCATTTATTTGTCCTTGAATTGCATTTACTGAGCCTCAACGTAGCTCATTGGCATAGCTTTATGTCAATGCTGGAATTAAGGCACAAAGATTTAGGCACATCATGACCCCAAGGTCATAATTTCCAGCTGTTTCAAGGCACTTATTTTGGCAAAGGCTTTTATTTCTTTTTATTGAGTCTGCCCTGACCTTTTGTTTTAATAGCATCATAATCTTATATATTAACAAGAGAAAAGCTTGCACAATTGCACTCCCTAATATGCTGCGCTAAATATGCAAAAATTAACAGTCTGATGTTTCCAATATTAATTTCCAGACCGTCAGTGAGATAAAGAGGGACAAAGATGATGATGAATGCTGCTTACTTTTCTAATGCAGCAATAGTACCCACTGAGTTTTATTCTCCACCATGTGGTAACAAGCTGGCTTCACTCAGGCCGGCAGTTGATAGACTCGGTACTGATCTGCGCTCTGCAACATTGAACAGCGTTCTGGTTCACTGTAAATAAAAGGGTAATTGGTGACAGAAGACTGGCCTCAGTAAGATTAATACAGCACAATATCTCCAAAAGCAAAGTTGCAGCGTTGCATGACAGGCTTTTAAATAATTACCCTTGTCCACGAAATGAAAAGCCACGTCGCACCAAGGGAAGGAGAGTACTCTCAGGTTTAGCAGTGCAACACTGTGAGCCCTCTGCTGACAAGTTGAAGACCAGAAGGAGGTCATGGTTGTGGCAGGGAGCAAGAAGAGCTCAAGAGTAAACCTGTGAAGGGAATGGAAGCATGAGTCAAGGGTTGTGAATGCCTAGACCCTGGCATCACAGACCTGGCAGCAGCACTGCAAAACAACTAATGACTTGACTCAGGCAGTGACGGCTAATGAAGGCTATCCTGCCCTCCCTGCAAGAGAAAGTAGCACACAACAGACAGGAAAGCTAGAGGGTCAATGGAGGAACATAATTATTCCAACCCCTCAGCAGCTTGGGCGAGGTAGTCGTGCAGATCCTGTGAGGCAGTCTGGAATCAGAGGCATTCAGTGCTGTTGAAGCCATACTGGATAACAGTACTTTACAGCCTTGTGCAGATTCTCCACCAGCTCCTCAACTTCATCCCGAAAGGTGCCATGAAATTACAGCTTTAGTGATCGTGGTTCTCTTACTGTCCTCGCGACACTTCCCTTACCCCTATCCTCTGCCTGAAGTTCTTTTTGGCTTTCTCATAGTTCATTGAGCAGCCTCACATGGAAGGGAGGAGAGGAGGGAAGAATTCAATAGAAGCAGCACTGCTGGATCCTTGCAGCCACCAACATACTGGCACAGCACAAGTCTCAGAGATGGGATGTGCACACGGTGAGTCACCAGGTGTGACTGGGCTGCAGTTGGGTCAGAGGGATACCTCAGCTTCTGTACAACTCCCGAATGTTAAGGTTACACATCAATTCTGCTGCAGGAGTCTCAGAAGAGTATCTTTTTGGCTAATCTATAGGAAAATGCTAACAAATATGCACAATGAGATTCTTGATGCAGTATGGGCAAGACTGCCTGGTAGCTTTTTGTCACCAGTTAGGACAATAGAAGATTCGGGCTCCACCCTGGCACAGGTCATTGCACAGAGCTGGAGATGCATCCTTTCAATCATGGAAGTGGTGGGCATACCCATGGCAGCACTGCCAAAACAACAAGAAAAATGGCTGCTGTCCACTGTATCAGCTGCCACTGCGGCATAAGAAAAGTTCTGTTAATGTATTGGTGCTGCACACTTAGATCAGATAAAGCCCCAGGCTGCTGGTAGACAGGCTTGCACTGCTGCTAACCCGCCTGTGATTGCTGCCATCTGGGCATAAACAGTTGCCATCATGTGTGAGGATTTCAGTGCTTGTCAGAACACACCAACTCTCACAGCATTCCAGTAATCTGTGCCCAAGGAAACGACAAGGAATACTGAAGCATTGGCATCATGGGAAATAAGCCTGCCAACCTCTCTAAGATGGCAGCATTTGTGTTCCCACCACTTCCACTTTGCCACTGCCCTTGCTGTTGCCTCTCAGCCAACCAGGGTGAAGCAGTCTGAAGTTGGGCCCTCAATCCCAGGACTGCCAGGCTATTCTGTTCAGTCATCTGCAGCTTCACCCAGTGAGACTCAGTAGCCTTTCACCAGTCAGGTTTCAGTCACTGTGGGTCAGCTGAGAAGCAGTAGCCTGAGGAAGGGCACTTGCAGGACTAGGCACTGGGTGATACACAAGAGTGAATCGTTCTTGCTTTTCGCTATCACGCTGGGTAAAGTTGATGTTTAAAGTTTATTGCTGCTGGTCTTTCATTGAGTGATGTGGGCTAAGGGGACTCCATTTAAAATTTACTCTTCCATGGGATGTGCACATCATTGGCTAGGCCAGCATTTGTTGACCATCCCTAATTGCCCTTGAACTAAGTGGCTTCCTGTACTAACATACCATCTGTCGTATGCACCGCAGAGATCCTGTTGAACAGTCATGGTAGCAATATCTCAGGGGCCTGATGGTTTGGTGTTACCTGCAGCTCAATGGGTCTCACTGGAGGTCTTTTATCCTTGTGGTAGAAAGCAGAAATAGGTCATGAGCCATATGTGGAAGAGACAGGCCTTGAGTAGGATTTTATGGCCCTCAGTCGCACAAGACCAGAAATTCCCGCACAAGGTCAAGAACATTTTTGTTGTCCGCCCCTCACCCACTCTGATTCTGTGGTGAGCAGGGTGATAGAATTCTAGTGCCTGTCTCAAAGTCACCATCTAGTTTTGTGTCTTGGGGGCCTGAATATGTCTGTATTATCAAATGTTGAAGGATGAAAACATCATGGGTGCTTCCAAGATGAATTTCTTCGTGTGCTTGCATAGCAACTATACGCTAAATGATAGCCCTTGTGGTTGTAATATCTCTCCTCATTAACTTAGCTGACCTGAACAGCCACTTGTGTGCAGTCAATGGTACCCATTGCATTCAAAATCCCACAATATTTTTATTGCCAGCTTGCTCTGGTAGAAACTGATGGTGAGGATCTCTTCGCAACTGCTTCTACAGCCATCCTCACCCTGGTTTGTGGCTCCAGGTCATTCTGAAGGAGGTGACACAAATCTCCATAGTAAAAGAAGATCTTTGAGGCACCATTCCTGATACATCCCAATGATGAAGACCCCCCAGGGTTAGGAGGTTCAAAGAAGAGCCCTCCTTCAAATTTCTCCAGCTTTTTACCACAGTATTTCTACCAACTTTGCTTCGGACAAGTATGTTCAAAACACTTAGGCTTTTGTTTCACTGTTGTTTCAAGACTAAATAGGAAAGGCGATGGTTTCACAGTTGCCATTTTCAACCCATTAATGGCAGTGGTGTCATGGTGTCACCCTTAAAACTTCTTTGGGATGCACATTGGAGACACCTTCCCTGTGTTTCTCTTACACATCTGGATCATATAGAAAGCTGTCAGTGGCACCTCCCCCAATTCTACCAAAAACATAAGTTTACATGGCATTTCTGGAAGCTGCTACACAAATGGATTTCGTACCCCTAAAATGTAACTTTTAAAAATATGTTTCCTTTCTATTTCATTTTCTCTCCTTTAAACCAGTCTTTCTTTCTGTCTGGGTTTAATCCAAACCATTGGGCCAGCAGGAAAGTAGAATGGGAGGGTATCGGTGAGTGGGAGGATGTCGGGTGAGCGGGATGGTAGAATGGGAGGGTGTCGGGTCACAGGGAAGGTAGAATAGGAGGGTGTCACGAGTGGAAAGGTAGAATGGGATGATGTTGGGATACGGAAGGTAGAATGGGAGGGTGTCAGGTCAGTGGGAAGGTTGAATGAGAGGGTGTTGCGTCAGAGGGAGGGGTAGAATGGGAGGGTTTCAGGAGAGGGAAGGTAGAATGGGAGAGTGTTGGGTCAGAGGGAGGGGTAGAATGGGAGGGTTTCGGGTCAAAGGGAGGGGTAGAATGGGAGGGTTTCGGGTCAAAGGGAGGGGTAGAATGGGAGGGTTTCGGGTCAGAGGGAGGGGTAGAATGGGAGGGGGTCAGAGGGAGGGGTAGAATGGGAGAGTGTCGGGTCAGAGGGAGGACTAGAATGGGAGGGTGTCGGGTCAGAGGGAGGGGTAGAATGGGAGGGTTTCAGGTCAGAGGGAGGGGTAGAATGGGAGGGGGTCGAGTCAGAGGGAGGGGTAGAATGGGAGAGTGTCGGGTCAGAGGGAGGGGTAGAATGGGAGAGTGTCGGGTCAGAGGGAGGGGTAGAATGGGAGGGGGTCAGAGGGAGGGGTAGAATAGGAGGGGGTCAGAGGGAGGACTAGAATGGGAGGGGGTCGGGTCAATCTCTGTGAAGGTAGGCTGGCCAGTGTGTTTTACATTTTGCATTTACATGGTGCTGCCAGCTCCAGCAGGGAATACTCTGGTTTTTCCACTGGTGGGAGCACTTAGAAAAAAATAAGAATCATGTCCTTGACATTGAATTCATTTAATTTAGATTACATTCTATTTCAATCTGATTGGTTCAGATAGTACATGATTGCTTGACCTGTTCATCCTGGTGCCAGCTGCCTCCTTTCCTACACTGCGACACTTCCAGCAACTTGTTACATTCAAAATTTCTGACTTAGATTGGCATGGACAAGTCTAACTCGTGGCAACCTCCATCAGATACCTTGCTCCAATAAAGTATGGCCTTACACACAGCTGCAGATTAGTCTCCCTCTGCATATGTGTAACGTGATGTATTAAAAAACAAAATACACATAAATTCAGCCGGTCCATAATGAATAAAATTATGCTGCTGTTTTCTATTACTGGTAAATTTCCTGTGATGTACAGAAAATGAAACATTCTTTTACCAAGCATCATTACAAAGTACCATAAAAAAGAGTTGGAGTTGATGATTACCGTTGTGGTTAAACATGTAGAGACTGATGTAGTGCAGTAGTGTGGGAATATGTGAGGTGGTAATTGAACTTTGTTGTGCCTGTTTTACAGGTTGAAACATAATCCAATCCATGATTAGGCTCCTGGCTATCGCTTAAACCATGTGGAAATGAAAGGTCTCCTGCTTATTTTGGGTCCTTTCTTTGAGCTCTGAAAAGATCTCCAGTTCCAGTTTCAGACTGGCTTTAGATGCTTTAAGCCAAATCGGTTTTATTTGAATTAACAAAATATTAGTATCCCATTCTAAGTCCATTGTTGCCAAGATGGTAACCTCAATTTTGATCCCGTTGGACTACAATTATGAATCATAAGGTATGTGTTTCAATTGGGATTTGTTATTAGTTCTTTTTTCTCTAGGTTTTAAGGTGGGTATATTTGATTTGATTTGATTTATTATTGTCACATATATTAATATACAGTGAAAAGTATTGGTTCTTGCGTGCTATGCAGACAAAGCATGCCATTCATACAGAAGGGAAGGAGAGAGTGCAGAATGTAATGTTACAGTTATAGCCAAGTTGTAGAGAAAGATCAACTTAACATAAGGTGGATCCATTCAGAAGCCTGATGACAGCAGGGAAGGAGTGTTCTTGAGTCAGTTGGTATCTGACCTCTGACTTCTGTATCTTTTTCCTGATGGAAGAAGGTGGAAGAGAGTATGTCCGGGGTATGTGGGATCCTTGATTATGCTGGCTGCTTTCCCGAGGCAGCAGGAAGTGTAGACAGAGTCAATGAATGGGATGTTGATTTGAATGATGGACTGGGCTTCATTCACGACTCTTTGTAGTTTCTTGCGGTCTTGGACAGAGTAGGAGCCATATCAAGTTGTGATACAACCAGAAAGAATACTTTCTATGGTGCATCTGTAAAAGTTGGTGAGAATCATAGCAGACATGTCAAATTTCCTTAGCCTCCTGGGAAAGTAGGGGCTTTGGTGAGCTTTCTTAACTATGGAAGGACCTGGCAAAGTTGTTGGTGATCTGGACACCTAGAAACTTGAACTCTTGTATAGCCCAGCAAGATAAGGCACAAATGCAGTATGAGGTTCCTTTCATTTAAGTCACATAATGACCTTGCCATTGATGAATTGTGCTGCAACAAATGAAAATTTGCTTTTACATGGAAAGAAAATCTCCAGTGAGAAATGATGTTATCAGAAATTGGTAGGATGTGCAACAAATTCTGACCTTGCTTATATCCCAAAAAATAAGAACATAAATAGATTGCTTGAAGAATAATAGGTTCTTATTCATGCATGTCAATAGTTCAATTTTTGCTCTCAATTCAAGAAGGCTATAAATGCACAGATGGCCAAAACAAAAGCATCTGCAGGACCAGACACCTTAGAAATGTGTCGCTGACCATCTGTTGTTTTCTGTTACTGTATGTAGAATGAATTGTGATAATAAGATTACATAGGTGAGCTATTGGTAACAGAGGTAATAATTAAAAACAACTTAGAAACAGAGTCATTCTGATATCACATTGTCAGTGTGGTAAACATTCTTGTTTGCTTTCAAATACACAAGTACTGTGTACACTGACAATGTTAATTCAATGTTCCTTGTTTAACAGCTTCCAGCAATCTTTGTCCTGTCAAGGTCCTGTGAGTGCAGCTTGCTTTAAGTATGATATGGTGCGCAAGTTTTGCTGGGGTACACTCCTTACACAGTGCAAGCAATTGTCAGTGCTAATACAAAGGCATGCATTGCGAACCAAACCTCTGGTGTTACTGTCACACCCTAAGCAAGGCTTTGCTTTGAGTGACAATTAACAATTAACAATGAACAGCGAAGGTGATTTATAAAAAGAAAACAACCAGTGTTCTGGCATGTAATTGTTGCTGAAAGGCCTGAGGCTCTTCCAGCATTTCTTTCTACCACACCAAGTCTGAACAAGGACAGCATCGTACAGCACTGAGGACGCAATTCAGCCCATTGTGCTCATGCTAGCTCTTTGGAGAGAATAGTCTCATCGCCCTACTCTTTCAAAGAGTCACAGAACTTCCATAGACCAGCAAATGGGCTGAGGGATTTCAGCTCAATAAATTACAAACTAATCAATGGTAAACTAATTCTTTAATCAGAAATCTCACAACACCTGGTTAAAGTCCAACAAGTTTATTTGATAGTAAACCCAGAAGCTTTCGGAACGCTGTTCCTTCGTCAGGTGAGTAAGTTTTCCACATCAGATCTAATTCTTTGGCAGTAAAGTTTTGGCAGCCATTTTATCCCCTGGCTGATTTTCCTTTACATTTTTAGCTCATTTTTAACTTTTGCTGAAGACCAATTTCATCCCAATTGAATCCATATTCTGCAAGAGCTTGAGGGAAGATTTTGTCCATCTTATGAGTTTTAAAATTGTAATCATGTTCTTTAATAATGGGCTTATGATTTACTTGCATTTAGTGAGTGTTGATCATGAAGATCACATAGTCACTGCAATTTGTACCTTTCAGGAATTACAATCCTGACTCCCCAAATAACATAACCTCCATTAATGGATAACTCATTCTTTCACGTAATATAAATCCAGACTCTACATTGGCCACCCAAATTGCTATATATTAGTACACCCTGGTCAATATAATATCCATGATGTGGTTATATTGTATTAGACAGTCTCAACAGTGATCTTGGATTCATGTCGCACTATCCGTAACCCCCATGACTTGCCTGGGTTTGCAAAACCTGTCTGGAGACAATACACATCTCTTTAACCTGTGATCAGTGCTCCTTCCACTCACATTGTTAGCCACTTTAAGACTTGAATAGCAGGTTAGGTGTAAAGATTCACATTCTAATCGGTAATCTGTAAACTGTCTGTGCTTTATATGCTCTGTCTGAGGCCAGAACTCTCCATTCACCTGACGAAGAGGTAAACCTCGAAAGCTTGTGAGTTTACTATCAAATAAATCGGTTGGACTTAAGCCTGGTGTTGTCAGACTCCTTACAATACAATATCCTTACTGTTGTTCTACCAATGTCATCTGCTGTGACTGGCAACTCCTCTATGTGCGAAAGAAGAATACATCCTCCCTGTTGGGCTCCACATCAGCATTACAATGATCCACTGATCATCTGTAATTAATGTCTAACTGATGACCAGACAAAATCAAAGCCCATCTTTACATTCAAGCTGCAGTTTAAGTGGGTCCTGGAGACTTTGGATTCAGAATATTTGTCAGTGGTTTATGATCAATTCTGATCATGAAACTAAGACCACACAAATATTTATGAAATCTTCTTACTTGAAAAATCAAAGACAATGGGTGGGATTTTCTGACCATGTGCGCCTCAAGACTGGAAATTACTGCCCGAGTGCAACAGATCTTTAAATGGTCCACAGAATTTCCTGTCTTGCCCACTATGATTCCCGGGACAGGCGATACGGGAGAATTTTGGCCCATGCCTCACATTCTGAGCATTATTTTGGTCACTGGCACTCAGGGTGCAAGAGACAAATGCAATCAGTCTCCCCTCGCCACAATCCAACACATAAGAGATCACAGCTCCTACTCCATATGGAGAGGCATCACATACTAGCTTAATCTTATTGGAGACATCGTAATATACAAGCATTTTACCATCTACCAATTGACTTTTACGTAACTTAGATGTCTTGTCACAGTTGTTTGTCCAATTCAATGAATGCAAAAAGCTTGCCGAAGATGATGTGAATTAACCACCATAATTCTCTAATTCCAGAAAAGATCTGAGCTCAGAGATATTCTGAGGGTGTATCACATTTCTTAATGCTTGAACATTATTCTTGATAGAATGTCAGCTATCTTCGTTTACCTTGTGATTCAAATACTCTATGTTTGAAACACTTCATTTTTGTGTGTTTTCACTTGAATACCACGCTTCTTCAACATTGGAATACTCTTTCAGCCTGTCATCATGGGTCTACCTGTTTGGAAATGTAATTAGTATGTCATCTAAATAGAACACTACACTGGAATTCCTTACATAATTTGGTCTATCATTCCTTGGAAAATTCTGAAGAAACACCAAATGCCAGCCTCTGAAATAGATCTATGTGTGTTAGAAGTCAAATTTAACTTGGACTCACCACCTAACTCAAGTTGCATTTAGACATTTGTCAGTTCCGACTTTGAAAACATCTGACCACCTGGCAACATTGTCAGCTGATCCTCCAAGCTTGGCAAAATATCGGATGGATTACCTTCTAATACCTTACATTCACTACATATTCTTACACGAATGTGATAACTTGAGGCAGGAACTGGTTTGTTGCAAACATTCTTGGAAACACACATTGAGATAGTTAAAGCTCATTGCCATCTTACTGCCTGAAGCACAGTACTAGCACCATCCACTGCTTGATTGGTAGGGACAACCATTACCATTAATACATTTGCTCCCTCTTTAACTTCTTTACTCGAACTATACAACAATGCCTTGCAACTTTAATATATTCTCTTCTACAAATCAAATCTCTGAGGGCTTTGCAGGGAGGGTCCGAGCGATGCTATGGAGCAGGAATCACAGGTTTTTGAACCACAGAGAAAGATGCACCACTGGGACTGGGACGGTTCTGCACTCGACAGCTCACTAGGTGTATCAGGAACAATAGCTGCAGGGTAACCACACATTTCAGATGGTAGAATAGATGAATCATAGAATGCAGAAGGAGGCCGTTCGGCCCATCAACTCTGCACCAACCACAATCCCATGCTGGTCTCATCCCCATGACCCTACTTATTTACTCTAATATTAAAGAGCAATTTAACACAACCAATCAATCTAACCTGCACACCTTTGGAGTGTGAGAGGAAACTGGAGCAAGCCCACTCAGACACCGGAACAAACTCCACACAGACAGTGACCCAAATCGGGAATTGAACCCGGGTTCCTGGCGCTATGAGGCAGCAGTGCTAACCACTGTGCCATCGTACCGCCTTAAACGTTGGCAGTGAAATATCAATCACAGGTGGACCCTGCGTTCATTGGAATGTTTCTGTTGCTTGAATGTGATCCACATGTCTGCGCATTACTTTCTCCTCAACTTGAACTGAAAATAACAATGGACCAGTTTCTGAAACAAAAGCATCTGGAGTGCAATATGGTTCACTTCCAAAGTTATGCATGTACACAATATCACCTACATTGAATGTGTATCATGATATTATTTCTGATCGCTTTGCTTCTGGCTTTCTCTCCAAATTGGAAAACACCAAATCCAGACATGTGCACAATGGTGTTTCACCAGCAGTTCTGATGGCATGGAACCAGCAGTAGTCTGTGGTGTTGTGCAGTAACTGAGAGGGAATCTGGAGAGACCAATCTTCAAAGTGTCTCCAAACAGCTACTTCATGCCAGCTTTATGGATTGCTCCTTCGATGAGATCATTTGACAAAGGGTGCCGGGGACAGCCTTTTTGTGCCAGATGCCATTTAGATCTTTGAATTTCTGAAATTTTACGCTAGTGAAAGCTGTCCCATTGTCACAGACGATGATCTCAGTCAACCATGTACACCAGAGGAGTGACTCAGCCTCTCAGTAGGGATTTAGGGGTAGGGCCTGGGTGGGATTGTAGTCGGTGCGGACTCGATGGGCAGAATGGCCTCTTTTTGTACTATGGGGCTTCTATGATCCTATGGTGTCTTTAACTTGCAAATGTCGAGCCACTTTGAATGTGCGTCAATGATAAATAGGAATATGGTGCCGAGAAAGGGTCCCACATAGTCAATAAACAGTTTGACCCAAGGGCAGCAAAGCCATTCCCACTGTGAAGAGGAGCTGAAGCAGGTGTAGCTTCTGGTACTGCTGGTAAAGGGATAAGTGTTTAACCATGTTCTCAATGGCACAATCTAACCCTGACCACCAGACGTAACTACGTGTCAACATCTTCATACTTGACCTGCTTGGGTGTGTACTGTGGAACTCTCCAAGAGTGACTTTCTGCCCTGGGAAGCGACACAAATCTGGAATCCCCGCAAAAGATCCCTCCTAGCCATTCAGTTCAGTGCTTCTGGAATAAAAGGGGAATAAGGTCATCAAACACAACGGTGTGTGGCCAACTTTGTAAAACAAAAGGTTTAACTTCTGACAGTACTGGGTCTCTGCTCATCCAATCCTTGATCTGAATAGTGCATACAGGTAATGTAGGCTTCCAGCCTTGTCATTTTGTAGACAGGGAATTGTGCTGAAAATCTCCTGTGTCACCCTTAGCGCTATGCCTAACTCTGACTAATATGTTGCAGTACTCTATTGTTCATGTGCTGCAAATCCTGAGACTCTCTGGCAGCGCCACGCTCGATTGTGAGAGAAAGTTCTGGAGGGCATTTGGAATCAGTATCCGATTCAACAAGCAAACAGTGCTAAATGGCATTGCCGTTCACCCTGCATACCAGCCCATCCCACAGCGTGTCATTCAAGACATCACTCAATTCACAGTGAGCTGTTCAGGTTTAGTTTTAGCTTAATTTATTATTAATGTCACAAGTAGGCTTACATGAACACTGCAATGAAGTTACCGTGAAAATCCCCTTGTCGCCACGTTCCAGTGCCTGTTCAGGTACACTGAGAAAGAACTTAGCGTGGCCGATGCACCTAACCAGCATGTTGTTCGTCGACTGTGGAAAGAAACCGGAGCACTCGGAGGAAACCCACGCAAACACAGACTCTGTGCAAACAGTAACTCAAGCTGGGAATCAAACTCAGGTCTCTGGCTCAGTGAGGCAGCAGTGCTAACCATTGTGCCCAAAGGTTCATCCTAAAGTTAGCAATAAATTCTCCTGGCACACAAACTCTCATGTTGAACTTGAAGCATTGCACAATTGCAGACGGTTTTGGCTGAAAATGAGATTTCACAAGTTCCACAAAGTCATTGCATGGTTTGGTGCTGGGTGCATCTGGGGCAATGAGACTCCTGATAAGGTTATACATTTTACTTCCGCATAGACTTAGCAAGAAAGCGCTATGTTTATCTTCATCAGCAGTTTCATTCACCATGAAATAGAAATTGAGTCTCTCAAAGTACTGACTCCAATCCTTAGCATCTGTATCAAACGGATCAATCCTCCCAAACAAACAACGGCATGATTGATAAGTCTTCATTTTTCTATTGGCTTCTGCAGGTGCAGGCTGTGTTTTTCTGTGTTGTGTTGTGTGTGTTTACCACTTTAAAAGAATTGCCCCTCAAGAGGTGTCTCTGTAGCTTGTGTGTTTCTGCTTTTCCTGACCTTTTCTCCGTGAGGCAGATTCTCCAGTGATTGTGGTTCTTTGCCAAAACTTTAATGTAAAAATACTTATAGAATCCCTAAAGTCGTTCAGCCCATCAAGCCTGCACTGACAACAATCCCATCCAGGCCCTGTCCTGGAACTCCATGTATTTACCCTGCTAATCACCCTAGCCTACACATTTGGGGTAATTTAGCATAGCCAGTCAACCTGACCCACACATCTTTGGAGTTTGGGAGGAAACCGGAGGACCCGGGGGAAACCCACGCAGACATGGGGAGAACGTACAAACCCCACCCAGACAGTGACCCAAGCCGGGAATCAAACCTGGATCCTTGGCACCATGAGGCAGCAGTGCTCATCACTGTGCCACCGTGACGCCCCTTGTTTTTATTTGCAGGTCTGGTGTATGTTAACTTCTGTCAGTTTTCCTGGTCTTTGATCATCCCTCACTTTTGAGTCTTGGGAGGCCCACCTTTTTGTTTAAGGTTGCAAGCTGTCAGCCCCACAGCAATGCATTCATTTAACTTTCAAATCTGTATCCTGATGTAAAACAAACACTGCAGCAATTTGTTGGATTTCAGGACAATTCCTTGTTTTATTATTTAAAGCTGCACACAGAGACTGAATTACACTTTGTGGGGCCTCACATTTGCCTTCATTTCTGCACCCCACCTCCCACCCTCGACCCCTAACATCATGCCCCTCCCAACCGTGCCCACCTCACTCACGCAACACAAAGGTGTAAACCACAAAAATACACAAATTGATCACAACTTTAGTGTTCATTAACTTGTAAAAATGCAGCAATACACCTATATGAATAATTGCTGAATTAAAATCCAAGTTTACTGCTTGTCAGAATGATGGTAAAGAAGGTTAACGTTGCGATATGTGTCTTAACTATGAACCTGTGACCTTGGATTTCAAATGATACTCACTTTATTCTTCTCCTGCCCATTTCTCTTCACTCACTCACCCTGCAAGTCTGCAACCCTGGCTAACCCCCTCAAACATTCTCACCATCCCATCCCAAACCGTCACATTCTTGCCCCCACATCCCATCCCCTTACAATCTATCCCCACCTCACACTCTCCCATTCTCACTAACCATGTTCAACTGGGGTCTTCAAGGCTGCCTCCTGGCTCATTCGCCCTGTATTCATGCTGGTATTTCTTTTCAGAAAAGCACGATTCAACACCTTACTGTCGCTCGCTGGCCTTCCCTCCTCAACTGTGATCGAGTTGCCTCTCGCCTGCTCCTCTCACTGCTAGAAGACTACATGACTGACTGGCTCACCTAGGCTCATGGCTTTCGCCTGGCACCTCACCTCATTGTTGCTGGCTGCCGTGGCCACAGCCCTGTGTCAAGAAACCTGCTGGCTGTTTCTTTTTTTCCACAGAAGTAAAGCACAGGATCTTCTGCCTCTGTCTCTGTCCCTCCTCTCCTCATTCCTCCACATGCGCACCTCAACACTCGGACCAGCCTGTCTTTCCGTTCTAAGGAGACTCGACCAATCAGAGTCTGATGTCAGTTTGTTCACATTGCTACTTCAAGATGATGATGTTACCTCAAGACATGTGTCATACTCATATAGTTTTACAGCATGGAAACAGGCAGTTTCAACCCAACTTGTCCATGCCACCCAGTATTTACCACTCAGCTATTGCCAATTGCTTGCATTTGGTCCATTTAAGTCAATACCAACTTACCCATGTAACTGTCGAAATGCTTTTTAAAATACAAAATTGTACTTGCCTCTACTATTACCTCTGGCAGCTGGTTGCAGACATTCACCGTCCTCTGTGTGAAAAAAATTGTCCCTCTAGACTCTTTTGTATCTCTCCCCTCTCACCTTAAACCTATTCCCTCTAGTTTTAGACACCCCTACCTTTGAGAAAAGATGTTGACCATCTTATCTCTGCCCCTTACTATTTTATAGGCCTCTATAAGGTCACCCCTAAGTCTCCTACACTGCAGGGAGAAAAGCCCCAGTCTATCCAGCCTTTCCTTATAATTCAAACCATCAAATCTCGGCAGCATTCCAGTAAATCTCTTCTGCACTTTTTCTAGTTTAATAATATCCTTTCAATAATAGGGTGACCAGAACTGTGCACAGTATTCCAAATGTGGCCTTATCAATGTCTTGTACAACTTCATCAAGATGCCTCAACTCCTGTATTCAATGTTCTGACCAATGAAAGCAAGCCTGCCAAATGCCTTCTTCACCACCCTGTTCACCTGTGATTCCACTTTCAAGGAGCTATGAACCTGTACCCCTAGATCTCTTTGTTCTATAACTCTCCCAATGCCCTACTATAAACTGAGTAAGTCCTGCCCTGATTTGATTTACCAAAATACAGTGGAATGGGAGAATTGTGGCTTTTATTTCCCCAAGTTCTCTAACATTCATGTCTTTCCCAACAGTAAGTACCAATGAGAAATATTCATTTCAGATCTCTTCCATTTCTTGTGGATCAGCACATAGATGACCTTGTTGATCTTTAAGAGGCCTTCCTCTCTCCCTTGTTACCCTTTTGCCCTTTGTGTATTTGTAGAAACTCTTTAGATTCTCCTTTGCCTTAAATGTCAAAACAACCTCGAGTCCCCATTTTGCCTTCCTGATTTCTCTCTTAACTCTACCCCTACACCTTCTACAATCTTCAAGGGATCCACTTGATCCCAGCTACCCATACATGTCATTTGCCTCCTTCTTCTTGTTGATCAGGGTCTCAATATTCCGAGTCATCCGGGTATCCCTACTTCTACCAGCCTTGTCCTTCATTCTAAAAGGAATGCGCTTAACCGCTTACAGTTAAAAGAGTAGAACAGTCTCAACTCACCTTTCCCTTGCTTGGGATCCTCACAGTGCCTTTCTTTTTGATTAGGGGAGGAGATAGAGAGGGAAAAACTGAAGTAATGTTTGGAGTTCAACCGCCCTTGACAATAGCTCCTCCACAAACCACAGCCTAGAAGCAGTGACTGTGCCAATGCAAATCTTCCCCACGACAGCCAATCAGAGTCGCCACTCTGCTGCCCTCTATTGGACACTTGCCTTCACTTGAACACAGAAGGTGTCTTGCTGAGGTGCACCTTCTGGAAGCACTGGCTGCGCCGATGCAAATCTTTCCCACAACAATTAATCAGTGCGCCGCTCTGCCGGATGATTGTTGAAAATCCTCTGTCATGACATGACAAACTATTTTCATCAATTAATTTTGGATTGTACATGAGCTGGATATTCCACTTTAACAAGGAAGACTCAGAGAACAAGAGATTTCTTAGCACTGCAGTAAACTGGGACAACAATAATCTCAGGTATTCAAATGAATCTTTATCCCACCACGGCCGTATTTCTTTATTTCATGGACAGTGTGGCAATAGTAGTAATTGATGTAAATGGTTCTTTGTCACCAGCAGGAACATACCAGAATCATCAGCAAATGCATACTACTGAACCACGGGTGACTGCGCAAAAAGAACTTTGAGCTTCTGACGAATTGATAACAGGCCGAATGAGGAGCTGTGATAATCTTGGAAGTTATTGCTTTTGTCTGCCAGTTCATGTTAAAACAGTACACAGCTTATTAAGTAATCAATAAGATGGTGAGTGCTGGGTAGAGGTAAAAGTGCTTGCTCCGCATGCTAATTAAGCTTACCTGGCATTGAGCCACAAATCAATAAAAAGCACTGCGAAGTCCACATTCTGCATATCTAGTAATGTTAGCTGTCCTCAGTGCCACTATAGAGTTCACAGATCGCAGATAGCTACTTCTCTTGGTTTGGCTGTGCAACAGTTGGAACATAGAAACTAGAAGCAGAAGTAGACCATTCAGCCCTTCTGCCATTCATTATGATAAAGCTGATTATCGAATTCAATATCCTGATCCCCCTCCCCACCATATCTTTTGATTCTTTTAGCCCCTAGAGCTATAACTATTTTTTTCTTGAAATCAGGCAACATTTTGGCCTCAACCACATTCTGTGGTAGTGAATTCCACACATTCATCACCCTCTGGGTGAAGAAGCTTCTCCACGCCTCAGTTCTAAAAGGTTTCCCCCTTATCCTCAAACAATGATCCCTAGTTCTGGACTCCCCCACCATTGGGAATATTCTTTCTGAATTTACCCTGTCCAACCCTGTTAGAATGTTATAAGTTCCTATGAGATCCTCGCTCACTCTTCTAAACTCCAGTGAATACAATCCTAACTGACTTTGTCTCCCTTCACATGACAGAAATGCCATCCCCGGAATCAGCCTGGTAAACCTTCGCTCTACTCCCTCTATAGCAAGGACACCCTTCCTCAAATAAGGACACCAAGACTGCACACAATACTCCTGATGCAGTCTCACCAACGCCCTATACAACTGCAGCAAAATATCCCTATCCCTATATGCAAATCCTCTCACTATGAAGGCCCACAGACTATTTGCCTTCTTAATTGCCTGCTGTACCTGCGTGCTTACTTTTAGAGACTGATGCATGAGGACAACAAAGTCTCACTGAGTATCCACCTCTTTCAATTTACACCCATTCAAGTTACAATCTGTCTTCCTATTATTGCTACCAAAGTAGATATCCTCACATTTATCCACATTCTATTGCATCTGCCATGCATATGCCCACGCACTCAGTTTATCCAAATCACATTGAAGCAGCTCTGCAACCACCTCGTAACTCACCCTCATTTGCAAATTTGGAAATAATGCATTCAGTTCCCTTTTCCAAATCATTAGTACATAATGTGAACAGTTGAGATCCTAAACACAGATCCCTGCTGAACCCTACTAGTCACTGACTGCCAATCAGAAGAAAAAACATTTATGCCAACTCTTTGCTCCCTATCTGCTAACCAGTTTTCTATCCATCTCACTGGGATACAGGTTCCACACACACTGACTTTCACTGGATACAGGTTCCACACACACTGACTTTCACTGAGTACTGGTCCTACACACACTGACTCTCACCTTTTATAAGTGTTTTGGGTTACATGGACCATGTGTTATGGGTCCCAATGCAAGGAGCAGCCAAGACAGTGGAATAAAACAGGTAGTGAGGTTGAGTTGGGATAAGGGTGTGGGTTTGAGATGTGTGTGCAGGTGAGGTTCATGTTGCAGCCTGAATTTACAGCAGGGTCGGGGGAAAGGTCCAGCCATGATTCCAGGTCCAGCTGCAGGTGCCTGGCAGTCAGCAGTGGGAAGTGAGGGAAAGGTTGGAGCTTCTCACATCTGGGCAAGGTGGTGAAATTCAGGTCCGGAGGAGAGTGCAAAAGTAGGAGACAATGTGCTGAGTAGAAACTGGAGGGATGACATGGATTAATGTTTTGGGAGAAAGGCCTTTTGATGCTTAATGCTAAAGGCTATTTCTGATGCCTGATACAAACTTACAAAATAGCTTTGATGATCACTTTTGATCCTTTAATCACATCTGATGCCAAAGGATGGCATAGAATAGTGATGATTGATGAAAGATTTGCTCCAATTTTGATGTCAAATGATATCAAATGATTATTTTGAGTGCATTTAAACACAAAGTGATGTAAAGGTTATGTGTTCAGTCCACATAGGTCTTGAAAATAGTATGAGAATGCAACAACATGAGCAGACAAGTCCTCACAGGCATATCTATCTATATCCAGGACTATCCGGCACTCACTGAGTGACCAAAAACTTTTTTTATAACTCCCATCACTAGATTTTAGGATGGATTCACCGACCCCATTCGCCATTGGTGGGGATCCAGATGCCCCACTGAATAGGGTATCGGGGGTGGCTAAAACAGGGTCCCCGAAAGGCATCAAACACATTGCCATTCACCCGGCCCACCCCACCAGCCCCTATTAGGGCGGAAACTCGTTGACTATGCAGAATTGCCAATTTGAATGTAATCAGCGGGGTTGAACAGCCAGGTTGGCAGGGGTGTTTGCTGTGATGCATAAATTTGCATCGTTCAGGCAGGAGAATCCCACCCCACAGTCACTGCTAATAACAAGGTGAAATATTCCTGTGTGGCCACTTAGATTCAAAATGGGTGAATCACTGTCTTTATTTGTATAAAGTATCAATGGTGAATGAAGCTTTGATAAAATAATTTATTTTGTAGAGGACTTTCTAATAATCAGAGCAAATTATGAAGCAGAAACTAAAAATGAGCACTTAACTAATGCTTTATTCCAGGATTCCTTAATTTTATTTATTAGTATCACAAGTAGGCTTACATTAACACTGCAATGTAGTTACTGGGAAAATCCCCTAGTCGCCACATTTAGACATCTGTTCGGATACACTGAGGGAGAATTTAACACGGCCAATGCATCTAATCAGCATGTCTTTCAGACTGTGGGAGGAAACCGGAGCATCCGGTAGAAACACACGCAGACACAGGGAGAATGTGCAGACTCCACACAAACAGTGAACAAGATGGGAATTGAACGCCGGTCCCTGGTGCTGTGAGGTGACAGTGTTAACCACTGTTGTCTCCCGAAGCCTGACTGCATTCTCTGATTACTGCTAGTGAAAAATTTGCCTCCTTTGCGCTTCCTATTGTTGTGTACTTGGAGGGATGAAATCCGGGAGCACTTTGGTAAAATGTTATTCATTGTGTTTGTCTACTCTCATGTCTGCTGCTTCTCTTTGTTTACCGCTCTGCATTTCAATGCTGAAAGTAGCACAGTAGTGAGCACTTGACCCGTGTTCGATTCTGGCGTTAGATGACTGTCTGTGTGGTGTTTGCACGTTCTCCCCATGTCTGTATGGTTTCCTCTGGGTGCTCCGATTCCCTCCTACACTCCATAGTTGTGTGGGTTAGGTGGATTAGCCACTCTAACTTGTCCCTTAGTGCACCAAGATGTGTAAGTTAGGGTGGATTAGCTAGGTAAATACTTGCCGTTACTGGGATCGGGTCTGGGTGGGATGCTTCATCAGAGAGTCATGCAGACTTGAAGGGTTGAATAGTCTGCTTCTGCACTGATTCTATGATTTCAATGTTTGTGCGCATGAACTGGGTGAAACCTCACGAGAATACTTCCTTGCCTACATTACTGTGGGGCTCTCCAGTCAGCCAAAAAGACAAATACATAACATGTATTGTGAATGATAGGGCCATGCTATTAAATATAGCCAATGTACAATTTGCAGATAATGGCAAGAGTAATTTCATTTTGCACAAAATGTCATTTCACAATTCCCCAGGGGTTAATGAATGCTATCTGTGCACTAAGCTACGCCAGCCCATTGACTTATAAATCTTCTCCATTTCATAGCCGAGAAGTAATTGAACAAAACATATTTTTTGAATCCCATAAAAATGTACAAAGCAAAATTGCTGAAAAGTGCTTTTTGGTTATGGAATGATAGAAAATTTATAGCACATAAGAAGGGCCAATTGACTCATCAAACTTGTACTAGCCCTTTGAAAGAACCAGTTATTTATCTGCAAACTCTTCATGAATGAGAAGCTGGTACTGCAGTAATAAAAAATAAAATGTTTTTTAAGTTAAAATATGGCGGATTATGAACAAATCCTGTTTTAATTTTGGGTGTTAATCCATCGGATAGTTACTAGGGAAATGTGCTTGCTGTCCATCAATAATCAGTCTTCCTCTGCCATATTAATAATGACATTTGCAATTCTCACTATATGTATATGGATTGATTTTGCTTTGAAGATGAACCATCTCTATTGCATGGCACAATCATTTATATGTGCCAACATATCTGATGTTATGCCAGTTAACAGAAATAAGCCTTCCAAGATATTATGCTGTCAAAATGTTTACGTGCAAAGAAGATAACAGAGTCCGCCCTTACATAACGTTTCTTACACAACTTAGTATAGCTCCTGCTCTGTCCAAGACCGCAACAAACTACAAAGGTTTGTGAATGAAGTCCAGTCCATCACACAAACCACTCTCCCATGCTTTGACTCTGCTGCCTCGGAAAAGCAACCAGCATAATTAAGTACCCCACGTGCCCCAACTCTTCCATCTTCTCCCGTCTGGAAAAGGTACAATAGTTTGAGGTCATATACGAACTGACTCAAGAACAGCTTCTTCCCTGCCATCAGACTTTTGAATGGACCTTCCTTAATTTAAGTTAATCCTTCTCTACACCCCGGCTCTGACTGTAGCACTGCACACTCTCCTTTCCTTCTCTATGTGCATTATGCTTTGTCTGTATAGTGCGCAAGAAACAATACTTTTACTGTATGCTAATATATGTGACAATAATAAATCTAATCAAATCAAATCAAGCCTGAGTCCACACCAAGTAAGTAAAACAAATAAGGGCTAAGTTAGTTACAATTGAGCAAAGCACATTTTCGTTTCGGGGGTGGCAAAATTGCACAAAATGAATTTGGTGACCTTAAGGATTAAGGGTTCAATGTGTATGCCGAAAGACAAAGAAAAAGATAAATTTACAGTATTTTATCTAAGTTTGGTAAATGCAACCCAAAGTGCTTTTAGGTCAGGTCAAATATTATCATATACAGTCAAGTATATCCTCTGCCTCGAAGCACAATCACTAACATATGGTGAAAGAATGTCCTTGACGTGTTCTATATTGCGGCAAACAGACTCTGTTCTTATTACATGGTGTATGGGGTCCCAGAGCGGTTCATCGTACACCCAGCGTCCCAATTCTTTGTGACCTTGACCTGAGGCACATAGCAAAAGGCAGATGTGTGAATTGTTATGCGTTAGAGTGTCATGCAGTCCTCAGCAACTGTTTTTCTCTTCTTGATGGATGCTACAGAATTGCAACAATTCCTGTTCTCTCCAGCCATCACATTTCACAGACAGGGAAGATTCAAATTAGTATAGTCTTTCAATAACAACCCCTAGGCAAGAAGTAATGCAATATTGGCTTCCCTTTGAACCTTTTCAGTTTGCAGACAAGCTTTAGATGAGTACAGTTTTTTCAACTCAATGTAGAATGAAAGCTGTAACGACAGGATTTTGTAGGGCAGATCAGCATACTGGAACTATTAGAGGGCATCCTTGCCGTATACGCAAATCTGGATGAAGCCTTTGTTTCAGTGGAACCCTGAGGTAATCCACATCTTTCATTGACAATTTTATATTCCGTCCTTTATCCGCAATCTCAAAAATAATGCCCAGCTCTCTTAGTGCAACATTTAAACAGTAGCAGCTTTGAGATGGTACAAAATTCAGGTCACTGAATTTGAGTATTACGAGTATTTGTATGATTCGTAGCATATTTTCCCCTCAGTGTCACCTCTTCTGTGAGATTTATTGAATACACTGAGTATATACCTGCTTTCAAATGTTCCATATCCCTGGCTTGGCCAATTGAGCGATTGGGATTCCCACCGCCCAAATTTACAATTACACAGTGGGGAACACTGCTGCCTCACAGCACCAGAGGTCCTGGTTCAATTCCAGCCGTGGGTGATGGTGTGAAGTTTGCATGTTCTCCCCATGTCTGTATGGGTTTCCATCGGATGTGCCAATTTCTTCCCACTCTCCAAAGAAATATGGGTTATGTTGATTGGCCATGCTAAATTGCTCCTTGGTGTCAGGGGGATTGGCAGGGTTAAAATCTGGCCACGGGATATGGTGGGATGATTGTCGTTGCAGGCTTGAAGGACTGAATGGTCTCCATCTACACTTTAGAAATTCTATGATTCTATTGTTATTAGGGAATGGGAATTATTTGCTAGGTTAGTAGTTTCCATGATCCATTGCAGTGTTGAGTCACTTTCCCAAATAGCAACAAATTCAAGTAGATTTTGGCATCTGTAGTTTTAAGTAGGCCCCAAAACTACATTTAAAAATCACTACTTATTTTGTTTGATACCTCTGCTAAATGTCAAATGTCAATGAGAGAAATCCATTTGCAGCATTGTGGTCCCATAACAAGCTCACTGTTGTGTTGCAGGAAGGATTAACATTGGACAGCAGCAGGTCATTTAACTGAGAATTTCGAATAGTACCATAAACGACAATAGGGAGGCTGAAATGGTTTACCAATATCAGCAGAATTGAATTTCTGCCAGCTATTTGTTGTTCTTTCCAAGAGATTGTTAATGGTTTGTTTGTTTTTGACTTTGCAGTGTGTAATAAGCATATTAAAAACAGTATGATGCACGTTGAAGGGCAGCAAAGCTGATAAATAGTTGGAACGCGATAGTAAAAACGATCAGCTAACAATTACCACTGCACTTAATGGTGCTTTGCTGGCATATAAACAGGACAACATCGATGGTGGCAGTAATGCCATCTTAATAGTTATTGTTATTCACATTTTATCAGCTAGTGAATAGACCCAAATGCAAGCGATAATGCGAGGTCAGGGAGAGGGCAGGACAAGTGAAATAGATTTGCCCTTTTTAGTTTGTGTATGAAGCTGTTATACCGATTGCCTCTTTGTATTCGATTAAATTTGTGTGTTATGCAAAGCAGGTCTCTGAGTAATTTGTTTCAATTTATGCTGAACATCACATTCTGGCAGTTCTTGCTCTTCTACTGATGAATATTATTTATGCATCTGATTTCACTCCTCTTCCCTACCCCATCCCCCTCCAATAATGCAAATGACATGTCTATTAAAATAAAACTGGAGATGATCCTGCACTGAGTCAGGTGATGGGTGCTATCGTGAATGGAGATCTCTTTGAAGAGATAGAAATTGTGTATCTAATGAGTGTACCATTTACCAGCTTTACAATTTTAAATTCCATGTTCTAGCTAAAAGACATGCATTGGGCCATTTAAAACAAAAACATAGCAACAGTACAAGTACTTGAAATGTTAAAAAAACAGTCGCATTTAATGGGTGGGAAAAAAATTCGATAAACATGGCATAGCCTAGCTTCTATAAATATTCAACTCACATAACTTATTGAACATAAATATTCCTTGCAAAAATCAGCTGCAATGTTTTGTCTACAGAGAATACATCATGAATGCTAATTAAATGCTGCATTTGTAAGAGCAAGACAAGAAAACAAAGCTATTTCTCGTCAGATTTTTGATCGCAAGGATAAACAAGACACTTTACCTATGAGGATGACCATTTTGTGAGGACAATGCTTTTATTTAAAAAGGACCTATATATTTCAGGGTGTCTCTACCCGTTGTGTTGCTTACTTGGGCTGCCATATCCTAGGCCACTCTCATGGTTGCACCCCAACTCCCCATACCTTTGAGAATATCGACACTAGCCCTGAGACTTAGATAAAATTTTGGTTCAACGCCAGGGATAATGAAACAGAAAACATTGCCTGCTAATTGCTTTTTGCTGTTGCATTTATCTTGTTCCCTCTGAGGACCTATCTCGCCTGCCTCCCCCAATAAATAAAACATCAACCTCAGATCCCATTTCAAGTTTGAAGACTTGAGGTGGCTTTGTATACAAAATATGGAAAAACAAGCAATGTACCAATCACATATTTGCATGTGAAATATTTCTTCCTAATTCCTTATGTACAAACACATCACAAGTGAATATTTTTTTGAAATAACTTTTGCATGATGTGGTTTTGATTTGATTTGATTTAATGTTGTCATGTGAATTAGTATACATTGAAAACTATTGCTTCTTGCACACTATACAGATAAAGCATACTGTACATAGAGAAGGAAAGGAGAGGGTGTAGAATGTAGTGTTACAGTCATAGCTAGGGTGTAGAGAAAGATCAACTTAATGCAAGGTAAGTCCATTCAAAAATCTGACGGCAGCAGGGAAGGAGCTGTTCTTGAGTCGGTTGGTATGTGTTCTCAGAATTTCATATCTTTTTCCTGACAGAGGATGGAAGAAAATATGTCTGGGGCGTGTGGAATCTTTGATTCTGCTAGTTGCTTCACCAAAGCAGCAGGAAGTGTAGACAGAGTCAATGAATGGGAGGTGGTTAGCGTCATTCATGACCCTTTGTAGTTTCTTGTGGTCTTGAACAAAACAGGAGCTATATCAAGCTGGATACAATCAGAAAGGATGCTTTCTCTGGTGCATCTGTAAAAGTTGGTGAGAGTCATAGCACTCATGAGAGAGTAGAGGCTTGGGTGGGCTTGGTTGGTTGGTGAGTATTCCTTTTGTAAAGTTTCTTGCCAATCCTGGGCCCAGGAATTTGATGGGTTTGTACCCATTTGTCAGTTGTAATTTGGCAGCCTAGAATGTGTGTAGCATAGCCTTTCAAGGGAGCGTTACCTGAGGGCCATGTGATCGGCCAGACCCCTATGGATAGGCAAGGTAGGAAGCTGAGCCAATCAGGAGAAGGACCCATGCCCTGGATTGAGGAGGTCCCGCAGGTGGAACCAGGGAGGAGATTTGTTCAGTTATGTTGTTACTTCAGCCTGACCTTTTGCATATATTACTGCTTGCTGCCAATAAAGCCTTTGTTAATTCAAGCTACATCAAGTTGCCCTCAATCTATTACAATGTGTATATGGTGAAAAGGGTGTGCATGTTCATTAAGAACTAGATAGAACCAGACTGCTCTATAGATCCTCAATGGGCATCCAAGGCAGAACTATTAAAGTGGCCAACAAAAATAGTCAGGCGATCCTGAACGAAACAAAAAATCCAGATACGATCTACAGAAAACCATCTAAGATGCCAAGAGACAGTACCAGACCAAATTTGAGTCCCAGGCTAGCCATGCGAACACCCATCGATTACAGCAAGGTCTACATAACGTAATAGGCAACAAGGTGAAGGCATGTAGAAATGCTGGCAACAATGCACCTCCTCCCCAATGAGCTCAATGCGTTTATACCTGTTTTGAGAAAGAGATGAGTGAGAGGGTGTCATCCACCAGGAAGCCTTGGCTGAACCAGTATCTGAGATCACCATCACAGAGGTCAGATTGGCCTTCACTGACAAGACAGAGAACAGGAAAGAAATAAAGAATCTGGTGAGATGGTGAGATGACAATAATATCTCCCTCAGTAAAACGGAGAGATGGTCATCGATCCCAGGAAACATAGTAGTGGACATGCCCCTGCCTACATCAATGTGGTCAAAGTGGAAATGGTCAAGAGCTTAAATTTCTAGACGTACAGATCACCAACAATCTGTCCTGGTCCCTCCACTCTGATGCTATAGTTAAGAAAGCCCACCAACTCCTCTACTTTCTCAGAGGCTTAAGAAATTTGGTGTGTCTGCTACGATTCACATCAATCTTTACAGATGCATCACAGAAAGCAGCCTTTCTGGATGTATCACAGCTTGGTATGTTTCCTGTTCTTACCAAGACCAAAAGAAACCATAAAGGGCTGTGAACGAAGCCCAGTTCATCACGCAAACCATCTTCCCATCTATTGACTCAGTCTACATTTCCTGCTACCTCAGAAGAGCAGTCAGCATAATCAAGGGCCCAATGCAGCCTGGACATAATCCCTTCCACCTTCTTCCATTGGGAAAAGGATACAAAGGTCTACAATCATGTAACAATTGACTCAAGAACAGTTTCTTCCCTGCTGCCATCAGACTTTTGAATTGACCTACCATATATTAAGCTGATCTTTATCTACACTCATGCTGTGACTGTAGCACCACATTCTGCACTGTCCTTTCCTTCTCCCTTGTGTGCTCTGTGAATGGTATGCATTGTCTGTATAGCACACAAGAAACAATACTTTTCACTGTATTCCAATACATCTGACATTAATAAATCAAATCAGATCAAATCATCTCATTGTCTTTCCTTCTATCCTGCAGTAGAGGTCATGCCCTCAATTAACTACAAAAATAAATACCAAAACAAAACCCAGAAGAAAAATCTAATTTATCAAACAGCCAAATTCCATCTCGGTCTGATAGTTTACAGAAATGTTTATGACTTGTCCTTAGACACTTTTAGTCTGGTTTCTCCTTTACCTATCCAAGTGTTGCAATGCAGTGTTCTCCCAATAGCTGCAGCCTAGGTGATGACAGGCTGTTGAGTTTGTGCTGGGAATACTATTCATGGTCATGATAGATGGCTTCAAGCAGCTCCAGCCCTGAAAAGCCAGGCTGCAGACTGCAGTATTTCGACATTGAATGGCATAGTCGATTCAGCCAGTTGTATAACCATGAAAAATGGCACTGGTGGACTGGATATTAGTCCATCCTGACAGAGGATAGGACATGATTTTCTCATGGTGCCAAGGCTATCGGTTTAGGGTGGCACCTCACCATGCCTCATGTTTCTAAACCAAAAACAGAGTGTAAGAAGTCCATGTCAACTTCAATGTTATCAGAGGTTTCAACTTGTTAGGTGTCATGATCACAGTCACAGAGCTGGCTATGTCTATGTTTATGTTGGATAGAAAAATCTCCTTGCTCTATTTTTGCAACATTGTACATAAACATGCTGGCAGGCTGCCTGGAGCACTTCAAGTTTCTGCTGTAAACCTTTTTTGGTCGCTGGAGCCCACGAAGTCAGCATTTGAGGGCTCTGCAGCAGGACTAGTCTAGAATCTTATTCTCTGGCCAGAATACCTTTTCCCAATCCAAATGTATTTACTTTTTTATCAGGAGGCAACTGAACCAGGCTTTTTTGAGTCAAAGAAAGAGTAAGGTAATTAGTTAGAAAAACGTGAGAAAAAATAATAAAGACACAACACACACAAAGATCAGAAATGAGAAAATTAAGAGTCCAAATCAAAGTTAAAAAGAATATACGAATCACTCCTTGGCTTGTCTGTGGAGTGTTGCAGTTGTTAAGCTGGGTGATTTCGGTACAGCTGACTTTGGGAGATTTGTAATCCGATGGAGACATTTGTAGCTTGTCCCTAGAGGGAGAGACAACCTGGGTTGTTTCTGCAGGGTTAACTGAAGAGACTGTTCTGTTGCTTCCTGCTTGTTACCTTTCTCTGCTGAAACACATTTGCTTCCAGCAAGAGAGAGAGAAAAAGAGACAGAGAGAGGTCCTGTTGTCCTTTGCTCTGTCGATCTCACTGGGAGGTTTTCAGCCAGGTTTTAACTCATTTTCTCTGTGTAGCCCTGGGAATCCACAATAGGTATGTTATACATCCACTGTCCATTTTGTTTTCATCTCCGAACTACTGTATCACAGTCTGAAATATAAATCAACAGGAGATAGGCTTTTGGATATTTTGGTAATAAGTGTGGAATAGTCTACCATCACCACAACACAGGGAATTAAAGCAGAATCTTTGCATTTTCCATCCCTTTCTGTCTCCGTTTGAAGACACACTTGACATCTCTTCAGGTACAAAACTGCATGTCTCAGGACAGGTCTGTCAGTATAATCCATATGGGAATTTTCCAGAAGGTGGTCACTTGTATTTCTTTAAAAAAAAGGTCTATCTTAAAAAGCTCAATATGCTTGTCGGTAGTTAGTGAAGCTGTAGTCCACTTCACTCAAATTATCTTCTAGTTTCCTTCTTAAAGGACATGGGGTGCCAATCTCTGAATTAGTGCTTGCGAGGGGATGATGTGCCTTCCAGCTTCTTAAAGTGCTAAAAGGATCTCCATATCCATTGCAACTGAACAGAGAGAGAGGGATAAGAGTTAGCTTGTGCTATGAAGAGAGAGGAAAGCAAAATATCCCTGCTGAAACCACTCACAGTCTTTTCTGCATGAAGTACAGGGTGAGATAGAATTAAGAAGGGAAAAAGAATGTAAGAGTAAAAACCCAGGTGATGTCTCCTCCAGTGTTGCTGGTAACTACAGAAACAGCATTACCCCTCCTTATCTGTCAAGGTCAGTCCACCTCCTTCGATTGGGCAGAGGATTTATTGGTTGGTTGCTCATAACCTTGGCTCATAACCTCCTGTGTCATGTTGTGCATGAGCAGATAAATTATAATGCAATTGAATGTTTCTGAGCAGTCTTTGGTAGCATTAGACAATCAGCAATGATTCACTGCACTAAAGAGGTGACAGAGGCCCTATTGAGACAGGCTGCAGATTTCATCACTTTTTGCAGGAACTCACCAGTGCAGGCAAATGGTGATCAGTTTTTTTTTCCAAGCTATGAAAATCCTCTAGATGAGGTTGCCATTGGTATAACAAAGGTTTTGGCTGGAAAGACCTTTAATTTTTTCAACAGGGAGGAACTTGTGCCTTGAACATGCAGATTGTGATATAAGCCACTTGATTCTACAAGGCAATGTGTGCTATACAGGATAGAACCTGTCATTTCATTGACTTGATGTAATCATAGATTCCTACAGTGCAGAAGGAGGCCATTTGGCCCATCGAGTCTGCACTGACCACAATCCCACCCAGGCCCTATCCCCATAACCCCATGCATTTGCGCTGGCTAGTCCTCCTGACACTGAGGGTCAATTTAGCATGGCAAATCCACGGAACCTGCACATCTTTGGACTGTGGGAGGAAACAAAAGCACCCAGAGGAAAACAATGCAGACACAAGGGAGAATGAGTAAACTTCACAAAGAGTCACCAAGCCAGGAATCAAACCCAGGTCCCTGGCGCTGTGAGGCAGCAGTGCTAACCACTGTGCCACTGTGCTGCTCCTAAATGAAGAGCATTAATCAGAATCTCCCGTGTTTCTTGTCCTCAAACATGTACAAGAGTTAAAGGGTGTCGGACAATTTCCTTTCAAAGTACAACACATGTCACCCAGGCTAGGCAACCAGGACTTTGTTTTTGTTGTCAGATAACCAAGGAAACCTGGATTATTCTGCCTGTCAGCCAGGTTGAAAGGAAATCAATCTAAATGCTTGAACGTGGCCAGTGAAAGAGGACAGAGGCTGCGTTGGAGTACAGTATGGTGCTAGAATAATTGTTTTGTAGACAGTCAGCTTTCTGAAGTCCCAGCTTATGTTGTCTGAATATGCTGAGCAGCATCCGAAAGTACAGCCAAGCAAGAGTGTCGAGAACTGTCAGTTCTTGCTGCACGTTCCGTAAATGACATTTAAGAGTGGACTGGAGAATGAGGGAAAGGAAGGTGGAGATAGTTATTGCCTCGATTGTGATGAGGGCTCCCAGGAGAGGGAGAGAGAGAGGGTGTGGCACAGTGGAAGCATCTGACAGCCCAAAGTAATGCAAGACAGAAAATTATCACCAGCTGTTTCTAAGAGATTGTGGTTCCATCTGTAGAAAGTAAAATACCGAACCCCTGCATTGCTCACAAAGTTATTCACCTCTGAAACACACTTACTATCCTCTTAGCTGGGAAAAGACATCCCGAAACAATCATTGATGAATAAGAAGGGAAACTGGAGACTTTCATAAAATGACATAGAAACAAATCAATCAGCGAAAGCTCTCCAAATGTCTCATCTTCATGGCATGTTGCTAATGCTTATCATGCTATCTATCCCTTGGATGAAGTTTTATTGAAATAGACAATGATGGGAGTGAGATGGGGCTCAGAGTCACGAGAGGGTCAGGAATCTGTGTGGTGGAGATATGGATTTGACTGTGGTTCCTCAGTGCAGCTATTGCATTGCCTTCCCACTCTCAGATTTCTTGACCAATCACAGAATGATTTTGGTTTGATTTATTATTGTCACATGTATTAGCATACAGTGAAAAATATTGTTTCTTGCACGTTATAAAGACAAAACATACCGTTCATAGAGAAGGAAATGAGAGAGTGCAAAATGCAGTGTTACAATTATAGCTAGGGTGTAAAGAAAGATCACCTTAATATAAGGTAGGTCCATTCAAAAGTTTGACAGAAGCAGGGAAGAAGCTGTCCTTGAGTCGGTTGGTACGTGATCTCAGACTTCTGTATCTTTTTCCCGAAGGAAGAAGATGAAAGGGAGAATGTCTGGGGTGCGTGCGGTCCTTAATTATGCTGGCTGCTTTGCCGAGGCAGTGGGAGGTGTAGACAGAGTCAATGGAAGGGAAGCTGGTTTGTGTGATGGATTGGGCTACATTCATGACCTTTTATAATTCCCTGAGGTCTTGGGCAGAGCAGGAGCCATACCAAGCTGTCATACAACCAGAAAGAATGCTTTCTATGGTGCATCTGTAAAAGTTGGTGAAAGTCGTAGCTGACATGCCAAATTTCCTTAGTCTTCTGATAAAATAGAAGCGTTGGTGGACTTTTTTAACTATAGTGTCGACATGGGGGGAACCAGGACAGATTGTTGATGATCTGGACACCTAAAAACTTGAAGCTCTCAGCGTTTTCTATTTCATCCCCATTGACGTAGACAGGGGCATGTTCTCCTTTATGCTTCCTGAAGTCGATGAAAATCTCCTTCATTTTGTTGATATTGAGGGAGAGATTATTGCTGCTGTTCACCAGATTCTTTATCTTATTCCTGTACCCTGTCTCATCATTGTTTGAGATCCGACCCACTATGGTGGTGTCGTCAACAAACTTGAAAATTGAATTGGAGGGGAATTTGATCACACAGTCATAGGTGTCTAAGGAGTATAGTACAGGGCTGAGAACACAGCCTTGTGGGGCACCGGTGTTGAGGATTATCATGGAGGATTGTGGATGATCACGACCTGCACTGTATCAAAGGAAGGATTTCTATTTAAAAGAGCCCTGGCAGGGATCAGAGTGGCAGCGTTCTACATTACTGCCTAAGGTTTCAACATGGAGCTAAGGGAATGTGGCCTTGCCCTATCTCTTGCTCTACCCTGGAGGTCCTGCTGCAGGGTCTGAGGGACTGCTGCAAAGTGCTATTTCCTATGCTTGGGAGGAGAAAACAAAGCAGCCACGGATGAGATGAGCCAGAAAATCCTGCTCTCCAGCATTATATTGCAGAGTATTTCCCAGACCAAAACACCCTGCAGCTTCTCACATTTTCCTCCCTTCAGACCTTCCTCACATCCCCGTCTGCACAGGCAATACTGACTCATCTTATTGCTGTCTGACATCCATCTATCACTGTCACCCTCCGCAAACATTGCCATTGTATATTATCCACACCTCTCACTCAGAACTTCCTGCCCCCTCTCCTCGGGAAGAGGGTGCAATCTCTCAGGAAAGGCAGAACACTGGGGAAGTGCAGTCCATTGATAACCACTTTGATGGCCAGTGGCAATGCATGCTGACCTGGTCCACTGTGAAAGAAGCTGTAGGCGTCAGCAATGACTGGCCATGAAAGCCTGAATCTCATGAGTACTCAAACATGTCAGTAAAGCCTTTGTAGCGGGCAGCACCTGACCAACCCTCTGTGCATAGGACAATATGAGAATAAAGCAGCTGGTGCTACAGCTGGCTAGGCTCCTGTTGCCCCTTGAGTTGTTGCTGATGTTGCTGCTCTTGGTCACCCCTGGAGGCCATATTATAGCTGTATAAGCTTCTTCAGCACTGCAGTGAAAGGTTACTGATGTCCAAGATAAACGGCCAAAGATAACAGGGTTAGACAGAGTACAGTAGATTCAGAGAGAATGTCCTCAATGGTGGAAAAGTCCAGAACTAGGGGTCATAGTTTGAGGGTAAGGAATAAACCTTTTAGAACTGAGGTAAGGAGAAATTTCTTCACCCAGAGAGTGGTGAATGTGTGGAATTCACTGCCACAGAAAGTAGTTGAACCCAAAGCGTTTTGTGATTTCCAGAAGAAATTAGACACAACTCTTGGGGCTAAAGGGATCAAGGGATAGGGAGGAGAAGACAGGATCAGGATATTGAATTCGATGATCAGCCATGATCATAATGAATGATGGAGCAGACGCGAAGAGCCAAATGGCCTACTCCTACTTCTAGTTTCTATGTTTCTATGAATTACTTCCAAAAAGTCAAAAAGTGCCTGTCAAGCAATGACGTCAGGTTTCAGAGAAAAGGTTTACAAACCTGGCAGTTTCTTGACTGCTTGTTCCCTGCTGTGCTCTCATTCTCTCTGCTCTAACCAAACATGTCTCCCCTCTCCAGCCCACACTGCTTGTTAGTTAGAGTTCTGCCATGTGTGACTAAATCCTTTCACATGTGACTCTAATTCTTTACTCAGTGTGGTAGCACCTCAGAGTCAGGATGTGCTGATTGTGACTGTATTGATGGACCCTGGAAAACCGACGTGTTATTATATCACATTTTCTGGGATTTCATGGATTTCAGGCAATTGACCACCCAAAATTTAGAAAGGAACTGCTAACCATATATAAACTGAATCAACCACAAAGAATTGTAACACGTATAGAAAACTGAGCTGCAGATCCTTTGTATTATTTTGTATTATCCTTTGCAGATGCTTCTGTATTATTGTTAGATTCAAAGGAACAGCCACCAAACACAAACTCTTCACAACATTCAGCAAAACAGTTTCCAATTAAGGCTGTGCTGTTACTTCATGCATTGAGTTATGGAGAAATCCTGATTTTGTTAAAGTGCTTCAGTCAGTGAAAAGTGTAGGGATACTTTAGTCTTGTTAAGTTTTTTAATTATCTTTGAAACTTTTAATATATCTACACATCCAATGTTATAAAAGTGGTTCTGTATTTGGATGGTTCTGTTTTTGAATTTCTTTACCCCTCATACTGCACTGCTTTTCCAGCAAGAACTTGTCTTTAGCTCTGTCAATGTCTACTGGTGCCGCTCTTTGTGAAGTTCACAGCTAGTCTTGTGGAATGAAAGGCAATCCAAATCAGACTAAATCAGGAGTTATTGCTCTGAAACCCTGTTGCGATCCATCAGCAAAGATATACCAGTTCTCACTTGGCCAAACATGGTGGCAATATAAATGACAAAATTTCTGATTTTGGACACATCGGGTAGGATTTTCTGGCCGCACTCGCCCCAAGGCCAGAAAATCCCGCCCGAGGTCAATGGCCCTTTGCGTGGTCCATGTCCGGCCTGCTACGATTCCTGTGGCAGGTGGGATGGGAAAATTCTGCCCATCAATTTCTTTTCTGGGGTTGAAATCAAAATCTAGAGAAGTGTGTGTTTTGAAAAATCAAGATATAGCATGAAAGAGAGCATAAATCTAGTCACGTGGTACAATCTATTATAGTTCAAAGTAGTCCAGTGAAAATAAACAGTGTTGGCATCACCCCATATTATCACACTGTTGTGCAAAGGTACAGGTATCATGCACAAATACTCGGTACACAAACTCCTCTTTCCATTTTTCTCGCCTTGCCTCAGGCACTGATTCATGTTACAGCATGACTCTACAGTCTAGCATCTTGCTCGAGTGATCACATTTCATGCTTGAACCTTTGAACCTAAACAATGAATGTTGACAGGACACTTATCCGTGGCCTGTTAAAGCCAAGCCTAATCCTGTCTTGACCCAGAGCCACAGAACCTGCCAACATCTGCCAACAGACAGTGATCAGAAGTGAGAATTTTGCATGTTTTTTCTCCTTTCCTATAGACTGGATACAATCAGTACTATTTTATCTTTCTAGCTCAGCTGGCTGGACAGCTGGTTAGTGATGCAGAGCGACGCCACAGCATGGGTTCAATTCCCTTTCTGGTTGATGTTATTCATGAAAGTCCCACCTTCTAAACCTTATCCCCTCACATGAGGTGTGGAGATCCTCAGGTTAAATCACCACCAGTCAGTTCTGTCTTTCAAAGGGACAGAGCAGCCTATGGTCACCTAGCAATATGGCAAATTTTTGATTTGACTTGATTTATTATCGTCACATGTATTAACATACTGTGAAAAGTGTTGTTTCTTCTGCACTATACAGACAAAACAAACTGCTCATAGAGAAGGAAATGAAAGAGTGCAAAATGTAGCGTTACAGTTATAGCTAGGGTGTAGAGAAAGATCAACTTAATACAAGGTAAGTCCATTCAAAAGTCTGACAGCAGCAGGGAAGAAGCTGTTTTTGAGTCAGTTGGTACGTGACCTCAGACTTTTGTATCTTTTTCCCGAAGGAAGAAGGTAGAAGACAGAATGTCCGCGGTGCGTATGATCCTTAATTATGCTGGCTGCTTTGCTGAGGCAGCCGGAACTGTAGACAGAGTCAAGGGATGGGAGGCTGGCTTGCGTGATGGATTGGGCTACATTCACGACCTTTTGTAGTTTCTTGTGGTCTTGGGCAGAGCAGGAGCCATACCAAACTGGGATACAACCAGAAAGAATGCTTTCTATGGCGCATTTGTAAAAGTTGGTGAGAGAGTCATAGATGACATGCCAAATTTCCTTAGTCTTCTGAGAAAGTAGCGGCATTGGTGGGCTTTCTTAACTATAGTATCTCTATGGGGGACCATGCAGACACTAGAAACTTGAAGCTCTTGACCCTTTCTACTTTGTCCCTGTTGATTTTTATCTTTCTAGAGCTGGAACAGCAGCCAGCTAGACCAGCATAGACTTTGAATTGACCTAGAATGATTTGGTGCCACATTACCCACGCTTTGGCCTCCCTGTCTCAAGAGTTAATGGTGTCACTGATTGGTTTAACAGCATATCGCTCTTTCTTTGCAGTGAGATATCATGTCTCATCTCTTCCCATCGCCTCTTTGCCCTCCTTCATTGCTGTCCACCAGCCCTGATGATTGCTAGCAGCTTGCTCCCAATGCTTGTGGTCCATGTCACAGGCCTTCATGGCACATTTGCAGGTGTCTTTGAAGCAAAGTAATGGGTGGCAAGTGGGTCTGGTATTGGTCGTGAGCTCGCTGTACAATACATTCTTGCCATCCTCCATGCAGCTCACATTTCCAAGCATCTAAAGCATCGCTGGCTCAGTATGGCGTACATATTGGGGATGTTAACTAACTCGAGGACTTTTATGTTAGAGTTGCGGTCCTGCCACCTGATGACAATTGGATGTAGCAAAGGTGGAATAAGTTGAGGTATTATTCCTGGCTGGCATATGTTGTCTCGGCCTCAGTGCCATAGAGCAGAATACTGAGGATGCAGGCTTATGTTCCATGTGAGTGCGCCATTTTCCCACACCCTCTTGGTCAGTCTGCATATAGCAGCAGACACCTTATCAATGCACCCATCAAGAGATAGGTTGCTGGTAATGGTTGAGCCCAAGTAGTTAAATTCTTGGACCAAGTTCAGAGTGTGATAGCTAATGTTGATAGATTGGATATTTCTGATGTCCTGTCCCATGATGTTCATTTTCTTGAGACTGATTTACAAGTAGCTGCAAGTCTGTCGATGAGTCTCCGCAGATACTCTTCCATCTGAGATGTTAGAGCAGCATCGTCAGCATGGAGGACTTCCCTGATGAGAACAGTCCATACTTCTGTCTTCTGTCTGAGACAGGCAAGGTTGAACAGGCTGGCATCTGATCATGTGTGGGGGGAAATTCCTTAAACGCATGAAAAAGCAGCAGTGAGAAGAAGATCCCAAACAGTGTAGGTGTGAGGACACAGCTGTGTTTCACACAACTCAAGATGGGGAAGGGAGCTGCTGAGGAACCGTTGTACTGGGCCGTGCCTTTCATGTTGTCATGGAACGCAGTGACGATTCTGATTAGCTTTGGCAGACATCGGTTGCTAATAGATTGAAGAGACCACGTCTGATAATGAGATCAAAGGTTTTGATGATATCAGTGAAGGCGAGATAGAGAGGCATTACTGTTTGTAATATTTCTGCTGGAGCTGGCCAGGGGAGAACAGCATATCAATAGTGGATCTGTCTGCACGAACACCAAACTGTGCCTCAGGGCGCGATCAGCTATCTTCTGAAATCTGTTTCGAATGACTTAGGCAAAGGCTTTCCCACTGTGCTGGGCAAGAGATTCCACGGTACTTGTTTCAATCACTGTGATTACCCTTATGGAGGGTGATGCTGTTGGATCGCTCATGTCCTGTGGTACTTCTCCCTCATTCCAGCACTGACAAAGCAGTTTCTGGAGTTTTGAGATTATAGCTGCCTTGGAGCATGTGATTATTTCAGGGTAATGCCATCCTTTCCAGCCACCTTTCTGCTGGATGGAGAATCAATGGCCTTACCAATCAATGCCTCTGGTTCCATTGGCTTTCATCTCATCTGTTCATGGCATTGTAGAGGCTGAACTGCACTGAAGGCAACATCAGTGACAAGGTTTTCCCTGGAGTACAGTTCTCGGCAGTGCTCCATCCAGCAGTTCATTTGCTTGTTTTGCTGTGTGATTGTTTCCCCTAATTTAGACTTGAACGGAGTGATCTTCATGATGGTTTTCCCAAAAGCTTTCTTGATGCAGGGCTGTAAGGAAAAGCCTGGAAACTACAGGCCAGTGAGCCTCACATTTGTGGTATTTTGAAAAACAGGTTTTGCAGGCATTTAGAGACGCAGGTGTTGATTAGGGCATAGCTTTGCGAGTGGAAAATCATGTCTCACAAATTTGAGTTTTTTGAAGGGGTAACCAAGAAGGTAGATGAGGCCAGTGCAGTCGATGTTGTCTACATGAACTTTAGCAAGGCCTTTGACAAGGTACCACGTGGTAGGTTGTTGCATAAGGTTGAATCTCACGAAATCCAGGGTGAGGTACCTAAATGAATACAAAATTGGCTTTTTGACAGAAGCCAGAGAGTGGTTGTAGAGAACTGTTTTTCAAACTGGAGGCCTGTGACCAAAGGTATGCCTCAGTGCTGGGTCCACTTGTTACTTGTCATTGATATTAATGATTTGGATGAGAATATAGGGGGCATGCTCAGTAAGTTTGCAGATGACACTAAGATTGGTGGCATAGTGGACAGTGAAGAAAGTTATCTCCAATTGCAACAGGATCTTGAACAATTGGGCAAGTGGGCAGATGGAGTTTAATTAAGATAAATGCAAGGTGATGCATTTTGGTAGACTGAACCAGGGCAGGACTTACTCAGTTAATGGTAGGGCACTGAGGGGAGTTTTGGAACAAAGAGATCTAGGGGTACATGTTCATAGCTGAAAGTGGAGTCACAGGTGAACAGGATGGTGAAGAAGGCATTCGGCATGCTTGGTTTCATCGGTCAGAACATTGAATACAGGAGTTGGAATGTCTTGTTGAAGCTGTAGAAGACATTGGTAAGGCCACACTTGAAATGCTGTGTGCAATTCTGGTCACCCTATGAGAGAAAGGATATTATTAAACTTATTATTTTCTGCAGAGTGCAGAAAAGATTTACTAGGATGCTATTGGGACTTGATGGATTGAGATGTAAGGAGAGGCTGGATAGACTGGGACTTTTTTCTCTGGAGCATAGGAGACTGAGAGGTGATCTTATAGAGGTCTATAAAATAATGAGGGGCACAGATCAGCTAGATAGTCAATATCTTTTCCCAAAGGTAGGGGAGTCTAAAACTAAAGGGCATAGGTTTAAGGCAAGAGGGGAGAGATACAAAAGTGTCCAGAGGGGCAATTTTGTCACACAGAGGGTGGTGAGTGTCTGGAACAAGCTGCCAGAGGTAGTAGTAGAGGTGGGTACAATTTTGTCTTTTAAAAAGCATTTAGAGAGTTAAATGGGTGCAATGGATATAGAGGGATATGGGCCAAATGTGGGCAATTGGGATTAGCTTAGGAGTTTTAAAAAAAAGGGCGACATGGACAAGTTGGGCCGAAAGGCCTGTTTCCATGCTGTAAACCTCTATGACTCAATGCCATTGTGCATGTTTCTGGTGTCAGAGGGTGGCTGGATATGATTGCATCAATGCTGCCAGTAGTCATTTGCATAGCACTGAGCAGTTCTTTGCGTGGTGCTCTTGGCAGCTTTAAGTGCTGAGGATGTTTTCTCGCTGGGGGTTTGCTAGTAGATTAGCAACATATGACTAATTCCATTTCTTCAAATTGGGCTTGAAATCAGTTTACATACTGGTTTTTGTGCTTGTCAAATGTGGTCATTGCTGAGTTGTAGATGACATCTCTAATATGGGCCCACTTAGTCTCTGCATCCCCTGCAGGGATGTTTAGAAGGGTTTGCTCAAGAGAATCGAGAAATTCCTGTAACAGCGATGAGTGAGAAGTTCTGATTGTGTGGATGTGCAGGTGGCCATATTGCTTGGAATGGTCTATCTGCTTTGGTGGGAATCTAACTTTGCTACGCACCAGGGAGTGGTGGGTGTTACAGTCCGCACTGTGGAAGCTGTGTCTGATTAGAGCACGGTTCATCAAGGGTGGTCTCCTGCTGATGGTAAGGTTCAGCTGGTTCCAGCAGCATGATCTTGGATGCCTTTCGTGCATGAATCACAAAAAGCTAGCAGGCATGTCCAACAAGTAGTTAAGAAAGGAAATGATATTTTTGAGCTTTATTGCAGAGGGGTGAGTTTAAAACAGGGACGTTTTGTTGCAGTTGGACAGGGTATTGGTGAGTCCTCACCTGGAATGATGTTTCCACTAGTAGTAAAAACTAGGGCCAGAGTGCACAACTTCAGACTAAAGGGACAAACCTTTAAAACAGAGATGAGGAGGAATTTCTTCAGCCAGAGAGTGGTGAATCTGTGGAACTCTTTGCCGCAGAAGGCTGTGGAGGCCAGGTCATTGAGTGCGTTTAAGATAGGTTCTTGATTAATAAGGGGATCAGGGGGTGTGGAGAAAAGGCAGGAGAATGGGGATGAGAAAAATATCAGCCATGATTGAATGACAGACCAGTCTCGATGGGCCAAGTGGCTTAATTCTGCTCCTATGTCTTACGATCTTCTGGTCTTATGGAGTACTGTGTATCCTGACCTTAAAAATGATATGGTACCATTGGATGTAGTCCATGGAAAGCAACTGACATGGATGGGGTAGAGATCTACCTGAGAAAGGGGCAGCACTCTGAAAGCTAGTGGATTTTGCTACCAAATAAACCTGTTGGAGTTTAGCCTGGTGTTGTGAGACTTCTTACTATGGATGGGGTACCCAGACGAGCATTCAGATCCTGTGTAGGGGTGTTCACAGACATCTTTAACCTCTTTTTACACCAAACTGAAGTCCCAATCTGCTTCAAGAAGATGACCATCATCCCAGAGCCAAAGCAGCATGCCTTAACGACCATCATCCGGTGACTCTGACATCCATCATTCTGAAGTGCTTCGAAAGATTAGTCATGGCACAAATCAATTCCAGCCTCCCAGACTACCAAATCTACTACGGTTCACCAATCGCCGCAACAGGTCCACAGCAGATGACATTTCCCTGGCTCTACACTCAACCCTGGATAGCAAAGATACTTATGTCGGACTCCTATTTAATTGACTACAACTTAGCCTTCAACACGATTATTCCGATAAAAATCATCTCCAAACTCCATGGCCTGGGGCTCAGTTCCTCCCTCTGTGGCTGGATCCTAGACCAACCCTAGACCGCAATCAGTAAGAATAGGCAACAACACCTCCTCCACGATTGTCCTCAACACCGATGCCCCACAAGTCTGTGTCCTCAGCCACTTATTATACTCTTTGTACAGAGTACAGGAGTGAGATAGAGAATCTGGCGAACCAATGAGATGACAATAATCTCTCTCTCAATGTCAATAAAACGAAGGAGATTATCATCGACTTCAGGAAGAGTAGTGGAGAACGTGCCTGTCTACACCAAAGGGGATGAAGTAGAAAGGGTCGAGAGCTTCAAATTCTTAGATGTCTAGATCACCAACAACCTGTCTTGGTCCCCCCATGCCAACACTATAATTAAGAAAGCCCACTAATGCCTCTACTTTCTCAAAAGACTAAGGAAATTTGGCATGTCAGCAACAACCCTCACCAACTTTTACAGATGTATTATAGAAAGCATTCTTTCTGGTTGTATCACAGCTTGGTATGACTCCTGCTCTGCCCAAGACTGGAATTACAAAAGTCATGAATGTAGCCCAATCCATCACACAAACCAGCCTCCCATCTGTTAATTATGTCTGCACTTCGTGCTGCCTCGGCAAAGCAGCCAGCATAATTAAAGACCCCACACAGCCAGGCCATTCTCTCTTCCACCTTCTTCTGTTGGGAAAAAGATACAAAAAAGTCTGAGGTTATGTACCAACTGACTCAAGAACAGCTTCTTCCCTGCTGCCATCAGACTTTTGAATGGACCTACCTCGCATTAAGTTGATCTTACTCTGCACCGTAGCTATGACTGTAACACTACATTCTGCACTCTTTTCCTTTTCTATAAACAGTATGCATTGTCTGTATAGCATGCAAGAAACAATACTTTTCACTGTATGCTAATATATGTGACAATAATAAATCAAATCAAGTCAAAAACACCTATGATAGTATAGCCAAATTCCCCTCCAATTCGATTTTCAAGTTTGTTGACAACACCGATGTAGTGGGTCAGTTCTCAAACAATGACGAGACAGAGAACGGGAAAGAAATGGGGGCCATAATTTTATCACTCCGCTCACCACAGGAATCAGAGAGGATGAGAGGGGGGTCAATCGAAAGGTCCGTTCATCTCGGGCGGGATTGGGGAGGTTATTGAGGAGTGAACCAGGGTATCACAGAGGAACATATGTTTATCATGTATATACTGACAGATGAGGAGAGGGAAAATGTGTTTGGTGATGGCATCATGCTAGAGTAGGCAGGAATAGTGGAGGATGATCTGTAAGATGTGACAGCTGGTGTGGTGGAATGTGAGGAGAGGGAGATTCCTGTCATAGCAGTAAAACACTGTGTATGTCTTCATCCACGTCCAGACTCTTTACTTCAGTGGACCAAATGAAAATTATAGGCGTGCAATAGTTCAGGACCTCATCTCCGGAGAAGCAAGTGTGACAGCAATCTTGTTGGAACTTTTTAAGACCTAAGTGTGTGTTACATTTTTTGCCATTATCATCCTTTCTTGTGTGTATTCGTATGTCTATAGAGGAATAAACATCTCTCCTTTTTTAAAACATGCAAGAAAACCTCCCATTTATCTAATCTTAACAGTCATAGCAGACAGACAGTTTAAACAAGTTTTGTTCTTTTTAAAAATGAATCTATTTTCGGCCAGTTGAGAAGTGGAAAAAGGGGGAAAACCTTACTGTCTCCGTCCTGTCTATAACAAAAACAATCTGCTCGGTATCTCGTTGTTGCTGTGCACAAATTGGCTGCTGAATTTAGAACTGGGAACACAATTCTATAGAAAAAATGTCTGAGTGTTGTCCCCAGTGGGAAAACATGGGATTCCTGTGGGTGGGTCGGCACAATCCAGGTTCCAGTTCACCCAATTTTTTTTTGCCGCCCGACAAAGATGTGCAGGACTTCAAATTGCCGACAAGGCCAGTTCTCCAGACAACCCTACAAACCACCCCCACAAGCTCTCTCCCCCCTACTGCTGGCATCAGGCCCTGTCCAATCACCGCTATCAGTGGCTGCCCCCCTCCAAGTGTGTGAAGACCCGCTATAAGATCACCAAAGATCCTCCTTCAGGCCTCCTCTCTCATGCTACTGATTCAGATGCCCCCATTTAGGCCCCAATTCCTGGCAGTGCCAAACTGGCAGTGCCGGGTAACAGGAGGCAGCGTTAGGGTGCCAAAGGGTAGCGCCAAAACACTGACCAGCCATGTCCTTAACAACCAAGAGCTCCAATTGGCTCCAAGCCCCCTGGTCTTTATTTGTAGAGACTGGTAAAGATTCCTGCTGGCTTCCTGTTGCGGCATCAGGTTGGTGAATTCCAGTTGCCATGTGAATCCAGTTAAAACACGGCAGAGTATACTTACATTTGGTTTATACCCTTGCTGCAGGGGCTGGGGTTGGGAGGAAGGGCTTTAACGTGATTTGCGCCTGGGTGTGAGGGGCCACAGAATCGCCCCCAGTGACTACACTTCCAACATACTTCGTCAATGTAAAGCACATTGAGATGTCTGGCAGTTGTGAAGAGTAAGTTTCACAACACCAGGTTAAATCCACCAGGTTTATTTGGTAGCACAAGCTTTCAGAGTGTCATTCCTTCTTCAGGTGAGTGAGGAGTTGTGTTCACAAATAGGGCATTAGTGAATATATGAATGAACTAACTCATAGCACTCTCACCCAATTCCACCAGAACTATCTTAATATATGCCAACCATCTGAAAAGTCTGTACATGCATTCATGTTTTAATGATGATCTTATTTGGTTGGTAGTAATCTTTATCTCTGGGTTCAATTTCCTTTCTGGGACTTGATGGCCAAGGAAGAAGCATTCATGATATGGCCTATCAGGTTCTTAATCGGTCTGCAAATGCTTCCAACACCCCATACTGTTCTCAAAGGAAAAAAGGGTGAAGATGGGAAACAAACATTAATGTTCTAATCATGCTGTCTCCCAAACAAAGTTCAATTTACAAGATAATGTTTGGAATGTGAGTCTTTACAGGTAATCAAGTCTTAAAGGTACAGACAATGTGAGTGGGGAAAGAGTTAAGCACAAGTTAAAGAGATGTGTATTGTCTCCAGCCAGAACTGTTTGTGAGATTTTGCAAGCTCAGGCAAGTTGTGGGGGTTACAGTTAGTGTGACATGAACCCAAGATCCCAATTAAGGCTGTCCTCAAAACTTGACTATCCGTTTCTGTTCAGCGATTTTGCTTTGTCATGTGTCGTGAAGGCCGCCTTGGAGAAAGATCAAAGATCAGTGGCTGAATGCCTGTGACTGCTGAAGTGTCCCCCGACAGGAAGAAAACACTCTTGCCTGATAATTGTTGAGCAGTGTTCATTCATCTGTTGTTGTAGCATCTACATGGTCTTGCCAATGTACCATGCCTCGGGATATCCTTTCCTGCAGTGTATCAGGTAGACAACGTTGGCCAAGTCGCAAGAGTAAGTACTGTGTACCTGGTGGATGGTGTTCTCATGTGAGATGATGGCATCCATGTTGATGATCCGGCATGTCTTGCAGAGGTCGCTGTGGCAGGGTTGTGTGGTGTCATGGTCACTGTTCTCCTGAAGGTTGGGTAGTTTGTTGCGGACAATGGTCTGTTTGAGTTTGTGCGGTTGTTTGAAGCAAGAAGTGGGGGTGTGGAGATGGCCTTGGCGAGATGTTCATCTTCATCGATGACACGTTGAAGGCTCTGGAAAAGATGTCGTAGCTTCTCCGTTCCGGGAAGTACTGGACGATAAAGGGTACTCTGTCTGCTGTGTCCCGCGTTTGTCTTCTGAGGAGGTCAGTACAAATTTTCGCTGTGGCACATCGGAACTATTGATCGATGAGTCGAGCGCCATATCCTGTTCTTATGAGTACGTCTTTCAGTGTCTGGAGGTGTCTGTTGTGATCCTCCTCATCTGAGCAGATCCTGTGCGTATACGGAGGGTTTGTCTGTAGGGGATGGCTTCTTTAACATGTTTAGGGTGGAAGCTGGAGAAGTGGAGCATCGTGAGGTTATCCGTGGGCTTGCGGTACAGTGAGGTGCTGAGGTGACTGTCCTTGATGGAGATGCGTGTGTCCAAGAATGCAACCGATTCCGGAAAGGACAGCATGTAAATGCATATTATTCTTATGATGTTATATGAAAACATTGGCCTTTAATTTGACATGATTTTAAATGGAAGAGTAGCCAAGTTTATAATCAGAAAAAAAACTACTTTAACAAGTAGGCAATGCAGAACCCACTGTAGATAGCAGACAGAAATGTTAGTTCATAAGTTAGTTGAAGCTTTGTTTGGGAGACAGCATGATTAGAACATTAATGTTTGTTTCCCATCTTCACCCTTTTTTCCTTTGAGAACAGTATGGGGTGTTGGAAGCATTTGCAGACCGATTAAGAACCTGATAGGCCAAATCATGAATGCTTCTTCCTTGGCCATCAAGTCCCAGAAAGGAAATTGAACCCAGAGATAAAGATTACTACCAACCAAATAAGATCATCATTAAAACATGAATGCATGTACAGACTTTTCAGATGGTTGGCATATATTAAGATAGTTCTGGTGGAATTGGGTGAGAGTGCTATGAGTTAGTTCATTCATATATTCATGTCTACAGTCTACTGATGTTCCATTTCTGAGACTGCTTCAAAAAATATTGCTTTGACATCAAAGCATGTCACTGGAACACAGAAGTGATGGGAGGAGAAGCAGACCATGCAATCTGTCAAGCTTTCTCTGCCATTCATTGTGATCATGTTCTTGGGCTTCAATTCCAGATTGAATGGGCAAATAGCCTGCATGCCTGTAGCTTTTAACTGAGTGTCAGTGTCTGATATACAAGAAAACCTTTCCTTCGGTTGTAGTTTTAGGTAAAATTTTAAAATAATATCTCCATTACGCCAAAAATATCCTGAATTCTATTTATTAAAAACTTAATTAACTTTTATTTCATCAGTGGGAACTAATGCCAATACCAATTTAGGTTTTTGAACTGTAGAGCATTTTATGGATTTGCGCATTTTACATATGTGGCACAGTGGTTAGCACTGTTGCCTCACAGCGCCCGGGACCTGGATTCAATCCTGGCCTTGGGTGACTCTGTGTGGAGTTTGCATGTTCTCCACGTGTCTGCATTAGTTTCCTCCCAGGGGTTTCTGGTTTTCTCCCACAGTCCAAAGATGTGTAGGTTAGGTGGATTGGCCATGGTGAGTTGCCCCTTCATGTCTAAAGATGTGTAGATTAGGTGGATTAACCATGGTAAATGCATGGGGTTATGGCAATAGGGTGGAGGGGAGGATTTAGTTGGAATGCTCTTCCGACTGGCCTCTTCCTGCACTGTAGGGATTCTATGATTTTATATTTCTATATCTGCTCCTATACCACCTCAAAACTGCATTCTGGTTGCCAAAGAATAAAAGAAGGTTCACATTTCAAAAGAAGAAATTGTTCCAGGCCATGAAAATGTGAGAAAATCTGACAGCAATATGTGTTATGTGGACAGTCTGTAACCGAAGGAAGAATTTTATTTCAGCAGAGAATCCAATCTATAATCCCTGGATCATTTGCAATCCTCCAACCTTGGCAAATCACTCAAGAAGACCAAGCAAACTGGTTTTATTGTGGCTTTTTTTCTTACTGCGGGTTTTATTGTTACAATTTAATGAACCTGGAAGTTTGGAACAGGCTGTTCAAGCACTCTTGCCTTGTGGGTGAATAAATTCTAAATCAGAACATTATGAGCTGCTAGTAATCTCAGATACATGCAACATAATGAGAACATTCATTTGAAATATATCCATGGGCCAAAACGCTTTGTCGTGTGCACCTTTCTGATCTACAAATGACAAACATTCGGAATAACTTCAGGGCTTCTCCTCCTCTGCCACTGTACCGTTTGGGTTTCCACTGAACTTCTGCCAGATTCGGGAAGCAGAGCTGGAGAGGCCTCGGGGAAATACCCATCAAAAGGTTTGTGCGCCTCTTATACAATTATTGTTTAATTATTGGATGACGTTTTTGCTTCTATGCATCATTTTAATTGCAAAGAGTTGTTATATTTGGTGATATTTACTTCCTGAATTTAACAGCAGTCATACTTCATTTGGCAATAAGTGATTACTTCTGAATACGATTAATTGTCATGCAATTCAATATGGAAAAGTTTAAGGTTATTTATTAGTATCATAAGCAGGCTAATATTAACACAGCATTGAAGTTACTGTGAAAATCCCCTAGTCACCACATACCAGCTGCTTGGATACACTGAGGGAGAATTTAGTGTGCTCAGTCCACCTAACCAGCATACCTTTCAGACTGTGGGAGGAAACCAGAGCACCCGGAGACAACCCACACAGACACTGGGAGAACACACAGACTCCAAACAGACAGTGATCTAAGCTGGGAATCGAACCTGGGATCCTGGTGCTGTGAAGCAGCGGTGCTGAACACTGTGACACTCTGATGCTTGGTAAGAAATGCAATCTGTTTACGTCAAACTGTCTTCAAGCCAATATCCAAAGAAAAGCTGCCAGGAAAATTCCCTGAACTAAAAATGTCTTACTCTGTGCAGTTAACTGACTGAGAAACATGGAGGTAAATTTTTGTCATCACTCTTAAGACAGCTTGCACATACTCAAGAAGATCTACCTGATTTTCATTCTGTTGATCTCCTGATGAGTAAATCTTTCCCACCCGGATTATTGCCCAAGTTGTGAAGACAAGAATTTGCCATGTGCAGCCTGAGTTTGGTGTATTCAACATTTACCTTTAACTTCTTTACGACCACTTCTGTGTTTATTTACCCATTGATTCTTTTATGGAGCAGCCTCAGATGCACTCGAGGAAGCTAAAAACACTCACAAAGGGCAAGCGGCTAATATGGGATAGGACAGCCTGAAGCATTGATTGACCTTTGATCTTCCTGGCCTAAAGAGGTAGCATTGTATTTAAGTATCAATGTTTTCCAACCACTGTAATCCCTCTTGTAAACTGGGCAATAAGATGTGAAACTGACAGAGTGCTTCTGTCTGCAGACTGAAGACAAAAGGCTTTTGACGCTTTGCAGCTCAGCATTTTGTAAGGTACTAAAAAATGCATTGACGGCCTCCAGTGTTATTGTTCATCTATCTCTCCATCTCACTCAATGCTGTTGCATTGCGTCTTCTGGTGTATCCTCTGTTTCTGCCAATGAGCTGAATTTAAAAACTTCCCAAATTTTCTGCTGGGAATTTTTTTGAAATGATTGGATTTCTGTTGGCAAAGATATCCCAAGGTGTAAACAATTACCGGAACAGTCACGAATAGGCACGGTTTTTACTGGGATTGTCCTTGGAGCTAATGCTTGTATTTATTACTGGGCCCAATGTAACACAATGTAGGGTGCGGTTTTGGACATTCTGTCGCTTACTGGGTGAGAATGGAAGGGAGAAGTGGTGGTTGGAAGGGTGCAGAATTGTCACAAATGACCTTCAGAATGGGTACTTATCAGGTGATGTGGCATGGATGGCACTGGGGGACCTTGCTTCAGGAACATTATGTGAAGCTTGGGCTGGAGAAAGGCAAGTTGTGGTTGAATCCAAGTTTCAAGAATTTTACTGATACCCGAGGCAAGTGCATACTGGCTTAAGGAAGAGGACAGCAATCAACGTATGCTTTCCCACTGTATGTGGGTGGTGTGGTGGCACAGTGATAAGCACTGCCAGTAACCTGGGTTCAATTCCGGTCTTGGATGACTATCAGTGTGGAGTTTGCATGCTCTCCTTGTGCCTGCATGGGTTTCCTCCAGGTGCTCCCTTTTCCTCCCACAGTCTCTAGATTAGGTAGATTGGCCATGCTAACTTGCCCCTTAGATGTGTAGGTTAGATAGATTACCCATGATAAGCGTGTGGGGTTATGGGGATAGGTGGGGAAAGGGCCTGGGTAAGATGTTCTGTCAGAGAATTGGTGCAGACTCAATGGGCCAAATGGTCACCTTCTGCACTATAGGGATTCCATGGTGTGACGGTTTTGCTTCCAGAGTTAACACTGAGTTCTTCCATTTCATATAAGGACCTAGATTTTAGAATAGAATCCCTACAGTGCAGAAGAGGCCATTCAGCCTGTCAAGTCTGCATTGATTCTCTGATATTCTAGGATGACAGAATATCCCACCCAGGCCCTCTCTACTGCCCTTTCCCCTGCATATTTACCATGGTCAATTCACCTAAACTGTACATCTTTGGTCACTAAGGGGTAATTTACCATGGCCAATCCATCTAACCTACACATTTTTACACTGTGGGAGGAAACCTAAGCAGCTAGAGGAAACCCACACCACAGGGAGAAAGTGCAAACTCCACACAGGCAGTCACGCAAGGCTGTAATTGAACCCGGGTCCCTGGCACTGCGAGGCAGCAGTGCTAACCACCTGCCTTTCAACCCAGGACCAGGCACCTGACTCCTGGATCATTTTTGGGTCCCAAGCTCACTTTGCATGAGTGTCAGAGACAGGGTGTGATTTTCAAATGCAAAGGGCCTCGTCAACCCGGGGGATGAGTTTGGTCGCCAATTAGCAATGCTGGGAGCAGCGTGGAGGCAGAACGTGCATCCAAGGGCCCCCTGGGAAGGTGAGCAGCTGCCATGACTAAGCAGGCTGCCCACTGAGAACATGCAACAGGATGGGCTGACTGACCCAGCTCTGGCATAGGCAAGCATCCAATGGTAATATCAAGATTTTTCTGGGGTGTTGGTGGAGGCAGTCACCAAAAATAAGAGAAATTATTTTCCTGTCATCCGGCAGAAGAAAGCAGTCTCAGGAATGGAAAAGGGCCTGGATGGGGGTCTTCACAGTGGTCAGCAGGAGACTGGTCACACAAAGATGGAGGTCCAGTTTGCAAGAGGTTTAATCACCAGTTAAGATCTGGGAAGGTGAGAGGTAAGTAACATCCAGTGGGCAGGAACCTAGCTCTTGAATTGAGCAGTCTGAGTGTCCATAGGACTCCTGAACGTTGTCAGAACAACTGACCAGTCTTATCACTGAGAAATCAACACCCTCACATGTCAGGCACAGATTCAGTATTGATGGAAATTGAAGATGGAAGCGTGCTGGGAGTATGGGAAAGAGTGTAGGATTGGCATGAACTGGATTTCTCTTCTGGCACAGATTTCAAAGTTACTGTGAAATTCCCTTTGTCACTACATTCTGGCACCTGTTCAGGCCAATGCGCCTACCTGCACACTTTCTGGATTGTGGAAGGAAACTGGAGCACCCGAAGGAAACCCACACAGACACGGAGAGAATGTGCAAACTTCGCAAAGTCATCCAAAGCTAGAATCGTACCGGGGGAGGGGTCCCTGGCGCTGTGAGGCAGCAGTGCTAACCACTGTGTCATGGGCTGAAAGACCTGTGCTACACTATTCCAAGATTCTTTGCAGTAATTTTTCAAATAACTTTGACAAAAGTAAAGACAATTTTTATGATGAAGCAGGTGCTACATCTATTCAGTGCCTTGCACAAGGAAATCTTAACAATTACTAATGATTGCTGATGGCAAACCATTTTCATCAATGTTATACATATCTCTTGACATCACCTTGAATAATTTTCATACTCCAATTCACACTGAATGCAAAGCTGGTATGATGAAAATCTAGCTTTCAACATCTCTCAACTGCTTGTCAGCTGCTCAAGATGTCCTTAAATTGCCTCACAGCAGTGAACTTATTTCTTCTTAATGTTAAATAGCATGAATGAAGAGACTTTATCAGTCACTGAAAGTGAATTGTTGGCAACTATGAAAATTAATGAATGCCCAGCAAAAAACAAAGTTCATTCACTACAGTTAAAAAAGTGTTCTCTTGACCCAAGATTAATCTTCATTTCTTTATGCGCAATCTAAAGTAAACCTCCTCCATTTATTTTAGTTCTGTGGAACAGTATATGAAATATTAAAGGGAGAACATTGCTGTGTAAAAATGTTTTCACTCATGTTGCTTCCGTTTCTTTTTTCCAATCACCTAAAACTTGTGCTCTCTGTAATCAACTCTTAAGTCAATGGAAACAGTTTCGCTTTAATTATTCAATCTAAAATCTTCATGATTCTATACATCTTGTCTTTTTTTTATTTATTAGTGACACGAGTAGGTCTCCATTAACATTGCAATGAAGTTCCTGTGAAAATCCCCCAGCCACCACACTCCAGGGACAGTGAGGGAGAATTTAGCATGGCCAATGCACCTAACCAGCATGTCTTTCGAACTATGGGAGGAAATTGGAACACCTGGTGGAAACTCATGCAGCCATGGGGAGAATGTGCAGACTCTGCACAGACAGTGACCAAGCCAAGAATCAAACCTGGGTCCCTAGCGCTATGAGACAGCAGTGCTAAGAGCTGTGAGGCAGCACTGCTAACCACTGCACCACCGTGCCACTCCAAAAACAAGAACCCGCATTTTACAAGCAGGTACCATTGCATGCAGATGGCATGGCGGTCGTACCCATGACCTTGGTGTCATTAGCATCATGCTCTAACCACCTGAGCTAACCAGCCTGATCTTGTGTGCCATGATCATTTATAATGCCTGTATGTTTGCTTTGGTAGGAGAAGGATGACTGCTGCTAATACTTGTTTGCATGTGACAGAGTAATTTAATGTCAATGAGCACCTCAAGGAAATCAGCTAGAAAATGCAGTGAAAAAGTTAGTCCATCCATTGGAAATCAATATTCCCCCAAAAATTCTCAATCCACATTGCTATTTTATGCACAGTAGTTGCTTTGCTGATGGAATATTATGCAATAATAATATGCAATAATATTAAGCTTCAGTAATGGCATGTCCATGCTCCACTGCACTCCCACTATAATTGTTTCTTTTTGTATGTTATCTTGAGGCAATTGGATCTTGGAAAACAAATTGAATTACAGCATGCAATCCCAAAACACTGAGGGTTTCTTTTGGTCAAATGACGAAAACAGGGAAATGTTAACTGGACTTGTTAATGAGATTAACCTGTTCAACAGACTGTTTCAAGTTGGCCCTCATTTCTGATTACCCTAATCTGAACTTGACTGGACATGTTAAACCAGAAAGCTGCAAGTTCAGCACTCAGGCATTTATTGAATGGAATTTTTCTGGAGAAATATCTGCGTGTTCTTTGTACCCACTTTGGCTGACGGTGCAGAGCACTTTGGCTAACAGTTATGCATTGTAGGAAGACTCAGGATGAGAAGATACACGTTCTCAGATGTGGTCCTTGAGAACTCTGGTGTCGAAGCCATGCTGTCACTTACAGCAAGTCCCATTTACCCATCATCCCTATGTTCACTCACATATATTGGCTTCTAATTAGCAATGCCCTTCTTTTAAAAGTCTTATCCAATTTTCGAAAGCTTCCATGGCATTACCCCTTGCTTTTTTTTAAATTTCCTCCAGACATATCTGCACTCATACAATTTTGACTTGAGCATCCCGATTTTAATTGATCAATTAGCAGTTGGCTCTTCAGGTGTCGAGACCCTAAGCTCTAAGCTTCCTAATTTACAGACCATAATCAGTAAGGATAGTCAACAACATTTCCTCCACGATCATCCTTAACACCAGTGCCCCACAAGGCTGTGTTCTTGGCTTCCTACTATACTATACAGGCGACGGTGCAGAGGGACCTCGGGGTCCTTGTGCATGAGTCGCAAAAACCCAGCTTGCAGGTGCAGCAGGTGGTCAGGAAGGCGAATGGGATGCTGGCCTTCATAGCGAGGGGGATTGAATATAAAAGTAGGGAGGTCTTGCTGCAGCTGTATAGGGCATTGGTGAGGCCGCAGCTGGAGTACTGTGTGCAGTTTTGGGCGCCGCACCTGCGCAAAGATATTTTGGCCTTGGAGGGAGTGCAGAGGAGGTTTACTAGGCTGATACCGGAGTTGAGGGGGTTGAGCTATGAGGAGAGGCTGAATAAACTGGGCTTGTACTCGTTAGAGTTTAGAAGAATGAGGGGAGATCTCATTGAGACGTATAAGATGTTGAATGGGATGGATAGGATAGAGGTGGAAAGACTCTTCCCGCTCAAAAAAGACAGTAGGACTAGGGGGCACAGCCTCAAGATAAAAGGGGGGCGGTTTAGAACGGAGTTGAGGAGGAACTTCTTCACTCAAAGGGTGGTGAATCTCTGGAATTCTCTGCCCGTTGAAGTGGTGGAGGCTGCCTCGCTAAATATTTTTAAGACGCGGGTTGATGGGTTTTTGATAGGAGAGGGGATTAAGGGTTATGGGGAGAGGGCGGGAAAGTGGAACTGAGCAGCGACAGATCAGCCATGATCTTATTGAATGGCGGGGCAGGCTCGAAGGGCTGGATGGCCTACTCCTGCTCCTATTTCTTATGTTCTTATGTTCTTATGTTCCTTACACACCTATGATTATGTGGCCAAACTCCCCTCCAATTCAATTTTCAAACTTGCTGATGACACCACCATAGTGGGTTGGATCTCAAACAATGATGAGATAGAGTATAGGAATGAAATAGAGAATCTGGTGAACTGATGCAGCAACAATAATCTCTCCCTCAATGTCAACAAAACGAAGGAGATTGTTATTGACTTCAGGAAGTGTAAAAGAGAACATGCTCCTGTCTACAACAATGGGACAAAGTAGAAAGGGTCGAGAACTTTAGGTTCCAGGTCTATAGGTGTCCAGGTCACCAACAACTGTGCTGGTCTCCCCATGCAGAAACTATAGTTAAGAAAGCCCACCAGCACCTCTTTCTCAGAAGGTAAGTAAATTTGGTATGTCACCTACGACTCTCACCAGCTTTTACAGATGCACCATAGAAAACATTCTTTCTGGTTGTATCACAGCTTGGTATGGCTCCTACTCAGCCCAACACTGCAACGAACTATAAAAGGTCATGAATGTAGTCCAATCCTTCACGCAAACCAGCCTCACATCCATTGACTCTGTCTACACTTCCTGCTGCCACAGCAAGGCAGCCAGCATAATTAAGGACCCCACGCACCCTGGACATTCTCTCTTCTGTCTTCTTCCTTTGGGATAAAGATACAAAAGGCTGAGGTCATGTACCAACTGACTCAAGAACAACTTCTTCCTGGTTGCTGTCAGACTTTTGAGTGGACTTACCTTGCATTAGGTTGATCTTTCTCTATACACCCTATGATTGTAATACTACATTCTGCATTCTCTCATTTCCTTCTCTTTGAACGGTATGCTTTGTCTGTATAGTGCACAAGAAACAATACCTTTCATTGTATACTAATACATGTGACAATAAATCAAATGCCATTTCTAAACCTCTAAATGTTCAATCCTTCTTTTAAGATATTGCTGAAAATCTAGTAATTTAGCCAGTGTTTTAACCTATCCCTAATGTCTTACTGATTTATTGTCAAATTATCTTTAATAATGCTCCTGTGAAGCACTCTGGGACATTTTACTGTGTTAAAAAACTATATAAACGCATATTGTTGTAATCCATTGCAAAACTGGAAGCCCCTTTGTGGAGGAGGCCCCGGGGAGGAGTGATGCCCTCTACACACAGACCAAGAATGCCAACTTGCCCTTCTGCCCATCTCTTTTGCAGAGTTGATGCTGCTGTGCCTTACTTCATGTTTTCCTTGCACTCCGTGTCTAGACCATGACAAGATACCTGTGACTAAAATCTCCCTTTTTCCTTGTGACTCATAGAAAACAGTCAAAGAAGTGCAGTAGATCAACACTTAGGTGAAGTCCTGAGAAAATTACCAAATAAATGGTACTTCTTTGTGGGTGAAGTCTTCCTGTGTGTTTTAGAGATCCTCTTCAAAGTCCCAGCTGCCATGAGTAGAAGCATTGTTTGAAATTGTGCTTGAAATTGGCATCGACACCATTTTTACTCCCATTTGTTGGGTGAATGTGTTAGTTAAATTGCTTGCCACTAACGTGCTGTCCATCCTTTTGAATGAGTGCTAGAAGGCATTTTAAACAGGAATCGGTTGTTTAGCAAGTCCCAGCACTGGCCTCAACTCCTTTATCAAGATGTGCAAAATGTGAACAGCTCAGTTTAAGAAACAATTTTGGCCCTCTCAGAAGCTCTTTAGCACTTAAAATATTTGTGAAAGTCACCAATCTCCTCACCGTCCCAGTGCCCCCCACCCCTAATAAAATGAAACTTATAGCCACCGCGAAACATTGACATGATTCATGCCTCATTATTCAATTGTGTTTAGTTTATTGAGATTTCAGTTTATTTGGGATTGTGTCCGCATTTTTAAAGCAGCGCGTCAATAACTTACAGTTGTGTATGTTGCCATGATGAAGGATACAACACAGAGGACTAAAGTAAAAAAAAATCACAAGGTTGGTGACTTTAGCACTAAAGAGTGACCTAAGAACACCTTTAATTGTTTGTGTTGAACATGCTAAACCCATGTCTACTGATTAATCTCCCCCTTTAATTTAATTTTAGTTTTAAACCCCCTTCCCCTAACATTTTGACAGAGCACAATGATACAAAACTATCAGGTCCTCAACCTGGCAACAGAAAAGTAGGAATTCTTCACTGTTCACACATCATTTTGCCTCAAGCATTTTACAATAACTAACTGCAAGTCAGCACAGAATGGCAAAGTTTACAGAAAGCCATGTTTCCATGACAACTCATTTTTTTTCCTCTCTGCCAGAAAACCATTTCAATCTTAAGACAGCTGTAATACTTTAAACCCATGTTTGGATGACAGAAAATCATTGTGTTTATCATTAGGGATTTTGTATGATTCCTTAATTATGAGGCACAATCAGTTGTTGAAGACGTCGCTGCTGAAATATTTACAAGCAGCGATGTTAAGTGAGTTAGAAATAATTAAATATTACTGAGAATCAGATAACAATGAAAAGTAAGCTTGTATAAAATTAAATTTAGTCAGCACAATAAAGCCACAAAAAAAATCTGCAAACTACATTAAGGATCACACCCGGGAACATTGCAGTACTCAATTTATTCTCTAAATGAGAAGGACTGGCAAATAATTTAAGCGAGTTCAGTTAAAGTTTATTTATTAATGTCACAAGTAGGCTTACATTGACGCTACAAAGAAGTTACTGTGAAAATCTCCTAGTCATCACATCCTGGCGCCTGTTCAGATACACCGAGGGAGAATTTAGCATGGCCAATCCACCTAACCAGCACATCTTTTGGACTGTGGGAGGAAACCAGAGCACCAAAAGGAAACACACCAGAGAGTGCAGATTCTGCACAGGCAGTAACCCAAGCTGAGAATCGAACCAAATCCCTGGCACTGTGAGGCAGCAGTACTAACTGCTGTGCCACCGTGGCACTCCTAGCAGATTCCTTTGTTTCCATTGTGGACAATAACAGCACTCACATATTGTATTATTCCATTCCAGTGCATTGAAGGCGCCAGTTTTAATGCTGATCTACTTACAGCTGAGAAATTAGGAAGGAACTGGCAAAGACAGTTTGAATAAAAATAATTAATTTAAATACAGCTGTTCTGCGGCAAGCCTAGGCTTATTGGAGTTCAGTGCTCGTCCAAGTTTAACTCATGCAGAACGCTACCTGGGAGCGCTATATACATTGTTGCTTACAGTTTGAATTGTTCCTGGATCACAATATTAACCTTCCCACAAAATGACCTAATGAAGTAATTATTGTTCTTGAATTGTCACTCCTTGTTCCGCACCACACCTCTGTCTTGTCCATGTGGTTTCATGTTACTCAGTAAATTCTGTACTGGAACCTCCTTTAGCACTGTCTCCTTCACAAGCCTCGCTGGACTTCAATGGCTTCATGGGGTGCTGCTTGATCTCGTTGACAAATGCATTGATGCTGACCCCAACCAACTGGCCTTCCCACCCTTCTGATCTCCTCTTCTTCATCTGAGGATGAGCCTCAACTGACAGTAAATCCCCATTTTTAACTGACTAGATTGCTGAGGTGCAGACTGACTCAATAAGAACATGATTTTCAGAAGTCACCCTCCATGTAAAGTAAAATAACCTTTCTCTTTTGTTATTGTTGGACCTACTGAGGAAGGAATATTTTGGTTAGTGAGAGGAATGATTCATGAGTCAGTGGTAATTGGAGATTAACATTATAATCAAGACATGGAGATGTTTAAAAGTAGCTTCAGATGCCCTGCCTGTAAAATGGAGATCAAGGCCAATTAACACAGGACGTGACTGTTGCAGCATCGACCCCTCCCCTCTCAAAAGCAAAATATCTGTGGACATCACTGTGTCAGCCAATAAGTTGGACCTGGGCTAGGACTTACAACAAGACACACACAAACTGTGTATGTTTCAGCAAACAAAGTCTATTTACTCAGCAAGCAGAGTCTGCCTAAACAGCGCACTCCAGCAACCAGTATATTTGCTTAGCAAAGAGAGTTTATTTGAAAAGGGTCCCTACAAAGTTACAGCAAACAAAACTCATGATGTAAAATGCAGCAACATCTGCTGATAAAGTAAGTAGGGTTCATAAGCTAAATGCGATGAGTAGAGGCACATAATGTTGTTTGTAAAATCAATCCCAGTTACTTACAGATATAATTAATGAGAGGATTATCGGGCAGTCTACATTTTAGCTGAGGATTCTAGTGCACTTTATGGAGCTGAATAATTTGTACACAGCCAGGAACAACAGCAGTAATGCGGTGAGTAGGGGCAGTGATGTGAAAGGAACTGCCTGAAAGGGGTCAGAGACACGTGGGGAGTTTAATGTGGGTAATTGATGAAAGGCTGCTTCTGCTGGTGGGCAAATGGGAATAAGGAAACAGAATCCAAAGACTTCAGCGGAGCAACAGAAGGTGCAGGGAGATGAAAGATTTTTGAACTGAAAGCTGTCAGATCATCCTAGAATCCCTACAGTGCAGAAGGAGGCCATTCAGCCTAGCGGGTCTACACCAGCCACAATCCCACCCAGACCCTATTCTCGTAACCTCACGTATTTACCCTGCTAATCCCCCTGACACTAGGGTCAATTTAGCATGGCCAATCAACCTAACCTACACATCTTTGGACTCTGGGAGGAAACCCACACAGACACGGGGAGAACGTGCAAACTCACACTGACAGTGACCTGAGGCTGGAATTGAACCCCGGTTCCTGGCGCTGTGAGGCAGCATGCTAACCACTGTGCCACCGATGAAAGCCTTCACTGCATTATTATTAAAGTGGAGATTAAACACAATTGAAAAGAGAATGAGATAAATATATGAAAAGGAGGAACAGAGACATGGAGGATTGTGTTCATAGGTGAAGGTGTGAGCATGGAAAAAGTGCCAGGAGTTGCATACCTCCCTCCCATACTGAAATTTCCATTGTTTCATTAAAACTTCCTCTTTGTGAGTTTAGGATAATGTATCCTGTAAGAAACTCCAGGATCACTCAGTTTGCTGCCCTTTGCACAACCTCTCAATTTGGATAAGGTTGGTCTGTACCAGTTGATATTGACAATGGAACCCATGGCACAGTGGCACAGAGGTTAGAACTGCTGTCTCACAGCACCAGGGATCTGGGTTTGATTGCAGCCTCAGGTCACCATCTGTATGGAGTTTGCACATTTTCCTCATGTCTCCATGGGTTTTCTCCGTATGCTCCTGTTTCCTGCCACGTTCCAAAGATGTGCAAGTTAGGTGGATTGGCCATGCTAAATTGCTCCTTGGAGTCCAAAGATTTTTTTTTAAACAGTATTTCATTTGGGTCAACTGTATTTATCACTTAGGATGATATGGTAGCGCAGCGGTTGGTGGTGCTGCCTCACAGCTCCAGGAATCCAGGGTTCCATTCCAGCCTCAGGTGACAGTCTGTGTGGAGTTTGTCTGTGGGTTTCTTCCGGGTGCTCCAGTTTCCTCCCACAGTCCGGAAATGTGGGGGTTAGGTTGACTGGCCATGCTAAATTGCCCCTTCGTGTCAGAGGGATTATCAGGGTAAACATGTGGTGTTAAGGGGTAGAGCCTGGGTGGAATTATTGTCGGTATAGGCTTGATGGGCCAAATGGCCCCCTTCTGTACTGTAGATTCTATGATTCTATGTGTAGGTTAGGAGTTTTAGCCATGGTAAATGCGTGGGGTTATGGGGATAGGGCAGAAGGTTGTCCTGGGTGGGGTGTTCTTTCGGACAGTCAGTGCAGACTCAGTGGGCCTAATAGCCTCTTTCTGCACTGTGGAGAATCTACGTACAGGTCAATTCTGACTGAGTCTTTCAGGTTAGGGTTGTCATTTTCACACAAAACATGAGCTCAAACAGAAGTCCAAGGAAACGGAGAAATAGACAGGGCATATTAAAACAGGCAATGACTCAGAAGCATGGCTGCAACTTGTGTAGTGTAGGCCAGGGGAATTTTGGCTATAGTCTCAGTGTGAATGTCAGTAGGTTTTATTAATGGGAATGTCATAGGATTACTAATTACAGGTAATATCAGGGTGTTACACCTATTACTACTTGTTAGGTATAGTTTATTGATAAGGTAATGCATTACTCTTGACTATGAGGGGAATCTGTGTATTCCCAAGATTGTAAATTGAGCAAGGATACTCAGTACTGGAGATGCAACCTCTTAAAACAAAATCTTGGTGTTTTTTGATATCATGTGATCAAATGTTACATAAACCTCCAGAAATTCTCCAACTGGAGTTGGCCATCTGAGTCTTTGGAAAAGGTAATTTGTCCATCGGTAGTATTTCCATCAGAAGCTTGCACCGATATTATGGGAGAAGGGGCTTTTGATTCCTGGGACATTCTGAGGGTGCTGGGACCTGTACAGGCCAGGCACCTGAACACAACCAGGAACAATGTTTGCCTGTGCTGGTGGGGAGGATTTAAGCTAACTTGGCAGGGTTGAATTAGCACCAGGCTGTTTTTTTAGAAGGAGAAAATAGACGCATAGAGGATTGGGAGAGATAGATGGCATTAAAGTAAGAAAGGACAGTGGAGGCAGGTTTGATCAACATATTGAAAAGGGAATTGAATTGCTATCTGAAAAGAAGTAGTATGCAAGGTTACGAGGATAAGGCAGGGCAGTGAGATGAGGTATTCTCTTTCAGAGAGCCGTGAAGACTCAAGGGCCTATTCACCTCCTTCTGCACTATAAAAATTCTGTAGTTTGGTTCAGTAATGGCCCATATCTTCTGGCCTCCAGTTCATCAGAGACTGGAGGTACAACCCCAAGCTGCATGTCGGAACTACATGGCTATCCTGACGCACTGACTCTCTGCAAATTGCCTGAGAGGTTCAAACTTCTAATGGGCAATTTTCCTGCTTCCAGGGACCCTCTGAAAAAGTCTCCAACTCTGAGTTAGAGTCAGGGGCTTTGGACAGTCCTAATTTACTTACCTGGATAGTTACCCAGCAAATCTTAGATAAATTCTAGCCTAATAGTGGTAACTGTGCCCCCAATTAATCACACTGACCCCGACTTCTCCCTCAAGCCCTAATTGCTCCCGGCCTCCCAACCACTTCCCCAACTCCTCAAATACCCACCACATATTTCCCCACACCCAACTACTCCGACTTGATACAAGCTGACTGCCTCTTAGACCAACATGACAACTCCACCATCGACCTGACCCTATGAACCCTGACAGACCTACTCACTCATCTACCCACTTTCCACCCCTTTCCATCTGTCACCTAAAACCCCATCCACCTGCCCTCCACTCATCTGCCCCTTTGCCACCGCAAACCAGATGCCACCTCACCCACATGCCGTACCATCCACCTTCCACCCTGCCTGCTTGACGCCCACTGCCTTATCCACCTACCCACTTACACATCCACGCATTCATCCATTCACTCATTGACTAACAGACTGCAAAGCTTTGGGAATGATAAACACTTACCAGATGCTGCAGTCAGTGCTGTAGAAAGGGGATATGAATTGCTGCACTGATTCTCTTTGCTGCTCTCAGCATGGATTCCTGCACTCGGTGAGTTCTTCCGTATCGTGGCCCAGCAATTTGGCCAGAAAATTAGTATCCAGTTAAGTGGACAGTTTTCTGTCTGATTTGCGCCCAAAGGTTATTGGTAGGGTCAGACAAGGATGCAATTCTATAAAGTTTAAATTCCGTTTCTAGTACATGTGTGTAAGGACACAATGTAAATATGTGAGCTGCAGATGTAAATAGCCATATGGGAGTGTGATAATGCGGTAATAATGAAAACTTGGCTCAACAGAAGGCAGACTGGGCAGGAAATATTCCTGCATGCAAGGTGTTTAGGGAATATAAGGAAGGAAAGAAAGGAGGAAGGTTAGCAAGATTAACCAAGATGAATATTACAGCACTAGATGTCCTGGAGGGGTGCAAGACTGAATCTGTTTGATTAGAGTTAAGAAACAATTGAAGGCATCGTTATGCTCCTGGGTGTATTCCATAGGTCACCAATTAATGAGAAAGATAGAGACTGTGTATTTATTGAGAACGTTATAGCATAAGATATATTTTGTAACCTGTGTTATCCTTAAATATGTATATGGTGACACAGTGGTTAGCACTGCTGCCTCATAGCGTCTGGAACCCAGGTTCAATTCTGACCGTGGGTTATTGTCTGTGAAGTTTGGTCTGTCTATGTGGGGTTCCTCCAAGTGCTCCGGTTTCTTCCCACAGTCCAAAGATGTGTGGGTTAGGTTGGTTGACCATGCTAAATTGTCCCTTAGTGTCAGGGGAATTAGTGGGACAAATGGGTGAGGTTATGGCGATAGGGCCTGGGTGGGATTGTTGTCGGTGCAGGCTCACTGGGCCGAATGGCCTCCTTCTGCACTGTATGGATTCTATATTCTATAAAAGGGGCAATTTACCGGTTGATCAGTGTGGCGAGCAGGTAAGATTAGGTGAGAGGTGGAAAATTGGGTTCGCACTCGGTTTCTTGCCTCTTGCGATATTACCAGCCCCGCTCTGCTGTGTAATCAGCCTCATGCCTAACCCTAAAGCTGAGACTATGACTTTCCTTCAGGGTAATAATTAGAGCTTCAGGCTTGGACTGCAACCATCATTCCACTGGGAAGCCACCTATCCCCCAGTGAAAAACTGGGGACTGGAAAGGTGAATGTACATAAAATAAGAACAGAAGAAATAGGAGCAGGAGTAGGCCATCTAGCCCTTCGAGCCTGCCCCGCCATGAAAGATTGAATGAACTTGGGCTGTTTTCCCTTGAGAGACGTCGGCTGAGGGGGGATCTAATAGAGGTTTATAAGATTATGAAGGGGATAGATAGAGTAAATGGTGGTAAGCTTTTTCCGCTATTAGAAATGGATAGAACGAGGGGTCACGGGCTTAGGGTGAGGGGGGCTAGGTATAAGACAAATATTAGAGGGCAGTTTTTCACACAAAGGGTAGTGGGGGTGTGGAATGCACTGCCGAGTAAGGTGGTGGAAGCAGGCACGCTAGGGTTGTTTAAGAGTCACTTAGACAGCCATATGAGCGGGCTACATATAGGGGGATATAGTAGGCCTTACTTAACATTGTAGGCCTGGGAATACGTTTTGCCTCAGGGATGTTAGTCTTTGCCTGTTTAATAATGAATTTTTTTTGTCTCCACAGGCATTTAAGTCCAGCAAGGGGCATGCATGCGGCAGGTTGTAGTGGGCTGCTCTTGGACGTTGCTTCGGGAGTTGCCTATTGCTTCATGTCGTTAGTGTGCTTAAACTGGACCATCTTGAGGGCAACATGACAGCTCAGAGACTATCTCTGTTGCTGTGCGGACACATGGATTTGGGCCTGTGTCTGTGGGAGTTTGCACGTTCTCCCCGTGGTTGCGTGGGTTTCCTCCGGGTGCTCCGGTTTCCTCCCACATCCCCCAAAGATGTGCTTTTAGGCTGATTGATTGGGTACTAAATTGTCCCTAAATTGGACCTCCCTGATCCTCGCACGTTAGGTGTAGACTAAAATCATGAATAGGTCACTGAGACAGGGGGACGGCGGCGCGGGCTCGTTGGGCCGAAGGGCCTGTTTCCCGTGCTGTGTTGTTCTTTGTTCTTTGTTCTATTCAATAAGATCATGGCTGATCTGAAGTGGCTCCGTTCCACTTTCCCGCTTTCTCCCCATAACGCTTAATTCCCTTGCCTACCAAAAACCTATCTACCCGTGACTTAAATATATTTAGCGAGGTAGCCTCCACCACATCAACAGGCAGAGAATTCCAGAGATTCACCACCCTTTGAGTGAAGAAGTTCCTCCTCAACTCTGATCTAAACAGCACCCCCCCCTTATCTTGAGGCTCTGTCCTCTAGTCCTGCTATCCTTTCTAAGCGGGAAGAATCTCTCTACCTCTACCCTATCCATCCCCTTCACTATCTTATACGTCTCTATAAGATCCCCCCTCATCCTTCTAAACTCCAACGAGTACAAACTCAGTCTAGTTAGTCTCTCTTCATAGTCCAACCCCCTCATCTCCGGTATCAGCCTAGTGAACCTCCTCTGCACTCCCTCCAAGGCCAAAATATCCTTGCGCAAGTGCGGCGACCAGAACTGCACACAGTGCTCCAGCTGTGGCCTCACCAGTGCCCTGTACAGTTGCAGCAAGACCTCCCTGCTTTTATATTCTATCCCCCTCGCTATAAAGGCCAGCATTCCATTCGCCTTCTTGATCACCTGCTGCACCTGCAGACAGGGTTTTTGCGACTCATGCACAAGGACCCCCGGGTCCCTCTGCACTGTAGCTTTTCGCCCTTTAAATAGTAATCCCTCCTATTATATCTGCCAAAGTGGATAACCTCACACTTGCTAACATTATACTCCATCTGCCAGGTCCTCGCCCACTCGCTCAGCCTATCTAGATCCCTTTGCAGACTTTCCATACCCTCTGCAAAATTTGCTTTTCCACTCATCTTTGTGTTATCAGCAAATTTTGACACCCTACACTCAGCCCCCTCCTCCAGATCATCTACATAAATGGTAAATAGCTGAGGCCCCAGCACCGATCCCTGCGGCACTCCACTAGTCACCAACCGCCACTCAGAATAGCACCCATTGATACCAACTCTCTGCCTCCTATTAGACAGCCAATCCTCTATCCATGCTAACGCCTTATCCCCAACTCCATGCCCCCTAACCTTCTGAAGCAACCTTTTGTGCGGCACCTTATCAAACGCCTTCTGAAAATCGAGAAACACCACATCCACCAGTTCCCCTCTGTCTACCGCTGACTCACCCATGTAAAAATCACCCATTCCCCCCACTTCTCAGAGGACTAGATTACTCTTTAACACCCACTTCTGCCCATATAGAATAAAATAGAGGGTTAGAGATGGTAGGGAAGAGTAGAAAAAGCTTGCCTCCTTCTGCACTGTAGGGATGCTATGCTTCTACAATGAGAAATGTTGGACCCTGATGGAATGCAATCAATTCAGCACAACTTTCCCACTCACTGGAAGGAATGTCTTTCTTGTTCACACTACTTCTTATTGCTCTTTCTCCTCTATTTTCATGCCTTTCTTTCCCACCCCTCTCCAACTTTCCCTTACCCCTCTCTATTCTCCTCTGCCATCTGCCTCCTTCTACGTCCTTTGTCCTCCTTTTGCTGTCAATGGCCAAACATCCCTTAATTTTTCTGACTCTGCTTGACCTGAATATTACATTTGGTCTTAATTTTCCATGTGCAAGAGATCAACTTTAAAATAAAATAAATGTTAAGATGACACGCAAACACTTATTCAGCAATAATTGGACAAAGAGAGTATACATATGCAATTTTAATATTGTTACCAAATGGTTTCTTGGATTGTATAAATTAAGCGTTGAGGTAGGTCTCAAATTATTCCAAGACAGAATGAGACTTTTTCCCTATGATCTGAGTAACTGACTGCATTTCAAATCATGTGAGTCAGTGTCTGAAGGAAATCTCACCAGACCTTTCTCAATCGGTTCGATATAGGGATCCTAATTATATCATAAGACTACAATTTGTGTGCATTCATGAGGCACCAGCCTTCTTCTAACAGACCCTTCACTGACTTATGAGCAGTTCAAATGGCAGCCAACATAATGATACCAGGAACTGGCTGATTATGTTGCAAAAAAAAGACAGACACATGCACATTTTTAAGGAAAATGTACAATTATTCATTTCTGAAACTCTTCCACTCTTAGTTGGCAACTTTGATGCGTCTTTCAGTATCTAATCAAGCAGCTCTGGGAACAGTCAACCACCTCTAAACCATAGCTGCAGCCTGGGCCATTGACATCAGAGGCAAAAGTAAACTTAAAAAGAGGCTTGTGGCCTGATTCAGAAAGAAGAAGTGCTTTTGTTCTTAATTACGTGGTCTTGAAGGATCACGAGTGACTGATGATGGCTTGCATGGACTTAGGCTGAGGCACAGACTTGCTTATTAACTGGGAGCTCACTTGAAGTGGCAGCTGGAAATTGCAGCATGCGATTCTTCCCATTAATAGCACGTACAATCAGCAATTGGTAGACAAGAGGATTAAAACACAGCAGAACAACCAATTGACTGTTTAGACAAAGGCAATTAAAGCATGAAGTATCACTATTATCTTCTTTTTAACCTCAAAGTGAACCACATTAAACTAACACAAAAAATATTGAAAATTATTGGCATTATTAAGGGCAGCTGGCAAAGTTAATTGGGCCAAGTTATTTCACTACATAGGATAAATCGATTTTTTTTTAAACACTGCAATAAAGAGATTACCAAATAAAATATCCACTTTCTATCATGGAACATGTAGAATCTTCTGTCGACAAATGCTGCTCGCAGGAAAACTTTATTGTTTTGTCTTTTGTGTCTTACCCCAAGCAATTTTCTACTCAGGACAAGATCTTACTAATCCAAGGGTAGGTTTCCTAATGTACTGCAAGCCCACAAGAGCTACATCGATCATAATGACGCTTTGGGAAATTGCGCCCACAGTGTCTCAAAATTCCTGACCAGTGATTTTGGCTTCATCATTAAGGCCATTGCATCCGTGTCCGCAGGTCTCATTTACCTCGAGTGATTTACTTATTTAAAATGCCTTTACCAGATTTCCCAGCAGTGGGAGTAGGATTACCCACAGCCTCCCCTTTGCCCATTTGAGAGAGGTATATGCAAGATGGGGGTGGCGCAGTGGTTAATACTGCTGCGTCACAGCGCCAGGGACCCAGGTTCAATTCTCGGCTTAGGACACTGTCTGTGTGGAGTCTACATATTCTCCCTGTGTCTGCGTACGTTTCCTCTAGATGCTCCGGTTTCCTCCCACAGGATTACAGACCTGCTGGTTAGCTACATTGGCCATGCTGAATTCTCCTTCAGCATACCCGAACAGACGCCAGAGTGTGGCAAACCAGGGATTTCCATAGTAACTTGATTGCAGTGTTAATGTAAACGTACTTGTGACACTAATCAATGAACTTTAAAAAAAATAAATCTGGGGCCTCTCATGTTCAAGCAGATTTTATGTGTTTTATTTTTCTGAATGTTGCAGCTGCATTTCCTCCATGTTTCTGCCAGAGACAAAGATTTCCGCTTCTTGGGTATTTTTCTGTGCAGCTTTCTCTTCATTATTCACTGGACATGAGCAGTTGTTTCAGGATTTCAAATGTGCTGGGTGCTTTAAAGGAAGAAAAGGGATTCAGAAGAATCCACAAAAAGAAGTTGCAAAGGTTGCCAAGCTATCTTGTTCATATTGTTACAAAGGGTTGTCAGGCAAGGTTCCCCAAGTTTGTCAACTTGGATGAGATCCCTCAATGTGTTCATTCTGGATGGGATACCCCCAAATTGTTATGCCACGGTTGAGGAGGGATGAATTTTCTGATTGCATCACAGTTTGGTATGGCTCCTGCTCTGTCCAAGACCACAAGAAACTACAAAGGATCATGAACGAAGCCCAGTCCATCATGCAAACCAGCCTCCCATCCGTTGACCGTGTCTACACTTCCCACTGCCTCGGAAAAGCAGCCAACACAATCAAAGACCCCATGCATTGGACATACTCTCTTCCACATTCTTCCATCGGGAAAGGATACAAAAGTCTGATATCTTGTATCAACCAACTCAAAACAGCTTCTTCCCTGCTGCCATCAGCCTTTTGAATGGACCTACCTCACATTAAGTTGGTTTTTCTCTACATCCTAGCTATGACTGTAACATTATGTTCTGCATTTTCTCCTTTCCTTCTCTATGAATGGTATGCTTTGTCTGTATAGCACAAGAAACAATACTTTTCACTGCATACTAATACATGTGACAATAATAAATCAACTCAAATAATAAATGAAATGAATTGAAATCAGAATAACATAGGTAGAAATTGTGACGAACTTCTGCTAAGGGAGTTTATAGGGTATAAATTTAAAAGCAGGAACTTAAAAGGTAAAAATTTCCAGATTACAGCCTAATCTGTAGTGTATTCCGTACGGAAATTGCGTAAATTGGCATACGATCAAACAGATCGGAGAGTTGAATGCATGGCTCTTAGAATGGTGTAGAAGATCGGTTCTGATTCATGCGGCACTGGTACCAATGCTAGGGAAAGAGAGAGCTGCCATGTTCTACTTAAATGCGGTTGGGACCAAGGGCTATAGTTGGGGCTTTAAATCAAAAATTGGAAGTGGAAGTTCATACAATCATAGAATCTCTGCAGTGCAGAAGTAGGCCATTTAGACCGTTGAGTCTGTACTGAATGGGCAGACATAAATCTCCCCCCCAACCCACCCACCGTGCCATATCCCTGTAGCCCCACATGGGCAATTCCACAATAGTTCAAGGATGACATACTTCAGCTAAACCTAGAATCTTAAATAAAGCCAATTACATGGGCACAAGGGGGAAGTTGGTTAAGGTAAATTGGGAAGTTAGATTCGAGTGTTCAATAGTAGGTAAGCAACAGCAAACATTTAAAGAAATATTTCAGAATTCACAATCCCATTGAGAAATAAAAGTTCCACGTCCATAGTTAACTATAGAGGTTAAGGATGGTATTAGATTAAAAGGGGTTGCCGTTGTTAGTTGGGGTAATCAAGTGCACACATATGGTCATTAAGGCCCCTGCATAGCAGTCAAGAATTTTCATTAACAGAAAGGGGTTCCACATGCTGAATTTCCAAATACTATGTGGGCAGCATAAAAATATTCCTGCAGGTATGCGCATCATTCCTGTGAAGCTGCCATAATTCAGACATCCTGAGACAGTCTCCACGTGCATCAGTTTTTCATGTCTCCTGAATGTCTTCACAAATGAATCCTGGGTGACAAGAGTATGTACTAAAGATATGGTTACTTACCCCTATCTGGAACTCCACTACTGAGCCAGAAGACACCAACAACTGCTGCCTTGTCAATGATAAGGATGATCATCGAGCAGACCACTAGCTTATTGAAAATGAGATTTGGACGCCAAGATAGATTTGGGGGAGCCCATCAATATGATCTATTGAGAGTCTTAAATATTGTGGTGATTTGCTGTGGTCTACATAAATTGTGTCTATGTATGCCCTGTTTGTGAATACAAATTTTCACTCACCTGAAGAAGGAGCAACGCTCCGAAAGCTTGTTCTACCCAACTAAAACTGTTGGACTTTAACCTGGTGTTGTGAGACTTCTTACCAAACTCGTTGCAGAGAGGAGCTCTATTCATGACCAAGGACCACTTGAAGTGTCCCATTTTGTCCAAGGAGGAAGATGAGTTGGAGGGGATTCAAGACCATTGAAATTGAACTCGTGGGCCCATGTGTGCCAGGAAGAAACACTCATAAGTTCACATTTCACCTGCAATATCATTAAATGCTCCTGAAAACAATTCAGTCTTCTCCCTGAGGTAGCCTTGGTGGCATTTCAATAAACACTTTCCTAATATTACATTAGCAACATTCTTCATTGCCAAGATTTAGAGCATAACTTTTCTGTCTTCTATATCAAGAGCTCAACATCTGTTAACAGCCTACTGATGCAAGAAACAATCTGTTCAAGTATGCAGAATAGAAACTTTACATTTGCATACACATTTAATTTTTTTAGCATTCACCAAATAACTGTCACCTTGTAAGACACAAGTGGATTTACACAAATACTTGCAGGTGTTCCCATGTGGTGCACTCCCAGTGCCTGCAATCGATTCAAAGGCAGGCTGCTGCTTTTTCTTCTGCAGGACAAGAGAGTTGTAATGGTTAGTCTCTTGGTGCCTGAGCCTGAGAGAAGCCTGGCACATTTATAGCCAGATGCATTTGGTACAACTGAAAGATTCCACCAGCGGGAAGGGCAGGAATGTTCCCTAATGTTCTCAGCCCCAACTTGGGTCCATCCAGTGGGGACACCCAAGTTTGCAATCAGAAACCTGGTGCTGTTACGATCAATTAATTTATATGGCCCTTATCTCAATGAAGCCTTCGTTGCTAATTCAGCACAACCCCCAAATGAATGGATAACCTCGACTTACTTTTTTCTATTTATTGATGGCATGTGACCTGGAGAGGTCAGTATTTATTTTTCATTGCTAATTGCCCTTGAGAAGGTGATACGGAGGCACCTTTTTAAATCACTACATGCTGTAGGCACACCTACAGTGCTGTTAGAAGGGAGGTTCCAAGACTTCTGACCGAGTGCCAGTGAAATAATTCCAACACAGGACAGTTTAAAGTTTATTTATTAGTGTCACAAGTAGGTTTATATTGACACTGCAATGAAATTACTGTGAAAATCCCCTACTTGCCACACTCCAGCCCCTGTTTGGGTACACTGAGGGAGAATTTAGCATGATCAGTGCACCTAAACAGCACGTCTTTCGGACTGTGGGAGGAAACCGGAGCACCCAGAGGAAAACCATACAGGCACAGGGAGAATGGGCAAACTCCACACAGACAGTGACCCAAGCTGGGAATTGAACCGGGTCCCTGGTGCTGTGAGGCAGCAGTGCTAACCATTGAGTCACTGTGAATGACTTGAGGGGAAGTTGGTGTTCTCTTGCACCTGCTGCTCTTTTTCCTTTAGGTGATATGAGCTGTGGGCTTGGAAGATACTGTCGAAGGAGCCTCGGTGAGTTATTGCAGTGCATCTTGCAGTATACACTGCTATCACAGTGCACTGGTGGTGGAGGGATTGAATTTTAAGGTGGCACAGGATGGGGTGCCAATCAAACAGCTGCTTTATGCTGTGATATAATGGCTGTTGGAATAACAGGATGGAAAAATAGATAGCAGGAAGGAGATCAGGAAACAATTCAGTTGTCAATCATATTACCATTGTTTGACTGTAAAATGAGTACTTTCAGTTGGCAAAATAGATGTAATCTAAACAGGGGATATATAAACACGGGCAAGAATCTGCAATACATCACATTAGTTAATCAGTGATGCTTTATTTTAAATGTAAGTGGTGACAGATGGAAGTTTTATTAAAGTGGGTTGAAGAAAAAGAAATCAAGTCAGTGCCGACTTCAGTCAATACTAAATTACACAGGTTAATGCTGCTGTTAACCGCAGAATAGTGGAATAAAGATTCCAGCTCCCCCGCTGACTCTGTAATGAATTTCTAGCCTAGGTTCTTGCTGCAGATCAGACTGAGCACATGTGGAATGCTTCACTTGAGTGAAGAGACAATATAAATTGCTTGGAAGCCTCTTATCTGCCAGTAGTGTCACGTCACATAGAAGGTGTTTTGTGATTCTGTGAGTTATATTTAGCGTGTGCATGTTTGTAGCCCCCTTTTAACTTGTGAGTTGTTCAGTTTAAAAATAACCAGCAGCAAAGTCTTGAACAAGAACAAAGAACAGTTTAGCACAGAAACAGGCCCTTCAGCCTACCAAGTCTGTGCCAACACAGATGCCTCTCTATGCTAATATTTTCTTGCCTCTATGTAGTGCATATTCCTCTATTCCCTGCCTATTCATGTATTAATGATGTGGAGATGCTGGCGTTGGACTGGGGTAAACACAGTAAGAAGTCACAACACCAGGTTAAAGTCCAACCAATTTATTTGATAGTAAACCCACAAGACAGAGCATGTCTGAGGCCAGAACTCTCCACCTGACGAAGGGGCAAACCACGAAAGCTTGTGGGTTTACTATCAAATAAATTGGTTGGACTTTAACCTGGTGTGGTGAGGCTTCTTACTGTATTCATGTATCTATACAGGTGCCTCTTGAATGTTGTTATAGAATCTGCTTCCACCATTCCCTCTGGCAGAGCATTCCAGGCATTCACCACCATTTGTGTGAAAAACTTTCCCTTACATCTCTTTTAAATGTTCCCCCTCTCACTTTCAATCTATACCCCCGAGTAATTGACCCTTCGACCCTGGGAAAAAGACTTTGATTATCCATTCTATCCAAGCCTGACATAATCTTGTAAACCTCTATCAGGTCCCTCTCATCCTCCAGTGCTCCAGTGAAAACAGTCCAAGTTTGTTCAACCTTTCTTCATAGTCCATATCCTCCAAACAAGGAAAGATCCTGGTAAAAGCAAATTACTGCGGATGCTGGAATCTGAAACCAAAAGAGAAAATCCTGGAAAATCTCAGCAGTCTGGCAACATCTGTAAGGAGAAAAAAGAGCTGAAGTTTCGAGTCCAGATGACTTTTTGTCATAACTGCTTGGTTCTGCACCCTTTCCAATACAACTACATCCTTCCAGTAGTGTGACGAACAGAATTGTACACAATACTCCAAATGCAGCCTAATCAGAGTCTTATACAGCTGCAACATGATTTTCCAATTCACATAATCAATGCCCTGACCAATGAAGGCCAGCATGCCATATGCCTTCTTGACCACCTTGTCCACCTGAGTTGCCACCTTCAGGGAACTGTAGATCTGCATGCCTAGATCCCCCTGTACGCTAATATTCCTAAGGGCTCTACCATTTACTCTATACTTTCCATCTGCAGTAGACCTTCCAAATCACATTACCTCACATTTGTCTAGGTTAGGTTCCATTTGCCATCTTTTGGCCCAGGTCTCCGGTCGATTTATATCCTGCTTTATGCTCTGTCATTCATCCTCGCTATTCGCTCGTCCCCCAATTTTTGTATCATTTGTAAATTTACTAATCAGACCACCTAGATTTTCCTCAAAATCATTTAAATGTATATATTACAAACAAAACTGAGGCTCCAGCACTGATTCTTGTGGAACAACGCTTGTCACAGACCTCCAGTTAGAAAAGTACCTTTCCACTGCTACTCTCTGCTTTCTACGTCCAATAAGAAGTCTCACAACACCAGGTTAAAGTCCAACAGGCTTATTTGGTAGCAAAAGCCACTAGCTTTCAGAGCACTGCTCCTTCATCAGATAAGTGGGAGTTCTGTTCACAAACAGGGCTTATAAAGACACAAACTCAATTTACAAAATAATGGTTAGAATGCGAGTCTTTACAGGAAATCAAATGTTAAAGGTACAGACAAAGTGAGTGGAGAGAGGGTTAAGCACAGGTTAAAGAGATCTACACCCAAGCCAGTTTTGTATCCATTTTACCAGCTCACCTCGGATCCCATATGACTTCACCTTTTGTATCAGCCTGCCATGAGGAAGGTTATCGAAAGCTTTACTAAAGGTCATGTATATAACATCCACTGCCTTGCCTGGTCAATTTTTTTGTAATTTCCTCAAAGAACTCAATTAAGTCTGTGAGGCACAATTTCTCCTTCACAAAACCATGCTGCCTATCACCAATAAGCTTATTGTCTTCCAGATGTGAGTACATCCTGTCCCTAAGAATCTTCTCCAATAATTTTCTCACCACTGATGTAAGGTTCACAAGCCTGTAATTTCCTGGATTGTCTCTTTTGCCCTTCTTAAACAGAGGAACATTGTTAGCTACTCTCCAATCCTCTGGTACCTCATCTGCGGCTAAAGAGGATACAAAGATTTTGGCCAAAGAAAATGTTTGGTTTATTACAAAACTACAGCTGAAAGTTACTTAGATAAAAGTGATAATGTTAGTAACTAAAACACAGATACTAAGATTAAATTGCAGATAAAGTAAGTAGGTAAATAAAGATGGCATTTCAAACCAGTCTCTGAGATGTTGTTGTGGGCTCATGGCTTAAATTCCTTCTATCTGAAGTGAATGGGTTGAAACTTGGCATTCATTTTGCAGCTGCGATGGCTTCTATAGTTAAGAGTTGGAGTTTTCCTTCACAGTTGGACTCAATAGGTAGAACAGATGCTGGGAGAGATTAAAGGCTCCGTTTCTTCCTGGAGAATGCAGGTACCAACACTTGAAGTCTTCCTGTTTGTTTTCCTTAGCAGACCAGGGGTGATTTTCTGGATGCCTTCCTCTGAAACTTCCACTGGCTGGGACCTCCAGCTTTCACATGTGGTTCCTGGCTGTTCCAGCTGAGAGCTGTGTGCTACTCTTGTCTCTCATGCTGACGTGTAAAAATGCTTCTTAAGTCCTCCTTCCTACAATCCAAAAATAGTTGCTATCCCAAGCTGTTGAACCATGCTTCCATATTAGATATTGGGTTAGACACAGGCTGGAGTTGGGTTCCCATCCATTGTCTTTTTAAATGAGATAATTAACCTTTTAACTGCTTCATCCATTAACCTGAATACCTCCCATTGTTCCACATTTGGTGAAATAGGAAAGGACTATTAACATCTCTGGGGAAACCATTGTCATTGAGTTTCTGTTTGAGTTTCAAATGTTTTCACATGCTTGGATACGACTATTCACAATCCACATGGAGTCTTCTCCAAGCTTGATCATATTATAGTTGTAGTCGCTTCTTGGCCTTTTGGCCAAGTTATCGACATGCTGTCCTTGGTTGAAGTCATTAGGTTACATTTTAGCTTAATTTGAAGCAATTTTCAAAAACGGTATCTCGGCCTTTTGGCTAAGATGCAAATGAGTTCAAGCCTTGGAAGAGGAGCTATGCCTACTCCAATCAGCTTGAATCATCTAGATCAAGCCCAAGACAGGAGGTGAGAGGCCTGTCTTGTCAGCTTGGATCGGGAATGTCTCAACTTGCTGAGACTCTGAATTGGACTTGATTTGATTGAATTGGAATAAAAAAGTATTGTAGTTGAAAATGGTGAACTGACTTTTGACAGACATCTTTAAGGTTTCTTGTGTCCATTTAAAAAGAAAATCAGCTTTTTATTTACAATATCACAGCTACATGTTTGTGATGGTAGACAGTGAGTTGACTGCTTCCCAACAAAACAGGAGTACGGGCTAAAAGCAAAATATGCGGATGCTGGAATCTGAAACAAAAACAAAAAATGCTGGAAAATGTCAGCAGGTCTGACAGCATCTCTGGAGAGAGAATACAGCCAACGTTTTGAGTGTGGCTGACCCTTGATCGGAGCTAAGAGCAGAGAAAATCAGAAGAGATTTATAGTAACAGTATGAGGGGGTGTGGGGAGGGGGGATGTCGGGGGGTGGGGGGGGCGCGGTTAGAATGGTTCTGTGATTGGACTAAGGAAATGTAAATGAGGATGAAGAAGGCTGAGAAAGGTGCCAAAAATGTCCATTAAGTGAACAGAATGCGTGATTGGCAGAACGGAAGTACTGATGGAGAAAGGACTGCTATGAAAATTATGGCAGTAACCCTGAAGGGGAGTTGGGTGGGGTGGGCGGGAGGGGAAGGGGTGATGCAGAGGGACAAGAAGGAGAGTGGGAATGGAGAAGTGGAAAAACGGAAGTGAGAAAGAAGGATGGATGAATGGGATGAAAAGAAGAAATAAAATGAAATAACATAAATGGAGATGGAGTAAAGGTAGAGGCGAGAGCTCATGCTCTGAAGTTGTTGAACTCATGTTTGGTTCGGAAGGCTGTAAAGTGCCCAATTAGAAGATGAGGTGCTGCTCCTTCAGTTTGTGTTGGGGTTCATGAGAACATTGCAAAAGGCCAAGGATGGACATGTGGACAGGAGAGCAGGGTGGTGTGTTGAAGTGGCAAGCGACAGGAAGGTCTGCGTCCTGCTTGCAGGAGGACTGAAGATGTTCAGCAAAGCAGTCAACCAGCTAACGTTTGGCTGCTCCAATGTAGGGTAGAGTGCATTGGGAGAAGTAAATGCAACTTATAAACTAGACCATGTTGGGAGCAGCGAATGCAATAGACCAGATTGAAGGAGGTGCATGTGAAGCACTGCTTCACCTGAAAGGGGTGTTTAGGGCCTGGAATGGTGACAGGATGGAGGTAGATGTTACACCTTTTGTGATGGGAAGGTGTTGTAGGCAGGAGATGAAGTGTTGGGTATGTTGGAGGAGTGGACCAGGGTCTACCAGAGAGAATGGCCCTGTGGAATGCTGACAGGGGGAACAAGATGAAGATGTGTTGAGCATCGTGCTGGAATTGGCAGAAATGGTGGCGGATGATCATTTGAGTGTGGTGGGGTGAAAAGCAAGGATGGGGTACTATTGGAGTATATTCTGGTCGTATGGTTGGACTTTCTCCCAACATGCTGTGGCCATGGCAAAACAAAATGGGATTAGTTATGCAATTTCTATGTAGGTCTATGTAATTTTTTAAAACCAAATTTTACCCATTGAAAGTCAGAAAACATCAAAAAAATCAGACCTATTTCCAGCTTCAGATTAATGAATCAAATTATTTGCAGTTTGAATTGCAGCCATAGAACACAACAAAATACTGTAAGTAGAATGTACAATACTTAAAAATAAATTCATCACGGTGGCACAATTGTTAGCACTGTTGCCTCATGGTGCCAGGGATCCTGGTTCAATTCTGGCCTTGGGTGACTGTCTGTGCCTGTGTGGGTTTCTTCTGGGTGCTCTGGTTTCCTCCCACACTCTAAAGGTGTGCAGGTTAGGTGGATTGGCCATGTTAAATTGCCCTTTAGTGTCCCAAGATATGTAGGTTAGACAGATTAGCCATGGTAAATGTATGGGGTTACAGGGATAGGGTGGGTAAGAGAGGGCCTGGTAAGATACTTTGTCATAGTGTCGGTGCAGACTCGATGGGTCAAATGGCCTCTTCTGCACTGCAGGCACTATATATGATATGAGTCCACAAGTGGTTAAAATATTCTTTTTATGACATCTATCAGTTTAACAAATGCCACTTTTGGATGAAAAGAAATTTAGATTTCTAGCCAGAATTGAAAACGAGATAATTATCTCCAGAACTGTCAATCATCCCGATCAAAGGCACAAAAGTGCTGGATAATACATACCATATTAATAAGTAGTTGCTCACACTTCATCCAGGTTTCACCTACTCACTAAAGCCTAGGGCATATATAATTTAATTAGACGATCCTATATCCTTTCAAATTTTCAATTCAATCTTGGCCTTCAGTTTCCTCCTCACCACATTAACCCCTTTTTCATGAGAATTTACCACTTTTTTCTTTACTGAAATTGAAATCCATCTGCCACATTTCAATGTCATCCATCCAACTGCTAATATGCCAATGGTCCTCAGAATTATGTTCTCTGCTTCTTATTTTGTTATCATCCAGAGCTACGTTCACCAATGCCCACACTGTTACATTCAGATATTCATGTGTAATAACAAAATTAGCTGCTAATTATAAATCTTGGCCACATTGTGTATTAGGGCAGCACAATGGTACAGTGGTTAGCAAGGCTGCCTCACAGCATCAGGGACCTGGGTTCAATTCCCGGTTTGGGTCACTGTGTGTGCAGACTGCACATTCTCCTCATGTCTGTCTGGGGTTCTTGGAGTGCTCCAGGCTCCCACAGTCTGAAATACATGCTGATTAGGTGCATTGCCCATGCTAAATTCTCCCTCAGTGTACCTGAATAGGCGTCAGAGTGTGGCGACTGGAAGATTTTCACAGTAACTTCATCGCAGTGTTGATGTGGGCCTACTTGTGACACTAATATGTAATAATAATATGTTTTTCAACTCTCTAGTGTTATCTTGGAGCCTCTGGGAATGATGATGGATCCTCAGGATGCAGCATAAGCAATCCAGGAGAAATATCACATGGGGCAATCAGAGATTGTGGGTGGGATTTCTCACCTTTCCCACCAGTGGGATCTATTAGTGCCGCAGAAGGCAACTAGTCATGGCAGGCACCCCGGCAACAGGACAGGCAAGCCTCACAAAAATGCCATAGATACCAATGGGAGTGGAGGATGTTCCCTGGCAGCCACTGGCGAGCTGCATCCGCCACAGGAATACATGGATACATGGCAAGGAGTGGGGATGGGTGGAGGGGAAGGGGGGTGTGATTGAGGACAGAAAAACAGCCAGTTTTGAAAGCTTGTGGTGTTTGCTACAAATAAACCTGTTGGACTTTAACCTGGTGTTGTGAAACTTCTTACTGTGTTTACCCCATCCCGGCCAGTTGCTTTCCATGGGTTGGCCTTTGAGAAAGCTGCTCTGACATCTGCAATGGGGACCTCAGAAGCAGGTTCATCCAGGGCTTCCAGGTTGGAAGGCATGGAGTCACTGACCTCTTGCTCAAAACTGGCATAGAATGCATTAAGCTCATCAGGGAGAGGTGCATTAGAGACAGCAATTTTTCATGCTTTCATCTGGTAGCCTATTATGTCTTGCAGACATTGCCACAGTCAGTGGGGGTTGGTGTGGCTAGCCTGGGACCCTAGTTTGGTCCGGTACTTTACTCCTTATGTACCTATGACTGTGTGGCTAAATTCTCCTCCAACTCAATTTTCATGTTTGCTGATGACACCACTGTAGTCAGTCAGATCTCAAACACTGCAATAAGATGGAGAATAGGGAAGAGATGGAGAATCTAGTGAATTGGTGCAATGACAATAATCTCTCCCTCAATGTCAGTAAAACAATGGAGATAGCATAGTAGAGGACATGCCCCTGTCTATATCACTGGGGATGAAGTGGAAATGGTCAAGACCTTCAAGTTTCTAGGTGTCCAGATCACCAATTACCTGTCCTGGTCTCTCCACACCAATGCTGTAATTAAGACAGTTCACCAATGTTTCTACATTCTCAGGAGGCTAAGGAAATTCTTTATGTCCAATTTCTACAGGTGCACCATTGAAAGCATTCTTTCTGGATGTATCACAGCTTGGTATGGTTCCTGCTCTGTCCAAGACTGCAAGAAACTACAAAGGTTTGTAAAACCAGGTCCATAACGCAAAAAATATCAGCCCTGATCGAATGGCGGAGCAGACTCGATGGTCTGAGGGCCTAATTCTGCTCCTATGTCTTATGTTTTTATGGTCTTATGGCAAACCAGCCTCCCAACCATTGGCTCTGTGTGTACATTTCCTGCATCTTGGAAAAGCAGCAAGCATAATCAGGGATCTGATAGACCTTGGAAATACTTTCTTCCATTTTCCTTCATCAGGAAAAGGATACAGAAGTTTGAGTTCCCATATCAACCTCAAGAACAGCTTCTTTTCTGCTGCAATCAGATTTTTAATTTTATATTAAGTTGATCTTTCTCTACATCCTAGCTATGGCTGTAACAGTGCACTCTGCACCCTCTACTTTCCTTCTTCAGAAACGGTATGCTTTGTCTGCATTGCGCACAAGGAACAATATTTTTCACTGTCTAACAATACAAATGACTAATAAATCAAACCAAATCTTAGCGTGTTCCATGGTACTACACATTGAATAGTGCTTTTTATAAATTGTGGCTACCAGTGGTGATTATCCCTTTGAGGGCAACACAAAAGGTATTTTGTGTCACTGGAAGACACAAATAACATGCCAAAAATTGATGACAAGAAGGCTATGGCAGCTGAGGACCTAGAAATTATCATTATCACTGGTAGTGTTGGGCAAGCTAGTGGGGCTAAAGGTATATAAATAAGTCTCTGACCCTGATGGAATGCATTCCACAGTACTAAAAGAGATGGCAAGGGAAATAGCAAATGCACTAGTGGTAATTTACTAAAATTCGCAGGATTCTGGGGCGGTTCAAGGAGATTGGAAAACAGCAAATGTTTAAAAAAGGAGGTAGACAAAAGGCAAGTAACTATAGGCTGGTTAGCTTAACTTCTGTAGTAGGGAAAATGATTGAATCAATCACCAAGGAAGAAATAGTGACACATCTGGATATAAATTGTTCCATTGGTAAGACACAACATGGGTTCATGAAGGGCAGGTCATGTTTGACTAAATTGGTGGGATTCTTTGAGAACATTACATGTGCAGTGGACAATGGGGAACCTGTGGTTGTGGTGTATCTGGATTTCCACAAGGCATTTGACAAGATGCTGCACCAAAGGCTGTTGCATAAGATAAAGGTGCACAGTGTTATGGGTAATATATTAGCATGAATAAAGAATTGGTTAACTAACAGAAAGCAAGGAGTGGGGGTAAATGTGTATTTTACTGGTTGGCAGTCAGTGACTAGCGGTGTGCTTCAGAGATCAGTGCTGGGATCGCAATTGTTTACAATATAGATGACTTGGAGTTGGGGACCAAGTGTAGTGTGTCAAAATTCGCAGATAACTCTAAGATGAGTAACAGGACAAACTGTGCAGGGGACACTGAAAGTCTGCAAAAGGGTATAGGTAGTCTAAATAAGTGGGCAAGGATCTGGCAGATGGAATACAGTGTTGATAAATATGAGGTCGTCCGTCTTGGTAGGAATAACAGCAAAATGGACTATTATTTAAATGGTAAAAAAATTGAAGCATGCTGCTGTACAGAGGGACCTGGGTGTCCTTGTGCATGAATCATAAAAAGTTGGTTTGCAGGTACAGCAGATAATTAAAAAGGTAGATGGAATTTTGTCCTTCTTTGCTAGAGGGATGGTGTTTAAAAACTATGAGATTATGTTGCAGTTGTATAAAGTTGTGGTGAGGCCACATCTGCAGTACTATGTACAGTTTGGCCTCCTTACTTGAGCAAGGGTATACTGGCACTGGAGGGGGTGTAGAGAAGGGTGTAGAGGGGGTGTTAGGTTGATTCCGGAGTTGAGAGGATTGGCTTATGAGGTGAGACTGAGCAGACTGGAGCTATACTCATTGGAATCCAGAAGAATGAGGGGAGATCTGATAGAAACATAAGATTATGGAGGGAAGAGATAAGATAGAAGCAGGGAGGTTGTTTCTACTGGCAGGTGAAACTAGAACTAGGGGGCATGACCTCAAAATAACAGGGAGCAGATTTAGGACTGAGGAGGAACTTCTTCACTCAAACGGTTGTGAATCCATTGAATTCCCTACCCAGTGAAGCTGTTGAGGCTATCTCATTGAATATCTTTAAGGTAAGGATAGGTACCCTTTTGAGCATAGAGGAATAAAGGGTTATGGTGAGTAGGTGAGTAAGTGGAGCTGACTCCATGAGTAGATCAGCCATGATGTTATTGAATGGTGGAGCAGGCTCGAGGGGCCAGATGGCCTACTCCCACTCCTAGTTCTTGTGTTCTTTTCTTCTTATGTAACGCAGCAGAGTAAGGGTCATCTGACCCAGTTGACCAATTGAGACTCAGAGTGGAGAATCATGTCAAGGGGAAAAGTTCCCTTAGGCCTTCCAAGGCATTCCAAGACTAGCTACAGGTATTCTGCAGCTCTTGAAGATCCTCATAAATAAATCCTTTGCTGTTCACTACTGAAGTTTCTGAAAGTGCATCTTTGCAATAGCATTGTAATTACACAGTAAATGCAGCACGGAAACAGGCCATTCAGCCCATCCAGGCCAGCTATAATCCAGTCAAGATTCCACCCAATCTTTCTCATCTAACTGTCAAGAACTTCCTCTACTCCCTTCTCACTTATTTGATTATGTAACTTTCCTTAAAGGCACTTCTGCCTCACAGAACCAGGGACCCGGGTTCAATTCAAACCTTGGGTGTCTGTGTGGAGTTTGCACGCTCTCCATGTGCCTGTGTGGGTTTCCTCGGGATCATCTGTTTCCTCCCATGGTCCAAAGTTATGGGGGTTAGGTTGATTGGCCATGCCAATTTGCCCCTTCGTGTCAGGGGGATTAGCAGGTAAATATGTGGGGTTATGGGGTTAGGTCCTGGGTGGGATTGTTGTTGGTGCAGGCTCGATGGGCTGGATCCCCCTGCAGCAGAGGTAGCCCGCTTTTGGCTGGCGTCATCTTCTGGTCTCGCTGAAGGAATGGCATTTTCCATGGCTTGGTGCCCACACTACCAGTGAACCCACCAACAAATGATAAGCTACCTCTGCTGCAGGAAAACCACTGCTTTGCGGGGGGACGGGAGGGTGGTGCAGCGATGGGGGGGGAGTGCAGTGAGCGGGGGGAGGCATGGTAAATCCCAGTCTTACCATTGGGCTTATCAATGACTTTCAAAATTTTATATCTCAATTTTTATCACCCTCTAGCCTTTTCGTTTCAAGAGGAAAGTATCCCAGCGGGTTGGCGGAGGTGATAGTGGATGCCTTGGTGGTTATTTTCCAGACGTCGCTGGATTCCGGGGAAGTGCCGGAAGATTGGAAAACGGCTAATGTTACGCCGTTGTTTAAGAAGGGTGCCAGGCAGAAAGCGGGGAATTATAGGCCGGTTAGTTTAACATCTGTTGTGGGTAAAATGTTAGAATCCGTCATCAAGGAGGAAATAGCGAGGCATCTTGAGGGGAATTGCTTGATAGAGCGGACGCAGCACGGTTTCGTTAAGGGGAAGTCGTGTCTGACAAATTTATTGGAGTTCTATGAGGATGTGTCGAGGGCGGTGGATAGAGGAGAGCCGGTGGATGTGGTCTTTCTTGATTTTCAGAAGGCGTTTGACAAGGTACCTCACAAGAGGTTATTGCAGAAGGTCAGGGGACATGGAGTTGGGGGTAGGGTGTTAGCGTGGATAGAGGGTTGGTTGTCAAATAGGAGGCAGAGAGTGGGGGTCAATGGGTGCTATTCGGATTGGCGGTTGGTGACCAGTGGAGTGCCCCAGGGGTCGGTGCTGGGGCCTCAGCTATTTACCATTTATATAGATGATCTGGAGGAGGAAACCGAGTGTATGGTGTCGAAATTTGCTAATGACACCAAGATTGGGGGAACGGCAAATTGTGCGGAGGGTGTGGAGAGTCTGCAGAAGGATCTAGATAGGCTGGGCGAATGGGCCAGGAAATGGCAAATGGAATTTAATGTTGGCAAGTGTGAGGTGGTCCACTTTGGTAGGAATAATGGTAGGAAGGATTATTACTTACGGGGCGAAAAACTGCAGCAGGCGACGGTGCAGAGGGACCTCGGGGTCCTTGTGCATGAGTCGCAAAAACCCAGCTTGCAGGTACAGCAGGTGGTCAGAAAGGCGAATGGGATGCTGGCCTTCATAGCGAGGGGGATTGAATATAAAAGTAGGGAGGCCTTGCTGCGGCTGTATAGGGCATTGGTGAGGCCGCAGCTGGAGTACTGTGTGCAGTTTTGGGCGCCGTACTTACGCAAGGATATTTTGGCCTTGGAGGGAGTGCAGAGGAGGTTTACTAGGCTGATGCCGGAGTTGAGGGGGTTGAGCTATGAGGAGAGGCTGAATAAACTAGGCTTGTACTCGTTAGAGTTTAGAAGAATGAGGGGAGATCTCATTGAGACGTATAAGATGATGAATGGGATGGATAGGATAGAGGTGGAGAGACTCTTCCTGCTCAGAAAGGACAGTAGGACTAGGGGGCACAGCCTCAAGATAAAGGGGGGGCGGTTTAGAACGGAGTTGAGGAAGAACTTCTTCACTCAAATGGTGGTGAATCTCTGGAATTCTCTGCCCGTTGACGTGGTGGAGGCTATCTCGCTAAACATTTTTAAGACGTGGGTTGATGGGTTTTTGATAAGAGAGGGGATTAAGGGTTATGGGGAGAGGGCGGGAATGTGGAACTGAGCCACGACAGATCAGCCATGATCTTATTGAATGGCGGAGCAGGCTCGAAGGGCTAGATGGCCTACTCCTGCTCCTATTTCTTATGTTCTTATGTTCTTATGTTCATTCTTTCATGAAAAGTATCACCTCACAATTCTGGCAGCATCCTTGCAAATCTTTTTTGCACCTTCTCAGTGCCTGTGTATTACATTGCAGTGCTCCTAAATGTTAACAATCTCCCCCACAATTTGGTGTCATCCACATATTTAGAAAGTGTATTTTCGATTTAAAAGTTTAAATCATTAATATGATTTATGAACACCAGTGATCCCAACACTGATCCTTGTGAGACCCCACTTCCCACCTCCTGCCAATCTGAGAAGTTACCCTTTATTCTGATGCTGTGCCTTTTGGCATTCAGCCAGCCCTCGATCCATCCTGCTACTTGCCCCCTGACTCTGTGTACTCTGACCTTATTCATTAGTTTCTTGTGTGGTACTATATAAAAGGCCTTTCAGAAATTATATGTTACATATAATGTAAGGAAACGTACATTACAACATGGTTTTTCAACAGGAAGTCAAAAGGAGAAGCAAAAACATGACTGCTACTGGCTTAAATAACTGAGGCACCTTTTCACCTAAAACCAGAGAACAAATCCACTGATTTTTATGTAGCTTACCTTTCTACATCTCCAACTCATAGAATCCTTACAGTACAGAAAGAGGCCACTTGGTCCATTAAGATTGCATTAACAACAATCTCACCCAGCCCCTATCCCTGTAACTCCACATATTTACCCTACTAATCCCCCTGACACTTAAGAGGCAAATTGGTGTGGCTAATCAACCTAACCCACACATCTTTAGACTGTTAGAGGAAACTGGAGCACCCGAAGGAAAATCACAAAGACACAAGGAGAACATGCAAACCCTATGCAGTTCCTACGAGGTTGGAATTGAACCCTGGTCCCTGCTGCTCTGAGGCAGCAGTGCTAAACATTGTGCCACCGTGCCGCCTTGTTGTCTACTGGACAACGGAAAGGGTGTGGAATTCAGATTCAGTATTAACTCTCAAAAGAGAAGTAGGCATATACTTGAAAAGGAGGGCAGGAAAAAGTAGGCGAGTGGAACAAATAGAACAACTTTTGAAGAGCTGGCACCGACAAACAAGGCTGTCCAATGTGCTTCATGATTCAAAATGTTGTGAAGGCTTATAATACCAAGTGGAATTTATATAAAATAAACCCTGAGTCACTGAGGTTTAGTCTGGCATACTTCAGTTCCTTTGCTGTCAGAATTCATTCATTCCTAATACATTTTAAAAAATTATTGGACATAATTCGAAGTGGTGGCTTGTTTAGAGACGTTGGGCGGAATTTTATGAGGAAACTTCATAGTGTCTAACTAATGTGAAAGTGGGAGAGTTGCAGGTCCATTTTTTGGATAAGTTTTTACACCCAGTCTTATGCACTTAGTACATGAAAAAATGGGCTAGACTGTTTTAGCTACTTGAGGCAGTGGGCGGGGCTTAACTCACCAACCAGCTTGATCAGGCAGCAGAGGGAGCTATTCTGCATGTGTAGACCTCTGTGGCTGCCAATCGCAAGCATCACCACCCAAAAATATAGCCCTTGCTGCAGCCCCAATCACAAAGACTGATCGTGAGTCCCCCCACCTACAATCTCCAGCAGAGTGTGCCTTCTCAATCAAGCAGCCCTGGCCTGGCCCTGGCCTGGCCCAGTGTGGCCCTGCTCTGGTCTGATTTCACCCCTCCAGGACACACCCCATAGGCTCCACCCCTTCAGCCCCCATAGACCATACTTCTTCCAGGCCAGGTTCCATAGGCTCCACCCCCCTCAGCCTCCATACACTCCACTCCCTTCAGGCCCTGTCCCATAGGCTCTGCCCCCTTCAGGACTCACTCCTGTGGCAGTGCCTAGGTGTCCAGTGGGCAGCGTCAAGGACCCCATTGGGCATTGCTAAGGCACCAGGCTGGCAATGCGAGGTTTGGCACTGTCCAAGGGACATCCCCCTTGTCCTCAATCGCCGCTGGTTCTACTTGCAAAGGCCATACAATCGTTCCATGTTCATAGGGAGCAGGTGTTTTCCTTGTTGGGGAGGACCTCTCCTGGTGAGGCCACAAAGGCAAGTGAGCCCGGACATTTGCGTCCCAAACTCAATAATGCCATTTAAATTAGCATTAACATATATTTGAATAAATTATTGATCCTTGCACCAGAAATGGGCGAGAGGCTGACCGCACCAGAAATCCGGTGTTAGTAAGATAGCGAGAGCCAAGGAATTAGGAGCAATCTGGATTTCTCGGCTCTGCTGCGGTTTTACTGGCTCGCTTTACCCATCAGAACGGACTGGTAAAATCGCAGCCATTGGGGTCAACTTTGTCTTCAGTGGAGAGACAGGAGTTTGGTGGAATGGATAGCCTGTCTGTTCTAGGACCTGTCGGAATTAAAATCAGATTGATTCTATATTGGGAAACAATCTGCTTTACCATCACTACCTACAGAGTATAGGCAACAATTTACCCGATCATTGTTTCTTCCTTTCCATAAATCATTCACTAAGTACATAGGTTTCTGTGCAATACTTCAATCGGTTCCTGTTAGTACAGTTAAGTCCTTAATACTATTCTAGGGGAATAGATAGCAGCACTATCAATTTTAGTAGTTATCGATGCAGATCTCGGAATCAAAAGAACAGAGAACATAAATTGTAACTTAAGTTTGTTTTATTTATTCTTTCTTAAGATGCGAGCATTGCTGGAGAAGCTAGCCTTTTTTTTACATCCCTAATTGCCTTTGAGTTGATTAGTCTCAATGCCAATGGTTTAATGGAAGGTCAATATGGATAGGAGGAAAATTATGGCAGGATTATTCAGTTCCAGGCAGTTTATCGTTTTGCCTGGACACTCGCCAAGTTTTAACAGCCTTTAGTGAATAATGATCCCAATTGCTGGCAGTGTAAATTGAACTGTACTATTTTTTAAAATATATTTTAGAAGAATGTTCCAACAGAAAGGATCTGTGTAAGGGAGTTCACCTATTATTTTAAATGTTAACATAATGCATAACCCTGGGTCCTTGTTTGATCAATTAGATCATTTTCAGCAGGAGTTATGGACTCCATAAACGGCAGTAGAAAGCAGCTCAAATAAATGAACATTTGTTGTTTGATTTTTGGCCCATTGCATTGGAATGAATTCATTTTATAGACTGTGCTTCCTCTTTTCACACCATTAGAGCAAATGATGAATACAATGCCAGCTCTAGAACATTAGCAGCATGCTAAATAATGCAGTCTATTATACGATGTCTTACATATATATTACATGAATGGGAATGCCTAATGATTTTAACACTATAATGTTCACATTTTACGATGCATCTTCATTCTGAATTTCCAATCTTATAGAGGTAGAGAATTTGGTGAAATGGTGCAGTGACAATAACCTCTTCCTCAATGCCAGCAAAGTGAAGCCATTTAAATCAGCATGAACATTCATTTGAATAAATTATTCATCCTTGCACTGGAAATGGCCAAGAGGCTGACTGAGCTGGAAATCTGGTGTTAGTAAGATTGCAAGTCCAACAGGTTCATTTGTGATACCAAATAAACCTATTGGACTTTAACCTGGTGCTATGAGACTTCTTACTGTGCTCATCCCAGTTCAACAACGGCATCTCCGCATCATAGCACATTGAAGGAGATAGCCATCCTCTTCAGGAAATGCACTGAAGACGTGCCCCGTCTACAATAATGGTAATGAAATGGAAATGGTCTTAAGCTTCCAGATGTTCAGATCATCAACAGTCAGGCTTGGCCCCTCCATGCCAGTGTTATAGTTAAGAAAGCCCACCAACACCTCTAATTTCTCAGGAGGCTAAGGAAATTCAGCATATCCACTATGACTCTGACCAACATTTACAGATGCAACAGAAATCTAATCAGTAATCTCTAAACTGTCTGTGCTTTATATGCTCTGTCTGAGGCCAGGACTCTCCATTCACCTGACAAAGGGGCTAACCCCAAAAGCTTGTGAGTCTATTATCAAATAAATCGGTTGGACTAAAACCTGGTGTTGTCAGACTTTTTACCGTGTTTACGCCAGTCCAACGCCGGCATACCCACATCATAACTTTCTGCTACCCAGACCTAGAACCTGATGCTAAAACGCCACCCCTACTACCTTCTGTGGGAGTTCACCTCCAATATGCTGATGGCAGTTTACATCTCACCCCATGCGGACGTGAAGATCACACTGGATGAAATATATACCACTATGAATAGCCTTGAGCTAAAACATCCCGAGGTCTTGTTCATCATGTCCAGGGACTTCAACCAGGCCGAGCTCAAGAGCGTACTACCAAATTACCACCAACAGTCTCCTGTTCCATCAGAGGCCCAAACATCCTAGACCACAGCTACACAAATATCAAACATGGCTACCACTCTATCACCCAACCACACTTTGGCAAATCAGACAACAAGGCTGTGCTCCTGCTCCTGGCTTACAAGCAAAAACTGAAGCATCCATCAAAGAAAGTCGTGTAATACCGCTCTGAGGAATTGGATGATCTCCTGTGGGATTGCTTCGAGTCAATGGACTGGTCAGTATTTAAAAACTCTGCGACCAGCCTAAATGAGTACCCCTTTACAGTAGAAGACTGTGTGCCAAAGAAACAAATCCATGTGCTTCCCAACCAGAAACCATGGATGAACAGGGATATCCACTGCTTGCTGAAGTCCAGGACTGCAGTGTTCAAATCAAGCGACGCTGACAAGAAAGCCAGATACGATTTAAGGAGGTTGATCAAAGATGCCAAAAGACAATACCAGACCAAGCTAGAGTCCCAGTCTAACCACACCGACTCCCGCCAGTTATGGCAAGGTCTGCAAGACATGACACGCTGGAAAATGAAGGCATATAAAATTGCCAGCTCCAACGCACCCCTCCCTGATGAACTCGATGCATTCTACATTTTGAGCAAGAGGCCAGCGAGAGCATATCCTCCACCCTGGAGTCCTGGATGAACCTGTATCTGAGGTCACCATTGCAGATGTCAGAGCAGCTTTCTGAAAGGTCAACCCACAGAAAGCAACTGGCCCAGATGGGATACCCAGACGAGCACTCAGATCCTGTGCGGATCAGCTGGTGGAGGTATTCACAGACATCTTCAACCTCTCTTTACAACGATCTGAAGTCCCTATCTTCTTCCAGAAGACGACCATCATCTCAGTACTTAAGAAAAACCAAGCAGCATGCTTTAATGATTATTGGCCGGTGGCTGAGACATCCATCATTATGCAGTGCTTCGAAAGGCTAGTCATGGCACAAATTAATTCCAGCCTCCTGGACTACCTGGATCCACTACAGTTTGCCTATCGCTGCAACAGGTCCATAGCAGATGCCATCTCCCTGGCCCTGCACTCAACCCTGGAACACCTAGGTAACAAGGACATATATGTCAGACTCCTATTTATTGACTACAGCTCGGTCGTCTCATCTCCAAACTCCATAGCCTCAGCTTTGGCACCACCTTCTTCAACTGGATCCTGAACTTCCTAACTCACAGACCACAATCAGTAAGAATAGGCAACAACACCTCCTCCATGATCATCATCAATACCGGTGCCCCACAGGGCTGTGTCCTCAGCCTCCTGCTATACTCCTTCATACACCTATGACTGACTGTGTAGCCAAATTAATTCCCCTCCAATTCAATTTTCAAGTTTGCTAACAACATCACCATAGTGGGCCGGACCTCAAACAATGATGAGACAGAGAACAGGAATGAGAAATGGAATCTGATGAACTGGTGCAGCAACAATAATCTCTCCCTCAATGTCAACAAAATGGAGGAGTGTCATCAACTTCAGGAAGTCTAAAGGAAAACATGCCCCCGAGTACATCGACAGGATGAAGTAGAAAGGATCGAGAGTTTCAAGTGTTTAGGTGTCCAGATCACCAACAACCTGTCCTGGTTCCCCCATGTGGACACTATAGTTAAGAAAGTCCACCAATGCCTTGACTTTTGCAGTAAACTAGGGAAATTTAGCATGTCAGCTATGACTCTCATCAACTTTTACCGATGCGCCATAGAAAACATTCTTTCTGGTTGTATCACAGTTTGGTATGGCTCCTGCTCTGTCCAAGACCACAAGGAACTACAAAAGGTCGTGAATGTAGCTCAATCCATTACGCAAACCAGCCTCCCATCCATTGTCTCTGTCTACAGTCTCAGCCAGCATAATTAAGGACACCTCGCACCCTGGACATTCTTTTTTCTACCTTCTTCTGTCGGGAAAAAGGTACAAAAGTCTGAGGTCACGTATCAACTGACTCAAGAGCAGCTTCTTCCCTGCTGTTGTCAGATTTTTGAATGGACTTACCTTGCACTAAGTTGATCTTCCTCTACACCTTAGTTATGACTGTAACAGTACATTCTGCACTCTTTTGTTTCCTTCGGTATGAACGGCATGCTTTGTCTGCATAGCGCGTAAGAAACAATACTTTTCACTGTATATTAATACATGTGACAATAATAAATTAAATTTAAAAAAATCAAATGAAATAGTGATTTAGAAATTTCAATTCCCACATGATTAGCTCATCCTACACAGCATGTTCCTGATCCTGGAGTCATCATTAAATTCAGCCTCATCACATAAGATGTGACTATCCTACTTTATAGCTCAAACCAAACTAAAGTACAAGCTGATACTTTACATTGTTTTTATTCATTCATGGGATGTGGGTATCACTGGCCGGGCCAGCATTTATTGCCCATCCCTAAGGGCAGTTAAGAGTTAGCCACATTGCTGTTGGTCTGGAGTCACATGTAAACCAGATTTCCTTCCCTAAAGGACACTAGTGAACCAGATGTGTTTTTATGACAATTGACAGTGGTTTTGTGATCATCATTCAAATTTTAATACCAGACTTTTATTGAATTCTCCATCTGCAGTGGTGGGATTCAAACACAGGTCCCCAGACCATTTCCTTATGTCTCTGGATTACTAGTCCAGCAACAATACCTCTATGCCACTGGCTCATATGTATCAACTTTTTGCCAGATGGTACTGTTTTTATAATAGCTTCCCCAGGACAGCATTCACAGGGAATCTGACAATGTTGGAAATGAGGATTCTTGTCTTCTTGGACTGTGACATTCCCCTTCAAACTTCTGCCTACTGCAGCCTCGAACAATTTTCCTATGTCACGGCGAATAAACATGTAGCATTCCCAGTGCAACATTACAATGTCGAGTATCAGGCATTGTATCTTAAACCTTGAGTCACTGAAGTACGTATGAGTCCCTTTAGAGGCTGAGATAAGAGATGGAGAATGAGGAAATGGCAGAGATGTTGAACAAATATATTGTGTCTCTCATCATTGAGGAAGACATAAGTTACATTTCAGAAACAGAGGATAAGCCAGGGCTAATAAGAGTGAGAGAAATAATATAATTAATATCAGCAGAGGAAATAATACTGGAGAAACTCAAGGGAATATAATCTAACAATTCCCCAGAACATGATGGCCTACATCTCAGGGTTCTAAAAAAGAGAGCTGCAGAGATATTGGACGTGCTCGCTATGAGTTTCCAAACTTTCCTAGATCCTGGAATGATGCCAGAAGTTAGCAAATGTAACACCACTATCCAAGAAAGCAGGAAACTAACTACAGGCCAATTGACCTGACATCAGTTATCAGGAAAGTGTTGCAATCTATTATTATGCCTTAACAATGCACTTTGAAAAGCAGAATATCATTACAACAAGTCAAGGTTTTACAAAATGGAAATTCTGTCTAACAATTTTATTTAGTGTTATTGAAGCTGTGACAAATAGGGGGCAAATTTGTGCCTACGTTTGCACAACGTGAGCCCGAAATCCCACAACAATCAGAAAACAAGATTCTCACTGACTCTGCCCTTTTTGGGTGGGACCCTCATTATGTCACTAGGGGAATTCACCTCTCCCAGTCACCTCCCCCAGCGCCAGGGACTTGGGTTCAAATCCCGGCTTGGGTGACTGTTTATGTGGGGTTTGCACATTCTTCCTGTGTCTGCGTGGGTTTCCTCTGGGTGTTCTGGTTTCTTCTCACAGCCCAAAGATGTGTAGGTTAGGTGCACTGGCCATGTTAAATTCTCCCTCAGTGTACCCTAACAGGTGTTGGAATGTGGCGACACAGGATTTTCACAGTACGTAAAAGTAAAAAAAAAGTAAAGTGCATTTATTAGTCACAAGTAAGGCTTACATTAACACTGCAATGAAGTTACTGTGAAATTCTCCTAGTATCTTCATTACATTGTGAATGTAAGCCTCCTTGTGACTAACAAATAAACTTTACTTTGTATCCAGGTACTGAGACATCCAACCATGAGTTCTCTCGTTCTTTAGTTATGACTATTTTGTGGTGAAGGGTCACATCAAGAAGTTGGTTAGCAGCACTGGTCCCATCGCCTTGACACTCTGAGAGGCTACTGATGCTGCATCCAAATGGTGATTTCTGGAGGCCAAAACAGCCTATTGGCATGTTCCGGAATCACACATTGTTGCTCTAAACAATATGAAGGGGAGCAATGGGATAGGAGTGGGTGTGTGGTGAAACAGAACAGTGCTCCTCAATAGCAACTACACATGCCCTTGAGGGCTTCATATTTTCTGACCATCTTGGAATTTGCAAGTGGCAGGACTGGCCACAAAGGCAAACTTGTGTGTAAGAGGAGCACTGTTCTTGTCATTCTGCAGAACTCTGCCTCCACAGAGGGTTAAGATAAATGCAGCTCAGGCTCCCTAACTTAAACTGCCAAATATCAATATCATTTCAGGAAGTATACCACAGCCAACCGAATCATTTTGAGGTGTAGTCACAGCAACAGCATTTCATCAGCTGCCATTATGTTTCTGTTTCACCACTGGTGCAACACATTGTAGCTGTGATGGTTCCGATGGGTCTCCTTTAGGAATCTTGTCAAAATGAAGGCATGCATCCATTAGCCCATAAGAGCCCTTGCATCTTGTACCATGCTTTTGCGACTGGGATGCTGGATGGCCATATGAAAAGGCAGCACTTTCTCCATCATCCTTTTTGAGGTCCTCCTCACCTGAGGAGATGTGCAACTCCTTCAATCTCATCATCTGCCAAGCCCTCCCAGTTTGCAGTGTCAGGCTGTGTAGCTCACAGCCAGCTATGACGATGTGTAATACTCTCTGGGGAGCCAAATCTATCCATGCGTTGGAATCATATTTTCAGGATACTAATGGTGTGTTCCACCAATGACCCTGTTGTGGCATGAGCCTTGTTATACCTTCTCTCAGCAGGAGTCTGAGGCCATCACATATCAGGGGTCATCAGCCATGTCCTTTGTGGGTAGCCTTGTTCCCCAAGGAGTCAGCCTTGTGTTCTGTCTGGTCTCTCAAAACTGTTGGGGATCTGAGACCTGTTCGAGATGCACCACTAGTGGATGCTTCCTGAGTATTTGGTGCAAACTTGCATGATAAGTTTGTCATGGTTACACACCAGATGCACATTGAGTGTGTGGTGGCCTTTCCAGTTGATGCACTGACCTATCTGTTGCCAGGGAGCTTTCATAGTCACATGAATGCAATTGATGGCACCCTGCACTTGTGTGAAACCTGAAATCTCAGTAAAGCCAAGGGCTCTTGCTTGCTTGATCACTATCAACATTGGCAAAATTGTGGGCTTTTGTAAAATTGGCACCTATAATCTTCTGTATTTATCAATAAGTGGAAGGAGCCACTGGCATAGAAGCTAAATGCAGTGATTACTATTACCACTGTTGGCAATGGATATGTGGCTCTTATTCCTGTAGAATGTGACAAATGTGAGTCATGAGATCCCTTGTCATGTGGAGAGATCTGTGACACTAATTCCTGCTCACCTGTAGATAGCACGTGCCTATACCTCTATACATAAACCGAGCAAGGCACTTATTAATGACGGCTCTCTGATCATCATCCTCTTCTGAAGGATGACCTGCTGCCCTTGGCCTTGAGGGTTCTGATCCTCCCTTGCAGAGCCAAGCATCTCCATCACAATCTTCTCATTCTTCCCTCCTGCCTCTCAGCAATAATGCAGCAGTAACACTGGGCTTCATCTTCCTGATGGTCTCCTCATTTCAGGTTCAACAAGAAACACTTAAGAGTCAGCACTTGCTTCCAACTGTTCACCTTCTGTCAAGGAATTGTCTGTGATTGTGCACTCAAGGCTTTTTTACACACCCCAGAGTCCTAGCCACTGAAACGATGCCCAGTGTAGGGTATGCATGAACGATTACCATGACCCCACCAGCCCATAAGACCAACTCCGACAGCTTTAGTCAGGTGACAGGATGTTCTTCTTTCAGCCCTGTTGCTGGGATAATCATTCCCTGTACTCTAAAACTGCACTGTTTGGGCTAAACATGAGGGCGAATGTTCAGTGATTACTTGAGATTAATTTAGGGGGTCTGAGGCTTCTCTGTGAGAAGGGCATGGCCTCATTTCCAAGGGAGTTCAGTCACCCAATATTACCCTTGTGAGTTTGAAGATTGTGCATGAGGAAGTACAATTAGGAGAACAATCATTACCACTTTGAGGGATTAGTATTGCAGGAACGAGCATAATTGCTTCACTTACCTGACTCCCTGCTTGTCAATTGAACAGTTGCTAACCTGTCACAGCTGTGCCTTTGTTCTTATTTGGAACTATCATTTCAGCTGGGTGCTCCCGCCCCCACCCCACCCCACCCCACCCCACCTCCCCCAAATCATATGTTTCAGTGTAACCTTCCCATACATTTCCCCCAGTGAAGCCCCACCCCACAGCCCCTTTCCTCAATACTGCCTGGCCCCTTCCCTATTGGAACCACTGCCCTGCAGCCCCTTCCTTTCCCTCAGTCTTGCCTGGCCCTTTCCCAATGGAGCCTTTGCTCTGCAGTATAGTAAAACTCACCCCCATCCTAGATCTGGTATGAAAGCCATAGAGACTGGCCTTTGAAACTCTCCCCCCCCCAATCTCCCAAACTCTGGTACTTATCCCGGGAGTGCTATGAAATGCAAGTTATGCAAATTAACCTTGGAGTCTCAAGCAAAGTGTGGATCACTAGCTGTCGCGAAACGTGTTAGTGTGATTGAGCTCCTCGTTGAGCATGGAGGAATGGTTCCGGTCAGCAGCCATGAGAATGAGATGCAGATTTATGCTAATGATGTTGGTGATGTTCCATGATTTGGTTAGGTGGTGACGCATAATCGCTTCCTCATTTTACAATGTTGTGAAATCAGCTTTGAGCCTTCTCACTGCACTGAACTCTTGCACTGGTCATGACACTTGCTGCGATCAGGAGCAGGAAAATCAGGGCCCAGGAAGCAGTCAGGTTGTTGAACAGGAAGCAGTAAAGGCATTGATCTTACCGACTGTTCACCATAAGACCATAAGACAGAGGAGCAGAATTAGGCCGCTTGGCCCATCAACACTGCGTCGCCATTCAATCATGGCTGATATTTTTCTCATCCCATTCTCCTGCCTTTTCCCCATAACCCTATATCTCCTTATGAATCAAGAATCTATCTCTGTCTTAAAGACACTCAATGACCTGGCCTCCGCAGCCTTCTTTAGCAAAGAGTACTACAGATTCACCACTCTCTTGGTCATCTCTGTTTTAAAGGATCGTCCCTTTAGCCTAAGATTGTGCCTTCTGGTTCTAGTTTTTCCAACTAGTAGAAACATCCTCTCCACGTCCACTCTATCCAGGCCTCACTATATCCTATAAGTTTCAATAAGATCCCCCCTCATCCTTCTAAACTCCAATGAGTACAGACCCAGAGTCCTCAACCGTTCCTCATATGACAAGTTCTTCATTCCAGGGATCATTCTTGTGAACCTCTCCTGGACCTTTCCAAGGCCAGCACATCCTTTCTTACTGCTCACAATACTCCAAATGAGGTCTGACTAGAGCCTTATACAGCTTCAGAAGTATACCCATGCTCTTGTATTCTAGCCTCTTGATATGAATAACATTGCATTTGCTTTCCTAATTTCTGTCTGAACCTGCAAGTTAACCTTAAGAGAACAAGGACTCCTAAGTCCCTTTGTGCATTTCCTAAGCATTTCCCCATTTAGGAAATAGTCTATGCCTCCATTCCTCCTTCCAAAGTGCAAAACCTCACACTTTTCCACATTGTATTCCACTTGCCACTTCTTAGCCCACTCTCCTAACATGTCCAATTCCTTCTGCGGCCTCCCCTGCTTCCTCAATACCAACTGTCCCTCTATATATCTTGGTATCATCTACAAACTTAGCAATAGTGCCTTCAGTTCCTTCTTCTAAATCATTAATGTATACTGTGAAAAGTTGTGGTTCCAGCACCAACCCCTGAGGCACACTACTCTAGTTTACTAGGCTGATGCCGGAGTTGAGGGGGTTGAGCTATGAGGAGAGGCTGAATAAACTAGGCTCGTACTCGTTAGAGTTTAGAAGAATGAGGGGAGATCTCATTGAGACGTATAAGATGATGAATGGGATGGATAGGATAGAGGTGGAGAGACTCTTCCCGCTCAGAAAGGACAGTAGGACTAGGGGGCACAGCCTCAAGATAAAGGGGGGGCGGTTTAGAACGGAGTTGAGGAGGAACTTCTTCACTCAAAGGGTGGTGAATCTCTGGAATTCTCTGCCCGTTGAAGTGGTGGAGGCTACCTCGCTAAATATTTTTAAGATGCGGGTTGATGGGTTTTTGATAAGAGAGGGGATTAAGGGTTATGGGGAGAGGGCGGGAATGTGGAACTGAGCCACGACAGATCAGCCATGATCTTATTGAATGGCGGGGCAGGCTCGAAGGGCTAGATGGCCTACTCCTGCTCCTATTTCTTATGTACTTGTTACCAGCTGCCATCCTGAAAAACACTCTTTTATCCCCACTCTCTGCTTCTGCCAGTCAGCCAATCCTCTATCCATGTCAGGATCTTACCCTTAACACCATGGACTCTTAAAATCTCCTATGCAGCACCTTGTCCAAGGCCTTCTGGAAATCTAATTAAATCACATCCACCGATCTAACTTCCTTGTTGCCCTGTCAAAGAACTCTAACAGATTTGTCAGATGTGACTGGCCCTTGACGAAACCATGCTGACTCACTCCTATTTTATTATGCACTTCCTAGTAATCTACAATCTCATCTTTAATAATGAACCCTAAAACCTTGCCAATGACCAAAGTCAGGCTAATCTGCTTATAATTTCCTATCTGCTGCCTCCCTCCCTTCTTAATCAGCAGTGTTCCATTGGCTACTTTCCAGTCCTCTGGGACCCTCCCTGCCTCCAGTGATTCCTGAAAGATCACCCCCAGTGCCTCCACAATTTCCTCAGTATTCCATCCAGTCCAAGTAATTTATCCACCTTCAGATCTTTGAGTTTCCCCAGAACCTCCTCCTTAGTGATGGCCACTACACTCGTCTGTGGCCCTTGATTCTCCTGGAGCTCTGGCATCCCACTGGTTTTTCCACCGTGACAACTGATGTGAAGTAACTATGCAGTTCCTCTTGCTATTTCTTTCCTATTGTTACTTCTCCAGCCTCATTCTCCAGTGGTCCAATGTCTATTTTTGCCTCTCATCTTTTATATATTGAACAAAACTTTTCCTATCTTCTTTTATATTACTAGCTAGTTTAGATTCATATTTTAGCTTCTCCCTCCTTATTGCTTTTTTAGATGTCCTCTGCTCACTTTTAAAAGCTTCCCAATCCTCTGGCTTCCCACTAATCCTCGCCACTTTGTATGATTTTTCTTTTGCTTTTATACTGTCCTTGACTTCCCTTGTCAACCATAGATGTCTCGTTCTCCCCTGAGCATGTTTCCTCCTCCTTGGGATGAATTTATGTTGTGCCTCCCGAATACTCCCACAAAAATCCTGTCATTGCTATTCCACTGTCTTCCCTGCTAGATTCCTTTTCCAATCAACTCTGGTCAGCTCCTCCCTCATGTCTTTGTAGTTATCTTTATTTAATTGTAATACCATTACATCTGATTCCAGCTTTCCCTCTCAAACTGTAAATTCTATCATATTGTGGTCACTGCTCCCTCAGGGTTCCTTCACCTTAAATTCCCTAATCAAGTCTGCCTCATTACACATCACCAAATCCAGAATTGCCTGGTCCCTAGTAGGCTCTGTCACAAGCTACTCCAAAAAAAACTCAGACATTCCACAAATTCCATTTCTTTTCAGGTAGCTTCCACTATCTCCAGATTTTCCCAGTCCGCCCGCATACTGAAGTCCCCCATGATTATTGAAATATTGCCTTTTTTATATGCCTTTCTACCTCCTGATTTATTTTCTGCCTCATATCCTAACTACTGCTGGGGGGCCTGTACATAACTCCCATCAGGGTCTTTTTACCTTTGCGATTCCTCAACTCTACCCACTGAGATTCTATGCCTTAAAATCCTATAGCGCTTCTGGTATCGATTTAACTTCATTCCTTACGAACAATGCAACCCTAGCCCCTTTGCCCATCAGCCTATCCTTTCAATAGAATACACATCCTTGGAGATTTAGATCCCAACCCTGATCCCCTTGCAGCCACGTCTCTGTAATGCCCATAACATCATACCAGCCGATTTCAATGTGCGCAATAAGCTCATTTATACCTTGTTCTGTATACTGCGCGCATTTAGGTACAACACCCTCAATCCTGCATTGCCCACTTCCCTTCCCAAACTTGTCACCTTTTTTGCTCTGCCTGAGGTTAGATTCCTGCCACTTCTGTAATCTCTGTTCTATTATGTGGTCTTGAAACTTTATTAACCTCTCCTGAGCTCTCGGCTCCTTTAAATAGTTGGGAGTCCTCATCTTTAACATGCACTTCTACCCTCTCCTTAAACTTGATTTTCTAATTCTTCATACAGTTTAACCCTCACCCCACTATTTAGTTTAAACCATTTAGTTATTAAACATATATCATGCCACGCTTCCACCTACAGCGCAATCAGGGAATTTGGCAGCCAGCCAAATCTCCACTCACTGCGGTGGGATGGGAACATCCCACTGGCATAAACAGTGGGAAGATTCCGACCTTTCACCAAAATGAAAAAGTTAGGAAGAGTAAGTCAAATCCATGTGAGGAAGCGTGGCTTATTTTTAATTTGGCCTTCATATGTAGAGAAAAATTGTACTGTTTGGATTGAGAAAGTCCAATTACAATTGTTATCTGATTTTCCACTTTAATTATTAACAGCTTATTGATTCATCCCGAGCCTCATCTTGACAAGAGTTTACTTGGACTGTATTCAAAGAGATTTAAGAAGCTCTTGTAGGGAAGGTATGAATCCAGTTCTGATTACAAAGGAGTAATATTACTTTGCTCCTTATTTATGCAATTTCACCAGTAAAAATGGGATAGATTTTGCCAGTTAGCCTCCATTAAAGCAAAATACACAGACCACTTTAGGGCATGCCTCGTATCATTCAATCCATGGAGGTATCTGCGACAGGCCTGAATTGAAAGTAATTCTCCATGGAAAAAACACAATTATTTCAAACTCTTGAGATGCTAATTCGAAGAGCACTTCACTGGTGCTGAGATCAACTCAAGTCCTTATAGTGGCCAAATGCACCACTCCCATCTATTGACTCTATCTACTCTATTTCTCTATTTCTCGCTGCCTCGGCAAAGCAGCCAGCATAATTAAGGACCCCACGCACCCCGAGCATTCTGTCTTCCACCTTCTTCCTTCGGGAAAAGATACAAAAGTCTGAGGTCAAGTACCAACCGACTCAAGAACAGTTTCTTCCCTGCTGCTGTCAGACTCTTGAATGGACTTACCTTGCATTAAGTTGCCCTTTCTCTACACACTAGCTATGGCTGTAACACTGCATTCTGCACTCACTCTCTCATTTCCTTCTCTTTGTATGGTATACTTTGTATAGCATGCAAGAAACAATACTTATACTAATACATGTGACAATAATAAAACAAATCAAATCAAATCCCTTATCTTACCACCTCTCCTGCGTCAGTGCGACCTTCAACAAATGTCACAGGAAATTCAACAACGATATATTAATATTATTGCTGATAACTCAAACATGCAAATGACATTCTATTTATTTCATGAGTTCATTAGCTTATCTTTCCTGAACTATGTTAAGGGCCAGACCTAACGGCACTGAAATATTTTCTTTTATCAGCCTCAAATCCACAACAATTTGAGTGTGCAGCTGCAGACTGAATGAAGTATCATATTTTCAGTGTGCTCAGAAATGTGATATCCAGATGTCAGCTATAGTAACCAGACAACAGTTAAGATACAGAAATGGACAACAACAGTCAATCTGTTCATATGACAATTGCACAAAACTACCTTGTGTTCTAGGCCATTAGAAAACAAGAAACCACTTTGTTTGGAGCCAGCTCTGTTAATGTGCTTGATTTTATTAATCTCCCGATTGTAATTTACTGTAATTCCACTTGATAAATGATTTTGTATGAGACATCTACTAAGTCTGGCTCTTTGCCTGTGGCACTGCTGTATGCATTCCTGTCTGAAGACCACTTCAACCGGGATAAGATTTCATATCTTTCTAAGATCTGGCTTGAAATTCCCCCGAGCGCTATTAACCCCATAGTAATTTGCAGTCTCACAGCTTTCCGACTTCTGCTACAATCAGAACCATTTCCTTGTGAGATTAAGGGAGACCCAATGGGTGTAATTTTATATGCACAGTCAAGATGGGCTGGGAGACAGGAGGGGTGGCAAAGTGGTAGTGGATGGTGTTGAGAAGAAAGCCCAATGTGTTTATTCTAGTGGATAATCCCAGAGGCAGCTAGGCTAGTGGTTGGAGGCCAAATCCAATAGTTATGGGAAGGTAATGAAGCCTGTTGAACAGGCAATTAACAGCAAGTATACTATCTTTTTACTATTTTGCATGGGGCGTGTCAAGCCCAGTAAAGGTATGTCACATTCATCATTTTAAACTTGTTCTGCCTTCAGTATATACTTTTCCGGAACTGCCTTTCCTTTTAAAAAGGACATCGAAAGGTTGCTAAGGCGGCTGCACGGGGTCAGGTGACTTGTGCAATTCCTGCACAGACTCAGAATGATCTGAGGTCTCCAGAAGGTTTCTGATTAAATGGCAATGGGTGGATAGTGCCCTTGAATGGGCATCCCACGAGGAAAACCATCTGTGGAATTCATACCTATTGTTTCTGCATTTCTGTTATGGACACTGCATCCAAGCTCACTATTTAATAGAAGACCGATGCAGAAACCAGTTAATCATTTATATAGATGATCTGGAGGAGGGAACCGAGTGTATGGTGTCAAAATTTGCTGATGACACCAAGATTGGTGGAACGGCAAATTGTGCAGAGGGTGTGGAGAGTCTGCAGAAGGATCTAGATAGGCTGGGCGAATGGTCCAGGAACTGGCAAATGGAATTTAATGTTGGCAAATGTGAGGTTGTCCGCTTTGGTAGGAATAATGGTAGGAAGGACTATTACTTACGTGGCGAAAAACTGCAGCATGCGACGGTGCAGAGGGACCTCGGGGTCCTTGTGCATGAGTCGCAAAAACCCAGCCTGCAGGTGCAGCAGGTGGTCAGGAAGGCAAATGGGATGCTGGCCTTCATAGCGAGGGGCATTGTATATAAGAAGAACATAAGAACATAAGAAATAGGAGCAGGAGTAGGCCATCTAGCCCTTCGAGCCTGCCCCGCCATTCAATAAGATCATGGCTGATCTGTCGTGGCTCAGTTCCACATTCCCACCCTCTCCCCATAACCCTTAATCCCCTCGCTTATCAAAAACCCATCAACCCGCGTCTTAAAAATATTTAGCGAGGCAGCCTCCACCACTTCAACGGGCAGAGAATTCCAGAGATTCACCACCCTTTGAGTGAAGAAGTTCCTCCTCAACTCCGTTCTAAACTGCCCCCCCCTTTATCTTGAGGCTGTGCCCCCTAGTCCTACTGTCCTTTCTGAGCGGGAAGAGCCTCTCTACCTCTATCCTATCCATCCCATTCAACATCTTATATGTCTCAATGAGATCTCCCCTCATTCTTCTAAACTCTAACGAGTACAAGCCTAGTTTATTCAGCCTCTCCTCATAGCTCAACCCCCTCAACTCCGGAATCAGCCTAGTAAACCTCCTCTGCACTCCCTCCAAGGCCAAAATATCCTTGCGTAAGTGCGGCGACCAAAACTATATATAAAAAATATAAAAGTAGGGAGGTCTTGCTGCAGCTGTATAGGGCACTGGTGAGGCCGCAGTTGGAGTACTGTGTGCAGTTTTGGTCGCCGCACTTACGCAAGGATATTTTGGCCTTGGAGGGAGTGCAGAGGAGGTTTACTAGGCTGATTCCGGAGTTGAGGGGGTTGAGCTATGAGGAGAGGCTGAATAAACTAGGCTTGTACTCGTTAGAGTTTAGAAGAATGAGGGGAGATCTCATTGAGACGTATAAGATGTTGAATGGGATGGATAGGATAGAGGTGGAGAGGCTCTTCCCGCTCAGAAAGGACAGTAGGACTAGGGGGCACAGCCTCAAGATAAAGGGGGGGGCAGTTTAGAACGGAGTTGAGGAGGAACTTCTTCACTCAAAGAGTGGTGAATCTCTGAAATTCTCTGCCCGTTGAAGTGGTGGAGGCTGCCTCGCTCAATATTTTTAAGACGCGGGTTGATAGGTTTTTGATAGGCAAGGGGATTAAGGGTTATGGGGAGAGGGCGGGAATGTGGAACTGAGCCACGACAGATCAGCCATGATCTTATTAAATGGCGGGGCAGGCTCGAGGGGCTAGATGGCCTACTCCTGCTCCTATTTCTTATGTTCTTATGTTCTTATGAGTAGGTGTGAATGGCCGGCATTCAACCCCCATTGTGTGGTTACGTCTTCGAACTTCAACTCATTCTAAGTGGACAGGAGAATTATTAATCAGGAGATCAAAATTGTCTTCAGATAACAAAATATTATACACCAAGCATCTGGAAACCATCAGAACAACAAGGACCAGCCTCCATCCAACAGAACAGCATCATGCCTAACTACCAGCCAGCTCAGGCAGTGCAAAGAAGCCACACTTGTATTCCTTTGCAAAGATTCATCTTTACAGAAAATCAGCCATAGCCTCGCCTGGAAATCTAGAAACTTCCAACTTCCATTCATCTACAAAGAACCATGAGAGAGAATCCATTTAGGCCTCCACCATGTACACATTAAAGGAATCAATCTGAATATTCTGTGAATATTCTAGCTGCATGCTTTGTCCTCTAGAATCCAGCTTTACTTGTGCATGTGTTTGTATGTATGAGAGAGTGTGTTTTTTGTTGTGGTTACACTTTGGGGTGCTGTGTGAATAAATGCTATCATTTCTTCTGACTTGAACTTACCTGAAAGCCTGCTTTTTGTCTTTTACTAAAAGCTACATGATTAAAAGGGCAATAAACACACACCTTGCTGTGGACATCTAAGAAGTGAAGAAATAGGGGAATCCCACCATCTCTCTCTGCATCCATGACACATGGAAGGTACAATGAGATATATGTCAGGGAAGTTCACTAGTACAGACACATTTCTCATGAGCCTTCCTGATAAATTGTGGTTGGAGAGCCAACTACAACAATTATTTCAGCAACAATAATGGTAATATTGGCTTTAAATAACAATTCTGACTGAGAGTTAAGCATGCTGGGATTATTGGCAATCTATAATCAAGCATGATTCAAGTTGTAAAGTTGCTGTGAACTGTCATCTGGTCTGTGAGCTGTCATAGGATCAGAGAATCATACAGTGCACAAGAGGGCCTTCGGCCCATCAAGTCTGCAGTGATGCACAAGCAACACCTGAAATCCCACCTAATCCCATTTACAAGCACTTGGCCCATAGCCTTAAAAGTGCCAAGTGCTCATCCAGGCACTTTTTAAAGGATGTGAGGCAATCTGCCTCTACCAGCCTCCTGGGCAGCACATTCCAGACCATCACCACCCTTTGGGTAAAAAAGCTTTTCCCTACGCCTCCTGCTCCTCGCCTTGAATCTATGTCGCCTTACGACTGACCGTTCACTGAAGGGGAACAGTGGCTTCTTATCCACTCTGTCCATGCGCCTCATAATCTTGTCCACCTCAATCAGGTCACCCCCTCAGTCTTCTCTGCTGCAATGAAAACAACCCAAGCCTACCCAACCTCCCTTCATAACTTAGCTGTGACCGGTCACTTCCTGTGTTGACCAAATATGGGAAGCTGTTTACCTTGAGTTAGACTTGATGGCGCCAATAGGGGATAAAGCTATGTGTCTTATGTGTAATCTTGGATGAGTGTTATGGAGTGACTTACAAGTAACTCCATTGGCTGATTGGATAAAGTTTTATTCAAACTGGATTGGATCAGTTTTCAGTTACACCATTGGCTGAGTGCCGCTGAACTTTTTGGAAGATTGGGACAGTTTGAGGATGAAGACACATGTTTCAGCCCTTTGCCTTCATTGATAACTCAGAGATCAACCATCACAAGATGCCCTGAAGACCATCTTCAGAGAAGGACCATGAGGACAGAATCTACATCTGGAACAGACCTGGCCATTCCATTCTAAACTGGGTAGAATCTGGTTTCAGTTAAAGAGTTAGACTTAATGTTCAGTTAAGAGGTAAGTTAAATTAAGAGTTAATGTCCTGTAAAAGAGTTAAAGTGATACAACTGTTGTAAGTTTGAGTTTGGTACCTAAAGTGTTAAATGAACGGAAGTTTGTTTAAGACAATCTAAGTCGATTCCTGTCTTTTAGTTTATTAAACTGAGTGCTGGGAAACAGTTTAAATTAGCAGCCAAATAACACAATCTTCAACCCTGGCCTTTCCTATGCCCTTACCATCTCACTGGACATGTCAACACGTTAGGCCATGGAATAGGAATTGCATTGACCTTATGGGGTGTGGTACTTCCCATCAAATCCTATGCAAGAACCATTGGTGAATTAACTATGCAAGAATACCTAATTAATTGTTGAAGTGTTTTAGAATATACCATTTAGTTTTAGAATATAACTTGTAATTTTAGAAGTTAAAGTTAAACTGTACAAGTAAAATGAGGTTGAAGTATATTATATTTTAAAGGTTGTTCATAGGTTAGCAGCTGGAAAGATAGAGCTATAAAATAGCAGATGAGTTTACTTAGCTAAAGAGCTGGAGACATGGAGTGGAACTTTCCCAACCCACCCGCCACGGGAATTATAGCAGGCAGGACAGGACCATACCAAAGGTCCATTGACCTTTGGCAGAATATTCTTATCTTGGGATGAGGACAGCCAGGAAAATCTCACACAAGGACCAAAAACATCCAATCAGAGTCAGAACCCTTGTGTTTGGCTCTAATCAGGCTGAAAATTACGCATTTACTTGTATATGTTGAAAAGCTTCTGACTTCCAGTGGAGGATCCTGCAGAATTCCCTCATCACAGCAATACTCGCAGAACACCGCAAAGAGAATTTTCACAGGAGCCACACCCGCTTTGTGCTGCGCCAGTTCCCATGTTCTGGTAAGTGTTTCAAGGTCCCAAGCTTCTCACTGTGAGTGAATGTGTGAGTGAATATGCAAATGAATGAATGCATGGTAGGTGGGTAAGGTAAGTGGTTAAATGTGTAGGATGGCAACTAGGTAAGGTGGCAGCTCAAAGGATGACAGATGGATAGAGTGTTAGGTGGGTGGGGTGATAGGTAGGTAGGCTGAAAGCTGTGTGAGTAGTAGCTGGGTAGGGTGGAGATTGATTATGCTGGTAGGGGATAGGATGGCATGGATATGGAGATAGATAGATGAGATGCCTAATACATCAAACAACATGCACTCAATTTTCAGCTTATTCAGCATGCCTAGAGAGATCATGATGGATAACATTGCATGATTTATTGGTGAGCCATTAGAGAATATGTGTAGTGTTGTAATACGGCTTTACGGATTGTAACATGACATCACTAGAGAGGAAGTGTATCATACAATCCAGTTTTGAGTTTCACATTTGCTTTTAAGCAGAGCCCAGAGCACACAGCTTTGCTGCTGGTGTATTCAACCTTATGTTCCAGTAATACCTACCCTCAATAAATGAATTCACAACGTGTTTATCCAATCCCTTGAGAGTGATTTAACGTTTATTTATTGGTATTACAAGTAGACTTACATTAACACTGCAGTGAAGTTACTGTGAAAATCCCCTAGTCGTCACACTCCAGCACCTGTTCGGGTACACTGAGGGAGAATTTGGCCAATGCACCTAACTAGCACCACTTTCAGACTGTGGGAGGAAACCGAAGCACCTGGAAAAGACCTACGCAGACACAGGAGAATGTGCAGACTTTGCACAGGCAGTGACCCAAGCTGGGAATTGAACCAGGTCCCTGGTACTGTGAGGCAGCAGGGCTAACCACTATGCCACTGTGCGATCTGTGCCTTTATGTTATTACAAAAGCAGAACAGCAGCCTTTTAAACATGGTGTAAGCCTTGCCTGACATGATAGTGCCTCCCACCCATGCCTCTTAACTATTGGCTTACATGTCTGCCGGTTGTTAATTGGACAGAACCAATAATATCGCTTTTTCACTGCCGTGCATCAAGCCTCCCATTTTCATTCCCCATGTTGGCATTTTGTTGCTATCAATAAAATCCCATCCCGTACTTTCAGTACTGCCACGTTTCATCATTGAGATATAGATCAGAGTGAGAATTCAATATTTTTATTTCTCTTTTTCTCAAAATGGCTGAAAATGGCAATAACTTCAAACAGAGTGGCAATTGAGTGGGATTGTCCCTCCAGTCAAATGTTCTTATCTGAAAACCCACTCAATCCTATCTTGCCCAACCTTCTGACTCAGGCCAGGTGAAATCTGGCCAATGTAACACAACCTAGAGGCCATGCATCAAGAGCTACTGAATGGAGGATAAGTAAGCCATGCCCCCTTTTTTTACAGCACTATCTCCTGAAAACCAGGTAAGATTAAAGTTCCTGCCAGGTTTAAAGGTCTTTGACAAGGTAAGTGTATAACATGAGTGGGTAGGTTTGGGCGATGGGGGAGTATTGGGACAGGCTTTAGGCAGTGGGTGTCCCATTGGGGTCAGGTCAGATCAGGGCTGATCGAAGCTTATTGAAACTGATGGAAGGGAGGGAGGGGTTGCAGGATGTTTGGACAGTGTCCGTTCAGGCTGGGCCTGGTGGGTAGGGGAGTGCCAGAAACTCATTTCGTTCCATCACTAGATCCAGTCTGGACTTCAACTGACTTTAGACCAATCACCAAGAACTACAAAGGAGTGTGTGGGGGGAGGGGGTGCAGCAGGTGGAAAGTAGATCAAGGGGGGGTTTAAAACCCAGACCTCTATTCTGGGGGTGGATTTGTGTGCGGTAAACGTTGGATTTTTCATGAATAAACATTGTGATGAAGGACCGGCCTTGGTGAGATTACAATACCCAAAGACTATCTTTCGCAGAAATATAATAATAATTCATTGTCATACCCTGTTAATTATGACTTCATTTTAAAAAAAATGAACAGACCCCCTTGGTTTTCAAACAAATTTTTGCACATTCAGCTCAATGTATATCACAAAACATGACACAAAGTTGTTCATGCTTAAAACCAGCATAAGAATTTCATCTGTTCAATATGAATGTGGACATTATTGACACAACCATGTGAAATTATGTCATTTTCAAGTGGAAACTAAGTACAAGAAATATCAACAAAAGTATCGGGAGGAAAAGTGTGATAATCCTAACAAAGTAACAGCTGACCTGGACTAAGTTACAAGACTACATAAGAAGAAAGAGTTTCAGATAACGTCTCCTTTAATGGTAAAGCTCAAGTGGTTGTATTACTGGAACTTCACATTTCCGGGACGGATTCCAGAACATAATTTTTGAACATTCATCTTCCTAAAGTAAGAACTATGGGATTAACGTTTTAATAAAACATGCCATCTGCAGGTCACTGTGCAACAAATAGCATAACTCTGTGACAGCCTGCCACAAGATGACAAAGGGTCATCTAGACTCGAAACGTTGGCTCTACTCTCTCTCTACAGATGCTGTCAGACCTGCTGAGGTTTTCCAGAATTTTTCTGTTTTTGTTTCAGATTCCAGCATCTGCAGTATCTGTGACAACCTGTATTGTGCAGTAAAGGTGGTGAACACATTTTCTATAGCACGTCACATTCTGTGGTGGATAAGCTGCCAAGAGTCATCACATGCATACTCATTGTCTCTCGAGCCCAACTTAATAATGCTGCACATTTAGATCTCTCTACTCCACCCCCACCCAACACCCACCCACCACATGACGCTTTCATAAAATGCTGCCACCAAAATTAATAACCACAGAACCTGAAAGCGTATTCAATAACCATGATCAAGAAATTAGGTCATGTATAACGATTTTACAGAGGGAAAATGGATGCTGAAGACATTGCATACGCTCATCCATGTCAGATATAAGCTATACACTATATTGGTTAGAACACCCAAGGTTCCTACCTGAAACTCATTGTAACCCATCCTGCGGTGCATGTGGTGTAAGCACATTTACAATGCTGTTAGCTCCAGGATTTTGATCCAGCAGCAGTGAAGGAATGACAATACAGTTCCAATTCAAGATGTTGAGTGGGTTAGAGGGCAACTTGCAGGTGGTGGTGCTTCCATGCATCTGCTGCCCTTGTTCTTCTGAAATGTATGTTCGGAAGGTGCTGTCAAAGGAGCCTTGTTAAGTTACCACAATTTATTTTTATATATTTTTAACCCCACATCGTTTTCTCTTTGGGGAATAATTGAGGAACTGGGGAAAGGATTCCCAAGCAGATTGTTAGCCCATTGAACAAAGTTATGAAGGCTCGTTCTATGACCAGCAAGTGCTGGCATTGAACTTAAACACCATTAAGAAGTCTCACAACCTGGTGTTGTGAGACTTAGAACATAAGAACATAAGAACATAAGAAATAGGAGCAGGAGTAGGCCATCTGGCCCTTCAAGCCTGCCCCGCCATTCAATAAGATCATGGCTGATCTGTCGTGGCTCAGTTCCACATTCCCGCCCTCTCCCCATAACCCTTAATCCCCTCGCTTATCAAAAACCCATCAACCCGCGTCTTAAAAATATTTAGCGAGGTAGCCTCCACCACTTCAACGGGCAGAGAATTCCAGAGATTCACCACCCTTTGAGTGAAGAAGTTCTTCCTCAACTCCGTTCTAAACCGCCCCCCCCTTTATCTTGAGGCTGTGCCCCCTAGTCCTACTGTCCTTTCTGAGCGGGAAGAGTCTCTCCACCTCTATCCTATCCATCCCATTCATCATCTTATACGTCTCAATGAGATCTCCCCTCATTCTTCTAAACTCTAACGAGTACAAGCCTAGTTTATTCAGCCTCTCCTCATAGCTCAACCCCCTCAACTCCGGCATCAGCCTAGTAAACCTCCTCTGCACTCCCTCCAAGGCCAAAATATCCTTGCGTAAGTACGGTGCCCAAAACTGCACACAGTACTCCAGCTGCGGCCTTACCAATGCCCTATATAGCCACAGCAAGACCTCCCTACTTTTACATTCAATCCCCCTCGCTATGAAGGCCAGCATCCCATTCGCCTTCCTGACCACCTGCTGCACCTGCAAGCTGGGTTTTTGCGACTCATGCACAAGGACCCCGAGGTCCCTCTGCACCGTCGCCTGCTGCAGTTTTTCTCCACGTAAGTAATAATCCTTCCTACCATTATTCCTACCAAAGTGGACCACCTCGCACTTGCCAACATTAAATTCCATTTGCCAGTTCCTGGCCCATTCGCCCAGCCTATCTAGATCCTTCTGCAGAGTCTCCACACCCTCCACGCAATTTGCCGTTCCACCAATCTTGGTGTCATCAGCAAATTTCGACACCATACACTCGGTTCCCTCCTCCAGATCATCTATATAAATGGTAAATAGCTGAGGCCCCAGCACCGACCCCTGAGGCACTCCACTAGTCACCAACCGCCAATCCGAATAGCACCCATTGACCCCCACTCTCTGCCTCCTATTTGGCAACAAGTCCTCTATCCACTCTAACACCCTACCCCCAACTCCATGTCCCCTGACCTTCTGCAATAACCTCTTGTGAGGTACCTTGTCAAACGCCTTCTGAAAATCAAGAAAGACCACATCCACCAGCTCTCCTCTATCCACCGCCCTAGACACATCCTCATAGAACTCCAGTAAATTTGTCAGACACGACTTCCCCTTAACGAAACCGTGCTGCGTCTGCTCTATCAAGCAATTCCCCTCAAGATGCCTCGCTATTTCCTCCTTGATGACGGATTCTAACATTTTACCTACAACAGACATTAAACTAACCGGCCTATAATTCCCTGCCTTTTGCCTGGCACCCTTCTTAAACAACGGCGTAACATTAGCCGCTTTCCAATCTTCCAGCACTTCCCCGGAATCCAGCGACATCTGGGAAATAACCACCAAGGCATCCACTATCACCTCCGCCATTTCTTTCAGAACCCTCGGATGCATTCCATCCAGTCCTGGGGACTTTGTCCACAATCAGCCCCTCCAGTCTGTCGAGCACCGCCTCTCTAGTAACAGTAATGTCATCGAGACCCTCCAGTCCTACCACCTTTCCATCTCTAACACCCGGCAAATTATTCACGTCCTCCTCCGTGAAGACCGAAACAAAAAAGTTATTCAAGGCCTCAGCCATTTCCCCATCCCCTACCACTAAGTCCCCCTTCTCATCCTCTAAGGGTCCAACGTTCACCCTAGCCAGCCTCTTCCTTTTTATATACTTATAAAAACTCTTGCTATCCTTTTTTATATTAAGCGCTAGCACAGCTTCATAGTTTATCCTACCCTTCTTTATCAATTTCTTTGTCAATCTTTGTTGACATTTAAACCTCTCTCAATCCTCTTCTCGCCCACTACTCTTAGCTACTCTAAACGCCTCCGCTTTTAATTTAACACTTTCCTTCACCTCCTTCGTTATCCACGGCTTATTACCTCTCCTCCTACGGTCCTTTTTGACCATTGGAATAAATTTCTGCTGAGCACCAAGAAAGATCTCCTTAAAAATCCTCCACTGCTCCTCAGCAGACCTACCTTCCAACGCGCTCCCCCAGTCCACATTCGCCAATTCCTCTCTCATCCTACCGTACTCCCCTCTGTTCAAATTCTTACTGTGTTTACCCCAGTCCAATGCCAGCATCTCCACATTGGACTTAAATTCAGATCTTGTGCCACAAGATCCTCCTCAGTTACTGCTGTTCATCTTGTATATAATGCACGTTGTTGCTATTGTGCTTTGGTAATGGAGGAAGTGAATGTTAAGTTGGTAGATGAGTTGCCGACAGCAGGCTGCTTTGTCATCAATGGTATTGCAATTCTTAAGTGTTGATGGAGCCACACTTTTCCAGGCAAATTCCACCCTACTTCTGAGTTGGGCCTTTTAAATGCTGGGCACGTTTGGGGGAGTCAGGAAGTGAGTTACTCCTCTCAGAATTCCCAGCTTTTGACCTGTTCTTGTAGCCACAGTGTTTACACCGGTGATCCAGTTCAACTTCTGATCATTGGTAACCCCAGCATGTTGATACTGATGGAATTAGCAATGGTAATCCATTGAATGCCAAGGGAAGATTCTCTCTTTGGAGAAGTGTGGGATAAGAAACAACCTTCTTTTTTCAAAAAAAAATCCTGATAAAAGCTTGCTGCTGGAATTAGTTAAATTAGAATAATTGCTCTGAGGGTAAAAAAATACACACACATATGACGTGGGGAATTTATCAATGGTTATGTCATCGAAAGTTAAAGAGGAGACGGTTAGATTTTCTCTTACTGGAGACAGCCTTTGTCTAGCACTTGTGGGGTGAAAATGCCACTTCTGTTACATATATCAAGTGTCATAGTATAAATGTTTTAAAGGTGTAGTTTTAGTTTCAGAGGCTGAATTTTAAATGTAATTTCAATGGGAAAAATCCTGGAAAACATCTAAACACTGGCAATCCACGCAGCCTTAAGATACTTCTAATTCTAAAGGTAATTTTTGTTTGCTGTATAAAGTCAGAGTGAAAGGGTAAGAGTTATTAAATGGTAGGTTTTCTTACTTAGCTAAAGAAGCAGAGGCATGATATCTGCAGTTACTCAAGTAAAGGACATGTTATTTATTGTGTTTCCCAGAATTAAAGAAAACTTTGGAATTAAAAAAGAGTCAATTTACATTTCAACCTGGGAATAAGCCATGTGTGTCACATTGCCATCCACGTAGGTGGAACTTAGTGAGATTCTTAGTTTTGAGTTTATCTCCATGAATTCAATTAGTGTACAGGCAGCAGGCACGATGCGTTGTTGTTTGGAAAAGCAGTCAAAAGATTATGTCAGCTTTGGGACTTTGGTAGCTTGTAGCTCCTTTGAAAGTTGAGAGACACTGTCAGACCTACACCTGGGATTTGGGGGAAGTATAAAATTCCATGGCCAGGATGCCCTCCGGGTACACGCCCACTCAAACCCAGATGAAATTTTACAGTGGGGCAGGCAGGGCCTCAAGTGGGAGCCCCATTCATGTCAACCCAATAAAGGCCCCTAAGTGGCCATTTAATGGTCCTTTCCCATCCAGCCTCAATTTTTAGGTTTGCATTCACCAGTTGGATCAGGGTGCCAAACAGAAAAGTTGGTCACCCTCGTTCTTGGGCGGAAAAGGTTGGTGGGGGGTGGGGTCACCTCAATCTGCAGTGCCCTCCATTCAGAGACTTGACAGCTCCAGCCCTTCATTCTCCCGGCTTCCTCCCTGACCACCCAGGGCATCCCTTACCTTCCTGCTGCTGGGGCCCCTGGTACTTCTCTGAACTGTGGTCCCAGGATTTAGGCACAGGCAGAATATGCAGTGCCTCTTCCAGCCACTACAGCCCTGTGCCTGGAGGGGCTAGAGAGCTGCCGGCCAATCTGACTGGCTGACAGCTTTCCAAGGTGGGGCTTCCCTTCAAGGGCAGATGGAAGTCCCACCTGCTGCCAGTCAACATTCAATTGAGCATCAAAGTGATGCTGAGCACCTGAAAATTCAGGGCCTGAAGGAGAGTAAATGCTAAAACTATCATCCATGATGCAGACTGTGGGTAGGAGCAGGCATTCAGTATAAAGCAAGGTTGGAAAGTGGGAAAACAACAGAAATGTTTGTTTAACTGGAAGCTAATGGAAGAAATCTATAGTAATCCTCCTAATAAATGGAGTTAAACTTGTTGGAGCTCTGGAAATAATCAGCTCAATTGCAGTTTGAAACCATGGCAGTGGGCTATTGGAAACATGGGTGTTTTCTGATGTTTTAAATCACAGAGCAAGAGGCACAATGGGCCCCTTGTTGAAACTGTGGGAATAAGAGTCAGGATGTCAGCAAATAAATTTCAAAGTCACTTAGCCACAGCTAATTCCATGAAACATTGTGGAATCCATAGAATCCCTACAGAAGGAGGCCATTCAGCCCACTGAGTCTGTACTGACAACAATCCCACCCAGGACCAATTCCCATAACCCCATTTACCTTGCTAATCCCCCTGACACTAAGGGGCAATTTAGCATGGCTAATCTATCTAACCCACACACCTTTGGACTGTAGGAGGAAACCAGAGCATCTGGGGGAAACCCATGGGAAGAAAGTGCAGACACAGGGAGAAAGTGCAAACTCCAGGCAAACGGTGACCCAAGGGCGGAAGTGAACCTGACCCCCCGGCATGGTGCTATAGTGGCTGGAAGAGGCACTGCAGTGTACTGCTTGTGCCTAAATCCTAGGACCACAGTTCAGATAAGTACCAGGGGCCCCAGCGGCAGGAAGGTAAGGGATGCCCTGGGTGGTCAGGGAGGGGGCGATCTTGGTGTCAGGGAGGGGGCTGGAGGAATGAAGGGTGGAAGCTGTCAAGTCCCTGAATGGAGGGCACTGCAGATCGAGGTGATCCCCCTCCCACCTTTTCCAACTGAGAACAAGGATGATGACCTTTTCTGTGCTAACCATTGTGCCACAGTACCTTGGCTGGAACAATGAAGAGAAATCAGTGTGAATTCGTAGAATCCCTCCAGTGCAGAAGGAGACCATTCAGCCCATCAAGTCTGCATCAACTCTCCAACAAAGCATCCCACCCAGGGTCTATCCCCATAAGCTCAAAAAACCCCCAACTTACGCACCTTGAACAGTCAGGAGTCTGACAACACCAGGTTAAAGTCCAACAGCTTTATTTGGTAGCATGAGCTTTCGGAGTGCTGCTCCTTCATCAGGTGAATGGAGACTTGAGTTTACAAACACGGCATACGTGGACAGAGACTCAACTGCAAGATCTTGAAAGCTTGTGATACCGAATACATGTTGGACTTTAACCCAGTGTTGTGAGGCTTCTTACTGTGCTTACCCCAGACCAACACCGGCATCTCCACATCATACACACCTTGAAACACTGAGGGATAATTTAACATGGCCAATCAACCTAATCTGCACACATCTTTGGACTGTGGGGGGAAACCAGAGCACCTGGAGGAAAACCATGCAGACACGAGGAGAAAGTGCAAACTCTACACAAATAGTGATCCGAGACCTGAACTGAACTCAGGTCCCTGGTGCTGCGAGACAGTAGTGCTAAACACTGTGCCACATTGCCACCATAAAGATTTACAAAGTTGCCACTCCTCACTCACCATTGACAAATTTAAATTCCAGCAGTTGTCACAATGGGAGTTAAACCCCATGGTTCAAACCTCTGGATTACAAGAACGTGACATTACCACTACATCACTATCTCCCCTTCCAGGGAGCAGTGATTTACTTTTGAGTTGGTCCCAGTAAAAGTGAATCAATCATAAAGATTTTGTAAGATAAGGGAACTTGTATGAGGTAACAAGTAGAGCTGGACTTCAGGCATGTCTTCAAAAGTTATAGTTTTAAACTAAAAAACCTTACTTTGATTAATTCTTTCTCATATATAATTAAGTTTGTTTTTTATTAAAACCTGGAGATGTTGTAGAATATTCTGGCAGTTAATTGCTGTATAATTGGATTCCTTCCCCAACCATCTTCCTTTCTTTTAATCATAGAAATAGAAACCCTACAGTACAGAAAGAGGTCATTCAGCCCATCGAGTCTGCACCGACAACAATCTCACCCAGGCCCGACCCCCATATCCCTACATATTTTACCCACTAATCCCACTAACCTAAGCATCGCAGGACACTAAAGGGGCAATTTTAGCTTGGCCAATCAACCTAACCTGCACATCTTTGGACTGTGGGAGGAAACCGGAGCACCCAGAGGAAACTCACGCAGACACGTGATCCACAACAGGATCTTAATACTTAGCGCGAGTGTGAATGTTGTCTAAGTTTTACTACATATATTCACAAACTGCTTCAGTAACTGTGGAGTTGCAAATGGCTGAACATTGTACAATCATCAGGGAACATCCATACTTCTGACCTTACAACGGAGGGAAGGTCATTGGTGAAGCAGCTGAAGATATTTGGGGTCTAGGCACTGGACTTCTGGGACTGAGATGTTGGACCTCAAATCACCAAAATCATCTTCCTTTGTGCTAGGTATGATTCCTACCATTAGAATTTTTCCCACTGATTCCCATTGACTCCAGCTTTGCTTGATGCTACACACAGTCAAATCCTGCCTTAATCTTAAGGGAAGTCATTCTCGCCTCTGGAATTCAGCTCTTTTATCTAGGTTTGGACCATGGCTATAATAAGGTCAGGAGCCAAGTGGCCTTAGTGGAACTCAATCTGAGCAGCAGTGAGCACATCATTGCTGTAAAGTATTGCTCAATAGCACGGTGGAACACGCTTTCTATCACTTTGCTGCTAGTTGAGAAGAGGCTGATGGGTTGGTAAGCGGATAGATTGGATTTTGTGTACAGGACATATCTAGGCAATTTTCCACATTGTAGGATAGATGTCAGAGTTGTATTATTGGCCTACCAACAGTCAGTTCTCACTGACAGCACAGTGCTGTGCGTGCTGTGGAGAATTTTCTCACATATAAAGCAGCCAAACCAATGGTGTTCAAAGGGACCACTGGAGGGTAGCAGCAAAAACATGTGAAAATGTTTGTTTACTGCCAGGAAAGGTGCCAGGAAAAATAGCAATGTTCAGCCTGAACAAACAGTGGGCCACTGCTCATTTCATAAAAACACAGGAAATAGGAGCAAGAGTAGGTCATTCAGCCCTTTGGTTTTGCTCTGCCATATATTATGATCATAGCTGATCATCCAACTCAGTAACCTGTTCCTGCTCTCCACATATCCTTTGATCCCTTTAGCCGCAAGTGCCATATCTAACTTCTTCTTGCAAACATAACATATTTTGGCCTCAACTACTTTCTGTGGTAGAGACTTCCACAGGCTCACCACTCTCTAGTGAAGAAATTTCTCCTCATCTCAGTCTGAACTGGTATAGCCCTTATCCTCATCTGTGATCCCTGGTTCTGGACACCTTCACCCTCAGGAACATCCTTTCTGCATCTACCTTATCTAGTCCTGTTCTAATTTCATAGATTTCCATGAGATCCCCACTCAGTCTCCTAAATTCCAGCAAATAAAATCCTAATCAACTCAATCACCTATCATACATCAGTCCTGACATCCCAGGAATCAGTCCAGTAAACCTTCGCTGCACTCCCTCCATATCAGGAACATCCTTCTTCAGATAAGGAGACCAAAAGTGCACACAATGTGGCTTCACAAGGCTCTGTATAATTGCAGTAAGACATCCCTGCTCCTGTACTCGAATCCTCCCACTATGAAGGCCAATATATCTTTGCATGCTGCACCTGAATGCTTATTTTCAGTGACTGGTGCACAAGGATACCCAGGTCAAGTTGCACAATCTCCTCTCTCAATCCAACCTTTCTGTTTTTGTTACTGTGGTAACATTAGCCCTTTTAAAGAGGTGATCACTTGAGGGCCACAAGATTGGGGCAGATCCTATGGAGGGGCTGTGCAGGAATCTGAGCCAATCCAGAGCAAGGGTGTGCATCCTGGGATGGGGAGGAGTCTCAGTTGGAACCAGGGAGGAGGAGAGTAGACTTGTGTATTAGTTCTATTTTTGTGTAAATCATTCATTGTTGAAATGACAACAAGTCACCTTCAACTTCACTACAGTTACCAAAATGGATAACCTCACATTTATCCATATTATACTACATCTACCATGCCTTTGCTCACTTACTCAACTTGTCCAAATCACAATGAAGCATCTATGCATCTCTTCATAGCTCACTCTCCCACCCAGCTTTGTATCATGTTCATATTGAGAAATATTACATTTAGTTCCCTCATCTAAATCACATATATATATGTAGTGAATAGCTGGGATCTTAGCATTAATCCCTGTGGTATCACACTATCACACTGTGTATCCCACAAATCACTGCCTGCCATTTGGAAAAAGACCCATTTATTCCTACTTTTTGTTTCCTGTCTGTCAAGTAGTTTTCTAGCAATCTCAGTACACTACCCCTGATTCCATGTGCTCTGATTTTACATGTGAATCTCTTATGTGGGACCTTGTCGAAAGCCTTCTGAAAGTCCAAATAAACCACATCCACTGGCTCCCCCTCATCAAGCCTACTAGTTACATTCTCAAAGAATTCCAGTAGATTTATCAAACATGATTTACTTTACGTAGATCCATGCTGCTGTTTTCCAAGTGCTTTGCTATTAAATCTTTTATAATGGATGCTAATGGTTTCCCCACTACTGACATCAGGCTTACAGGTCTCTAATTCCCCATTTGTCTCATTTACACTTTGCTCCCAAACTGCTTATAGAGTTGGACAAATGACATTGGTTGTTTTAATTTTCTGACCCACACCCACTGGTGGGGACTCATAAAATTTATCCTCATGCATAATGACATTTTATTTAACAAGAGGATGACCTTTACTGCAGTAAAATTCCATTGATGGCCTCAACCATCACATGCCTGGGCCAAGTGTTCTTTCTAGTGTGAGCCAAGGCTGCTGAATGGGACATCCCTATTAAGGTCAATCCTGTTTGCACTTTACATCCATATCTAAACACATAATTGTCAGGATCGCTGGATAGTCATTACAAGGAGGAATTCTGACCAACTTCACCTCTGTAGCTCAGTGATACAGAAAGCAAACGGAACATCCATACTGTCACCTTAATTGGGATCAGATAAAAAAGAATGCTAGATATTTAAAGTAAGATATGTACACATCTGAATTCTCTGCCATGCCATCGAACTTTGATCTTGCCATCCCTCTTTGGAATTTCCTGAATTATAGGTGATTTTGCATTGTTCTTCGTGGTGTTTAGACTTAATGAATTAAATAAATGTAAATAGGGGTTGATATCCCTGTTATGAACATGTGTGATCTTCTTGGAAATGAACATGCACACCCGCGATAGCAGCACAATATTGAAGTAACTATGTGATAAAAATGCTTGCATTGAACACCATCACATGACAAAAGAAGGTTTGAGTATTATTTTTCTTATATTGTTTTAAGGTATTCGATTCTAGGGATCACTTGAATACAGCTATATTGTCCACACAGTGACTTGCTCGTGTAATGTCAAGCATAGTTTTACCTCAGTTACACAACGTGGAATTTACTGTCTTTGTTCCTTGTTCTCCTTCTAGTTCAAGAATAAGTGATCGCTGGGTCAATGTAACAGCGCACCCGAGTGGTCGGCATCCTTCACTCTTACCTCCACTGAGAATGTTAATAGCACATTGGCAGCTTTCACCAAATTGAACAGTTACTCACTTTTGCTTCCTTGCCCTCCCTCTTGTTGAAAGAGCAGGATAATTCCCCACATTGTGTTTACCCTCATTTTTTTCTGCTGGCAGGCACACAGAATTGATTCTTTCTCACATTAAGTCCAATTCACAGATGTTTTTGTTTTGTTGCAATTGCAGCCGCAAATTAAGGTCCCATTGTTTTTTTTGTTTTGTTGCATAGTGCAACAAAAATGGGCCTATTTTCCAAAGCTTGGGGCTCCACATTCACTAAAATGCATCTGCACAGTGATATGTAAATTAAAGTTAATTACGTGACTTGGCTCATTATTCCCCATTCACATCATTGGCCATCCATTCAATGAAGGCTGGAATTTGAGCCCCTCTGTTGGAAACAGACATATCACATAAAGGAACATTAAACTTGCAACGAAATCCCCGGAGTAAAATATCCCAAATGCACAGGATGAATATGGCACCAGGAAAGTACTCCAATGTCTGGGAGAGATGCAGGTAATTTGTTATAATGGCTACAAAGGTAGTACGCAGGCTGGCTGAAATCCATCTCACAATAGAGCCACAAGCCTTTCAGAGTCCAGACAGGCTCCATTCTGTGTGATCACACCACCTTCTTTCCAACTGACTGCCACAGTCTGAGAAAGTTCACAGAAAACTGAACTCACAGGAAGCCCCCTCTGTGCCCTCCAAGTTAAATGGGAAGGGAGCACAGAATAGCTGGAAAACACCAAACCAAAACCGCACAGGCATGAGAGTTGAGATGAAATATATTTTATTTTGTTTTTCAATGGTGATAGGTATAAATACTGGTGTAAATGTTAGCGATACCATAACTGGACTTATATCTCCAGCTCTAGGAGTACAATGGGCACATATATCGATACTGCAGGTGAGATCCAGTCCTAGTTAATAGTTTGAAAATGCAATTACGAATGCAGGGGACTTATTGTATAACATAGGCAACACTGCTGCCTCACAGAGCCAGGGACCCGCTTTCAATTCCCTGCTTGGGTCACTGTCTATGTGGTATTTGTATCTTTTCCCCATGTCTGTGTGGGTTTCCTCTGGGTGCTCCGGTTTCCTCCCACAGTCCAAAGATGTGCAGGTTAGGTGGATTGGCCATTCTTAATGGTTTGATTTATTATTGTCACATGTATTGACAGACAGTGGGAAGTATTGTTTCTGGCACACTATACAGACAAAGCATATTGTTCATAGAAAAGGAAATGAGCTGGTATAGAATGTCTGCATGGGGGGGACCATGATAGGTTGTTGGTGATCTGGACACTTAAAAACTTGACACTCTCAGCCCTTTCTACTCCGTCCCCATTGATGTAGACGGGGACATATTCTTCTTTGCGCTTCCTGAAGTCGATGACAATCTCCTTTGTTTTGTTGACATTGAGGGAGAGATTATTGTTGTCACACCAGATTCTTTATCTCATTCCTGTGTTCTGTCTCATCACTGTTTGAAATCCAACCCACTATGGTGATGTCGTCAGCTAACTTGAAAATCGAATTAGAGCGGAATTTGGTCACACAGTCATAGGTGTATAAGGAGTATAATAGGGGACTGTGAACACAGCCTTGTGGGACACTGGTGTCAAGGATGATTGTGGAGGAAGTGTCGTTGCCTATCCTTACTGACTGTGATCTGCAAGTTGGGAAGTTCAGGATCCAGTCACAGAGGGAGGTGCTGAGGCCCAGGAACGGAGTTTGGGGATGAGTTTTGTAGAAATGGTGTTGAAGGCTGAGCTATAGTCAATAAATAGGGGTCTGACATAGCTGTCCTTGTTATCTAGGTGTTCCATAGTTGAGTGCGGGGCCAGGGAGATGGTGCCTGCTGTGGACCTGTTGTGGCAATAGGCAAATTGTAGTAGATCCAGGTTGTTTGGGAGGCTGGAATTAATTTGTGCTATGACTAGCTTTCGAAGCACTTCATAATGATGGATGTCAGAACCACTGGTCAATAGTCATTAAGGCACACTGGTTTCTCTTAGGTACCCGGGTGATTGCTGTCTCCTTGAAGCAGATGGAGATCTTCGATTGTTGTGAAGAGACGTTGGAGATGTCTGCGAATACTCGCGCAAGCTGATCCATACAGGATTCTGAGTGCTCATCCAGGTACCCCATTTGAGTCAATCGATTTCTGTGGGTTGACCTTCAAGAAAGCTGCTTTGACATCTACAATGGTGATCCCAGACACAGGTTCACCCAGGGCTTCCAGAGTGGAGGACATGCTTTTGCTGACCTCTTGCTCAAAATGGGCGTATAATGCATTCAGCTCATCAGGGATGGGTGCGTTGGAGCTGGTGATTTTACATGCCTTCATTTTGTAGCCTGTTGTGTCTTGCTGACCTTGCCATAGTCAGTGGGGTTGGTGACTGTAGCTTGGGACTGTAGCTTGGTCCGGAATTGTCTTTTGGAATCTTTTTGCCTCTTATTGTCAGGGGGACTATCTAGGGTAAGTGCATGGGTTATAGGAATAAGGCCTGGGTGGGATTGCGGTGGGTGCTGACTTGATGGGTCAAATGGCCTCCTTCTGCCCTGTAGGATTCTATCTGGATCTGTATAGAAAGATTAGGGTTTTTTTTGTAGTTATGTATTGATTGAACACTGACTCTATGCCACATGAAGGATTACAAATCTTTATAACAATTTTTTCTGTCAATTAAGTTTGATAGAATAGTTAATCAATTTTCATCACTCTTTTCTAAACATTTAAGGTCCCATGCTTCCCTCCATGTTGGAATGGGGGCAGCTGAAGAAAAAAATAGTAAACAAGATGCAGAAGTCCCATCCCTATTTCCAACTCTGCTCTATTCATCAGCCTGGTAAAGGGGGTGGGGTAAATTTTGCATAAATGTTCGGAGTGAAAATGGGAGACCCTTCATTTTTAAATGTATCCTTTTCTGTAAACTCCCTGGCAAGGAAAAAATATCTTGCCAGCATCCATCCTGTCAGGTCTCCTCAGGATCTTATAGGTTTCAATAAGATCACCTCTCAATTTTCTAAATTCCAGTTGATACAGGCAGAACCTGCTCAAACTTTCCTCATAAGAACCCCCTCATCCCAGGAATCAATCGAGTCAACCTTCTATGAACTCCTTCTAGTGTAATTCTATCCATTCTTAAGTAAGGAGATCAAAACTGTACGCAGTACTGTAGATCTGATCTCAGTAAGGATTGGAACAGCTGTAGCAACACACGTCTCGTTTTAAGATTGATTTCCCTTGCAATAACACCAATATTCCATTTGTCTTCCAATCATTTGCAATACCTCGATGGAGAGACTGTTGAATTGAATGATTTTGGGCTTTGAAGATACTGAGGATCAAGAACAGGAAGGTACTGATTTAAAATAGTTGGCAAAAGAAATAAAAATGATATGAGAGAAAAACTTTCTCATGTGGTTATGATGTTAGAATGTATTACCTGAGTGTGTGGAGGAGGCAGATTCAATCGAAGCATTCAAATGGGGATTAGCCTTACTCGAAGAAGAAGAATGTGCTGGGTTATGGGGAAAAAGCCAGAGAATGGCAGGTGAATTGCTTATTTGGAGTGCCAGTGCAAATGCAATGGAATGGAATGGCCTCCTTTTGTGCTGTAACAATTCTATAATTCAGTGAAGTTGGAGGAGTCATTAATTATCTGGGATAAAGTTTTTAGACCCCATTTTGATCATCTGTAACACTGCAGTGACAGACTTCAAAAAACACCCTCAGGAACGTGATGTGGATGCTGTTCGAGGATGGATTGAAGATGAGGAAACTTCAAACAAAGTTATTCCAAACTGTTAATAATTGGTTTAAGTCATGTGGACATCACTGTTCAAAGGAATAGCACAGTAAGAAGTCTCTCAACACCAGGTTAAAGTCCAACAGGTTTATATGGTAGCACGAGCTTTCAGAGCACTACCCCTTTATTAGGTGAGTGCCTTATAGACTGGAGTGGGAAAGAAAGCGGGACCAGTGCTGAGTCAACTCAGGTCCTGTAACAATACACAATACCTGGCAACAAGATGAATACCAGGCAGTCTTGCCAGGCTATCACAGAAATTGTATCTCTCTGAAGGAGAACTCCAATTATAAAATGGGTCTGGCCCCCATCACACAACTAAGCCATCGAAGTAGACCAACGGCAGATGCGTTCTGCAAAAGCAAGGGTCCCCAAGGAGAAGGAGGCAGTAAAGGGACCAAGAAGGAGGACACACTATTACCCTGAGCACAGAGTGTATCATATTAGATGCAGCTATTTGGACATACTGGGGGGGGGGGGGGGGGGGGCGCAGTGTAGGAAAAGGCTGAAAATGCCCAGACAAAATGATCTCAGAAATATGTGCCAACATGGAGGAAGAACAGACACTTTGAACCAAGAGCCGACAGCTCCTGCTAGTCGTAGTCAAGGTTATGGTAACCCTAAACCTTCTTTTGCGACTGGTTCATTCCAGTGGCCATCTACAGATTTGTACAGTTTTTCACAGTGGCAGCTTACTGCTGCAGAAGCACAGTGATGAAATCCCAGTCTGCGCTGGTGGCGAACATCATCTCCTTTCCTACAGATACAAACGCCCAGGTGCAAAGGGCAATAGGTTTCACCGCCATAGCCAACCTTTCCCATTTTCAAGGAGTAATCAGTTGTACACATTGGCATCAGCGAATCCACCTTCAGGCCTGAGAAATGAATAAATTGTTCTAAAACAAAAAGAATCTTGTGGTCGTCGGTAAGCATTTAATAACAACAGGGTGGAAAAAGGAAGAGTAGGCCCAATTAGGGGTAAAAAGGGGACTTGCTTGTGGAGGCAGAAGAAATAGCAGAAGTATTAAACAAGGACTACATACTTATCTTTCCAAAGGAAGAAGATGCTATCCAGGCTGAGGTGTGAGAAGAGATAAGTGGTACACTAGAATTTACAACTGGAAAGGAGAAGGTGTTAGAAAGACTATCACGACATAAAAATGATAAGGTACCAGGACCAGATGAGATGCATCAAAGAATACTGAGGGAAGGGAAAGTAGAAAGTACTGAAGCATTAATGATAATTTTGTAGTCTTCCTTAGACACAGGACTGGTGCCAAAGGAATTGAGAATTGCAAATGTTACACCCTTACTCAAAAAGGGGTGCAAGGATAGTACCAGCAACTACAGACCAGTCAGTTTGACTTCAGTGACAAGGAAAGTTCTGAAAACTATCATCAGACAAAGTCAATAGTCTACTTAGAGTACAGAGTACAAGAGTAAGGAGGTCATGCTGAGCGTGTCTAAGACACTAGTTAGACCACATCTGGAGCACTGCATCCAGTTCTGAGCACTATACTTGTTGAAGGATATGAAGGCATTGGAGAACGTACAAAAGGAATGCGAAAGAATGATTCCAGAGATAAACAACTGTAGCAATGAGAATAGGTTGAAAAGGTTGGACTATTTTCCTTGGAGAAAGGATGGTTGAGAGGAGACTTAGTAGAGGTATTCAAAATCCTGAGGGGTATGTTTATGGTAAATAGTACGAAACTGTTCCCATTCAAGAGAGCATCAAGGACTGGAGGACACAGATTCAAAATAATTGGCAAAAGGAGAACATGAGAACGTAAGAGCATAAGAACTAGGAGCAGGAATAGGCCATCTGGCCCCTCGAGCCTGCTCTGCCATTCAATAAGATCATGGCTGATCTTTTCGTGGACTCAGTTCCACATACCCGCCCACTCACCATAACCGTTAATTTCTTTACTGTTCAAAAATGTATCTATCCTTGCCTTAAAAACATTCAATGAGGAAGCCTCAACTGCTTCACTGGGCAGGGAATTCCACAGGTTCACAACGCTTTGTTTGAAGAAGTTCCACCTCAACTCAGTCCTAAATCTGCTTCCCCTCATTTTGAGGCTACGCCTCCTAGTCCTAGTTTCACCCACCAGTGGAAACAACCTCCCTGCTTCTATCTTATCCATTCTCTTTATAATCTTATACATTTCTTTTAGATCTCCCCTCATTCTTCTGAATTCCAGTCAGCATTTCCCCAGTGTCTCCTCATAAGCCAACCCTCTCAGCTCCGGAATCAACCTAGTGAATCATCTTTGCACTCCCTCCAGTGCCAATATATCCTTTCTCAAGTAAGGCTTATCATAAGCTAAAGTGAAATGAAGATTTTTTTTCATTCTGAGGACAGTTGGAATCTGGAATTAATTTCCTGAAAGGGCAGGTTTGATTGAAGCGTTGAAAAGGGAATTGGGTTGCTATTGAAAAAGAGAATGTTCAAGGTGCAGGTGTAGGACACGGGATTGGGGAGAGCCAGCACAGACTCGATAGGCCAAATGGCCTCCTTCTGCACTGTAAAGGTTCTGGGCGGGATTCTACGGCCCTCACCCGCCCCCAGGTCAGAAATTGCCGCCCGCGGTCAAAGGACCTTTGCGTGGTCCATCCTCACCCGCTACGATTCCCGTGGTGGGCGAGATGGGAAAATTCCGCCCTTTGTGATTTTGTGAAATTCTATCAACATGATGTGTGACAGCAGGAAGAGATTCTTGCACAAGTGCACTCGATTCCCAGGCAGCTGTTATGATGCCTTAACCTGCAGGAGTTGTTTCCACCTCAATTATCCCACTTCATTCCCCAGGTGTCTGGTTGGTAACATTAAAAGTAGAATAGATTTCTATAAACAAGGTTTCTATATCTTTGTACCGATTGCGCAAAAATAATCTTTTTTTTGTGGTTTGACTCTTCAACACAATAAGAATGCTTTTCAAGGGCTCCTTCAGTACTCTAGGGAGGTCAAAAAGGTTCTGTGGGTGGAAACATTTGGGCAAACCCTGCTTTAGAATATTCAAGTAGTTATCCAACTCTGTTTAAAGCTGTGACTGTTCATGAATCAATTACCTTCTTTCAGAGACTATTCCAGATACGGGCGGCAGTTTCCGACCTTCGGGCGGGTGAGGCTGGAAAATCCCACCCAGGATCTTTACAGTGCAGAAGGAGGCCATTTGGCCTATCAAGTCTGTGCTGGCTCTCCCCAATCCCCTGTCCTACATCTGCACCTTGAACATTTTCTTTTTCAATAGCAACCCAATTCCCTTTTCAACGCTTCAATCAAACCCGCAGAAAGCTGATTTAGAATGTACAATTGCATTCTAATTCTGCTTGCTGTCCAAGTAAATAGCTTATATACTTGAACTTTATCTATGATTTTCACAGTTTTCATACCCCTCAGGATTTTGAATATGTCAATTAAGACTCCTCTCAACCTTTCTTTCTCCAAGGAAAATATTCCCAATCTCATAGAATCCTTACAGAGCAGAAGGAGGCCATTCAGCCCATCAAGTCTGCACCAGCAACAATCCCACACAGGCCCTATCCCTGTAACCCTACATATTTACCCTGCAAATGCCTCTAATCTACGTTCCTAGGACACTAAGTGGTAATTTTAGCATGGCCAATCAATCTAACCTGCACACCTTTGGACTGTGGGAGGAAACCAGAGCATGTGGAAGAAACCCATGCAGACATGGGGAGAATGTGCAAACTCCACACAGACAGTGACCCGAGGCCAGAATTGAACCCAGGTTCCTTAAAAAGCCTTCTCCAACCTCTCCAATCTATTCTCATTGCTATAGTTGTTTATCCCTGGAATTGTTCTTGTGAATTTCTTTTGTACTTTCTCCAGTGCATTCACATCCTTCCTCAAGTATAGTGTCCAGACTGTAAGCAATGCTCCGATGTGGCCTAACTAGTGTTTTAGACAAGCTCAGCAGGACTTCCTTACTGCAGGTGATCAAAAGGAAGCTAGGTGTGGTTGATATCATTGAATACAAATGATCAGTGGGATGTTGGATAATGTAGATCAGGCTCATTGTGGACTCCTGGAACTTGTTTTGATTGCCTTCAAGTCAGAGAAGAATTCACCAGAATTGATGAGTCCAATCTCAATCAGGAAACACCTGTGGGTGGGCAGAATGTTTGAAAATTATTTCATGGGATGTGAGCATTGCTGACTAGGCCAGCATTTATTGCCCATCCCTAATTGCCCTTGAGAAGGTGGTGGTGAACTACTGCAAACCAGCGGATGTTGATACATTCACTGTGAGGAAAGGAGTCCCAGGCATTTGACCCAGCAACAGTAAAGGAATGGTGTTACAGTTCCAAGCCAGGATGGACAGCATGGTGGCACAGTTGTTATCATTGCTGCCTTACAGTGCCATGGACCCAGGTTCAATTCCAGCCTTGGCTTATTATTCCCCATTCACATCATTGGCAATCCATTCACTGAAGGCTGCAATTTGAGTCCCTCTGTTGGAAACAGATGTATCACATAAAGGAACATTAAACTCTTGACGAAATCCCAGGAGTAAAATATTCCAAATGCGCAGAAATCTTATGGCACCAGGAAAGTACTCCAATGTCTGGGAGAGATGCAGTAATTTTTATAATGGCTACATTTAGGCTGGCTGGCTGAAATCCACTCACAATAGAGCCACAAGCCTTTCAAAGTCCAGACAGGCTCCATTCTGTGTGATCACACCACCTTCTTTCCAACTGACTGCCATAGTCTGAGAAAGTTCACAGAAAACTGAACTCGCAGGAAACTGAACTTGCCTCCCAAGTTAAGTGGGAAGGGAGCACAAAATGCTTGCAAGAGACCTGGAGAACTGGCCTACCATAAAAAGGTTCGCAGAGGAGGACGTTCTGGGGATAAACAGGTGAATGTGGACAGACAAGAAGCTTATGGGCAGCTGGGGACCGAAATATAAATATTTCCAACATGTAAATGGTGACTTCGTTTCATCTATGAATGAGCATTAGGAAGACTGAGTATGGTAATTGGTGGGATTCTGATTTTTCATCTTCCAGCGGCTTCATGCATACAGCAGATGCTGTGCCCATGAGAAAGTTTCCTCAGAGGACCTCATTCCTTCCAATGGTGCAACATCACGAGACATATAACCATGTACCTTGGACATATATTCACACTTCAATAAGTCCACACAGATGGTTAAGTTTTCATCTGGTGATTCACATGTCACAAGTGAGCACAAACACTTGTGGCAAGGACTGTACCAGAGAGTCTGCAAGTGCCTTTCTCCCCAACCTCAACTCAGCTGGACACAGATGCTAAATCTCAGGGTAGGGTGGGAGGGTAGGGTGGGAGCAAAGTAGGTGTAGTGGTTGTGCGCTTGCATTGAGAAGGAGAATGTTAGAGGTATATTAATATCTTTTACCAGGTCCTGTCAGACATGCCACTCACATTCTCCACAATAACAGAGAGGGTGAGAAAGTCCATCCAATGGACTAGTGCATTGATGGTGTAGGGAATTGTGAGAATGCCATGGAGAAAGTTTAATTCCATGGAGCGTCAAGCAAGGATCCCAGACAAGCCCATGCAATCTATAACCATAGCTATGCAAAACTCGGATACTGGGTTTTTCACCACATGAAAGAGGATTACAGAAACCTGTAACTGTGATCTTGCAGCACATTAATAATCTTCACCATCTGCTGTGCTGTGGAGTGATAGAAATGGCATGGTGCTGATCCAGTAGTATGCTAATGGTAAAAGGAAGCATGGAAATGGCATTTAAACTCAGTCATATCTCATCTGGTGCCCCTTCACCCTCCTTCATCAATACCCGACACAATGACTCATCGCTCAATGGTCAAGGCTGCCCTACATGGGTGCAGATAGAGGAGGGCCCTCACGGGTTTCAAAACCGGGAGCACGTACACTAAAAACATCTCGGGCAGTCAGGATATTATCGAAACAGCCTGCTTCAACCTCTACTGAGGCACCATTGGATGCACCACTTAGAAACCAAAGAAAGTGTACATTGAAGAAATTGTAATTCACCTCGATGATCCATATGGGCGTTTGACAATTTGTTACATTGCTTCCTTTTATTTGTGTTCATATCATGCTTCAACTGCACCTTCTATTCGTCAGAGAAATAAATTGATTGTTTGAGCCTTTCTTTATAATAACCCAAGAAGGATTGAAATCATTCTGCACACCAATGCATCTAACTCTTTGAAATATGGTACAACAGAACTAACCTCTCCATCGATCTGTACATTTCCAGCATAACTTGTGCTGATTTTTACTCTGTGCCCTCCAAGTCCTGCTGCTGTAGCTGAATTGTCTTATTGATATCTGCTTCACACTGAGCAGATGCCTTCAGGATATGATCAATGGTCATTGCTAAATCATGTTTCCTTTTAGTTTCTACCAGTGAAGGTCAGGTCTGATTTAATTTCATTCTGGTTTGGCCAACTTTTCTCTATAGCTTTTTATCGTGCCTTCAAGATGAGGTATTGTGTGACTTTTTTTGCAGTGAAGTTGGAATTTCCTCGATCCCACAATCTACCTGCGTCTCTCAAAATAGGATCTTTTCATGTTCTTCTTGCTTTGTTTGTTACCTGTCCTTGTAGTATTGAAATATTTTTGTTTCAAGTTTGGATAAAGTGATATTGTTGGTGCAAATGCCTCAGAAAATCAACTGGGCCTAACAATGTGGTTAAGAAGGATAAATTAAGCACACGTTTAAAATAATGATAAATGGCTGCAGCACCCTTGTTTAATGCAACGTCTATTGATGTTAATTTATCACCCTCACACTGGTCGCCTCACATAATCTTCCCAGCCACACATAGACATATTTCTCAAAACATTCAATAGCGATAGACATGGAAAAAAACCCCAGAGGATGTTTTGTTTCATTGTAATTCTTCTTAGCAGTTTTGGTTTTTGAAAGTGTAATGAGGACCTTTAAATGGTTGAGTAGTGTTATTTGTCAATGAGGCTTTATGCAGATTTAATACATTTGTGTACAGCTGGAGCTACTGATGAATGTACAATCCGTTCTATTGAAAATAAAACGACCAGGCCAATATTTGACTCTTGCCTCTTTAATCCTAATTATATTGCGTCAAGACAAGTGACTATTTCTATAATTACCATTTGCTGTTTCCAGCACTTTTATTAAAAGGGAAATAACATTTTGCTCGCTTTGTTCCAAATCCCGTAAGGGGAGAAGGGTTTTCTTTTTCACAAAGATAATAAAATTTTGCTTGATATCCGTCCATATTTTGTGAATGAATGGACTGATAAACCTGAAACCAATGTATACTGAGGAGAATAACAGATGTTTCAAAGACAGTCAGTCTTAACTGGCAGCTCATTGCCCCGGGATACTCAAAGGTCAGCAGAGCCTTGCCATAACTTTCCCTTTGACATAAAGACAAACACATGAGCATATCAATGTGAAAGAGGTCCATTTAGTCTTCTTGGCCCGAATCTGATACATGACTCAACTTTATTATCATGAGGCTCTTTGAATGATAACATTTATTGAAAGCAACAAATGTCTAGAAATGTATCTGTTCGTGTAAAATGACTAAGGAAAATAAATAAAAAATGGTATCCAAAGCCGGGAGCATAAACCTCAGAAGGGAGGTGCAATGATAAATTGTGCAAAGGGATTAGAAAGCACTTGCATGTTCGGATAATAGACCCATTTACAACAGCAGCTGTCAAATTCAGCTAATACCCAGAGCCCTCATGCATCTTAGCAATGAATTAAAGAAACATAAACAATTAGTTAGACATTTATGTTGAAATAGAACTAGAAATAATGCTAGAAGGAGAACTAGGTGGACTTGACTGATGTCTACTCAGAACTACTGTATAAGAGACCTGTTCTCGGTAGCAGACGCAGAATTTCATGTATTGCACTGTGGTCTATATTTACACAGCACTTTTCACAACATCGGAACATTTCACAGCTAATAAACTATTTTTTGCAACACTCCTACTGCAACAAATTTAGGGTTGGTGGCGGATTGGTAATGTCACTGGACCAGTAATCCAGAGGCCCCAATGGTCTGGTCATGTTGTAAAGGTTGTTTGGTGTTTCACAGAGCGGTCTGGAGGCTTGTATAGTTGAACAGAAACTGTTTATTGTTAATCCAGAACTGTGTACAAATCCAAGCTCCTGCCATACGTAGGTGCTATCTCCATGCTGGCTCCTTCCAGACTCTATATACTTTTGTCCTGCACTCTGCGTGACTTGCATTCCATGGTGGAGGCATTTGCTGGGATCTATGATTGCCAATGCCAAAGGATGGCTTCTCGAGCTCACTCCAGCTGCCCCTCTATCCCAAGAAGGAAGCCAGGGGAGGGCCCCTTGGGTACCCAGAGGGAAGAGCACTGCACGTGACCATCCACCCAGCTGACTTCAGGAATGTCCCATCCATCTGAAACCCTGCTTCCTGTCATTGTTTCACAGACTGAGGAAGGTGGCACTGCCACACAGCAAGACCCCAAAAGTAGGGCAGGCCAAGCCAGGAACCACCCCCCCACCCCACATCCTCAGGTCTTGGCCCTCCAGAGTAGGCCCACCAAGGTAATCATAGACAATAGGATGTTGTGGACAGTCGACTGTCTCCACCTCTGCTGTTGATGTTGGGGATGCATCAAGACTTAATGGCAGAGTAAGAATAGTTAAGAAGGTATAGTTGCATAGCGTGGGCACATGTGTTAAGCGCTTGTACATAATATTCACCTCTGTAAATAAGCTCTCACTAATTGCACCCTTTCTATGGTTCCTTGTTCTGATAACTGTGTTGCTGTAGTCCCAACTGGAAAACTGGATTTCTGCATCAGATAAAGGCAGGATGCTCAATCCAGGACTTCCTGCATGTGCTTTGTTCAAGATTCCCAGGGCATTGGTGGTGTCCCTTCACACATCACACACATTTTTCATAGGGAATGAGGGTGTTTCCCACAATGTATAGGACTAATATCACTGATTCTAATCATTGTCCATGTGTGCGCTCTGCTCCTTTGAGGGTGGCAGAGTGGTTAGCACTGCTGCCTCACAGCACCAGATCCTACTTCGTATTCCAGGCATTGGGTCACTGTCTGTATGGAGTCTGCATGTTCTCCATGTGCCTGTGTGGGTTTTCTCCGGGTGCTCCGATTTCCTCCCACATACCAAAGGTGTGTACGTTAGGTTGATTGGCCAGGCTAAATGCACAGGGTTATGAAGATAGGGCAGAGTTGAGGGCCTGGGTGAGATGGTCTTTTGGAAAGTTGGTGCAGACTCGATAGGCTGACTGACTTCTTTCCGCACTGTAGGGATTCTATCGTCTATGGTTATTCGCTATCTGACCTGCCTCTGTCACCAGTGACACTGAATCTCAAAGGGTGCAGCTCATGAAGGATGACATTAAAACAGGAGAGGTGTATATTTCCCATTGGATCACCATGATAAGACAATATTCACTGAGAACAAACGAGCTGCCATCTGCCAGACAGAAGTCAGACATTCACAGAAACTTAGTGAGGATTGATACACTGTCCCCCACAGCAAGCCATCATCACCCTCCTGGAATGTGGGAACTATGATCATCTGCTACATCCCCATGACAGGAGCCTTATCACATAGTGTGTGTGTTACCATCAGTCAGACAGAGAATAATGCTGACAGAGCCATGAGAAGATAATGGGATGTCCTCGCTGGATCCTCTCATTATCCTCAATGAATCAAGTGGCAATGAGCATGCTATCAGCTTGTCTGCTTCATCTAAACATCAGCATTGCCTCATAGCAGACATCCTCTCCCTTGAGGAGCCTCCTCAGCCTCATCCCCTTTGACATCCTCTCATAGGAGGAAATGTGCTGCTCCTCCACCCTCTCCTCAGGCAAATCCTTCCCACGTTGCAGCACCAGGTTGTGCAGGGTGCAACAAGTGACCACAATGTGTGATATTCTATGTGGATTGTATTGGCTCCACCAGACCAGTAAAAAGCCTGACAACACCAGGTTTAAGTCCAACTGATTAAACCTGGTGTTGTCAGACTTTTTATTGTGTTTACCCCAGTCCAACGCCAGCATATCCACATCATGTCCACCAGACCAGTCCAGGCACCAGAACCTTAACTTCACCATCCCTATGGTCGGCCCTACCAGAGTGTGGGTTGCAGTATGAGCCTCATTGTAGCTTGTCTCAGCTGCTCTCTGTGGCCTCCTCACCTCATCAGCCACCTCCTCAGTGAGTAGCCCTTGATCCAAGGGAGCCAATCCTGCAGCCTCTGTGGACCCTGAGAGCGGCTCAGAATGTAGGAGTCACACATGCTCCTTGGGAATCAAGCACACCTGGGGGATGGATTTGGTGTGGTCTCACACCAGCTGGATATACAGTGAGTGAAAGCCCTTGTGGTCACATAGTTCACTGCCTGGAGATCTGAGTGCCACATGAATGCAGTCGATGGCACCTTGCACCTGTGGAAAACCAAAGATTTGTGTAAAGTCTACGGCTGTTGCATCCTGGTTTGTCTAACCCCGGTCGAAACGGATGAAGTTGTGCATCCTCACAAAGATTATGTTCGTCACCTCCTGGATGTACTTATGCACAAAGGTTTGTGAAATGCTTCAGAGGTCCACTGTGGAGCCCTGGAAGAAGCCATTGGCATAAAAATTGAGCGCCCCTGTAACTTTCAGTGACACTGGCAGTGGATGCCCTTGTAGTGGCACCAAATCCTGCAGAATACACATAGTCTTCAGCAACACTGATTCTCAGACATCTGCAGGTACATTCGGCAGCGCCTGGAGACCCTGGGTCTAGTGAAGTGTCTCCAAACAATGGCTTTCTGGGGTTTATCCTCTGTATGTGGAGCAGGCCCTGCCACCTCTTCCTCTTTGCAGTTCTGCTCCTGCCTTTGGCGAGTCCAGTACCTCCATTGATATCTTCTATTTCTTCCCATCTGCCTAGGAGTGAGAAGAATGACAGCAAGATCACCAATTCCATGTTTTATACATTCTCCTCACTGCAGAATCAAAGAGAGAGACTTGATTGTTATCTTCTGTCTCCTGCGGACAACTCTTTTCCCATGTTCTGAAGCTGCCTCGCAAAGCCCATTGACTCATATCTTGGCCACCACATTGATGCCCAGTCCGTCATTCTCATGTTGATTGGGCAAGACACTCTTGCCCCAGACCACCTGGCCAACTGGCCACAGCTTTGGCCACTCCACTGCATTCAGAGCTCTCATCTGAGCCACAGGCATTATCCAAAGCTTCATTCCAAGACCTTGGGTTGAATCTGGTCAATGGGAGATATTTGTCAATATACACCTCAGTGCATTGCCAAGGATTAGGAGTGCTCTCCTCAGGCAGTGTGCCATTGCCAACTCTCTAAAGGAATGGATTTACTTGCCTGGTCAGCAAGCAGTCAGCATAACGGCCTGATAATGTCATTGAAATGGATTCAAATGGAGACATAGGAATTCTCATTACGTCATGGTGTGGGAGGTGGGGGTGTAGGGAATATTGCAATGGGAAAGCCCTCTGATATAAACTGCATTTTGGAACTCTTGTGGGTAATCCTGGTCACACCAGTGATCCCAGCCCCTTGAAAATGGGGGTGGAAAATCCCCCCATACTCTTTCACATCTGTTGGTGGAAAAAGGGCTGCCTGTGTTTCTATGTGTTTCATCATCACAAACATGGCCACTAAAAACATATTTCATGCATCAGGAGCCCCTCCATTTGTCAGTTGTTGACAATTTGTTGATGGGACAGCACTAGTTCACTAAATGTTAATTATAACTGCAACCACTTTGTATTTATATTTATATAGCACTTCCAATGTAATGAAACAAGCCAAGGTATTTCACAGAAGCATTATAAAACATAGAATGACACCAAGCCAGATAAGGACAGATAATTGCTCAGTTAATGTTGGCTTGGCCAACATTGTTTCCTGATAACATCAATGATAAAATTAAGAATATTTACCCTTTTATCGTCATGACATTCACTATAACATCATTTGCCAGAGAGCTCCTGTTTCATGGCTTGCACATCCCAGGCTGAATGTCTGAGATTTACCATGTCTAATAAGTAGGTGGCAACCTCAATTCCTGTGGTTTACACTGTTCTGGTTCTCCTTGCTCTCCCTTGGCAGTTTCAACCAGTGGACACTCCTATTGCCCTCTGCAGCTCACAGAGCCTTTCATTTGCCTTTGTCCTGGAAAAGACCCAACATTCTGTTCCCAAGTCATGGATGGATGCCCAATGCCCTGGGTCTGGCAATCGGGACAAGTTTTTATCCTCTTATCAATGTCAATGTACCACCAGCATTCCTCCAGCTGCTCACTTCCGAGACCCATGCTCTTATCCCACCTGCTCTCACTGTTAAAGATCCTCATGACCACCATCACCACTACTGGGAATGCCTTCAGCTGCTCCAGTGCTGAAGCCATCTTGTATTGGATAGAATCGGGTCACTCCAAAACCAGACAGCCGAACAAACAAAACCTGACTGATGAGTATAATCCTATTTCCATTCACATTTCTTTTATCATCATCCATTTCTCTTATTTTAAAAGTTATTTCATTTAGGAATGCACATTATTTCGTTTTCTGACAAAGAACGTCAGAAAGCACTTCACTGTAATTTTTACATGAGCTGTAATGGGAAAATCGGATTTGCTTAATATTATTCTGCTTGAAGTCACAATTTTCAGGAATGTATCATAGACTACGACAGTGCAGAAGGAGGCCATTTGACCCATCAAGTCTGCACCGACCACAATTCCACCCAGGCCCTATCCCCATTGTCCCATGCATTTACCCTAGTTAGTCCCCCAGACACTGAGGGGCAATTTAGCATGGCCAATTCACCTAACCTGCACATCTTTGAACTGTGGGAAGAAACTGGAGCACCCGTAGGAAACCCACGCAGACACAGGGAGAATGTGCAAACTCCACACAGACAGTGACCCAAGCCGGAAATTGAACCTGGGTCCCTGGCGCTGTGAGGCAGCAGTGCTAACTACTGTGCCACTGTGTCACCCAGTAGTTACAATGTTAAGTGAGGAATCCCTGTGTTAGATCATTGACCAAAAGCATTGCCAAAAAGAGAAAGTGTTAAGGAGTGTCTTGGAGAAGGAAAGCGAGGCAGTGAGGCAGAATGGTGTAGAAAGTATATTGCAACTGAATGCACAGCCACCACCCTAGGGGAGGGGGGAGGTGGTGGTCTACAATGGTGAAAGGAGGAGAGCTGGAGGAGACAGGGGTGGGGGCTGGGAGGGGGGCACGGCCGGGAGCAGCTGAAATAGATCCCGGTGGTGAAGCAATTAAAATCAGGGACGGACAGAAGGCTAGAATTAGGAGAGCACAGATTTCTCAGAGGGTTGTGAGGCTGGAGGAGATTACAGAGATAGCTGGAAATTAATCAACAGAGAATTGGCTATAAATCAAACTAATTGGCATGTGTATGAATCGTTAGCTCAGCCAATCCAGTATCCACTGTCCAAGTTTACCAGTAAACATCTGCACGAGCTGAAATTTTTTGCACTCTTTGAAGTTACCCCATAAATTCACCGCGGCACAGTTCTTTTTCCCTTGTCTCCCAAGTGTGACAGACCAATTAGTCATTAGATGGGGGGAGATTTTAATCGACACCAGAAGCTTTTACACATTTTGAGTCTGTGAACTTCTATATGATCCGACCCTAACCTCTACAACCAAGTGTTCTGTGAAATTCCCTGATTATTGTAGCTTCAGAACAAGATTGCTTTCTACAGATCTCACAGAGGTGATTAATGTCAGCAATTTCTAATTTAAAAACAAGGCTCAAGTGTGAAAGTCACCCTGTCTGAACGAAGATTTGTTAGTCATTGATGTCATTAGCTGGGATAGAGTACAAAATGGATCATGAAGTTCTATAATTTACACTCTCTAAATTTTTCAATCTTCTGTTCTGATGCATTCTGTTCTATTCCTGCTTTTCGTTCGATTTGCTCCGCAAAATACTTTAGCCCAGCGCCAGAATCTTGGCTCAAAAATCCTCCCCTGAACTAACTCTGGCTGAAACCATTCTTTTTCATTCATGGGGTATGAGGGGTTCCTGACGTACGTTCTGCTCCTGCCCATTGGTTAAGTTTCAGCTAGCCCTCAGCCCCACTGCATTTTGACTGCATATCACTGGTATCATCAGCCCATTTTCAAGGCTGTTGAATTTTAAGTATTAATGTCAACCTGGAAGTATAGCGAATGTCAAACCATCAACTATAAAATAGCTGACAAAGCAAAGAAGCCCCTAACATGAGAAAGTAAGTAGTTATGCCATATTTATATTGTAGTTATGCAGAGCACAATGGTTAGCACTGCTGCCTCACAGCACCAGAGACCCAGGTTCGATTCCCAGCTTGGGTCACTGTCTATGTGGAGTCTACACATTCTCCCCATGTCTGCATGGGTTTCCTCTGGATGTTCCAGTTTCTTCTCACAGTTCGAAAGAGGTGCTGGTTAGGTCCATTGGCCATGCTACATTCTCCCTCAGTGTACCCCAACAAGCACTAGATTGTCGCGACTCTTAGGTTTTCACAGGAACTTCATTACAGTGTTAATATAAGCCTACTTGTGACACTAATAAATAAACTATAAACATGAGTCATTCATATTAGAGGTAAAAAAACAAAGCTGTTTAAAAGCCTAAAGAGCAAATCTGAAAACGAAAGGCAGAATTTTCCCATCCCACCTGCCATGGGAATGGTCATAGGCAGCACATGAACTAAGCAAAGGTCCATTGACCTTGGACGGGATTTTCCAGCTTAGGGGCGAGTGCAGCCAGAAAATCCCACCCACAGGCTAGGTGGCATGATTCTGGGGGTGAGGGTAGTGTTCTATAAGTGTGTGCCCTTAAATATTTCATATTATTACATTACAAATTATGAAACCAGAATAACTTAAGCACTTCAGTACTTCACATTTCACATGCTCCTCCCAGCACTAGTGACTGGATTGGAGATCGCAGAATCAGTAAAAGGTGAAACTCCAGTCCTCGCAACAGTTCCCATTAATACAGTGACCACAAAGCCAAGTGGTGGGAATGGTACAAAGAAGAGGAGGGGAATATTTTCTGATGCACTAAACACTGTCGGAATGGGACAGGAGTGTGGCCTAATTGCTCTGACAGCAATGGTGACCAGCCTTTTAGCGAATGTTGGCTTTTTCTGAAGCTGCTGATCAGATTTTAGTAGTTTTCTATTTTGACATTCTAACATGGGCTCAGCGGGTCCATGCCCTGCCTCCAGAGGCAGGTTTGGGGATTGGGGTGAGGGGAATTTAATTGGTTGGGAGAGTGATAGATTTGAGACGTTAGGGCTGTTTTCCTTGGAGAAAGTAAGGCTGAGAGGGGATTTGATAGGCGTATTCATTGAAGGGTCAAGAGAGTAGATAGGGAGAAGCTGCTCCCACTCGTAAAAAGATTGGCATGTACTGCCTGAGAGTGTGGTGGAGGCAGGCTCAACTAAAGCATTCAGAAGGGAAGTGGATTGTTCTCTGAAAAGGACGAATCTGCAGGATTACTGGGAAAACATAGGAAAATAGCACAAAATGAATTGCTGATTTGGAGTGCCGGTGCAGAGACAATGGGCCGAATGGTCTCCTTCTGCACTGTAACAATTGTGTGATTCTGTGATTTTGGTTGGGGATCACACTGCCTTCTCAGCTCTCCTCTCTGCAACTGTTGCCCACATAAGGACTTCATCCTTCATGTGTGGGCAGTAGCTACGCAGGAAGCCAAAAAAAGCAAGGCCTGTTAACTCGGCAATTGGAAAGGGGAGAAAGGTAAAAAGTGGGGAGGGGAGAGGGGGAAGGAATAAAGCCTGCTGGGAGTCACCCCTTTTGCCCTTGCTATCAACCCCCCACTCAGCAGTGCCTCCAGCCCCCCTGCCCACCCTGTGATGCTGCTTGGAACAGAGAACTACTTGCCTCTGGCTACCAGGCTGCTCTCAGGTGATGGGATTGCCGTCTTTGGAATGCCTAATCCCAGGGAAGGCTCACATGTGACTATTTTATGGCAGATCCTCTCCAAAGGAGGCACTACGGGACTCTTGCCAGCTCACCAGTGATGCGTTAAGGCAAAATTTTGTCTGTTTCCATAGCTAATAATTCCCAGAATAGGTTGCTAGCCTGTTGTCAGAGTCTTACAGCTTAAGGGGCCCCAGTCATGCTGTTACCAGGAGCCATTGGTGAGTTTGGAAGGATTTACAGGTTGACACACTCAACTTGTTTTACCACATTGTGAACATACCTTCCTTGGTCATGAAATCCTGTGGTGGGACTCAAACCCGGAGCTTCTGGCTCAGAGGCAGGAATGCTACCCATGACACCACAGGACCTCCTGAGACCCTCATTGCTGAGATTAAATACTGAATCTATTTTTTACATTTATGTATCCAGGATGTCTATAAAGCGCAAAAGTGCTTGCACCTAACTTCATATAATTTAATTCTTCTAAAAGTGTTTGTCCGATTTTATCTCCACAAACCTACATATGACATCTCCCTATTCCTGAAAGAAGCAAAAACCTGGAAACCCACAGCCAATTTATGGTGTCTCCTGCAATTTTTTTTTGCAGACAATCAGAGCCATTGGCTATTGTCCAAAAATAACTTACACTAAACTTCATATACCATCAGTATTTTATTCTCCAGAAAACTATCTAATATATTCTTGGAATGATTGTAAGGAGTCACTTTCCATTACTTATTCCAGAAGCATTTTATGTAGATTGCTTGCTTACTGGGAACATTGCAACTTCCAGACATTTATCCATACCCTGAGCTCACTCAGACTGCCCAGGTGGTCTCTGGTTCTACCCTACCTGAGAAGCTCAAGTATGCTTCCACCTTGTTTGCATCTTCAACAATCTTTAATACCAGACTCCAATTCCAAACCTCTGAATACATTTATAATCTTAGCACAATAAGTTTACCCTCACAATTATCCAAGGATTGCCATGATCCTTGCTGTTCTTTTTCTGCATTATTTGCTCACCAAAATTCATACGAATAATTTCAGATCACTCTTGAAAATCAAAACAATAGCCATATGTGATTAGACTTGCACTCCCTTTAAATGAAAGATTAACGCATAATTGAATTGAATAGTTGGATGATGGTAGACTCCCTGTGTCCTGTGTTAAGGTAGGCTTGCTCTGCCATGATTTTTTGGGTGATGGCCTTTTAACTACTATGAGGCAGGCCTTCTGTCTGTCTTCTAGAGGACAACTTGCCTTAGAAGTGCAAGCACCACTAGGAGTGGCGGATACAGCTGGAATTTCAAGAGGTCTGGGAGGGGGAGTGGCCGTGGATGACCCAGAAGTAAGGTAGTCCAGCATCTCGCTGGGGCCAGGTTGGCCAGCCCCAGTGACAGTACTGAGGGGTATGTTGAACAAGAAAGTGGGGTGGATGTGGAGAAAGCAGAACTGTTGTGCTGAGTATGGGATGGAGGGGTAGGATCTCTCCTCTTCCTCTGGCCTGCAACCTGCAGCGCCAAACCTGTCTGATGGCATAAAATAAACAAAATACAGTAGACGCTGGAACCTGAAATAAGGGCAGAGAATGCTGGAAAAACTCAACCTGTCTGGCAGCATATCTAGGGAGAGAGAACACAGTTTATTTGACTGTATTTCACAGTCATGTGTATTTGACTCTTCATCAGAATTAAAGAGAGGGAAAATATGTTGGATATTATACTTAACTGGGAGAGATTGTAACAAGATTTGGCAACCTTAAAAACTGGAAACAGATTTTAAAAAAAGTTGAACAACTTTAGACTATGACTTTCTCCTCCATCCTCAATCTTTTTTCAAATAATCAAAACCTTTATGGTCTCAATGCAAAATCCCTCCCTGCAGGCCCCACCCACCCCCCACACCTCCCCTCTCCCACATCACGCCCCCACATCTGGCCATTGTTACCCAAAAACCTATTGAGAGTCAGTCAATTGCAAATTTCATAAATGAGACTGATGCACTTTTATTAAAAAGCAAGAGTCAGGAAAGGTGAGTGGAGTTAAGATACAGAACAAGCATGCTTGAACTAAACATCTGAACATGCTCACAGCATTAAATGTTCAACTCCTGTGTCTCTGTAACATTACTGACAGGTGATTGGTTCAGAGGCTTGCAAAATCATAGTCTGCGCCTGAAAATGAATTGGCCTAACTTGATAAATGGGGAAACGACAGCTAATAAAACAACTTGAACTCCGAGCTGTTCGAATCAGACATTTAAACCATCCTGATGCTACTTTTTTTAAATACCACAGTGCCTGGTTGCTGTGATTTTGACATCTGGTGTTATGCTGATGCTGCAAAAGGATTAACCTGAGATCAATCAGTCGTGTTGTGCAGTGCACAACAGGCTGAGGCCACAGATATAAAACAAACAAAGATTATTCATGTGGTGCTGGTGTGATGCTTTATCATTCATGTCAGCAATCGATACAGTCTTTGACATCAATGAACCGGCATTTTGACATATGGAAGGAATGCTGGGACTAATCCAGGGGGATAACTTAACTGCTGCCCATTGCTCTTCTTTCCAGAATTATGGTAAGACCGAACTTTAAAAAAAACATCAGCAGAGATTATACTATAATTGACTATCCAAGGCTTTGTTTAAAGATTACTCATTTCTATGTTGATCTGACCTTGGATTATGTTTTCCTCCTGCTGCATTTACTATCAGCGTTCTTGTTATTCGTGAGACAGAAGCAGGTGCCCAAGCTCAGCCTAACATTCCCGGGGCAAAACATTGCCTGTGGTCCTCTGCTTTAAGCCTTTTGTGCTTGTTGCTATATCTAGGGCCATTTTCTCTTGTCCAGTACGTGATAATGAAACAGCCTGGTTTATTTTCCTTAGAGAAACCTTACAGAGTCATTAATATGGAATAGCTCCTAACTCAGCGGCTGTTTAATATTGGTGTAATTCCTCCTGAGGCATACAGTTTCCACATGTCTTTGGCGTAACTTCTTCTTTTGCATTGTAGGTTCAGAGCAATGATACAGTTCACATGAGGATACATCGCAGCAACACAGAAACCTCACAATGTTACTTATTTGTCAAGAACTTTCCTGTCCCAGTCCTTTAAAAAGCAGAAGCTAGAAATCTAAATTGAAAAACACAAACTAGCATTTCCAGCTTTTTATTTCATTTTTTAGAAGCTTGTATTTTAATACTAGTATTTTATGCACAAAATGTATTTGTAAAAATTATTGAAGGAATTAAGTATCTATGCAAAATATTAATGGTTCACATTTAATTAAACAAATTTTCATGATGGTAGTGGAATGGTCCTTGAAGGGGATGGGGGAAGGGGTTTGTGCTCCAAGGGCCACCTGACCAGTGAAGACCCTATGAATTGCTCTGGCCAAGAAGCTCAGCCAATTGGCAGGACAGCCCGGACCACGGGTTGAGGCGGGACTGGCAATTGGAGCCCAGGAGACTAGAAGAGCAGTCCCATTTGTAGTCTAGCCATACCATGTTGGCAAGAAAACCCTCATACTTAAAGCTGCTTCAAGTCATCCTCGACTTATTACAATGATTGTCTTCATAACACATAATAAGTATGTTTTACTTTAGAAAATATATTATGGTTTACTATTGGTCCGATTTATTTTTAATGTTCAGTCTATTTATTGGTGTCACAAGTAGGTTTACATTAACACTGCAATGAAGTTACTGTGAAAATCCCCGAGTCACCACATTCCAATACCTGTTTGGCTTTACTGAGAGAGAGTTTGGCGTCGCCAACACACATTCCAGACTGTGGGAGGAAGCCAGAGCACTTAGAAGAAACCCAATGCAACATGGGGAGAATGTCTAAATTCTGCACAGACAGTGCCCCAAGCCAGGAATCGAACCCAGGTCTCTGGTGCTATGAGGCAGCAGTACTAAGCACTGTGCCACCGTGCCACCCCATAATGGTAAGTGGCAATTGGTAATGTCTTAAGAGGTAACATCATTGAATTAGTAATCCAAAGGCTAATGCCCTGGGAACTATGGCAGCTGATGGAATTTAATTTTGATTAATTTTATCAAATTCTGGAAATTTGATAAATGGTGGTGTGATATTATCATTGAATATCCTAAAAATCCATCTAGTTCACTAATGGCCATCAGGAAAGGGAATCACTTGTTTTTAACCTGGTCAGGCCTACACATGACTCCTAACTGCCCTCTGGAGTGGCTCAGTGAACCACTCAATTGTACCAAACCAAAATAGTCAAAAGGGAATAAAATCGAATGCACCGCCTGGCATGCCTTCCTTCACGGCGTCACTGTGGATTTACCAGCACCAGATGGATTGCACATTTATAAAGGTAGTCAGGGATGGGCAGTGACTGTTGGTTTTGCCAGCGATGTCTATGGCCCATGAAATAATTTAATAAAATGACTCATATATAAGAACTTACATTTATGTAATACCTTGCACATCATCATTACATCCAAACGCTTCACAGTTAACAGATTTATAATCAGTGTTGCTTGTAGGTAAGTACAGCTGTGAATTTATGTACTACATGGTCGCATGAACAATAAATGACATTAATGACAAGTTAATCTGTTTTGGTCTTTGGGGTTAAAGGAGGAATGTCTACCAGGGTAACTTCCTGCTCTTTGTCAAATCATGTCATGTAATCACTTACAGCATTGGACAAGCTGATATAGCTATGATTTTTAATAATGCAGTACTCCTGTATATCACTGTAAACGTGCTTGACTGAGACTTAAATTCATATTCTTGATATAGGTTCAAAACAATGATACAGTTCATATGGAGATACGTCCCTGCAGCACAGAAACCTCACAATTTTAGTTATTTGTCAAGAACTTCCCTGTCCTAGTGTTTTAAAAAGCAAGATACTGTACTGTACACCATTCTGCCAGGGCAGACCAGACCCTGCCCTCTATCTCCAAAATGAACAGACCAAAATGAAGGTCTGTTGACCTTGGGGCAGGATTCTTTGAGGCGGATACAGCTGGAAAATCCCACCTAATTTGTGTTTGATGAATGTGCCAGGGATCCCACTGACTCTGCATTCTGTCATGAAGGCTTCCCACCCATCTGAGACAGAATGAATTTTAAATGACCCTACAGGGTGACAAGTCAACATCCGACCTTGCTTTAGATGAAATAATTTTGAACTTGTGAAGTTATATGATGAGACCCGCCATGCTTTCCGGCTGTATTTAAAACAGCAAAAGCTGCTTGCAGAGAAAGTGCTCCATCCAAATCCATAGGAAAAAACCATCAAAGCAGCTACAAGTCAACAATGCAGCCAAGGTAGTAAACAGCAATACCTTGAAAGTGGGAGAAGGACTTTCCTATAACCTGTTCCATCTTCAATTTCACCTGAGAACCAGCCTCCAGGGAATTCACCCACAAGAAGCCTTACAGCTTACTGAGAATCTTCTGCTTACAACACATTCACTTTAGCACCCTGAGGGGAAAAGGCTAGCAGCCTCAAGAGGAAGTCGGTTCCTCAATTTGAGCCCAACACCTGCGAGGTGCCCATGTCCCACTAGGACCTCTACCTACTACCTCTGGAGTCCTCATGCATCCAGTAAATGATGTGATACCCCTTTCACCCTTTCGTCTATGAGTTTTTCAGGCAGCCTTGCTGGGGTCCAGCTTCCCTCTCTTCAGTCTTCCCTTTGCTTGCCATTGTTTACCTTTTTCATTCACTACCTTGCACATCTCTCCTTCCACATTGACTTCCCCATCTTTATCAGATCACCACACCCCCAACCCAGCCTCATCTCAAACACCCGTGGTCGAAATTCAGACTTCTGTTCTTATGACTGCTTGACTCCCACAGCACCGTGCTGTCCAGATAGATACTGATGTGCGCTACCTAGGGGAAAAAGACCCCTGAAACTCCAGGTGCAGTACTGATACAGCTGGGTGAGGCACAGGATCCATCAGTCCAGAGCACGGGTGGTGTCCATGAAGACCTGGATCTGGTCTGCCCGGCAGAGTGGTGGTGTAGCGCAGCATTATGGCAGCGTAGCATTTGGTGCTCACCTGGAGTTCTCTTGCAAACGGAGGGCTACCTTGTGCACACCATTGTTTATCAGTTGGGTTTGCGATTGACATAATATCATGCTGGCATGACACAAGATTGGGAGGTTTGACGGCACACTGGTGGGCAGCTGTTTTAATGAGCATTCATGAGATGCAAATGGAATTCACACCACCAGCCAGTGGGAAGACAGACCCACCTGTCATTGTGAGAATTGTAACATGAGACTACAATGGCAGTTTCTGCTTGATTTTCCACCCTTGCCCACCACCCCTGCCTGCCACCCAACCTGCCACAGGCAGGATGGGTGAATTCTGCCCATAATTCTCTCCAAGACACAACATTGAACAACATTCAGACCATTCAGGTAACTTTTATGTCCGTGGCATTCTCAGAATCTGCTTTTAAAATACTCTGCAGATCAAATCACAAATGTGATAAAGATGATTAATTAAATGGCTCCCATTCATTTCCCACCTGAATGATCACCCATTTCCTTTAAAGGATGTTTTCTAACTCGAGTGCTCCGAGCAGAGTTAGCGGCCAGTGACTTCTGAGCCGTTGAGTGTGTGAGGAGCCAGCTATAGATTGGTGTATTGTAGCTGCTAGTCAGCAATGTGCACAGCTGGCACCATGCAGGGTGGCGCTTGGGTGAAGGGAAGGTGTAAATGTGCTGACATCCTAAAAGAAGCCAACACATACAGCTCTTATCGCACTACTGTCTCTAACTTGGAGATGGAGCTGAAAAACAGAATGCAGAAAACTGACCCTGTCAAAATCTTTGATCCACTAATCTCTCCGTCTTTGTAGCCTAGAATCTGTTTGGAAGCCATTTGATCTTCCAGCAAAGCTACAAAGTGTGCGAGAATAGTCTCTGGCTGTGAAAAGCTGCTTGCTCATCCTTTGATGTGAACACACCACACAAAGTAGAGAACAGAGTGCTGATAGCATGTGAGATAACGTTACACGAGCTGGGTGCGGATTCTTGCATGTTCTTAGATACAATGGCAAAAATTTTTTTAGTGATTGCTTAAAGTGCATTAAATTTGAAAAAATATATACTTTTAGTTTTGATTTTCTTTCCTTGTAATCACTGTCTTTTTAAATCTGGTTGTTACACAACCTGGATTATTCAGATGTAACCTGGGTCTTGTGGTTCCTCAGAAGCAGAGTGAAAACCATATCTCACGTAAGGGATATGTTTTCTTTCTTATACATACAGAACACTTGTCTGCTGCAGTTGAAGACCTGCAATGTGAAAAACTGATTTTATGCTCTGGGAATAAAAGCTTGTCTGCTCAGTTTGGTGGGTATAGGTCTTCCGAGTCATGGCCCATCTGCTCAACATTCTGTTGGTAATGGGCAGCTGTTGAACTTCATCCTCGTACATCATTACCATGATCATAGCATGATGCTGAGCATATGTTCCTCACTACTTTGATTCCTCATTGCATGGTCAGGTGCTTCTGCCCCCTATCGGGGCAGGGTGGGCATTCAACATTGTGCTTATGACATGAGATTTAGGCAATCTGCTGTTTGTAGCATTGCTGCCTTGGAGTGCCAGGGACCCTGGTTCAATCCCAGCCTTGGGTGACTGTCTGTGTGGAGTTTGCATATTCTCCCCGTCTCTGTGTGGGTTTCCTCTGGGTGCTCCAGTTTTCTCCCACAGTCCAAAGATGTGCAGGTTAGGTGGATTGACCATGCTAAACTGTCCCTTAGTGTCCCAAGATGTGTAAGTTAGATGTATTAGCCATGGAATAGAGCGGGTGGTGTGCCGTGGTAGGGTACTCCGTCAGACAGTCGATGCAGACTCGATGGGCCAAATGGCCTCCTTCTGCACCATAGGGATTCTATATACACGTACTTAATCTTTCTGATACATTGTTTGACCACCACTGACCTATATGTTGTGTCTTATAATGATATCAAGGCATCAATCATTCATCAGCAATTAGTTAAACATGTAGTGGATTCAGTATTGAGACTAGGCAAATGAGAACAGATCTACATGGATATAAAGGTTGAATACATCTGAGTTGTGCTGCGTTCTGCTCACAGGCTAAAGTAAACTGAGACTGGATCACATCACCCACTTCCCTTCTGGTAATGGCATGCTGCAATCCCTTAAAGACATATTACAACAACCCAAAGACCTGATCGCAGTATCACAAGAAAACAACTGACTGCACATGGTTTGTCAAGAATAGATCTTCATATGACATCTCCCACATCATACCAATTTTCACATTTCTCAGTGCATCATACACTTATCAGTCAACCAGCAACACTCACTGGTGCTCAGGACTCATGTCAAGCATCTTCCACCTTGCCCTCACACAAGTATCAATGCAATGGAGGTCTTGTGGCGCAGTGAAACATTCCCATCTCTGGACCAGTAGTTTTAGGTTTGGGTCCAATGTCAGGTTTTGTTGGCCATGGAAGGCTTGTTCAACAGAATGGGCTGATAATCAGCTCAGGCATCCTCCCACCACCTCCCCCACTGTTGCCCAAAGGGTAAAAATCAGTGTGGGTGTAAAGATACGCTAAAAAAAAAGTGCTGCCAGCCACAACTAATAATAGCCACTGAGTTTCAATTTTCCCTTTTGTCTTATATGAAACATAGAGACAGGCAGGTTGGAAACTCAATAATCTTTCAGTGCTGGCTCATTCTCAAACAATGGCTGTGAGGTACCCTTATCTACATCCATTTTTAATTAGGTATTCATTAGAGACTTGATACTGTCTGTAGTCCAAAAGTCATATGATTCGTTACAGTCATCTTAACAGCTTATTTGTATCCAATTTTTAACATTACTGACTGAAAGTTCATAACAAGGATGGCACAGTGGTTAGCACTGTTGCCTTACAGCGCCAGGGACCCGAGTTCGACTCCTGGCTTGGGTTACTGTCTGTGTGGAGTCTGCATGTTCTCCCCATGTCTGCGTGGGTTTCCTCCGGGTGCTCCAATTTCCTCCCACATTCTGAAAGATGTGCTGATTAGGTGCCTCGGCCATGCAAATTCTTCCTCAGTGTACCCGAACAGGCGCCAGAGCGTGATGACTAGGGGATTTTCACAGCAACTTCATTGCAGTGTTAATGTAAGCCTATTTGTGACAGTAATAAATAAACTTAAACTTAAAAACATGACATGTCTGTACAGGGCATGACAATATGGAATGAGCAGTAAAGATAATATAGAAGGGTAGAATCATTGAATCTTTACAGTACAGAAGGTATTATCAACATATTGTGCTTGTGTCAGGTCTGCGAAAGGACCACCCAATTTGTTCCACTCCCCACTCTTACTCCACGGCTCTGCACAGTTGGGTTTTGGAAATTTTTTCTCCTGGTATGGAAAAAGCTGGGAGTTTGAACTGCTAAAATCAATCTGAAACTTCAAACTAGATTTTATTGAACTTGCCATTTCTCTTCCTCTGCCTTTTCTAAAAATAAAAATGGCGCTATCGACCAGGTTTGAGATATTTCACTTGTATACAAGCTAACGTATTTCTTTAAGATCTGTCTGAAAGTATTAGTGTTTTCAAATTCAATACATTTTAACTGGATTAAAATAGCATACATTAACTAGCGCACTACCAGAGGGGGGAAAATGTTCTGACCAGAGTTGTTCCAAATATAATTCAATACCAATTATTTTCCAGCTTGTAACATAACAGGAAAGACCATTATCACTAGATTATTAATCCAGAAACTCAGCTAATGTTCTGGGTTCAAATCCCACCACAGCAGATGGTGGAATTTGAATTCAATGAAAAATATGTGGAATCAAGAATCTACTGATGACCCCATAGAACCATTGTTGATTGTTGGAAAACCCATCTAGTTCACTAATAACCTTTAGGAAAGGAAATTTACTGTACTTGCCTGGTCTGGCCTACATATGACTCCAGAGGCACAGCAATGTGGTTGACTCTTAACTGCCCTCAGGCAATTCGGGTGGGCAAGGCACGAGTCCTCACTGAGAACATAGCCACTAGCAATTGGATGAGGAATAGAAGCTCTTGCTTGATATGCTATCATCCATAACCCAACATAAATAACTACTTTTAGACAAAGAACAAAAGAATAAAGAACAAAGAAAATTACAGCACAGGAACAGGCCCTTTGGCCCTCCAAGCCTGCACCGACCATGCTGCCTGACTTAACTAAAACCCCCTACCCTTCTGGGGACCATATCCCTCTATTCCCATCTCATTTATGTACTTGTCAAGATGCCCCTTAAAAGTCACCACCGTATCCGCTACCACTACCTCCCCCTGCAACGAGTTCCAGGCACCCACCACTTTCTGTGTAAAAAAATCTGCCTCATACATCTCTTTTAAACCTTGCCTCTCGCACCTTAAACTTATGTACCCTAGTAATTGACTCTTCCACCCAAGGAAAAAGCTTCTGACTATCCACTCTGTCCATGTGTCTCATAATCTTGTAGATTTCTATTAGGTCTCCCCTCAATCTCCATCGCCCCAGTGAGAACAAACCAAGTTTCTCCAACCTCTCCTCACAATGCGCTCATATAACAGGCAACATCTTGGTAAATCTTTTCTGTACCCTCTCCAAAGCCGCCACATCCTTCTGGTAGTGTAGCAACCAGGATTGAACACTATATTCCAAATGCGGCCTAACTAAGGTTCTATAAAGCTGCAACATGACTTGCCAATTTTTAAACTCAATGTCCTGGCCAAAGAAGGCAAACATGCCTTAGGCCTTCCTGACTACCTTTTCCACCTGCATTGCACTTTCAGTACCTGTACACCCAGATCCCTTTGCCTATCAATACGCTTAAGGGTTCTACCATTTACTGTATATTTCCTACCTGTATTAGACCTTCCAAAATGCATTACCTCACATTTGTCCAGATTAAACTCATTTTGTCATCTCTCCGCCCAAGTTTCTAACCGATCTACATCCTGCTGTATCCTCTGGTGGTCCTCATCGCTATCCTCAAATCTGTCAACCTTGTGTCATCTGCAAACTTACTAATCAATCCAGTTACATTTTCCTCCAAATCATTTATATATATTACAAACAGCAAAGGTCCCAGCACTGATCCCTGAAGAACACCATTTGTCACAGTCCTTCACCCAGAAACACACTCTTCCACTGTTACCCTCTGTCGTTTTTGACCGAGCCAGTCTTGTATCCACCTTGCCAGCTCACCTCTGATCTGATGCGATCTCACCTTCTGCACCAGTCTGCCATGACAAGCTTTGTCAAAGGCCTTACTGAAGTCCATGTAGACAACATTCACTGCCCTACCCTCATCAGTCATCTTTGTCACTTCCTCGAAAAACTCGATCAAGTTCGTGAAACATGACCTCCCCCTCACAAAACCATGTTACCTCTCACTAATACGTCCACTTATTTCCAAGTGGGAATAAATCCTGTCTCGGAGAATCCTCTTCAACAATTTCCCTTCTACTGATGTAGCGCTCACCAGCCTGTAATTACCTGGATTATTCTTGCTACCCTTCTTAAACAAAGGAACATTGGCTATTCTCCAATCCTCTGGGACCTCCTCTGTAGCCAGTGAGGAGACAAAGATTTCTCTCAAGATCGTAGCAATTTCCTCCCTTGTCTCTCTCAGTATTCTGGGGTATATCCCACCAGGCCATGGAGACTTGTCTACCTTAATGGTTCTCAAGAACCCCAATACCTCCTCCTTTTTGACCTCAACATGACTCAAACTATCTACACATCCTTTCTCAGACTCAAAATTCCAGACTCATCATCATTGTCGTACAAGTGGAGGAAAGGACAAAAGAAAATAGAAGGAATGTTTTGAAGAAGAAATGGATATGCACAGACATGTAAGGAGAATTTCAGATTATTATTCCCCGCATACAATAGATTGTTCAACTACCCATGAACACATAGAGCGAGATTATACAAGCCACCACGGCAGGTACAGGACCAGATGCAAGCCATTCAAAGGTCTATTGACTCTGGTGGAACTGGAAGAACCTGCTGGCTGTAAGGGCTGTAAAATTCTACCCAGAAGGAGTAAAAACCTATCAATGCAATGGCATCAGGATGGTGGCCGGTTGGGATATCCATTTAATTTGTCCTGAATCCTGAACAGAATATCATTCAATAATAGCTGTCAGTCCCACAGAGCTGGCAATTCACCACCCATCCACAATACAATTGCTTTGGGGCAGATTGAGACTGGAACTTCAATTTTCGCCCACCCAATCATTGCTGATACAGACAGCATCAAGGTCTGTGGCCTTTTCCCAGAGTGACACTAGGAGAATTACACAGTTGGAAATAAAACTTCTGTGACAGCTACAGGGTGAGATGGCGTAAATTGAACATTGTAATGAGCCATAGATGCTGATTTATCTGTGTGAAAACCATTCAGGTTTGGGTGCAGGTTAGAAGGACCCAGAGTCTTTAATGTTGGGAAGATGTGTTCGAGCCTTCACAAATTGATTTCCTAATTTGAATCTAATTGGACTCACAGTTGTGCCAAGGGGTAGTTTTTGACATGCTGGAAATATATCATCAATAAAAAAGATTCAGGCCTGGAGCTATTAGTTTCAACGCTGTCGTACCATTTAATTTAAGGACTGGAATAGACTCTCCTCCTGGCAGTTTTGAAGGTGAAGGGGGGAGGGGGAGTTGATGCGTAAATTCCAGCATGCCATTCTCTTCACTTATCTGCCAACCCCTGCCTCCATCCAGTGGGGTAGTGAGGGGAAGCTGATTGGCTTCCTTCCACCCATGAACCAGGTGAGGCCTTTAGGTGGTCAACTAAAGGCCACTTAAGAGCTTCTCCTATACAGTGGGTGCTTTATCACTATGGGGGTAGGTCCATGCCACATGGCATGCCTGGCAGTCAGGCAAGATGTGGGAGACCTCCTTTCCTAGTCCTCCATTACAGGCATCCCCAACTCTCTTGGACACTTTCCCCCACCCCTACACCCTCTTTCTGCTGCTGCCAGCCAGGCGCTGGTGAGACCCTGGACTTCCCTGGACTCCTCGGCGTGGTAGAATAGTCTCAGCAGCCAACATTGCTCCTAGAGGGAAGCACTGCTGAGACCAGAGAACTGTCTGCCATTCTTCCTGAGAGAGGGACAGAAATCCCATCTCCAACCCCAACGTGGTACACAGGCAGCGAGGCAGACATCAGGAGCAGGTGCTGGCTCCTCCTTGACATTTTAACTCAGGGATAGAGACCACAGCACCCAAATCCCATCCTGAGAATTTTAAATTTCAACCCTGTCATTTTTTCTTTGAAGGTTTTAATAGGAAAAAGATATAGAGCGAGAAATTCCTCGGAACTGTTCTCACAGGGCTAATTTTAACTCACATCAATTCTGGCAGCAGTCCCATTAATGGTGTTCTGTTGTATTGCCAGTAAAATGCCACCAGCACAGCAGCTGGGAGAGTATTTGAGACAGAACACAGGCTATTTTATTCAATCGTTGGATCTGGACATCACTGATAAGGCCAGCATTTATTGCTCATATCAAAGTGTCCTTGAGAAGGTTCTGTAGTCTATGTGAGAAAAGCACTCCCACAGTGCTGTTAGGTAGGGAGTTCCAGCATTTTGATTCAGTGACAATGAGTCTCTCCCAACAGGAGCTCCCAGTCAATTAGAGAGTGCTCACTGTCAAAGAAGACAGTACCACTGGCTGCTTCTGGGGAATTGGATCACTCAAAGACTTGGGCTACAAATGAATAATGGGAAGAGGGGGATCACGGACGAAGATGGACAGAAGGGTTGTAGGTAGGGGCAGGAGAGAGGCTATGTGCAAGCTCCTCCCTTCCTAATGCCAAGTCCCTCATATCAGGCACGGCGGGTGAATACCAGAAGTAGTTGGATAAGACCCCCAAGTGAATCTGCAAGCATGACCCCAACTTCTGGTGGCCTGCCATTTTGATTCTCCACCTTGCTGTCCTCCACCTATAGCACTGCTCCGCTGAGGCTCAGTGTAATTTTGGGAAACAGCCGCTCACTTCTCGACCACAGATTACACTGAGTTCAACAATTTCAGAACAAAGTGTTTGCCCCAGCCCCAATCACCAGCCAGTCAATCCATGTACCCCCCCTCCCCTGCCGCACCTGCTTCTTTCTCTTTGTACATTTTGTGGGTGATTCTCCAGCCTCGCATGCACAGGTATAAATTGTGTTACGGACAGAGACTCTTGTGAAAGGGCCATAGCATGATCTGCACCAGGGAGAACTCATTCAGGGATTCTCATTTTGAGAATCAGAAGTGGCTGTAAAATTCTACCATCTGAATATTTCTAGCATCTTCTGTTTTTATTTTGGCTCCTGGCTAATTGTTATCCCTCAACCAATGCTACTAAAATAGATTAACTGGTCATTATTCCAGGTTGGTAGGAGCATTCGGTGTGCAAACCAATTGCTGTATTTCCCTCAATTACAACAGTGACCACACTTCAAAGGCAATTAATTAGCTGCCATTTCTGAAAGTCCTGGAGTCAGCAAAGTTACTGTGTTAATGGGAGTTCTTTTTTTCATGTTTGGGGGTTTTCATTCAGTAGGGACAATACAACACCATCGAAGCTAATCTCACCCTATTTCTCCTGTCTACTGGCCTCAGTACAAGTTTCAGGTCAGGTTCTTGGCTTCCATTGTGAAATGGAAAAGAGAGACTAAGTCAGCAAAGCCATTTGGGATTCCAATCATAAATTCAGATTTCATGGAAAAGGTTTTGGAAAACCTTTTCTGTATGAAGGAAACCAGAAAGTCATGCATCATGCTTGGCAAGAGATGAAGTCCCACATGACACAGTGCAATCCATTATGACTGAGTTGTGTTATTTTATTGTTTTTGTTACACACTTAGAAAGATGATAGATCATCAGGCCCATGGAAGTTTGTCTGTCTTCTGCTTGGGTGTTTTGTCGTTTCTTTTCTTTGCAACTATCTCTTGCTGAGAGAGGCAAAGCAGCACAGAAATCCAGCTAACTCGGGGGTCCTCTTTCAAAAGAACATCTACAACCCCCAAAGGCAATTAAGCAAAGCCAAAACAGCTCCAGATCATGAACAATACAAGCATTATATTTAACTGGAGGTTGTCATTTGTTCTTAAATTGAATAGACGATTGTGTCAAATTGACTAATATAATGTGAAGCAGGTGGCTCATAATGTTTTGGAAGAAATTGTGTCCATCAGTGAATGAAGGCTCATGCTGATTATATCTCATGTTGTTCCAGGGTCACAAATGTAATTCATTCAGCTGGGCGCCCAAGGTCTATTTCAGGCCAAAAAACTATGGGATGAAAAGTGAGTGAAAGTGAAGGGACGTTCGGTACAACTGTGGTGAATGACTTTAAACAAACACTGAGCTGGGGTATATTGAATAACTTGTTTCTCAAATAGGAGGCAAATTCTACAAATGCGACCACTTGTGACGTGTCTGCTACAAAGGAGGCACTCTTGCATCACAATTTAATTTAAAGACTTCTTTAGTGGAAATCTGATTGTTGATTCTATTTTTATACTTGAGGCAATCTCTAGGTAAAGGATGCCGTGTAATTTTATCCATGCTATTGATAATAATAAGAGCAGAATTAGACACAGCAGGAATTGATCGTAACACTGATCCATTCTCTTGTTGCTACCCATACAGTGTACTTCTGGACACCATGAAGCAGTCTTGTTGAAGTGAAAGTCTTTATTAACATTACTAAATGATGTACATATTTACATCAGAGGGGAAAGCTATGGAGAGGACCACATGCTAGGTTGCTTAGACGTTGCTACCTCCACCTAAGTTCTAGATCATGTGCTTCTTAGATCACCATGTCAGTGGTAATGTACTCAGTCCCATGTTAACCCTTTAGGCACCAGATCCTTCTATGACAACAACCTCTGTACAAAATGCTGTAAACTGTGCTCCAGGTAAGGAGCATGCTGCAAAAGGAGTGGAGACTCTGAAGTTTTGTCTGTATAATGTTACAGCTGGTCCCCAGTGAGGTTCCCCAATTTGTCATCAATCTGGATGGGATGCTCCAGGATGAAGGGGAGGATGAACAGGCGCCCCATCTTCATTCAACACCCTTGGTTGGTCACTACAATATTAATTTTTAAAGGATCCTGTTATGATGGCCACATCGGAGATGGAAAATCATTGATAGATCTTCCCATTAGCCTTGTGGAGTATGAGTTGCTTAACTGAGCAAGTGGAAACTCACCCAATGGGAAGTAGCCAGAGGGTGTTTTTAAGACTGTAACTTTGCCCATACTGGAGTTGTAGATGCTGTGATGAAGACGACCTGACTGTAAGCCATGGGAGCAGCCTTTTCTTTTGGTGCACAATAAAGGATGTTGATGACGGGAACCTGGCATTTGGTTGAATTACTACATTGGAGACAACGAGAAAAGATTCTTTTTTCGTCCATCCTTCCCTCTAGATATCCTCCGAATGTCAAGAATTTCTCTGGTAAGGTAAAGCCATTATGCCTCTTTTCAGGAATCTCCAACCCTATGACACGAATGGGGCCCAATACACTGAGCACATACATTACTTCTTCTGCGCTCGCAACATTGAAGGAGACAAAAAGCAAAAAGTGATATTCCCAACAGCATATAGGACCCTGACTTTTAGTGTGTTCAGAATTTGACCGATCCAAATACCCTTGACTCAAACACTTTTAGACGTTGTAAAAAAATCCACTACTCCCAAAGCCCCCCAGTAATTTTCTGAAGATATTCTTCACATGGCTGGGAGATCCCCTGGGGAACTATAACTGTGTTCTTGGCTAGGTTGGCTAGGTTGCAGGAACGAGCTGAACACTGTGAGTTTGGAGTACCTATTAATGAAATGTTATGGGATAGATTGGTATGTGGCATAAATGACATAACCATCCAAAAGAAGCTGTTGACAGAACCTAATTTGGACTTAAGTGATTGAGATAGCATTATCACTTGGGAATGCAGAAAAAGGGGCTCAGGAGCTCCAAGGGGCATCAGGCAGCATTGTCTTCCAACTAGGGGAGCAATCTTATGCAACCGATCCTCAATGGAAGACTGTGTCAATCAGGTATTAAAGAGCCCCATTCAATATGGGAACATTAATATCACCACCAGACAGCCAAGCAACGGCACTGCTAACCCCAAGAGTATTCAAGAACATACTCCAAGTAGGCTTGGTACCAGTGGAAAGATTATTGCAGGCACTGTCAAAGGACACAGCCACGCTGATGTTTCAGGAATGGGCAAAATGGTGCTGCCTGGGAAGAAATCTGAGACTGGTAATAACTGAGTGTGCCATGCAGATATCCCCTTTTCCAGAGACAGGGACACCACAATTGTAACAATGAATGTTGCCCTGATAATGGTAGGATTTCTGGTGAATGGCCATCCCTTAAAGATGGAGGTGGAAATGGAAGCTGCAGTACAGTGGCACAGTGGTTAGCAGTGCTGCCTCACAGCGCCAAGGACCCAGGTTCAATTCTGGCCTCGGGTCACTGTCTGTGTGAAGTTTGTACATTCTCCCCATGTCTAGGTGGGTTTCCTCCGGGTGCTCCAGTTTCCACCCACAGTCCAAAGATGTGCAGGTTAGCTTGATTGGCTATGCTAAATTGACCCTAGTGTCAGTGGGATTAGCAGGTTAAATGTGAGGGGTTGCAGGAATAGAGCCTAGGTTGGACAGACTCGATGGGCCGAATGGCTCCATTCTGTACAGTGGGGATTCCATGATCTCTGTCATCAGAGAACGGACCTATAAGCACCACCATTCAGGCATCAACTCCTGAAGTTGATACAAAGACCAGACTGCCCATTTACATGGGGGGAAATGTTACAAATAAAAGTCAGCAGAATAGCCCCAGTGACTTACAGACACAATCAGCTTGTCTCACACCCATTGTTGTATGGGGCACAGACCAAGCCTCATGGGGAGAGATTGGTTCCAGCAGATTTGGTTCAACTGGTTGGAGATCTTCATGCTGGGTGTAGGGGGATTGTGTGAAGTTTTCAACAGAAAATAGAAGGAGCCAAGGCCAAGATCTACGTTGACTTTGATGCTACACCTAGGTACTTCAGAGCCAGACCAATTACTTACTCCATGCTGGAGAAGGTGGACACTGAACTAGGCACATTGAAAGCTTGGGTATGATAAGGCCTGTGCAATTTACAGAATGGCCTGTGCTCTTAGTCCCTGTTAAAAGCCTGACAGATCAGTTCATTGTTGCGGCAACTATAATCTGATGCATGATCAGTTTCTGATTAGTTTCTCCAGGGTGATGGTCATTTATTGATCTCATTTCCCATTGTCGCCTGACTGACCCTCGAAGGTCTCAATTACTTACAGGCCTATCTCTCTCATTAAAGTTTGTTTGTGTTACTTCTTTGAATATTTGCTAAGATAAAATAATGTTTCATGATATCTTCCTTGACCATCTTTGTTCAGGATATGGTTAATTTACTTTTTTTATTCATTTGTAGGATATGGTCATCGCTGGCTGGCCAGCATTTATTGCCCATCCCTCGTTGCCCTTGAGAAGGTAGTGGTGAGCTGCCTTCTTGAATCGCTGCAGTCCATGTTCTGTGGGTTGACTCACAATGCCGTTAGGAATTTAACCAGCGTCTGCGAAGGAACAATGACATATTTTCAAGTCAGGATGGTGAGAGGCTTGGTGGGCAAATTACAGATGGTGGTGTTCCCATTTATCTGCTGCCCTTGTCCCTCTAGATGGAAGTGGTCATGGGTTTGGAAGGTGCTGTCTGAGGATCTTGGTGAATCGTTGCATTGCATCTTGTAGATAATACACATAGCTGCCGAGCATCGGTAGCAGCGAGATTGAATGTTTGTAGATGTGGTGCCAATTAAGCGGGCTACATTGTCCAGGAGGGTGTCAAGCTCCTTGAGTATTATTGGAGCTGCACCCATCCTGGCAAGTGGCGAGTATTCCATCACACTCCTGACTTATGCCTTATTGATAGTGGATGGGCTTTGGGGAGTCAGGAGATGAGTTACTCGCTGCAGTATTCCTAGCCTCTGACCTGCTCTTGTAGCCACTGTGTTTATGTGGTAAGCATAGTAAGAAGTCTCACACCACCAGGTTAAAGTCCAACAGGTTTATTTGGTAGCAAAAGCCACTAGCTTATCTTTCCTTCGTCAGATAAGCGGGAGTTCTGTTCACAGACAGGCATATAAAGACACAAACTCAATTTACAAAATAATGGTTGGAATGCCACCTTATGTGGTAAGTCCAGTTGAATTTCTGGTCATTGGAGCCCCTAGGATGTTGACAGTGGGGGATTCAGTGATGGTTATACCATTGAATATCAAAGGGCAGTGGTTAGGGTGTCTCTCATTGGTGATTGTCATTGCCTGGCATTTGTGTGGCATAAATATTACTTGCCACTTGTCAGCCCAAGCCTGGACATTGCTCAGATATTGTTGCATTTAAACACAGACTGCTTCAGTACCTGAGGAGTCGTGAATGGTGCTGAACATTGTGCAATCATCAGCGAACATCCCCACTTCTGATTAAGCAGATGAAGATTGTTGGGGCTAGGACACTACCCTGAGGGACTCCTGCAGAGATGTCGTGGAGCTGAGATGACTGATCCCCCACAGCCACAACCATTTTCCTATGTGCCAGGTATGACTCTAACCATCGGAGAGTTTGCCCCCAATACCCATTGATTCCAGTTTCACTGGGGCACCTTGATGCCAAACTCAGTCAAATGCGGCCTTGATGTCACGGGCTGTCAGTCTCGCCTCACATTCCCATGAACGATACCTTGAGCTCATAGGCTAGGATTTTATGGCCTCATTCAGGTGAGACCGGAAATTCCCATCCGAGGTCAACGGAGATTTCCGTTGTCGGACCCTCGCCCATACCAATTCCGTGACAGATGATGTGGTAGAGTTCCAAGCACAGTCACAGACATTGTTTAATTGGTATTAAATCAGACCCCTATCAGTAACCATTTTTAGAGGCCATTTTGCTGGGTGATGCTATTAATCTCTGTTGTCTTTTGGACTGAGGTACTTTATTTTTAAAACAAAGGATAGATTGGTAAAGTTGTTCATAATCTTAAAGCTAATAAAGAAGATTAAAAAGTTGGTAGCACTTAGAGGTTATATAACGTATATATGAAATTTAAGTGAAAATGATTCTGATCTATTGATACCAGTGGACCCTGTACATTTTCATTAAAACAGGCTGTGAGTTGGTGGTAGTGTCACTGGACTAGTAATCCAGGGAGCTGGGGTAAGATCCCACCCTGGCAGCTGGTGAAAGTTAAATTCAATAAAAATCTGAAATTGAAAATCTAATGATGATCATTGTTAATTGCCGTAAAGTTTGATTCACTAATGTTCTTTAGGGAAGGAAATCTGTCATCTTCACCTAGTCTACCCTACATGTGACACAAATGCTCTGAAATGGAGGGCACTTTGGAATGGGCAATAAATGCTGGATCAGCCAGTGATGTTCATGTTCCATAAATGTAAGTGCTAAGTCTTTACAAAAGCTTTACAAAACTTACAAACTAACAGAAATTATGCAAAGATTATATAAATACATATGACATCAACATTTGAAAGCAGTTGGTGTGCTAAATATAACACAGCATTAATACATATTCAAATTTAAAGTTACAGAAGTTAAACTAAACTTACAAAATCAAAGATGGTTGCATACTGTGAAAAAAAATGACTTCTTTTAAACATCACAAGTTAAACTGCACCAATTTAGTGCACAAGGCTGAATGTTCTACACTCGTGCTTCTTTACACAATAGCTCATTGAATTTGAAAACAGCTGATAATTGTAATAGCCAGGGAGGGGAATGGTTCCACACTAGCTCTGTTCAACCTTGCCACCTTGCATCACTGGCTTATGTTTTATTTATTCCTTAACAAGTTTGACAAATTTTTGTCTCCTGACATGTTTGAGCATGATGCCAACACCAAGTCACATAATGAGCTAATGTCTCAGAATTCAGCATTAAATCATAATGGGTTGACATACTTTGATTGTTTGACTAATTCCCAAAGTTAAACTACTAACTGATTGTAAATGATTATCAAAATTCAACTTCCCACACTTCTTAGACTTGCCACACCTGTGCACTAACTTATATATTCTTTGTGTGAGTATATCCAAGTCTCTTGGGAGCATCAAGACTTACAAGTTTTACACCTTTTGAAAAATAATCTGCTTTTCCATTTTTATGACCAAACTGAATAAACTCATATCTGCCACCTTGTTACCCACTCATCTAATCAATCACTATCTCTTTGTAACTGCATTCTCATTCTCACAGCTATGTTCCCACCTAGCTTTCTATCGTCAGCTAACTTGAATACATTACTCTTAGTCGCTTGGTCTAAGTCATTAATATAGACCATAAATAGCTAAGCCCCCAGCACTGACCCTTTCAGCATTCCACCAGTCACAGCCTGCCAACTTGAAAATATCCCATCTATCATTAGTCCATGCTGATTTCCCTTGTTTGTTAGCCCTCTCCTCCATCCATGTTAAGATATTACCTCCAATGCGATGAACTCTTAGCTTGTGTAACAACCTTTTATGCAGCACCTTACTGAATGCCGATTGGAAATCCAAATATACCACATGTACTAGTTCCCCATAATATATCTTGCTAGTTACATCCGACAGGGCTCTCACTAACATGTCAAATACTATTTCCTTCTTACAAATAATATGTCTTGTAATACCTTTCCTGATATTGTCAAAGGCCAATGTTGAGACAGGAAAGCGCTGTTGAAGCTGCCAACAGCAATGGTGACTTTCTCCACTGTATAATCCAAGAACTTGAAAAGAAATGTCAAGGGTCAGGCCCCACAAAAAATCACTGGCAGGACAACCTCTGATTTGTCCGTCCACCCAGTAACTTTGTCATCTGAGGATCGGGTGCCAATCTTAAAGGCACCCGAGCACAGGGAGAGAAAAGGAGTTCACGCTGGAATCCCCTGGCACCACCTGGGCAATGCTCCCTGGCACTACCCAGGAACTGCTGCCTGGCACTGCCTCCCAGCACTGCCCCCTTGCATTGCTCCCCTGCACTTCTTGCTGGCACTGCCAGGGCAGTGTCCAGGACCAGTGTCCAGGTGCAGTGCCCAGGGTCAGTGCCTAGGTGCAGTGCCTGGGCAGGACCCTCTTCCCCACTGAGCATTGCACTCACCTGAACATCTCTGGCACATCTGCTCACCATGTGATTCATGCCGTTCTACTGTCACACCGATATGAATGGACCTTCTGATGGGGGGATGATTCAGGGATAGGGGCCTGATAATTAGATGTGAATATATTCAAATTATATTCCTGATGTTGAATGTTGGGAAATGTGTCACTGACAGGGGGAGGGACCCATCATGCGTTCAAGCTGAATTAAAATATGATTTTGCTGAATTTGTCCGGCACGGTGGGGAGTGGAATATCTCAACCTATGTATTCTTTTTGGAAGTGCATTATTAATATTTCTTTAATAATAGATCACAATCTTTTCCTGCCCAATGATGCCTGGTTAACAGGCCTTTAATTCCCTGTTTTCTCTCTCCTTTCCTGAATTCACCTTTGATGTGGGGCAGATTCGCAGGACCATATGGTTTACACTTGTTCCTATTTCTTATATCCTCAAACCCTTACAGAAGAAACTTGTATTTTCTGAGTCAAATGCTGCTAAATTTACTTTTGCAATTCTGACTGAGTAATTGAATACATTTTAGCTTTAAATTATAAGATTCAATCACTGGAAGTGTTCAGCGTGTCAAATCATTACATGTATAACCTTGATTTAAATATCTATTTTTTCAAAAATAGATTTAACACTAATGAAATATGCATGTTGATTAATTTAACATTCATATAAATCAATTATTAATCTGTAAATCTTTCTTTCATTGTGTTCCTTTGGTAATTCTTGGATTATTAGGTAACAACTTTGCATACTCAGAATGAATAATTGGTATTCAATGTATTAATATTAGCATATAATGAATGTTGACTAGTTTAAACCACCCAATATCAGCATACAGTATGAAATGTATACCAAGTGCAGGGTAAATAATCCTAGAATAGTGAAATTAAAATGCTTCAAATATTTCTCCTCATTTGAACTATCACCATGGGAGATTTTATTCTCTTTTACCCTAACACCGGATAGGGCAAAAACCGACATTCACCCAGCCTCATAGTTTACTGCCCACTGAATTCAATGGAGCTGCATTCTACTCACCTGACCAGTTTCCACTCTGTACCATGAAACTACTTTACAGCACGTTTTGGCCAATATGTGAGATACTGGCTTCAGGCAAACAAGGGCCTTATTAAAGTGCAAAGGTCATGGTCCAATAATATAATTTAGACACCAGTAAGGTAAAACTTGCAGTCACGTGTCCAGTGCCTGTATCATCAGAGAAAACAGATTGCACACGTGACCAGGGGCTGAGGAGGTAATTTCATTGTTTTTTATCCTTGCCACACTGCTATTCCATTGGTTCTATGTTTATTATTTTAAAAAATGCAACGTCCAGCAACTTGGGACAGAATCCTGGCAACAGATTATCAGTCACATTCTTGAGGCTCTGCAGGAAAGGGAGATGGTGAATCCTGTCAGATGGTTCCCTGAGCAGACTGTCAAGGTCACTCTGCAGAACGCTTCATTGCCAGAATTTCAAACAGGCACCAAAGACATAGCTTGGTTGGTGATGATAATGGCACTTCCCATCGGATCTCCCCTGAATCTGGCTGCTTAAAACTAACTCACCTCAAGCCTCAGCATTGAGGTTCCCTATCCCTCCAGCTACAAACACAGGAATGACCACCACATGTGATTGTTAAGCTGCAGGCCCTCTGAATGGAGCACAGCTCTGAGGACTGGACAGAGACCTCAGCAGCAGCATGTTAAGTAGCTATTAACCAGCAAAATGCTGCCTCAGGGTCCCACCGTCCACTGGAGTAAAGTTGGCTCCGCATTTTGGCCAGGATTTCTTCAGTCTGACAAAATTCAGCCTTATGATTCAAAAACTGAGCCTTTGCCCGACCAATGATCAGAAATAAAAGTATTTGATCTTTAAGTGGCAGAATAAGTGTTTCTGGAGATGCAAAAGGGAACACCACTATTTACATCTTAAGCCATCTTTGTAAAGAGAGCAATGATTTTCCATAAAATTCCAAGGTTTTTTTATTTCAACCCTCTGATCGTGATTTTGGCATAAAACTGGTAGATCCTCCAAAAACAATCAGTAAACATATATGGAATTGGCCACGGCTGGTAGTTCCCTGGAGAGTGAACTGACCACCTGTTGTATTTACAGTGAGACACCACACAGCCTCCAGTGAAATGTCAGTATCTTTACAACTGTGACATGTGTATATTTCTGTATCACTAGTGAGCAATATAGCTGCATGTTAGGAAAGAATTTCCTGTCAAAATAATGCTGAGGTTAATTGCAATAAAATTATTTATGCTGAAAGGTTATAGCAATTTCAGGTGAAAAACAGCTTTTCCTTTAACTTTTCCTTTCTGTCTTTGTTCCCCTCTTCCTTATTTCAATCCATCCCCCTTCTCCCCCATCCTGACTAGGTAGTGAATTTACTCCTTCTAATCCACCCTCTTTCTCAGTATTTTCACCGTTTAGTGATGGGGACATGCTATTGCTCAGGGTAAGGGAGTCCAAAACTGGAAGACATAGTTTTAAAGTGAGAGAGGAAAGATTTAAATGGGGCCTGAGGACAACTTTTTCACACAGAGGGTGGAGCGTATATGGAATGAGCAGTCAGAAAAGGTAGTAGAGGCGGGTACAATTACAAAAATTTAAAAGACATTTGGACAGGTACATGAATAGGAAGGGTTTAGAGGGATATGGACCAAATGCAGGGAAGTGGAACTAGCTCAGTTTAGGAAACCTGGTGAGCATGGGTAAGTTGGGCTGAAGGGCCTGTTTCCGTGCTGAATATCTCTGCGACTCTATTTCCATTTCCCTTGGAATAAAGTCAAATATACAACAGAACAATATATAACTTCCTACAATTTGTTTGAAATTTGGGTGAGAAATGTTTTAAGTAGATGGCACTCTTCCCGTTGTATCAAAATGTTACCAAATTAGTCTGACAGAACCAACTTGAGGAATCTCACTGAAATGTTCCACCATCAAATTAGTCTTCTTCACTAACTTAATCCTTCAAAGTCAGTTATCTAATCTTATGTTAAACATAATGTCTATTTTATGTAATTTATTTGAGACAGCATTATGAACAGTTAGCCACATTGTGCAAAGAATGTTGCTTCCATTAACTTCACATTAACAGTGTTACCATATCAAAAGCAACTTTATCAGTCACTTTGAAGGATAGTCCATCATAGTGTAGACTCTGCCTACACATTGTGTCTTAATGTCATGCACAGCTTTACAATCTGACCTGTGCCAGCACATACTCTATCTGGAAACCTGTCTCTATTCACATTCTGGAGAAAGACTCTGAAATTTGTCAGCAAATTATTTTCTTACGCACATCAGACTTGCATTTGTCACAGTAATGGCAACTTGACAATTGAATTATTCTTAAAATGGGGAGCAGAGCAGTCATATGTTTAGAAATCCAAATCATTCTTGTGAATAAATGTGTTCCTCTTTTAGATATTCTTTGATCAACCCCACCAAGGCATGTTACTTCCATGCGTGGAAGGTGGGGAAACAAAAGGAGTTCAATTCAGTATAGCACATCTCCAAAGATGCAATTGACAGAGGTACTAGTGCAGATTATGTCCAATGCCATTTTAGTTTGGAAATATTGCATGGGATACGGCTTGAGAGATCTAATTGGAAATAACTAAAAACTTTTAGGGAGGTCTTGTTGCGCAGTGGGTTATGTCCCTGCTATAGGCCCCTGAGAACAGACTAGTGACTTGTCCTGGGAATTAATAGCTATGGAAACAGACAATAGTCTATCTTAGTGCACCACAAGGTTTGGGAAAAGAAATGAAAATGGAAAACTTTTATAGAATAATTTGTTTGCACAGAGAACCAATGGATTAATCCATTGCAATGGATAATCCAGTGAGGGAAATAATCCCTTACAGTGAATATGTGTTCCATAAATTATATGGTTTGTTGTGAGGCAGTTTATCTGATAATAAAGAAAACTCATCAAGCAAATAGGACAGTATATTCTTTCAATTAGCAATGTATCATGAATAACAATTTGAGTTTTTATTATAATGGAAAGTAAAACTCAGATGATCAAATAGTCAGCTGGTAAAGTCAATTACCGTAGACCTGAAGCCAACTTTGCAGCACATAGTTAGTACATCGTACCTCATTCCATAAGAATAGAATAGCTATTGTGCGATGGCCAAAGAGTATCACCCTGCTGTGAAGGTGCTGAGGTCAATCCCTGAGAGTGTATGACAACTGACAGTTCTCACTTGAAGCAGCATCAGAGAAGCTTAAGTTGTGATCGATCAGCCACATTAACCATGAGCCCAAATCCTGTAAAGGCTGCTAAATCCCGTGTGCATACAAAAATGGGATTTTTGAAGGTATGATCTCAGTTTAAGATCTTCCCCGACCCCCAGCAGCGATGTTATCAGGTTCATGGTCATAAAGTGCAGAAGGAGGCCTTTCGGCCCATCAAGTCAGCACCGACCCTCCAAAGGAGCATCTCACACTGACCCGCCCCTCCACCATATCCCCATAATCCTGTGCATTTACTATGACTAATCTATCTAACCTTTGGACTGTGGGAGGAAACAGGATCACCTGGAGGAAACCCGTGCAGACATGGGGAGAATGTGCAAACTCCACACAGACAGTGGCCAGAAATGAACCTGGGTCCAGGTTGGTACTCAAACTGCTTGGCTGTGTTATAATGAATGCAGTTTTCTAGGCCATCATGTCCTGGGGTGGGACTTGAACCCAGAGCTCCGGCTAGGAGGCAGTTGCATTACCTTTTAGCCACAAGACCTTCAAATATGCCAATGTGTAAAAACTTGCTAAAACATGTTAGTAAATACAACACTTTTTTAAAATCCTTTTTGGTACTAATTGTACATAAAGTGTAACATTTTATAGCTGAATTAATGGTGCTAAATACAAATGGATCTTTATGATATTTTTCAGTATCAACTCACAGCAAGCAATGAGGAAACCAAATAGCAGCTTGAACTTTACTGCAAGAAAGTTGGAATATGGGAGTAAGGAAGTCTTGCTGCAATTGTGTAAGGCTTAGTTGAGACACTCTCTGCATGCAGTTTTGACTCCTTACCCCAGATCTTAAAGAGGATATAATAAAGCTTCACGAGATTGATTCCTGGAATGAGAGAGCTCTCCCAGGAAGAGAAATTGTGTAGAATTAACCTATATTTTCTAAAGTTTAGAAGTGATTTCATTGAAATATTTTAAATTCGACGAAGGCTTGACAGGATAGAGGATTATAGACTCTTCCCTTGTCTGGGGGTTCTGGGACGAAAGGTCATAGTCTTCAGACAAAGCAACAGCCATTTAAGACTGAGATGTAGAGAAATTTCTTCAGTAAGATGATTGTGAATCTTTGGAATTCTCTATTCCAGAGGGCTGTAGATTCTCAGTTGATCTGCATGTCTCCGAGTGCTCTGGTTGCCTCCCACAGTCCAAAGATGTATGGGTTAGGTGGATTGGCCATGCTAAATTGCCCCTTAGTGTCAAGAGGACTAGCTAGGGTAAATGCATGGGATTGTAGGAATAGGGCCTGGGTGAGATTGTGGTCGGTGCAGACTCGATGGGCTGAATGGCCTCTGTCTGCACTATAGGATTCTATGATCTTATAGAATGGCACAACACACATGAGCAGCTGGACATATTGGTGTATTTTTCCTTTACAGTATTTGCGACATTCCATATTGCCAGAGCGTAACACATTTGTGTCTGTGTGGAGCTGCGCGCATGTTTTGCTGACTTTATGCAGCTTATGTGATGTGAGCATCGAAATTCTGACAATTCTGTTACTTCCTCAAATTTCCAGGAAATAAAAATTTGTTTACTTGTGCCTAATTTCAAGTCACAATACTGAGGAGCAGATTCATCAAGAAACAATTGGAAATTGGTGGGTAAAAGAATGTAGCTGTCCAGTTAAATCTGCTGAGATAAGAAACGATAAAGCAGACCATCCCCTGAAGGGAGAATTCATAAGCACAGAGTTACATTCCGGGACTGTAAGCGGAACAAATCTTGCTCAGATATCATCTGAAGAGGCAGACAAAGGTTCATGATTTATGTGAGAAGTTAAAGGGGGCTGCGTAGTGATAGCTGCCAGACATTCGACATTGCCAGTGAATGTGGAATTTATTGTGGATCTCATATTTATGCCATTGGATCCTGCACAGATACTAATAGTCAATGTTAGTATCAGATAATAATTTAAGTTAAAGCTTGGGGAGGAATTTAATGCCCTTCACTGCATGGGTTTGGTGGTGGGAGGAATTCAATTGAATGGGTTGGTGCCAGGTGGGGATCCTGCCACTCTCCTTCCTCTGACCCAATTGTCTGGGGCTGGAAGGCTATTGGATGGCTTTCCTGCCCCTAAAACCAATTATGGCCCTTAATTAGGCAATTAATGCTCACTAAAGGGCCTCATCCTGCTGCCACTTGTATTCAAGAAAAGTTGGGATTGAATGTGAGCTTTCGTTATGGGGAAAGGGCACCTTCATTCAAAAGCACATAGTGCATGTTTACGAGACCCATAATGAGGAGAGAGGTGTACTCCCTACCTTCTGCCCTACTGCCACCCCCCTTCCTCTCCACCCCCCCAGCCCCAAGTTATAAGCTTCACCCTCCCATTCCTCTGTCTTCAACTGGAGATGTGAGTGGGTGCATTACTGGCACCAACAACTGCTGCTCTGGTGATGCTGATGAACAATAAAGAGCTGCAAGCCTCCAATTGGCTGCTGGTTCTCTATGACCTATGCCCTTGATCCTCAGCTAGATAATTGCTTAATGTGGTGAATTTTTCCAAAAGGAGATGCCATATGGCTCTTGCTAGCTCTCCTGCTAATGAGTGGCCCATCATTTCCTGAATTAAATTCCACTTGTAGGACGTATTTTAAACCACACACCCCCATATCCCCAGCAAATTTAAACTGGGGCCTTGTTAAATCTGCTACTTATCCACCCAACTCCAATCCATATGAAATTTTAGCAGGGGAGCAAGATGAATTAGAGGTACAGCATGGTGAAAAATCTCAGGTTGTGCTATATGGCATGAGAGGATCCTTGATGTCCTGGTCAGACCGCAATGAACCCATTTTATAAACCAGAGAAATGCCAAGCTTTCTACCAACTTAGCAAGACACGCGACAGAAAGAGCCATTGGCAGTGATCATTTGTGTAAGAAGAAAGGCAGATGCAGCTGCAAAGAACCGTGCATCACTCAAACAGACTGTATACAATGGATATATTCAAACATAAAGAATGACCATCCGCTATCCCATCAGAAACATATACATGGAACAATTGATAAACCAGAAAATGATGATGATATGAATGATAAGATGAGGTGCAATGAACACATATTTCATGCCATCTCACCATTTGAGATGTTTGTCAAGATTCAAATGATCTACATAACATAAGAACATAAGAAATAGGAGCAGGAGTAGGCCATCTAGCCCTTCGAGCCTGCCCCGCCATTCAATAAGATCATGGCTGATCTGTCGTGTCTCAGTTCCACATTCCCACCCTCCCCCCATAACCCTTAATCCCCTCGCTTATCAAAAACCCATCAACCCGCGTCTTAAAAATATTTAGCGAGGCAGCCTCCACCACCTCAACGGGCAGAGAATTCCGGAGATTCACCACCCTTTGAGTGAAGAAGTTCCTCCTCAACTCCGTTCTAAACCGCCCCCCTTTTATCTTGAGGCTGTGCCCCCTAGTCCTACTGTCCTTTCTGAGCGGGAAGAGCTTCTCCACCTCTATCTTATCCATCCCATTCATCATCTTATACGTCTCAATGAGATCTCCCCTCATTCTTCTAAACTCTAACGAGTACAAGCCTAGTTTATTCAGCCTCTCCTCATAGCTCAACCCCCTCAACTCCGGTATCAGCCTAGTAAACCTCCTCTGCACTCCCTCCAAGGCCAAAATATCCTTGCGTAAGTACGGCGAACAGTACTCCAGTTGCGGCCTCACCAATGCCCTATACAGCTGCAACAAGACCTCCCTACTTTTATATTCAATCCCCCTCGCTATGAAAGCCAGCATCCCATTCGCCTTCCTGACCACCTGCTGCACCTGCAAGCTGGGTTTTTGTGACTCATGCACAAGGACCCCAAGATCCCTCTGCACCGTCGCCTGCTGCAGTTTTTCGCCACGTAAGTAATAGTCCTTCCTACCATTATTCCTACCAAAGTGGACTACCTCGCACTTGCCAACATTAAATTCCATTTGCCATTTCCTAGCCCATTCGCCTAGCCTATCTAGATCCTTCTGCAGACTCTCCATACCCTCCGCACAATTTGCTGTTCCACCAATCTTGGTGTCATCAGCAAATTTCAACACCATACACTCGGTTCCCTCCTCCAGATCATCTATATAAATGGTAAATAGCTGAGGCCCCAGCACCGACCCCTGGGGCACTCCACTAGTCACCAACCGCCGATCCAAATAGCACTCATTAACCCCCACTCTCTGCTCTAAGAAACTTACTTATGACTATGGGCCAAGTGCTGGCAGATGGGATTAGGTGGGATTTCAGGTGTTTCTAATGTGTCAGTGTGAACTTGATGGATCAAAGGGCATCTTCTGCAATATATGATTCTATGATACTTGTTATTGGCCAAGATTGACAAAGGGTTAAGTGTGAATTCTAAAAGGCATAAATATCTGCAAACATGGAAGGTCATGGTGAAACCTACCACTGAACAACTTCCAGCACACAGTGCTTCACTGATTCAATATGCAGGATCCATAATCCTTAAAGGCAAGTACAATCAATCCTCCTGGGTGCTACAGCTGTTCTACATTATAGAGGGTAAAGGTCTAGCGGTTGCAGGTCAACTGGCATGTTGTGACTTTACATTAGTAACAATCGTTGGAATTAGTTAGATATCACAAGGCAGATCAACCTTAAAATCTACTCTAGTCACCCCAGTTCATGATCTAACATTGAAATATCCAGGATATTTCAACAAAATTGGCAGCTTCAAAGGAATTGCAATATTATACTTGCAGGGTGTAAGTCCGTCAATTAATCTGGTGCATTTTATGCAAGGAAGCTAGAAGAAGACATGATAAGAACATAAGAATTAGGAACAGGAGTAGGCCATTTGGCCCCTCGAGCCTGCTCCGCCATTCAATAAGATCATGGCTGATTTTTTTGTGGACTCAACTCCATTTACCCACTCGCTCACCATAATGCCTAATTCCTTTACCGTTCAAAAATCTATCTTTGCCTTAAAAACATTCAAAGAAGTAGCCTCAACTCCTTCACTGGGCAGGGAATTCCACAGATTCACAATCTTTTGAACAAAGAAGTTCTTCCTCAACACAGTCCTAAATCTGCTCCCCCTTATTTTGAGGCTATACCCCCTAGTTCTAATTTTATCCACCAGTGGAAACAACCTCCCTGTTCCTATCTTATCTATCCCCATCATAATCTTATATGTTTCCATAAGATCCCCTCGATTCTTCTAAATTCAAATGAGTATAGTCCCAGTCTACAGTTGTGCGTGCCGCACAGTCTGTTTTAATTGTTATACGGAGGACAAGTAATTGCAAGTAGATAGCTTGTTAGTACAACCAATATTTATTTAAGACACACAATTAATAATTACACATCCAACCAACAGTAAGTTATCTTTACAGAAAATATGAGAGTTCAAGTCCAATACAAGACCTTGACTTTACTTTGTGTGACCGGCAAGTACCCAAGCAGATATTGGCATTTATCTGTGCGCTGGTCTCATTTGTCCTCTGCATAGTCTGGTCCTTTGGTCTGGTCTGGCACTCTGGCTCTGGTCTTCCTTCCTTCTCAGGTGTGGTGGCTCTCCTCATGTTGATCGTCACTGGCAGTGGTCACCGGTGTTGTAGCCCGTTTGTGGGGTCAGAGAGAGAGAGATTTTTAGTTGTGCGGCATCCTTTATTCGCCACTGGGTTTCACACTCCTTTTTGCCATTGCCAATCAATCGATCAAGACTTGGTCACCCTGATCGATAAAGTCCAATGCTGCCACACCAATCTCTGGGTGTGTCCCAATAGCCATGTCTGCAGGTGCTAGGGGCACATAGGGTTCACACCTCCCTCCCAAGTAAGGGATTGTGGCACCCTTATGTCTGGTAAACAACACAGTTGACCAGAAAGTCTCTTTTGTCCTGGAGATGACCCATATCCTGTGTTTTCACTCATCTGGTTTACAGCCTGTTTATCTCTGTCTTTTAGGTTGCAGCCTGTTGTTTTAGTTCTTGCCCAATTGTTCCAGAGTGCTTTACAAATCGCCATTTTAAATGGCCATTTGGTTTTAGTCCCCCCTTTGATCCTGAATGCGAAGCGTAATGGATCACAAACTCAGGACCAGTATCTGTCAGGAATTCCCCAGTCAATCAACAGTCAAGCAAGGCCCAGACATTGGCATGCACAGTAATAATACATTCCTACAACATATTCCAGAAGCTACAGTCAAGAGCCGTCTACAAATACAAATAATCACATATTCTAAACACCATTATTACAATAAGCTAATTACCCACAAATATAGACAATCAGATATTTCAAACACCATTACTACAATAAGCTAACTATAAACCAACATTCAAACAAACATTGGAATAAAATATTCGCAGATCCGAGGCACATTTAGTAGTATGATTTTCAATGGCTCATTATTACTTAGAACATACAACATAGAACAATACAGCACAGTGCAGGCCCTCTGGCCCTCAATGTTGTCCAAGCTATGTCCAAACCCAAAATCAAGCTATCTACTCCCTATAATTCTGGAGTGCTCCATATGCCTATCCAATATCCGCTTGAAAGTTCCTAAAGTATCCGACTCCACTATCACAGCGGGCAGTGTATTCCACAGCCCAACCGCTCTCTGAGTGAAGAATCTACCTCGGACATCCCTCCTATATCTCCCACTATGAACCTTATAGTTATGCCCCCTAGTAACAGCTACATCCACCCGAGGAAATTGTCTCTGCGCGTCCACTCTATCTATCCCCTTCATCATCTTATAAAGCTCTATTAAGTCACCTCACATCCTCCTTCGCTCCAAAGAGAAAAGCCCCAGCTCCCTCAACCTTTCCTCATAAAACCTACCCTTCAAACCAGGCAGCATCCTGGTAAATCTCCTCTGCACTCTCTCCAATGCTTCCACATCCTTCTTATAGTGAGGTGACCAGAATCGAACCCAATATTTCAAATGTGGTCTCACCAACGTCCAGTATAAGTGCAGCATAACCCCACAGCTCTTAAACCCTAACCCCCTGTTAATAAACGCTAACACACTATAAGCCTCCTTCACGGCTCTATCCACTTGAGTGGCAACCTTCAGAGATCTGTGGATATGAACCCCAAGATCTCTCTGTTCCTCCACATTCCTCAAAACCCTGCCGTTGACCCTGTAATCCGCATTCATGTTTGTCCTACCAAAATGAATCACAAATCGCAAAGTGGCAGGCTTCTTGTAAACATTGATCTACTGAATTAGATGGGACCATGGTTCAAGGGCAGACCCTACGTTCTGCCTCTGGGTGATCCTCTTTTTCCATCAGCTGAATTGGGTATACCAGGGTGAACAAAATCAGTACTATCGCCAGGTGTGACATTATGCGAATAAATGGGTGGATTTGGATGTTTGAGCCCCAGTTCCAAAGGTCATCCCACCAAGAGGTGGCTTTAATTTCTTTAATCCTCCTTTTCACCTCTTGGGTCTGCTGTATTACTTTGGTGAAGGTTCTGTGGACTGTAGCCAATTTTGCCCGAATCAGGTTCAGTTCCTTTGGCAGGAGTTTTAGGCTTGTGTCATATTTCTCATGGTACTCCCCTAGAGTCTGTCAGAGCTTGTCAGTGGTGTCCAAATCTACCCTCACCCTCTTATGAATGTTTGTTAGTTGAATGAGACACACCCTGGCTGGTATGTCTAGTTTGATGCAGAATGTAGTGTTAGTAATGTTACAATGTGCCACGCCATACTGATATTGTTTCAGGGAGGTGGTGAGACAGTATCTCCCTGTTCCCTTGTAAGCTACCCAAGTTATGTCTGTGTCCAGGCCACAAGCTTCTACTGAACAATTTAGGCTAGTGTTTGTTCTGAAGCCACAGAGTGCATGCTCATTCAAGTAAACTAGGTACGGACATGTGATTATTTTGTCAGTTTGCTGACATCTGTCCAGAATGGTGCCTATGAGCCTACCTTCTTTCTCCACTGCGTATAGTAAAGTGCCATCATATCCTATCCAGATATCCTCAAGATAATCCCTATATTCCCCACTTCAAAGACTCTCAGTCCTACTCGGTCGTCAGTGATTATGGGGAGCCCTAAAATCATTCCCAGGGCTTTCCCTGGAGTCCCTTTGCAGTCGTCATTGAACCAGACGTTGGTCAACTGTCACATCTGGCAGCCAGATAACTTGTGGTATTTCTTACCTGTAAATAAGTGTTCCATCTGTTCGTCACTAATCCAAGATGGAACTCTCCACTACATACCTGCTTTAGGTTTTCCCTTAGCTGTTCTATTAGCCACTGCCCATATGCACGACATAAAGTCCAGTTCTGTTGTCAGTCATTATCCTCTAATTTTTCCCTGATAATTTGATTGATTGTCTTGGCATGTCCTTCTAACACAGCTACCATGTGGCTGCTGGCTGTGTTCCCAGTCAGTTTTCCTTCAGCATCTTGCTGATTGTCCTCATTGAAAGAACTTAGTGTCTGTTTAACCTGTTGTGTCAAAATCTAAGTTTATTGTCCAGTTCAGCTAAATCAAGTGCATTGATGGTTGCTACCCCTGCCCCATATGCTGTGGCCATGTCATTGACTAACTCCCTCCTGGATATTTCCTGTCTTTCATCCATTCCTATCTTCCGTCCTAACAGTCTACGAGTTAAGTGGAGGTATAATCTCTTAAATTGGGGAGAGCACCACTCTGTCAGTTGGATCCCAGCTACATCCACCGCCACACAATTTGTGGTGAATGTTGTCAAACAAGGTTTTCCTGTGTGTTTTAGTATCAATCCATTCTGTGGTTCAGGACAAATCAAGTGGGATGGGTCTGGGCTTGGCTTCAGACCAGTTCTTATTTCTTACAATGCAAAGTCCCCCTCTATGAGCATTCCGGGACATGGCTGTCTGAGCTCCAATCTTTTTTCTGGGCTGTTGGCTAGACATCCAATTTCAGAGCATCCATTATTTGAAAATCCCCACCAATCCCCTTCTACGGTGACATTCAGATAACGTTCAGTTGAGCTGCCATTTGGTTTTCTGTATACTAGCCGCTGGTTGTTAAACCCAAAATTATATTCTTCTCGGCGTGCACCCATAACACACCCTCCTCACATTCCCCTGCATCAGGTGAGGCAAACCATAAATAACCTGGATACTACAAGTTCATCTTGCTTGGAATGTCCTGTGTGCTTATCCCGATGATGAGTCCGATGAGTTAGATCATAGGTTGCATCTCAGTTGTCATTGTCCTGAGAAAATCAATGTAATTTCTGCTGTTACCGCATCTAGTATTTGATGTATACACATATATTTAAAGTGTCCATGCTCCGCCCCCTCCCTTTTTTTGAAAACTTATTTAAGAGTGGTGTGGTCAGGAGGACCCGGATATCTCAAGCATCGCTTGCATGTCGTAATTTTTATTCTAATTGTGGAGCACAATGGAGCAATTTTTGCTCAGATCGACGTGTAGACGAGTCATGGGGTTGTCAGAAAAGAACTTATTTTAACTGGCCAGCAAAATCAAGGCAGCTGGTTTTAGTCCAGCAGCAGTCACAATTAACTATAGGGATTTGAACAGCATTGGAGTCGGTCTGTGACGACCTGAAGAGATGTCTGTTCTAGAAGTATGTTGGAGTTTGAAAGCGGGCTGCATGTAAAATTTAGTACAAGTGCCTCTAAGAGTTGAAAATGTGTCCCTTTAACCTTCGGGGTAAGGAGATGGCTCTTCTATTATTAGAACACTGGAAATAAAATTCTCAGTATCACTTGGAATGCAGAGCAGCTGCATATTGTACCAGGCTTTTGCACTGTAAGAGTTTTGTTTATTTCATTTCCTGTTGAGAATGTAGCTCAGTCGCCTTGAAGATTTTAAAATTTAGCGCAGCTGCCTCAATGACATTAAAATTTAGCATATCTGCCTTGAAGATGTAAAAATTTAGCGTGTCTGCCTCAAAGATTTCAAAATTTAGCATAACTGTCTCAAAGATTTTAAAATTTAACATAACTGCCTCAAAGATTTTAAAATTTAGCATAGCTGCCCTAAAAATTTGCTCAGTGTAGTCTTAACTAGAGAAAGCTAGCAAAAGAGTTGGCAGCGGGTTGTGTGAGCAGCCCGATTAATCGTACTACCAGTATGAAACCACTTATAGACTGGTGCTTCCATCAGTGATTCTTGTACCTTGTAGGCTGAATGTCACCATCTGGAGCACCTTGGAGTCCTTCATTCAGCATTTTTGTTAACCAATTGCCCAACAGAGACTCATCTTCTGAATCATTTGTCTCATGGGGCTCCATCATTATCTCCACACTGGTTTCCATAGCCACACAGTTCATTGGACTGCACTGTGGGGTCTGCGTTTGAATCAAGGTTCAGGGGTTCTTCATCCACGTGTCCCAGTCTAATTAATCTATTTATTTTATCAGTGATGGTGTGTGGACCTGCATATCTCAGGGATAAGAAAGAACTGGGGCTGTAGAGGAAATCATTACCTGCTGGCCAACTGTATATTCTACCAGGTGTACCCTTTTATTGAAATATGCCTTGGTCTATTTCTTTTTAACTCCTAATCGGACAGCCATGGCTAACTGGGCTGCTTTAATGTTTTAGGTTAGCTGCTGGACAGCTTTCTCGTGGGTGAGCGCTGTGATAGCAGATTCAGTTAGGTCAAACTCCAATAAATATTCAGCTTCCCTCATAGGTTAGCCAGTCGTTAATATGTGGGGGGTGAACCCAGTAGAACTGGAAACGGTGTTACATACCATCATGAGGGCAAAATGAAGTACTGTATCCCATGTTGTGTTGTTTTGCTGCACTGTCTTTCTAATGATCCCTTTTAGCATTTGGTTCACGCGCTCTACACTTCCACTGGATTGTGGATGGTAGGCAATATGAATAGCCATAACGTTCTGCATCACCCATCCGGTGAAATGTGTCCCTTGGTCGAAGTCTATGCTGCGGGGAAGACCCCATCGTGTACACACCTGCTGGGCTAACATCTTTGCGGTGGCCTTAGCTATGTTAGATCTAATGGGGAATGCCTCGATCCATTTGGTGAAAGTGTCTATTATTACCAGGACACACTTAAATTCATTCCTACATGGCAGTAGTGGGCCGATATAATCAATTAGGAGATTTGTCCAGGGGCCTTCTCCTGGGCGTGCGTGTCTTAGCTCTGCTTTCCTGCCATTCCTATTGGGCACAAATTAAACAGTTGTTGATATAATGGGCAACGTCATCATGCGGTTCAGGCCACCAATATAATTCTTTTAATTGCTCGATTGTTGTCTCGATGCCCTGATGGCCATGTCTGTCATGGTACTGGTGGATGAACTGATTTCTGTCTGGGTAGGGACTACATATGTGCCTGCCTTTAATATCAAACCATCCTGAATCTGTAATTTGTCCTTCCATTTCTCAAATGGGGCTGGGTAGACTCCTCCTAAAATTTGTTTTAGGGAACAGTCAGTGCGCTGCACCTGGATCAGGTCGGCTATACTAATTTGGCAAATGGTCCTGGCGTTTACTCGTTCTCCTACAGATGGCTACCAAAACTGTCCCGTATGAGCACCAGCTTTGGCTGTTGCATCAGCCTTACAGTTGCCAGGTGGAGTGATCCTATGGTAGCTTCTAACCTTAATAATTCCACATGTGCACCCTTCAGTGGCCTGCAGAATGTATTTTAATAAGGGGGCTGATGTTAGGGGCTTTCCGTCCACAGATACAAAGCCTCTGGTTTCCCATAATGGTAGGAGCTCAGCCAGGCTGTTGCATATGTACATACTATTGGAATGTATATTGGCAGGGATTGGAAATAGGTCTGGGTGGCTCACTATGTATGCAACTGCAGCTAGTTCAGCAGCTTGAGCACTCAAATGGTTGGGTAGTTTGAGGGTGAGTTCTATTAGTAGCTGTCCCTGTTGATTTTCAACATAAATGCCACATCCTGTGATTCTGGTCCCATTTTCTATGGTGGATGAACCATCTACATAAATTCTCATGGCTGAGTCTGTCTGTTGGGTGACTGTTTGTTGTGTCCCTGATCATCTCTCCTGTTGTTTCAGAATAAACAGATCTGTGGGATCCTTTGTGGCTATAACCTGACACTCATGTGGATCTCCCCCATAATTTAAATTATCTGCCAGGAACATGGGCACTTTATATTGATGTCTCTACCCTATAGTAGTAGCGTCCAATGAGAAGCTGGGTTGGGGTGTGTTCAGGGAGGATGGTTATTGAGTTCAATCTGGTGATATAAGCGAAGTGCTGCACAGTACAAAATACCATGAGCAGGTGTCATTCACACCCAGTGAAGCCTTGTTTGACTGGGTCTAATACTTGTGACGCATAGGCTACTGGGCCTGGTCTACCATGTCTTTGTTGTAATAATACTGCTGAAAGTGTGTGGTCGGTAGCTGCAACTTATGCACATGGTAGATCCGGGTCAGGGACTAGTAAGGCTGGTATTGTGGCGAGGCCGTGCTTTAAATCAGCTACTGCAGCTGTGTGCTGCACAGTCCACTTCCAGGTTGTGTTTTTCTTTAGCAATTCAGAAAGTGGGGCTGCCTTGGTGGCGAAGCCGTCTATATGGTTCTGACAGTACCCTACTAGATCTGGGAAAGGTTGGAGGGCACTCACATCTTGGGGCTGTGGAAGGTGCACGATGGAGTCTATCATTTTCTGCTCAATCTCCCTCTTCCCGTGGGTAATCGCTGCACCTAGGTATATAAAACTTGGGTTGAAGAATTTGGGTCTTTTTCGGGTTGACTTTGCAGCCTAATGAATGGAGCAGTGCGAGTAATTTATCCAGCAATGTTATATGTTCCTCTTTCGTGTTAGTCTGTACAATAAATCATCTACATATTGGACCAAGCACTCGGGTCAGGAAAACTTTTCTATCCCAGTAACTAGTTGCCTGTGAAAGATGGACGGGGAATTATGGCAACCCTGTGGTAGGCAAGTCCAAGTGTATTGCTGTCCTTGGAGGGTAAAGGCAAACTTGTACTGGCAAAGATGCTTTAAAGGGATGGATTGGAAGCTATTACTAATATCTAGTACCGTGAAAAACTTTGCCTGGGCTCCCTATCTCATCATGGAGATGGGGCTTGTCGCTACTGTGGCAGCCGTGAGGTTATAATCTTATTTAATTTCCAGTAGTCAACCGTTAACCTCCACGATCCATCTACCTTCTTCACAGTGCATTATTTGTGGATACCACTCGTCTCAACAGCCCTTGCTGTAATAGACCATCAATTACTTTGGCCACCTCCTCCTCTGCCTGTCTGGGGAAACCGTATTGTCTGTCTGGTTTCGGATCCAGCCCTTCAATTAACACCTCCCCAGTATCGGGCCACAATCATGTTTATGCCGTGCAAACACCCCATCATTTCTTTGATGCACCTCCCTGATGGCTGGATCACTGCTAATTCTTAAAGGATCAAACCAGAATTCCCCTATTGTGCTAACCGTATTAGCATATGTCCTGACTGGAATGATTGATGGTGCTCTGCTAATCGTAGCCATCTGCTAAATGCATCGATTAGCTGGATGGAATGAAAGATTGCATTTATTCATATAATTGGACCCCAGGATGTGTTCAGCGCTTGGGGGAATGTCAACTAACACCATGTTACCGAGACAGACCTGTACAGGGCTTGTAATGCGTCCCTCCTACATGTGTCCTGAGAATCCACTGAGTGTAACTGTACCTGTAGTGGGCCAAGGGATGTCTGTTTTTAATTTTGATACATTTAGGGTAGTTCGGGAACCTCCGGTATCCTAAAGGAATTCTACAAGGTGGCCTCCTACCTTGCCGTTAACAAGGGGTCTCCCTCCGCTATCCCACCTGATGCCACAGATTCAGGTTGGGGATGCCGGGCACCGTCAATCTAGGTTTCCATAGGCGGGGACAGTTGGATACAGCGATGAGCTCGTGCTTACGGTATGCATGGGGTGACCAGGACCTTCCACCAGAGGTGGGTGGTGTTCTCTCGTACCTAGGAGCTGGCCTAACTGGGGGAGCCAGTAGTCCTAATAGTCTCGGGGACCATGTATATGGTGGCGGGGGTCTTGAGTGAAGTGTCCTGGCTGCCTGCAATTAAAACATGTCCCTCTATCTCTCCCCAGGGCTGCTAAGGTGGAGCTGTATTTCTCTGGTGTTGGTTATCCCCTCTACCCTCGTTTTTCCAAACTGAACCCTGGCTAGCCCTCATTGGAAACATTTTCACCTCCCTTTCTCACCGTGACATTGGGACTCCCTGAACTTCCTGTTCCCAGACTTGGGCTGTCGGAGAACCCATTCTTTCTTTGTGTGTGGTCTCTGCAGGGTCAAAATTAGGGCAGGCTTTCTTGCCTTGCTCTATGGTGTGCGAGACTAATGTCCTAGCCCATTTGGATTAAACAGCCTCATTTAATCTAGCCCGATCTAATTCCCCAAATACTCCCATGAAGTGGATCCATAAGTGACCGGCAAAGCCAGTCAGATGTTCCCCTTTCCTCTGTCTGTATTTATTTAACCCATCTACAGGATCCCCTTTATTAAACCCTACCACAGTCAATATCACTTCCTTAATTTCATTTAAGGTTCCTGAAACTGGTTCAGCCGATGGCTCAAACGTTGTGATCTTATTTGTGATTTTGGCCAATTGTGCCACCGTAAACAGGGTCGTATGTGTAACAGCTGGGTCCTGAGACTGTCCTACCTGATGTTCAATCGTCACTGGGTGCATCGGTAGTGGAGGTGAATCTGGGGGCGCAGTGACAATGACTTCCCTTAGGAAAGATGGTGGTGGACCCCAACCCTCGGTTTGCATAAAGTCTGGCCTTCTCCTTTAACTCTCCCCAATCCGCACTCTCTATCCCCTCTTCCTCTACTGTCCTGAAGGTACACATAAATCCATTTTGAACTGATAATAGGGATTCCAGCTGTAAAATTTCTCACTGGCATTTGGAGTGGTCAGCAGTTGCCTGTCTCTGTTCTTTACTGGATTGAAGTAGTGCTTTTATTGCCGCCTGCAGATTAATGCACTTGGCTTCCAATCGTGCTACCACCCACTCGGCTTTACCTTTGGCCAAGGCAGCACACTGGGTGTCTTGGTAGGCTCTCTCATACTGGGTTTGAAAATTGCCCAGATGTAATAAATTGCCTGGTTGATTCTCTTTAATTCATCTACGTCTCTGTCCTTTTCAGCTCTTATCTGCCCTATCCTCTCCTGCTGTTGTTCCTTTAGTTTCTTAATCTCCTCCTCTTCCTCCTGTGTCACTTCCATTCCTCCAGTTCCTTACGAACTGTGTTTAACTTCTTTTCTGTTCCTAGCAGCTGTCCTAAGCAGCTCACATTGGCAATTTCTTTCTCACTTTTAAGAACATAAGAACATAAGAAATAGGAGCAGGAGTAGGCCATCTCGCCCTTCGAGCCTGCCCCGCCATTCAATAAGATCATGGCTGATCTGTCGTGGCTCAGTTCCACATTCCCGCCCTCTCCCCATAACCCTTAATCCCCTCTCTTATCAAAAACCCATCAACCCGCGTCTTAAAAATATTTAGCGAGGCAGCCTCCACCACTTCAACGGGCAGAGAATTCCAGAGATTCACCACCCTTTGAGTGAAGAAGTTCCTCCTCAACTCCGTTCTACACCGCCCCCCCTTTATCTTGGGGCTGTGCCCCCTAGTCCTACTATCCTTTCTGAGCGGGAAGAGTGTCTCCACCTCTATCCTTTCCATCCCATTCATCATCTTATACATCTCAATGAGATCTCCCCTCATTCTTCTAAACTCTAACGAGTACAAGCCTAGTTTATTCAGCCTCTCCTCATAGCTCAACCCCCTCAACTCCGGCATCAGCCTAGTAAACCTCCTCTGCACTCCCTCCAAGGCCAAAATATCCTTGCGTAAGTACGGCGCCCAAAACTGCACACAGTACTCCAGCTGCGGCCTCACCAATGCCCTATACAGCCGCGGCAAGACCTCCCTACTTTTATATTCAATCCCCCTCGCTATGAAGGCCAGCATCCCATTCGCCTTCCTGACCACCTGCTGCACCTGCAAGCTGGGTTTTTGCGACTCATGCACAAGGACCCCGAGGTCCCTCTGCACCGTCGCCTGCTGCAGTTTTTCTCCACGTAAGTAATAATCCTTCCTACCATTATTCCTACCAAAGTGGACCACCTCGCACTTGCCAACATTAAATTCCATTTGCCAGTTCCTGGCCCATTTGCCCAGCCTATCTAGATCCTTCTATAGACTCTCCACACCCTCTGCACAATTTGCCGTTCCACCAATCTTTTGTCTGCCCGTTTTCCCTGAACTTTCCTTCGGTCATCCCAATACTTCTGCCCTAGGGATCCCAGTCCCGTCTCAGTATTGGCACAAGATTCTGCCCATAGAGGCTACCCTTTCTTCTTAATAAATTCCCTGATTTTTGTTTCCCATATGGGACACTTCTCTGTCTCTGTGCTGTTTCCTGCCATTCTATATTCAACGACAAGGAGTAGGGAGTTGATCGGATTGTGTGTATGGCTTTGGACTATGTTCCGGTCCTAATTCCTCTGGATTCTAATGTAAACGTATGGAGTTTACACTATCCTCCTCATTAGTAACAATAAACAATTTCCTGAAAGCAGTTATTTATCTAATAACGAGTTTACACCTGTTGGTTCTAAGTTTTAAATTATCATTTAATATAGATTCTGTGGGATTCGATATTGGAGCAACAAAGTTACTTCTTGTCGAAGTCCCAGCAGAGTCACCAATTGTTGTGCCTGCACAGTTTGTTTTAAGCCTCATACGGTGGTCAAATAACCGCGAGTTGACGTCTTGTTAGTACAACCAATATTTATTTAAGACACACAATCAATAATCACCCACCCGACCAACAGTAAGTTATTGTTACAGAAAATACTAGAGTTCAAGTCCAATACAAGACCTTGACTTAACTTTATGTGACTGGTAAGTACCCAAGCAGATATTGGCCTTTATCTGTGTGCTGGTCTTGGTAGTCGTCTGCATAGTCTGGTCCTTTGGTCTGGTCTGGCATTCTGGCTTTGGTCTTCCTTCCTTCTCAGTTGTGGTGGCTCTCCTTGTGCTGATGGTCGCTGGTGATGGTCACCACTGTTGTAGCTCATTGGTGAGGTCAGAGAGAGAGGGAGATTCTTGGTTGTGCAGCACCCTTTATAGCTCGTTGGGTTTTGTCCTCCTTTTGGCCATTGCCAATCAATCGATCAGGATTTGATCACCCTGATCGATAAAGTCTAATCGGATGCTGCCACACCAATCTCTGGGTGCATCCCAACGGCCATGTCTGCAGGTGCTGGGGGCACATAGAGTTCACACCTCCCTCCCAAGTATGGGGTTATGGCACCCTTCTGCCTGGTAAACAATTCAGTTTGACCAGAAAGTCTCTTTGTCCTGCAGATGACCCATATCCTGCGTATTCACCCATCTGGGTTGCAATCTCTGTCTTTTAGGCTGCAACCTGTTGTTTTAGTTCTTGCCCAATTGTTCCAGAGTGCTTTACAAATCGCCATTTTAGATGGCCCATTTGGCCACACTACTCAATCTCTTCTCATAAACCGTCTTTAAGTTCAGAATCATGATGAAAGAAACTATGGAAAATCATTACCAATGGATGACCTTATTCAATTCAACCTGTCCACTAACAAATGAGTTGATTCTAATCTTACTGGGATGTGCTAGGCATCCCCAGGGGAGTAATTTTTAAAGGCAGACACGTCATCATACTGGAAACTTTGTGACCTGATAATCTTTGACAACTTTATCACTCACACCTGGGTCAGTGACTGATTGGTCAGTCAGTTATAAATAATGACATTGAAGAAGAGCATTTGCCAAGTCAACACAAGAACATTGACTCTATATGAAGTTCCTAGCCATCCTTGGTCCAAAATTACACCTGACCTCTTTCATATCAAGAGCACTAATTTTATCATCATCGTTGACTACCAAGTATCCCATTATTCGATAATTGCACTATACATCCAGTGTACCTGTTGTCCACATTCAAAGTGCTATCTTGAGTTTATTTGCTGTGCCTAGGGAGATCATTAACGGTAATTGTTCCCAATTTATTGATAAGCGATTTCAAGAAATATTTGAGAAATAAAATATCGATCACACTACTGTGCCACCTCATTAGCCTAGCTAAATGAATGATCCGCACAAATGGAATTCTTAATTCTCAGATATAGGCACAAGAAAAATCTGCACATTTCAAAGTTACTTCTGAGAGTGACGCCTTCAATGCAAGTATTCTATCATTGACAATGCTCAATTTCAGCAGTACCAACTTGTCCATTCTTACCCATTTTACTTTGTCAGAAACTGGACAGCATCTTTTAAAACTGTAAAAAAAGACCAACAGGCACAATAAAAATGCAGGTATAGAATTGCCAAGTTTACAGCTGGAACAAGTTCACATCCATGATCCTACAGAAGACACATAGCAACTAGTCGATGTGGCAAGGATTTGTTCGGCAACAAGGTCCTATGTAGTCATTATGTAGAAAGATGCAACAGTGAGTCATAACCAAGGACAAATCAAATCTATTCCAGCTCCTCAACCACCACACAGTCCTAATGCATTGAGAGCAAGATCTTAAATGCAACCAGGAGCACCATCCAGGAATGATAACCCCACAAATCTCTGGGAGCAATTAAAGAAACCTCCAGGCAACATTACCATTACAGGATTTGGATGTATTTGGAGATTACCTCAGTGCTTTAGAGACTCAAAAACTCATTTGTTCTCTATGCTTATGTAATAGTAACTAAATATGACCATTTATTTTAAATAGTTATACTTCTTTAGAAGTGCAGGAAGTATCTTTAAAAAGAAAGGTAATATACCTTTAAAGGATAGGAGCATAACATCACTAGAAGGGAAATGTGTCATGCGATCCAAATTGGTTTCACTTTTGCCTTTAAGCAGAGTACACTCAGGCACCTCTGCTGCTGATGTGCCTTCAAGCTTTTTCCTTTTTTTTAATAAATGTTGCTACATGTCTCCTCCCATAAATGAAAACACAACATGTTATTCAATCCTTTATGAATGATTTGCACGATTATATCATTCAAAAACCACATGTTATATTCAACTACTAATTTAAACACCCTCCAAGCATTTCAGTTTAATGTGGCAAACAAAGACAGGAGTCAACCCTTAATTCTTTTAACAATCTCCCTTTATTTAACACTTTAAGCACCAACTCAAACTTAACTAGTTGCAACAGTTATTCTTTTACTGAGTTTTAACTCTTAACTAAACATTAACTCTAATTATTTAAATGAAAATAGATACCACCGGGTTTTGGGGAACCTTGGCTGGGTCTGTTCCCAGTATAGAATCTATCCTCGTAGTCTTCTCTGAAAATGTTCCTCTTGGCACATTGCTGTGAAGGTGAATCTCTAGAGTTGGAGCTAGAGACAAAAGACTGCACATGTCTTTTATCTACATATTGCTTCAGCCATTCCAGAAAGTTCTTGGGCATCCAATCAATTGTGTAACTGGAAACCAATCACATGACGCAAAGAGCCAATGAAATTTCTTGTAAACGACACCATGGTGCTTAGTTCAGTTTGCTCATGTCACCTATAAAACTCAATGCCATAGAGCCTAGCTCCAGCTAAACAACTCTCCGTATTTGATCAACATAGGAATTTTCAGGTCACAGTTCCCAGACCAGGTAATTTCTCACAGCAACTTTACGACCTACATCTGTTTTTAATTATAAGTTGACTAAAATCCCAGCATGCTTATCTCTCAGCCAGAATAGCCCTTTAAGGCCAATAGGATCTCTTGTGTCGGCCTGCTTTTGTTCTCTTTCACAGTCAAACCTTGCCCTTTTTGTACCAACTGCTTCAATTTCAGACCTGATTTACTCCTTGTCGATCACCACTTCAACTACCCACATATTTTGTATGTTCTTTTATTTCCATTATTTGTATTTTTCCTTACGTAACCATCATAGGCATCAAACTATTTCCTGTTATTCTTTTAAGGGTTCCATGGCCAGAATACTTCAGCCATTCATGCCGGTGGGATTCTCCAGTCCCGCCGGCAGTGCATCCTAGCCCGTGGGTTTCCTGTCAGCGTGTGGTGACCTTATTGGGAATTCCCATTGACAGTGGTGGGACCAGAGAATCCCGCTGAAAGCAAACAAGGCGCCTCCTCAGGCTACCGGTGGGAAATATGTGACTGGGAAGCTGGAGAATCTGACCCGATGTCTCTGCTTTCCGTCTCATTCCGCCTTTCTCATTTCTATGTTTTTTCTTCATTTTTTTTAGTTCAACACTTTAAAACATTAAACCGTTTGCAAGATGTGGACTGACCTTTTGTATGTCTTTAGCATGTTTAATTTTTGTTTTAGAGATTTAGTGTGGTATTTTAATTTTCACTATCTTCTGATATTCAAATACACAGGGTGTTCCATCAGAGAATAAATCTTTCTGGTTAAAGACTCACATATGATTTCATTAAATTAATATACAGGTGGTCGTATACAATACCAAGAGACATAATTAGTTTCATACCAGGACCAGAACTTGCTATTATCAAAACAGAAAATGCTGCAAATACTCACCAGGTCTGACAGCATCTGTGCAAAGAGAAACAGTGTAAATGGGTTCAGGTCGATGACCTTTTGTCAGAATGGGAAAAGGTAGACATGTAATCAGGTTTAAGCAAGTTCAGAGGCAGTGAAATGGGGAGATGGGGAAAAAATAAAGGGAAGGTCTGTGATAGATTGAAAGACAGGAGAGATTAATGACAAAAGGAATGAAGCTGCAAGGCAAAAAGGTGCGCTAATGGGACAAGAAGTGATCATTCTTCTGTACGCTTTAGGGTTAGTGTTTAGAACAAATTGAATGAAAGGCAGCAGTGCTTATAAAAGCATTGTTGATCATTTTATGACATAGGGTGGCATGGTGGCATAGTGGTTAGCACTGCTGCCTCACAGCAGCAGGGCCCTAATTCAATTTAGGCCTTGGGTGACTGTCTGTGGGGAGTCTGCACTTCTCTCTGGATCTGCGTGGGTTTCCTCCAGTTGTCCCAGTTTCCTTCCACAGAACAAAGATGTACAGGTTAGGTGGATTGGCCATTGTAAATTACCCATCAGTGTGGCAGATGTGCAGCTTAGATGAATTAGCCATGGTAAATGTGTGGGGTTATGGGGATAGAGTGAGGGGGAGGACCTGGGTCAGATGCTCTGTCAGAGAATCGGTGCAGACTTGATGGACGAAATGGCGTCTTCTGCACTGTAGGGATTCTATGATATAACATAAATACAGCAATATTTTCATTACTGGCAATTGCGACATTATGTATTTTATAATTGAAGGTTTCTATCCTGTAGCATCTATCAACTTTCTTAACACCAGTACAAATAGCATAATCAAACAAATTATATTAAATTTAAATGTTAACCAATGAGTTTTGAAAATTAGGCTCAAATAATATTGGTTGTTCAAAATGTTTCTGCAAAACATTACTACAAACCATGAATTAGAAGGAAGTAGCACTTAAAAACTAATGATAAATTGGTGTCAAATTTATCAACTACTTTGCTTAAATTTGAAAAAATGGGGCAATCATTTTTACCATCTACGAATCTCAATTTTTAAAGCTAAATGTAAATGTTTTAAAAAGATGTCTATCAGTGTATTTTATATGTTCAGAATTATCAGCAATGCAATACTGGACAGAAGGGTCAGATAGTGATTCCAGTGACCTATTCAGGAGCCTTGGTTTTCTCAAAGGGGTGGAGATGCCGGCGTTGGACTGGGGTAACACAGTAAAAAGTCTCACAACACCAGGTTAATGTCCAACAGGTTTATTTGGTAGCAAACACCACTAATTTTTGGAACGCTGTTCCTTCGTCAGGTGAGTGGAGAGTTCTGATCACAAACAGGGCATATAAAGGCACACACAGTATACAGGATACTAATTAGAGTGCGAGTCTTTGCAGCTAATAGCAGATTAGCCCATTTTGAAATCCATGGTCCACCCATTTTAAATCTGTTAGAAATACAGAAAATAGGAGCAGGAGTAGGCCATTCAGCCCTTTGAGCCTGCTCTGCCAGTCTTTTTGATCATGGCTGATCATCAAATTCAATATCCTTCTCCCGCATTCCCCCAATGTTCCTTGATTCCTTTAGCCCCAAGAGCTATATCTAATTTTTTCTTGAAATCACACAACATTTTAACTTAGAATCTTAGACTCTGACAGTTCAGAAACTGGCGCCCATTGAGTCTGCACTGACTCTCTGATAGAGTATCTTACCCTGGCCCTATCCCCATAACCCCATTTATTTACTCTTCTAACCCTCCAAGCTACATTTTTTGGGACACTAAGGGGCAATTTACCATGGCCAATCCACCTAAGCAGCACATCTTTGAAATGTGGGAGGAAACTGAAGCACCTGGAGGAAACCCACACTGACACAGGGAGAACGTGCAAACTCCAACAGTCACCCAAGGTGGGAATTGAACCTGGGTCCCTGACACTGTGAGACAGCAGTGCTAACCATTGTGACACCACGCTGACCCTAGCTACTTTCTGTGGTCACAAATTCACCACTGTCTGGGTGAAGAAATTTTTCCTCACCTCAGTATTAAAAGGTTTATCCCTTAATCTCAAACAATGATCCCTAGTTCTGAACTCCCTCACCATCGGGAACATTCTTTCTGAATCCACATGGAGAAGCTGAATCATATGGCTTCCTCCAGAGACTCTCAAGAGGGTGAGGCTGAAGTGGTTAAGCTGCTTCTGAAGAATGTGTAATTTAGTGCAATGGAAAGCAGACCGCTTTATTCTGGCAACCTACACAATGTTTATCATGACACTGATTGGCATCACCATCATTTGAATATCAGCAAGATCCCCATTAATTTATGTAGCCAAGTATCGCTTAAAAAAAATTTCTTTGCATTTCATGTTCCTGAAATAAAAGGATGGCATGGTGGCACAGTTGTTAGCACTGCTGCCTCACAGCGCCAGGGATCCGGTTTCAATTCCCGGCTTGGGTCACTGTCTGTGTGGAGTTTACATCTTCTCCCTGTGTCTGTGTGGGTTTTCTCCAGGTGCTCCAGTTTCTTCCCACAGCGCAAAGATGTGCAGGTTAGTTTGATTGACCATGCTAAATTGCCCCTCAGTGTCAGGGGGATTAGAAGGGTAATATAAGGAGTTACGGGGATAGAACCTGAGTGGGATTGTTGTCAGTGCTGGCTCAATGGACCAAATGGCCTCCTTCTGCACTGTAGGGACTCTATGATTCTTCATAATGTAACATGCTGTTAATGTAATTGAATATCATTTTAGCATCAAAACATTTAACTTTCATATTCTAAGTAGAATATTCATGTAAGTACCCATTTCTGATGAATGTATTGGTTCAACTTAACTTTGAATCAAAGGAGCATCAATTTTAGGAGAAAGGAGAGGTTTTCATAGTAATTTCATTGCAGTGTTGGTGTAAACTTACTTTTGAAACTGATAAATAAACTAAAAAAAAGGTTGTTCTTCAAATGTATTCCATACTAATGCGATTCATTTCAGCAATGACTATCAATGGATTATCACTATGTGTCTTCTCCTTCAAAACATGTGGGTTGACATCTGTAGCTAACTAAGAAAATGTTGTTCATCACCATTAAATAATGTAACCAGGGAACTGGAGGGAAGCAAACTTGTTCCTCAAAAAAAAATCAAATCGTTTGATTTCAACCACAAAATGTTGTAGCTGAAGTCTAAACCTGAAAAAATGAACTGAAGTTTTAAGTTGCGCAAAATTGACTTTGCCAAAGCACTCTATAGTGACCATTCAGTCTGTCCACTATTGTAATCAATCTTAATGTTTACTATGTTGTATAGAAATATAATCAATAGAAAATATAGACTTTCATTCAATAGCTGAGAAGCTGAAAGAAAATAGTGATTGAAATATAATTGCAGCGTTCTTTAATACTTCCAGCTAAGAATCAAATATGTTCAGCTATTATTGTGCTATGAAAAGTACAGCTGTTAGGAAATGTGATACCTAAATCCCTGTAAACCCATTCATGCCTGTGTGCCGAACTCAACAAAGCTGTAAAATGGTAGTAATCCACGGAAGATTGAATTTGAGTTGTTAATGTAAAAGTATCCTTGATCTTAAACCACCTACTCAGCTTGTAGGTCACCTTTCTTTTCATACCTGAGTATATCAAAGCCTTTTGACTGCAGATATCAAACACTGCTCTATTCCAAGGATAAACTGCAGATTAGATTCAGTGAAGCATTAAAAGTAAAACTGAACCTAAGTATCTAAGAAATGAAAAATTCCACTGCCCTGCCTTATTTTATACATTGATAAAAGTGGCCAACATAGACAAGAAGCATGCTGACGCTTGACAAGAATTTCAAAAGTAAGTAAAGTTCAATGGCCCATAATTGTATTTTCTCATGTGAAGATATGAACTAATTTACTTCACATTTTCAATACGTTATTAAGTGGCATAAAGTGGTGCAACTGGAGTAAACTATAAAAGGACAAATATCACATAACTTTAACCTTGGTGTTCAGTGACTGGTTCCAGAACTCCAAAATCCTGTTTCTCTTGTATGCATTTTTTTCAAAGCTGTTATTTGGTTCACTGCTAATAACAATAGAATTAGCATTTTCCCTGCCTCAGAACCTATATTTGTTGGATGCAGTGGGGACCTGAGAAATCAATACTAAACTGCTGCTGCTAGAGGTCAAACCTCTTGAACAAGTCAATACAGGCTGCTCCAAAGGCCTGTATGTGAAGAAGTATGAGCAGCAATGGGGAATTTTCCAACATGAAAAGAGAGAAGAATCACAGAAAATGCACTACTGCAGATACTCATTGATAGAACCCAACAGCACAGGATGTGTGGGTTGGAAAGTGATCTTCATAAGCTGCATTTGATCTGGCAAACATGTTCTGGTACAGCAAAAGAAGTACTTGTGTGCCTTACATGGCAGAATGTATAGAGAAATGCCATAGTAAAGAGCCAGTCAAGGGTACTTTTTATTATTTATCGATGTTGAAGTATCTCATGTTTAACTGTAAATTGAGATCAACAGAAGAAACAAAGAAGAAACAAAGAGCATTTTATGTAGTACTTTACACATCACAGTTCTTCGGTGTCTCAAGTTAACTTTGTTAGGCAAATTCAACAGTCTATTTGTGCACAAAATATAAAATAAGATAAATGACCACGTAATCAATTTTTTGCTGTTGTTTGAGGGACAGAAGCTCACAAGAACTACCTGCTTTGCTCCAAATATTTTTATTAGATCTTTTACATCCAACTGAACAAATAGATTAAACATAGGGATATGGGAGCCTTCCAACCCTGGTCTGACATTTGTTTAGATCATGTCCAATCTGTTTTTTAACTCCATTTACCTGCCTTCATTACATATCCTTTATTGTGTTTGCCAAACAAAATTCTACCTGAGTTGTTAAATTTTCTATTGACCTAGTCTCTAGATAGCTGCAGCACTTTGTGAGGGTTTCTTGACATAAACCCTAACGCTCAGACTGTACAGTCACCTGTGACCAACGTCAGTCTGGTGTCCAATTTGGAATAAAGAGGAAAGTCTCAGGTTGGTACCCTTCAGTTGTCTCAGTGGTAGACAATGAAGTGGGTTATTTAAGACACTGACCTACCAGTCCCTGCACATCCCATCTACACCATCAATAACAGTTTCTACCAAGGCCTCCCAAGATAATGGGGAAGAGCAGTAAAAACAATATGAGGGCAAAAGCAGAATGTGTTTGAGTGCTGGGCATTACCAATGAACTCTGCAGCAGTTGCAGCCTGAATGGGATCATTTTGGATGCTGCTAAGAACTACTGCTGTTGCCTGATATAAGGTAACAACTTTCTGATGTGTTACATCCTTATTCTTGTCACTGTTCATCCTTTGATATCAAAGAAAAAAAGCCAGAAAACCATCCTTTTTTTTAGAATGAATTCTTTGGTGAGTAATGTGACCTAATTTTTCGCAGAATGATCTTCCCCTGATGAGAGGTGGATCCCAGATACATATGAGTGGGAATCTTAATTTTTCAAATGACACATTTGACTTGATTGAATTTGATTAAATATTGCCACATGCATTGGCATGCAGTGAAAAGTGTTGTCTCTTGCACACTATACAGACCAAGCACACCGTTCATAGAGAAGGAAAGGAGAGGGTGCAGAATGTAACAATATAGTTATAGCTAAGATGTAAAAAAAATCAGCTTAATATAAGGTGAGTCCATTCAAAAGTCTGATGGCAGCAGGGAAGAAGTTGTTCTTAAGTCAGTTGTATCTCTTTCCCGACGGAAGAAGGTGGAACAGAGTATGTTCAGGGTGTGTGGGGTCCTTGATTATGCAGGCTGCTTTTCCAAAGCAGTGGGAAGTGTAGACAGGGTCAGTGGATGAGAGGTTCGTTTGTGTAATGGACTGGGCTTCGTTCACAACCCTTTGTAGTTTGTTGCAGTCTTGGATAAAGCAGGAGCCATATCAAGCTGCGATATAATCAGAAAGAATGCTTTCTATGATGCATCTATAAAAGTTGGTGTGAGTCATAGCTGACATGCTGAATTTCCTTGGTCGTATTGAGAAAGTAGAGGCATGATGCCACTTTCTCAGGTAACATTAATATTTATCATCAATGGCTAATTTTATAGTAAGAGGGACTTTCGCGTCTACTTTTTTTGCAATACTTTATGATCTTGAGCAAGTTTTCTCCACTTAGGGACATCTATTTGCTCAAGGTAATGCTCAAGAGTCGCTTTTGAACAGTCTTCACATTTCATTCTCTGACCATCATCAAATCGTTTCCCAGTCCTCGATTCCTCTCCTCACCACTCATTCGCCAAGTACTGTCAAACAACTGTCACATACTTGTTGGGAATATCATATTAAAAGCATTAAAGTGCTATAGTCTCAATTCAGTGAAGTGAATGGTGCTTTGAAGCACAGGCAGATTACAGAGTGACTGCATGATATGCCTTAAAAAATTACATATCTGTAGTGTTTAGGTGATCCACAAGATTATAGAGAGAAAGGGCCTATATCAGCTCACACTTGTGCGTGGCATTTTCAGATCAGATGGACATTGAAATAACATTTCCTGAAGAGAGAGGCCAAAGGGAGAAAGTGATGTTTCAGTATGAGTGTTCAGATGATGTCATCAAAAGTTCTGCGACAGGTTTCAGTGAGATTCTTTCCTTTCATTAGTTGTTACAGCTGTTAGCAGCCTGAACGAAAGATAGAACTCTTCCCAGCTGGAACTCTTTTACAGTTTGTTTTGCTTTCCTGCGGCTTAAGAGAGATGGGAGCATCATAGATGTGAACACCTTAAGTGAACAGTGTTAACTTTTGTCACAAAGTGGATGACATTGTTGCTGATGATCTCAATCTTGAGATTCATTCAACTATTGACAGTGGGACATATTTGTCTACAACAGCCCTGTATACTGTCAGAAGGTTGTGGATAAAGTAGTTTCAGAAATCCATCGACTATATGATGAAACTCTAATTTCAAAATGTTAAACACATCTTGATAGATGGTGTGTTCAGTTCACTGCTGGAATTAATGATATTACAAGGAAAACTTGGATCTCTATCCAAATTTTAACATTGAATTACTGCTTCTTTTGACTACCTGTGTTACCATAGACAGAAACATTTCAGGTTTGTTCAATGCTAACAATTATTGAATAAGATCAGTGTTGCAAGGACACTGCATAATGGTGTGGTTTATTCATCCATTGATTACACTGCTTGCCGTAAGTTCAACATCCCTAGTATTCGGAACTTTTTAATCATTTATTTACCCCTTGTGTGAACGTTTTTTTTCCAGGCAAAGTTATAGTGGATGTCATCCAATTGAAATTAGGAAAACAAAAATGAGAGACCCATGCCTTAGCTACTGATTGGTGTCTGCAGAAGTATAATGCCTGGACTGGTTGGAGGCTGATGAGAAAAAGGGTGATGTTTGTTATGCACTAGATTAATTGCCTGTTGTGCCAGCAGCTCAGCCCAGGTAAAGCCAGTCTTGTTGGCAGAGATCAGAGGTCTGAAGAAAAAAGGAGCAGAAATATTAAACGTGGTTATGTCGGTCACAAGGCACACAAGTACTGTTCCCTTAAAAATACTTGGATGCTTTTTCAAAGAATCATACATACAGTGCAAAAAGAGACCATTCTGCCCATCAAGTCTACACTGACCACAATCCCACCCAGGCCCTATCCCCACAACCCCATGCATTTAATCTAGCTAGTCACCCTGACATTAAAGGGCAATTTAGCATGGCCAATCCACCTAACCTTGGAGTATAGTGTTCAATTCTGGTCGCCACACTACCAGAAGGATGTGGAGGCTTTGGAGAGGGTACAGAAAAGATTTACCAGGATGTTGCTTAATATGGAGGGCATTAGCTATGAGGAGAGGTTGGAGAAACTTGGTTTGTTCTCGCTGGAGCGATGGAGGTTGAGGGGAGACCTGATAGAAGTCTATAAGATTATGAGGGGCATGGACAGAGTGGATAGTCAGAAGCTTTTTCCCAGGATGGAAGAGTCAATTACTAGGGGGCACAGATTTAAGGTGCGAGGGGCAAGGTTTAAAGGAGATGTATGAGGCAGATTTTTTACAGAGTAGTGGGCACCTGGAACTTATTGCTGAGGGAGGTAATCAAAGTGGATACGACAGTGACTTTTAAGGGACATCTTGGTAAGTACATCAATAGGATGGGAATCGAGGGATATGGTCCCCAAAAAGGTAGGGGGTTTTAGTTAAGTCGGGCAGCATGGTCGGTGCAGGCTTGGAGAGCCGAAGGGCTTGTTCCTGTGCTGTAATTTTCTTTGTTCTTTGTTGTTCTTTGATCTTTTGGGAGCCCATGTAAGCTTAATGATACAAGAAAGCCAGGAATGGTAGTTAGGAAGGCAAGTGCAATGTTAGCATTCATTTTGAGAGGACTAGGATACAAAAGCAGTAATGTACTACTGAGGTTTAATAAGATTCTGGTCAGTCCACATTTGGAGTGTTATGAGAAATTTTAGGCCTGGTATCTAAGATAGGATGTGCTGGCCCTGGAAAGGGTCCAGCAGAAGTTCACGAGAATGATCCCAGGAATGAAAAGCTTGACATTTGAGGCGTGTTTGAGGACTCTTGGGCTGTATTCGGTGGAATTTAGAAGAATTGGGTGGGATCTCATTAAAACTTACAGAGTACTGAAAGCCTGTCAAAAATGGACATGGGGAAGATGTTTCCATTAGTAGGAAAGACTAGGATCCGCCGGCACAGCCTCAGAATAAAGGATGACCCTTTAGAACTGAGATGACAAGGAATTTTTTCAGCCAGAGGGTGGTGAATCTATGGAATTCATTGCCACAGAAGATTGTAGAGGCCAGGTCATTGAGTATATTTAAGTCAGAGAGAGATAGGTTCTTGATTGGTCAGGGGATTGGTATGGGGAAAAGGTGGGAGATTGGGGTTGAGAAACTTAATGGCCATGATTAAATGGTGGAACAGACTCAATGCGCTGAATGGCCTAATTCTGCTCCAATATCATATGGTTTTAATGCAGTGATATAGCTTGATTCTTCATGTTCAGTCAATCATTGTAATGAGATACGAATAAGGGTTTGCGTAGGGGTTTACATAGCTGCCTTGTGAAGTATTAGCATCCTATAAAAAGCAAAATGTTCCACATTCATGGAATCCAAATCATCACAGGGCAAATGGCTGCAAGTTGGGTGGAATATTTTGGTTATATAGTATTAGTGTTTGTCTACACTAATCACTGCTTTAATAGGGAATGTCTTAGTAAGGAGGTAGCTCAGGAAGTTGAAAAACGGGGTGCAGTGCAGGCTGATCTAATGAGACCAGCACAAACAATGGCAGATATCACTGACTGTGCAAATGAAGGTGAGTGAAATGGCAGCAAGTGGTGCATCATATGATTTTTCTCCTCATAAATTCAATTTAAAGGAACACTGTGTACTGAACTGATAGTTTCACTGTCCAGACATGTACAGGAAGCAGGTCCGCACAATTCTTTGTACAGGAGGAAATCTTTGTGTGATGATAATGTCTTTAAGGGAAACACAGCAGAGTATGTGTCACCTGTCCTGGGTGACCAATAGGCCTCAGAATGTGGAATCACCCTATGGTGAGAAAGGCTCCTAGGCAGATACATTTTGGGAGCTAGTTATAGCCCTTACAGCTGCTATACAATTCTTATTAATAAATACACTTTGTGTTCACAAATGAAGTCTGTGAAAGTACATTTTTACCCTTTTTCTTACCTACTTGAGGTAACATCATAAGAAGCCATCTACTACATCACCAACTGAAAATAATCATTGGGAACAACTGGACAAGAAAAGGTGGTCTATGGAGGATCCCAGAATCATCAGTCAGTACTGTCCCAGAACAAAACTAGGGCTTCATAATGCAAAGGCTGTAATGGCTGCTCTGACAATTTGCATTTCCCTGGGCAGTGTAAGGATTCCTTGCCACGCACTGTCTGGAAGTAAAGCGAATGCAAGGGGTCAGAGGCAACAATCACAAGGGTTGCTTGTCTTTTTGAAAGGTTTTAATGTGACTTGTGGGCTTCCTGGGCACAAGGAGATTGACAGGCATGATAACTAAGCTAGCAATGGGCGTCTGAGTCATGGAGTTTACACTGGAGAAAAGACAATGCTTCAGAATTGCAAGTGGGCATTCGTATATAACCTATATTGGCACAGGCACCTTCCAGACTCCATGCAAATGTGCCTACATTTCCACTGACCCATCACAATTGGATTGGGTCATCTCTAGAGGACATCAACAAATATAATTTAGGGTTCTCTCTGTGCATCTATGTCAATGGTCTGAATTTTTATGCATAATAGCAGGATGACTTAGTGCTGACTGTTTTAGGGGACAAATTAAATAGTCCACACGTGTACATATAAGCACAGAAAGCCAGAAGTTGCTGCTACAGGAATGCTGTTATTCCACAGGGTGCAGTTTTAATCCACATCGATTGAGTCAACATTGAAATTACTGCAATGGTGAGAAATTCCATATTTGTTGTGTTTTACAAATAGTTTAAGTGGTTAGAACTGATGATGCAGGAGTAAATGGATTTCTTTAACCCCACTCTTATCTCAGTTCCTTTATTGCAGAAACCCTCACCCATGAATTTGTTGTTGTTCATCCAACAATAAGGATACTCCTGCCAAAACAATAAAAGAACTAACTTCACAAAGTAAATCAAAGAAAAGGTTTAATAAATCAACTTCATTACACCATCACATAGGCCACTTCCTGGGACACAAATGCCTCCCACAATCCCCATCTGCTTTCTATTTATACTGGGTCAGCTGACCGCCATACCACTTTTGATTGGTTACATTGTCTGGTCAGCTGACCCTCACAGCATGTTATCATTGGTTACATTATAACAATTATCTCTATCTTTGACAATTCCAATGTACTGCTCACTGGTCTCTCCCATTCTATCCTCCAGAAACTTAAGGGAATCTAAAACTATGCTGCCCATATCTTAATACTCAGCAAGTCCCATTCGTCTATCACCCTTGTGTTCACTAACATGTATTGTCTCCTGATCAAGTAATGTCTTCAGGTTAAAATTCTCATCCTTGTTTTCAGTCTCCTCCATGGCCTTGCTCTTCCATATCTCTGTAATCTCCCCGCAACCATCTCATAAATCTGCATTCCTGTGATCCTGCACTCTTGTGCATTTCCAATCAGAATCATACACCATTGGTGGCTATGCCTTCAGTAGGTTCAGCATCAAACTCTGGAATTCCTTCCCTACACCTTTCTGCTTCTCCACCTCACTTTCCTCCTTTTAAGACACCTTCAAAGCCTAACCCTTTGACCAAGCTTTTGGTCATCTGATTTATTGGCCCATAATTTCCAGTGGAGTGGCAACTGAGTCGAGTTGCCATTCCGCTAATAATTTCTTATCTTTAAATCTAAAATCCTATCTCACACCATCTTCCATCTCAGTCTGGGTGAGATCCATGAATGTTTTGTGCTCCCATGACCTATCATCAAGAGTAGCTCTGTCAAACGTAAATAGGCCATGCCCCCTTTTTTGGCAATAGTACATAAAATAAGTGGATAGATTTGTGGGGGTTGAGAGGACAGGGGTTCAGTCAGGAGAGGGGGTCTGTCAGGGGGTGTCAGTCAAGGAGGTCAGTTGAGATGGGCATCAGCAGGGGACATCATCTGAGTGGGGCGTCGGTGGTTAGTTAGGGGGATTTTGGGTAGTCAGAGGGGTCAGTTGGGGGTTGGGGAACAGTGTCTGGTAGTTAGTATGGGTCAGTTGAATGAGTAATTCAAGGGTTCAGTTGGGGGTAGTCAAGGGAATGTAAGTTGTTAGAGTTGGGTATCAGTTGGGAGATTGGGTAGTCGGGTGGGCATGGGGTGAGTAGTCAGGTTGGGTGTAGTCAGGAGTTCCTGCGTGGGTTAGGATAAGTGTCAGGGAAGGTGGAGGGTAGGTGTGGGGCCTTGTGCTGGTCAGAGGAATGTTGGGTGATGGGGTGGTAGTTGAAGGGTCCCAATGCAGGGTTGAGGGATCCTGTGGGTGTTGGAATGTTCCATAAGGAGATTGAGTGGTGAGAGGTTATTATGGAGTGCTGGAGGGATTAAAGTAGAGGGGCAGGGACTCAGAAGTGGTCAGTATAATAGTCCAGGTTAGAAATGGTTTAATTCTTCTAATTGTTCTGAGTAAGAAGTTTGCGATTTAAATTGCATTTTCAGCTGATTCTCATTGCAGGATTATTGTCCATCAGAAGTTTGAACTTTCAGAGAAATTGCTATGTCAGCTGGGAAATTCCAGAGAGATTCCCTAGTGCATATTTGGGATAACCTGCAGATATGACGCCCTGGAGCTTAGAAATTGTGAACCAAATATCTCCTTTGTGGCTCAGTGTCTTACTTTGTTTTATAATGGTCTTGTGAAGAACTTTGGGACATTTCGTTATGGCAAAGATGGAGTTCTCTGGACTCGTGTGCCCCGCTTCCGCTGTCTGCAAGAACAGATATTTTGGAGCTCTGTCAAAACTCTGTTCACAGCAGCAGGACCAGACAATCTCAGCTGTGGGTGAGGTCGGAGAATCCAGCCCACTATATAAACATAAGTTGTTGTTATGTCTCTTTCTGGTTTAAATTTAGTGAGGAATCTTTAATCTGACTATTAGCAGAGCCTCACTCTTGCTTATTATTATTTTCAATGATAGTACAGCAACTAATTTATCATGTCGAGTGAATATAACCAGTGAGCTACAAAATAGCTACATTAATCAAGTAATAAATATCCAGCACAGCTCAGTGGGAGGACTGAAAGTATGTGCCAGTATTCAACACATCATTAATTAAACATGAAAGCAGTATTTCATACCAGACCATTCCAGCTTAACACAAGGTTTATGTCATTCTTGGATCTGACATATTAGATATGAAGACTGTTAGTTCTCAGAAAAAAGCTATTTTAACGTTACATTCATGTTGAAGCTAGCAATGGTGTAAAAAGTATTAGAAAATTAAAGAAAGAAAAACTTACATATATAGTACCGTTCATGAGCTCTGGATGTTCCAAAGTGCTTTAGAGGGCAGCACACTGGCACATTGGTTAGCACTGCTAACTCACAGCTCCAGGGACCCGGATTCAATTCTAGCCATAGGTGACTGTGTAGAGTTTGCGTGCGTTTCCCCCAGGTGCTCCGGTTACCTCCCATGGTCCAAAGATGTGCGGGTTATGTTGATTGGCCATGCTAAATCGACCATTAGCGTCAGGGGGACCAGCTAGGGTAAATGTATGGGGTTATAGGGATAGGGACTCAGTTGGATTGTTATCAGTGCAGGTTCGATGAGCCAAATAGCCTCCCCCTGCACTGCAGGGATTCTATGACTTTACAACCAATGAAGTACTTGGAAGTGTAGTCACTGCTGTACTGTAGGAAACGTGGTAGTCAATTTAAACACAGCAAATTAGCACAAACAGCAAAGTGAATGGGTAATGATGCTGAATGAGGGTTAAATATTGGTCAACACATTGGGGATATCTCCTCTACTCTTCTTGCAAATTGTGTCATGACATCTTTTGTGTTCACCTTGGAAAGCAGATGGGGCCTTGTTTAACATGTCAGCCGCAAGAATCATTCCTGGTCTCATTCTGCATCAGCGGGCCGACACAATGCACATTTCTGCCGCCACATTTTTGAGCATTTTGTTTTTTTAACGGTTGCAGTGTGTAATAATTTTGATTCCAGTGGAAGAAAATAAACATGTCTGACAGATTCAAAAGCTTGGCACAACAATGGAAGGCAGCTCAAATCCAGCTGCTGCTACACTGGTACCGCGATAAACATCAGAAATACAGTCTGCATCCTGCTCCCTCCGTGGGAAACACCAAGAGAGATCTGCTTGTCTTAACACATTTACATAATAAAATGCAACTAGAGGAAATTATACAATGGAGCGCAATAGGGTAAAATAATATGTATAGTGACCTTCACATAAGTAATACCATATCGACATTTGATTTTAAGTTCTTGAAAGTCTCCTTAAGTTGAAATGATTTCAAATAGTTCCAGTGAAACGAAAGCTGTAACATGCCTGTAGACTGTTGTTAGTCCAATTATGAAATAATAATTTCTCCATTGATTCAAATAATATAGCAACAGCTTTTTAAAAGAAGAACTGTCATAACATCCTATAATTGTCTGGATCAATGTTTCAGGACTGATGAATATAGAGCTTTTCACTTTAAATTCAGGCTTCAGATGTGCTTTGACATGAAATATGTGTTATATTGATTAGCTTAGAACCATTGCATGTAGATCGGATTAATGCCAACAGTGCAGAATTCAGTCCATTGCCCCTTGACATTCAATGGTATTACCATCAATGAATCCCAACATCCTGAGGGTTACCATTGACCAGAATCTGAACTAGACAACCCATAAAAATATTGTGCCTACAAGAATAGGTCAAAAGATAGGAATCTTGCAGTAAGTATTTCACCCGTGACTTCCCAAAGTCTGCCCTCCACCTAAAAGGACAAGTTAGGAGTATGATGGAATACTCCCCCCTTGCCTGGATGAGTGCAGCTCCAACGACACTTCAGAAATTTGACACCATTCAGGACAAAGCAGCCTGCTCAATGGGCACCCAGTCCGCAAAGATTCACTCCCTTCACCACTGATGCACAGCGGCAGCAGTCTGTACCAGCTACAAGATGTGTGTGCCACCTACAAGAACTCAACCAAGCCTCCTTAGACAGCACTTTCCAAACCCACCACTATGTGGTTTGATTATATGGCAGGGGTGAGCCATGACTTCCGGATTTTGCTGCATTTTGAGCCTCCGCTACCATTTCCATGGAAAGCTCAAAATCCCCCATTGTTGCACAATTAGGACTTTCTCCCCATTAGTGCGATGTGCACATTATTGGCATGCCCGCATTCATTGGGAAAGCAGCGGAAAGCCAGCTTCCTGGGATATTGCAGTACATGTGGTGCAGGTACATCTACAGTGCTGTTAGAGTTCCAGGAATATGATGTTGGAACAATGAAGAATGGTGGATGAGAAAACCAGAGGAAACCCACACATGTCCAAAGATGTGCGGGTTAGGTGGATTGGCCATGCTGAGCTCGGGCATGACCCCAGTTGGCTGGACACACTTATTATGGTTCAGTTTGTCCTCCAGTGATACAGATAAGGAGAATGCTGATATTTAAGGTGGTGGTGAGATGTGGTAGGCATGGGGCTTGGATGGAAGCTGGAGTGTGACAAGCATAATAACTATTGGGGGAACATGGTGATTGTGGTGAAGGGGAGGGGGAGCCTGGTGTTGGCAAAGGCCAAGGTGGCTGAGTGAGCAATGGAGTTGGTTGTGCGAGAACTGTGCGAGGGGGTGCAGAGGGGAAGCTGGGATGGTTTACCTACCCTGTCTGAGTCAAGAAGATCATCCATCTGCTGTCCCTTCTCTTCTGAGGTGCACCTACACTGACCAGGGCTGCCACTGCATCCCAGACAGGGATGATGACCCTGCTGGAAGGGAATCTCCTGGAGCGGGGGTAGAGTGTGTCCCTACCCCGACTCCATCCAGCAACCTTGTGAGGATTCCCCCTGAAAAGTAAGGTGTGGGTATCTTGGCTGCCATCTCCCGCAGTCATTTTGGAATTAGTGCTGGGAAATGGTTTATGTGGAGTTGCCCAGTGCTTGCAACAGTTAAACTGTGGCAAGGCAGATGAATCAAAGGATATGGATTGCCAGAGTGGTGTGAAACTCGTAGGTATAAAAATTATTACTAATAATATGTCTATGGGAACACTGCAGCAAATTGCCAAGGCCCCTTCCAAACTGTGACCTCCACCATTTAGAAGGGGAAGGACAGCCGATGCATTGTTGCATCATCATTTGAAAATTCCCTTTGTTGTGCCTGCCGCACAGTCTGTTTTAACTATACGGTGGACAAAGAATTGTGAGTAGATTTCTTGTCAGTACAACAATATTTATTTACACACACAATTAACAATCACCCATCCAATCAACAATAAGTTATCTTATAGAAATACTAAAGTTCAAATCCAATACTAGACTTTGACTTAACTTTTATGTGACTGGCAAATACCCAGGCAGATATTGGCCTTTATCTGCATGTTGATCTCCTTAGTCCTCTGCATAGTCTGGTCCTTTGGTCTGGTCTCACGTTCTGGTTCTGGTCTTCCTTCCTTCTTGGGGTGTGGTGGCACTCCTCGTGCTGGCCGTTGCTGGCGATGGTCACCGTTGTTGCTCATTTGTGAGGTCAGGGAGAGAGAGAGAGAGAGGTTCTTCTGTTGCGCAGCACCTTTTATACCTCATTAGTTTTCACGCCCTTTTGAGCCATTGCAATTAATCGATCAGGACTTGATCAGCCTGATCAATAAAGTCCAATCTCTGGGTGTGTCCCCAATGGCCATGTCTGCTGGGGGCACGTAAGTCACACACCTCCCTCCCACATAAGAGGTTAAGGCACCCCTATGTCTGGTAAACAATCTAGTTTGACCAGAGAGTTTCCTTTGTCCTGGAGATGGCCCATACCCTGTGCACTCTGGCTCCTGCAGCTGTAGCCTGTCTTTCTTTAACCAATTTCTTTTGAGGCTGCAGCCTATCTGTTCCAGCGCTTGCCCAATTATGCTAGTGTGCTCTTGCAAACCACCATCTTAGGTGGCCCGTTTGGCCACAACTCTAAGACACACATTGTGACTTGGAACTAATCACCATTCTTCACCGTTCCAACATCAAATTCCTGGAACACTAACAGAACTGTAGATGTACCTGCACCACATGGCCTGCAATGTCTATCTCCACACAGACATGGGGATAGATAATGTGCAAAGTCCACACAGTCACCCAAGGCCAAAATTGAACCCGAGTTCCTGGCGCTGTAGGACAGCAGTGGTAATCACTGTGCCATTGTTTCACCCCAGTTATATCACATTTTGTACATGGACATTGCAATTAATATCTATTCAGTCTTATAATCAATTAAATTTTGGGGGAACAATTCAGTTACAGGGTTGAATGTTTTATTTGGGTTCTTGCTGCGGTACAAGCTTTCAGAGGTTAACCCATAATTCCAAATCAAATATATTGGTCTGATGAAAGATGTAATGTGAAATACTTCCTGCAGTAAAATGGCAATGGGTTATTGTTCCTTCGCTCTTGTGAGAGTAGGAGAAGTAGGAAGTGGTCTTGACTGTCAGCTGAACCGCTGATCATCAATTCCAGTGGGGCACGTGCCTGGGTCATGATTCCCTTGCGGGTTGAGGTAATTCATTTGAATGAGCTGAATAGGATCTGGGAAGTGCTGCCAGAATAGATGGGAATCTTTTCAACTTTCCTACTGGCTGCAATACTTAGAGTGTGATCAGGAGACTCGTGCCCCGAATCTTTAATTCAAGTCCAGCTTCTTGTGTAATCATGTAGCATGATTATAGTTTATTTTGCTGGAAAAATAAATGTCTGGAAAACTACGTCATGCCACAAAAACAGTAAGAAGTCTCACAACACCAGGTTAAAGTCCAACAGGTTTTTTATCACAACACATGATAACGCAGAGTTGCTGAGCAGAGACTGATAGCCAAGTTCTTGGGTTCTTGGGTTCATGTCACATTATCTGTAACCCCCATGATTTGACTGGGCTTGCAAAATCTCACTAACTGTCCAGTTTGGAGACAATACACATCTCTTTAGCCTGTGCTTAATGCTCTCTCCACTCACATTGTCCATACCTTTAAGATTTGATTACCTGTAAAGACTCACATTCCAATCATTATTTTGTAAATTGAGTTTGTGTCTTCATATGCCCTGTTTGTGAACAGAACTCCCACTCACCTGATGAAGGGGCAGCGCTCCAAAAGCTTGTGGCTGGTGCTATCAAATAAACCTGTTGGACTTTAACCTGGCGTTGTGAGACTTCTTACTCTGCTCACCAACACCGGCATCTCCACATCATGCCACAAAAACCTAGACTCTCTCTTGGGAACCATCCTTTCGAACTAACAAAAGAATACATCATAATATGCATAATATACAACTGGATAAACCCAAATAAGAAATAAAGGGAGGTTTTGCACCACTGTGATATATTGCTACATAGGAAAATATCACAAGACAAAAAATATATTGTCGAATAAGGTAAGAGTATTGAAGTACTCTCAGATCGCAAAGAAACTCTTACGCATAACATTGCCAGGGGTTGGTTTAGCTCAGTTGGCTGGACAGCTGGTTCATGATGCAGAACAACAGCATGGGTTCAATTTCCGTACTCATTGAGGTACATCATGAAGGCCTACCTCTTCTCAACTTTGCTCTTTACCTGACGCATGGTGATCCTCAGATTAGCCACCAGTCAGCTCTCCCCCTCAAAAGGGACAGCAGCCTTTGGTCATCTGGGACTATGGTGACATTAACATTATCCTTTTTTATTGAAAAGAAATTGAGAATTCCAAGTCATTAATATGTAGTTCCCTGGCATTAAGAAGAAAGGTAGGGTGGTTTGACATCCTGGCTGTATTTAGCAGGCAATTCAAAGAGATTGATGAGTATGTTTGTCAGTGTATATTAGTTATAGTTGTGTTAGTATTACCTAGCTAAATTCAGAAATTTACAGTTAAGATATTTGGAAATATACACATGCAGGAATACTATTTATTATATCATTAGCCTCAAAATCAACTTCTATCTACCAATTGCCAAACAAATCAGTGAGTTTATACATATAACTTTTGAAGGAACTGTTGATAAGCTGGAAATAATTGTTAAAGATGCTATTATAGGGGAGGCAATGGATGAAGATTTATTTGCTGCACCCAATGACAACATTGCAGTTGACACTGAAGTGATGCAGAAAGACTGAATAATCCAGCAGGGATTCATTTCCCTGGATCTCTGCTTAACTTGCTTCTGTCAATTTAGATTGACCTAAACTGCACTTTCATAAAACCTGCAATAACAGCTTTAACATAATCTTAAATTCACCAAAGATCCTTAGACAGCACCTTCCAAATCCACGACTAATTCCATTTGGAAGGACAAGGGCAGCAGATACCTGGGAACAACACCACCTGCAAGTTCCCTTCCAAACCACTCACCATGCTAATCTGGAAATATATTGCCGTTCCTTTGCAGTCACTGAGTCAAAATCCTGGTATTCCCTCCTTAAAGGCATTGTGGGTCAATCCACAGCACATGGACTGCAGAGATTCAAGAAGGCACCTTCTCAAGGGCCACTAGGGATGCGCAATAAATATTGGCCTAGCGATTTTTAAAAATTCAATCACGGGACATAGATTTAAGCGACATCTATGTCCCATGATTGAATCTTTTAAAATCTGCTATTTTCCTTTCGAAGTGAACTTTACAGATTATTTTGTGCATCAGGACAGCTGTAGACTGTTATGTTAATACAAAAGTAGCTGATTATTGTCGACAAAATGACCAAAAAGTTGAGTACATTGAGGACCTGCATTAGAATAGGTAGTTATCTAGTGAAGGAGACGTCTGAAGGGTGATGTTAGAATGCAATTCATTACTTCACTTCACTTCAAGGACGACCAGCACATATAACCACAAGCTGCAGCATCCTGAGTCATCAGAGAATTCAGTTTAAAGTTAATGATGGGGTCACTTTTAAAGCAGTAAAACTGTAATATTTACTTACAAGAGGGAACATGATGAAAAGGTATACACTAAGAAGTTGGAGAAGATTGACAGAACTGGATTGTCCATTACCCACTAATATGTCACAAACTGCATTTGTAGGTTATGGAATACTTGTCTCTCAATGACTTTTAGGCAGACAGGTCTTTAAGGACTTGCAATTAATGTAAGTATAACTGCAGCCAATTTACATTACGCGATGAATTTTCCCATTCTAGCCGCCATGGGAATCATAGTGGGTTTGGGCAGGCCATAGAATGGACTGTTGACCCTGGGCAGAATTATCCAGTATCGAAGTGAGCGCGGCTAGTAAATTCCATCCTAAATGTGTGACATTACATGTGGCAACCATCTACTGCCCTGATGCTTTCTTCCTTCATTTTTTGCAGGATAGTATTTGATGTAGCTGCAGTGTCCGTCAACTTATTGCTCACAAATGGCCAATGCATTGATGTGTGGACGTAATACTTTAATTCCTTTTCCCACTGAATAGCAATCAAAGTATAATTCAATTACCCAATTCAACCTTCAAAAAAAAAGCAGTAAAATCAGGTGAGGAGGGGTCAATGGTTCCTCTTTTCTCTCTCCTTGTTTGACCTTTCCAGTTCAGTGAGTGTTTAACTGTTTAAGCATCGTTAACATAAAAGGCACAATTAAATAGGTTTTCTTGGGTTTCAAAAAAGGACAGTTTTTATTGTACTTAACCCAGTCGAAGTAAAATACTAAAATGCATTCCAACTTTCACACAGACACAAACCTGATGATCATACACCTACATACAAATAGATTGCTGAAAGGGGTGGGTGAGACCCCACTAGGGACTTCTTCCTTCCATATCTCAGCTGCTTGTGTTGTACTGTAGAGAAAGCAGGTGCTTTGTTATATATTAAAAAGGGTTGCATTTTTGCTTTAAGATCAAGTGATTTGATGTTGATGTCATTAGGGTGTTGCCAAGAATGCTGTTTTACTTTCAGTTTATACTCTGCACAGGTCATGGCTTAGAATAAATCTGTCATTGTTACTTTGAATCCATGTGTGCAAACAACGTTTTCCTTTGGTTCAAAGCTGCGAGTCCTAATATAGTTCGGACACTACATGCTTAAACACGCAAGGGGTGGTTTTGTCAAATTAATGTCACCCAGTGATTCAAATACGGTCATGGTGAATGTATTCCAATGTAACTTAATCAGTTCATGTCTGAGGCTGCTCTAGGTTCCCATTTTCCAAGTGATTAGATTTAATTGCTTGTTGCCACCAAGTTGAGTACCCCAAGTGGTTGTCTTGATGCTTTGCAAATGGGACAGGACATGTTATTCACCCATAACTCTTCCGGTGATGCCCACCCAGGACAAGAAATCCCAACCCAATGTCAGCGGACCTTTAAATGGTCCTTCACATTTTCCATTCTGCCTGCGACAATTCCTGCAGCAGGTGAGACCGGAATATTTGCCCGATTGTCTTTGATAAATTTTTGCAGACTCACATCTCCATCTCAGTTAGCTGGAACGTGAGAGGTACAAATTGTTTGGCCATCTTTAGCTGAGAGTGAAGTCACACTCCAGCCAATGCATTCAAAATCATTATTTGATGTAAAGCATGTTTTCCTAACAATAACAATTCCTAACAATTGATGTGACTTGGATTCCATTTGCTTCCCCTCACCTAATGCCACTGCTTACATGTGCACTTTCATGCATTCTACTATTTTGTAAAGCTCACAATCTAAATCCTCTGAGCTATGTGCTGATTCTGGCAAATGTTGGTAGTAAACAGGGCAGTGGGAGGTGCTGATGAATTGCGCACACTGATATGTTGCTTTACCCACGTCTAGAACAGGAGCATATGTTGGAACACTGTTTCCAAGAGGTACCTTCAAACACAGCTTATTTTGCAAAATATTTTATTTTCTGATTGGACCACCACAATTTAAAAGCACAATTAGACAGAGATTGGAAAAGTCAGCAGAGAACTTTTTTTTCTGCGTTTCTGCAAGGGTTGTCCAGATCTCTTGCTATAATTTCAACAAGAAGTCAGTCAAACCTCTGCCACCAACCACATGCTATCCTTTCCAACCCTGACCTCCCATCTCACTCTTCATCTACCATAGCATAAGCAGCTGGAAACAATAGTTTAAAATGTAAATTTTATTTAATTTTTTTTGACGCTCAGTCAATCACTTCTCCTGATGTTAACTCACACTGAAATGAAGTTACTGTGAAGGTGGAAGTTTGGGTTGGGACTCAGAGAAATTCAGGCCATGATTACAAACAAGAACAGCAACTGAACAATTGCAGCAAATTACAAATGCTCTTATACTGGGAGCACGATCTTACTGGCCATTCACGCCATGCTCCTACTGCAGTGATGTTGAAGAATTTGGCGCCCAGCCAAATCTCCATTCACTGCAGCGGGATGAGAAAATCCCATTGGCATGAACAGCCGTAACATTCAGGCCTGGATTTTAGAAACATAAAAACATAGAAACATAGAAAAACTACAGCACAAACAGGCCCTTTGGCCCACAAGTTGCACCGAACTTGTCCCTACCTACTAGGCTTACCAATAACCCTCTATCTTACTAAGTTCCATGTACTTATCCAAAAGTGTCTTAAAAGACCCTATCAAATCCACCTCCACTACCACTGCTGGCAGCCGATTCCACGCACCCACCACCCTCTGAGTGAAGAACGTGCCCCTGACATCTCCTCTGTACCTACTCCCCAGCACCCTAAACCTGTGTTCTCTTGTGGCAACCATTTCAGCCCTGGGAAAAAGCCTCTGAGTATCCACTCGATCAATACCGCTCAACATCTTATCCACATCTATCAGGTCATCCCTCATCCTTCATCTCTCCAAGGAGAAAAGACCAAGCTCACTCAACCTATCTTCATAAGACCTTCGTGTCGTCCGCAAACTTACTAATCAACTAGTTACATTTACAAGGCAACAAAATACTTGTAAATCTCCTCTGCACCCTTTCTATGGTTTCCACATTCTTTCTGTAATGAGGCGACCAGAACTAAGCACAGTGCAACGCTTAATTACATGGAGTAGAACAAGAACAAAGAACAAAGAAAATTACAGCACAGGAACAGGCCCTTCAGCCCTCCAAGCCTGCACAATCATGCTGCCTGATTGAACTAAAATCCCCGACCCTTTCAGGGACCATATCCTTCCAATCCCATCCTATTCATGTATTTGTCAAGATGCCTCTTAAAAGTCACTAACATACCTGCTTCCACTATCTCTCCTGGCAGCAAGTTCCAGGCACTCTCTATGTAAAAAACTTGCTTTGTAAAAAATATCTCCTTTAAACCCTGCCTTTTGCACCTTAAACCAATGCCCCCTAGTAATTGACTCTGCCATCCTGGGAAAAAGCTTCTGACTATCCACTTTGTCCATGCCTCTCATTATCTTGCAGACTTCTATCAGGTTGCCCCTCAACCTCCGTTGTTCCAGTGAGAACAAGCTAAGTTTCTCCAACCTCTCCTCATTGATAATGTCCTCCAGACCAGGCAATCCTGGTAAATCTTTTCTCTACCTTCTCCAAAGCCTCCAAATCCTTCTAGTAGCGTGGCAACAAGAATTGAACACTATTCCAAGTGCGGCCTAACTAAGGTTCTATAAAGTTGCAACATGACTTGCCAATTTTTAAACCCAGTGACCCGGCCGATGAAGGCAAGCATGCCATTTGACTTCTTGACCACTTGCTCCGCCTGCGTTGTCACTTTCAGTGACCTGTGTACCTGTACAACCAGATCCCTCTGCCAATCAATACTCTTGAGGGTTCTGTCATTTACTGTATGTTTCCCATCTATATTAGACCTTCCAAATACATTACCTCACAATTGTCCGGATTAAACTCCATCAACCATCTCTCCTCCCGAATCTCCAACCAATCTATATTCTGCTGTATCATCTGATGGTGCTCATCGCTATCTGCAATTCCACTAACTTTTGTGTCGTCTGCAAACTTACTAATCAAACTAGTTACATTTTCCTCCAAAACATTTATATGTATTACAAACAGCAAAGCTCCCAGCACTGATCCCTGAGGAACACCACTTGTCACAGACCTCCATTCAGAAATGCACCCTTTCACTGCTACTCTCTGTGATCAAGCCAGTTCTGTACCCACCTTGCCAGCTCACCTCTGATTCCATATGACTTCATTTTCTGTACCAGTCTGCCATGATGTATCTTGTCAAAGGCCTTACTTAAGTCCACGTAGACAACATCCACTGCCCTCCGTCATCAATCATCTTAGTCACTTCCTCGAAAAACTTGATCAAGTTAATGAGACACGACCTCCCCTTCATAAAATCATGATGCTGCTTGCTAATACATCCACTTACTTCCAAGTGGGAGTAAATATTGTCTCGAAGAATCCTCTCCAATAATTTCCCTACCACTGATGTAAGGCTCACCGGCCTGTAATTGCCTGGATTATTCTTGCCCCCTTCTTAAACAAAGGAACAACATTGGCTATTCTCCAATCTTTTGAGACCTCCCCTGTAGCCAGTGAGGATACAAAGATTTCTCTCAAGAAATTTCCTCACTTGCCTCTCAGTATTTTGGGGTATATCCCAGCAGACCCTGGGGACTTGTTTACCTTAATGTTTCTCAAGAACCCCAATGCCTCCTCCTTTTTGATCTCAATGTGACTGAAACAATCTACACACCTTTCTTCAGACTCATCATCCACCAAGTCTTTCTCTTTTGTGAATACTGATGCAAAGTATTCATTTAATACCTCGCCCATTTCCTCTGGCTCTATGCATAGATTCCCTTCCCTACCCTTAAGTGGGCCAACCCCCTCCCTGGATATGCGCTTGCTGTTTATATATATCTAAAAAGCCTTGGGATTTTCCTTAATCCTGCTGGCCAATGGCTTTTCATGACCCCTTTAGCCTTCCTTACTCTTTGCTTAACTTTCTTTCAATTTCCCTTGTATTCCACACTTGCTTTGTGTATTCCCAGCCTCCTAGCCTTGACAAATGCTTCCTTTTTCTCTTTGGCTAGGCTCACAATATCTCTTGTTAACCAAGGTTCCTGAAACTTGCCATACTTAGCCTTTATCCTTACAGGAATGTGCCGGTACTGAATTCCTATCAACTTATACTTGAAAGCCTCCCAATGTCAGATGTTGATATGCCCTCAAAAATCTGCCTCCAGTCTATATTCTTCTGTTTCTGCCTAATATTGTTGCAATTAGCCTTCCCCTGATTTAACACCTTCACTTAAGGGCTACAATTATCTTTATCCACCACTACATTAAAGCTTACTGAATTGTGGTCACTGTTCCTAAACTGCTCCCCTACTGAAACATCGATCATCTGGCCAGTGTCATTCCCCAAACCAGGTCTAGTATGGCCCTTCCCTAGTTGGACTATCTACATACTGTTTCATGAAGCCCTCCTGGATGCTCCTGACAAACTCTGCCCCATCCACACCCCTAGCACTAAGTGAGTCCCAGTCAATACAGGGGAAGTTAAAATCTCCCACCACAACAACCCTGTTACTTCTACACCTTGCGAAAATCTGCCTATGTATCTGTTTCTCTATCTCCCACAGGTGTTGGGAGGCCTATAGTAAACCCCCAACATTGTGACTACATCCTTCCTATTCCTGAACTCTACCCATATTTCCTCACTGTATGAGCCCTCCGAGATGTCCTCCTGCAGTACAGCTGTGATATTCTCCTTAACCAATAGTGCAACTCTCCCACCCCTTTTACATCCCCTCTATCCTGCCTGAAACATCTGTATCCTGTTAAGCTGCCAATCCTGTCCTTTAGCAGAAAAAACATTCTCCTGGGTAAGCCCAACTGGACAATACTGACGTTTAACAAAATAGAATTGTAATTTAACAAAGAAACAAAACATTGGAACACCAATGTGGCTGACTGCTCCAATAGGACACAAACTTAAGGTAAAGAGTTACAGAGAATGAGATCAAGTCATAAGATTCAACTCTAGCAAAGAAATAAAGAAAACTCAAGGCAATGGGTCTAAGTGCAAAATATGTGGCAGGACTGGGGCACATAACGCCAATGCAACAATTCTTATTCCAAAAGTCTTTTGATAAATCTCGTGAAATTCTATACGGAATATAACTTGCTGCCCAAGTTGTACGCAAAATGTCCCAGAGACATAGGACTGAATTTTTACCCCAAGACAGAGATGGGTTTGCAATTAGGAGTGCCAGTGGGGTGGCCTCCTTCGGCCAATTTTCAGAAAGGTGACCTTTGAGACAGTGAAAGTACTCAGCTGCCAGTGGCAGGTAGCCAATTAGGCCAATTAATGTGGTAATTGAGAGCACTCCACACATCATCTAGGTTTGAGTGATGTCGGATGGCCCCCACACCACGCCTGCTCCACCCCTCACCACTTGTCCCCAGTTGTAGCTGGACCCATAGATGGAATGATGGTGGCCTCCTGGCACTAGGCCAGGGTTAGCCAGAGGCACATCCTCCAAATCAGTCCAGCAGAGGGCCACAGTTACAGCCACAGGTCATTTTGTGGAGGGGTCATGATGGCCTGACACCTTTGACCATAATGTAGCTAATCCATTTATACGCCTTTAGTGGCATCCTCCCTCCTGAAATGTCCTTGTGATTCCTCACTTACAGTGGCAGCACTTCCCTTTTCTGATGGGGACTGCCAACATCCCAAACCCTTGGATGCTCCCATTGTTCCTTCCATCTGTGGAGTCCACCCGCTGTAATTAATTAGTGGGGAGACCTGATTTTGTCTTTTTAATTGTTCACCTTCTTGAAAATGAAGTCAACCCAGTGTCAGGATTGAGAACCAGAACTAACATTCAGTCCAATTAAAATATTAGTTTCTGTACAGGTCTGAGAGATAACAAATTATTCCCAAACAAATCTGTTTCCCAAAATATAATTAGTGCGATTAAGTCAAAACATTCCAACAGAAATCCCCTATAAATACAAGAATATGATATACTCACAATCATTTTCCATCTTAAAATGCACTCCACTGCTGGAATTGCATTGATACATGAGAGAAGCTGAGTATCTATCCCTTTGAATTGTGCATGAAAGGGCACCATTCAATTACTATAGTTCATTCTAAAAATAACAGAATGCAATAGAAGAAGAATTTGTTGGGGAGTGATATTGCCAAAGCAACAGTTCTGAGATTGATAGGCTGGCGCGATGCATTGAAGGGCAATGATAATACACTTGGAAATTAAAATTTGTGCTGGCCTATCTTTTTGTTTGAAGCTATGGACAGATAGCCCAGAGTTATGAGGAGGCACACAGCCAAGACCTTTGCTAAGGAGCTGAATCCCAATAATTAGTCCAGATCTTTGTAGTTGTCTCATTTAATCTTTCAGAATTAATCAGTTCAACTGGCATAAGCTCCACTATTAAATCTGTCAAGTTTATAAGATTGAGCATTGAACTTGTCTTCTGGCTTCCAGTAATGAACGAGTTAGCTGCAATCAATGCCAGCTTCCACATATTTTAGTGCAGAACTCCCGTTTTTAAGGCGGTTTCCCAAGAAGCATTTAATTGGAATGTCTCAAGTAAGAACATTGAATCGTTTGTGACCAACAGTAACCTGTCAGAACAGTGCTGTTTGTAGACATTCCCATATCATATATATTAATGTGCTCACCAGTCTTCTCCACCTCCCACGCAACTCCTCATCAGACAGTAGGGTTGGAATTCTCCAATTTTACCTGCAGCTGGGATTCTCCGGTCCCGCAGCTGTGAATGGAAATTCAGCTGAAACCCAAGTTCTCCTTTCTCACTGGCAGCGAGGTGTATGAGATCTGAGAATTCCGGCCTACAGCTCTGTCCATTTTGATGGAAATGCAATGACCTTAAAATGGATTATTTAACAGTAATTGGCTTTATATCTTTTAAATAAATCTTTTGGAATGATTTTCTGGTTTTATGTGCCAAATACGTGATTCCAGTTTCATGCTCATAATTGCTGTTAAATTATCACTTTGTAAGCCAATTATTTTCTGCTATATTTTTGGTACAGTGCAAATGATGGCATACTGGAGAAATATAACTACTGTGTTTGCAGTATAGTTGTTATATATACAGAGGTAGGACATTCAGCAATGAACTATTTAATTAAATTACAGTTCATCTGTTCTTCAACTCAATTTGCCTATCTTTTGATCCAGATCCTTTGATATTCTTACCCAACAAAAATGTATCGCTCTTTGCCTTGAAAATTTCAGTTCTTGCGACACTGAAAGCCTTTTGGGGGAGTGGGTAAGAGATTTATATGTCCATTTGTGTGAAAGAGTGCTTCCTGATTTCACTCCTATATGTCATAGCTGTAATTTTATGTCTGTACTGTTCCAGGCAGGAGGGGGAATTCGTTTAAATTGCCCTGATTTCTCCTCTCACTGCCCAAACAGAAAGGTGTTTTTTTGATTTCCCCCCTTTATAAGTGGTGTACTTTCCCCAATCATTCACCTATTGGATCACTGGAATGATCCAATCCTCTGTCATTAACCTGACAGCAAACCCGAGATAAGGGTCGGAATTCTCTGATGTCGTATGCCCCGCACATGGGCCAACTAGAAAAGTTGCATGACATCAGGGAATCTATATCATTTCTCCGTAAAACTGGATTCAATAACAGTTTGGATATGTGAACATATTTCTAACATTGATGCCACTTCTCTGAGTTTCTGACAATCTTCCATTGAAGTTATAGCAGACCCATGATGCTGACCCCTGCAGAAATTCAGAGCCTCAGTGTCTCGGGTTATAGTTGAAGAAAGTCCACTTGGGTGAAGTACTGGGGAAAGGTTAGTGATTACTGAAACTATAACCTCGCCAAAGAATTTGTATTTGGGATGAAAAATGGAACACTGGCGGGAAAACAGCAAATATTTTCAATTGATAGTACACAAATTTTGAAGAAGTCTTCACAGCCTTTGGACATTTTGATCTGAGTTATTTTCCCTGGAATCACTCTTCCACTTAAACAATGAATTTTTAATCTTCTGTTTTTCTTTTTTCAGTTTCCTCTATTTCCTCCTGAATCTGGTGATCTGGCTATGACTGACAGGTTTCTTCCCAAGTAGGTCAGTCTGTGGGACATGAACTGGAGACCCTTTTGGTAACGGTAAGCTTGCTGGTAATCTGTGCCCGCTGTTACTGCTATCCACTCTGATTATATCTATACATTTTAATGAGTGAAATTAGAAGAATTAAAGGAGAAAAGTGTGGGCAGGCGCAACTAAAAAACATGAAAAATAGGAGCAGGAGTAGGCCATCTAGCCCTTCGAGCCTGCCCTGCCATTCAACAAGATCATGGCTGATCTGAAGTGGATCAGTTCCACTTTCCCGCTTTCTCCCCATAACCCTTAATTCCCCTATCAGAAACCTATCTACCCATGACCTAAATATATTCAGCGAGGTAGCCTCCACCACTTCAATGGGCAGAGAATTCCAGAGACTCACCACCCTTTGAGTGAAGAAGTTCCTCCTCAACTCCGATCTAAACCGCCCCCCCTTATTTTGAGGCTGTGCCCTCTAGTTCTACTATCCTATCTAAGCGGGAAGAATCTGTCTACCTCTACCTTATCCAACCCCTTCATTATCTTATATGTCTCTATAAGATCCCCCCTCAGCCTTCTAAACTCCAACGAGTACAGACCCAGTCTACTCAATCTCTCCTCATAGGCTAACCTCCTCATCTCTGGTATCAGCCTAGTGAACCTTCTCTGCACTCCCTCCAAGGCCAATATATCCTTCCGCAAATGCGGCGACCCAAATTGCACACAGTACTCCATAGGGCTGAATTTTATGTTCCAGATGGTGACCGTGCTGTCCTGCACACATGTGAAATCTACCATGATAACATTGACTCACTTAGCCAACATCAATGTGCTGCACTTCAATAATGTGGAAGATGATCTGGAGACAAAACCAGCTTGCCATTAAAAAAAAACAAGCTGTTAAACTCGTTAACAAGTCTATACTGTTAAGGAGCAGATCAGAAACTCCAAGCTATGTTATGAAGTTAGACTAGACATCAGCTATTTTTGATTTTAGCATTAGTGTGAGGATGAGATATTTCACTCCAGGTCTGGTTATATTGACCGTCTGTGAAACATTTATTTAAAAACAAACTTTATTTAACAATACAGTTTAACTATAACAACCAGAATTAGTGTAACTTTTATCAATGGTAACGTTACTTGTCTTGGAATTCATTCAAATTGGGTGTCCCCTCTCCCCCTCACTCCATTAAGACCATCTATTATATCTCCTAGATCATCCTCTGCTTACTTTTGTCTGCCATTTACACATTCTGATCTCTTAATAGACTGCTATTAGAACCCTTCTCAGCCTTTACCACCACCATTTGCATCCCCTTTGTTTTTTTGTCTATGACAAGTTTGTCAAATCCTTCACCCTTAGAGTATAATTCTAGTCCTATTTTCTTTGGCTTCAGCTCTGACAATGGGTCAACCAGACTTGAAATGTTGGCTCTATTCTCTCCCCACAGGTGCTGTCAGGCCTGTCGAGATTTTCCAGCATTTTCTATTTTTGTTTCAGGTTCCAGCATCCACAGAAATTTGCTTTTATATATGGTGGCTGTCTTACATCCAAAAATATATGTCTTTGATTCAAATATGATTCATGCCACATTTACAGCATCCTCACAAAATTACTTGCATCATTTCTTTTCATGAATTTCTGATATTTGTGCTTGGTTTCAGGGACAAACACATCAGACAGACCTGATGTCAACCCTTGGGAAATGTTTTACATTTTGAAGTTTATCTCATCAGTCACCACTGGTTTGAAATATTTCTGTTTACCTCAGCTGTCTTTGAAACATTCTGAAATATGAACAGACTTGGCATTGCATTAAGAACAGACAACCACTCCGTCACCCACCTGACATGCGTCCCCACCCAGTCTCTACAAAATGGCTGTGCCTGTTTGTAAGTCATCAGTAAAATATAAGGATAGGAATTCTGAAAGAATGTTCCAGCAGTTTTCAGTGGGCTAATTTCCTGGGTGGTTAGAATTGTCCAGTCTGATATCTCAGCCCAGAATGTAATATATTAGCCCTATGATATGCAGATGCTTGGAGCTATATTGAAAATATACCCCAGTGCGTTCTTTATTGACTATATTGAAAATATAAAATATATTATTTTGATTACCAAATATTCTTTTTGAACACATTTTTAAAATAATTCAGGGATATCATTCCATAATCAACCTTGCTATTACTTTCAGATCTGTTTGGAAACTGAATTAAAAATATGTGACAAAGGTAATTTTAACTAGTCAATACACCAGTACACACCAGGTCAACATCTGGGCTAAAATTCTGACTGTGTCACTGCATCATCAGAAATGGGGTGGAACAGACTTCTCTTTCTCTGCTATTGCTGTAGCCCATTAGTAAGTTGTATAAATATCGGTGGTGTTGATTCAGATACGTGAGGTTCGAAAAAGATGGTGGGAGACGCGGGATGGGGGGGGCACAGGTAATAGCACAGGGGTTTAGCCCCTAATGGGCCACGAAACAGAAGAAGGCCAGAAAATACCTGGGAGTGAGGGATAAGGGAGAGAGGTATTCTTGAGGGCCAGACTGGGTGGGCCAAACAAATGCTTGGAGGGGAGGTAATGATTTGCCAAAGCCGTCAGATATTTTGATTTGATTTATTATTGTCATATATATTAGTCTATTGTGAAAAGTAATTGTTTCTTGCACGTTATACAGACAAAGCATACCATTCATAGAGAAGGAAAGGTGAGAGTGCAGAAGGTACTGTTGCAGTCACAGTTAGGGTGTAGAGAAAGATCAACTTAATGGGAGGTAGGGCCATTCAAAAGTCTAATGGCAGCAGGGAAGAAGCTGTTCTTGAGTCGGTTGGTACATGTCATCAGACTTTTATATCTTTTCCCCAATGGAAGACAGTGAAAGAGAAAATGTCCGGGGTGCGTGGAGTCCTTAATTATGTTGGCTGCTTTTCTGAGGCAGTGGAGAGGGTAAACATTCTCAAGGGGTGGGAGGCTGGTTTGAGAGATTAACAGGGTTTCGTTCACAATCTTTTGTAGTTTTTGTGGTGTTGGACAGAGCAGGAGCCATATCAAGCTGTGATACAACCAGAAAGGATGCTTTCTATGGCGCATCTGTAAAAGTTGGTGAGAGTCATAGAGGACATGACAAATTTCTTTAGTCTTCTGAGAAAGTAGAGGCATTGGTGGGCTTTCTTAACTTTAGTGTCGGCGTGGAGGGACCAGGACAGTTATTGGTGATCTGGACATCTAAAAACTTGAAACTCTTGACCATTTCTACTTCACGCCATTGATGTAGACAGGGGCATGTCTTCCACTACGCTACCTGAAGTTTTTGACTATTTCCTTCATTTTGTTGACAGTGTGGAAGAGATTATCATCATCGCACCAGTTCACCAGATTCCATATAGGCCAAAATTCACTGCAGCAAGTGTGCTTTGGCTGAGCGTCAAACTCAGTTTTCTCACTGGCAGCACTGGCAGGGAGAATGAAAGCGGAGAGTTCCGGCCAGAACGCAATGTTAAGTAAAGGGGCAATGAGTGCACAGGTGTAGCTCCAGGCAATGAGAATGCTATCCAGATCCAGAATCAGACTTATTTCAGAATGGATCTATCTAATTTAAACACCAAGAGGGTGATTCTCCCATCCCGCTGTGCTAATTTATTAGCGCCGCAGGTCGGGAGATTTCAGCAGGCCCGGGTTAGCGCGATCCACATTAGGTTTCAACCCCGAGTGTCTCAGTGTCAGCTCTGTGCTGGAAATAGGTATGGAGCTGCATTAGGTATGGAGGGGGGGATTTTAATGTAATTTCAATGTGATTAGCGGGCCCAGAACTGAAGTCTCCAGACCCACTAGCATCTCCCCCCATCCCCCCTCCCACCCACTCCAGCGGGGATTGCAGTAATTCCCCACTTTTGGGGACCTAGCAGCTTGACCCCGCTGGAGTGAAGGGGGGCAATCAGAGCCCCCAGATGGTTGGGCACAGGGATGGGTGCATAGGGATCGGTGGGGAGGGAGGCCAATGATCAGAATGGGCTGGAGGTGTGTGGGTTCAGCCAGGCAGAAGTTTGGGGTGGGGTGGGGGGTGGTCAGCCTGCTGGATAGGGACTACAGGGATGGGGGGAATCGACTGGGGGCCAGGAATGTTCAGGGGGCAGAGAACCAGCTTTGCGGGGGTTGTGGGGCTGGCCAGCAGTCAAGCTGGCCAGCGGCCGGCAGCACAAGGCCACATGCTTGGCACTGACAGATCGGTGCATGCGCAGTGGCTTGCTCAGCGTGCTGGTTTCGGCCTCTCCAGTGAGAATAGGCTCCGTCCCCTGAAATGTAATGATATTCATGCTGGTAGCCTCTGCAGTGCACAGAGTGTGGGAAATTCTTCTCTGAGCTCCCACTGAAAAAAGCCAGCATGAATTACTCTAGTTTTCACAGGGATCCAACGCTTAGAATTTTTTTGGGAGAATTCTGGTCTACGCCAGAACTACTTCACTATTTCCACCATTTATAAAACAGGGGTCTTTTAAATGCATTTTGTAAAAATGTGTATTGAAACATTCAGCTAACATTACCATATCTTTCAACATGATACAAGCATGCTTTGAAATGGTTGTTAGATGAGGTGAATAAAGTTTTAATGATTTTACCAAGTTTCTGTCTCCTTAAATTCCCATGAAATAGAAAGAGTTTAGTTATAACTAACTCTAATGTTTCCCTCTTTAATCTTTGACAGGATCTTTTGATCTTTAGGAGAAAAAAATCCTAGCTTAATGCGAAACAGTAATTCCTAATTGGAGACGACTCACTCGGGTAACTTTTCAACGTTGAGGCTCTTGCTTTTATGAGAATTTGAGGCTATACATATCAGAGATAAAGGTAAGTGAACTCTTAAACTTATTGAGGGTACCCAAATTGGTGAAAATGTAAATGTAAGTCATCAAAAGTGCTATAGACCCTACTGGGACGATAAAGTTTCAGACAGACCTTAGTCTCGCCACTTATTACACTTGACAGGAAAAAAGGACTGAAAAAGAACTGTTAAAAGGAAACACTGTATTAAGATGATGTTGATAATTGCAAGGAAATGCTGTTTTGCCAGAATTGTGGTTTTAAATCAGAGTTAGGGAACTTTATTTTCAATAAAGAGACAGTGGGCCCGATTTTACCAAAAATTCGCATGCATTTAAATCGATTTAATGAACCGCGCGCCCAACTCTCCCACCAAATCCCATTTTATCTTCTTCTGGTCTGTTCTGGATCCGCGCTGTAAGCGACCTGCAAAATAAAAATCTGAAGCCAACTTTTATTTTGCAGGGGGACCTCTGAAGCGGCTTCACAGCCTGCAACGGCTCTCTGACCCTGATCGTTCTCTTTGGAGCAGAGGGGTGGGGGGGTGTCAGAGCATCCTCGGAGGGGAGGAAGGAGGGAGGCGGGTCAGAGCATCCTCTGGCGGTGGGGGGGAGGAGCGAGAGGGCTGATCGTTGTCTGGTGGTGGGGCGGAGGTCTGATCACTCATCGATGGGGGGAGATGGTGTTGGGGGGGGGGGGGGGGGGGGGCGGTGGATGGATCTCTGGTAGGGAGGCTGGGGGCAAGGGTGTCCGCTGCTACTCTGTGGGCGACTCCTCCTCCCCACCGGACTAACAAATCCTTCAAAAGGAATAAATGGTTTAACTTCCTTTTTTGCCTGCATGACGTGTGTGTTGGAGGGGGAGGGGCGGGGGGGTAGTTACTATTTGTAGGTAGAGAGGAGGATGCCCCATTTTATGAGGGGTTGGTGTTGTTATACTGGTCAACGGGTGCATCGTTTCTTGTTTTGTTGGGGGAAAGCGTGTATCTGAGCACAGAGATTTAATCTCTCAGAATATTGTGGCTGGCTCGCGAGCTTCTGAAAATGAAAATATTGCAGCCATTCTGGGAGGAGGGATTCGTTCCTCCAGTGGGGAGGAGGGGGTCGCCCGCAGAGTGGCAGCGGACCCTCCTGCACCCCCCCCCACCCCCACCAGAGATCCATCCACCCCCCCCCCCATCAGTGAGTGATCGAGCCACCCCTCCCCCCCCACCACCAGACAACGATCAGCCTCTCACCGCCCCCCAACAAGATTCATCTCACCTGCCTCCTGCCCCCCCCCCCCCCCCCCAGAGGATGATCTGTGTCAGAGAGCCACTCTCTCCTCCCCGCAGAGGATAGCCTGTGTCAGAGAGCCGCTCTCTCCCCCATACTCCAGAGGATGCTCTGACCCGCCTCCTCTTCCCCACCCCCAGAGGATGCTCTGACCTGCCTCCTCCTCCTCCTCCTCCCCCTCCCCACCCCCAGAGGATGCTCTGTCCTCCTGCACCCCGCCCCCCCCCCTCCTAGAGGATGATCTGTGTCAGAGATCCGCTCTCTCTCTCTGCTTTGTTTCTCTTTCCTGACATGGGCACGCTGCTTCAAACTTTTTCGAACTGCGTACGTAGCGTTCCGATCGTTCCGGCAGTGTTAAGCCCCACCCACAGCATGAATTGGACAGGAGAGGGCAAAAAGCGTGTGGATGGGCTGCGAAGAGGATTCCGGGCTCGGATCTGTATTATGCCCACATCCAGCCCTTAGAATCCAAATGGTAAAATCGGGCCCAATGTTAAGCAAAACTACAGCTCACTCGTTTGAAAATGTCTGTGTGAAACAATATAATCCAAAAGATATCAAAGCAAAATCAGTTGATATTTACAACTTCAACAAATTATGGGCCGGATTTTCCGACCGCTCTCACCCCAAAGCTGGAAAATCCCGCTGGAAGGTCAATGGACCTTTGCATGGTCATGTCCCGCCCGCTACGATTCCCGTGGCAGGCAGGATGGGAAAATTCTGTTTTATGAGTCAGCAAAGGCAGCAGAGTCCCAGAAATTGAAATGCAGTTGAAAACGATTAACCAGGATATTGTTAATAAAGACAATTTTTTATAGAGGTTCAATTGACTTCCAACATTTCTTGCTTCATCGATTGACAATGGGTTTTGCCTGAGGCCCTTTGGTAAATGAGACAATTTAAGAACTCATTCGCAATAGTGTTTACAAAAATTGAGAAACTGGAAGGCTCATAAGACCTGAATTTTACACTTGGTGTGTGTCTGAAGTCAATGATGTCGGGAGCAGATATGCTCCTGCCTGAGATCACATTGTTACAGTGATACTACGCTGGGTGCTCAATTAAGGGCCACCCTGAGTGACTCTCATTTGCTGATGGGGTCTGCACCCCACTGGGGTGGGGGAAATGCATGCCAGGTCCAATGGGCAGAGGTGTTTGAACACAGAAGATACAACTCCCTGAAGGTTGCCTGTGGTGTTGTGGGGCACTAAAGGAGCTGCCTGGAATGACACCAATAACTGCAGTCATGACCTCAGCCTCTGGTGCTCAAGGAAGGCAGGGGGACAAGCCAGCTAGGCACTCTGGCACTACACCCCCCCACCCCCAGCCCCACTTCTCAGAGTGCCTGGGAGTCTTGGTGGAGGTCAATAGCAAATGGCACACTCTCATGCCCAGCTGCTGCAAGTGAAGTTCCCTCCCACTTGGCCAAAAGGGCTGGGCAAAGGTCTCAGCTCAGGACGGTGAGCGTAACATGGTGTGCCTCATGACACTTCAGTGCTGCAGGATCAATGATTTCTACAGATGGCAAGAGCAAGTGCAGTGATGGCATGGACTTCTGTGGAGAAGTATATTTGGGTGCCTGTTCCCATGTGCACTCAGGGGTCTGAGTGTGTATGCCAATTAGCCTGTCCTGTCAAGACTGGAATGTCAGCATGATTGGCCTCAGTGCATTCGAGGGTGAAATGGCCCATTTTATGCCTGGGTGGAGGGAGCTGGAATGTATCTTCAGGGAGGTGAATAGTAATGAACTGTTTAATTTAATCAAAGAGGTTCAAAGTGGTCGGGCAGCACCTACAGCTCATTCAGGTTACAAAGGGGAATCCCCATAGCGAAACTTACATCTCCTATCAATCAGAGTACTTCAAAGGGGTCTGATCACACCTGGGGCTTCTGAAATCACCCAAGGGGAATCCCTTCCATAGAACAGAATGTTGCTGTGATTGCAAAGGCTTCCAAATGCTCAGGGGGTATGGTTATTCATGTGACCAGGACACTTCAAAAGTTTTACAGACACAGACAACAATAAAGATTTTTAACAGAAAGTTACCTGAAATCACCATGCTAAGACTGTTCTCTACACTTCTTAGGGCAAGAAGGGGAAGTACAGCCATGTTACCTGGGGAAGAATTCTGAAGTCAACCCCAGCCTGAACCCACCCAACCCCCCATAAAAAGTTTATTTATTTGTGCCACAAGTAGGCTCACATTAACACTACAATGAAATTGTGAAAGTCCCTTAGTCGCCACACTCCAGCGGGAGAATTTGGCATGGCCAATACACCTACCCCCATGTCCCCTGGGGGAACCCTCCCTCTGCAGCCTGGCAGCAGCAGAGGGCCACAGGGGCACAGTACTTTTCTTCTTGCCGTTTCTTGGAGTGTAATGTGCCTGGTCCACGCTTGTCAGGACCTGCAGTAATTGGTGCCTACCAGACTTCCCACTGGGGGGGTGGAGGGTGAGGGGAGGAGGAGGAACATACCGGGAGCCCTGAGCTTCCAGCTTCAAACCAGTAATTAGATTTAAATGAATATTATTGGATATTCATCAGAGTTTCACCAGCTCTGGGCAAGAAACTGATCAGGGCAGACTCGCAACGGGTTTGACTCCCAGTGGGAATCCTGTTTTGACCCTCACGCCCAATTCAATGGGCCTTCATGAATTCCACCTGCAGTTAGTGGCCCTGGAGTATCATCCCCGCCAGTTCCTCCACCCCTCTACCAGTGACTGCTGCATCTGATGATGCCACAGTGACTAAATGCCCAGCCATGAGGATGTACAGAGTCTCCCAAGCACAGTCTATTCAGGCTCCGGCAGCCAGAGGATAATCGCCACAGTTATCATGGGCACCAGGACAGCAAAGTTAGCAGGCTGCCTCCAGTGCCAGGGAGGGAGATGGGGCACTAAGGCACAGCACACGCAGATATAATTTGAAGACATCTTGAGCACAACAGGTGACATTACTTGATCTCATTATTTTGAAGTTTGCGTTACAAATTTGTGTATTCTATTTCTGTTATAAGGGATAGTTCTTATTACCCAGGAGCCATCCATCCAGTCATGCAGGAGCTATGAACATTCTTGGTACCCATGAGCGCCACAAGAATCCCTGTCCATTGCTCACAGATGATCTGAACGTTTATTGAGTCAAATCCCTTTAGTTTATGAAAGTTCCTGGCTCACCCGCTGGTGCCTTGATGATCACATAAGTGGAAAATTGTAGTCAACTTTCTATCTTTCTTTAAAATCCTCATCAAAATTAGGGATTTACAATAGGAACAGTTAATTATAAATGGATCTCCATGCCTGAATCAAACCTAAACTCAAAGCAGAAGGTATCAAGGTATTAGAATTAGTAAAGTAACGCCTAGATAATCTAGGTGGTATCAAGCAACAAAAACAAAATTTCAGCTGACACAACACTGGTACCTCATTTCTGGCAGACCATGTTTGGCAGCTTTAAGGTTAACATCTTGATTTCTTACACATGCTTGGCTCTGAGGAGAGCATAAAGCGATCCACAAAATGAGGAAAGAATCCAAAGTGTTCTTTTTGAATTTATGATGCAGGAACTGGACTTTCTATCTGGCACATCTTGAAATCCATAGTCTAATTGTGTAACTACCTGTTTAGTTACTCAAATCACCAACTATCTCATAAGCTCCGCAGGGAAGTATTAATTGATCCAAAGACAAATACTAGCTAGTCTACAGTGTCATTTATCTAACTAAGATATATTTAGCCTAGCAAAGAAATAGTTAAACTGTTACATTATGTTTTATATTTTTAACAGGTCATGTTGGTCAGTGTTCAAGCTAAGCTCCTCCCCCTAATAAAACACCATTTTAGCAAAAGCCAATAGACCGTCAGGACAAAATTATTAATACTCGAATGAAACAACAGGTCCTCTCTCTTGCTTCACCATTAAAAAGGGCCAATTCATACTTTCAAATTTCATGAGAGACAATGATCAATCGCTAGACTATTAATCCATAAACTCAGGTAATGTTCTGAGGACCTGGGTTTGAATCCTGCTCCGGCAGATGGGTGGAATTTGAATTCCATTACAAAAATCTGGAATTAAGAGTCTACTGATGACCATAAACTATTGTCAGAAAAACCCATCTGGTCCACTAATATCCTTTAGAGAAGGATATCTGATGTCCTTACTTGGTCTGGCCTACATGTGAATCCAGAGCTACAGCGATGTGGTTGACTCTCAACTGCCCTTGGGCAACTAGCGATGGGTAATAAATGCTGGCCAGCCACTGTCCATGATGCCCATGTCCCATGAATGAATAAAAACAAATTCATAGATAGATAGGCTACAGTTTTGTCCTCAGCCAGAACTACATAGAAATTCTTCAAGTTTTTTTTGGAATTATTGTCATGATTGCTCCTCTGCTCCCTTTTATGATCCCATGCATCTCACCGCTCTGTAACACTCTCCCACATAATTTCCTATACTCTTTAATAATGTAATCTCTGGCTTATATCTGTGAAGGAGTTTAGGGACTCCCTTCTCTTTGTCAGCACTGTGTGTGCTGGATCATTGCTTGTATCTTGCCAATTTGGTGCAGCTGAAATCTGACAATCAAAATGCCTCAGACCTCTTGCCAAGGATGTTGAGTGGATGGTTCAATTGCTAAACAAAACACCACATTGATCAGTCCTGATGGTCAACTGGGTGATGATTTCAAAGAACACTGAAGCCAGCAAAAAAACTGCAACATGAAACTAAAATCTCAGAATAACTGATAGTGTATCCAGCAATATCCATGTTAAAAACTCCCTAAACAGGAGGTGAATTGTGAACCAGAACCTTAGCAAACAGCATACACTACATTAATGTGCTTAACCAACAACTTAATAAAATCACTGACTTGGAGGATGGTTTTCATTCTAGGTGGACATTGGGCAGCAGATGGGAGGAGCAATTGAACCATCCACTCAACATCCTTGGCAAGAGGTCTGAGGCATTTTGATTGTCAGATTTCAGCTGCACCAAATTGGCAAGATACAAGCAATGATCCAGCAGACACAGTGCTGACAAAGGGAGTCCCTAAACTCCTTCACAGAAATGAACCAGAGATTACATTGTTAAAGAGTATAGGAAATTATGTGGGACAGTGTTACAGAGCGGTGAGATGCGTGGGTGTCTGTGTGGGTTTCCTCCTGGTGTTCTGGTTTCCTCCCACAGTCCAAAGATGTGGGGGTTAGACGGATTAGCCACGCTAAATTGCCCCTTAGTGTCGGGTGATTAGCTAGGGTAAATACATGAGGTTATGGGGATAGGGTCTGGGTGGGATTGTTGTCAGTACAGGCTTGATGGGCCAAATAGCCTCTTTCTGCCCTGTAAGATTCGATGATTCGATTCGAGATGGGTTATGAGTAAAGGATGTGAATACTGTAGTCAAATTAGGAAGAGTAATCATACTCCTTGTGACCCCACAAAAAACATTAAGACAATAACATTTTAATGGGTCCTTAAAGTCACTTTCAACAGTGTCTTTAAGGACCCATGAGTCATCGATTCTGTATCTAGGATCAATGACTAGATCAGATACATGGTCAGACCATAATTTGTGTCAATTAATGAGCCAATCATCTGGAACAGGCATGTGGTCAGACAGACCATTTCCAGGACCAGTAACAAATGGCGGTGAGCGGGAAGGGAAATTCTGTGCCACAATTTTTGGAGCGCTACGCACTCATTCTTTCAAGGTTAAGGCATTAAAATCATCCCCAGTAGAAATAATGCCCTATGAGGGAAAAATAATGCAGATGCTGGAAACCTGAAATATAGACAGGTAGCGCTGGAATTACTCAGCAGGTCACACAGCAGCTGTGCAGAGAGAACCAGTTAACAGTTCAGCCTGGTGATCCATCTTCACAACTGGAAAGTGTTGCAGATGTAAATCATCTTCAGCAATTACACAGGCTGAGAAAGAAAGAAATGGATAAATAACAAAAGAGCAGGTCTAGGAGTGATACGGTGGCACAATGGTTAGCACTGCTGCCTCACAGTTCCAGGGACCTGTATTTGATACCCAGCTTGGATCACTGTCTGGGTGGAGTTTGCACATTTTCCTCGTGTCTGTGTGAGTTTCCTTGGAGTGCTCCGGTTTCCTCCCACAGTCCAAAGATGTGCAGGTTAGTTGATTGGCCATGCTAAATCGCCCCTTAGAGTCCCAGGGTGTGTATGTTAGAGGGATTAACATGGTAAATACGTGGGATTTCGGGGATAAGGCCTGGGTGAGATTGTCGGTGCAAGCATGATGAGCCCAATGGCCTCTTTCTGCACTGTAGGGTTTCTGTGATTCCTGTGACAGGGTGGGAGGCAGGAGAGATGAATGAACAGTAAAATCAATACCTGAATCTGCTGTCCACAAGAAGTGTTTATAATCTGAAATTATTGAACTTGAATTTGATTTGATTTGTTATTGTCACATGTATTAGGAGATAGTGAAAAGTATTGTTTCTTGCACACTATACAGTCAAAGCATACCATTCATACAGAAGGAAAGAAGGTGCAGAATGTAGTGTTCCAGTAATAGCTAGGTGAAGAGAAAGATCAGCTTAATATATGGTAGGTCCATTCAAAAGTCTGACAGCAGCAGGGAAGAAGCTGTTCTTGAGTCGTTTGGTACCTGACCTCCGACTTTTGTACCTTTTCCCTGAGAGAAGAAGATAGGAGAGAGTACGTCTGTGGGGCATGGTGTACTTGATTATGCTGGCTGCTTTTCCAAGTCAGCGGGAGATGTAAACAGAGTCAATAGATGGGAGGCTGGTTTGCCTGATGGATGAACAGTTATGACCCTTCGTAGTTTCTTGTGGTCTTGGGCAGACAACAGCCATACTAAACTGTGAAACAACCAGAAAGAATGCTTTCTATGGTGCATCTGCAAAAAGTGACAGTCATAGTGGTCATTGCCAAACTTTCTTAGGCGCCTGTGAAAGTTGAGGTGTCGGTGGGCTTTCTTAACTATAGCGTTGAGTCTGAAAGGCTGCAAATTTACTAATTGAATGAGGTGCTGGTCCTCAGGATTTCACAGTGCTTCACTGGAACAGTGAGAGTGGCTGAGGATGGAGGGATCAGAGAAGCAGCAGGATAGGGGACCAGAATTGCATCTGCAGAATGAATGGAGGCGTTCAACAAAACGGTCACCCAATCTGCGTTGGGTCTCCTTACTGTAGAGGGCATTGCATCGTGTGCTGTTAAATGTGCTAAATTGAAAGCAGAAGAAGTAAGTTACTTTTTCACCTGGAAAGAGTATTTGGGCTCCTGGTTGGTGGGAAGGGAGCAGATGAAAGGGCAGCTACTGCACATCCAGCACTTGCATGGAAAGATTCTGTGGAAAGGACAGGGGGTGATGGAGAAATGGACCAGAGGCCCCTTGGGAATGCTAAAAGATGTAGGGAGGGGTAGAGATATTTGCTGGTATTGTATGATGATCTTAAAGTTTTGTTGCTGTAAAACAATAATTTTCTTTTGGATCTTGACTGCAGTAGTTATATAATTGCAGTATAAATCTCATGTTTCAAGATTGCTGTATACAAATCATGTGGTGTCATATCACGTGGTTTGAGATGTGAGCTTGTAAGTTGTTTCTGTCTGTTGTAATAACATCTGGCACAAAAAAAAGAAAACTTAGCTATACAAAATGGCCAACAGAAGGTTCTCCAGTAATGATGCATTAGCAGCGCCACCATCAGAGGTGGGAGTTTTTAACGTGTGTGAGGTGGCACTGTGGCACAGTGGAAATTGAGAATACAGTGGGTATTGCAGCAGGGTTGATGGGATGTGAAGATTCAACACTGCCGTGAAGAAGGAAAAGTAGATACCATGGTGGGGGCAGGGTGCAGGGGTGAAAAGATTACACTGCAATGAAATGGGGATGTGAGGACATCTCAGCAATAGGTAGTGTGTGTGGGTTAAGGTTCCACTTTGCTTATTTGATGACTTAACCCCTGACTTTGATGATGGGTTAATTTTAAGGTCTGTTGGTTTATTGAAATGGAAAATGCATTGGAGTGAATTTCTATCTTACTGTTTACAACATCATAGCAGCTTTTTATTTAAACTTCCAGTATAACAATACAAAATAATAACTGACAGAGGGCAGAAGTGATGTAATGAACCATAAGAGAAAAGCACCATCAATTTATGAATATCTGTCTGATGCTATGATGTCTAACTGCTTTTGACACTCTGGTGTGGGTTGATCTGCAAATAATAAAGAAACACAGTGATCTTCTGCCTTCATCATTTTGTTGTCATCAGGGACAGCAGGAGGCACAGTGATGGCTCATACATTTTGAAGCTGGAATATTCCAATGTATTAAGTAATGTCATCCTTTTATTTCGTATTAACCTCTTCTCTTCCTCATTTAGATGCTGCCCCTTGGAGACATAATTGGGAGACATGGGCCAGAATTTTACTGCCCCACCTGCCACAAGGAAATCAGATCGGGTGAGGGTCGGACCATGTAACTGTCTGTTGACCTCGGATTGGAATTTTACAGTTTTGAGGCAAGTGAGGCCGTAAAATCCTGCCCATGAGGTCAGGTACCACATACCTGTTGATGACATCCATTTCTACCTGACCAGACAAACTAGCAAGAGTAAATGAGGATATAAACTCCACGTTTGGCTGGCAGGCACCAATGAGTAATCAAGGAAATTATAGGAAAGGCACTAGTTTATATATACATAACAATTCTGTAGTTGATTTGATTTATTATTGTCACATGTATTAGCATACAGTGAGAGATATTGTTTCTTGCACACTGTACAGACAAAGCATACTGTACATAGAGAAGGAAAGGAGAGAATGCAGTAGTGTTGAACAGGTAGTGCCAGAGTACTGGTGCACAGCTAATATTGTTTCTAAACACAAAAGATAGAACAAAACCTGGAAACAATCGATTGGTCAACTTACTGGTTGAAAAGATACTGGAATCTATCCTCATGAAGTGGTAGAAGAGCATCTAATGAGAGAAAATACAACAAAAAGTAATCAGCATGGATTCAAAAATGGTAAGTCCTGCGTAACAAAACCAATAAAATTATTTGAAGGGGTAATGGACAGAGTAGACAAAGGCAATGTAATAACTGTCTTATACATCGATTTTCAAAAGGCCAATAATAAAATATCACACTAGGCTCATTAAAGTCAGGGGTCAAAGATGTGGATAGATAACAAATTGACTAGAAAATAGTAAGCAAAGAGGATGGGTAGTTGTGCAGATTGGAGGAAAATGAAAAGCTGTGTTTCACAAGAATCAATGCTAGAACCACTGTTAATCAAAACATACATTAATGATTTGGACTGAGGAATAAGTAACTTAATGGCAAAATTTGTAGATGTTACCAAACTGACAGGTCTATCCAACACAGGAAGAATGCAACATAATACAAGAATACATCAGAAAACTTGCAATCTGGACAATTAAGTAGAAAATGAACTTTAACTTAGATGATATACTTTGGTCAGAAAAATAAACATATCGCCTATACATGAGAAAATCAGGGACTGAATAGAGCTGACAGGCAAAAGGATCTAAGAATGCACTCACACGTTAGCTGAGCAAGTAAAAAATGTTGACCAAGCATTTTGATTTATTTCTATTGCTATATAATTCAAATGTGTTGCAGTTATTTTAAACTTGTGTAGGGACATGCGTCAGGTTCACTTATTAGTCACAAGTAGTCTTATATTAACACAGCAATGAAGTTACTGCAAAAATACTCTAGTCACCACGTTCTGGGGCCTGTTTGAGTATGCTGAGGGAGAATTTAGCATGGCCAATGCACCTAACCCGCACGTCTTTTGGACTGTGGGAGGAAAGCAGACCACCCGGAGGAAACCTACACGGACACGGGGAAAAGGTGCAGACTCCACACAGACAGCGACCTAAGTCAGGAATCGAACCCAGGTCGCTAGGGCTGAGGTAGCAGTGCTGACCATTATGCCACCATTCCACCCCTAGCTTCAAGAATTGCGTTGAATGTTGGTCTTCGGACTCTAAAAAGGACATGATAGCACTGAAGAACCAGAAAAAGGATTTACAAGAATGGTATAAGAACTGTGAGATTACAGCTATCGAGAAAGATGGAGCAGGTTGAGGCTTTCTTTTTAAAAAGGACAGATTTGAAGCAGAGGTAACATAGGTCTTTAAATACTTTCACAAATAAGAACACATGTGAATGCAACTGATGCAGGGGAAATAGGAAAAAGTGGGCTCAAAAGGCCAGATGGCTTTTTCTTATTCAATGCCTATTACATAAGGCAAATATTCATTTTTCTTTGAGTGAACCAGTAGCCACAGTTAAAAATTAATGATATTGTGTGTTGTAGATTTTTTGTAACACAGTTCATTTTGAATGTTTGTTTTAAGGTGATGGTATCCTGTGGGAGGGATGGCAGATTGTGATCGTCTCTTCTTGCCTATTAGCACTGAAATTGACAATAACAAGATTCCCTGCAATCTAAAATAAATGGCGCTATTTGTATTCAGCCTAGAGATTGGTGCTGCCTCCTCACTGACTCTTTTAATGAATAGGTCACTGAAAAAGCGGAGTGGATAACCCTGCCTTTACATAGCATATTGAACATACTGAATCTGATCATTTACACAGCATCTTCACATCCCTGGAGTAAGGCATGTGGTGGGTTGTATCAAATTACTGTCTGGTGAACGCACTGGCTTGTACAACAGGGACAGCAATCTTACGGGGGATTAAAACCAGGTTGTTTGCACAGATCTTACTCAATTTTTTTTTCTGTGATTCACAGTTGCTTTGAACCCAGCTGAGTGCAATTTTGCCTCTTTTCTTTCAGAGTAAAATGAAGCCGTCAAGTTTGCATTTTTACGGGGAAATAGATGTAGGCTGAGTTGAATAGGAAAACCAAATTAGCAGCTACGACATTAATCAATAGATTGCAAGCTTACTGCCTGAAGTGGACAACACCAGCTGCCAGGCAGTTTTGATTGAAAAATCTCCGATTGCAAAGCATATGGAACAATACGATTCCATCCCTGAAATTGTAAACAACAGTGAAATTAATTCATGTCAAAAGCACCAAGGATTTTGGGATTCACAGAAAGTCAGGATTCATTTTGTGAGGGAACTGAATTAGCTGTTAGGTGTCACAACAGCACCCTCCAGTGTGCCGTGATATGTAGTGGTGCCAAAGGACATACATGTCACTCATGTAAGATAGCTATACCATCTAGAACTTTCTGAATATTGTAGTAATTTAATTTTTTTGAAACTTTGGATGGGATTTTCTGGCCACGCTCTTCCCAGATGGAAAAATCCTGCCTGAGGTCAGTGGATCTTTGCATGGTCTATGTCATAGAATCCCTACAGTGCAGAAGGAGGTCATTTGGCCCATTGAGTTGGCACCGACCACAAGCCCACCCAGGCCCTAAACCCATAACCCGATGCATTTATCCTAGTTAGTCCTCCTGGCACGAAGAGACAATTTAGCATAGCTAATCTACCTAACTCGCACATCTTTGGACTGTGGGAAGAAACTAGGGCACCCAGAGGAAACCCACGCAGACACAGGGAGAATTTGCAAACTCCAGACAGAGACCCAAGTCGGGAATCGAACCTGGGTCTCTGGCACTGTGAGGCAGCAGTGCTAACCACTGTGGCACCGTGCCTGCCCACTACGATTCCGTCCTTTGATTTTCTTTTGATGAATGATTCTTTTTCTAAATATGCTGGGGATTTTTAATTTCTCCATATTTTAAAAACATTTTGGGAACATTGTCTTTTCAAGTTTTATTTCCAAGTGTAGCATTCTATTTCCAAGATCTTTCAATATTTTATTTCTTTTTCAAGCCTTTTTTTCCCACTATATTCATTTTTTCTTGTTCCACTATCAGGAAATAAGGGCACATTTCTTAAAAAAAATTAGGAATTACTACTCAATCTTATGTCATTGAACAATATTATTGCCTCTTGATGACTGAATGGATAAGGGCATGGCTTTGCAGGAGATTCAGCTGTGCAACACCACACAGCCCAAGGGTCAGCCTCTATTAAATTTGTTTCAGACAGGGAAAGGTCAAGAATATATATCTGGGTGCGCGTCTGTCTGTGTCTGTGTTTCTGACTTTAAAAATTTCTGATTACATTTTTCCAGAATAATTTTCCTACATATTCCTTGGTAGTGCTTTAATTATCTTATTCATGGTTATTTAAGTTTACTCTTTTGAAAAAGTCCCGCAATGTTATTCGCTTGCTTATTTTCTGCCATCTTCTCCATTTTTATGAATTCTTGTACAGCCTACAATGGTTTGCATTGTTTCCAAACCTTTCTCAGTTTTACATTAACATGGCAAACCCATGCGATATTCATTCTGAAGAGCTGTTCATGTGCAGTTCCACATCCAGAAAAGTATATGTAAAGAGCAATGTTGTCTTTTTCGCTGGCAGTGCACTGGATAAGTTGAATCTCAGGACACAAAACAGTCTGACCTTTCTGGATGATTAACTTGCTTGCTTCACCAGAGAAAAATCAAAGAATTTTTTGCCTCTTAATTTATTGTTTCTGATATCAACTTGACACATCTGTATCACATTGCCCCATCCACAATACTAACAGAGGCACAGACCATTTATTTTAGATAGGTTAATACCTCTATTGTGCAAAGTTAATCTACTCCAGTGGTTTGACTTTTAAAACATTTCTAGACAAAGATGATTGACCTCCAATAGCCACAAGCATCTTCCTTTGTGCTAAGTATGACGCTAGCCAGCTGAGAATGTTTTTCTCCTGATTCCCATTGATTTCAATTTTACTAAGGCCCCACAACGCCATCCTGAGGGAGGCATTGGGGGAGGGGGATAATATACTTTACAGGATGTAGATGAGTTTGCTTCATACCAATATTTCAAAGTGTAAAAACAAAAAAAGAATAATATTCTAATCAAACAACATTTAGAAATTAGCCTGGGTTTGCTTTCATTCCCAGGCTCAGCACTGTGGAACCAATGTGTACCTGGATCTTTAGGTCCAAGGATATTTGGATATAGATCTTCAGTGTTTATTGTCATGACTGGCCTGAACAGCCACATCTGGTGATGCCTCTACGGGCAGCTTGCTACAGCAGTCATCCGTGTTAGATGACTTGCCTTGCTGCTACTGGTTCTCAGCTAGTCTCAGAAATAGAAGTGTTATTAACATGACTTACAGCATGAAGGATGGATTGTCATTCCTGTGGTCTTACTGAAGCAATCCTACTTCTTCTAGTTCCACAAAACTGCATTTTGTACCAACCCAAAAATCAACCTCCCTGGAATTAACCATTGCCAGACTGAGAGAGGGTTGGCCCAATGCCTGCCATACCCATTGCTGACTAATTTCATTACTGGGTTCTTCTTTATTTACTTAATAGGTTTAATGTTTGTTTTAGGATTGTCTACCTTAAAAAAGTGTCTACAACTTCAGCCACACTTGTGCAGATTGGGTGCAGGTTATCACTGCAAAATCGGTACATTTCACACCTATTTTACACCTGAATAACACATGCTTCAAAATGAATTTCCAACTCACCAATTCTCTAAAGGAAAAGTTTGGTTGTTGACCCTAACCAGTAGTTTGTACAAAAAACCTCAGTGGGATAAATATTCAACACTGCAGTTTTACCATTAAAGCAGATTTTTTCACTGTAATATGCCTTTAAGGGATAGCAGCATGCCATCACTAGAGGCGAAGTACGGTGAAGTGATTCAAGTCCAAGTTCCACTTTGGGGTGTGAGCAGAACACAGCACACACAGCTCTGCTGCTGATGTCTTCAAACTTCCTATCTACATATATGTTCTTGTGTGCCGAGTTTCAATTAAAAAATCCACAATTTGTTTACCGAATCCCTTATGAGTGATTGTTATCTTTTTTATCATTATAAAAATATGACACTTGACACCTGTTTTACACATTAAAAGTAATGTTTGCAGATGAATTTCCAACTCACCAATCCTTTGATCTTTCACCCTAATCAGCACTTTGAATAAAATACCTCAGTCAGATAAATATTCCACACTACTGTTCTACTTTTAAAGCAGTTTCATTTTTCTTGACTGTGCTTATATTAAATTTATATTTCCCAGTCATTTGGTCAATGCTAACCTATGAAGAGTTCATAAATCTTTGATTAGGCGATACGCCATGTATTATTAATTTGCAATAAGCCCTAGATATAAAAGATTTAAAATTGTACAGCTGTGACAATTACATTCACCGTCTGTGGCTGACCTTTCCCGTTCCAAACCGTGACGAAAAGTAGAAACATCAGCGAGTAATGAGCAATCATAATTTAGACGTGCTGGAACAAATCATTCCAAAGAAAGAGTCCCTCATTTTAACCGTCCAATATATTATCAAAATCAATGTACAAATGTTCAAACATCTATAACATGGTATCAAATTATTTGTAGTAATGTGTCTGACGATTAAAATGAATGGATGTCCTTGTCTCATGATTTTATGGCATAATATGGTTTTCTAATAGATTATTAAAGGTATGAAATTGTGCCTCTGCTAACTCTCCCTAGATTTTTTTAAAGTGCACCAAGATGATCTCTCAGGATTAGGGGTTTTATCTGTTTGAGTTTGGTTAGGTTAGTTAGTATTGTTCCTATTTTGTTATAAATGTGGTTATATCATTCCTAATAGCATTTTCTGTGATCCTGTTCATCTGATCTGACCCCATAATTTGTCTACATATTCTTTCCTTCATCTCTCATCCACGATCCTTCACTCCCCCGGCTGCTAGCTGGTGATGGTCTGTGCTGGTGGGGGCATGGGGGTGTGGGGCCTGGGATTAGATTAGGAGTGGAGGAATGAAGTGATGAGGTCAACGTGGAGGCCTAGAGGGCGCCGAGGATGGTAGGGGAATGAGAGAGATGCTGCTGGTGTTGAGGAACGGGTGGGGTAGTTTGGAATGAGAGGGTAGGGAGGGCCGCATTGGAGACTGAGTGTGGAGGGCAGGGAGATGGGGGGTGTTGCAGTATAGGTGTGAACTGCCATGGGAAGGAGTGATGATGTGGATATGCCGGCGTTGGACTGGGGTAAACACAGTGAAAAGTCTGACAGTAAAAAGGTGTTGTCAGACTTTTTAATGGGAAGGAGTGTGCAGGAGTGAATGGAGATGGGGGAGTGTACAGGTGCCTGGTTCCTCAAGGGGATGGAGCACCTGGAGGGAGCTCTGACATAGCCCAGCAAAAGCTCACCCATTGATAGAGTGTAGTTCTGTGCACACCTCCGGCAGAAACAGGGCATTCTACTGGAACAGCTTCTCCGTGGCGTTCGCCTCCCTCCGTGCACAGGTCAACACAAATTTATCAGAGAGCACGGGAAATACTCCTCTAACTCATGTGCCACTCTGTTGAGGGCCTCCAGCACTTCTGTCTGATGTTCCCCTGCCTCTTGTAGCTTTCCCAGCATCTGGTGGATAACCCACCTCAGAGTCTCATCATCTAACTTGGACGTTTCAGATACCACTTCTCCAGCAGTCCTCTGAATACTGGGGAGCCTCGCTGATCCTGCATTCTCCTGCTGTGACATCTGTCCATGTACTGACCACCAGTCAGTCCCAGTCTGAACTACATCTAGCACGCACTGAGGGCGTATGTTTGCATTGGTGGAGGGTGCAGGTGACTCCTATGATGCCTCTTTGGTGCATTTTTTTTTCTTTACTTTGAATTGATTTATTATTGTCACATGTATTAGCATACATGGCTTGCGCGCTATACAGACAAAGCATGCCATCCACAAAGAAGGAAAGGAGAGGGTGCAGAATGTACTGTTACTGTCATAGCTAGGATGTAGAGAAAGATCAACTTAATGCATGGTAAGTCCATTCAAAAGTCTGATGGCAACAGAGAGAAAGATGTTCTTGAGTTGGTTGGTACGTAACCTCAGACTTTTGTATTTTTTTTCTGATGGAAGAAGGCGGAAGAGAGTATGTTCGGGATGCATGGCATCTCTTCCTGAATTTTCTGGGTCATCTGTGGGCTGAATAAACTGCTGAACTGGATTTCCTCTTGTTCCCATCTCCTCTTCCTGGAAGTGAGAGGTGGAAGCAACTGACTGCATGAGCTACCACCAACATGGAGGAACTCAGAATCCTTAGGTCTCTGCATGACATGTATGGATCCTTACTGGATGGAGCACTGCACCCCCACCTCCCCCAACCCAGACCTCTCCATTATGGAAGGCTCTGTCTGGTTCCTCCCCAGCCAGCTTGAGATGTTGCTCCTCGACTCCGTAAGGTTCTTGATGTGAGGCCCCCTCCCATCTTATCTCTCTCCTGTTGCACCTCAACTTCTCCTGTGCAAGGAGAGATGATGGGGTTGACAGCAATTAGGTTTCATGTATCCTTGTCTTGCTTCCGGTCTTAAAATAACCCATTGGATTGTGTGCCATCTGATTGATGAACTGCAGGTTTCCACAAAGGTCCAGGAGCAGAGCAGTAAAGCCATGTAGATAGATGAATAAGGCTCACAAAGTTATATCATCAATGGTGCATACTGATGCCCTCACCACTTCTCCCCCCACCGCCCCCGGCTGACACCCAGACTGCATCTGAGCTCATGTGTGGAAGGGTTAGGGACCCATGTGCAAACAAGATGGACTACGTTGGGCAATGAGGCATTATCTTATAACACTGAATCACTGTTTTACTCATGGGGCCATGTGGATGGTGCATTTGCTTCTGAGGAATATGTTCCCCTGTGCCATTCAGTGAGGTGAGCGTGAACAACTGAGGGTGCATTTACCCTGGCAGTGCAGATTATGTCATTCATCTGTTTGTGGCTCTGCAGGGCAATCCTCTGGTGAAGGCCCTGGACTATGATGTTCCTGGGGACTTCCTCCCATACTGGGTTGGTGTGATGGTTCCGTCTCCTCCTTCCATCCATTGGATAGAGGACAGCCCTTCTGACCTCCAAGAGAAGGATTTCCAAGGATACATCACTGAATCTGGTGGCCAGCGGTCCCTGTGACTGGCAGGCCATCACCCCCTTCAATGATGGGTACATGTGGTGCCTGGGCACCTTTTAAATAGAATGTCCAAATGTGATTTTGGGGCATGTGACATCTGGCCTGCCTCGCTGTAAAAACCACTGGTAAACCTCCAACTGCATAATTAATGAGGCTGGCATCATGCAACATGATTCAAGCTCTCACCAGCCTTTGTGGAGGGAAATGCTCCCAGTTCCTGCCACTGCCACAAGATTTGGAGCAGAATTTTCTGGTCCTCTCCCACTGGTTCATGACTGGGTGGACCTGTTGTAAACCAGGCTGGCAGAATGTCATGTCGGCGCAGTTTGAAAATATGCTTCAGACTTAAACGGTGAGGGGGGAGGTCTTTAATAATTTGTTAACGTATTGTCATGTATTTAAATCAGATTCATGCCCATTGTGGATGTGAACCTGATTATGTTGCTGGTGAGGGGCCGTGAAAATCAGAAGTCACGATCTTGCCAGTGAGCAGAGTTTCATCGGATCAACAGCCCCCACCAGCATCCTCGCTGTGGGGGAGCATCAAGATCACTTCCATGACTTACAAACAAGGGTTTGACAAAATTAACAATATGACTATTCTCCCCTCATCCCTGATTCCAGATACAGGTTGTCCCCGTCCCGGGATATGCCCCTATGCACCCAATTGGCTCTGCTTCCCACCTCAACACTCCACGGGGTCCAACCTGATCACATGGCGCTCAGGGTTCATTCCCTGCTTCCCACCTCAACACTCCACGGGGTCCAACCTGATCACATGGCGCTCAGGGTTCACTCCCTCTTCCCACTTCAATACTTCACAGAGTCCAACCCGATCACATGGCTCTCAGGGTTCACACTCCTTCTCCTCTCACTCCAGAATTCATCTATGGATGAAAACAAAAAGAACATCATTAACATAGGCAAGCAATTTACAAAGGACATCAGTAATACCCTAGGGATACTCCTCATAAATTAAGGTGATCTGAGAACCCAGAACATCTCAATTCTGTGGCATGCTCTTCTAGAAATGAGCTATCTGATTGAGGAGTTGTGAAAGGCAAACTCATCAATCCGGCGTCGAAGTCCTCCTCTGTAGCTACTGTATTCTTAGCCAAGAAACCGCTGGCTGCTCTGGTTCCACATTTACAACCAGGATCCTAGTAACCAATCCCGGTGAACCCAAATCTACTGCAGGAGTGGCCTGTTGATCCCCTGTATGAGGCATTACTCTCCTCCTTAGATGGTCTACATACTTCTTGACACAACAACTTCGTCTCTCTACGACATTGGAGACCGGTCCTGTTCTTTCCACAATCTTTCTAGCCACCAATGACGTTCCAGCTGCAAAATTTCAGACCTGGATTAAATCATCAACTTTGGGGGCAATCTTGCTGGCTCATTCCGCTGGTCGATTGGCATGGTGAGCCAGCAAAATCGGGCGAGAGGTGAAAAATTAGGTTCACACCTGGTTTCTCGCCTCTCACAATGTTACTGGTCCTGTTTTGCCAGTGAAATCAATTTCAGTATACATACTTAATTTAAATATAATTAGTGTGTCCTGGATGTTATCCTGGGAGCTCACCCAAAAAATGGGTACAATGCTCATTTGACACTTCGCACTTAGAATTGTTTTGGCAATATCTCCCTCTTTGTCTTTTTCCCGAGTTATGATTTCCCTTCTGGGAAGTTTGCCGAGCCTCCACCCTTCCATGTTCATAAGCAGCATCCCATTAGCAACTCGGCTGGCATGATCCCCGTGGTCATATTTGGCTGATATTGTTTGCCAATAAGAAACTGGCTATACACAAAAGTAGAGGCCAATAACTTGTCTGTTTAGTGATGATTTGAAGATTTGTATAGCATGTTCCACTCAGCCACTACAGGCTGGGTGGTAAGGTGCGGACTAAACATGATGAATACCATTGGATTTGACAAATATTTGGAACTCCTCCACTGTGAACGATGTGCCATTGTCTGACACTAAGACCTCTGGGATGCTAAAAATATTTGTTGATTTGTCAGTGGTGACAGTGATCATTGTGGGCTTCATCAATTTGATATACAATGATTTAGAATGGAAGAAACATATGACCAATAAATGGTCTGGCAAAGTTGATATGTATTCTTGCCAGGGCCTGCCTGGCCACTCTTAAGGATGCATATTTGCTGGTGGCAGCAAAGCCTATTCAGTTTCACAATTGGCCATTGACTGACCATTCTTTTGTTTGCTTTATTGATGCCTGACCACCAAACATAACTTTGGGTGAGTGCTTTCATCCTGCTTTGTCCTTTGTCATACAATTCCTGTAATAAAAGTAATCTCTTTTGAGGTAGGGTTATAACACGAGCCTGTGTAACACACCATCCTCACACGTTTTCTCCATTCTTCTGTGTTGATAGGGTTTAAGCAATTCTGACTTATCATACAGCCATGCTTGCATCACTATCTTCATAGCTTTTGTTCATACTGGGTCTCTTCATGTCCATGTCTTATATGTGTTTAGCTGAGTCTGGCAAAGTCTCTTTGAGGTGCAGCATCAGCAGAATGGGACCAATGGTGATGCTACTGTCTGCGGTAAGGGCAAATGACTGAGTGCATACACATTTGATATTTGTATCCCTGGGTGAAGCTGGAATGTATAACTGTACACTGCTAACAATAGAGCCTATCTCGACAACCTTGCGGAGGCAATTAGCAGTACTTGCTTAGCTTCTCAGAATAAACCCAACAATGGCTTGTGATCTTACACTATTGTGAAATGTCATCCATAAAAATGCTGATGAAAGTTTTTGACTGCATAAATGATTGCCTATTCTTTCTCTATTTTTTTCTGCAACTGATAACATTCTTGACACAAAGGCAATGGACCTTTCTACTCAAGCATCCTTTAGGACAAAATTGCTTCCACTCCACACAGTGATGCATCATAAGTTATTACCAATGGCTTGGCTGGATCAAAGTACACCAACAAGGTCAATGACTGCTGAGCTTGCTTAAATTTTGTGCCTTGCTTCTTTATGTTCTTCCCCCATCTCTAATGCTGATGTTTCTTTAACAATAGGTGAAGTGGGGCTCAAGTGGTAGATACATTTTGTAAAAATTTACCATAATAATTCACCATGCCCAGAAATGACTGCAACTCTGATACGTTTTTTGGCTGTGGAACTTGTTTAATGGCTTCAACTTTATCTTCCAAAGGATATAAAGTTTTGCATCTACCCTAAAACACAAATATGTAACTTAATTTGCCTGGAAGCTGCATTTCTCCCATTTCAACCTAATACCTGTTTCTTTAAATCATCTTAAAAACTTGCTCCAATGTTGACCTTTGTTCTTCAGATGAGGCTCCTGTAATTAGAACGTCATCAAGATAAACCACTACATTAGAGATGTCCTATAATAAACTTCCCATCTCATGCTGGAAAAGGGCACAGGCTGATGAGACTTCATAAGGTAAATGTGTATACTGATATAAAACCTTGGGGGTATTGGTAGAAACCAAGCTCTGTGAGTATTCATCCAACTCCAGCTGCTGGTAGGCATAACTGAGGTCTAACTTTTTTAAACCCCTGGCCAGTTTGGCATAGAGGTCCTTGATTCTCGGAATGGGGTATCTGTCTGTCTGAGCTCTCCTATTGATGGTTAATTTATAATTGCCACATATTCTTTACAGTAGGATCCAGTTTGAGGTTAGGGACTATGATGATGGCCCATTCAGAGAATTGTATGGGCTTCATAATACTTAAATCTTCCAGTCTTCTGAGCTCTTCGTCTTTCTTATGTAGCACATAAGACACTGGATGGGCTTGAAAAGATTTAGATGCTGCACCTGGATGCAGACAAATTTTGGCTTTAGCTCCTCTTATATGTCCTAGCTCATTTTGGAAGACCTCTGAATATTTACACAACAGCTCCTGAAAACCTCCATCTTGTAGCTTTAAAATTTCCAACTAATTTAATTTTAGCTGCTTGAGACATCCTTGACCCATTAGGCAAGGTCTGTGGCCTTCAGGAAAGGTAGCTGTGTCATTTGGTTCTTGGAGGATGCAGTAACAATTGTTGGCCCTAAAGTCTGCAATGTCTCTCCCATTTATGTAGACAATATGGCCCCTGACACATTCAATCTCAATGACTGGAGACCTTTAGGAAGGTAGTGAAATGCCTCCTCCCCTATGACTGGAGCCACAGACGCTGTATCGACTTCCATTCTGAGAAATCTGCCATTGTCAGGGCTATTTCTATAGGGGGCACTTTACTTAGCTGGACTTATATTAGGATGAATGACTCAGGTCCTTTGTGGGCTTCTCATCCAGTTTTTTTAAAGGGGTTAAGCTAACCATTGTGAATTTTTTTTCCTCCATGTTCTACCCTGACTGCTTCACTCTGCACCAGGCTTGCAAATGATCCTTCCTATTGCACCTGAAAGACACATAATTCCTGCATTGACAAGCTTCTGGACAGTGTTCTCCCTGACACCAAAAATAAGCTTCCACCCTATTTGCTGTCCTCCCTCGCTTGGGCTCTGCTGTGCCTGCATTTTGGCTGTTATTCATTTCAGCTGTTTCCTGCCACAAACAGTTCACCTTGTTGGACATGTCTTGCAATTCACTTACTCCCAGCTCAGTCCATTCAGTCACCTGAGCCAGCACTGCAGCTTTATTTAAAGAAATTTTGGTCTCAGCCAGTAACTTATTCTGTATGATGAGGCTGTTTATACAACAGAACAAATGGTCTCTTAACATTTCTTCTAAAGCTGGGCTGAATTTGCAATGCCTCGTTAATCCTTTCAATCTGGCCACAAAGTTTGAGATTGTCTCCCTGACTCTCAGATTGTTGAATGAAATTTGTACCTCAGCATAATGATTGCGGGAAGGGGTTGAAGTGATTTTGTACAAAGTCCACTATCTGCTCAAAAGACTTTGGTCGGAATTCTCCAGCCGTTCACACGCCACCACTGCTGCAAGTGAGGATGGAGAATTTGGCGCTCAGTCAAATCTCCATTCAGTGCAGCAGGACTGGAGAATCCCGCTGGCATGAATGACTGGAGAATTCCGACCTTTGTGTCTGGAGTTTCAGGTGATATAGACTGCTCACTAAGCTGTAAGTCTGTGAGCCACAGATTGTGAGCAGAATAATCTTTTGCTTTTCTTCAGCTGTTATTTCATTTGCTACAAAGAAGTAATACAGTATTTCTATATGCTGTCCTCAGTTTTCTACTTTGGGATCAAATGGTTCACTCTTTCCAATCAAAGGCATTTTAATTTGTGTATGTACTTTGCTTCTTCATAGTTTAGATGCTCAAGTCTCCTCGCCGTCCAGCTACACACTGCAATCCACAACGACTTTGAAACTCATCACTAGTGTAATGAAGTGAGGGCAACTTGCTGTCGCTCAAGATATAAAAGGGTTTATTGCCAATGATAAATAATTATTTATAAACAAAGGTCTGACAGAACTAACAATGTGACTATTCTGCACTCCGTCCTGGCTTCAACTTCAGATCCTCCCCAACTTGGGATATGCTCCTATGGACCTGATTGGCTCTGCTTCCCACCTCTACACTCCATGGGTTCCAACCCGATCATGTGGCCCTCGGCAATCACCCTCTTAAAGGGGCCACACTCCCACATCTTATATGTGTGATTGTTACTTTATTACTTTTATCTATTTCCATGCGGATTCCCTATTTATTTCATTGATAGCTGCATCACTTTTTTTCCCACTGTCATTACATTATCTCTCAATTGCAGTTACTTCACCTCCTCTTTTTTACTATTGTTTATGAATCTGTTTTATTCTGCAATATTTAATTCCCAGTCCTAATTTTTCTGAAGCCATGTCTCAGACATATCCCTACAATATCTGGTATCTCAAAATGCATTGCTGCCTCCAGTTTCCTGCTAATTTATTTATGGACAGATGGTTCAATGCATTTTGAATAGCAGTTCCTCCTATTTTATTTTTAGCCATCTTTAAATATCCTTACCCTATAACTCTCTTTAGTCACTGGTCAATTGTGTACCTTCTTGGTTAAATCCGTTTGTTTATATCTAGACTTGTTTCATTTCTTGTAGATAATTCTCTGAATACCGTCAGTTTAAAACCTTTGGCACCACCTATTTACTCTTTCTGATCAGAAACTGGTATGATGTTATTTCAGGTGGAGCCTGAGATTTCACCCTGTCCCAGTCAGCATCCAGTCAGTTACTTCAGGACATCTTCCAGAGCAGGCAGCTCGATTAGTTAGAAGCATAAAACCATCAATAAATTACAGCACAGAAGGAGGTCATTCAACCCATTGTGTTTGCGCTGACCAAAAAAGAGAGGAAAAAGAAACAAGCCACTCATTTTAATCCCAATTCTAGCACTTGGCCCATGGCTTTGGAGGTTATCGGCACAAATCCAGGTACCTTTTAAATAAGTTGAGCATTTCAGCTTCAATTTAGGCAGTGGATTCCAGATGCTCACCACCCTCTGGATGAAAATGTTTTTCTTCATATCTCCTCTAATCCTTCTACCAATCATCTTTAATCTATGTACCCTGGTAACTGTACCCTCAGCTGAGGGAAACAGGTATTTCTTGTCTACCTTTTCTAGGCTCTTCGTAATTTTATATACCACAATTAGTCACCCCCTCAGTCTCCTCTATTTTCAGGAAAACAACCACAGCCTATCCAATCTTTCTGCATAGGTAAGCCCAAATCTCTCTGCTGACTGAGTAGGTGGCTGCTCCATGCATTTGCTGTCTAAAGATTCCCATAGAGAAGTAAGAGATGGAGAGAGAATAAACAAAACATGATTGGGAGACAGAAGCAGAGATGCCAGAACCAGTAGCAGACAAAGGTGAAAATGGATAAGAGCAATCAACTTGAAATTTTGCTGTTAGATTATCAGGCCAAGAACACTTCTGCATTCCTAGGTAACTCCACCTCTATTTTAACAAACGTATTATCCAATTTAAAATAAATTGAGGTGAAACAGACATGATAAATCAACAGCCTAATTTACACCCAATCTAATGTTCTTAGAAAGTGATTTATGACCATCCCTTTACTTACTACTCTCTAGTGACAATGGAGGCAGAACCAGAATGCTGTTGTGGAATAGAACCTGCCTCTTTCCTCATGGAAGTCACAAGCCACCAGTACACTTACTGAAGCACTTAGGAATGTGGGGTATTAGATTTTAGTAGAAAAGTTGTTGAGATTTCCAGTGGAATAACCTCAAGATTTTCCAATACTAGATGGCTCTTCATAGTCAAGCACAAGCTAATATCATAAAATAGGGTGGCATGGTGGCACAGTAGTTAGTACTGTTTCCTCACAGTGCCAGGGACCCAAGTTCAATCCCTTGGATCACTGTCTGTATGGAGTCTGCACATTCTCCCCATCTCTGTGTGGGTTTCCTCTGAGTGCTCTGGTTTCCTCCCACAGTCCGAAATATGTGCTGGTTAGGTGCAATGGCCATGCTAAATACTCCCTCAGTGTACCTGAACAGGTGCCAGAGTGCAGTGACAAGGAGATGTTCACAGTAAGTTCATTGCAATGTTAATGTAAGTCTGCTTGTGACATTAATACTTAAACTTTAAAATAAATGTTAAAGAGAGCTGAAACCGCAATTTGCCTCATATTTCCTGTCTGTGCAACTCGCTGATTAGAGAATGTATGGAACCTATTTAACACAGATATGCCTGTTTAGGAGCTACAAATATTTAATCCCAAACTTTAATTTCATTTGAATGCTTGAAGTATAGGTCACTTGTGAAGATAAAAAATATATTTTCTTGAAACAAGCAGAGGGCAGGCCTTAGATGTTGCAATTCTAAATGCTGTTGCTTGCAATGTGTAAAACTGATAACATGGCTCCTCCTGCTGGAACAAGCAAGTGATTCTATAAGAGGCTAGTGTTTCTTTCACTGCAGTTCTAATCACAATTCAATGCATCTTATGAAACGGAATATTAATTCTTCAACCAAACTATAAAACAAGCAATCTCTGTACCTCCATAAAAATCAAATAGTGAACAAGCTTGTTTGAAAAAGGGTGTCAAATGAATGTTGTTTCATGACTGGTTTAAATAGTTCAGTATATTTGCATACATGCTCTCAAAATAATTGTGCTGGCTATACTTAGCAATTTGATATAAATGTTCCCCTTCTAATGACATTCAGAGCACAATATAATTAATAAAAGGGGTTATGATCAAACTATGAGATCAAACTTAATTGCTAGTTTTTGCAATTGTTGGTGGTTAAGGTTATTCGAACAATAAATCACTGAGGCAAGATTATTAGTGTAGTGCAGTCACCTAATGCAGTGATACTAGAGTAAAATTGTATTGGTAATTGCATTAATTGCAGTGGCAAGTTAAGAATGATCGAACTTAAGGTCACATAAAGCCTTACAAATCATTTATGAAGCACATGTTACAAAATAGTGCTTTAGGAAGAATTTTACTGGATTTTCTTTATATTAATTTGTTCATGGGATGTCGGCATTGCCAGTGTTTATTGTTAATTTCTAATTGCTCTTGAGAAGGTGATAGTGAGCTGCCCCTGTCCATGTAATGCTGATATTCCCACATCACTCAGATTGGACTCACAATATTTTAGGAAGGTGATGGCTTAGTGGTATTATTACTGGACTAGTAATTCCAGAGACCCAGGGTAATGCTCTAGGGACATGAGTTCAAATCCCAGCATGATAGATAATAAATTTTGAATTTGATCCGAGATGAGAAGTCTAAGAATGACTATGAAATCATTATTGATTGTTGCAAAAGCCCATCTGGTTCACTAATATCCTTTAGGGATGGAAATCTGCTGTCCTTAACTAGTCTGGCCTACATGAGACTCCAGGTCCTCTGAAATGTCCTAGAAGGTCACTCGGGGCAATAAGAGATGGACAATAAACACTGGTCCAGACAGTAACCCATGTCCCATGAAGGAATAAAAATGACGCAGTGATAATGAATAGTGATCATATCTCCAGGTCATTATTCTGTGAAGCCTAAAGGGGAACTTGTAGGTGATGATATTCCCATGCACTGGCTGTCTTATTCCTCTAGATGATAGACGTTGTGGGTTTGAAAGGTGCTGCCAATGGAGCCTTGGTGAGTTCTACTGTATCTTGTAAATAGTACATGCTGATGCCAATGATGTAGGAATGGATACCTAAGGAAGTGGATGGCGTGCCGATCAAGTGGATTGCATTTTTGTGGATGGTGCTGAGCTTCTTGAATATTTCTGAAGAGGGGAAAGTGAAGAGTATTCCATTCCACTCATCCCTTGTGCTTTGGAGATGGTGGAAAGACTTTGGGGACTCAGGGGTTGAGTCATGCACCAGGAGTTTCTTTTTAACACATTGTATTTGTGTGGCTAATCCAATAGATTTCTGGTCAATGATGCCACTCAGGATGTTGAAGGTAGGAGATTCTACAATGGTAATGCCTTTGAATGGTACTGACATTGAATGGTACTAGGGGTTTTTCAGAGATGCTTCATTGCAGTGTTAATGTAAGCCTACTTGTGATTAATAAATAAACTTTAAAAAAAACCTTTACTTTAAAGGTGGTTAGACCTCTTCTGTTGGATTTGGTTCTTTCCATGGTGTAAGTATTTTTTCTCACTTATCAGCTCAAGGCTGAATGTTGTCCAAGTCTTTCTGTTCTAGGGCATGGACTGCTTCATTAATTTGAAGATGAGGTTCCACTAGGATTGTGTGGTGGTCACTCCTACCAATACAGTCATGGACATATGTATCTGCAACATGTAGATTGGAAAGGACATTGAAGACTCCCACACAGTACATTCTGGGCCCGATTTTACCATAAAGTTGCGCCCGAAATCGTGGTAAATTTGGGCGTTGGGCCTTCAACGCCATCTGAATCCAAATCTGAGCAGATTGCAACTTTACGAACAACCAATTTGGGCGTGGATCCGGTCCGCCCCCGAATCGGGCGGACCAACAATTTAATTGCATTAACAAGCATTTAATCAATTTAATGAACCATGTGCCCAACTTTACCACCAAATCCCACTTTACCGTCTTTGGGTCCATTCTGGATTCACGCTGTAAGCAACCTGCAAAATAAAAAGCTGATTTTTATTCTGCAGGGGAACCTCCGAAGCCCATTCTCCTTGACCATCCTTCCCAGAGCCCCTGCTAACCACTCCGGCAGACCCACCCCTCCCGCCAGATTGGAACCCCCTGGGAGGCAGGACCTCCTTGTCAGAAGCCCCCCCCGAATCAGACCCCCCTGGGAGGCAGGCTCTCCCTTGGCACAGTACACCCCAAAGTACCTCGATAAATGGTCTCCCTCCACTATCCTTCTCAACCATCTTCAGTCCTTTGAAAGCCTGCAGCATCCTCCTGGCCACAGACTCGGAGCCACAGCTAAACTGACTGGGTTTCACACTGGTCCGCTGGTGTCCTGGAGGAGGAAGGGGCTCAAATGGATCTCTGGTTGGGGGGGGGGGGTAGGGGGAAGGAGGGGGCACAGATGGATCTCTGGCTTGGGGGTGCAGGGGGGGTCCACTGCCACTCTGTGGCTGATCCCTTCTCCTCACCGGAGGAACAAATCCCTCCTCCCAGAGTGAATGTGCGGCCATGCCATCCCAACAAACCTTCAGGATCAAGCGATTCCTCGCTAAGAAGATGAAGTCGATTCCACAGTGGATCCGCATGAAAACCGGCAACAAGATCAGGGACAACTCCAAGAGGAGACACCGGAGAAGGACTAAGCTGGGCCTGTAAAGGGATACACCATCATTGGTATACTACCAACCACAGATTACGCATAGAGGCGCACTGGAACGAGGATTCCGGGCTTGGATCCATATTACACCCGGATCCAGCCCTTAGGCTCCAATTGGTAAAATCGGGCCCACTGTGTCTTTGCTATGCTCGGTGCTACTTCCAAGTTCAAATGATGTTCAACATGCGGGTGTAACGTCTTAACAGTTGTGAGACAGTGCCAAGTCATAATCAGCAGGAGTTTCTGACTATGCCAAATGACCTTGTGGAGGTCAAGGTCAATATTGAGGAATCCCAGAGTCCCTTCTTGTTAACTGTACTGCCACCCCATGATGGGTCTGTGCTGGGCAGGACATGTTCAGAATGTTAATGGAGGATTCTGGGATGTTGGTGTGTGATAGGACTCAGTACTGAGTCAAACTGTTGCAATTCCAATTTTCGCATAAGTTCCCAGGTTTGCCCATTTAGTTTTATTCCTATTTGTTGCAATTTGATACAATTGAATGCCTTGCTTGGACCTTTCAGAGAGCAGGCAAGCGTTAACCACATTGCTGTGGTTCTGGAATCACACATAAGCCAGACAGTTGAAAGGTCTGACGAAGGTTCATCCAGACTTAACGAAGGTTCACCCATCCATAGTTCTATGATTCTATGAGACTTAACGTTGGCTCTATTCTCGTACCACTGATGCTGTCAGACCTGCTGAGATTTTCCAGCATTTTCTGTTTGTGTTTCAAATTCCAGCCTCCACAGCATTTTGCCTTTAGTTAAGGATGATCTATTTCCTTCCCTAAAAGATAGTAGTGAACCATACAGTCTTTAAGGATAATCTGGTAGCAACTTCACTGTTGGCTTTCCTAATATTAACTTTTACTAGCGGAGGGATGCAGAACCACCATGATTATGTTACAGAAACTAGTAATCCAGAGGCCAGGATCTTTGATAAATTAACAGGGATTATATAAGAGGACAGTTTGACATCACAGGCCATAGTTGACGGATAAATTATACTTCAATTGAAATGTTCACCTGCTAATATGTAATGAATTATACATGAGGATCATAGGGTTAGGCAGCTTTGAAGTATTAGTGCAGCAATAATCAATTATTTTAATATTCAATACTTTATTCCTTGCTGAGATATTTAACTAAATAGAGCCAACCATTATTAAAATAGCACCACTTTCTGGTTTGTGTATACACTAATGCCACCTCATCATATTGGTGATTTCGACAGAAACTGAACATTGTGTACCCATTGCAACCACATAGCTTCAAAAGTGTATTGGTGATACAGCATGGCAGTTATATTACTGGAGTAGTAATCCAAAGGCCTATATTAATGATCTAGAGATACGAATTCAAATCCCACAATGAAAAGTGGGGAATATAATTCAGTTAGTCCTTTGGTAGTACAGAATTTGAGTGTTGTTGAAAAAAAGACAAATTTGTTGCAATGTTTCATCTTGCAATCATCAGAACAATTTGCAAGAATACTAAATGCAAAAGGAACAATCTATACTTGAGACAAGAAACTGCTGATTGGTTGATAAGTGGTTTCTGATTTTTGAGCCATTATCATGGAAAATATACAGTTAACTAAAGGCTGACAGTTAACTGCCAAGCTTTATCTAAATTCAAACCAGGCAGTTGATTCTGATTAGTCAAGACTTTGCCCCGGGAAATGAACCAGAGAATGATTGTCACCTACTTGTTTAGCTGAAAAAGGCCTAACGCCTGTGTATATTCTTCCTGTATATGACAAACAGGGCCTTTTGCATTAATATGTGTAGCACCTAGCATGTGTAAGTGCGCCACACTGTGAGCCTAACAGATTATGTTATATGAGTTGTCAGTGTAATTCTTGGCACACACAGGATTGTTCAACAAATGTTGTCCAATCGTGAATCACATCTAATGTTGGACACTGTTTTGTGTTTTACAAGCATGGGCTGTTTGGGGTACGCTCAGTACCTTGTCTGCTGTGAACAGCCAAAGGGACATGAAGTTTGATACGAACAACTTTGGGATGGATGGCCTATATACTTAGTATCACACTGGTACTGGAATTCACATACCACATTACTCATTTATGTGAAAGGCAGAATGTATTTTGGTTGGCGGCAGCATCGTGGTAGTGGTAATTACCACTTAGAATCATAGAATCCCTACACTGCTGAAAGAGGCCAATTGGCCCATTGAGACTGCACCGACAACAATCCCACCTGGCCCTATCCCCCTAACTTTACACATTTACCCTGCTAGTCTCCCTAACACAATGGGGCAATTGAGTTTCGCCAATCAACCTAACGTGCATATCTTTGCACTGTGGGAGAAAACCGGAGCACAGGAGGAAACCCATGCACACGCACAGAGAATGTGCAAACACTACCCAGACAGTTACCTGAGGCTTGAAATGAACCCAGGTTCCCTGCGTTGTGAGGCAGTGATACTAACCACTATGCCATCATGCCCCCACTTGTTGTGGTACTTCTTAGTAGCAGTATGAAATGACCTATTACTCAGACCTTTCAGATACTTTATCTTTCTTGGGTATTTTGAGGTACACTAGGCACTGTTCAGGACTAAAGCTGATAGCTTTAGCCCTATTCATGTATTTTCCTGATATACAATAATCTGATCAGGGTAGCCAGTATTCCACTGGAAGGCTTTAGTGAGCTCCACTTCAGCATCAGGCTTGCATAGTTAGCAAGTAGCTTGAGACCTATTTACATGGTTGCCAAGAAGACCAATTCTGTACCATGTGGAACTATAAGAATGCCAATACGTATACTGACCAGTGAAGGTGGGCTTGCAATAGACGGTAGTAGGGAACCTCCTGGCAGATTTCTCGACCAGCACTTCAAGAAAATGAGCACATCTGAATGTTCCATTTCAAAAGCAAATTTGAGCGCAGGGTGGAGCCCATTAAGGTGCATTAGGAAATTTCTACATGTTGCTGCAGATTTAAAATTAGCAAACATCCACATGGGGACATATGAAATGGATAGGAGGTGGGTATCATTCCATTGAAGATGAATTTCTCATGGACCTGTCATCACTGGTCCTCGGGCAAGGACCACCCCACCCACCCTCGCAACTTTATCTTGATTCTGGATGGGATGCCCCAAATTCTTATGTTCCTGAGTGAAGAGAGTTGATCTTTATTCAGCAACCACGAGAAAGTTAATTTAAAAAAGATCCCTTTCCTCATGGATGCATTTTCCCAGTCCAAATGAATTTATGTTTTAGAAAGAACTCTCTTGAATTAAAGAAAGAGTGAGATTATTAGCCACCAGAGCACAAGAAGAAAATGTTAAACTGCAACACATATACACAGACATTAGAAATGAGAAGTAAGTTCAAAAACAGAAGTTAAGAAGAAAAACGAGTAAGTCTTTGGCTTGTCTATGAGGAATAGATGATGAAATGTCATTGTTGTTAAATTGGGTGATTCCAGTAGCGCTGACTTCAGTAGCTGAGTTTATTTAGACGTTCTTAGATCTGCAGGTCAGCTGAAAAGGGTTGCCTTGCTTCCTTTTTGATTATGGCTTTGCTGACTTGAATTGCTTTCAGCAGAGCGAGAAAGAGAAGGTGACTTTACCTTCTAGCACAGGAGTAACCAGTCAACGTTCTTCAACTGAGATTCTCACAGAATATACCAGCACAGTAGAACTAGAACACCAGATTAGTACGCAGAAACCAGAGCTGCAGATGGCTTTTAAGCCATTTTCTTGTGTATTCCTGAAAAGGAAAAACACCAACACAGCTGGGACATAACTCATAGGAGATGATCCTTGCTGAAATGGTAATCAGTTCTATTAACCCCAGAGGAGATTACGGTTCAGTTTGCATTGCATCTCTTCCTTTGAACTGTCTCTGATTGATGGAGCATGCAAATTCAATTGTCACTCTTGGGAATGAATAATATCCACATAGAGATTCCAGTAAGTGGTTACTTTGCAGTCTCAGCCAGTTTTTGCTTATTTGGATTTTTAAAAACATGTCTTATTTAAAAGCACAATATGTCCATTTGTAATTTGGGGCAGTGATCCATTGCCATGCCAAACACAACAAAGATGTTTGTGAAAGCTAGGTCTCAAGAAGATCCTATGACATCTATTTGGGTATCCATTGTGTTGCTAAAACTGAACTCAACTGCATGAATTGCTGACTTCATAATTTCAGTGATAACTGATTCACACGATGGTAGTAAGCTGAGGAAGTGTCATGAAAATATCAGGGAAATCCAGAAAAAAGGAAAATACTCTGTTGGTCATATATTTTAAACTTTGGGAATATGCGAGTCAGATAATTAAGGAGGGGACAAATTTACAGTGTGACTGGAACCAGTGCATTTGAGATGTTAATGAGCTTATCAGCACCACATAAGTTTACTTAAAGAATTAATAATCACACAAGTTTAAATATCACATAAGCTGCTATGAAAAAAAGGCTTCTCATAAGTCTTCATAGTTAAGTACAAAGGCCAATAGTCTAAGAAAATTCATTGAAGCAGGCATCTGTAACTGGAAAAAGGGAGTGATATACAGACACAAGCACAAGCTGGGACAATGATAGTCTGTAACAATGATCAATTAAATTTTCATGCTAATTGGATATTATAATTCAGTAAGTGTAAGGTGATTGTGATTGGTTTTAATATCTGGTGTAACTTTAATCAATAACTCTGAGTGGATAGAGATAACTTCAATATCATGATTGATATCTGCTAATTAATTGTAATTGAATTTGCAGCTATAATGGCTTGTGTATTTCTGAATTCTGCACTCTGGCTAGCTACATACTGTGACTTTCCAATGTCTGAGCTATATAGCTGGATTAAAACAGCTGTTTAAGACAACTCCGTGACTTGGTCTGGTTACTTGAAGGATAAAGTCATGATCAATTAAAAGGCTGACATTAAAACCTGTGACATTTACCTAAAGGATTCAAAGGAAGAGATGCAAAGTGTGAAGGGAAGGTATCATAGGTAAGCTCTAAAAGATAAAATGGGGAAATGAAAGTAATTAAGTCTGCGAGAGGACAACTCTACACAAATTAGGTCAGATAAGGGAAAGATCAAAGGAAAAGATGTACTGAAGGGGATACTGAAGTCTGTGGAGGAGAGCTTCTTTTGTTTTGGATCTTCACAAACAGCAGGAAGAGCTGTTTGGCTCCCAGCAAGCAGTGTGTGTGTGAAGAAGCCAGGTTTAAAATGCAAGCTGCTGATTTATTTCAGAAACTATCCCAAGAGATGTAAAGGCACTGTGTGGTAACAGTTAGTGCATTTTCATATGTCTTAAACACACTTGAGGATAGTTGTTTCAAGTTTCCCTCTGGGAATTTATCACATGGCATTTACCAGTAGTACATCCTCCCTGGCCTGCTCTACATGTGATTCCAGCAACATGGTTCACTCTTAAATGTCTTCCAAATTGACTGAGCAAGCCACTCAGTTGTATCAAGAAAGTAAATAAAGAGTGAAGTCGACAGATGACCCAGTATTGTCTGAGGTACCAGAAACCAACAATAGCAAATTTATAAAAACAAATACTGTGGATGCTGGAATCTGAAACCAGAAGAGAAAATGCTGGAAAATCTCAGCAGATCTGGCAGCACCTGTTAGGAGAGAAAAGAGCTGAACTTTTGAGTCCAGATGACCCTTTGTCAAAGCAAAAGGCATAGAAAATGGGAGATATTTATACTGCAGGGTGAGGGAAAGAAAGATGAGTCATAGCCACAGAAACCAAGGAAAAGGGCTGCTAATGGCTGTCGATGGAGAGATTGAAGGCTGTGAATAGCCAAACAGCTGTGAAGCTAAAATCTGAGGGTAAGCTGTGTCAGATAAAGAGATAAAGATGCCGGGGGGATGGAAATGGGACAGAGGTAAAATTTAGAAAAGGGGAAGCAAAGGGGGAGAAAAGTAAGGGAAGGGTGGATAAAGTAGAAGAAAGAGTGGTGGGGGAAGAAAAATAAAGGAAGACAATAAAGAAATAAAAGGTAGAGAACAGTACAAAATTAAATAAAATGAAAACAAAGGGGGGGGAGGTGAGGTACAGTTAATCATCTGAAGTTGTTGATTTTGATGTTGAAACCGGAAGGCTGAAAAGTACCTAGCCAGAAAATGAGATGCTGTTCCTCCAGGTTGCATTGAGCTTTACTGGAACATTGTAGCAGGCCAAGGACAGGCATGTGAGCATGGGAGCAGAATTGTGTGTTAAAATGGCAAGCAACCAGAAGGTCGGAGTCCTGATTGCACACGGACTGAAGGTGCTCAACAAATTGATCACCCAGTCTACGCTTAGTCTCACCGATATACAGGAGACCACATTGGGAGCAGCGAATGTAATATACCAAATTGAAAAAGGTGCAAATGAAATGCTGCTTAATCTGGAATGAGTGCTTTGGACCTTGGATGATAAAGCACAGAAGAGGTAAGGGGGCAGGTGTTACACCTTCTGCAATTGCATGGAAAAGGTGCCATGAGTGACGGGAGAGGTGTTGGGTATAGTGGAGGAGTGGACTAGGTTATCCCGGAGGAATGGTCTTTGCAGAATGCTGACAGAGTGAAGGGAAGATGTGTTTGGTGATGACATCAGGCTGGAGTTGGCAAAAATGGCAGAAGATTATGCTTTGCATGCGGAGACTAGTGGGATGAAATGTGAGAACAAAGGGGACTCTATCCTTGTCCTGGGAGGGAGGGAAGGGGCTAAGGGTCATGGTGTGGGAGATGGACTGCATGCTGTTGAGGGCCCTGTCGACAATTGTAGATGGGAATCCACAGTTGAGGAAAAAGGAGCACATATTAGAAACTTTAGAAAATGGCATCATCAGAATAAATGCAAGAGATGAAGGAGCTAAGAGAAAGGGATGGAGTCCTTACAGAATGTAGGGTGGGAAGAGTTGTAGTCCAGATAGCTGTGGAAGTCAGTGGGCTTATAATGGATATTGATAGATAGTCTATTGCCAGAAATGGAGACTGAAAGGTCAAGGAAGGGAAGTGTCTGAGATGGACCAAGTGAAGGCAACGAAGAGGTGAAAACTGGAAGCAGAGTTGATGAATTTTCAATGTCTAGACGGGAGCATGAAGTGGCACCAAAATGGTCATCAATTAAAGAAGTTGTGGGAGGGGACCTGGGTAGATTTGGAACAAGTAATGTTCCACATACTCCATAAAAAGACAAGTGTAGCTAGGACCCATGTGGGTACCCATTGCTACTCCTTTGATTTGGAGAAAGTGGGATGAGTTACAGAAGTTGTTAAGAGATAGAAAGAGTTCAGCCAAGCAGAGGAGTGGTGGTGGGTAGGAATTGTTCAAGTCGCTTTTCAAGAAACAAGCGAAGCACTCTCAGGCCATCCTGTTGTGAGATGGGGGTGTAGAAAGATTGCACATCCATGGTGAATAGGAGGTGGTTAGGGCCTGCGGACTGGAAGCTGTTAATATGAATCAGTGCATCAGAGGAACTCTGGATGTAGGTGCGGAGGGAATGGACCAGGGGAGTGAGGATGGAGTCAAGGTAAGAGGAAATAAGTTCTGTAGCGCAGGAGCATGCTGATACAATTGGCCGATCAGGACAGTTCTTTTTGTGGATTTTGGGAAGCAGGTAGAAGCAAACTGTCTGGGGTTGGAAACTGTGGGGGGAAGGCACCTGGAGGAAATGAGGTCAGTGACGGTGTTAGAGATAATGGTTTTATGTTCAGTGGTGTGATCATGATCCAAGAGGAGGTAGGAGGATGTATCTGAGAATTGGCGCACAGCCTCAGCGAGGTAGAGGTCAGTACACCAGGTGACAACAGCACCCCCTTTATCGGCAGGTTTTATGACAATGTCAGGGTTGGACCTGAGGGAGCGAAGAGCGGAAAGGTCAGGAAAGAGGTTGGAATGTATGAGGGGGGCAGAAAAATTGAGATGGCCAATGTCCCGTTGACAGTTTCCAATTAAAAGATCAAGGGCAGGTAACTGTCTCGGAGGGGGTGTCCAATTGGAGGCAGAATGTTGGAAGCAGGTGAAAGGATGTGTGGAACGGGGCCCAAAGAAGTGGGCACAGAGACAAAGGCAAAAGAAGAAGAGTTCAACATCATGTCAAGCCCAGAATTCATTGGGTGGGGACACAAGGGTATAAAGCTGATCTCTTTGCTGATATTATTTAATGGCAAATTTATCTCTATTGTCACTGCTTATTAACATCTTGGGTTTGTGCCAAAATTGGGAGTGCTGTCTCACAGACCAGCCAAGCAGCTGCCTGACATAGTAATATACACAGAATTAAACCTTACAGATAATGTCCCAGACATCACTATCATCATCCTTGGGTATGACCCATGCCATCAGCAGAATAGTTCCACAGAGGAGGCTGCACAATGGTATACAGTCAGGCGAGAGTTGTCCTGGAGTCTTCAACATTGACACTGGATCCTAGAAATCTCAGGGCAACAGGTCAAACATAGGCAGGGAAACCTCCTATTGATTGCCACATGCCACTCCACATCAGCTGATAAATCAGCAATACTCATGTAGCACTGAGACTGGAAAGGGCACAGAGTCAGAGGTAGCCCTCATGAAGAAGACACTAAGTTTGAGAGATGGCAGAGCTTCAAGCTCAGCGAACCAGACATGGCAGCTCAGCCAAGTTCACTGACATGGGTACAATCAGAAATCTCAGGCAGACAGCATAAAGTATTAAAGTTGTAATGGGAATTGAGAGTTGTTTTCATACAGAGTTTGTGTGGTAGGGATTTATTAATAAAATCAGGTTAAACTGTAAATCAACTCTTGACATTTGTTCATTTAATGACTAAAAGTACCTGGGTAAATGAGTTTTAGCATGAACTGGTCAAAATATCTAGGATTGCTGCCACAGCTGACAAGTGGCAAGTAACATTCGCACCTCACAAGGGCCAGACAATGACCAGCTCCAGCAAGAGCAAATCTAACCACCACCTCTTGACATTCAATGGATCACTTTTGCTGATCAAGATCCTGGAGGTTACCATTGAACAGAAACTGGATTAGCCATATAAATAATGTGGTTATGGGAACAGGTCAGAAGGTAGGAATCCTGCAGCAAGTAACACAAGTGTATTGTATTTAGACTTCCAGAAGGATTTGATAAGGTGGTATGTCAAAGGTTCCTGTGGAAAATAAAATTGCATGGTGTAGGAGTAACATAGAACATAGAACACTACAGCATAAACAGGCTCTTCGGCCCACAAGTTGTGCCGATCATATCCATACCTACCAGGCCATAGAACTATCTATAATTCTCAATCCCATTAAATCCCATGTACTCATCCAGAAGTCTTTTAAAAGACCCCAGCGAGTTTGCCTCTACCACCACCGACGGCAGCCAATTCCCTCAACATATTCATGGACAAAAGATGGCAAAGTAACAGGAAACAGACAGCTGCCATAAGTGGGTATTTTTCTGGTTGGTAGGGTGTAATGAGCGGTGTGCCATAGGGATTAATGCTGGGGCTTCAACTTTTTACAATTCACGTAAATGACTTGGAAGAAGAAATAGATGGTATGGTTGCTAAGTTTCCTGATGACACAAAGATAGGTAGGAAAGTAAGTTGTGAAGAGGACATAAGGAAGCTATAAAAGGATATTGATAGATTAAATCAGTGGACAAAGATCTGGCAAATGGAATATAACGTGGGAAAAGGTGGAAATGTTCATTCTGGCAGGAAAAATAAAAAGGAAGCTTGTTATCTAAATGGTGAGAGTTTGCAGAGCTCTAAGTTGCTGAGTGATCTGGGTGTCCTAATAAATGAATCACAAAAAGTGCAGCAAGTAATTAGGAAGGGTAATAGAATATTATCATTTGTGAGAGGAACTGATTACAAAAGTAGGGAAGTTATGCTTCAGTTGTGCAAGGCAGTATTGAGGCCATGTATGGAATATGTACAGTATTGGTCTCCATATTTAAGGAAAGATGTAAAAGTGTTAGAAGCAGTCTAGAGATGGTTTAATAGACTAATACCCAATAATATATGGTATGGTTTGCCTTGTGAGGAAAGGTTAGACAGGTTAGGCCTGTACCCACTGGAGTTTAGAAGAACGAGAGGTGACTTGATTGCAATCTTTAAAGATTCTGAGAGGTCTTGATAAGGATTGTTAATGGAGAGGACATTTTTTTTATTGGAGAATCCAGAACTAGTGGTCAATGTTTAGAAATAAAGGGTTGCTCATTTGGGACAGAGGTGAGGAGAAATGTTTTCTCTTAGAGGGGCATGTGTCCCTGGACCACTCTTCCTTCTTCAGGCAGTGGAAGCATTGATTTATTTTTAGTATTTTTAAGATAGAGCTAGATAGATCTTTATTAACAAGAGGGAAACATGCTATTGGAGTAGGCACAAATGTGGGGTTAAGGTTACAATCAGATCAGTCATCATCTAACTGAATGGTGAAACAGGTTTGAGGGGTTGATTGGCCTACTCCTAATTCATATGTACCTTCTGACTCTGTAAAGCTTGTCCTTTGTCTACAGGGCATTAGTCAGGACAGTGATGGAATATTCTCCACTCAAGAACCATCCAGGACAAAGCAGCCCACTTGATTGGTATACCGTCACTGAAGCACAGTAACAGCAATGTATACCACCCACAAGATACACTGCAGAAACTCATTAGTCAGCACATTGCAAACTCACAACCGCTCCCATCTAGAAATACAGGGGGAACAGATATATGGGAACACTACCGCCTGAAATTTCCTCTACAAGCACGTCATCCTCATTTAGAAATATATCATCACTTCTTCAGTGTCACTGGGTCAAAATCCTGGAACTCCACTGCTAACAGCATTGTGAATATACATTCATGAAGTGCAGCAGTTGAAGAAGGATGCTTACCAATAACTTCGCAAGACCAAATAGGTATGGGAAATAACTGCTGGCCTAGCCAGTGATGCCCACATCCTATGAATAGAAAATAAATCCTGTAATTACCATTTACTAACCACACCCCCCCCCCCCCCCCCCCCGGAGGATCGTAATGGCACAAATTATACTCTGGCTTGGGTGTTTAATGTCCTTTACCAAGAATAACTTGGCAGCACCACGACTAATGGAGATGGGCAAGTTCTGAAGGACACAGTTTCCAGATTGGGCTACAGGTAGATGGTAAGAGTAGCAACAAGAGGGTAAACCTACAAAACCTTATCTTCTCCAGTCTACCTGTTGCAGATGCATATTTTTGATAGTATTAGTAAGGAATGGCCACTGTACCATCCTTGTGGAGATGCCATCCCATCTTAACACTGAGGACAACCTCAATTCTGTTGTGTGCTATTGTCACTGAGCTAAGTTGAATAGGTATAGAATAGATCTGACAGCTCAAAACTGGACATCCAGGAAGTAGTGCAGACCATCAGGAGAAGCAGAATTGTATTCAACTACAATCTGTAATCTGATAGCCTGACATCTTCATTTTACCATTACCATCAATCCAGAACTCTGGTTCATTGAGGGGTGAAGAGCATGTCATGAGCAGTATCAGACACAACTAAATGAGCTGCCAACTTGTGAAGTGACAACACAGGACTATATGCATGCTATCAAGAGCTAAGCAACCCCATAACAAATGGATCAGGTCAAAGCTTTGCAATGCTGTCATATGGGCTGCATGGTAACACAGTGGATAACACTGCTGCTTCACAGCTCCAGGGACCAGCGTTCAATTCCGGCTTGGGTCACTGTCTGTGTGGAGTTTGCACATTCTCGTGTCTGCGTGGGTTTCCTCCCACATTCCAAAGAAGTGCAGGTTAGGTTGATTGGCTATGCTAAAATTGCCCCTTAATGTCCTGAGATACATAGGTTAGAGGGATTAGCAGGTAAATATGTTGGGATATAGGGGTAGAGCCGGGATGGAATTGTGGTCGGTGCAGACTCAAAGGGCTAAATGGCCTCTTCCTGCACTGTAGGGTTCCTATGGTTTCTATATCCTGTTGTGAATGATGGCAGGCTATTAAACAACTAACGGGAGGCAAGCCTCCACAAATCCTCCATCTGTAAAGCAGTACATCAGTGCAAAAGACATGGCTGGAGTATTTGCAAGTCTTCAGCCAGATGTCCCATGTGGATGATTCCTCCTGAAGTCTCAGCGTCACAGATGCCAGTGTTCAGCCAACTCAATTCACTCTCTGTGATCTCAAGAAGTAACTGAATTCATTTGATAAAGCAAGGTCTTGATGCATCCTAGTTTCACAAATAACAAATGGGGAATATTCTGTCTTTATCAATTTCATCAAGTTGCTGAATGTGTTTTACCTTCTGAGAATCACATTTCCAAGGGTGTAGGGTTTAATTGAGAAGCTTTGGAACCACGTCATTATTTTGCAAGTGCTGTTAACAGTTGGGCTATAGGTGTTTAATACGGCAACATAGTCACTTAAATCTGATTGGACACTGACCATTGTGATGTCTGATTGCACCAGCTATTTCTTAATAAATATATTGATGAATTCAATCCATCATATCTATGTCTCTAAATAATTTTGATTCAGCTTCCAGCTTGTCTTTGAAAGTTACATTAAAAGTCCCACTGGTTCTTAGTTCAAAAAACCTGGCCCGTTTTAACAATTTTCAACTTACAAACTCCATTCACACTACAGCCACTTGACCTTTAATGTCAGCTCCTTTTAAGTTGAATGCATTCTTACTGAAGGACTGGTTTCAGACTTCCTAAGCACCTGATGTTCTGACTCCTCAGAGGATCAGTTATTTTAAGCCAACAGCTTCTGATCTTGTTGGAAAATCTCAGCAGGTCTGATAACTTCTGTGGAATGAGAGTAAAGCCAACGTTTTGAGTGTAGATGACCCTACATCAGAGCTCAGAGGAAAGAATCAGCAGAGATTTATAATATGAGCATAGGGAAAGTTGGTGAAATTGGACAAAAACGTAAATGAGCATGCAGAAGGCTGAGAAGGTGTTGAAAGCGTCCATTAAGTGATCAGAACGTGTGAATGGCAAAACAAAGGTACAGCTTGGTAAAGAGCTGCCTAAAGAATGTGGCAGTTGACCTGAAGAAGGGGTGTGGGGGGTAGGTGGAAAAAAAGCAATAAAATGGAGAATGAGATGAAATAAAACAAATGGAAATGGAGTGGAGAGTTCTTGCTCTGAAGTGGTTGAATATTCAGTCTAGAAGGCTGTTGTGTCTAACTGTAAGTGCAGAAATGCTAGTCCTACATTTCTACAGTGCAGAAATGCTAGTCCTCCAGCTTGCGTTGGGGCTCATTAGAACATTGCAAAAGGCTAAAGACATGTGGGTAAATCTTTGCTCTTTCTTCCCAGCTCTGACGAAGGGTCATTTAGACGTGAAATGTTGGCTCTATTCTCTCTCCACAGGTGCTGTCAGACCTGAGATTTTCCAGCATTTGTCTATTTTTTGTTTCAGATTCCAGCATCTGCAGTATTTTGCTTTTAGGTCCTGATCTTCCTGAGCCAAGATATCATGCAGTAACTTTTCCTGTTGCTTCTTCTTCAACCATCGTTTCTCTGCCGTTGCCAGAGATGGTGGCACAGTGGTTAGCAGTGCTGCCAGACAGCACTAGGGACTTGGGTTCGATTCCCGGCTTGGATCACTGTGTTAAGTCTGCACATTCTCCCCGTGTCTGCGTGTGTTTCTTCTGAGTGCTCTGGTTTCCTCCCATAGTCCAAAAGATGTGCTGGTTAGCTGCACTGGCTGTGCTAAATCTCCCTCAGTGTACCTGAACATGTGCCAGTGTGTGGTAACTAGGGGGTTTGCAGTGTTAATGTAAGCCCACTTGTGACACTAACAAATACACTTTAAAATTTAAACATGGGCAGAGATCACAATGATCAACTGGATTGTGAGCCACACAAGGTATGATTCCTATGCAAATATTTCTCTCAACTGTACTTCCCAATTCCATAACTCTTTCCATCATGAAATAAGTGTGTTTTGTTCCTCTTTCCTTACCTCACTTAATAATTGTTTTAATTCCTACAATGTATGCTGGATTACATCAAGACCATGCAGTAATTTACTTTATTCTGAATTTCAGTTTCAAGTAGAGCTATAATCACAGCTAAATTTACAAATTCCTCTATGTTCAAATAGGAGAGTGGGTCTGACACGTCAACATCAGTTTTCTGTCTCAGGTGTAAAGTTGTAGAATCCTATGACCTATTAATACCACATGAGGGGGCTCAATACAAAAGGTTGGTTGTATAACTGGGCATGTCAAGTTATTTTCATCAATATTTTACAGTCGAGGTTACACAATACATTCCATTCAGTCTCTAAACAGAGTTAATAACCCTATGTCTTCCTGATGCAGATTGCATGGTACAATTTGCCCTCTTCCCAGAGAATTCATAAGCTGATCCTTCATGGTCAGATAATCTATAGGAAAAAAGTCACCAGCTGACATTTCACCAGGTCTGTGGGAATCCACCTATCCGCTCCACTTGCAGAGACATAGGCTACACATAAGGAGCATTGTCTTGATGCTTTCCCGCTATTTGAATTTCATACATGCCCTTTATTTTTTAAGCAGATAACATCCCGATGGTTTGGAGTTCTGAGAGGGAACTTCAACATATTTTCTACCACTCCATCACCAGTAGATCTCTCATATTTATGAAACTATATGAACGTTAATCAACCTTCTTAACCTACCTATACTCACACTAAGTGGATTTCATTATCAGTCAACTGTGTTAAATCTTCATTGTTAATCCAATCAGACATGTATAGTTCAAAAATGGAGACAGTCTTTTCACAGCTCTGTGTACTGAATTACATGGAATAAGAAGCTAATGAAGACAAAGGAAGAGCTGGATTTAGAATGTCAACAGTGATTTGTTGCAACATCCTAGGGATTACTATTGACCAGAACCTGAACTGGATTAACCATATAAATACTGTGGCTACAAGAGCAAGTCAGCAGTATGATGGAATACTTTCCACTTGCTGAACGAATGCAACTTCAACATTCATGAAACCCAACACCAACCAGTACAAAGCAGCCTGCTTGATTAGCACCCCATCCAAAACTTAATATTCACTCCCTCCAACACTGATGCACAGTGGCAGCAGTACACATTATATATAAAATTCACTGCAGTAACTCACCAAGGCTCCTTATCCACAACCTCGACCACCAAGAAGGACAAAGGCAATAGATCACCTACAAGTTCCTCTTCAAGTCACTCACCATCCTGAACTGGAACTGTATCACTGTCCCTTCACCGTGAATGAATCAACATTGCTTCCTAACAGCACTATGAAAACGCCTATGCCATATGGCCTGCAGCGGTTCAAAAAAATGGGCAACAAATGCTGGCCTTGCCAGCGATGCCTATATCTCATGAAAGAATGAAAAAAATTAAAGGAACTATTTATAATGTAAATTGTTATTGATGATCAGAACCTGGGTTAGGTTCCTGTGTACTATGCCCATTTTTGAAATCATACTTTGAAAAAGAGTGAATTGGATTTAGAAGAGAAGGTGTAAAGGAGATTTACTAGAATGGTACAATGGATGTGGGACTGAGTTATGTGGAGAGACTAGGAATTATTGCTGAGCACCAAGGGAAGAACCAAACTTTTCTAAAATAGAGCAGCAATGAGAGAGAATCCACAGTGAATGGGAAGGCATAATTAGTTTGATTTATTGTTGTCACATATATTAGTATACAATAAACAGTATTGTTTCTTGCATGCTATACAGATAAAGCATATTGTATACAGATAAGGAAAGAAGAGGATGAAGAACATGGTGTTACAATCATGGCTAGGGTGTAGAGAAAGATCAAACTTAATATAAGGTAGGTCCATTCAAAAGTCTCATGGCAGCAGGGAAGACGTTCTTGAGTCGGGTCATTCATGACCTCAGACTTTCGTATCTTTTTCCCAACAGAAAAAGGTGGAACAGAGAATGTCCAGAGTACATGGGGTCCTTGATTATGCTGACTGCTTTTCTGAAGCATTGGGAAATGTAAACCGATTCAATGGATGGGAGGCTGGTTTGCTTCATTCACAACCCTTTGTATTTTCTTGTGGTCCTGGAGTAGCAGCCATACCAAGCTGTGATACAACCAGAAAGAATGCTTTCTATGGTGCATCTGTAAAAGTTGGTGAGAATCGTGATGGACATGCCAAATTTCCTTAGCATCCTGAGAAAGTGGAGGCTTTGGTAGGCTTTCTTATTTATAGCATTGGCATGGAGGAACCTGGACAAATTATTGGTGATCTGGACACCTAGAAACTTGAAGCTCTTGACCATTTCCACTTCATCACCATTGATGTAGACGGGGACATGTCCTCCACTGCACTTCCTGAAGTCAATGACAATCTCCTTCATTTTACTGACATTGAGGGAGAGATGTTTACAGAGAGCAACAATGAAGAAAAATCCTGAGTCAGTACAGGGCACCAAGGGAGAAATCCTGCAAGTTTACAGAGTAGCACTGAGGGCGAATCCAGTCAGCATCGCACACTAATGTCCAGGCAGTTGGAAAAGGAACAACAGTGAGAGACAGAATCTCTAATCTGTGCCAAACACTCAGGAAGCAGCTGTCTAGCATAAGCACCAAAGGGCTGTCAGAATTCTGAAAGGGTAACGACACAGCAAGTATGCAGGTGGAGCTTTGAGAGTAGGTAAACCAGATGAGTAAACAGAAAGTAATTCATTTCTTTCCTGACAAGATCAGAAAGAGTGAAGGAGAGTAGACCTATAGGAATTTTGGGAGTGAAGCAGCAGAGAGCATGAGCATCAGGTTTGATTTATTATTGTCACATTTATTGGTATACAGTGAAAGGTATTGTTCCTTGTGTGCTATGCAGCCAAAGCATATCATTCATAGAGAAGAAAAGTAGAGGGGGCAGAATGTAGGGTTACAGTCATAGCTAGGGTGTAGAGAAAGATCAACTTAATGCAAAATACGTCTATTCAAAAGTCTGAGAGGAAGTCTGGTTGGTACTTGTCCTCAGACTTGTATCTTTTTCCTGATGAAGTGGAAGAGAGTATGTTCAATGGGCACGGGGTCCTTAATTATGCTGACTGCTTTTCCGAGGCAGCTGGAAGTGTAGACGGAGTCAATGGGTGGGAGGCTGGTTTGAGTGATGGACCGGGCTACGTTCATGACACTTTTTAGTTTCTTGCAGTCTTGGATAGAGTAGGAGCCATAGCAAGCTGTGATAGAATTAGAAAGAATGCTTTCAGTCGTGCATCTGTAGAAGTTAGTGACAATTGTGGCAGACATACCAAATTTCCCTTGTCTTCTAAGAAAGTCGAGGTGTTGGTGGGCTTTCTGAACTATAGCGCCACAGATCCTGGAGATGTGAAATAAAAACTGAAAGGGCTGGAAAAACTCAGCAGGTCTGGCAGCAATTGCAGGAAGTGTATCACCTGCCCTTTTATCTCCTCACTGGCCAAGACGCCAAACACTTCTCCCAGATGAAACAGTGATTTAATTGTACTTTTTTCAATTTAGTCTACTGTATTCACCACTCCCAATGTGGTCTCCTCTACATTGGGAAGACCAAATGTTGAATGGGTGATCACTTTGTGGAACACCTCCACTCAGTCCATAAGCATGACCCCTATCTTCTGGTCACTTTCATTTTAATTCAGCATCTTGCTCTCATACCCACATTTCTGTGCTTACCCTGTTACACTGTCCCAGTGAAGGCCAATGCAAAATGGAGGAAGAACACCTCATCTTCCAATTAGGAACTTTACAACTTCTGGACTCAGCACTGAGTTCAATAACTTCAGACCAGAACCGTGTCCTTTATGTTGGATACTTTCCCCAGTTCCTAGTCTGTATCTTGTTTTTGCTTTCAAAGAGTGCTGAGTCTTTAATACTAACATTACCACTGCCCATGTTTTATGTTCCATGACATCGCTACCATTTAATCTCCCTGCCCTCTGTTACCTTTTGTTCTGTCCATCCTCTTCCCATTTTCAACAGCATAAAATCCATCACATTCTCTCCAGTTCTGAAAAAGTGTCATATTGGACTTTAAACATTAACACTGTGCAGAGGTGATAGCACAGTGATAGTGTCACTAGGCTGGTAATCCATAGATCCAGGTTAATGTTCTGAGGAAATGTGTTTGAACTCCACCACGGCAAATGGTGGAATTTAAATTCAGTTAATAAACCTGGGAATTAAAAAACTAGTCCCGGTAACAGTAATAGCAAAACTGCTACAATGTCCACAAAACGCAATGAAATTGGACGGATCACCTGGCTGGCATTGACCTAGGCACCAGAAACAATGACACCATCACCATTCCTGGGTATGCCCCTTCCCATCAGCAGGATAGATCCAGCAGAGAAAGTAGCACAGTTGGGGGAGTTACCCTGGGAGTCTTCGACATTAGCTCTGGACCACATTAAGTTTCGTGGCATCAGGTCAAACATGGGCAAGGAAATCACCTGCTGATGACAGCGCAATGTACAAACTGCCCCCATCCACCAATCATCTGATTAATCAGTACTTCTCCATGTTGAACACCACTTGGGGAAAGCACTGAGAATGGCATGGGCAAAAAAACGTACTCTGCATACAGAACTTCAATATCCATCACCAAGAGTGGCTCATGAGCATCGAGCTGGCCAAGTCCTAAAGGACACAATTGCTGATCTGAGTCAGTGGCAGGTGGTGAGGGAACTAACATGGAAAGAACCTACTCAATTTCATCTTCACCTGTGCAGCTGCACTGTTCCATTACAGTATTAGTATGGCCTTTGTGCAGGCAAAGTTTCATCTTCACATTGAAAAGACTCTTAATTATGTTGTCTGGCATTACCATAATGCTAAATTCAAACAGATCTAGCAACTTAAAACAAGGCATCCATGAGGCATATAGAATGAAGGGCAACCCCAGGCACATCAAAAAAATGAGGCGTCAAACCTGCTGAAAGGGCAACATGGGGCTACTTATGTGTCAAAGAGCAAAGGCAACATGCAATAGACAAAGCTAAGTGATCCCACAACCAACTGATCAAATCTCAGCATTGCAGCCCTGTCACAGTGATGAATGGTGGTGGATAATTAAAACTAACTGGAAGAGGAGGTTCTAAATATCCCCATCCTCAATGGAGCCCAGCATATCAAGGGTGAAGCGTTTGCATCTCTCTTCAGCCAGGAATGCTAAATGGATGATCCTCAGTGTCCTCCTGAGGTCCCCAGCATCACAGATGTGGTCTTCTGCCAATTTGATTCACGCCACATGATGTCAAGAAATGACGGAAGGCACTGGGTACCACAAAGGTTGTGGGACCTGATTCCAGCAATGGTACTAAAGGCTTCTGCTCCAGAACTTGTTGCGCACCTTGCCAAGCTGTTCAAGTACAGCTACAATATGGCATCTATCTGGCAATGTACAAGTCTGCCCATATATGTCCTGTACACAAAACCACAGCCAAATCTAACCCAGCAAATGACTCAACTTTTGATCACCATCAACAAAGCGATGGAAGCGATCATTAACAATGCCATAAAGTGCCCTTTACTCAGAAACAACCTGATCACTGACACCCACTTTCAGTTCCACCAAGGCCACTCAGTTTGACCTTATTACAGCACCAGTCCAAACATGGTCAAAAGAGTTCAATTTAAGAGGTGAGGCAAGAATGACTGCCCTTGATATCAAGATAGCATTTGAACAGTTGTGGCATCGAGGAATTTGAGCAAAGTTGGAGTCAATGGGAATCGGGGGAAAACTCTCCGCTGGTCGGAATCATACAGCGCAGAATCGGCTCTTTGGCCCATTGAGTCTGCACCAAAACATTAGAAATCCCACCTAATCCCATCTGCCAGCATTTGGCCTATAGCCCTGAATGTTACGATGTGCCAAGTGCTCATCCAGATACACCGCCTCCACCGCCCTCCCAGGCAGCACATTCCGTAAAAGAAATTTTCCTCACACCCCGCCAAACCTCTTGCCCTTCACCATGAACCTACATCCTATGTCGCCTCATGACTAATCCTTCAACTAAGGGAATAACTGCTCCTTATTTTCTTCGTCCACGTTTCTTGTCATCTTGTACACCTCGATTAGGTCACCCCTCAGTCCTTTCTGCTCCAACAAAAACACCCCAAACCTATCCAACCTCACTTCATAACTCAGAGGTTCCACCCAGACAGCATCCTGGTAAATCTCCTCTGCACCTGCTTCAGTGCAATCACATCCTTCCAATAATGTGATGACCAGAACTGGACACAGTACTCTAGCTGTGGCCTTATCAAAGTCCTATTCAATTCCAATGTGACTTTCCTGTTTTTGTAATCTATGCCTCAATTGATTGAGTTATATGTAGCACAAAGAAAGGTGGTGTGGCTGTTGGAATTCAATCACCTTAGTCAAGGAGAACACCTCACGAGCTCAGGTTAGTGTTTAGGCCTAACCATCTTCAGCTATTTCATTAAAGACCTTCCCTCCATCATAAAGTGAGAAACAGGGATGTTAAATGATGATTGCATATTGTTCAACTCCTTTCATGACTCCAGATATTGAAAGAAACTATGCTCATATGCAGCAAGATCTGCACAACATTCAGGCTTGGCTGATAAGCAGCAAGTAACAATCGTGCCCCACAATGACCATCTCAATAAGAGATCTAGTCATCACCCCATGACATTCAATGGCATTACCATCGTCAAATCCTCCACGATCAACATGCTAGAGGTTACCATTGACCAGAAACTGAACTGGAACAGCAACCTTAATACTGTGGCCACAAGATCAAATAAAAGGCTTATAATTCTGCTGCGGGTAGTTCACTTTCTGACCTCCCAAAGCCTGTTCACCATCCACAAGGCACAAGTCAGGAGTGTGATAGAATACTGTCCCCTTGCCTGATTCAGTGCAGCTCCATCAACACCCAAAAGGTTCGACACCTTCCAGGACAAAGCAGCCTACTTGACTGGCACTCCATCCACTACCCCAACACTCACTCCTTGCACCATGACATAGTGACAGCAGTGTGTGCCATCTACAAGATGCACTGCAGCAATTCAGCAAGTCTTCTTCAACAGTGTTTTCCAAACCTGTGAACTTGATCACCTAGAATGATAAGGGCAGCTTCTGCATGCGGGCATCACTACTTACAAGCCCCCTTCCAAGCTGCATTCCATTCGGACTTGGAACTATATTGCCATTACTGTGGCTGGGTCAAAATTCTGGAACTCGCACCCAAACCACAGAGTGTACTTACACTATATGGACTGCAGTGGTTCAAGACCGCAGCTCACCACCACCTTCTCAAGGGATTTGGGATCGGCAATAAAAATGCTACCTAGTAACTTCCAGATCCGGTATATATATATATATATATATAGTTTCTCTATCCACAGAGGTTACAGGATCTGCTGACTTTCTGTTTTTATTCCAGGTCATTAATATTTTGTACAAGACACAGGTGTGAGATAATTCAAGTATCAGTCATTTGGGAAGGATGTTGGTGCGCACTGAATAGATCTGGAAAGTCTTTGCTTCTCCAAGCACCTTCTGCAGCTGTAAACAGAGGTGAAGCAACCAAATGAAAACAAAATCTGGATTTTTCATAAAGACCCTGTCCTGTGAAAATGAGAAAAATTGAGTGTAAAAGTCTTAACAGCATGGTATAAAGGAACTTCGTATTGCTTTCTACTCGTGAAACATTTTATGCACGTCACCCGGGACATTGGGGCCTTGAGCTCACATGATGCCGGATCTCCAGCCATGCTCCAACTTCTCGATTTTGTTAGTCTGCCCTTGCAGCCCAAACAGGTCATACCTGTCTAAAACGTTATCCATGAGAATTTTAAGATCCGGATTGCTCCAGACATTGGTTTGCTCAACTGTTTTCCCCGCGATACAGGTAGACTGTGTGCTTTGCAGCAGATTACAACCTGGAGAATTGGGAAAATACATTTCATTCAGCTGCTGTCCGGCTACTAAAGGTCCAGGTACGCAGCAAAAATTGCTCCAAATCATGGGACCGAAATATTCAGAGGGACGAAGTGCTGGATGTCTCTAAAGCGCTGTCCGCTGAACAAAACACTGGAGGACGCTGTTGTATTGCACAGAGCGAATTCTCAGCTTTGCTGAGAAATGTCCCAACCAGCAGAAAGGCATGGCATCCCGCTTGATTATTTTTGTAATATGGTACTGTAAGTGTCCGAAAGTTGCTGCTGCTGCTTTATAAAAATCTAAATTCTCTGCGATGGTTTATAACTTTTTTTTCAGTAGTCAAAATCTGGCCTTGATTAATCACCGTTCTAAAGTAGTGAAACTGACTCCCCTGTTAAACTAAGGGCGGGGGAGGGGGGTTCGATACTTTCGTCTTTAATATGCCCAAAGGAACGTATTCTGTAAAATTAACAGTTGAAGGGGGATTATTTGGGGGGTATTTTCCGGGCAAAACCGGGCTTGCGGACTTAAAATGGACAGGCAGTTGACAACTCCAACGAAACTGATTGTATGGGTCAGCTCGGACAGCTGAGAGAGTTTGACACCTTTCGTTGTTTGAACAACTATGTGAAGCATGTATATGCCCTGCTCACATTCAGCCATCTAGCTGTCAAACGCAGCAGGATAGCAGAAGTCGCTCGTAATAGTTATGTACATGTTACTCCGGTACATAATTGTAAACTCGTTTTAAAAGTACTATCCCTCCCCTTATGAAACTCTGCAAGCCCTGGACTTCAACATATTATGCACAGCTCGTTGCCACACCAGCCAGAGCCGCAAATCCCTGGAGTTATTCTTGGTAACCAGCTAACGGTTCCAAGCACACTTTAAGCTACACCCCTCTTCCTCCTCCTCCTCGTTTCTTACCCCTCACCTCGCAAGTCAGTTCAACCTAGCTTCCCTTGGGGAGGGTCCAGATGCCACTCATTGTGATTGACAGGGGCATTGACCACAGGGGGCTAGCCCTACGTGGGAGGGGGTGCGGCGGTCCGCCAGCAGCGGCCAATGAGAGGCACGGTGGCCCTGATTTTGGGGGGGAGAGCAGGCAGGCGGAGTCTTGCCGTGCTCCGGAGTTTGGTTGCGTTGGGGGCGAGTGGGAGAAAGCAAGATCCCGAGGAATGACCAAAGCGAGTCATGCCTTTGCTGGTGCCAGAGCGAAAGCAGCAGTGCGCTGAAACTGTATTCCAGCACCCTCTCCCACTGCAAGCTGCGAGTTAAAACATACAGGGGAAAAGAAAGGGGAAGAAACTATTAAAACAAAAGTTGGATTGGGTCAAAAAGTTTGCAGAAACTTTAGGAAAACAGCTTTGGAGAAACGTTAAGAAATCGCTTAAAGCATCTTTGGAGAAACTTTAGAAAATCGCTAAAAGCAGCTTTGGAGAACCGTTAGGAAAACGCTAAAAGCATCTTTGGAGAAACTTTATGAAGATAAGCTGTGGAGGAAAAATACATTAAATATATATATATAAATCGTGTTGGTGCTCGAACAAGCTAAACTAAAGGGTACCTTTGCTGGAATTTCCCCTCCCCGGCTCCACTCAGATTTGATGCATTTGGGAAAAAGTCTGTTAAGTTGGGAAGGTGGGCTCGCAACGCTCCTCTCACCATGGTACCGTTAGGTAGAGGCTGCCACTCGCTCGCCGTCTCGCTGCTGTTTCTGAGCTTTTGCTGGGACGCCGCGTCCGACCAGCTCCGCCAAGTGTTCCGGATCCGGGAGGAGCAGCCGCCGGGCACGGTGGTGGGCACCATCCCCACCCGGCCCGGCTTCACCTACCGCTTCAGCGAGCAGCACCCGCTCTTCGCCCTGAACGGCAGCACGGGGGTCATCTCCACCAGCGCGGTGATCGACCGCGAAGCGCTGCCCGGCGGCGACCTCATCAACATCGTGGTGCTGTCCAGCCAGCCCACCTACCCCACCGAGGTGCGCCTGGTGGTGCTGGACATCAACGACAACGCGCCCGTCTTCCCGGAGGCCAGCATCGTGGTGACTTTCCGGGAGGACGATGGCAGCGGCGGCGGTGGCGGCGGGCGGCAGGTCCTGCTGGACACGGCGACGGACGCGGACAGTGGCTCCAACGGGGTGGACCACCGCTCGTACCGCATCGTGCGGGGCAACGAGGAGGGCAGGTTCCGCCTGGACATCACGCTCAACCCGAGCGGCGAGGGCGCCTTCCTGCACCTGGTGAGCACCGGCGGCCTGGACCGGGAGAGGCAGCCCAGCTACCAGCTGCTGCTGGAGGTGGAGGACCGGGGCCAGCCCAAGCGCTCCGGTTACCTGCAGGTCAACGTCACGGTGCTGGACACCAACGACAACCCGCCGCGCTTCTCGGAGCCGCACTACCGGAGCAGCGTGCCCGAGGACCTGCCGGTGGGCTCCAGCGTGCTGCGGGTCAGCGCCAGCGACCCGGACCAGGGCGAGAACGGCGCCGTGCTCTACTCGCTGGACGAGGGCACGCCGTTCGCGCTGGAGGCCCGCAGCGGCCTGCTCACCGTGCGCGAGGCGCTCGACTACGAGAGCCGGCGCCAGTACTCGCTGGTCATCCGCGCCCGGGACGGCGGCAGCCCCCCGCTCAGCGGGCGGGCCGAGGCCACGGTGCGGCTGCTGGACGTCAACGACAACGACCCGGTGGTGCGGTTCCGCTACCAGCCGGCCGGCGCCCGGGCCGCGGCGGTGGACGAGAACGCGGCGGTGGGCACGGTGGTGGCCCTGCTGACGGTCAGCGACGCCGACTCGGCGGCGGCCAACGGCAACCTGAGCGTGTCGCTGCTGGGCGGCAACGAGCGCGGCCACTTCGCCGTGCGCCGCTCGCCGGTGCCGGGCCTCAGCCTGGTGCAGGTGGCGGCGCCGCTGGACCGCGAGCGGGTGCCCTCCTACAACCTGAGCGTGCGGGTGCAGGACTCGGGCCTGCCCCGCGGCCGCTCGGCCCTGGCCAGCCTGCTGGTCCTGGTCAACGACGTCAACGACCACCCGCCGCGCTTCCAGCGGGACTCGTACCGGGTGTCGGTGGCCGAGGACCTGCCGGTGGGCAGCTTCGTGGCCGGCCTCTCGGCCACCGACCCCGACGCCGGCCTCAACGCCCGCCTCCGCTACTCGCTGGTGTCCGGCGACCGCCGCGGCTGGTTCCGCCTGAGCGAGGAGAGCGGCCTGCTGACCAGCGCCGCCCGCCTGGACCGGGAGAGCGAGGCCCAGCTGACCCTCAACATCAGCGCCCGCGACCAGGGCCTGCAGCCCCGCACCTCCTACACCACCCTCAGCATCACCATCCGCGATGTCAACGACCAGGCCCCGGCCTTCCCGCGGCCCTCCTACCGCCTGGCCGTGCCCGAGCACTCCCCCGCCGGCACCCAGCTGGCCGTGCTCACCGCCCTCGACAAGGACCTGGGCCCCAACGGCACCGTCCGCTACCTCCTCGACCCCTCGGGCCCCGCGCACCACGCCCGCCTCTTCCGCCTCGACCCGCTGTCCGGCCGCCTCAGCCTGGCCGCCCAGCTGGACCGCGAGGAGCAGCCCGACTACACGCTGCTGGTGCAGGCCCGCGACAAGGGCAGCCCGCCCCTCTCCTCCGTGGTCCGGGTCACCGTCACCCTGCTCGACATCAACGACAACCCGCCCGCCTTCTACCCCGTGCAGTACTTCGCCCACATCAAGGAGAACGAGCCGCCCGGCACCCACATCACCACCGTCTCCGCCACCGACCCCGACCTGGGCGCTAACGGCACCCTCAGCTACTCCATCACCGCCGGCGACACGCACAGCTTCCAGATCCACAGGGACACCGGCCTCATCACCACCAGGCTCTCACTGGACCGAGAGGAGAAGACAACTTACCAGCTCCAGGTACCTCCGGAGTTAAAATTGCACTTCCCTTTTGGTACCACATGAGAAACTGCTGCCGGAAGTCAGCAGGTCTGACAGCATCTGTGGGGAGAGAATAGAGGAACAAGTCTCACAACACCAGGTTAAAGTCCGACAGGTTTATGTGGTAGCAAACACCACTAGCTTTGGGGGCTTTGCCCCTTCCTCAGATGAATGGGGAGTTCTGATCACAAACAAGACATGTAAAGGCACACACTCAGCGCAGAGTTGCTGAGCAGAGACTGAAAGCCACGTTTTGCACACAGGAGGACAGCCTCAACCGGGATCTTAGATTCACTTCACACTACTTGTAACGCCCACAACTTCCCTGGGCTTGCAAAATCTCACTTACTGTCCTGTGTGGAGATAACACATAAGAACATAAGAAATAGGAGCAGGAGTAGGCCATCCAGCCCTTCGAGCCTGCCCCGCCATTCAATAAGATCATGGCTGATCTCTTTAACACACATCTCTTTAACCTATGTTTAATGCTAAAACCACTCACATTGTCTACACCTTTAAGACTTGATTAGCTGTAAAGACTTGCATTCTAATCAGTATTCTGTAAACTGAGTGCGTGCCTTTATATGCCCTGTTTGTGATCAGAACTCCCCATTCACCTGTAGAAGGGGCAAAGCCCCAAAAGCTAATGACATTTGCTACCAAATAAACCTGTTGGACTTTAACCTGGTGTTGTGAGACTTCTCACTGTGTTTACCCCAGTCCAACACTGGCATCTCTCTACATAGATGTTTGAGTTTATTTATTGGTGTCACGAGTAGGCTTACATTAGTAGGACAATGAAGGTTAGGTGCATTGGCTATGTCAAATGCTCTCTCAGCATACTCGTGCTAAATGCTTGCTCTCTGGGGGATGTACCTGAACAGGTGCTGGAATGTGGTGACTAGGGGATCTTCATAAATAACTTCATTGCAGTGTTAATGTAACCCTACTTATGACAGTAATAATAAACAAAAATAATAATTACTGTGGAGTGGCACAGTGGTTAACACTGTTGCTGCACAGCGCCAGGGACCTGTGTGAAGTGTGCATGTTCTCCCTGTGTTTGCATGGGTTTTCTCCGGATGCTCTGGTTTTCTTCCATACTCCAACGATGTGAGGGTTAGGTGGATTGGCCATGATAAATTACCTGTTAGTGTCAGGGAGATTAGCAGGGTAAATCCATGGGGTGATGGGGATAGGACCTGGGTGCGATTATTGTCAGTGCAGGCTCGATAGGCTGAATAGCCTGTCGTCTTCCTTACTGTAGATTTTCTTTCCTTACTATGATTTACAGTACTTTGCCTTTATTTATTTTTGGTACTTTAATTCTAATCAAAAAAGCCAATTCAAATTAAGTCCAGTCAAGGTCCTCACATAAGGGACAAACCAGATCTAAGCTGACAAGACAAGACATTGCATTCCATCTTGGGCTCAATCAAACAAGATCCAAGCTGACCGAATGAGGCATCGCACTTCTTTCCTTGGCTTGACCTAATGCTGCATATTAGCCAAAAGACTGAAATGGCTTTCAAACATTGCATCAGGTAAAGCTTGGATTTAAAATCATTGGATACCCTGATCCTTTACTCTACCCTAACATGGACAAACCACCATTTCAGGCATCTGCACACCCCAAGTTCAATTGCTTAGCCTTGTTCCCTGCCTGATTATACTTTCACTCCTGCCATTTCCAACTTAGATACAGGATTATAGTAACTTAACAGTGGTTCGTCTGATTGTACTCATGTATGACACTAGGGTCAGTGTGAGTTGACATTTCCCCAGACTGGGAAAAATCCACTTTCAAGGACGTACAGCTGTTGTCCCTCCTTCTCTCCTCCCCGCCCCCAACCATTTTTGGAAAAGCTCCAAACATATTTTCAAGGTATGTTTATCTGAACATGTGCAGAACACTTTTTCATGGAGATTGGCCAGAACCAGGCATTACATTTTTCACTGAATGTTACATCTTGTGCCAGAAACTGCTTCAGTCAGAGATAAAACTGATCTAGTTGGGGGATGAAGGACAGTCATGAAGAAGGGATTTTGGAATTCGGAGATGATTTCAGTATTATTAATCTTACTTTTGGAGGACTTAGTTTGCTCACTGTCTTGCTTATACCAGATATTGATTTTGGGCCCTTTCCTAAGCTGCTGATACGCAGCTTCCACAAAGAGCTGTCATAATCGTTCTCTTCATTTTCACTCACACGCTGCAGTGAAGCATCTTATCTGGCTGGGATAATATTAAGAACCCTAGCAGGCTGTGAGAAACAGTATTAGTGTAACAATGTTCTCAATCAATGGAACATGATTCACATTATTGTCGGGAAAAAAATAACTTTGAAAGAAAATCAAGATCACAAAAAAACATTTATTTTTGGGAGATGTACACCATACTTTGCCAGCAGTTCCTTCCTCAGTGATAACTCTGGGTCATGTACTATTGGAGAGGGTCAGCTGACAGCATATTTCAGACTGCCACAAATGTTGAGATTGGCCTGTTGCCAGGAATTATGTTGCCTGCTTATTACTGAGCTGATTTTCCCATCTCTTCTCCAGTGAGGTGCTCCACTTGGTATCCTTCATTTGGAATGACCAAAGTTAGGTGCTCAGAGATTAGTGAAAAGATGAACTTCCAACCCATCACTCATACCACACTGCTGGTGCTCCTATGCTCAAACTGCATTGTTCCTTACTCTTACAGTTTTAATATGTCAGTGTAGAATTTTGCCTGATTGTATTTTCTGCACCAAACATTTTAAGAAATTGAGATAATAAATGAAAAGTTTTTTGACTACCCTTGTTGGTTATGATCTTGTTTAATATTGTGCATTCTTACCCTGCTTTTTTGTTCCTTTTTTCTGGAAAGCAGTTTTCTGTACTAAGATACAATGCTATAGTCTGCGGTAATGCTCTGGCATCTCATCCAAATTTACCAATTTTTCCAGCTCTTTGTTGAGGGATATGAAATTAGCTGGTTCATCACAGGCTAAGGATGAAGTTGTTTGCATAACTCAGTAACAAAATAGACACAAACACATGAAAAGATGTTAAGTTTTTTTGAGCATATAGTTAACTTAAGTAGGACTTGATTTATTTTCACACCACATTGAATCTGGATCTAATTATGATATACCAGTCCTGATATTCTAATCTTGGAAAGCAAGATTTTTCACAGTAGAGTTGTGGCAAAGCATTTGCCACATTCTTCCACAAATTTAACGTATAGGATTTCATCTCGTCTTTTTGCAGCATTAAGTTCATAAAAATTTGTTTCCAGAAGGGGGTTTCCATTTTCTTCCAAGCTGCTGAATTCAAAGACAGTGCTACGTGGAAGCATGGAATGAAATCAGGCACTTTTTCGCCAGGGCACTGAAAGAATGTTGCCAAGCCTCAGTTACAAAACTCCCAATATCAAGCTTTAAATTATATTGAAGGAGATCTGGAGTGATTTTATTTCCCTTTGGAATGCAGGAAATTACATGGCACCAACAGTTCTAAATAGGAAATTTAAGGAAATAAAAGAGAGAAATTTTATGCATTAAGAATGTCTATAATCAACATCACTTATATTTTTACCTTAGATAATGCATATTATTTGGAGTAAATGTATGTAAAATCTCAGATATAAGAGCAAAACATATAATTAACGCAATCACAAAAGATAACAATAATATTTTGTTAAGCAAAAAAATCAAGAAATATAACTTATTTTCTATTCTCTTGCGTATAGTTGTTTGATTTGGGCACCAGTCGATAGGTTAACTGACCAGATTTTTCACGTTCCTTAGAATATATGAATACATCCCAGTTATCAATTAATATCGGATTACTGGTTGAAGATAAATTAATATTGCTAGATTATATTCAATTTCCCTATTGCTTAGATTGCTGATGACATAATTATGAGTACAGACTACCTAATATTTTAAAATACTTTTTTTGTCAAAAGCAAGTAACAGGTGTGGACATTGTTGAAAACTTTCAACTGAGCCTTGAAATCAAACTCTATGATAACATCTTTTCAGTACTTAGCATGTTGGCATGAAAATCCTTTGCTGCTTTAATAGAGAAACTGAAAACATCTTTGTTAAAATAACAATGAAATATCCAAATGTATTTATTATTTAGTACTCGTATCACAAAATGCAATTTCAAACCATTGGTTTCCGTAGGCCTCCTTAACATTTGTAAGATTTTCCCCCATTTAGAAATAGAGGGTGAAACTCTGTTTTTCACTGATTTTGGTGAAAAAGTCAGTGTGCATTCAAGGTTGGACAGTGCCTTGGTTTTAGGAAGTGTGCCAAAAGAGTAAATAATTTACCCTGAGAACCTTTTTTTTTGTTCTAGAAACAATTGAAAGTAATTTATAATTATATTTGTCTAACTTGTCTAGAAAGTTTGTAGTTATCAGTTTCTGGGACCATGCACGTGTTTGGAGATGGATATGGCCTTGAGCTCTCCCAATTCCATTGTAATATTAGACAGGTTTGGACTGACATTTCCTATTCTATTTCTAACATGAGCGAAGTGAACATATAAGGTACAGCTACTATGATGTTATGCATGCTGCTGTGCTTCAAATTGCACGTACAGAACTGTTCCCAATCTCAAACAATTGTAAAATTTGTAGTAATTAAGAATTGCTTTATATGGAGATCACACAGCATTTCTTTTCCATTGGCAAGACCAACATTTATTGCCCATCCCTCACTTGAAAAGGTGACGATGATCTGCTTTCTTCAACTGCTGCAGTTCATGCATTGCATATGCATCCGTAATGCTGTTAGGGAGAGAATTCTAGGATTTTGACCCAGCAACAGTGTAGGTACGACAATATAGTTCCAAGCTAGGGTGACATGTATCATGGAGAGAGACTAGCATATGGTAGTGTTCCATGTGTCTGTTGTACTTGTTCTGCTAGGTGGTAGAAGTTGTAGATGTGTAAAGTGTTGTTGAGGGAGCCTTGGTGAGTATATATTCTTCTCCCTTGTACCCTCTTTTATGAATCTCTTTATTCTCTTTAAGCTCAAAAAGTAATTTTGACTTTATTACTAGCGTTAAATAATTATTTTTATCTTTATGCTTTCCAATTTTTAAACACCTTCCCTAAACTGAAAATGGCAGATAACATAATAGTGAGAATAAAGTATGTGTACATGACAGACTAGGCTTGAGGGACCAAATGGCTTACTCCTGTTTATATTTTTTATTTTCTTATATATAGGCTGATTGATTGGGTACTAAATTGTCCCTAAATTGGACCTCCCTGATCCTCGCACATTAGGCGTAGACTAAAATCATGAATAGGTCACTGAGACAGTGGGACGGCGGCGCGGGCTCGTTGGGCCGAAGGGCCTGTTTCCCGTGCTGTGTTGTTCTTTGTATATAGGATCGTTAAGTTGGTCACAGCACAAAAGGAGGCCATTTGGCCCATCATGTCTGTAGTTATCCTCTAAAGGAGTTCAGTCCAGTATCCAGTGCCTTCCCCTGTCTTTTCCACTTAGCCCTAAATGTTTCCTTTTTAAATAATAATCAAATTTTTTTAAAACCTCTGTTGACCTTGACAGCATTGCACTCTCAGGAAGTGCATTCCAAATTCTAACCACTCGCTACATGAACATGTTCTCCCTTCTGACACCATTACTTCTTTTGCCAATTATCTTAAAGCTGTGCTGCCTAATTTCTGATCCTTCGACCAATAGGAACAGTTTCTTCCTATCTGTTCTGTCCAGACTCCTCATGATTTTGAATACCTCTATCTATCCATATATAAACAAGTTTTGGGCTACAGTTTTAGGAAAGATGACATGGAAATAATTTTTCACTGCCTAATCAGTTCCCTGAGCCTTTTTGAAATTGCATTTTCTCAGCTACACTGCATTTTGCCACAAGTAGATGGGCAACAAGTTTGTTCCACAATTTTCCCCTACTTCACCCTACTTGTTGCTGATACCCTTATCCAATCTTTTGTTACCTCCACGATTAACTGTTTTAATGCTGTCCTATCTGGCTTCCAATCTTTCACCTTCCATTAACTTGAGATCATCCAAAACTCAAATACCCCCAACCCGCACATTTTATATACACTCACCACCTCTGTACTTACTGACAAATGTTGGCTCCCATTCTTCAATGCCTTCGTTTTATAACTCAGTGGCATTTTATAAGTCTTTGAAACCTTCTCCAGCTGTACAAATCCTCAAGGATCTTTGCATTCCTCCAACTCTGGCCTCTTGAATATCTCCTTTCACTGTGGTGGCCAGGCCTTCAGATGCCTAGGCCCTATACTTTGGAATTTGCTCCCCAAACCTCTCAGATTCCACCACTTTCTGTACTTTTATGATGTTTCTTAAAATATACGAATTTAATGAAGCTTTTAGTCACCTGTCTAAATACCTCCTTCTTTGACCTTGTGTCAATCTTTGCCTTATTAAGCTTATGTGAAGTCTTGAGATTTATTTTGCTATCTGAAGCCATTATATAAAGTTGTTGTTGCCGTTGCAGGAAAGTGCCAAAGAAAGGACAGGGGTATTTTTCATTTGGGAAAAGAGTCACTTTCATCTCTTTCATATATCACGCTATCTTGTCTTATCATGACTAGTTTCATTGTAGCACTGATGGAGTGTTGGAGGGCTGACTCGGATTCTTCAAGCAGCAGATTAGTAATATATCAATTCAGACAGAGAAAGAAATATATGAAAGTAAGGGTGATGAATGGAATATGTAAGGTAATCTGTTGAAAGATTAACTGCTGAGATGATTATTTTTGCACAACTGAATAATGTCCCCATTTAGTTATACTGCATGGAGCCAAGGATAAGGGAGGACACAAATTAAATCTCTTATGAAGAGGTAATGTGACCATCAATTTAAAAATGACCCAAAGGAGACTCAGCAGTATAATGAGTTAGACCCTGGTTTTTCACTTTTGACACTTGGGTTCCCATCAGGTTCAAATTGACAGCACATTTGACACTTCTCACCAAGACAAAACAGAAATTGGGGAGAATTCAGACACTTTCTCATCTCTGGCAATATGCATATCCCTGCCACGATCAAATTTTAATTGACAGGAATCATTAAAAAAAAATTATGCCATCTTTCATACAATTGATGTTTGCCTGCTAACTGTAAAAATTAGGTGAAATGAGTTAATCTAGTTCCAAATAGATATGGGACTAAGTCAAAAACAGTCCCTAATTCAGAATTTATCAACAATGTTGATAACAATCCAAAGATGTGTGGGTTAGATTGATTGGCTATGCTAAATTGACCTTGGGGTCGGGGGATTATGGAAATAGGGCTTGAGTGGGATTGTGGTCTGAGCAGACTCAATGGGCCGAATGGCCTCCTTTTGTACTGTAGGGATTCTATAAATGTCACTTGCTTAGTGTGGAAGTTTGAAATATTGTCACACTTGCTTTTTTGAGGTTGTGGCAGACACGATGCTGGGGCAGAATAAAATAAACTTTTCTCTGCATCCTGCTGTGCTATCTCTGACCAGGAAGTCTAACGTTGGGTGAAATGGAATCAGTTCCTTGCACATTAGCATGCAGAGCCTTCCAGTGGGAATAGGGGTGGAAGAGGGTATGGTAATGGGTTGGAGTAGAAATACACCAGCAGGCTTTCAGAATGTGTCGATCTGTTCTTCTTGGTTCATTTCAGTACTACATACGCTGTTCCAGATGTATACATTTTGGACCTCCGGGAAATCCTGATGCATTGTAGTGGAATGAGAAACCTGATGTCATGTCAGATTATACAGAAAATGGATTACTTCATGAATTCCAGTTAATAGCTTCATTTAATAGATTGAGTCAAATATGAGTTGATTATCTTAGTTTTTTTATTACTAGTTACAAATCATCAATTATAAAATTGTTTCACATGAATTAATCTTTGTCATTTAGTCATGAATCACAATATATGCTTGTAATTTTAAATGTGCTCTTCTAATTTTTTTTGTATGATTTTTGGTTGCAGGTTGTTGCCACTGATGGTGGAAATCTCCGCTCCCAGAATCCAGCTATTGTAACCATCACAGTTATCGACACACAGGACAACCCTCCATCATTCAGCCAGAGCAGCTATAGTTTTGTTATTTTTGAAAACATTGCCATTGGTTCTCTTGTTGGCACCGTATCCGCATCTTCGCTTGATCTTAATACGAACATTACTTACCTTATTACTTCAGGAGACCAGAAGGGCATGTTTACCATTGATGGATCGACGGGTCAAATTAATACTGCCAGCGCCATAGACAGGGAAGAACTAGCGTTTTATCAGTTAAAAGTTGTGGCAAGTGGTGGCACTGTGACTGGAGAGACCTTAGTGAATATCACTGTCAAGGATCTGAATGATAATTCTCCACGTTTCCCCCATGCAGTTGAAAATATTAATGCAGTTGAAAACTGGAGTTCGGGACACACAATTTTCCAGGCTGACGTAAAGGATCCTGACGAAGGTATTAATGGCATGGTTTCATATTCCTTGAGGCAGAATCCTAAAGGCCTCTTCCACATTGATGAGAAAACGGGAATCATAACTTTAAATGGACCTCTTGACATAAACACAGGCTCATATCAGGTGGAGGCAGTAGCATCTGACATGGGTGTTCCCCAGCGTGCATCTAGCTTAATTTTGACTGTCTACGTGCATGATGTGAATGACAACTCTCCAGTATTTGACCAGCTTTCATATGAAGTCACAATTTCTGAAGCAGAACCTGTGAACTCTAGGTTCTTTAAAGTCCAGGCTTTGGACAAAGATTCAGGAGTGAATGGGGAGATCACATATGATATTGCACAAGGAAACAGAGAGAATAAGTTTGGTATTTTTCCTGATGGGCAGCTATATATAAAGGCGGAATTGGATCGTGAATCTCAAAGTCATTATGTCCTGATGATTATTGCTGCAGATAGAGCAGTGGAGCCTCTGAGTGCAACTGTGAATGTGACAGTAATACTAGAAGATGTAAATGACAATAGACCTTTATTCAACAACACAAATTATGTATTCCATTTTGAAGAGGAACAGAAAGCTGGTTCATCAGTTGGTTATGTCAATGCTGTTGACAATGATTTTGGATTTAATGGTGAAGTGAAATATTCTCTTGAAATGCCCCAACTCGATTTTGACCTGAATACAGTGACAGGGGAAATTACCAGTATACACCAATTTGACCGAGAGGCTTTAATGTGGCAACGTGGGGCTGCAGTTTTCACCTTTAAAGTAATTGCATCAGACCAAGGATTGCCAAAACCTCTCCAAGATCATGCCACTGTACAAATATACATCAGCGATACGAATGATAATGTACCCAGATTCACAAAAGACCTGTATCAAGCCACAATATCTGAATCAGCAGGAAATTTAACACAGGTGATTCGTGTTAGTGCTTCGGATGTTGACGAGGGAAATAATGCATTGGTAAATTATTCTATCATTAAAGGGAATGAAGAAGAGCAGTTTACAATTCAAAGTACCACAGGACAGGTGACATTGGTAGGAAAGCTGGACTATGAAGCTACAGCATCCTATTCTTTTACTCTTCTAGCAGTGGACTTGGGGAATGTACCTTTGAGCTCCACATGTACTTTAATCATCAGTGTGCTAGATGAAAACGACAATACTCCTTCATTTCCTAAGTCTGTAATGTACATTGATGCATTGGAAAATATGAGAGTTGGAGAGCTTGTAGAATCTGCAGCTGCCACTGATTCAGATTCAGGGGATAATGCTGAGATCCATTATAGCATTACAGGAAGTAACAACCATGGAACATTTAGCATTAGTCATAATACAGGTAGCATCTTCCTTGCAAAGAAAATGGACTTTGAAACCCAATCTGTTTACCATCTGAACATAACAGCAAAAGATAATGGAAGGCCTCCAAGATCCTCAACAATGTCGGTAGTGATTCAAGTGAGAGATTTTAATGATAATCCACCTAGTTTCTCTCCTGGAGATATTTTTAAATCGATAGTGGAAAATATTCCAGTTGGTACATCTGTATTGACAATAACTGCCCAGGACCCCGATGCTGATATTAATGGAGCGTTACAATATTGCATAGCCCAACAAATACCAAGAGGAAACCATTTTATAATTGATGCGTCCGATGGGACACTGCGAACCAACGCTGAGATTGACCGCGAATTTTCTAATCTATTTGAACTCACCATTAAAGCCATTGATCAAGCAGTTCCACTAGATTTCAGACGTTTTGCTTTAAAGAACGTAACCATCTTAGTGACAGATCAAAATGATAATGCTCCTGTATTTATATCGCAAAATGCTTTAGTTGCTGATAGTGCTCTTGTGATGGGTTCCATTCTCACAACTATCAAGGCTATAGATCTAGACGAAGGACCAAATGGAAAAGTTGAGTATGAACTAATCAATGGAGACAGTGACACCTTCATGATGGATCGATATAATGGAGATATTAGAGTAGTAGCGCCTTTAGTTCCTTCCAGACTCACATATCATCTTGTTGTGTCAGCTGTAGACTTTGGACCAGAGAGAAGGACAACCAGCACTGAGCTGACTGTTATTCTTCAGGGTCTAGATGGACCTGTCTTTACTCAGCCAAAATACATCACAATTTTACGTGAAGGAGAGCCTGTGGGCACCAGTGTGATCTCTTTAGAAGCTTCAAATCCAAAAGATTCTTCAGCATTATTGGAGTATTACATTGTTTCAGTCCGTTGTGGGGGGCGATCTGTTGGACGGCTTTTCACAATAGGGCACCACAGTGGTGTCATCCAAACGGCTGCTGTACTGGATCGAGAGCGAGGTCCAAATCTATACCTTGTGGATGTTTATGCAGTTGAGAAGTCTTCTACGTTTCCCAGAACACAAAAAGCAGAGGTAAGTGGATGTTGCTTAAATTATAAAGTATAGGCATAATGGGTTATTCTGTGCTGACATTTCTATTATTCTGTTTGCCTGCCTTAGTGACAAAATAGATTTTCTACATATTGAAATAATTGGACTAATAGACATCATTTTAAGCCTCATGATAGAGGAGGCACTTTGGTTCTTTAACAGCATATCTTTTCATATTGTAAGTCTGTCTTTTAACAATTGGAGGAACACGTTAGCCAGCACTATGTGAGAATGTTTTACATCTAAGGCTTAATGTAATGAAATATTATAATTACGTTTCATTTTTGATACCCTTACTCTTTGAATTAAGGTTTTGTAAAACTGTTTACTGTATTCCACTTTCTCAGTGTCCTGAAATGTTCAACTACAAAACTATTTGTTTGCATGCTTGCAGCTAATCTGCTTTGAATAATTTAACCATCTGTAAGACAGAAGATTTTGTCTGCCAGTGAACATTTCCATTCACTCCATCAGGTTGCTATCTTTTTTGGATTGTCCTTTCTTTATCAATGCAAAAGGTTTAGCAGAGGAGCATCTTAACTGTTATTCTGCATGTGAGTGCCCTGCTTCTGCAAATTGAAAATGGTGATATAAATAACTGGTAACCAAGGTTTGACATGGTGAAGAATATGAATTTAATTTTATCCCATGAGTCAATTAATCCCTATAACCTACAAATGGCAAATCCACAAGTGAATCATCCATGTTGCATAAATCTAGTTCTCGCTGTCCACTGTTGTATGTTGTATTTTCATCCTAGAGTGAAAAAATAAACAGAACCTTTCAAACACATTAATGGGTTGCTTTTAGGTCTATTGAATGAAGGCAATGAAATAGCTTAGTGACACCAAAAAGTTTGTGGTGGCATGCAAGGACAATGTGGCATCAGAGCAAATAGCATGAAGTTGTGAAGGAATTTACATTTAGGAAATGTGTACACAATATAGTACAAGTAATGCAATGTAGGGAAGCAGATGTCTGATGATGGAGAACAAACAATGGCGCAGGAGGAGTGCTGCCAGACTTTTGACAGGAAGAGGTCTGAAGCTCATGAATCTAGTTTGTACTGTTAGGCATAGTGTGTTTGAGAGTTGTGAATGGCATTTCAACTTGTAAAAGCAAATCAGCCATCTGAATCCTGATTCTGCTTTATAAGGTGAATAGACACTTAATTAGTTTACATTATGGCAGCTAGTTTTTCCCATGTGATTCTACGTCAGAACACAAGTGTTGTTCCTGACAAAGTTATTGCAATGTAATAGAATAATTAAACTACGGGAATTTTACTATTGTAATATTCTTGTATATTTATAAATGTATGTAATGATTTCAGTCAGATATTGAGGAAGCATTTTCAAAAGCTTTATTTTCTATTGTGCAATATAAAGCTCTTAAAAGTGAGTGCTTTTTCCATAGACTGCCTCATGTCACGTCTGTCACATATTGTTATCTCAATGCCATAACGAGAGTTCTTGCTTTTTTCTGAGATGTGATTTCAATCACAATCCAACATCATCTTGTCAGCAACTATTAAGCTTAGAATAAAATATTATAACTGAGTTGTGCATGCAGGATCTCTATTATTAAGATGGTGGATGGCTACAATATTGTGAAAGTGCACTTTGAAGTGATGGTGGAAGGGGCATTTAATACAACCCATTAAGTACAGCGAGACGCATCGTGTGACAGCTCCACTGCACTCAATGGGTATAAACACCGCATTTCAGCTCATGTTGGGGGAACACCACAGAAAGTAACTTAACAAGTTTTGTTGACGCTTATTAGCTTCTTATCAGAACCCAATGAATTGATCAGAAACATGAGAACTATACCTCCTGTTATAGTTTGACCCAGATTTTTCATTATCCCTGGACTTTCTTTTTATTTTTTCGTGGATGTGGGTGCCGTTGGCTAGGCCAACATTTATTGCCCGTCCCTAGTTGCCCTTCGTACGGTGACATAAGCCACCTTCTTTAATTGGATAGAGTGTCACTCAAACAGATTACTTTGTCCTGGATCCTATTTGATTTGGCACGGAGGCACAGTGGTTAGCGCTGCTACCTCACCAGGGACCCCGGTTTGATTCCCGGCTTGGGCACTGTCTGTGTGGAGTCTGCACATTCTCCCTGTGTCTGTGTGGGTTTCCTGTCACAATCCAAAAGATGTGCTGGTTTGGTGCATTGGCCATGCTAAATTCTCCTTCAGTGTGCCTGAAAAGGTGCCGGACCATGGTGACTAGATTACTTTTCACAGTAATTTCATTGCAATGTAATAAACTTAGACTTTAAAATTTTCTCTTTGCTTCCCACATTGCTCTTCCCATTTCCCCCTACCACTTTGTTCATAACAGCTGAATAAATGAGAAAAGTATGAGCATTTAACAAAGGCCAAAATTTTCCAACCATTCCTATTGGAAGGTTTTTTCAATCCTACTGATGGCAATCTCCCATAGCCCTGATGATGGAGGGTGCAGGACATGCTAAACCTTGCAGACATCGGCGGGGCAAGAAGATCCCATTCCTGGCCAATGGGAGACCGTCTCTGGAAAATACGCGATGGGAGAGCCAAAAAAATCCCAACAAGGCATTGGTGTTGTAGTTTCAACTTGGCTTCACAGGACCTATAGACAATAATGGGGCAATTAGGTGGAGCTAGCAGGCAGAAATACTTGGAAATTTCACAAGCAAGAAGCTTACATCTGTATGAGCATGCTAATACAATTTAAACCATTTAATAGAAATTCTGAATTAATGATATTCAAATGAGAGATTTTTACATTATTTAAGTATTCTTATATTCTTTGGGGGCCTGGAGGAAAATACTTGGTGATGACTTTAATGATACAATTTGAAATTATTCAGTCAGCTAGGGTGAATCATGGCAAATGAACACCTGTTTAGGAGCTTGTCACTGGAAATTAGTTTGTGGGAAAAATCTCCTTGCAAGATCCCATATCAACAACAACCCCAGCAGGAATTAAGGAATCATCATGGAAAGTAATGGGAAGGAAAAATAAAACCCAATCAATTATAATTATGTAAATAATCAAGAAAAAGAAATGAAAGAGAGAGAATGACATAAAATGTAGCTTGTATTCCATGCAAATATTATAAATGTATCTTGAGAGGTCAAGCAATGATTTTGGCTTGGAAGAACAAACAAAATTACGTAAAATTTTGTGTAAATAGTGATTATTATTGTAAATTAACTCATTTGGCTAGTGTTATAACCTTGTTGTGACTACTAGCATTTTGTTTAAAGTACAGAAAGTTTGAAATCCTAGTTACCCACTAAGAGAATAAAGTCACAAGATTCTGCAGTTTTAAACAAAAGTAAAATAATATGCAATATCTATATATTCTTGACATTTTGAATGGCCATGAGGTAAATGTGACTTAACATACTGTCAGTTGCACTGCATATTGTCTTGGTAACTACCATTTAAATTCTACAGATTTCCAAGCAACCCACCCAGACATCAATGACCACTTCAGAATCACAAAATCTTGATAAAACTCTGCCTCCCTCATGACAAATTTCAACTGCTCATTTTCAAAGACCTAGCCTCTGAATTCCCTCAAGCTACTCCAACACGGACTGCTTCAATGACTTTTCATTTCCTGATGCAGCGATGTCTCCTGGGCCTGTGCTCCACGTGATTCACAAAGTTACACTCTGACCTCTAATTGCTGGTGCAACTCCAACTCTCCCACATACTTAGCTTCACTAAGCTGACACTGCCCTCTCTGAGCTCCAGCTTCCTGACTGCACCAATCTATAAATGGCTCCTAGAGCTTCTCTGAGCCACAATTGCCTGGCATAGTACCAGTGACTTTCCATCAGCTTGTCATGGCTTCAGTGAGCCCTAACTGCCTGGAGCCTGCTAACAGTCCTTAGGGCTTCTCTGCGAACTGCAAACCACACAAGGTCTAAACTGTAAGTAATCTCCTTTCCTAGCAAACATGGAGAAACCAGAGCGGCTTCTTTGACGCCACATAGCATTTCAGGGTTCACTGAATGCTTTTAAACTATTTTAACTCTTAACTCCCAAGACAATACATGGCTCTGGATTGCAGCCAGTTAAGATAACATGTCTCCAGCTTTCTAACTAAGTAAACTTTTTTTTTAGGATCTTTCTTTTCTAGTTGTTAACCCTTTAAGTTAACATGGATCCAACCTTTTAAGTGTCATAGATTGCTGCTTTAGTTGCATGTATCCCATTTCTATAGTTAAATTTTAACCTTCCAGAACTAAACATTACCTCTAAAGTATTAACATAAATCACGAACTAGATCTTTGTAATACTAGAAACTCACTGGTTTTAACTTAAATGGCATTGTGTTTGATTTTACTTTCCATGAAGTCAGAAGATGGAGTGTAGAACAGGCAACCAATCAAATCCTATCAGCTTGCTACTGAGTGAGTTAAGTTAAAATTACTCCAATATCACAGCTATATTTATAGCTTTCATTTTCAGTGAGGTGTGCAGTATTTTTATAGTGTGTCAATCAGGCAATTCATTACTTCAACAAATTTGCTGCGTGACTGAAATGGGTGAAATACTTACATGTTTACACTGTAGTGGAACTGCAGTAACATCAAAAACAGCAGCTCCCAAATTACCTGCAAGCATTGCCACGGGACACTGAAAATACACAATAAAGGTTCTTGCCATTAATTTCTGCAGAGTTTCTTCTAATCATCTGCTTTAACTTTGCCAAAGGATTCCAGGGAACCCCAGAGAAATAACAGAAATGGCACCTGGTGGGCTACATTTCAATATTCACAAACTCCTATCCTCCAGAAATTCTTGGTATTTCAAATCCCTTGAGTGTACTGTAGAAGAAAATTGATAGTGAAAAGCTCTGAAACTGCAAAGTAAAACGGACTCTTGCATCTAGCTTGTAGGGAGTACTTTACCTAAGAATTATTTTTGGTTGTAATGGCCTTTTAATAAACATATTTACAGGTACAGTACCTCAACTCCACTGTCCAAAAACTGGAGTTAACTGAAAGCTGGACTCTTCTATAATCTTCCGTAAATCAACTTTAATTGAGTAAATTTAAAAACAAAGTTTATCTGGACAATTTGGCTAGGCCCTGCATTGGTGTGGTTTGGCGCCTGACTAATTATCTGCTTGGCGCTCTATGCCATGTCCCAAGTGACCCTTGACCCTAGCTAGCCTGGCTTGACTCAAACTGCATACAGCTTGAAGTATCTGACCTGAAATCCAGCAATATCGGAAATTTGGCGCAACCTCAATATCAAGGTTGCTGGGTTGAGGTAATGTACCTGTACCAGTATTTGTGGCACTAATCTTAAATGTGGTTGTGACTAAATTCAGATGTGTGCAAAAGGGAATCCATACACCTGCAAATGTACAAATATCAGGGAAAAGATGCATAGGAATAGTACAAAAATACAGAGTTCATTTTGATAGAGAGCAACTGACACGTAGCAGCAACACAAAGCTGCCATTGGCTGCTATTCTTTTATACAAAGAGTAGGAGAGACAACGAGATAATCAGGAAGCGTGGGATTAAAATGCTGGAAACCCTCCAAGGTTTGGTAACATCTGGGTAAACAATGGTTAGTTTTTTGCGTCGATGATTTTTGATATGTGGCATTCACAATTGATCAGTATTGATTTGAAACACTTGAGAAGGAAGAGGTCTCAAGTTTCATGCGCAAATGATGAATAATTGGGGCTCAAAATGTGGCCACAAGTTTGATTGCATCTGTTGTGTAACTGTCAGGTGAAAGTTGAGTAGAACCTGGTTCCCTGTGATGAGGAAACCAAGGAATTCTGATTGGGATGGGGAGATAATGTAGATATTCTGTCTGCTTCCCCATCTCATGTTGTTGTCTCTGGAGGAGCTCCTGGGCCACCTTAGAAACTTCTACTCAGTATTCTACTGTTAGGCCAATGGAGCATATCTGTAGGAGGCTGTGGGGGACAAATCTTGTGCCTTATTGGCTTCCTGCACCATTCAATTTAGACAGAGAGCCATTTCAACATTTGGGGCATGGCCTCTCACAGATGCAAATCACCTCATCATGTTCATGATCCCCACCTCTGCAAATTGGGATGGTTCAGTTTACCTGGAAGTCAATGGGCTTAGGAGTCACTCCACCATACTTGTAGAGCTGGGCCTTCAGAATTGTGACCACTTAGAGTAAGCAAGGATGCTATCACTCCTGGTTTCAGCACAGTGAGAATGCAGCGTAATTTTGGTCATGCTGGATAACTTGTAAAAAGATTGAAAAGCAATAATTATGCAAAGTGTTTTCCAATTTGTCAGCTGCTTCTGTTTATATGGTCAAATTTTCTTCCTAGCAGCCATTAGTCATTAGGATGTTATCCGGCTTGGCATGTACACCAGTCACAGGGAATTCCAGAAGTGGTCAATAATTTAAAACTTTGGCATCTGCTGTGAGTACTGAAGTTGAGAGAAGATAATGTACCCAGAAAGTCAGCTGTTACTCATGTTTACATTTTACCTGCTACCAATGACATAGACTGGAAGACACGCAGATGCGATCATCAGAGTAGGTACAGACTGTTACAAAGCTCGTGGTGAAATAGACAACTGCTACTTAATTTCACATGAAAAATGATGAGTTTGGTTAAAGAAGAGGATGACAGGCGACATGTATATCTGTACTCCCAACAATAGGCAGCACTTAAAGCTGTAGGTGAAACAAAATATGTTTTGAAATTAAATGTCCCCGATGCCTTTTTTTCATAAGAAAAGGTGTTGACGGACCCTAAATTCCTTGGTGACACTGTGGTTGAGTTGGAAAATTTATGCTGTTCACCAGCAGAGGGAGTTACACACAAGTTTCTTTGGGTAAGTTAATTTAAATATTTTGGTTGCAGCTTTGGTGTAATAAATGCAGTAACGTGTGAGTTTCTGATTTCATGCCACCCTACACCTCTTGCTATCAACCAGGAAACTGCTGAGCAACAGCATAATCTTTAACAGCGTGCTTTTTGCTTGTTTTGGTGCCATCTATGTCCACTAGACACCACACCAGCAGGCACAGCTCTTATACATTGCACAAGACAGGAAATGCACAGCCTTAGACCTCTTCTTCCTTAAGGTGGGCATCATCATCAATTGTGCTGACTGCAGAGAGCTATTACTGGCACTGCTTCTCAGCTCTCTCTCTCACTCAGCACTGATTGACAATGCAGAAAAAAATGAAAGCAGGAGCAGTAAAGTTATCCTGTCACCAAACAGTCCCTTTTCTCAAACCATTACATTCTGTATTTCTGAATGACTCCTTATACACATGTTCATCAGCTTTTATTAAAATAGTGTTAAAATTCACCCTCCATTCTATGTCTCTTCCCCCTCCTCCCAAGTCTTTACCCTTATGTTATTAAATACACATCCTCCTGCACCTCCATGCAAAGTCTCTATTTTTAAAAGGGATACTATCTTTGGTGGTGTGCAGAGTTTGTTTTGGGGTTGCTTCGGATCTGTTGACTCAACTTATTTCGTCGGAGTGGTCACTTCTTGTTTCCTTTACTAATGATTCTGCAGGTGTGACGTCCTGCTGAAGATTCGAGTAGGCAGTCCACCTCATTAATGGTTTCCCATTCATTGAAATCAAGGCATTCCTGTTTCTTCAGATGATACTTGGTTCTGTCTGAACCAGGTACCATCTTGGTTGTTGTAACTTCTCCATTGAGGTCCCATCTTACTGCTGGTCACTAATCCCACACTATCTCACTCTTTCAAGAAATGGAAAGTTATTAGCCTTGTATTATTGGTTGAAAGTGCAGGCTTGACCTGCTCTGTAACTTTATTCCTATTGTCATGACCATAGTTTACTCCCATGATGTTTGGTAAACATGCAGAATAGAAAAGGCAGTTGTGTTCTTCGCCTCAGTTTACATGGAATGAAACCAGTCTGCAACAGTACAGAGTGATAACTGAGCAGTGCTAGCTCAGCGTCTTCATTTTTTTCTGAGGAGATCTTTAATGATCTGTACCACTCTCTCAGCTTCTCCGTTTGCAGCACTGTGGGTGGACTGACACCACAGGGACAGGAGTAATTTAAGAAGGTGGCTTACCACCTTCTGATGGGCAAATAAGGATGGCCTACGAATACTAGCCTTGCCACTGATGTCCATATCCTATACATAGGAAACATCTGCTCTCTGATGCCTCTGGCAGTGATGAGTGAGAATGTATGTGGTTTTCATGAAAAATATGCTGATAGCCCATCCTATTGGCATATATCAATGGTTGATTGGTGGTTCCCTCATTGCTATGTGCATGCTTCTGTGAGAGCTTACAGCCTGTGGAATTTACCTATCATGTAGAGGTCTGAGGCTCTGTACCTCTGGTGCCTGGGGAGGAGCTACGATAGAAGTTCTTCAACTTCCCAGTGAAAGTGGGCATCTGTCACCTTTAGGATAGTAAAAAGTCTGACAACACCAGGTTTTAGTCCAACCTATTTATTTGATAATATTCTCACAAGCTTTCGAGGGGACAGCCTCTTCGTCAGGTGACGAAGAGGCTGTCCCCTCGAAAGCTTGTGAGAATATTATCAAATAAATAGGTTGGACTAAAACCTGGTGTTGTCAGACTTTTTACTGTGTTTACGCCAGTCCAACGCCGGCATACCCACATCATGACCTTTAGGATACCCAGTCTAGTTAAGTTGCACCAATCCCCTGTGTCAGCTTGGACAGAAACAACTCAGTCAAACATGAGATAAAAACAGAAGATGCTGGAAAAATTCAGGAGGTCTGGCAGCATCTGAAAAACTGAGTTAACATTTTGAGTCCAATATGAGTCTTCAGTCAAACATGAGGGCTGTTGGCTACTTTAATGGCAACAGAGGAGATGTTAGAGGAGCAAGTGTGCGAATTGTTGTGATGAAGTTGAAGATGTCCAACATCATCCTTCAAGTGATATAGCCACCAGATACTTCTTGGAGAAGTCTTCTTCGGATCTGTATGACTTGTACACGAGTGACATCTGGAGAGTTGCTATCCAAAGTCATGTTGCCTGATTTTCAGCACGGTTGCATGTCCAAGCAGAGAAGAACAGGTGCATATCAAGTTTTGTGAATTGATTTGAAGTTATCTTCAATGGCACTATGGCTATATGATTAAAGATTGATAATTCCTTTTTTGACATGAGGTTGGTGAGCATTCCAGACTTTGTGGCTGATTTTGTTGGTGCTTTTCACTTTCACCTGCGCTCGACAGATGACTGGCGTATTGTTCTGACACTCTGGCAAGTTCATTCACTTCTTTTCAGACATTCAAAGAGACAGATGCTCAGGATGTAGCATATATTTCCCTCTCTCATCCCCCTTCCCCTCTGTCTCGGGTGTGTAGATATGATGTATTTGTCATCAGTCAATCTGAAGATTTACTGTTAGAGCTTGTGTTCGCCCAGATGGGTTGTAATACTTTCAAAAAAAAATTCTTCTTACAGCTTAAACATCACCTTCAAAGAATGTCAGGTTCCTAGGGTCAGCTTACAACTCCTAGGTTCTCACATGCTGATGGATTCTCCATGTTTTTGAAAAGGATGATCAACTAAACTGATTTTCAGGGGAACCTGGTTATCAATTTAAACCTCAATACATAGTGGCTTAAGTGATTTTACACACTACACTGTCCTTAAGTCTGGGATTCAAATTTAAATGTAACTTTATTTATTGGTGAGACAATGTAATGGTTGGAGTGAGGAGTTCACAACAAGAACCTTAATTGTGGTCAGTGGAAAGATGCCATCAGACCAACTGAGTTTCTCCAGCATTTTCTGTTCCTGTTTTGGAATCCAGCATCCACGGTATTTTGCTTTTACATTGACAAGAACTCCTGCTCACCTGACGAAGGGGCAGCGCTCTGAAAGCTAATGGCTTTTGCTACGAAATAAACCTGTTGGACTTTAACCTGGCGTTGTGACACTTCTTACTGTATTCAAATTTGAAACCCTATTGACAGGTTGAAAGTTGCTTTTCTCTTTGTGGATATATATTTGAAGTGTGCCTGAACAATGTCAATTTATTTTCTTGTGATATTGGTTCACAGTACAAAGTTGCTCCTAATTTAGAATCATAGAATTCTTACAGTACAGAGAAGGAGGCCATTTCACCCATCGAGCCTGCACCCACCAAGGCCCTATCCCTGTAACCCCACACATTTACCCTGCTAATCCCCTGACACTAACAGACAATTTAACACGGCCAATCCACCTAATCCGTGCATCTTTGGACTGTGGGAGGAAATTGGGGCACCTGGAGGAAACCCATACAGACACGGGAGAACATGCAAATTCCACACAGACAGTGACCCAAGCCATGAATTGAACCCGGGTCTCTGGCGCTGTGAGCCAGCAGTGCTAACTATTGTGCCACTGTGCAGCCCCATTGGCTAGAACTGACTCGACTTCTGGCTCAAATTTTGGTTACACTGCCTCATTCCTTTAGGAACATTTGATGACTTCAAGGAAGTTGGAAAAGTTTTAGTAGTTTGGTACTGCACCATAATGAGAGTAAAAATTCACCAAAACAGCAATATTGCATGAAAAACAACCACAAAAATACTCTGATGGATATACTTTTGCAGATTATATTTATTTTTGTAGGTTAGTCTGACATTATGGTTTCAATGTTATCCTTGGAATACAAAATAGTTCTTGAAACTTGACTAATGTGCTATAAAATTACAATTCAAAAATAATAAAATAATGAGTTATGAAGTACTAAGAACGAGATAAAGCTGCACAATCTTGAAAATCTTTTTAAGTTGTGTTTTATGACATTTCCGAAAACTAGCATACACATCCTTGCACATAGATGGATGTGCAGAGTAATTAAGTGAGATCAATGTTCTATTCTTGCTTGTTGCCAGTTGCAAAAATGAGGCTATTATTTGCACTGTAATTTGAATAAGGAACAAAAATGAATGTGCGGTGGGGCAAAGTGATTTAAAGATTGACTGTAATCATACAAGTGATGATGACTAAAGCCCCCATATTTTTTTCAAACTTATTGAGGACTCGTGCATTTTGGGGGATGTATTTTTTAATAAGATTTATACATCATGTTATATCCAGATATACGTAAAGAATTCAATCAAAGCCAAATCAACTGCCTTTCAGGCCAATAGTTTCCCACATTTTAAACAAAAACAGCAAATGTTGGAAAATCTTAGCAGATCTGACAGCATCTGTGGAGAGAGAATAGAGCCAACATTTCAAATCTGGATGACCCTTGATCAGAGCCTGTGTGTCAGAGCCTTGGCTTTGATGAAGAATCATCCAGATTCAATGTTGACTCCATTTTCTCTCCACAGATGCTGTCAAACCTGCTGAGATTTTCCAGAATTTTCAGTTCCCATCATCCACAGTTTTTTGCTTTTATCCCATATTTTAAAGTTACTTGACTTGCTTTTTTAAGAGTATTGGTGTTAATCAAAGATGAAAATACCAACTGTTATTTGTAGAGTAATGCAAATCAAGGAATGCATTTTAATTCAGAGCATGTTTCTAACAGGAAACTGCTATGGTAACCTTATTCTCTGCATGGCAGAAGCAACAATTTTAACTGGCAAACCTTATTGAAATACCAAATGCCCATTTCCCATCCTAAATGCATGTAAAGAGGGTGCAGACTAGATGCCAGCAGGTGAAGAATGGATGCCCCTTGGCTACCTGCCAGTAAGCCGTATTGAGGGACGTTTGGAAAGGTCTAAAGAGAAGACGGGGGCATGAATCCGTGAGAGAACCTTCTATGTTTACCTGAAGGGTCTCCCTGTCTATAGTTCTATCAGGTGGAGGCTATAGGCACCAGTTAAAATGCCATTGAGGTCCAATGAGTGTCACAAGTACCAAATTAGTATTTATGTGTGAAGTTCCTGCCTGATTTCCGTCTGCAAACTCTTCTGTCACTAAAACCAGCTGGTTAAAATTAGCAGGTACGGTGCAGCAAATGGGAATGGTCAATTTACCTCCTTGCCCACTCCGTTTGTGCTGAATGGGGAGAGTAATGCCTCCTTCCCATTGATCATTTTCAGCTTGTTCTGAGTAACGAAGGCAGGAGTTTCTATTAATGATACTCCCAGTTTTTTGAGCATTTGAGAACAATGTGATCTTTTCAAGCAAAAAAAAACAAAGTGGAGTAAATTTGACACTGAAGGGTTGGTTTGTGTTTCAGGTTGACAGAGCTGTACGCAGCAAATAATGAAGGCTGCTATGGGCAGACTGAAAGGATGCAGATGGCCAAAGCTGATAAAAAGTAATCAAATTGCTATTGTTTTCTTAGATCAGACTCTACTGCCCCTCCAGTCTGTCTTGCCCACCTCAGGAACTTAAAACGGAGACTCAGTGAATAATAAACCACAAGAGCTTTCTTTGATAGTTTAAATGGTTTTGTGGTCAGAAAGACTTGCCAACAAATCACATGGATGAAAATAAGCCTTGTCACAAGTCAAAATGGAAACAAAAGATTTTTTTTAGGAAAAATAAAGTCTATGTTTCTCATTTTTTATTTTCAAGTGAGGATTAGACCAATATATTAAATGTAGTATTATTATAGAATTTAAGGAAGCATTGGGCCCTTGTTTGGGTAATGCAGATTGGTTTCTGTCAAGTGTCAAACCTACAGACTATAACATCAAGGATATTGAGAAGAGTAGGACCAGATTCCTTTGGCATCAATATCTAGAATAGCTTTCTTCCAAGCAAGCTAGTCTTTGCATCTTCCAGCAAAGCGCCTTCTGTAAAGAAGAAGGTTTGCATTGTGCTGAAGAAGACGCGCACGTCACATCACTGGACAAAATGTCTCAAAACCAAATGATATGAATCTGAATGCAGCTCAACATTTGCGCATGAGACTAATCCTAAAGAAAATAATGTGCTGAAAGCAGAATTCTTTATCCCCAGGGGCTGACTACAGTGATTCAATGGAGAGTACATGCCAGTCAGTAATTGAATAGCTTGGTTTTGGGGAATAAAAGCTGGGTATATCATCATTCTGTGGTAATTGGCCAGAAACTTGAAACTAAGACATGAAACAGTCTTACCCAATGCTTTACAGAAGCCCTTTCTGTAGCTGAAAAAACACCAAAGTTAGGCAAAGTCTGTTTATGCTGCAACCTTTTAATCTTTTCGGAGTAGAATCAAAGTGAAATAGGAATTTAGGTTTCTTGTGGCTTTGCCATAAGTTACCAAGTGTGCATGTTATGCACAGTATCAATTTGGGATAAAAAATGATTTTTCTAGATTTTACTAGTTTCATTCAGTATTACGAGGATTTTGGAGAAGGCCAGATTGTTTTTTTTTCAATTGCATGGACTTTTTTTTATTGCAAGATGGGGGCTTAAGGTTGATTGTTTAAGAACAATATTAATGGGAAAGAATTAAGAAACGTCGTTGCTAATATATGCCACTAAGCTCGAGTTTTAAAGTCGGTTTCCACGTAACATGATCTGTACTGAGGAAAAGGCCATTTGGCCCTTTGAGCTTGCTTGCAATTCACTATGATTCCACATTGATATGGATGAGATGGTGATCGTGCGCTGTGGGTAATCTTGGGGAAGGGTAAGACTATGATTCATTAATGCAGGAAGACCCTGTGTCTGAATAATGTGCTGTAGCATTCCTTCACTTTAACAGTTGCTCTCATGTAAGAAGAAACTGGCAAGATTGGTTATGTGAGGAGGATATAGAGTCCCTATGATTTTCATCACTGTCTCTGAGCTGTCTCCTTTTATTTCAACTGAACAAAGGTGGCAAATATGAATGAAAAAGGAAAGAATAATGAGTAAAAGTGCGGCTATTCACAAGCAAGAAAAAGAAACTTGAGTTGTTTGAAATTGCTTATTTTAAAAAAAAGTTGCACATCATTTTCCATTTATTTTCTAACTCAATGAAAATCCTTTTGGGATGACTATTGAAACAAAACTTGCTGCTGTTTCAACTGTTTATTTTTGTTCCACACCAATTCACAGTACATTAATCTTTCTGGTTGACTTTTACATTTGTTTTAGGTTTCTTCATCCTCCTTAGTTTCCTCCACTGTTGCCTCCTGCCGCCACACTTCCTTCTTCAGGGTGGGACTTTATGTGCCACGTACTTCATCATGGCCACCATCAATGCCAGTTCATGCTCCTGCTCGTTTTTCCTTCCCCTGCCCCAAGGTAAATCATTTCACCAGTATAAAAGCATTCTATTTAACTGCTGAGGTGAGAACTCCCAAAAGAGGCTGAAATAAGGGCTGTTGGAAAGACTGTGGAACCTGGAACTGGATTTCAGGCCTGAGGGTATGGCTGTAAAGTTGTACTTGCGCAACATGATGAGATTATGTTTCTCTGTACAATAATGGAATGAATGTAATTCAATAGATTGTAGCTCCAGTAGAGAGAGGAAATTTGTCGGTGAAAGTAAAATTCCTAATTAGCCTGAATTCTGCCCACATTTTGGAAAGTAATACCCTCGAGTGCACCTCTAAAAATTGTGTTATGACATCTTCAGAACTCCACTATGACTTCATACTTTAGCAAAGGCTTAGTAATAGTCTTCACTCTTTAATTGTTTCATTGTGTTACTTTTTACTTGAGCTCAGTGCTCTGGTTATAGCTCAGTTGGAGATGCATGTAAACAAAGTGTAGATACTTTGGAGTATTCCATGGGTTCGGCCTCTGTCGTTGATAACATATTTCAGGAATTTGAAGGTTTGATTCTTGGAAACATCATTCATATTCAGCAAACAATATATTCATACAAGAGAGAATAATCTGCTAATGCCTCTTAGTCACACGTGAATTGAAAAGCAATGGTAGATTAATATTGATCATTTCCAACTGTACCAAAGAATACTTACACCTGCAATTTTGGACTTCAGAGTAGGAAGAGACAGGTAAGATCACTATGCTTGCTATGACTTTAAACAGTGAATAAAAGAAGAGCAGTATACTTTTTAATATAGTTGGATTGAGGTCTGGTTAAATTATATTTTCCCATATCACTAATAGTTCACTAACCTCCTTCAGGGAAGGAAATCTGCTGTCCTTACCTGGTCTGGCCTACATGTGATTCCAGAGCCGCAGCAATGTGGTTGACTCTCAACTGCCCTCCAAGGGCAACTAGGGATGGGCAATAAATGCTGGTGTGGGTATGCCGGCGTTGGACTGGCGTAAACACAGTAAAAAGTCTGACAACACCAGGTTTTAGTCCAACCTATTTATTTGATAATATACTCGCAAGCTTTCGGGTTAGCCCCTTCACCTGACGAAGGGGCTAACCCGAAAGCTTGCGAGTATATTATCAAATAAATAGGTTGGACTAAAACCTGGTGTTGTCAGACATTTTACAATAAATGCTGGCCCAGCCAGCGATGCCCATGTCCCACAAATTAATAAAAATATATTTATTAATTGCTGAATTTATGTTTGCCTCCCAATTCAGACATACCACTTCAGGTTTAATAAAATCGCAACTTGAACACTGCAACAAGTCAGAGAAGGTTAATATTGAAATGATTACAGTGCTAATCAATACGGGGTTAAACTATCATATCCATTACATAAGGCTTCTTGTTGGTCTTTAGCTTGACAGCGTACTCATAACCAGCGATCCTTTTAAGCATTATGTGTTAAAACTTCAATGTGCCAGATTGGGCATCCCCTCCAGTTGACTTGACCATAGTTGCTTAATGATTTCCATATCCTGTTTCCCAGAAAAAGAATTAGCCAAAGAAGCCTCCCTCTCACAGACGCTCCCATCCTTTCAGAAGATATTCATAGCAGAGCCAACACAGAATTTGAAATAGATGATCTCCTGTTATCAAAAGCAAGAATGTTTTCCTGCTGAACAAGAAACCATAGGTTTTCACTCCAGTTTCTTCATTATATCCAAGAAATTGAGAAATATTTGCCCATTTTCAAATCAAAGGAAATGGAGTCAGTTCCTATGTTGAGACTTATATTTCTAAGAACGATGGTTTGTGTAATGCAAAACATGATTTTCCTACTGCTGGACAGATTTTTGGTGTTCTGGGCTCTCAATCCCCCCACCCCTTGCGAAAGATTCATATCTCACAACTTAGGTTACATATATGTATAATCAGACTAATGTCAATGGCCATCTTCATTGTTTCCAATTCTGTCTTTTATAGTGAAGCATTTCAGTTGAATCTGCTGACACATTTACTTTGGCCTGTCTAGTAGTATAGATAGTCATATGTATTAAGAGTTCCTCTTCAGCTGATTTCCCAAAATGAGGATGACGGTGGAAGTGTTGCTACTGGCTTGGAAAGCTCATCTCTGAAACAAGTGCCATTGAAGATGTTTGACGGCCTAATTTCACAGAATTGCCAGTGTTGTGTGCATAAGAAAACTGAAACGTCGTTCCAAGCCTTAAGCCGAGAGAGTTAATCAGTACCAATACACTAGAAAAAACTGGGCTGAGCAGAAAGGACATTAAAGCTGGAACAAGATGTTGATGGCACAAAAAATAAGAAATAAACCTATAAGTGAGATAAATGAAGAACAAATGTCATACTCAAGGACATGATATAGTGGGAAGACAGCAAAATATATGTCCAGAGAAAAGAAGAAAGTAACGTCAATCAAATTGATCAATTTAAATAAAATCAGAATCTGTAAGGAATCAAAAATATACTTATCAAATATTGAGAGCTTTAGACCAATTTGTTGGAATTTTTTTTAATTAAATTTTCCTTTTTGAAGAATTGACTGGGGAAATTATAGTTTTACCAGCAAGTATCATAACATTTTATTGTTCTGATTACTCAGGAACTGAAGCTTTGTAAATTTACTGCTATTTTTTATAAAACAAAATGTAGGGTTGTGCCAATGTGAATTTTATATTTTGTTACCAAAAATAAAAAGGCTTATACTGGCCATTCAACAATGTTGCATGCCAAATTCCTTTTGGGAAGTTTATTTTTAAATCATGGGCAACTTTACTTTCTAACGTATTTCTGACTGTCAAGCCTCATTAGCAATCTGTGAGTCCACATATGGTTAGTGTACGCTGTTACTGCTTGGTGCATATTTTCTTCTCTGCAGGTCACCTGTCTATCAGGCATTGGTATGTGTGACTACTAAAATAAGGCACCTATGGGGAAAATCAGCTTAGAACTGCTTTTTTTAAAACTGAAATGTTTCTCTTTGATTTTCATTGTTGAGTTTAAATATCCTCTGTGAATTTCAGAATGTGATTTTTTTTTTGGCTGGAATAGAATTAACTTGCACAGAGATTTTGTGAATGTCTTCTCCTAAGGAACAAGGTTCATGATGGGATGAAGGATTCTTCTGTAAGGTTCCCATGTGAAGTGTGTTGGTCAGTTTCACCTTTAGCTGCTCGAGGCGTAAAGCTGTTCTAACTTGGGACTCTTGGCGCTAAAGCACACTCATGAGATCACGTGGGCAGGCAGTGTAGGAAATGAAAGTGCAGTAGAAAGTGTTCTTCTGGGCTTGTTGGATTTAAGAGATATTACTGAAGGATATAGAGGGAGCATTGAATCACATCTGCCCTGCGCAATCTTTGATCTGGATGTACTTCTTCCTGCACAAAACCTGACCAAGAGGTCCAACTGTAATCCATATAATAATGCTGAGAGTCAGAGGAACATTTTGTAAGGAAGGCTAAAATCCCAAAGTGCCATTCTTAGCTTTGTTTGCATATCATCCAGTCACTTCCGTCACATATTTGCTGAGCAATACTTATTCAGGTTACTATGCTTTTGAAATATATTTTAAACTATCAAACCTTGGCATTGCGGGATTGATCATGATGAACAACTATTGTACTGATTGTATCGAACCTTATTTTCAAAAAAGACAATACAGGCGCATTGAACTGTTAACATGTGATTCATGAAGCTTAGGGATAGAGATTTGATCATTTCCTTTCAATCAGACACTTGTCTGAACAGTGGTGTTGAGGAGGGCCATGTTCCTCATTGTGAGGGTAAATAATCATAGAAAGTGAGTCATTGCTCACTGCAAGTCCTGTTCTGCCTAAGTATGTGACTGGGTCACCCCCTTGGCTACGCAAAGAGGGAAGAGAGACAGATTTTGTTTGCACTCTCTCTCAAAAAAAAGACAAGGGATGTTTCTGCGAGGTAATGATATTGGAATTAGTAACAATGTATGGTAACAAAATGTAATGTAGTTAAGCAGTTACATGGAGAAACCACAGTGGGTATAATTGTGATTAAAGGTCTCTGTGTTATTTAATGTTGGGATAGTGGCAAGTAAAGCTCCGTCTAATATTTATATTTGGCAAAGGAGTAACTTGCTTCTAACTTGTAAATTCTTGTTGCAAAATTCAGTCTTAAGTTTCTGCCCCCTCCAAAGCAACTTCCTGTCTGCTGTTTTTTATTTTTCCTTCCTTTTGAGTCACTTCTCCTTGGAGAAAATACTTTGCCCATAGATTTATATCCTCCATAGTTCCACCTATAAATCTTTGTTTTATGCACTGGCGGGAAACCTTATTGTTCACTTCCTCCCCAGTTCCTCCCTCTACAAATCCACAAATCTTTATCTTCAACAAAAAGTACAGCAATAATCCACATTGAAATAACTTGATGTAAGCTGTGTTCAGTTTTAAAACAAACGGAGAATGAAGAAAGTCTGTTGAAGTGCGGGTTGGGGGGGGTAGTTATCCTTGGTGCTACACTACCTGTTCAGTTATGCAATGTATTATAAAACACCGTATACATTACCTGTAACTAAAGACTGATGATTGAGTCAAGTAGATTTGAAAAGCATGTTGGTGCTGAATATTTGTAGATAGTCATGAACCTTGGAGTAAAATTTCAATTAAAGTAAACCAAGTATTCTTGCTGCTAGTTGTATATGGAATGTTAGTGCAGTCTGATGACGGGAACTGTGTATGTTAGAGGAGGGTAATATTTAAAGGTAGTGGTTCATGAGTAGAAAGGAAATGTGCTAATAGTTTATGGGATGGAGTATAACATGCATAAAACATTTCAAAATAATAGGTTGACATTATGTGCTCGAATCCTATCCTATCCTTTTACTCTTTGCACATTGGCTCCAACCCACCACTGGGGCAATTTGGAAAAAAAGCAACACTGGTAATTGCTGACATTCACTCCCAAGTTCATCAAGCAGTGGTCATCAGTCAGCAAAGAGCACGAATATAGCCCAGAGCCCTAATGCTCAATTTAAAGAACACCTAATTTTAGCTCTCCAAAAGCTGTGGCTTTTTTTGCTTGGAGCTGTACAGAGCAAACCTTTAGGCAGTTACTACTTCAAGCCCTGAAAATTAGGTGGAAATTGAATAGTTCCAAAGAACTGAGTGGAGCATCAAGTGAACAGCAAAGCCCACCCACAACACACAATTACAATTCTAATTTAAAAACTGTACAGCAACATAAATATAACATCTCATTTCAATTGCAAAGCCTCCGGGAGATGGAATTGTTTTCTGATTTAATTCTCGGGTGAGAGAAAAATCAAGCACCCGACTGTACTTGGCTGCTGCCAGCTAGTCAGGCACCTTTAATGATGACCCACCTCCATAATTGTTTTGATTAACAGGGTGGTCACAGAAGAATTTTTGCCCAGTTCATGGTGTATGTAAGTAAGATCTCTGGTCCAAAATTTTCACATTGACACATATGATTCAAGTTTATTCCCTCATGTCTGAAACACCTTTTTAAAAATAATGTTGTCCTGCACTTAAAAAAAAAAGGTGATGGCAGATGGATTTTTTTTGCATGACCTCAGTGAAAACATCCCTTTGTAAGTTTTATGGTTTAGCCTTCCCTCTTGGTGATAATGCAAAATATTTTTTTTTCCTCCATTCCATGCTGCTAGCTGCAACTTTGAAAAATGGCTGCCGTTTTGCCAGAAGTCCCTTGTCATCCATTAGACGTTAATTTATAGTGGTAACTGGCAGAATTGCAGAAGTGCTACTTTATTCGCTCAGGACTAAATCCCAGGCTGCACTGATTGTTCACATCTTTAGTGTTGCGTCCAGCAGCTATCATGCAGCAGCTAAAAATGAAGGGTTACCAATGTGAGACAAAAGCTACATCATTGTTTCCCATCTGTCATCCCTGATAAAGATATGGTCAGAATGCATTTACAGTTTCTTGTGGGAATTAAAATGAAAAATGAGTTTAAAAATATTAACTAGTCTTATATGGCAGACATTTTTTTGTATGCATTTGTATTTTTAAAATTAGTTTTAAGTTTCAAAAAGAACAAAAGAATACAGAGCGATAGATATGAATGGTTTTAGACTTGAAGGATTCTGACTAAGTAAAGGAGGTTGAGAACCGAGGCTATTGATTTTGAGTTAGGGAGACTCTGTGAGGCATAATCATAAAGACTGAGACTTGATTCTTAGATTCCTGATGTATTCCCCATCCTCCATATTTTTACCGGTGCGAGATAAGAGTGAGGACTTCTGTGGGTTGCAATCCTGCATTGCCAACCTGGCTGGCTCAATTACAGGATATGTATGTCCTAGTCATCCACAATTTTCATGGAGTTGGACCAGCTCTTAACAGACTTGTGGTTCGGGGCCCCTCAAAGGTGTTGCGAATTATACTCTGGGTGAGGGACCCTTTTAAAAGTTAAGTTCTAAAGGCCTTACATGTGCAACCTCCCCCCCCCCCCTCATGTGAAACCATATCCACCTATCAGCCTATAAGTGCTCATCACTTTATATAGCAAGATATGCCCATCAAACTACTCCCCAGTGTTACATCAAACTCTCTATGCTGACATATGCCCCTGTACTCACCCTTATGCCACATCTACTCTCCATACCAAACAATAGTTGTTCCATTCCCATTCACTCACTATACACACTACAGAGCTAATGAACTCCAGAGTAATAGTAGGATGTATGACAAAGTATTAGAAAGCACTCCTTCATTCATAACTTTCTACTTTCTTAAAAATCAACTCCTTTCACTGCAGTCCTATAAAAGTCTCAATCATCCAACACATTTGAAGTATTAAAATCTGAAACTGCAAGTACTTTAATTCTTCATCTTGTGTAAATAAATGTTGTGCAATTGACAGAATAGATCAGAGAGCAAGAGTTAATCGTGTAACGTTTTCCTGGGGCAAAACTTTCCATAGTCTAATGAATTTTTGGGCTCCCAGCTAAACCTCATTATGCAGTCTTGTCTGTGAGGGGGCATTGGAAGTATATGAAAGAGCATAGGTTGGCAAGAAAAAAACATGGGTGGTGTGAGGAATGAGGTCTAGAGGTCTGCTCTTTTATTTTTCTGTCAGGGCACTGAGGTGGGCCTTTCAACAGTCTGAACTGGCACTTGCTAGTACCCATAGCTACCTTTGAACACTTTCTGGCGGCAACAGGACTTAACTCCAGTTAGTGACACAGAGGTACAGTGGCTTGCATTGCTGCCTCGCACGGCCAGGGACCAGGATTCAATGCTGGGTGATTGTCTGTGTGGAGTTTGAACATTCTCCCTGTGTTTGCATGGATTTCCTCCAGGTGCTCCGGTTTCCTCCCACAGTCCAAAGATGTGCAGGTTAGGTAGATTGGCCCTGGTAAAATTGTTCTTTAGTGTCCCAAGATATTTAGATTAGATGTATTAGCCATGGTAAATACGTTATGGGGACAAGGTGGTGGAGAGGGCCTGGATAGGATACTCTGTCAGAGAGTCGGTGCAGACTTCTGCACTGGAGAGATTCGATGATTGCACCCACCCCCTTCCCCCAGGATGAAAATCTAATTTTTGATGGCACTTTTTCAAGAGACAGATGAGTGGATGTGCTGAACCAGTAAATTTCCTGACTCCCACTACCTGCCTCTAGGATAAAAATCCAGCTCATTATGTCAGGGTAAGCTTACTGGAGAAGGACAATAAGTGCTAAGCATTTGCATTTTATTTTGAAAGCAGTACTTTAAGGGTTCTCTGCAGAATTCAGAAGGGCATCCCCCTTTGGTTTAATAAAAGTCAGGCAGACATGCCCATGACGACCGTCAGGGATATTCCCTTGGAGAATGTTGCATGTCAAGAGTTGGTATTGAGTTGGACCTCTTCCAGGGCAATTGTTTTTTTTTAAGTAACTCAGTTTGTGTTGAGACCTTTCTATGTTCTTCTTTAAAAGAATGCGTTGGTAAGAAACAACTGCAGCGATAGAGAGCATGAGAGACAAAGATCATAGTTAAGTTATGATCTTAAGCCAACGTGTGCTGCTTTAGAGTCAACTGAGTAAAACCATTTCATGATACTATTCGTGATAGAAACAGCTGCTACAGATTAAGTCAGTTGAAGTTGGTAACTTTACAGGTTACTGGTTATATGTAGTACTAACTGTTCTCTCTTTGTTAATGACTACTTTTCTGTCTGCATTCTGCCCAGTGCTAACTTTTATTCTGCAAACAGCAAGCAGAATACTTCTGATTAATGGGCAATCGTACCCTTATTAAAAAATAAAGCAGAAGCTTATATGTGAAGAGTTTTTCTTGGTCGATATGTAACGAATGTGGTTGTTTATACAGTTGCTGCCAATGATTTCAAGGTCTCTTAAAATGTCAGCTGCAATCATCTCAACTTACTTACCTTTGCTATGTGGATAATTCAAAATACCCATGAGTATGAGAAAAAGACAAAAGAAGAATTTTAGTACATTATCTCCGGAGGTTATCTATGCAGAAGTTTTATTGTGATCTACCACAGGCAATGTGTCTCGGTGTCATGTCAGCACACTTAAAGGGCTGGTGGGGGTGGGGGGGAAGAATTTGTTCATGTAGCACCATTTTGAATGTTGGTTCCAAAGTGATTCTGCCCCCAGGGGATAGTAGTCTATTCAGCACTGTTAAGCTTGTTCTGTCATTCAGTTGTATAATGGCTGATTTACCAGCATTAACTCCTTATCCTTTGATAACCTGTATAAACATAATCTATATTGCAATTGTCCATAGCCTTTTGGGGGGGGATGGGATGAGGTGAGGTCATGGTGGGGGTGGCAGGGGATATGGGGAATCATGGGGGGAAGGTAGTTGCCTGCAGGGATGTGAGAGGGCAGAGAACTCCAGATTTCCACAGTGTTGTGTGGAAAGAAAATGCGCCCGTCTGAATATCTGGCTATCATTTTAAGATTATTTGCTTTTTTTTTCCCCTACCAGTCAAAATATTTTCTCTGGGCTGAATTTTTGCTCCAATCTCAGATGCGAAGAGTTGGGAAAATTCCCAGGCAAAATTTCTTGTGTGGCTGGGTTTTCACTCTGAACGGTGGGGCTAACTGGAGTTGGGCCCTCTGCCGCCGGAGACAGTGCAGAGGCAACCTCAGGTGCTGCTGGTTTGTCGGGGGGGTGTCGTCTTGTTTAAGTGGTCCACCTCAGTGCTGTGGAGCTGAGTTATAATGTCCCAGTTATAACAAGAACAATAACGCACTCTACCACTCACCTACACAACCACAACATACTCCCCATACCCTATTCATGACAACTCATGGTGCTTCATACCCCCAATGCCAGCTTATAACTCTCTATCGACACACCATGTTCCCTCATGTCAACTTGTACTCCTCTATCTACCCTCCCCATGGCCCCAGAGGTACTGTGTGCCAATCGATACACCATCTACCCACCCTATCACCCTCATAGCCTCTAGATGACAGGGTGTCTGACTACCTGACTACTCTACTGCGCAATTTGCCTGAAAACTCCCGACTGCATAACTAATGAGCTCAGCATCATATGACACAGTGGATTTACCCACCAGGCTCTGTGGGGGAAGTTCCACTGATTCCTGTCCTCACCACAGGACTTCGGCCCCGACTAGAAAATCTTGAGCTCAATCTGTGTACACGTATAAATAACCAACATCCATTATTTTCTGCTGTACACTTTGAGGGGGGGGTTGCAAACTGAGGGAGTGCATTCTGTACTATTGTGAATTACAATAGCTTTGGATGACAACTAGTTGTGATTTAGAATCCCAAACTGTGTGTTAGCTATTACTGTGGTACTTTGTGTGGTTATTGGGGGAGGTGTGAATGATCTTTTATGCTCAGAATCACCTACAAAAGAAAATACAGTTATATTTTCTTGACTGCAGAGCTGTGACTTGCTAAGTGCTCTCTGCCAAATGTTGTCTCTTGGGAAATGGGGCCTCCTTGTTGAGAATAGTATCAAAATGTGTATTATATTGTTCTGATTTTACATAAGAAAAGTTACTTTAATAATGATACCCAAAATGATTTGGAAAAACATTGCAATGGTTGGTATACTGCCAAAAAAGACTAGCACTCTTAAATCATATTGCTTTTTAATCAGTGTTTTTTCTTGGGCTGTTACAGCTTTAATTTGTTCAACGTGTGCCTAATTAATATGGGTTATAAATAATCTGTTCAAGTTTATGCTTCCCATAAAGTTGGTCAGTTTTTTTATAAACAACAAGAGAGACACGTTGCTGAAGCTTTTTGTCCCACACTCATCAGGACAAACACAGGAATGCCAAGTTTTAGACAATCACAATAATTCACAGAAAAGAGGAGGGGTGCTGTTGGTCGACCATGATTGGCAAGGCAAAGCAATGAGGAGGCAAGTCTTATAGTTCCCCATTGTTTTCTCCATGGCAATGCCTCAGCCATTGTCGACCAGACAGCACCCCTCTTCTCGCATGAATTATTGTGATCGTTTAAAACTTGGCATTCTTGTGTTTGCCCTGATGAATATAAGACAGAAAGCTTTGACAGCATGTCTCTCTTTTCAAGTTCCATATTACCAAATAACTTTTATTTTTCACACAACATGTGTAAGTACTTGAGCACAACATTTCTATTACTTAGCATGGTTTCTAGTTGTTGGATAACATGGATTCAAGAAATAAACAGCCAGAAAAAGTCTCTTTCCAACTACAGTTCTGAGATTTACCCAGTTGGTCCACCGGGGGAGGGGACGGGGACTGCCTGGGCTGGGCTGGGCTGGATTGTAACTCAGCAGGTTTAAAGGCAATGTGGGCATACAAGATCCAGTGAGCATTGTGCCTGCACCCACTGCAATGAAAGGGAGCTGCTTGGCAGCCAGCCCTCCATCCCTCCCTCCATCCATCCCTCCCTCCATCCCATTGAGGCCCTTAAGTAGTTACTTAAAAACCACTTGAGGGTCTCACTCCACATTGCCAGTAGTAAACGTACAGCGGGAGCAGGTCCATGCTGGTACATCCCTTTTGGGAAAGGGAGTGTGGGGCGGGGGTAGGGTGTGGGGGCACCTTCTCTATCCATTGAAGACCATTCTCCCTTTTACTGGTCTCTGGAACCAGGCTTTCCATCCCTCACCCCTCCCTTGCCCCCTTACCAGGGCCTCCCAGCACTGACAGACATACCTGTTCAGTATGGTGGGACTGTCTGTAGTCCCAGAAGTGATGAACACTGGGTGGAGGTGACACACTGGGGTTGCAGAATGGCTGGCCAGCTGGTTGGCTGGCAGCTCTCTAAGGCAGGATTTCCTCCTGTGAGAGGGGCAGAGGTCTTGCCTCCAGCTGCTTAACACAGCTCCCAGCATCAAAAAGCTGTGGGTCAACCATTAGTATCGTGGGTGGGCTACTCCTCGACTTTTTAGCGGGGTGACAGGGACTACAGCACCCCATTGCGTTCAGCCCAAAAATGACAGTAGTACAAACACTGATTTTTAGACCAGTATTACCTTAGAATGATACAGTGTCATCAGATTGAACTTACACTGTGTTACTTTTGACTGAATTATTAATTTTGGAGAGCTTCTAGCAGTGCTTTTGAATCCTATACTGTATATAAGTGGCTAATTGTTTGCAGATGGAGAACTTCACTTGCAGTTATTTGTGAGTTCATTAAATTCAAATGTCTGCAAGAAGTTAACAACAGAAATTCCCTTTGATAATACATTTTTTAATTTTTAGAAGGTCTTTAGACTATTAGTCGTTTGACCTTCATATGGGTTGCAGTTATGTGCCATTGCGTGATTATTTGTTGACGATTGTCTGTCACTGCTTGGCCAGATTGATTCTCATAACATTTCTAACATAACATTTTTGTCCATCTGACAATAAAATTGCTTCATATTGGTGTAAATTGTTCAGTGTATGGTCAAATGGGACTCCTTTCCATTGTAGAGCCCCCAGGGTGGGAATACATCAGGTATCATCCCTGATGCCAACCCACCAAATGTTCAGTCCCGCCCACTTCTTCCCTCGCATCCAGCAGGGGCAGAAGATTCCAGCTTGGTGATCAGTTCTGTGCCCCTGGTCACCTTGCATCTTGGCAAGCTGATTTGGACATGCAGATCTTGACACAGTACTCAAGATGCCATTTGATCAGAGCACTAAGAAGTTTAATCGTGTCTGTTCAACTGTTTTGGCTATGTAGTTTAACAACATGTTGGTTTTGTTGATTGCTGCCTTTATTTGTCAGAAATATCTGTTCAGATTCCTTGTTCCCTTTGAACTTCACCTTTGGGTATTTTGATGCCTTTCATGGAGTACATGCATCACTCATTTCATATTCTATTTGTAATATTTTTACATTTCTCTACATTAAATTTCAGCTGTTGTTCTGTACTTATTTAGATTCAAATATAAAAAGACCATTGATTAGAAGTAGCTTGTTGTCGAGTAAACTCTGAGGACTTTGCATTTTTCTCTTGCTGTTAGCTAAGCTATGTTGGGAAACTACTTGAGTTGCTCCTGCAATACAGACATTATTTCAGTGGAAATGCAACAGAAAGAAATGGGCAGTTCTTGAGAAATTTCATGACCATAAGTTTTTGAAAAGAATCCTAGCAGCTGATGTAGCTCACACTACGACACTGCAGATCATGCTCTGATCAAGAAGACCGTTCTCTTTGATTCTGCATGACACATTCCATCAATTTAATTTGAAAGCAATGATATTTCCTGGGCTCTAAATCTGATACTTTGATCTGGAGTCTGAATGTTTGATTTTAGGGTTTAAAATATTTATAGCTGATTAGATTGTGACACAACTTGTCAAAGTTAACCTTTCGCAGGCCCTTCCAGAGACTGTTTCAGTTTGTAATAGAACATCACTTAGGAGAATCACAGCTCATTATTTCAGTTTACCAGGTATCAGTCTGTCATTTTAATTTAGCCTCACTTTAATTCTTATCAGTTCTGTTTGTGGGTTGTATCATTTTTGTGGTGGTGATTTACGAAAAGATGTGCTATCTGTGGTAATAGTTGATGTGAGCCCCACATAAACTGTACAGATGTTTTGTCTGCATCCTTTATATAAAAAAAAGTTTTCAAATGTTTTTGCAAAAATACCAGCAAAAGCCCCGCAGCACTAATTCTAGTGACACTAATTCTTGACACCTGTATGTGAAACAAGATTGTCACAGGAAAGGCTAACAGCAGGAAATATGTACAGAGTGCATGTTTAATTCAGTTGAAATGTTGTGCAAAATTCACCATGAATATGTTCATTTTAAACATGTACTGATTGATTTACTAGAAATCCAATGCTGAGCTAAAACTAGCTCAAACTGGAGTATAAATTAGTGACATAAAATTCCAATTAACATGTGCCCGCTGTTTTCTGACTACGATAAAAGTTGGATTGGAGAGGAGTTTTCAATATTATTGGAGCCATTTTCAAGCTCATATGTTGAAAGGAAATATATTGTTGGAAATTAGGATTGCACCTGGACTATTATTTTAAGCCGGACAGCAATAGTGTTTACAGAAATCCCAGCTATGTGACTGATAACATACTGCTTTTGTATTTCAGTCGCACTCTGGAATACTATGGGCAAGATTTTCCAGCCCTCCCGTGGCATGTTTTCTGACTGCAGAGCGACTTGCAATTGGCTGCTGGCAGGAGTTTCTGGTCCTGTCGATGTCTATGTTGTTTTGCGTGACTCGCTCATCCCACCCGCTGTGGGGAATCACCTTCAGTGGGACCAGAAGATCCTGCCACTGGGAAGGGCTGGAAAATCCCACCCAATGACTATCACTTGTTTGACAATGTTATCTTTATTAGAAATCTGTTTAACTGCATCCAACATATGGCCATCCATGAGTGCCCAGCCTTATTTCTATTTGGACAGATTTTTCAAAAGGTATTATCAAAAATAAAGTAAGGCAGTACATGGGAGGTAAGGATTATCAATCTTTAAAAAGTGTAAATTTCAGAAAGGTTTACCAGTGTCACAGTTAAACACTTAATAGTGTTGGTAAGAAGCTAATTATGACTTTTGCAAGAAACAAGAAAGAAACACTGGGCCTACTTCAGCTCAATGTGAGAATCATGTGAGAGGTACAAGGCAAGCGACAAACCTCTCCGTCCTTGCGAGCATGAGATCCAGTTTGTTTTAGTTCTGATGCCTCTGATTTGCTGCCTCCAGTGTTCTGTGGCACAGCAACCTCAAACGCACTGTGCATTCAGGCCACTCACATGAGCAAGCTCGAGCAGGGCAGGACTGGAGCATCAAGCTCCAATGACAGCGGTGTGAATAGTGAAAGACAGAACTGGAAAACATGCAACTGTGATTGGAGGAGCGTGAATGCGGGAGAGAAAATGAATTTGTGTTTGGAGGAGCAGAGGACTTGAGTGCAGAGGAGTGGGAGCTGTGTCCAGAAGTGAGTAGTGGGTAACAAGAAAAGCATCAATTGAGATGCTGGCTTGGGCTTTAGAGCACTGGAATGGTCTAAGCTTCAGAGGTGATGGTGCTCCGGAATCACTAGTGAAGCATAGGGACTGGGGAGATGTTGCCTGGAACCAGTTGACCTGTGAATATGGAGGGTTGGCGGGGGGGGGGATGCGGCTGTGGTTTATGCAAATGAGTGGTCACAAAGTATCTGGTTGCCATCTCTGAATCAGAGGAGACCTGAGAGAGTTTTACACTTCAGCAGCTTTCCAGGACTCACGCTGGAGCCAAAGTCTCAGAAATGCCCACAGCAGCTAAAGGTCACAAACCCAGTCTGCATGGCAATAGTGCTCAAATAAACATGCACAGTAAAAGGTGAGATTGACTAGTGATTTTATTATTAATGAGAAGCTCATTAACGGGCAAACTTATGATGACGATTGGATTATTGATCATATATGCAGAGCGTGGCCAACCAATCTTTAAGCATAGGCTGAGCCAAGTATAACAGCCTCTGACAGCACCTTCCAAACCCTCAACTTCTACCATCTAGAAGGGTAAGGACAGCAGATGCATGGAAACACCACTACCTACAAGCTTCCCTCTGAGCCACTTGCCATTCAGACTTGGAACTACATTGCCATTCCTTCTCTGTCACTGGGTTAAAATCCTGGAACTCTCTCCCTGTGGATGTACCTACGTCTCGTGGACTGCAGTCATTCAAAAAAGCAGCCATCCTTGTCGAGCAATTAAGAGTAGTCAATAAAAATGTTGGTCTAACAGGTGATGCCTACATCCTGTGAAAAAATTTTTTAACTTCAGGTTAATTAAAGCTGTCTAGGAACGTTAATAGGTAGTGGAAGAGTGCTCAGATTAAGTGAGTTTCATTTCAGTTTTGAGCACGATGATGGATTTTTAAAGTTCTTATGATCCAAGCTGATACTTTCAGTCTGTGCACATCCCTTGCTCCTTTTACATCTCATAATCTCCTCTGAAAGTGTGAACTCCTGTGTCAGGAAAGGAAGCTAACAGCCAAGGTGTAAGGTGTGAGGGGAGGTAGAGTGGGAGAGGTAAATTGGGATGTGTGAGGAGAGGGAGAACGGAACATGTGTGATACAATAGATTGGAAAATGTGAAGCGAGCACGAGTGGGATGTATGGATAGACACGGTATAGGACCAGTAAGAAGAGAGGTTATTTGTGATGTGCGGGAATAGAAGTATAACATGACCTGATCAAGAAGTGATGGTTTGGCAATCCTGAGAGTGGGGTTGGAGGTGGAATGGGAGCTTCAAGGGAACTAGAATAGGACTTGTGTGAGGACAGCAATGTTTTCTCAAAGATGAGCGTGTGCCTGGCTGTGCAGCAATCTGAATCATGCCGCACATTGAAATAAACAGGTCTCTCACCACTTGGTGACATTTCAGTGACTTTTAAAATGCAAACTGCCCATGGACCCAACTGTGTGCTCAGGAGGTTGTAGCCCACCTGTTACAAAGAAATTTAGAAGGAATAATTGTCAATTTGGTGGGAATGTAATTTTGAGTAACAGGAAATTGCCACCCAGAATGGAAGGAAATGTGACCAACACTCAGGAGTCAAGGTGAGTGAGTTTCAGGAGTATCTCACATTCAGGAAGTGAGAGGGCCCAAGGTTGGAAAGACCTAAACTTTACCTGTACTCTTACCCCCCCCGATCACATATGGAAATCGTAATCAATGTTTTTTAAAAATCTATCTGTTTGGACCTCCTTGTAAGAACCTTCCTCATATCTTAATCTGGAGAGAAAACAACATGGTTTCCTACTCAGACCACCACCACCACCAGCACCCCCCACCCCTAATTGTCGAAATTGCTTTCCCTACCCCCACCCGCAACTGTTGAAATTGCTTTTTGGTCAACAATATATTCCAGTGCTTTGGAGACAAAGGACGGTTGAAGATAGAACAGTAACTTACAGCAAGAGGATGGAAATTTTGATGAATGGAGTTGATGAGGGTTTTAAAAGGGAGGGGGAACCATTTATAATATCAGCTTATAAATATGATGGAAAATTGGTTATTACTGGTTCAATAGAAATGTTGAGATAACATCTTGTGGACAAAATAGGCTTAAAAAATAAATAAGGATAATGGAACAAATAGGGAACGATGTTGGTTCAAGGCTTGGTTGAGGGATTCTGGAGGAAGATTTAGCATGGTGAGGAAGGAGAAATGCAGCAGGGATAGCTGGATGGTCTCAGTTTTTGTGATAAAGAAGTCTATAAGATGACCAAATTTATTTCTGGAGATAAGGGAAGAAGAAGTTGGTTTAGAGTGGAAAAATGAAACTGAGTGTTACATTTGCTTCCTAGGGTGATTTTGGAGTAATGGGTAGTTTTAGCAGAGGAAAGTGAGGCCCAATAACACTTGATGTAGCCTAAGTAGATCTGGTGATGAATGGTTAAACGTGTTGGGTGTCAGAAACATCCAAGTGTATATCTCTTTGACTTAAAGAAATGAAGATGAGGCTATATTTAAGGAGAATGACTGATGAAAATTACTGATTTTTTTTGGGTATGAGGGAGTTAATGGTCGAGCACAAAGAAATGGGTCTACAAATTCATGGGTGCTAAGGTGTTGTGGTGACACCCTGTAATCACTTATGGTTTTTAAAAAAAAGTCACTTGGGTGTGAGTTTTGTCAGGAAAATTATGGAGGGATTTGAGCTTAGAATGAGTAAGAAGGTATGGGAAGTGCAGGATAACAGAAAATAGTTGGAGTTGGCCTTATCAAGAACGTAGAATTAGAAAGTCTTCATCCCTTGGACTTCACTTTCTGTCACTGTGTAATTGTTGGATGCTAACAACTAACTTGCAGCAAATATTTACTTATTTCAAGTGTATACATCTATAAAAAACCATTTACGTTTGGCTTCAGTGAAAAGTAAACTGGAAAATAAGAATCGAATAGGCTTTAGGAGGTTGGAAACATCTCCTTTTATAGAATAGTGTGAGTTTAGCATAAATTTATTCTAACTGATTTTCTGAGGAATGCAAGTCTCTGACAATAACGGTGTAATCTCAGAAACTCTCCACTATGTAGCATTTGTTTTTCAGAATCTCAACATAACCACAAGTAGTACCATTCAGAGGTTCTTGTCATAAGTTCAAGAGACCAGTGCTCCAACAAGTGAGTTTTGACATGTTATGTACCTCAGAAAATATCAGAGTCTTCACCAAATATAAATATTAAATATGCTTTAAATGGCCATTGAATAGAAACAAGAGCCCTTCCCGAGTACAGGAGCTTTGAAACCAAAGACAGTTCTGGTTATCGTCATACAGGATCCTGTGACCAACAAGAGGATACAGAGGAGATTTACGTAGATGTTCCTGGAACTGGAGGATTATAGCTACAGGAAAGGACAGGATAGGTTGGATTTGTTTTATTTGAAACGGAGGTGCATAAAATGAAGGGAATCCTTGAGAGAGTGGATAGGTAAAGCCTGTTTGCCTCAGTAGAGACATAATGACCAGGAGCAAATATGTGAAGTAATTGGTAGAAGGTTTTGAGTTGAATTCTTTTCACCCCGAGGGTGGTGGGGGTGTAAAACTCACTGTGAAATGGTGGTAGGGGTAGAAACCCACAACACATTTAAAAAGTACATGAATGAGTGCTTGCAGTTCTATAACTCACAAGGCTACGGACCAAGAGTTTGGAGGAAGGATAAGTCTGGATATCCCTTTCTCAGCTGGCACAGCTAAAAGGTCACCTTCTATTACAGAGCAATAAAGGAGATAACCCGCTACCCCACTGTCCTCCATCAGCCAGAGAAGTAAACATTGCCAGGCTGCACACTTGGCACTGGCCTCCACATGACCATGAGTAAATCCCAGTGATAGCAGAAGGAGTCCCTTTAATTGGTCATTAGTTGGCCACTTAACAAATCTCACATGATCCTTGGGTAGGTGGGTGGGCCTTTCAAAGTTTCACCCTGCAATGGGTAACAATTGTAGCAGCAGCGGAGGTAGGCAGGCAAAGGCTGGTTTCATTCTCATGGCATGGTGCTCAATTTTATGAATATCACTACATAGTCCCGGGGGGCTGTAAAATCCTGGCTCTTCATCCAGGTTGACATCTAGCATGGGTGTACGGTGGCACAGTGGCTAGCACTGATGCCTCGTAGTGCCTGGGAGCCAGGTTCAATTCCAGCCTCGGGTCACTGACTCTAGAGTTTGCGTGTTCTCCCTGTGCCTGTGTGGGTTTCCTCTGGGTGCTCTGGTTTCCTCCCACAGTTTAGCGATGTGCTGGTTAGGTTAATTGGCCATGGTAAACAGTCCTTCAGTGTTGGGGGAGTAGCAGGGTAATTACCTGGGGCTATGGGCATAGGGCCTGGGTGGGACTGTTATTGGTACAGACTCGATGTGCCAAATGACCTCCTTTTGCATCGTAGAGATTCTACGATTTTTCTAAGTTCTGTGTCAACATCAAAGTCTCTCAGTACATTCCCTTTCATGCTTTCTGGAGCACAACTCTACTCTTCTGGCCAACAAGGTGGTCCACCATCTGTTTCAGGACCTGTGCCTGATCAAAAACATCTTACTGGGGTGACAATACATAGCCCTGCTTTTTAAATGAAAACATTTCAAAACTTCACAACATGGTAACAAAAAGAGTTAACGGAATTTATTTTAAAAAATGACTGATTAATTGGGTTTGGAAGTTTTTTGGAAAGAAGCAACTCACCAGTTTCCAAACCACAAGAAACCCTATGCACTCCTTCAGTCTCTCAGCAGGTAGTCAGCTCTTAGCCTCTTAAAATGTTCAGAGCTAAAAGCCAACATAAATCTGCTAAGCACATTTGAAATGCTCTTGAAAACCTATATTCCTAATGGTGAGTACTGGGACCAAATAACGTTCCACAAATTGTTTTTTATATCCCATTTGGAATATCAATAATGTTGTGCAGTGCGTTTGGTTGCCAGGCAGGTCTTCCGTGAGAAAGTCTGATACATGAAGCATGGGTCTCTCTGTCTGCCAGCGAATCTCTAATGCCCATGCATAAACTGCGTAGCCCTCGTATCTGCTCATGTCTATCTTGGTTCTGCAAAAGTGAAAGAAAACATTTCACTGGTCTTGTTGAGTTTGGGAACTTACTGAGTTACAGTTGGTAATTATGTTAGTTTTTTTACTCAACTGAAAGGACTCCGGAAATTCATATTCATTTGTGCAGTAACTTTTGTTGCTATATTGATGTGCAGCTAATGATAAAGCTTCAAAGGAAAACTAATGAATAAATAGATTAAAAAGCAAATGTTAGAAACTGAGCTCAGTTCCCAAATTTTCAGTAGCATGGCAGTTAATTTAGTGACCATAATGGCAAAGGAATACAGACACAACTTGACAGCCAGTTCATCCATACAAATGGCATTTCTGCCTAGATTGAGTGAACAGCCATGTCAAATGCTGTGCATTGAAACAGTAGCCAATCTTAATTTGTTCAGGGGGTGTGGGCATCGCTGGCTGGGCAAGCATTTATTGCCCATCCTTAATTGTCCTTGAATTGAGTGATTTGACAAGTCACACATTATTTTGTGATGAATGCACAGAAAGCAGTAATTGTTACAGCCTAATACAGCCATTCTGAGGCATTCCACAAGTGACCTTGAAAAGTAGCTATGGGAATCGTAGAAGAAATTTAGAATGACAAGCACAGGAAGTGTGGGGTTGAAAAAAATCTGGGAGCAAATGGACAAGTGTCTCTGCATGTTCGAGACTCCCAAGAGCAAAAACATTTTGAAACTTTCCTCTGGACTTTCAAGTTATGCTAAATTGTTTTCAGAGCGACAGAATTTGTATCTTTTGCAACTAATATGCAAAAGTATAGATTTGTTGGGACTGTAGAATATATTGAGATACATACTGGCCGGATCTTCCCAAAAATGCACAAAGTATTTGAGAATGCAAAGCTCACAGTTCGTGCAGCTGGCCTTTCTTGCTGTGTTGAATAGCAAGCACACTGTGCAGTTTCAAAGGGGAAATGAAGTTCAGACAGTCAGCTGGAGGGGTGGGGCCGAAGAAAGCTGGCAATGCCGGAGATCTTGAAAGGGCTCCCCAAAAGCTGATTGAAATGAAAGGTCTCCCCATGGACACCAAATCCCCTTCTGGACACAGGCAACCCCTCTCCGCACACGCTGAAGGGAAACTGTGCCCCCTGTGGATAAAGGGTCCCCTGCAATGAAACTCCCTAGAGGATCACTTGGCAGTGCCAAGGGGCACTGCCAGAGTGCCAGGAGGCAATGTTTGGTCATGTTCCTCACCAACTGGGGGCTATATTTGACTGTGCACCTCTGGCATGATCATCTTGACTAGCCTTTGTTTTTGAAAACCAGCAGGAGTGTTAGGACTAGGGGATTTTCACAGTGACATTTTTGCACTGTTAATGTAAGCCTTCTTGTGACACTAATAAATAAGTTTTTAAAAAACTTAATGTTCACTGGTGTGACATCACTCTGACTGGGTGGAAAGCTAGGATAAGACGATAAAACATAGGACAGAATTGGGTTACTCAGCCCATCGAGTCTGCTCCGCCATTCAGTTATGGCTGATATTTTTCTCAGCCCCATTCTCCTGCCTTTTCCCCATAACCCCTAATCCCCTTATTAATCAAGAACCTATATCTCTGTCTTAAAGACATTCAAATACTTGGCCTCCATAGCCTTCTGCCGCAAAGAGTTCCACAGATTCACCCCTCTGGCTGAAGAAATTATGTCCAATCTATCCAGACCTCGCAGTATCCTGTAAGTTTCAGTAAGATCTCCCCTCATCCTTCTAAATTCCAATGAGTACAGACCCAGAGTCCTCGACCATCCTCAATTTATGCAAATTAGGCTCACATCATTCACGAGTGTGAACCCGATTATATAACAAGCAAGGGCAGGGGAAAGTCTCATTCTGAGACCTTGCTGGCTCGGATCCTGTTTTTGGCCTCTCACGAGATTTAGCGACCATTATAGGATTCCACGGGGCCATTAGATCGCAGCTACTGTCTGTGCCTTACCTGTTCAAAGCTCTAATTGGACCAATCTAGTTTTTGGTGGATTCCATTTGCTCCTTGATTTGATTATATTTTAAACTCTTCAATCTTGCATCAAATACAGGCACAACAATATGTCCATGCCATGATGGAAGAGATAAATTGTTGTCATCATGACTGAGGCAAAGGCCAGTGGCAGGGCTGAATCCGTTGGAGATAACGGCATGGTCATACCTAATTATCTTTCTCACATTTCAGTTCTCCATCAGCCCAGTATTGTTTCTGATTTTTAAGCTGCAGTTGGTGTAAGCTTCCATTCCATTCTCTTTACTACAACTCTTGTGCTTTTTCACCTTTGAAATACACAAGAACTGCAACACTAGAACTGGCAGAAACACATGGAAGACAGGAATTAAGCATGTTTAGTTGATGTTTGTATGAATATAACAATGTTTCATTTTGAAATTTGGATGAGAATGTTCATTGTATTGTGTGTTCATTATCTGAGCATTGTGATCTGGTGGATGTTGTGGTGGGCAGTAACAGAGAAAGTCAAAGTGTGGGACTGTTGGAGAATAGGAAATTGGGATTGCTTTCATGATATTGTCATTGGATCAGTTGCTCATGGAGAGGACCAGACAGAAAGGGGCTCTGATGGTTGCCTCTTCCCTGTTGCTTACTTCCCTCCTGCACTACCATTTCTGTTTTGTCTCCTATTGCTCCTCCTCCCCCTCTGGTCACTGTGTAGCTGATGTCAAGAGTTATACCCTCATGATGATGAGATTGTATAAGATGTAACAGACCATGACAAATCTTGAACACACTCTGCTGAATGCTTCACGGTGTATCTGGGTGTATCCCAGTGTATCTGGGATTTGTCCCTTTTATTTGGAAGACCTTTATATGTTTTAATTTCTAAATTTTAGCATTCTGACATTGGCTGTTCTATGAAGATGGTGTTTGCTCAGAGGTGGACGTAGGCACAGTATAAGGTCAGAGTCAGCTGTTGCCCATTCAGAAAATTATGCTTCGATTGAAAACCCCTAAAACAGCTGGATTTAAGGAAAGGTCTAGATAACTTTTCCTGAGCCCATTGTGTACATTGACTTGTAACAACATATCATGAAAGGTAATTAAAACAATTCATTCTTGATGCTTATGGTTAAATTATGTTTAAAGTACCTGTATTTGGATGTTAAATTACTTTAACAGTTTCCCTACTATATTCAACTGCAATTCAGGTCAAAGCAGACTGATAAAGCAGTTCACAAACACATTGCTACTTGGTGAAACTGGAATAAAGGCATAGCCAATTGCAACCCAAACCTTCAATCTGATAGCGAACAATCACTTGTGATTGAAGTAGTAAGTGGCATTAGAAGAGAGTAGAAGAAAAGAGGATCCAGAGGTTGAGGGGAAATCAATGATCAGGCAGATTCATCTTCCAGGATAAACCATGATCATGCAGATGGTTCACCCAGGCTATGGTAGAGTCAATCATCAGGGTAGCTGATGAGGTTTAACTGTTGTATTGCCTGATGCAATTTTTCAAAGTCATCTCAGCCATCCTTTTGGCTGAGATGCAGCATCAGTTCGAGCCCAGGAAAGGGTGCAATGCTTTATCTTGTCAGTTTGAATCTTGTTTGTCTGTTTTGTGGGGACCATGAATTGGATTCAATTTGAATTTTTTTTGGATGGAATGCAAATTAAATAATATAGTGGTTCAGTGCATCATCTAACAGTGGCAATTTTAATCCTTCCTACCCTGTGGAAAATGAGTTGGCAGGCTGGTAACATGGCTAGAGTGACTTATCCCTGTTTACCCTGCTGTTAAAATTTTAAATAATTATTTAGTGAATTTTTTTGGAGGGCAAGTAAGCATTTACAGCCCTCGACTTTAAATCAGGAAGATCGGGCTGCTGCTTTAAAACATGTGTTCTTAATTGTTTCATATGTGATACTAATGAACATGTAAATATTCATTAGTATTCTTTGCAAATATACTTGCATATTTGTCTACTAGAAAATAGAAGTCGTGCAAATCGCAAACCTTAAGTAAATTGACTGTACAACAGAAGCCTTTTGCTTGATATCTGCCTATTTCTAATGTGCCCCCCTCACCAATCCCCTTGCGACCAACCCCTCTACTGACCCCAAGAGCTTTGATGGATTTAAATCTTTTATTTCTCTTCCCTTTCGATCCAAATTGGTTGGGAAAGATTTAACAAAGATTTGTCCTAATACTTGTTGGATTAGTGTAAAATGTTACCCCTGTTGTTGTGACAATTTTGTGTTCGTCCATGAGAGATCCAAACTGAGGATGTATGAAAGACCTTTTTTGTTTATTGACTTGGGTTAGTAATGTGTGAAGTTGCCTGATGTAAATCAACCTCTGCTTCCATGAATGCTTTGCCACGAGAGTGATATAGTCCTTTTATAGACTAAAGAGACCTTTATAAAGGTTTCACTAGGAGTCTATGAATAATCCTTTAGCTAGAGTGCCTTGGCATTCATCAGCTTGTTAATGATGGAATTCAGTATCTCATTTAAATTATTAACCTTTATACAATTTTATATTAAGCACCTCAAACATTGCTCCACTTTCATCAGACTTGTCTGGTACTATGTGAATAACTGTACAATGGTCAATGACTATGTCAGAACTATTTTTTAAAACAGTTGGGGTCACTTCCTAATCTTTTATCACAAATGCCATACAATTATTTGAAGAATCCTTAGTCTTAAAATGCTCAGGTATGTGCGAAAACACTTAATATGCTTGTATGAAGTGTTTTATCCACTATTTTAGTGAAGATATCAACCATTATGTGGATTAACTTTTCTATTAATATAACAGACAAAATCAATTCTGCAGCAGCAATCTTTCTCATTCACCCGATATTTGGTTAGTTTCTTCATTTTTCTCAGGTTACGTTAACCATGATAAAAGCTTAATAGTTATGCGAGCACTTGCTGCAGTTTAGTCAGGTTCAAAAAAAAATTCTGTGTTGCTGTTTTTGGTGCAACTTGCTGAATATGAGTCAGTTGCAAAGAGTTGATGCAGACAATTTAATAGTAGGATGTTAGCAGATCAGCTGCCTATTTTACATCTCTCCAAGTTTCATTTCCATTGTCTTCAGTGGAAGGGAAGTCTGGAGAGATCTTTAATGGGTGACTAATCAATATTTTTCATTTTACCCTATCATCAAAATATTAAAGTCCCCTATAGGAGTTTTATTTGGTGATGTGCTGTACCTGCCTAAGAGATAACTGAATTGCAAACTGGTGCAAACTTCTACCCATTGCATATAAATTATGCACAACTAATATGAATAGACAGTATAAAAACACTGGAAGACAATGTCTCATTCTCTTACAGTCCCATAATCTTTATTGTGAACCATCATCTAAACAAAAAAGAGCAAAAAGTCTGCTCTTTTTGTCTTGCAGCTTTCTGTAAGCCATTCTTTATTTTTTTCCCCCTTTTGAGCCCTAACATCTCTTTGTGTTTAAAGTCAGTAGTTCAACTGGATGCTTGTGATTTGTATGGGACTAATCTTGAGAGAGAGTAATGAGCATTTTTCATTTAGCGAGCTGTTGACAAGGCATTTAAACTAATGCTCTTAGAGGGTCATTAGCCTTTTCAGAGTTATTCGGATAGTTAGTGGAAACACTAAAACCCTGTGTCTTCAAGCCCTGATTAGTGACACTTTGATAAAGTCATCTGAAGTTCCTTGGACTGAATTTTCTACCTTTTCTGCTGTTTCTATGGTCACTGTGAAACGACCTGTATTCAGGCTTTTATGCAATCTTTTTAAATGCAACTCGTTTAAGAGTTTTGTGTAATTCTGTGCCTAAAATTTCCCACTTGGCCTCAAAAAGTGTATTTATGAACAGCAACAACAGCATTTTTTTCCCTCCCCCTTCAGTTTTCTTAAAGTGACAGGGATTGACTAAACAGAGCCTTTTAAGTTGACAAAAGGTTCAGGAAATCTTTACACATTTTATTGCCGAAAGTTTCACAAGGGCCAAAGGAAACAAAGACGTTTCTCTTCCACTTGATTTGATAGGAAGGCGAGGATGAAGTTTGGGGCCGAGATATATCTTAACATTCCCTGAATTTTTCTAAGCAGAAAAAATACTATGGCTAATCAGTCACAATCAAATCATTCATGGCTATCTCAGATAGAAGGGATTAATGCATTATGTATTGGATAACGAGCAGACTCAACATTTGAAACACGTGAGAACTCAGTAAAAAAAATGACTGCTGGGAGTTGTTTCACAGGAGATGCAGAGTCAGGTCATTGACTTGATTTTCATGGGAAGACTGACTAAGGACTGGGAGCTTTCAGAGTGTGAGTAGCGCAGTATTGACAGCTGCAGTTTTGGGAGGGGAGTGTGCAGCATTGTGACATGCTTTGTTGAGAAAAAACAAGAGATGGTTTGAACAAAGATGTGAATGGAAACACTGGGTTCTGTGTCCCATCACTGACTGACTCCAACTTGTTACTGCTTGGTAAATCATTACTTCTCCAATATAAATTATTACATAGCAGGGGCAGTCACAAAACAAACAAATGTTTATCTGTTTGTACAAAAACAAATGCTCCTCTGCATACTTAGAGAACTGCTGGAGTTCTAGCTGCTTCTTTTGTAGCAAGGTATTGTTGGAAGAAATACTTGTTTAAAGTTTACAGCTTGCTTTGGAAACTACCTATTTTCACAGATCGTGTTGACTGGAACTTTTCTTGGCTATGAAGAAAGAAAGCTTTCTCAAGTTTTGTTCATATTAATTTATGTAGATTTTTAAAGTTTTGCTGCATAACTCATACCCTTTGTGATAGAATGTTGTTTCAAGAAAGTCTCGATTTTTGCTTGACCTTGAAGAGAAAGGTTGTTGACATGGTCCCTTATTTTGGCTTTGAAATTGGAACTATGAAAACATCCATTGGCGCACAACTAACTCCTCTGTTCAAAATAGATTCAAATGTGGATGCAGCAGCATTGCTGATCTCAAAGGGACAGAATTACCAAAAAAAGTCTGTAAATATGACACTTAAGGAAAGTTACTTTTTTTTTAATTTCACAGATATGGGCTTTACTAGCAAGGTTGGCATTTATTGCCCAAACCTAGTTCCTCCCGACTAGCTAATACAGAAGTGCCACAATGCTGTTAGATCTGGGGTTCCAAGGTTTTGACTCGATGATGATGAAGGAGTTCCAATATCTTCTTAAGTTAGGAAGATATGCAATTTGGAGGGGAACTTGAAAGCAGAGGTGTTCCCATTTACCTGCACCTCATTTCCTTCTAAGCAGCATCCACATAGTTTCTAGTTTGACTTACTTGTGCTTTTGCAATTATTTAACTATTACTGGGATAAATAAAAACAAGTGAAATATTTGCAGCAATTTATCCTTCATTATCTGATACCAAGTTTGTCTAGCATCCTGAGATCGTTAATCTGCTTTTGCTTGGTTACTTTATGTTAACCATGGAAAGGATGTTCTTCAACCCTTCTGCTCACCTAGGTGAGCAACTGCACAAGCAACATTGCAAAGATATCTTTTCAGGTGTGTAAGTAGACAATATGCAAGAATATAATCTCAGCAGAATTTCTAGCTTTATCTTGGTTGTAGGAATGATTGCACTCTACTTTTGAGAACATAGCACTTCTGAAAATATTCATAAGACTTAAGTTATTTCATAATTCACTATTTAACCAACTAACAACTACAGATTTACCAAAGCAAATGTTTCTGTATTTTTGTTTGTTGAACAGTACTGCTAATAGGGCTCCAGTTTTAGTCAGAAGTATTATCAGTATCTGATGATTAAAATCAACAGCAGTTGATTCTCCTCCAGGAGTCCGGAAAATTCCCAAATGGGCTTGTCCGCCACAGCAGAAAGTTCCAGGAAAGGTGGTATTTTCATTTTGGGACAAGAAGTGCAAGCTGCAGTTGGGTCAACTGACCTGGGAAGAAGTTCAGAGGCTGCCACAGTGAGCTGGTTAAAAGACTCACCTTGGTATTTTGGGTCTTTGTCCCAGCTGTAATGAAAATAAGTAAGGGCCTCTAGCCCTCACTCCCTGCACAATTCCCATACCCACATCCATGACACCTCATGCAATCCCATCTAACCCTATGGTCCCTCCCAAATTATGCCCCACACCAAGGCTTATTATGCATTCTTAGCTGAGAGCCGAGAATCCATTAGATTATTGAAACAGCTGAGCTGGGAAGACATTTCTTGATTGACATTTCAGGCTTTCTGATCTATTCTGTCAATTACACCACGTTTAGTTATACAAGATAAAAGGGGTTCCAAGTGCTTGCAGTTTTTGCTATTATTGCTTTAAAATGTCTAGATGATTGATACTTTTATTGCTGTGTAGTAAAAAGGAGATTTTTTTAAAGAAAGTGAACAATACATGACTTTTTAAAATCTTTCTTTACATATACTATTGTCACTGTAGAGTTCATTGGTCTTTACAGTGTGTAGTAGGTGAATGGGTATAGAAGTGCCATAGCTTTCCATGGGGGAGGGGCACATGAGAGCAGCGGGAAGTCTGGTTGAGGGCTGTACCTTGGCAAGAGAACATGAGAGGTTGTGGGGTGGGGGGGGGGGGGACGACATACCTTGGCATGGAGGGGTGCCATGAGGACTGCTTTAGAACTTACCTTTCAAAAGATTCTCTCGTATGGTTCTGAAAAGACTGGCCTGACACCATGAAAACTGTGGAGGAGTAGGTCAGGTCTATCTCTCAGTGGAGCCTGCCAAGTTTGCGAGCCATACTGATGTGCACTGATCTTGCATAGCTGTCATAAGGAGAGATGTAATAGCAGCCTGTTAAAGTGCTTCCTGTCTGTTTGTGCTTTCATTCTCAACCTGGGTATTACTGGCAATAAAAAGGATTGGGTTGCTAGGCCATGTCAATGCTTGCACATGTACTTCCTGATTTGCTCCTGCAAGGTTGATTTTAAGCTAGAAATAAACAGGGTTCCCAAGTTTAACTTGCTGTAAGATGCTGGAGTTGTTATGTAAGATATTTTCACTTGTTTGAGCAAAAGGTTCAAATCAATTTTTAGTTTGTGTTCATATTTAAATTGTGGAAATGTGTCTGTGCAAAGGAATGGACAACAGTATTCTTGAGGTTTTTCAGCAACACCATGAGTAAAGCACTATTGAAGTTCAATTTCATCATAAATAAGCACATGATGTGTCTGAGGTTAATCCACTGGTGTGATCTTCCTGGAGGTGGCTAATTAAAAGCTCACTGTACAATTAAGGATTGTAAGCAGGTGGGAAAACCAAACAGAGTGCCTGAGGCTATGAGCGGCAGGTGCTAATATAGTAGAATCCTGAGGTCACCTCATGGTAGAGTTGCCCCCTGAAGATTTTTGAATTTGTTAAAATAAAGCATGACCACAGCTGCCAGACCATCAAAGGTAGAACACTCCACTGGATAGCCTGTGCCCTTGGCCTTTGCTCCTCTCAGATTCAGGGATTTACACCAGCCCTGCTCTGCACATTATCCTGCCCCATCCATGCATCATGTTGATCAACAGCTAACATGGGTGCGCAAACTGATGACATTTTTGGCAGGCAACTTCATATCTTAAATCAGGCACCCTCCATTCTGCAGCGGACAATCTTCCTGTACCTAACTTCTGGTAAATTAAAATGGTTAGGTCAGAATGAATTACTGACATCACCTTAAAATTCATCTCTACCTTTACCATTTCCATCAAGTTTGTGTGTGTGTGTGTGTGTGTGTGTGTGTGTGTGTGTGGGGGGGGGGGGGGGGCGGCGGGGTGGTGGTGGCGGCGGCGGATGTTAAAATGCCCCTTGATCTTTTTGATTTATGTTACCTCTGTTTCCACGCACACAATTTGTTTAGGCATGTTTGTTGTAGGTGTATAGTAGCAGTATCATATCAGTTTCATCAGTCCCATTTTTGATTTATTTGATTTGATTAATTGTTGTCACATGTATATCGGTATTCAGTGAAAAGTATTGTTGCTTGCGCGTGAAACAGATAAAGTATATCGTTCATAGACTACGTAGGGAGAAGGAGAGGGTACAGAATGTAGTGTTACAGTCATAGGTTGGTTTCCTGCATGCTTCCAATTATACAGAAAATACAAAAATTCTATTTTTCAGTATTATACTGTAGAAAGTATGTCTTTCTAAACTGAAAAGTGCAGATGGTACCTCAGGAGTTAATAAGTAACTGGTGCAATAATTGTTTTGTTCTTTATAGAATTTGTAAAAACAATGCAGTGCAAAATCCTGTTTCTATTTATGTAGAAGCACTATTTGATAATCTTAGTTATTATTTCCTTCCTTTATGTGACGGTAGGTTGACAATAAATGTGAGAAAAATAGTGGAAAATGGTTCTTAGACAAATATCTCTTAAAAATAATTGGGAACAGTAACAAGGATTGTATCAGAGCTGATGTTTCACTCAGTTAGTTGATTAGCTGCTTTGTCTCGTGTTAGTTTTGCAAGTATCTTAATGTGGAGCAAGATATTCTGAAATACACAACGTATTAAAACAAAATTGCATGCTCAGTCAGATTCTGCTAATTCCAAGTGTGCCAGGAGGATGCATAAATTACATGTTTTCATTGTGTCTGCAGAATGTAAACATTTTAAAGTCTGTATGAAGTCTGGTACTTAGAGGCTGCATGCGGATAGAAATTTTCTGTTAGAGATTTTCCTTGATTGACATCAAGAATTTACCTCCACTCATTCATGGTGCCTCAGTGGGTGAAATTTCTAAAGATTATTCAAATTGCATTCTGCGACGTATACAAATTATAACAAGGGAACGCCAATTAACCATTCCCAACACTTGCAGAAATTCAACACTGCTTAAAACTCTGCAAACTACAATACTGTGAAAGCAAGATGGACTTTGTTTTTGCCTCATGTGGACTGCATATTCTGTACCTTGTTGCAAGTCGGCAAATGTTACAGATCTGGAAGTGTTGCTAAATGTACTGGCTAGAGAAGCAGGTGAACTTGAACACCTTTGTGGAATAGAGAACTAGGTTTCCATTTCTTTTCCAGTTAGGATCACAGTATTACATTGCAGAATTATCCAAACGTGAGTGCAGGAAACCTTTCAGGACCCATCAGTGAACCATCTTAATTAGCAATTTATTAAGAGATCATTGATTATTGCAGACTGACTTACTAATGGAGTCAGTCACCTCGTTTTCTATCTTTCCTTTGCCAGGCATGTTTTGAGTCAGTTCAATCCGAAAGAGATCTCAATTGCAAGCATCTTTCTAATGTTTAGGGATACATGGTGCTTAAGATTAATTGACTTCAATAAACAAACATGCATAGTATTAACTCTTCAAAATAAATGACCATATTTGTGCTGGAATTATGAAGTAGTGCAGGTTTCAGTTAAACCACTCATCAAAAATTAAATCAATTAATTAAAAATGAAAGGATTAAACTGAGTAACCATACAGCAGATTAACAACATTCCTCCTTCCTCAAGGCATACCTCTTAAATGTTTGTATTTATCTTGCTTACTAGTGGGAACTTTGGATGAGAAGGAAGTATTTAAGGAGGAGGAGTTGATAAATCATGCGTCATAAATCAATAGTAAGAACTTTCTGCTAAGCATACTGGCAGACTGTGTACCATTTTGTATTATATATGCAGATTGATAACCTTTATCTGAAACCTTTGGGGTCAATTATATTTTGGTTTTCAGATGTTTTTGGTTTTTGGACCTACCATCTACACAGTAAGCAAAAGACTACAGGCATTAGAATAGCCGATGCCTTGGAAAGCTAGTGTTGACAAATATTAGCTTGTTTCTCCTTTTGTTGACTTTCAGACACCCTACTTCTTACCTGCTAATCCTAATTATGACTGTAAAATAATATTACATTTCTTTCCTAATGTAGAAGTAAGAATGTGCAAACTCCACACAGACAGTGACTCGAGCTGGGAATTGAACCCCGGTCCCTGGAGCTGTGAAGCAGCAGTGCTAAACACTGTGCTACTGTGCCACCCTGTTCCTATAGTGAGGTTTTTCCATCAACAGGTCACCAGCCTGTCGCAAGAGGCTTATAGCTTGAGGGACAACACTCCACGTCAAGCATGTTGACCGCCTGACTCTTCTGCTCTTATTGCCTGACATTGGCATGTTGGAAGGATTTCACCTGCTACTTAACCTGTTGGCTGCATTATGAATGCACTTTCCATGTCTACCAAGTCCTGTCACGAGACTCAAATCTGGAGCTTTCGATTCAGAAGGAGCAACACTATCCACCAAGCAACAAGACCTCAAGTAGTGCTTGAGGAAGAAAAAAACATGAATTATGACTGAAATTCTCTGTCCTGGCTTGCAGTTGGGACTTTCTGGTGCTGCTGAGAGTGAATAGAGTTTTGGCGGGGGCACCAAATTTTCCATTCTTGCTGGCAACAGGTCATGCCACAGATGAGACTGGAGAATCTGCCTTGTGTCATTTTGTGTTATTCAGCCTTTTATTTGCTGTGTTTAAAAAACCACACCATAATGGAACATAACAGCACATACATCTTTGGATCTGGGAGTGTACCATTGGACTGTTCAGCTTTTTGGGCCTTGTTAAAGGATCATCTTTTACTCATTTATGACAATGAGGCAGTAATCGCTAACATCCAGCAATGCTATTCCTCTGTTTTAAATTTATTTTCTTTTTTATTGCGAATAAAGAAACCTCATCAGCATGCAAACTTTAAAGATAAAAAGCAGAACAGAAAGTGGAGGAAATAAATGAAAACATGATGCCAGAAAAGTACAGCAAGCCCATCAGCAGATGAATACAACAAGAAAGCAGCAGATTATTTCAGTTAATGGTAACGTGTCTTTTATTTCTTCAGATGCTCATAGACCTATTCCACATTTCCATCATTTTCTGTTTTTGTTTTTAAAATTGAAAGCACTTAGCTGCCTTGACAAGGAAGCCTCACCATCAGTGTTCCAATTCATAATTCTGCTAATCTTTAACACTCTTTATTTATCTATTTTTGTTGGGCTTTAGTTTGAAAGCTGTTTCCCAATTCTGCCCCCTTTTGAGTTAGCTGGTCTTGGCTAGGGTATACAATTCCATGAGCACCAGCTGCCATTTGGTACCTTGCCAATGCAGTAGACCTCCATGAGTAAGCAGTGATTGTCAGCAAGTCATTCCATCACAACAGAACCCAGAGCTGTCCTTATCCTATTCGGACACACATTCACTTTCCCACTGGCTATGGATGAGGAATGGAAACACAGCTGAGTCCTCCCTATTGGACTCAAGACACAAACGCCAATTGTGGTGCAATTACTGTTGTTCTGGCTGAGATCACCGGATGGGATCAATTCTTGGACACGTTTTGTATGTCCTCCCACAATACTTTTGTAAATGAATAACTTGAAACTTTTTTTAAAACCGATCACAGAAGTGCAGAGGAGGTTTACTAGGCTGATACCGGAGTTGAGGGGGTTGAGCTATGAGGAGAGGCTGAATAAACTGGGCTTGTACTCGTTAGAGTTTAGAAGAATGAGGGGAGATCTCATTGAGACGTATAAGATAATGAATGGGATGGATAGGATAGAGGTGGAGAGACTCTTCCCGCTCAAAAAAGACAGTAGGACTAGGGGGCACAGCCTCAAGATAAAAGGGGGGCGGTTTAGAACGGAGTTGAGGAGGAACTTCTTCACTCAAAGGGTGGTGAATCTCTGGAATTCTCTGCCCGTTGAAGTGGTGGAGGCTGCCTCGCTAAATATTTTTAAGACGCGGGTTGATGGGTTTTTGATAAGAGAGGGGATTAAGGGTTATGGGGAGAGGGCGGGAAAGCGGAACTGAGCAGCAACAGATCAGCCATGATCTTATTGAATGGCAGGGCAGGCTCGAAGGGCTAGATGGCCTACTCCTGCTCCTATTTCTTATGTTCTTATGTTCTAATCATGTGAGGCTTAATATACGCAACTAGAATTTCACAGTTACTGAATCAGTTAATGACCATAATTACTGATGAAAGCTCAACTCACTCATACTTTTGGCATATAAGTTTTCCTGGATGAGCAACCTTGTTAAGGTATCAAATGTTTCCCACAAACCAAAATACCAGAGCATCCTTCAAAACCAACTGAAATAATTTGACGCTTCTCATGTCTGAGTAGGCTGATATAATGTGCGGTGATATGGTTTTCAACCATAGAGACCAGGAAGTGACAGTTTCATTCTCTATCTATTTTCAGTTAGTTAATCCCATTAGCTCCAGATTGGGGTGCACTGGAAGTGTTTGCAGGAGCTATGGGGGGAGGGAGAAGGAAAAGAATTAGCCAGAGTTCTTCTTTGTAATTGCTGATTTGCTTGAGCGGACCTGAGGTGAGCCAGAATTAGGCCTAGCAATATCGCCTTGGTGTGCCATAAGTTATTATACAAGGCACATGAAAAGTGGACATTTGAGTAAGGTTCCAGAAAGTCATTGCCACATTCACAGTGGTACCTGGTAATAGCTCCACATACTTCCATTGCATGGTCAATAATCAGTTGGAAATTCTTATTTCTTGATGGCCAATCTCAATCATGTTCATGTGGGAATTATCATAAATTTAATATTAATTTGCTGTTCCTTAATTTATCAACTTAATTGATCTTGGTAACTTTCAAGTGCCGTTTGAAATGTGAATGTACAAATGGATAAGATTCAGAGTTGATGATTTATTTTGTCCCAAGCTGCTAATTTCAGAACGAAATGCAAATTTAATATAGATGCAGATCATTCATCTTGTCATTACGGATAGAACAATGAAGGAGATGGGATTTTCTTTGTGATGGTTTTGTATGCTTCAAAAAAAACAGCATCTGCTTCGCATTTCAGTGAGAGAGACAAAGGAATCTGGGGGACATGATGGTTCGCAATAAAAGGGGGGAAATGGACTGCATTGAAATGTTCCTTAAAGTGGATCGATTCCTCCTAATCTGCATATTGTAACTGCTCAGATATTATGATGCTGGCTACAGATGGCCTATTTTCTGTGCAGACTCCACCCAGTGGATAACTGGATGATAAGTATGACTAATATCAAGCAAAGTCCTAATAAAATAAAGATGGGTGCCTGAAGGCTTCAGAATTAAATTGAAATGCGGATAAATGGGGAAAAAAGAATAAAAACACTTGCAATTTAATTTTTAGCCAACATGTGCCTTCTGTGTTCCAATTTTTAATTCCCCAGTGGTGCTAGTATATTCACCTTTGCAAACAGTGATTCTCAGATGTTGAAAAAGGCAGAATTTTATGAGAGATGAACACTGATGTCATGGTTGGCTGCAAACATGGTAGAACTCATCCGGTACTGATCTTAAATGCAAAATACATGCTTCCCCTCAGCAAAGAGGAATTGCACAGCATTGTTTTCTTGCCAAACCTTCTGCTTGCCAGTCCCATGTGCTGCCATGTTTTTCTCCTGTATGAAAATCATGGTTCCCTTGGTTGTTGAGGTTTTGTCTGGTAATATGGGCATTATCTTAGAACCAGTCGATGCTTATCCAGCTTTCCCTTTCAATCCCTTTGTCTGACTCTCCCTTTTTGATAAAGAGTCTTAAGAGAGCGGAGAAAACTCATTGCAAACAAAATTGGATATAAAACAACTACCCAATAATTTTTTGGCACTTCCTTATCTCAAATAGCTGCTTCAGGGGTTCATTAATTCATTAACAATTGCAGGTTAATTTAATGTAGTCACCATATTGAGTTGTATGTTATTGTCAAGTATGATTAACCTGCAATATGCATATTAGTTTCTCCTATTGTTTTGCTAAGTGTGTAGAATAATGGGAATAAATTGCTTGTCTCAGAGGACTGGACTGTAATAAACAGAGTACAATACCACACCTTTAGAAAAATGCCTGTCAAAAGCTAATGTGAACAAGGCTTCCAAAATTTCAAATGTTGGTGCAAGCCAGATGAAATACATCTTCTGATGATTCTGACTGACTTCAAATACAAGTCTAGTTTGAACTGAGAAGCAACAATTAGAACCTCAGGTGCAAATGACAGCCCTGTATCGGACGGTTTATTAATTCTGAGCATGGCCCTGAGATTAGGCATAAACAGAAGCTAAGAATCTGGAACACATAAGCATCTAGACTTTCAAGTCGTAGATTCGAAAAGAGTAAAGTAACTTGCTTAAAGTGCCACTAATAGACAGGAATCAGCTTGAAACTCACACTGCCAGAGGCACCTCCAAATTCCAGTAGAATGGTTTGAATTATAGACTCAAAAAAACAAACCAAATGGTCAGAATCCAAGACACGCAAAGGCCACAATAATATCAGTTCAATCCAATTTTTTAAAAAAGTAAGAACAAAATGTGGAATCAAAATGTGAATAGATTTAAAGAGACTGCAGAGCTTGATAGTAAGGCAATTCCACTGGAGAACAGACCTAACAGCTGACAAAGGTTTGCAGCAACAAAAATATTATTGCTCTGGTAATACCACATACCACAAGAAAACCAAAAAGATTTCCAAAATCAGTCAGTTTTGATAAAAGTCTGCTGAAGAGCATACCTTTATGTGCATGATCCAATGCAGTGAGGACAGTTTGGTGACAGAATATGTCCACTGAACAATCAGAAAAGCTACACATCCAGTGTAACTTTTATTAATTTTAACTCTGAAAGAATTTAGAAATCAGAAGTTAATCGTAGATAAACCTCTGGATTAGAATTTGCATATCAAGTTTTAGTGAAATCATTCATGTGGCATTTTCCTTTAATTATTTTAACTATCTTCTGGGCATTGTGTGCATGTAAACCAGTTGGGCAGTGGAACAGCTTGCACTCAATCTACACAGACATTGACCTCCCTGCTCTATTCATGGCACCCATGTTTTAGATATCGCAGCTTACACATCTACATTTGAGTGTGCTCCATGCTGAATATACGCACAAAGGTGCACCCACACCAAGATACCAAAATTGAACTACAGATTCTGGCAATACCGGAGTTGTCCATACTTAAAGATAGCATGCTGAAACAAGATGAGCCCTGCAGAAGTATCATTTAAAGGACCAGACACTCTAGCTGTAGATAAGTAAAATTTATTGAATACCTTCCACTGGAAAATATTTGCCAGTACTCAGGAGTGTTATAGAAGCGTTTTGTCATCTTTGCTGCCAGAGTGTTGCTGCATCTTTAAAGGGATGGCAGAGAAGTAGGTGACCTGTTCTCTCTCTCTCACGTTGCAAAAGGTACGTTGCATCAATAACAGTGGGCTGGATTTTCAAGACTTCCCACACAATCTTCTGAGAGGTGGCCTCCTAATTGACTGCTTCCATGCTCGTCACCCAGTTAAGGAGAATGAACCGGTCCATTGATGCTGCTGGCCCAATCAGAGGCTTGGTAACTTAGGCTCTTTGATATCCCCCTAGGGAGATGAGTGTTACTGAGGTATGTTGGAGATCACAAGGGCACCTCAACACGAAGGCAACTCACTGGCTAACACAAAACGGTCACATGGAAGACCCTCTGAAGATGGTACAGACATTGGCATGGAGTAGAAACCCTTCTGCAGGTTTGGGTACAGGCACTTTTGTGGTCTTTCCTCCACTGATCTGCATTCGGGCATGTGGCCTCCAGTGTTAATGGTCCCTTGCTACCCCTGATTTGTTGGTGGTCTCCACACAAGGCAGAAGAGCTGCTCTGCTTGTGGGAAAGTTCCAGCGACATTACAAAAATGGTTCCTGATGGGGGCCTTAACCACTCTAATTGGTTGCATGCCTCATTGTAGTACACAACCAATCCTGCTATCAGCCTAACTCTGAGAATGTTTCCCAGCCTGCATCTTGGCTCCAACCCCATCTCCATGGATTGGCAGGTTGCTGGGGAGGTGGAGCAAAAGCTATGCAAAGAGCAAGCTCTGTGTGGTGCCCTTTGTCATGGAGCCAGGTACTCCCTGCTGCTTTCTGGAGAAGTGGCAAATGAAACATTCCGTATATCTGGGCTCCCTCAATCCTTGTGCTCAGCTGACTCACCATCTGCTGATCCCAACTTGATACTCAACTTGAAGGCCTGTCCAGTATCCAGATTTGAGTTGATGATTGCAATTGTCAGTTCAAGTGGCAAAGCCCCTTCATCAGTCATGTACTGTTGCTTTCTCTCTTTCACCAGGAACTAATGTGGCTGGGCAAGTGGCAGTCCTTGAGTGTCTGAAAACAGGAAATTGGGAGGGGTAGGTTGGGGTGAGGAAAGGTCGTGGGTGGAAAGCAAGTGGTCCATGATCACACCATCTGCAATTTTCTCATCATGTTGGTTAACAGGCTGAGGTTGTACTGAGGAGTTGAGAAAAGATGTAATGCAGGAAGATGCCACGACCTTGGCGTTCCCAGTGATGTTGTGGGGCCCATCGCAGTCAGCTGTGTCACGATGCTGAAAACCATCTCTATAGGGATCAAGAGATGTAATCATCCTTGTCTCTGTTGGTTTTGCTCTGTTTGTTCCATTATTACTACCTTGCCCTGCAATGGAGAGGACAGAATGTCAGTTATTGTGTAGCGTTGTGCTTGGTGATGTGCCTGCCAATAGCTGGAGGCTATTGCAGGCTGTGAAAAGTACATATGAGGCATTTTGTGGATATGTGGTTGAGTTGGAGTACTTGGATGTTAGGCTGAGTACAGAGTGCTCATGAGTGTTGCTGGGTGAATGATGTAGATGTGGTGCACTGTGTGGCATGAACGGTTGTTAGAGCAGAGGTTACGTGAAGATTCATTCACTGACATTGACTCCTGCATGATGTCATTTAATGAGGGCCTGTGCTGCCAGTCCCTCTGTATTAACTGCAGCAGTTGACTTGCTGATTGTCTTCTGACACTTCCTTCTGAGGGCAGTTCTTGAGGGTCCCTCCCCATGGAAGAATGGCATCTCTGCTCCTGCTCATCTGCAACGCGAATATCTCCAGTACTGAATCCATCTGGATTCTCCTGCGGTCCAGGTTTTCATTCGTCAGGAATTTCCACTTTGGCAGTCTTTTTCCCTCACCTTCCCTCTAAGTGGCAGGCTGCTCGCACCACATGGTTAGTAAAAACATTGCTGGTATTGCCATCAATCCGTAGACCAGGTTTGCAGAATTGAGAAGACCAATGTTGAATGCCAGATTTCTGTGTTGAAATCATTTGGATGTGGTGGGTAGACCAGTATTGTGTCTATCTATTTCGATTTGAATGGGCATTGGCAGGCATGCCACAAACTACATGCCCTCAAAACTTTATGCCTGGGTCTTCAAGAGAGATGAGGAAAGTGCAAAAATTGGAAGATGTGCCAAAATTCTGCAGTATAGCAAACATGACCCTGAATTTCTGTGCTGATCACCTCCTTCAGTGCTTTCCACCATTTCTGAGTTTTCTCTGAAATCTTTTGCTAAAGTTAATGACAGATGATTGGATGAACTCCTGTGGAAGTTCAGAGCCCATGCATTTCCATTTCATAGTACAAAAGTGGACAACACGGAAAATGATGTTAACACAAAGACAACACTTGGTACAAAGTCTGGGTGAAAAGCTACTTTGTTAATTGGGTTACGAAGACAAGAATGAAATAGTATGTCTGAGTTTCACTATTACTGTGCATCCTCATGACCAATATCTCACACCAGTTTGCTGAGGTTCAGTGTGTCTATTGGATAGTTTAAACACAGCTTTTAAGTGTTAAAATTTTGGTTAAGTAAGAGATAAAATATCTGGGAAGTTGTAAGCATCGATCAAAGAATCAGGGACATAACATTTTAACCCTATCTTTAACCCACGTTCTGGCATCATATTAGGTCAACAGTATAACAAAACTATTGTCCATGGTGTCAGTAGACCGTCATCATTATTCTACATTCATAAAATCAAATGATAGGTATGTTTGATTATTATAATTCGCATTGAGCATACCAAACTTTTATTTTGTTTATTGAGATAATGCTGACAACTGCATGAAACTCCTCGATGGCACTGTTAAGTGCAGATTCTCTGGTGTTCATGGAAATTTAGGTTTGCTTCACTGAAGTTTTAAATCAGTTAAAGAAGGCATTCAATTGGAAACATGTACAGCTCTGAAGATATCTTTGGAACAGTACCATAGCAGCTGTGTTGTAAATGGAAATATATTAAATGTGAAGATTCATATCACATTGCGGTACCTCGTCGAACAAAATAATACTGAACAAAATAAATATCTGCACGCAGGTATGGAAGTAATAGGATATCACAGCAGATGTTACCTATTAAGACTTATACTTGGGGAAGTTGGGCTCCTGGTCAGAATTAATTATTCAGTTATGTAATTGGAATTTCAAATACAGAACTGCTCAGATTTTATGGACAGTGACAAAGCAATTAATAAACAGTGCGCACAAGCAATTTCTGTGGTGTGAGTTCCATCTTTGCCAGTGTCAGTTTGAATCAGTGACCAAGTCAGGGGGATCTCCAGATGTCCAGCAACTTTGATATCATTAGGCAGGGTAAGCAGACAATCACATTAAAGTATTCTCATAGGTAACAGACCAGAAAGTAAAATTACAGAGCATAAAATAAACGTTGGAACACATGGGATTAAATTAGAAGCTAAAATATAATAAGCAAACTTTGTTCCTGAAATAAAAATGTGAATTTTTTTAACATCATTAAGAAATTTGATAGTCCACAAATATAAAATTAATTTTCCAGAGTAGGTGAGGTTTTTCAGCAGTAATTATGAACTTAGGTTGTTGTTAAAGATCCAGTTGCATTTCATTTAACAAGATATAACTTTTTCAAGGGTTTTAACACTACACTAATATGTAAAAGGCAAATTCTCATCTGTTCGCTGGTTTCTACTAATTACAGGATAAGGGGACTTTAACAGCATCCTATTGCGAAGCACAGAATCGCTGACAGCAGTTTCTGGATTTCAGCATTTAACTGAACATATGTAGATTCCGGACAGTCAGTTGATGCTGTCAGTTTCAGACAAGTAATGATAGTTAACTCGGATAGTTTTGCTGTCATTTTGCTGTAAATTCCAGACCAAATACTTCTTTCCCCTCATAAAACCCATCTTGCCATTTAATACTGTATGTTTTTTAAAATACGTGCTATATGTTTGCCTTGAGTGACAGTGCAAACTGGACAATAGAGCATTGGCAGTCTGTATTAGACACTGCCTAGGTTTCTTTTCCATTGTGGACCTTAGAACGCTTTTTATTGTTCAAGATAAATTTTATCTCAAATCTATTCTACTTGGTTACCTGTCTTAAACCCATTTTGCTTCTTTGTACTGTTAACCCTCTTGTCTCTGATCTATCATTCATCTAGCACTTAATTTCTTTATCTTTTATTCAGCATGTATTAGTAACTGACCCATCTCATTGGCCACCATCCACACCCCTTCACTCAGCACCACCATACCTTATCTGTTATTATGAATGTATGGCAGCAGCAAACAAAAACTCAAGCAGGCAAATTGGTTTCTGCCTTGAGTCCAAAAGAGGCTTGTTGTGAATCGGCAGCTGATTTTTCACCGTGCCAGTATGTACTGTCCATTGATTTGGAAAATAGGAACCAAGGCTGCATGGTGGTACAGTGGTTAGCACTGCTGCCTCACATAGCCAGGGGCCTGGGTTCGATTCCCAGCTCAGGTCACTATCTGTGTGGAGTCTGCACATTCCTCCCATGTCTGCATGGGTTTCCTCCCGGGTGCTGCAGTTTTACCTCCCACAATCTGAAAGATATGCTGTTTAGGTACATTGGCCGTGTTAAGTTCTCCCTCAGTGTGCCTGAACAGGCACCGGAATGTGGTGACTAGGGGATTCTTACAGTAACTTCATTGTGAGTGTTAATGTAAGCCTACTTGTGACACTTATAAATAAATTTTAAAAGAAGGTTTTTAATATTAAACCAAGTAAAAGTGACAAGCGAGAGGATGAAATGAGTTTTCAAAAAAGGGTTTGAGCTTCAGTGGATCAGGTACGATGAAAAAAACAGCTCTGAATTCACTAATGAGCCTGTTTCACGCTGCTGATGCAGACCAATGTTACCCCCCCCCTCCAAATTTCTACACTATTTCATTCTGTAGTGTAATGGTGCACTAAGTGAGTTAGTAGCATAACAATATATTTTGAATTCCTTATTTAACTAATCCTTGATTAATGTAAGCCTTGATATATACGTTTCACTTTTGTACGTTTTGATTTCTTTATGTTGTATTAGTACAAGGAGAGTGACTTATACTGTTACTTACTAAACTAAGAAATATGCACAGAATTAAGCAAATTATTCACCAGAGTTTGTGGTGATTCTAAGAGCAGAGCTTTGTAATTGTTAGCTACACATTTGGGGAACGTTTTTTATCTTAAATCTTCCAATTATACAATTTGTCGTTAGCTGGCAATGGATAATCATTTAGTCCATTGCACTGTTAACTCAATAAACCTGCTTAACCTTTGATGGAAAGGTGCAAGCAAATAGAGTATCTGTTAGAAAACATATTTAAGGTTCACAGCTGTTTCAACGTTACATTTTTGCATCAAGATCTGCTAACCTATCACCACAAATCTGTTGCACTTACTTACCTTCTTCATAGCACCTTTGCACTTAATCTATATCTGGTTGTAATTTTACACTCCTATCTATTTACAATGCATCTAGTTTGGTGTCATAGTTTGAATGCGTAGTTCAGCTTACAATATAACTTACACAGATCTCTGCCCTTAGAGAATGTCACATGATTCAAAGCACTAGTGAGCATTACTGTCTGCTAGCTAATGGAACATTTTGATTGATTTCTGAGAGCTGCTGTGGTTTGTTTACACTGGTTAGGATCAACAAAATGACATGGAGATGGGGACATGTCAATGGTGTCGAGGTATCTTGTACCAAAGCTCAGTGACGTGGAATTGACATTTATGACCCCGGTTAACCATACAGTCAGTTGCCAGGCCAGCTGCTGTGTTGGGAGAGTTTTGGGGAAGGAAGGGTGACTCAGTTCGGGATGTTGGCACATAAATCCCAGTAACCAGAAACAGAATGGTACTGGGTTAGGCCGGCACATTTGCCAAGCCGCTTTGTTGAGGCATGATGAAAGAGAGAAATAAAATTAAAAACAGCATTTTAGACCAAAAAATACTGCAAAATGTTCAGGGATGTGGAGTTGGTTTTTTTGTTACTTCCTGGCCTTTCTACCATGGAATTTCATGAGTCAGCTACATAGTCCATATGATGTAAATTTGCAACCGTAGCATAAACTGGGCCTTTACTGTGGTAATGCGAACCCTCCTTAAACTTGGTTTGTTGGAGAAAGTCTTTGGATGTTACTATGAGTCATTTTTGATGTAGTCAGCATCTTTAGAATTGTGGCTACCCTCATATTTGAGCAATGATTATGATTTCTGGAAGAATATATGAAATAAGTCATGAGTGACTGCAGACGTTCCTTTATTACTTCCGCGGATTATTTTGAGAATTTACATTTTGTAGTCAAAATGATGTGGCAACGAACACTTGGCACAGTAGGAAATCTGATCAGTTTGGCTAAGGAAGTCAAAAGCAAAAAGAAGAACACTACTTTTAAGTTATCATTTCCTTCTCAAGGTCTGTAGCAGTCTCCAAACTCCTCTCAGTTGCTTGTATGTTAGGCATATCACTTGACCGCGAATTGTTTGCAGTACCATTCTGCACTGGCCACTGGAAAGTGCATAAGGTTCCAGAAGTTTTTTTTCCCACCATTTTTCCTACAATATGGAAAAACTGCCAGGATATGGTGCATTGAAAGCTCTTGACTCAAGACTTGGTGGAGTGCCTGTCACTTTCTTGCCTCCTTCCAATTCAGTCAAGGACAGATAAGTTTGAAGATGGCTTTCGCACCCAGAGGCCAGTTGAGGCCCTTGTGCAGCCAAACAATGAGCAACTGCCTGGTAAAAGCTGGCAGTTCTCTATTTGTGGGGGTACTCCAGTGTGAGCATCCTGTGGCACAGCGAGGGCCCTCCAGCTGTCCCCTCAAGAAAACCCCCTCTTCCACTTTCCTCAAAAACCACGTTCTTTCACTTGACTCTGCCTGACTTGATCAGCAATCCCCAAACACTTGGCTCCATTTTGAGGCCACCTTAATGTGGTTGGTGCTGACAGTAACTGGGGCATTTTTGGGACTGGAGCTGCCAGGCTGCTATTTCGCCAGCAGTTCTTTAAGATTTTTGTCCTTAAAGGGATAGAAGCCCCGATGCTAGGTAACATAATGGGCACAGGTGCTCCTGGAAGTGACCACGTCTGGGTTGCCCTCATCTTTTTTGTTGGTGGACAGGTCTGTCACAAGGGGTCAGCGCGGTGAGTAGAAACATGAAGAACCAGAACAGCAAAGAAATGCACAATGCCCCACTACTCATCATATGTTTTACCAAAATTGTCATTCCCCTGTAAACTTTAGACTCATGTAATTACATCACCTTTAAATTAGGATCTGAAATAGCACTGAGCAATAGAATAATAGAAGGAATAATTTGTTGATGTCTGCATTGCTAGGTGGGAGCATGCACCAGAACCTCTCAAGAATACTTCTTTAAGGTTGCATAGTGTTTTGATTGATTAAGAATAGCTTATTTGTGTCTGTGTTAACAAATTCAGAAATAATTAATTAGCATTTAAGTCCAAAGATTAATTTTTGATTCTTGAAGAGCTTGTGTGTACGATTTATTGTGTAAATGATACAAGGACAGTCTACAGATTGAGAGCTTGTTTTTTTTAAACATTGATCGTTGAGTGCCAAAGTAGCACAGAGAGGAGGACTTTGGTAGCTTCATCAAGATGTGACACTGGTTGGAACAATGAGGTAATTTATTGCCAGCTGGAGACACCACTTTATCACCCCAGCTTGGTGTTCTTGTAATAGTTTTACACTGCTGCTGATCAGATCCCCATACAGCCTCGTAAAAATTGTCTCTATAAAGGTTGTCATTTCCCAGCATTGATATTTCTGCTTGGTCTGTGTTAAATGCTCTGAGAATACAGAACATTTATTGTGTCTCAGATTTCTGCTTTCAGGCATTAATAAGTGTCTCCCCCCCCCCCCCCCATTTAATTTCACTGAAATGCATCTCAGTTTCCTTCGATATTTCCCTCTTTCCTTTATGTATTTCACTCAGGAACAGATATATAAATACTGAAAGCTAGTTCAGAATGATACCAATAACCATGTTACTTTACTAGATGAAAACACTGGACTTTATATTTGATTCAGGAGTTTTCATTATTTTGCTCAGATTCATAGCTGTGTGCCTTAATGAACTCCAGTGACTAGCCAAACTTCATATAGAGCAATGATATTGTCATATGATAACAAAGTGGTGTGATTAGTTAGAATGTTACAAATTTTCCCAATTGTGAGCAGGGACACAAACAAAATAGGGCATACAGAAAAAATGGAAGAATGAAGGCTAATTGTTAATTTGTTTCCCTCTGCCAAACATAAGGAAGGATTTCCTTTGCGCAATATGTAAAAATATTGTAAACCCCTTCATAAAGATTGTAAGTATTATAATCTGGTGATATGTGACAGTGGAAATCTGTATACCTGATGCAGTATAATTTTACAAAAAAAGCTACGTGTATGTTAGTTGCTGCTATTGTACTTAAACATTGATATGAGATTTTGAGGCAGTTATATGATAATGTAATGGAGCTTGTCGCTGTTTTGGGAAAATAGAGAAAATTTCAGTGGAGCATTGGTTCATGAACTTAAAGCTCTGATTGGAGCCAGACTGTGAAGTAATATTTCTCAGAAAGTTTCTCTACAATAACCTTATGAATGAGGGCAAAGTGCTATGGGCAAAGGTTGTCATATAAAATATTACCAGGACTTGAATTCATAATATCATAGAAGGGAAACACCAAGTGTTTGACCCTGGCAGTCATTGGCTGTTTCTAAAGCATATAACCAATTGCAAAAGTTTACCAGCATCTCTTTTCATAGAAGTTAGGATCATGTAACTTTTCAGAGCAATATAATTGTTCTTCATTTTTTTTTAAAATTTGATTTTATTTCATAGCCACTAGGTCCAAACTGAGTCACCTAGAAACACAAACCAGAGAATACCTAGTAAAGTCCTTAGACCACGTTTTCAAAAAGACACAGAATCGCACATAATGCAGCTGCAGCTATTGATTGACAGAACAGTGTCCTTAAAGCAGTAGTCCTGCTGTTTTAAACTTGTTTTCTCTGCTGTCGGCAATGTATAGCAAGCGGTCTCTGCTGTGTGTCCAACAAACCTAAAGTGGGATAATAAAAGCTGTCTCGCCATTGAGTCGATCTTTTGAAAGATTTGAAAGGGAAGTAGAAAGCAGCTGTGATAGTGTTCACACAAACCTAGCATGGTGGTCTGCCAGTAGAACCAACAGGATACTAACTAAACAAGAAAAATCAGCAACATTTGCAATCCTGATCAGTGATATGGACAAGTAAACTGAGTTCTTTCTACCAAATTATTAACTTCTGATATAGTGGATTGATGCTGCATTTCCCTTAAATTGTATCACAAAAGCATACAATTTGCAAGTTATCACCAGGGACTGGACCTACAATTATAGGAGCCAGAGTTCATGTCCTATCGATGTGTTTACTCACAAAGGGCACTGCCCCACAACTTGGGGGCTGTCTCTTAAAATTGACGCAGCTGTGGATTGGTGTGAGATTATGTGTCAGACATTGTTTGTAAAAAGCTATAAATTAATGAAGTGGCAGAGCTGGGAATTTCCTGCCTGTAGTGTTACTGGCAACTCCTCAGCATATTTCTAGGATTATAGTTTTCGTCCACAGTGGTAACAGAAATGCTTTTGAAGTCGGTTAATCTTTGCCTTTGACAAATCATCGGTTGTTTCTAAGTGGATCGTTAGAAAAGCACGAAAAACAATGCAACTTCAAAAGATACAGAAGTAACAGACATTCCTTTTTGTAATCACAGGTCAGTGAAAGGAAAATGAAAAAAAAAATCAGAATGTGATTTGGGAAAAGGGAGAAATTCTGATTGCAAACTGAGGTATCAGAACGTCAGTGATTTCTTTGTGACTTTCTGCCATTGTTCATCTGTGTGGTGGCGAGGAAGATTTGAACTACTTTGCAAAGAATGACAATCCCATGAAAGTTTTGAAATCAAAATCACAATTTTAAACAGATTTTAGAGTCTTTTGTGTCACAGTATCTGGGACAATCCTATTTTCAAATTTCGTACTTGATCACAAGTCTGATGCTTCAGATGATGCCATGAAAAGACATTGCTGTGGAAACAGCTTCAGTGATTCGAGCTTGTTATCTGGTGTCCTTGACTGTTATCTCAATCTGACTGCCACTGCCTTCTTTCCCCCGCAGAACAGCATGACATTTTTAAGCACCAACCATGTTGTCGCTGACTTTGATGGTTGATTACTCCTAAAGATCATACTCACTCTATTCAAGATTTTCTTTTGTTTGCCTGTAGTTTATCAGAATGTTTAGTTTTGAATAGTTTAGCTCTGTTGGAAGGTTGCACTTTTAAGACCCCTGTTACACTGATGAACTTCAGATGGATTGAGTTGCTGTATTTGATTCAAACCAACGCAAGCATCCAGCAGCTGCAATTTGTCATCCTGACCAAACTCAACATTTGAAGCATTAATTCAAGGAATAGTATCCTTTTTGCAGGCCCATGCAAGTTTTATGTCAGGCTAATACTGTACAAATAAGATTGATATGACCTCTCTAGACTAACACATTAGCTCAGCTGGACAGATTCCCATCTGTTTTTGTTTATTTCTCTTTCCAGCTTCATTTTTGCTTTGTTTTGGATTGATGTTGCTTTCGCAACAGAGGAGACTCCTGCACTTAAAAATCATGATTAGCCTAAACATTGTGCTTGTAATCACATGGCCAAGTCATTATGGAATGGCTCACTGCCTCACTCAGGAGAGGCTTTGAGGAGCTTTTATAGCCCTCAGTTTAATGATGTGGGGAAACCAGCGCATTTGACTTTGGAAAGACTTAAGAAAATATCCATCACTATAGGGAGATAAGGTTAGAATTAAATTCATTTCCAAAACAAAGGTACTTTGCAATATACGGTTGGCCAGTCCTATTAAAGAAATAGACCATCTGATATTGACAGAGACTACCTCTCAAAACATACATGCACAGTTTGTTGTTAGTTTCCTTGCTATATTGCTGGATGGTCAGTGAATAAATATGATCTGTGGAAGAATAGGAATCTTTCCATCAAAAGTCTCTTTCCAGTAGCACATCTAAGCACTATAGGTGGTCTATCATCAAGCACACTCAGTGCTCGCACGGCCTACTGATTGGGAAATCAGAAGCTCATGTTCCTTGATTTTCTGTCCAGTAGTATAAATGAACTTTTGCCAGGATGTGTTGCAGTGCCAGCTGTTCCCAATGTGGCCTGCGCAGTGTGCTCGACTGAGAAGAGCACCTTTGTGAATGTTCTGGGAATGTCGGAGGCCTATAAAGGAGTGCTATCCTGCTGTCACGTAGCCCATCTGAGTATTGCACCACCAAAATCTATAACTTTGACCATGCAGATCCAGGTTGCAAATTCGTATATCAGTGTGCAGACCAAACATAATCAAGGACCCCACGCACCACGGACATTCCCTCTTCCACCTTCTTCTATCAGAAAAAAGATACAAAAGTCTGAGCACATGTACAAACCTGACTCAAAATCAGCTTCTTCCCTGCTGCCATCAGACTTTTGAATGGACCAACCTCACATTAAGTTGATCTTTCTTTCTGTGCACCCTAGCTGTAACACTACGTTCTGCACTCTCTCCTCTATGTATGGTATGTTTTGTCTGTTTAGCACACGAGAAACAATACTTTTCACTGTATACTAATACACACGACAATAATATTTTTGAGGTGTAATGGTGAGTTTTTCTAGATTTGTCAGAGAATGTTGCTGCATCCTTACGGGAGTGGTAGAGGATTAGTTGACCTGTCCACAGGCTCTACAGGTAAGAAGGCAGCAGTGGCAGTGCCTCTGGGTTAGGGACAGAGGTTCTGAAGAGAACAAAGTCTGCAGTGTCCTATGTCAAGTTGGAACCAGATTCCTGTATGCCATTTGACAGCTAGTAACAGGGGGCTGTCTGGCAGGCCAGCCAAATACCCAGCTCTGAAGAAGTTAAGTTCTTTGAAGAAGGGTCATACGGACTTGAAGTATTATTTGATACTCGCCAATATACTCCTATATGCCACCTCATCGAGTTCCCAATCTGTGTTCTCTGCTGGAGAGCTCACGTGTGATCTCTCCCCGTGGTAGGCTGGCAAATGAATCATTGTGGCCTTGTTGCAGCTCACTTATGCCCAGTGACTCATCATGTGTTGACCCCAACTCTATACTTGCCTCCAAGCAATGCACAGTGCTCGTAGCTGTGAGCATTTGATCAAGTAATGGGGCCTCTTCATCAGTGCTGTATTTTTGCTCTTTCATTTCCTCCTCTGACTGGGCAGGCAGCAGTTCTTAGGTGTCTGAAAGCAGGGGAAGATTGGTGATAGGGCAGGATTGGTGATAAGTATGAGATTCCAGGTCTCCCTATTTGCAGCTTGTTCACCATGCCAGATAGCGGGATGAGGGAGTGGTGGGAGTTGAGAAGGGGCATAAAAGAGTAATATACTGCTACTGTCAATGTTCTTGTTGACACAAAATACTACAGGCTCTATAATGCTGAGAGCAATAGCCACTGTAGAACTAAGAGTTGCAGGGAATGGTGTCTGGTATCGTCGATGCAGACTTGATGAGTCGAGTGGCCTCCTTCTGCACTGTAGAGATTTTTTGACCTGATGGAAAGTGCCCTCATATCTTTCTGGCTTTGTTTTTTTCCTTTCTATTGTGTGCCAACTTGTCCGACAAGAGAGTGTAGAATATCTGTCACTGTGAGGCAGTGAGTTTGGGTGATGTACCTGCCATGGCTGAACAGTTATAGACCGCTAGCTAAAGTGAGAGGTACGTGTGGCTAACAGCTTGACAGGTGTGTGAGGGTGAGGTGGAATATCTGGATGGTGGTGAGAATTCCAGTGAGTGCTGCTGGGTGTTTGGTGCATGAGTGACTGGTGTTTTCATGGGAAGGTGATTTTGACATCCTGCATGAGGATAATAAACCGCTTGTAAAATAGGAGCATCAGATTTGCTAGCACCAAGAGCTGTACCTTCGTGATGTTGAGTTTGTGAGGCATATAGGAGACTATTCACTTTGCCAAGTATTGAAAGGTACCTTCAGGTAGATCCAGGAGCAGAAGTGTTGTTTGATCATGGCAGTGGTGTGGTCTATCGCATTTTGTGTGGCAACATTCCCTTTATTGTGTGCATGGGTTGTACATGTGGATAGCAGTTCCACACTGGAATCCTGCGGCACGTTGTTGGCACCCAGAAACTCACCCTTGGGTTTCCCACATTGGTTCAAATGCAGGTGGTACTGCAGACTGGAGACATCATCATTGCCGTTGTGATATGGGGCGTTGACCTAAATGACTTATTGCATATGGATACAAAATAGCTGGGTGTTGAGGGAGTGGTTGCTGCCCACCTCAGTAGTTAACTGCGGTATCTGCAAAGCAGTGTGTGTGAAGCCACTGGCCCCTCTGCACGATGAAGCCTCTGAAACTGAAGGCCATGTACTTCTGTTTCTGCCTGGCAAGAGAGAATGAAATATAGTCAGCTCTCCAAAGAGCCTCTGTGACCTATACAGTAGTGAATGGCAAACTGTTAGTTATTGCAGAAATGTCTAAATCCACCCTGGTAGGAACCTGTTGCATTAAAGTTCATTGTCATGGTGATCTTTGCAGCCACTGATGATATGCTGTCCTCTGAGGTTGCAGTTATGGCCTCAGCAGGTGGCAGATTTCAGCGAGGATGCCCTTACTAAAGTGTAAATGTCCTGCATCTGTTCTTCTCTGAGGATGAAGGAGGAAGGTTTTCCCTGAACATCTGAGGTGGTTATGGGCTCCTGCTGAGACCCCTCCTAACCAGTACTTCCCCCAAAAAACTACCCTGCTCTTTGTGGTAGTATTCTTCCCGTTCTTTTATATTCCAAGGGGAAGATCTACTTCACCATGTCTGGAAGCAATTGGTTTGTGTAGAAGCCATGAAGTTCACTTCCTGTGGACTTGTGTGAAGCACTCTAGGCAGCACCAAACACTGGTAGACCATAGCAGCAGCCAATAGAAATCAATCGGCAGTAAACCTGAAATTAATTGATGATCTCTTTAAATAGTGCAAGTAATGTGGTCCTTCAGCGTGCACAATAAAGAGAGAACGTTAGATCAAGTGTTGACCTCCAAAATGGCAGCATGATGTCATGATCTGCCGACCCTGCGTAACTTTGGACGCATAGTGCGCATGAGTTAACATGATCACCAATGTAACATCCCCTGGATTTGCTCCAGAGTTTCTCACAGTAACTTAATTGCAATGTTAAGCCTACTTGTGACACTAAATAAACTTAAAAACTAGAGGTACTGCGGATGTCAGTTTGGACCTGTAAGGGAAAATTTGAGTTTTGTGCCACAAAATAAAGTTTGTCCCTCTCTTTCACCATGTCTAGTTTTGGATTTGGCATTAAGTGACAACCCTAGTCAAAGTTTAAAGGCGCTGGCCCACAGTCAATTTCCTGTTATGTTGAAGCACATGTTATTGTCATTTGATCATATTTAGATTGTTTTGTTATCCGTAAAGCAAAATGTGTAACAATTGTCACCTAAAAATAGAAGGGATTGCATTCATATGGTGAGTTTCCTGACCTCTGTCTCAAAGTGGTTCTCAGCTAAAGGATAATTTTGAAATGTTGAAACATGGAACAGTCAATTTGTGTATAGTAAGATCCCACAAACCATCATATAAGATAAGTGCACCCAGATTATTGTTTTTTTCTATTAATGCTGCCTAAGGGATAAATGTCAGCCAGAATGGCTGAATGCACCCGCATTTCTTTGACTAGTGCTGTGGGCCCAGCTGAGAGGGCATATAGGGCATTAACACTATATTAGTAATAAATGGATGATCTTGTTGATTCGTGTGGAATAGGAATAACTTTGTTTCTATGCACTCATATACAATGTTCTGAGTATTCCGCTTACCCTGAGGAATGCTTGGTTTTCACTAGAGCAATGTAAAAGTATTACATTCCTATAGCATTGATATCTATCGCCTTCATGAGCAGAAACAGGTGGAAATAAAAGTTTGACTCCGTTATCTCGTGTGTGAAGCCAACCTGGCAAGAATGTTCTCCAGTCATATGAAGTGGTCCTCATCGACATGGGGGAACTTATTATAAGGCTATTTCCAGTACCCACATTTCAATTTGAAATTGTGATTGGGAGCCAGTGAGACTGTTGGCAAATTTGGTTACATTTTGATTTGATTTGATTTATTATTGTCACATACATTAGTATAAAATGAAAAGTATGTTTTCTCACATGCTGTACAGACAAAGCATACCGTTCATAGAGAAGACCATGTAGAATGTAGTGCTACAGTCATAGCTAGGGTGTAAAGAAAGATCAGTTCAGTGTGAGGTAGGTCCATTCAAAAGCCTGATGGCAGCAGGGAAGAAGCTGTTCTTGAGTCAGTTGATACACGACCTCAGACTTTGATATCTTTTTCTCGATGGAAGAAAGTATGTCTGGGGTGCATGGGGCCCTTAATTATATAGGCTGCTTTTGCAAGGCAGCGGGAGTCAATGGATGGGAGGCTGGTTTCTGTGATGGATTGGGCTGCATTCATGACCTTTTGTAGTTTCTTGTAGTCTTGGGCAGAGCAAGAACCATACCAAGCTGTGACACAACTAGAAAGAATGCCCCAAAATACTGTGGATGCTGGAATCTGAAACAAAAACAGAAAATGCTGGAAAACTTCAAAATGAGCTCTCTCGTGCCCTGAAGAAGAAACGTACGGACTCAAAATGTTAACTCTGCTTTCTTTCCAAGACCTGTTGAGTTGTTGCAGTATTCTCTGTTTTTGTTTCCATTAAGCAGTGTCTGCTTTATTTTCTGTCACAAAGTGTCATTTTCTAATCACGTTGAATGGGAATCACAAAGCAGAGAGGGTTACGTGTATTAAACTGGTACTTAACTTGCAAGTTCTAAACCTTGATTCTAAACTCAGCATGCGAATGATTTAAAGAAAAGATATATCAGTTTTATTGTTCAGTAATTATTTCCAGAGATCTGCCAATGAGTCTAAGGGATGCCACTTGCATCTGCAACTGTGTGAGCTGTTCTTTGCTCATTGAATATCGGTGGGAGCTCTATTGTGTAAGCAAACCAAAGGAAGAAGGGTTTGTGGTTTCAGTATATGTTTAAAGCATATCAGCGACCACTTATTTACCAGTATTATGCCAATAACTGAACTTCCTTTTTACATAAGTGACTGAGGGGAATTCCCTATGTTTCTGATGTGGCTTATTTTAGCCCAACTAAGTTTTAAAATTATTTCAGATTTGTAAGCTTTCTACCAGTAACATGGTTTGAGGATTATTTTGTAATGTGTGAAGATAGAGAGATATGCCAACAGCAGTTTGTGACCAGATTTTACACAATAAGAATCTTTCTTGAGTGTCCTCTGAATTAAGAGAGCTGTGTTTGGAAAAAAAAATCTGCTCTCTCAAATTCTTGTCCTGATACTCTCTGACTAAAGATCACATAAAGCTAAGGGAGACATTCTCACAACTTACTTGCAGTGTGTTTTTTCTGTTTTGGTACAGATGCTTGAGTCTTGTTGTCTTTTGGAAAAGATCAACAGTGAATGTTGCTTTCCTGTTGGAAAAGATTGATCTTATTTTCATTTCAGGTGTCCATGGTAATTGTAGAGATTTTAAATTTGAGTTGAACACCTCAGTGCAGTTTACCTTCAACTGCTACAAGTGTTAAATCCTGCCATTATGAGCAATGACTGTTCTGTAGCCATTGGTCATTTGATCTGATCAGAGATTGCCTGATCTTTTAGTGCAGCACTGGAAACCTTCACAGTTGGACATTTTGATGTTATACATTTGTTCATCATCATTGTTATGTGTGCCCAAATCCAGGTCCTTGGCTCATAGTAGCTGCTCCATATCTCTCTATCCTGTGCCATCTTTTCATTTGCCAGTAACTTCCTTCAGTTTTCAAGCTATACAAAATTAATATTCTCTTCTTCCATCTTCCCTTTTTTCCTTGAAATCCTCCCTTCATTACATCTTGTACAACTCAATATTGTCTTAAAATGTGTCCTCCCCAGTCTTTTGTTTCCCCAATTATGTTCAACAAATGTCTTTGTTCATTCACTCTCCTCAGCACTCCATTTTTTATATCACCTGTCTAGCTGATCCTTTCCATTCTCCCCAAAACCCACATTTCAGAGTTATTTAGCAAGATAGTTTCCCTCTTCCATAAAGTCCACATCTCCCATCCGTACAAAACAACATCTTTGTTGTGTTGTAAAGAGATTAAATGGTTTAAATACATGGTATAACCTCTAGGATTCAGAATAAGGGTTAAAATTTCATGCTGCAAACCCAAGGATGCAAATTTTTAGCTTAAAAATCTGCAAGTAGGATTTTGTGAGCCAGGCAACCAATTTTGTTGTAAATGCATAGTGTTGGTAAGTGTTCCTGATTACTACAATGAGCAAATTAACTTTGAAAATAACAGCTTCCTGATTCTTTCCTCTGCAAAGCATAGACTATAAGCACAGACAGTATGTTGTGAAATTAGCTTTTTTTTGAAACACCAAAAATATCAGTTCTTGCATTGTATCTAGTTCTAACTCTTCTATGAGGATTGAGCCACAATTGATACAGTCCAATATTCATGTCTGATACATTTCATAGCTATAATTCCTGAAGGGAATGTATGGTGACTTTTACACAGATGCTGCCTCTTCTTCTGTCATACAGTCCTTGAACAATTTGTGGCTAAATGATAGCAGTTTTACTTATTTTCTGCTGCATTTTTAAACCTTGTGTCTATCCACGACTTCTTTCTAAAGGTTGTAACTTAACATTTCTTTCCTTTAGGTATTCCTGTTATTTCTCTCTTGTTTTCCTGTCTTTTTATGATACATGATCTACATGCTGTTTACTGCCTCTTTGCTTCCACCTTCTCCTGATGGTTGGGGTTCCCTGATGCCACAGAATGCTCGGCCATTTCAGCCTCTGTCAGTGTCTCTCCGTCCTTATGCTTATGATTTTCTTTTTTTTTGCACAGAAATGAATTAAGGGAAAACTGGCCGCAAAATAATTAGCACAAGACAAAGTTGTAACAAAAATGTTAGCAAATAGAAAGTGAGAAAGGGCTTTAACTTAATGATGGAAAGAAGAGAATAATAAAGATTGCATGTAATATTATTGAAGAAACAGAACAAACATACTGAGAGACAAAAAGTTAAAGTGATAAAGAAACAGCAGCTAAAGTTCATGAGAACAAAGAAAGAACTTTTAAAAATGCCTCAGAAGGAACAATGGTAAAGAGATTTAAAATGATGAGAAATAAATAAGGAAATAAATAAAGGAAATGCATATTTAAAATAAAAGAGAAATTGACTGAAGTGAGGACCTACAATACACTTTATGCAATGCTGAATAGACAAAATAAACATACTATTCCTTATGTCAGTAAACTTTGTGACACAGTGGGTATTGGCGAGAGGCCTGCAGAAATATCTCTGAAAGTATACTTGTCAATACTAAATTAATGCTGATATGTCATGAACAAGTGGAATTTTTCTTACTTTTCTGTTCTGGATTCTCCGTCCTGATTTTTTTTGGATAGTGGAATATTTCTGTTCAACAGCAAATGCTGATCTTCTGGGTAATTTACATGAGAACTTACTCAGTCACGTAGTATGGAAGAACTGAGTGAACGGAATTAGCTGAAACCAAACCACTCCAGGTTAAACCTGTTTCCGTTGAGATCAATTTACCTTTATCATACTGTCAGGCTCTTTGTTACTGCAAGCCATTTACAGCAAAGGTACCCTCCATATTAGCAAATAGGGAACACGCATCAAAATTAAAATAATTCAAAATCTTCAAAGCTGATAATATTCATTTTTTTGGACTGGTTAACTGATCAACATACCTTGGGTACAGGGCTTTGCAGTTAGATATCTCTGCCGTGACCTTGCTATGATAACATTTAAAATAGTTAATGTTTTTTGCCATCCTAAGTAAGGGTTAGCCTTTGCTGTTGTTGCAGTGGATTTGCGACTGCTTACTCATCTGATGAGTGATTTTGTTCCAATTTCACAGCAACCTGGAAACTGTAAATTTTGTTTTAGTGCCTCTTGCTCATTGCATAAAACAAAGCATTATCAGTTATGAAGATTTTTAACGATTTTAATTTTGATGTGTGTTCCCCATTTGCTAATATGGAGGGTACCTTCGCTGTAAATGGCTTGCAAAGAGCTTGGCATATGATAAAGGTAAATTGATCTCAATGGAGACAGGTTTAACCTGGAGTGGTTCGGTTTCAACTAAATCCGTTCACTCGGTTCTTCCATACTACGTGACTGAGTAAGGTTCTCATGTAAATTACCCAGAAGGTCAGCATTTGCTGTTGAACAGAAATATTCTACTATCCAAAAAAAACCAGGACAGAAAAAAGATAAGAAAAATTTAATCAAAGCTAAATAACTCAGAAATAACAGAAAATTGATTCTGGGAACAATGAGCTCCAAAATGTGGGTTTCAGAATTATTCATTCTCTGAATTTTGGATCAATTATGTTTGCTGCACCCACATATTTCACTTTGAAGCTGTTATAAGTTTTTATACATACGTGATGAGCCTGATAGCTAATCAGTTTTTAGTTAATTTGCTTTTGAATTACTTTACCAAACCTAGCAAAGGAGCTTATCTGATTCATTTTCCTAACTCCACATTTTTGAGGATAATTGTTCACATTGTTTAGTTGCATGGCTGAGCAATACTCCTAAGTGCCAATATTAACTAAAGCCGGATTAGACTCATGTTTGGTTTGAAAAACTTTTGACATGAGATAGATAGTTGCCAAAATTCACAAATTTGGGGCATATTGTTTATGATCTCCTTTGTTGACAGTCAAGTTAACAGGACAGTCAGTATTTGAACATTTCCCTGCAAAATCAGTATTTCTCACTGATGAGCATCACTACAAGTTCGAGATGACTTTAGTGTGAGATTATGATTCTACTATGTCACAGAGCCAGAAACTAATCTCTCTCAAATTTGCCATTTAGAAACTAAGAAATCTAAATTTATTCTCATTCAAAAGAAAGTTGAATCAGTTTCTGATCCAAAAGAGTAAGAGGTTAGGAAAAAGATTTAAATTGATTTGAAAATAACAGGGTCCCAAATAGTAAATAGATGCTTCTTGTTGCAGATTTTATATCAAACAGTATAAACTATCGAGGAAATCTCCTTCATTCTGTCTAGGGCAGCACAGTGGTTGCCCTCACATGCCAGGGACCCGGGTTCAACTCTGGCCTTGGGTCACTGTCTGTGTGGAGTTTGCACATTCTCTCTGTGTCTGTGTGGATTTCCACTGGGTGCTCCAGTTTTCTCCCATACTCCAGAGATGGATGGATTAGGTGGATTGGCTATGCTGAATTGCCCTTAGTGTCAGGGGAACTAGCAGAGTAAATACGTGGGGTTGCGGGGTTGGGCCTGGGTGGGATTGTTGTCAGTGTAGGCTTGATGGGCCGAATGGCCTTGTTCTGCACTGTAGGGATTCTATGATTTTATTCTATGACTGTATGACAATAAACAGAATTCTCCCATCTATGACTTAAGTCCTGTGTCGGGGATGGGAACGTGGAGTATTTCTTGTTGCAGAGGCCGGTGAGAAATCATGCTATATCTTCCGCCCCCTACCTCATTAATAATACAACTGTGTTTTGCGCCATGTTACTCGGTGAGGCAGGCATGGTTGCGTTTAGTTTGCCATTGTACCCAAGTGCTATGTTGAAAAGGTGCTCAACATCATTGACCGCAGTTTTGAAGAAAGAAGTTGGACCTCCTGAGGAAGCAGATGGATCTCCAGGAACATTCTGAGGCTGGAAAATGGACCTCCTCAATAACACCAAATCTGGAAGTCCACCTGTTGATGCTTCCTGCGCCCACTGCCATATTGTTCTGAGGTCCAGGGTTGCTGGTGGTCTCCATTCTGAACTGGAAGGTAGCCCCAGACATTGTTCAAGTGGGACTCAGCATCTGCTTGCCATGTTGTGTGTTTTGGACCGCCGTGCTTTCCTGCTGGCATGTTGGAGAATCGGGCGGGGTGGAAGATTCCAGTCGTGCTTCAACCTGCATCCCATTAGTAGGGTGTAAATCAGTTTCAAGCCTGCCTCTAGCGGGTTTCCTGGTTCACTATGATGGGCAACAGTAAAAGGTACCGCAGGAAATTCACGCTGGTGTGAAACCTTTTTGGTGTCCTGCCAAATTCCTCCCTTGGGTTATTGAACCCCTTGGTGTGGAGGAATTCCGCCAACTGGTTTGAGAATGCACAAGTTCATTTAATGTAGGACCTCTTGCAGTTCACAGAGGAAAAAAACCATTTATTCTTTGTATACAAAAATAACTAGACAAAGAGATTCAGATGTAATGGAACAAAATTCCTCAATGCCCCAATGTGTTATGGTCCAAAAAGAACTAACACATTTAACCAATTGAACCTGTCACAATAATTGTGCATGATTTCTGAGAAGCAAACAGCATTTTTGAAATGAAAAGGGGAAGGAGGAGCATCTTCCTGATGGTCCAGCATGTTGGTCATCAATTGAAAGGAAAGCTCTTTGCAAGGTAGCTTACTTGAAATTAACCTCCTTTTGTGAAATAATACTTGCCTGGGTACTTTCAAAGTTCAACCGTTTGCCAAAAAATGTTCTGAAAATTGAGAGAGTTGCATTGTTATCTGTGAGAAGGGAGAATGCTAATCATTTCCTGATCTCATGAGTCTAGACAAATTACTGCCTAATTGTAACTGAAGTAGATTACACATAAGAACATAAGACACCATTGGTAATCTCCTTGGAAAACATGTGGCTTCATAATTGCTTCAGTTTTCCAGTTGTTTTAATTTCATTTGTGCCTATAGGCCCCCTTGACACATGAAGCAAATTTTCATTCTCATGTCAATTTGTGCCTTGCCCAAATGTTCTACTCTGTTCATTTTGAGTTAGATTTTCAGAGCAGAGTTAATGATTCCTTTAAGTTCATGACACAGTTCAACCTGATAACCCAATAAGTACTTCAGTACTTACCGCTTAAGGTGATAGAGAATACTGATATACTTACATAAATAATAATGGCGCCATCCAAGCACATGCTTTCCTTTGTTGGATGAAACTCATCAGTATATTTCAGGGAAGATCAACTTCATTGCCCCATCTCCAGTCATCCTCATCCTGTTGTTTGTACAAAGCTTAATGCTTTGTCACATGGACTGGCTGCGCCTCCACTCAACAATTTCCATATAGTTGAAATAATCCATCACATGATCGCCTGAAATTTGTGAAGTTGGAGTTACTAAAGATGACATTACTTGCAATCAAGAAACTGGGCAGAAACTTAGTATTCCCTTGGATTCATTTGTTATTTAAACAATAAACATTTTGAATTGAGATGTTAATATCTAGAAAATTAGAATTTCCTAGCCATAATTAGTTTTTGGATTGTAATTCTTCATGTGCAATCAGAGTGAAGAATAAGGTTATCAAGGAAATCCCAAGTTAGAACAGTTCATTCATTCCATAAGGTTGAGTAATCATTTCATTCATATCTGAGAGGTTATTGCTGTGTTTGGCTTTCTGATGAGTTTACATAAAGCGCCAGTTTTGGTGTAGTAATAATAACTTCAGAATTGAGCAAATCGGCCAAGAACTTGTCATGAAGAAGAGAAATACCATGAATCGTCTTCGGCACAAACTGCCGGCATTATGCCACTCTGCTGTTAGCTTTGCAAAAATGAATCTTGGTTTTAACCTCCCGTCAACGTCTGTGTTTTCACATGAATTATTCATTAACTGGATTACAGGCAATTCTTTTAATTAAAGGCCACATTTTAACAATAGGATTATTGTTAATGATTGCCAATCAATCTCCTTTGTGCAAAAGATTTTTTTAAGAAGTAAATGCTGAGTCTCATTCCTTCAAACTGTGAATTGTTTTATGGACTTTTAAAAATGCCAAACGTTATTTTTATTCCTTTTCTGTCTTTGAACCTGATATTTTTTTCAAAAGTAAAATAGAGGAACTTTTTTCATTCCTTTGTTTATTTCTCTTTCTGTACCTGATTTAGTATTGAATTTGGCCAGTTAATTCCTGAGCCCTTGCTGGGTTTATTTTCCAATTTGTAAATCTCAATGTTACACTGTTGCTCTCATTGTTTCATCAAGTTCCTGTTTTCCTCTGTGCACTCTTAACAAGTCCAACTAAGATGCCCTGTTGCAGCAAAACCTGGCCCATTTTAAGTTTCTGAAAGATAAACTTCCCTTGCACAATCAAATTGATTTTTATTCATATTGTAGCAACATGATTTTTATAATTGTTGGAATGCCTATTTGCAGGCAAGTTCTTGTAGCCTTCATGTTTGATAAATCTAGTTTGACAGAAGTTGAGCATTTTGGGTAGTGCGTAATTCATTCACTGTGCCAAGTTGACATTTGACATAGGAAAGTAACTGCTTGATAAAATTACTTTAGTGTTGCTTAATGCACAAAAACTTCAAGAAGAAAGATTTTTCAAAACCAGCCCTATAGTTTTAGCAGTCATAATAGACCATTGGACCATCAATGGTTAACCATCAATGGTTACTTCGTCTTCTCCATGTCATTAGGTGGGTTATGGCAATTGCTGATCAGACCAGTAGGTGGAGCACTCTGCAATCATAGAAAGAATAAATCCCAAGAGGAAGGTAAAAAGCACCTTTATCCTACAGAAAACAATTCAGAGGTGCTGACCACATAACGGTATTAAAAGTGAGCTTGGTGTTCACACCCAGTCTATCAAATGTCTTTAGTTGCAGGCGAAATTATGTCCAGCTATGGTAGACTTATAAAAGGAAAGTAATGAAAGGCTGTGAACTCTGTCTGCATCTGTTCATAGAAACAACTTGCATTAATTTGAAGCTTATGGCTTGTCTGCTATACATTTCAGAAAATATGCTAAACTGTGAGAGACAGTGGGGGTAGTTCAGGTTTGGATGTGGACAATAGTTTTGCAACCTGCTCCACTTTTCTTTCCATGGACAGTATCAATTTTAAAAATGAACCTCATCTCCGGGGAGAAATGGATAGGATGGAGAGATAGAATTGCCAACCTTCTAGCTTTGCCCTGGAGCCTCCAGGAATGACATATTTCCCCTGGGCACAAGTGCAGCAATCCATGAGGAAAATAATAGAATCAGAAGATACACTAATAAATATGAATAGTCTTGGGTATCTTGTGCACTTGTTGTCAATGCCAAATACTCTTTCTGTAACACTGCCAACGTAATATTGCTACAAAATAGTGTATCCTATGATTGACCATGGCCATCACCAGTAGAAGATTTGTTAGAATGTACATATGTAAAATTTTTCCTTTTAATTATTCTTTGGTTGTTGTGATGTTTTTGTAGATAGCTTTGCAATATGTGTAATAGTTTTTCATTTTGTGTAATAGTGTTGAGTTACAGCTTTACTTTTAGAATATACAGTGGCTACTGTTTGATTACTTTTCCAGCATGAAGTGAAATAGCACTGAAAAAGCTTTGTTCCTCTTATTTATCATTGACATCCTTTCATCTAATACCGGTAATAAGATCTACTCCAACATTTAGTTGGATTGCGCAAAAATCGAATAATAATTTGCAACACAATCAAGGGGGAAATTATTTTACACGGAGCACCGCTACTGCACCAACTTCTGAGTAGTGTTTTATGCTGACAACCAATTGTTAAGACTAAGTATCTAAAACAATGCTGCATAACAATTTGCAGTGCTATGTTTGAAGCTTTCAACAGATACATCCTGTTGAAGAACTAGCCTGTCTTGTGTTGACCTCTAATTTACCAGTACATAAAATCACAGCATGTTATATATAACACAGTTGTCATCCTGGATTGGCACTGTTGTGTAGAACCTCCTTCAACTGTTACTGTTTGGCACAACTAACTTTTTTCTTTCAGCTTCTCAGTGATCAGTATGTAGGTTTCTGAGTTTTGAGATGAGATCAGCCAGGGTCTCAGGTATATTTTAGTCTTTCTGCACAATGTAGAAACTTAACATTGTGAGTTCATAGACAGTATGGTTACGGTTATTCATTCATTTATACTCAAGTGTTAAGTGAAACATTTCCGAGTGTTAAGTAAATAGACTTTGATCATAGATTCTAAAAATCTGATCGTAAGTAGAATTGTTGCATCATTATAAAATGATTCCAACACAACATGTGACCTTTACAGAAGGGATAGAAAGGGGGAGCAGTTTTTAATTATTGTTACTTTTGGAACAGAATAAAAATAACGTAGCATCTAACCAACGTGGCAGTGAAAGTTTGTATGCAGTTATCCTACTCAGTTGGAGAATGACAGGGATGGCAAGTGCTATTGTAGCTTTTGATTTTGACTCAGTATCATCAGTAAACAAATGGAAATGTTTACATCAGTTCAATTCTGAGCTCCTTTTGAACACCTTTTTATTGTATGCCTCGATGTCCAGACAGGAAACGCAGCCAAGGGTATGCACAGGAAGATCACTTCAAACGAACACAAGCAAACATTAAATCAATTGATGTAATTACTTCAGGTAATGGTAATAACGGCTGTTCTGCTTTTTTCTTTGAAGCTGTTATGTCAGCTGCAATTTCTCATAGCATCAGTGTACGTCTTGCACAAAATTATCTCCAGGTATGTCAGTTTGGGTTTTCATTTGGAAGAAGTAATTCAGCTCAATTCCAACAATGTTTACTCATTAAAATGGTGCTTAAAATTACTTGCAATGGTTTAAGTAGGGTGACATTTTTAAGGATTAATGAATAGTATTATTGATCAGTATGTACTCACTAAAGTCACTGGTGTATAAATTAATTATAAGTGCAACAAGTTTTTCGTGTGCCCTACTCTTAAATTATGCATAGCTATCCATATTTGAAAGGTATATAACAAGGCTTTTTTTTTGATAAACCTCACTTCTCATTTTAATAAAGCTATGAAATATGAGTTTTTTGAATGACACATTCTGAATGTGGCTCCCCACTGGGAGTGAGAAACTGGTGAATTTGCTGTCTAATTGATGTTATCTCTTGTTATAGTTGAGCAATTAGCTGTTGGTGACTATCACCTGGCAGGTTTTGTCTTTAAGTTGATAAACCAAGGGAAAGGGTCGAGACCCATAATGCAGGCACCACCAAGATTGAGAAGGGCAAATGAACATGAGGTAAATCAGATTGTGGCACTTGGGTGATAGCTTCGCTGTTGGAAGTCCTGCAGATCATGCAGGGCAGTAAAGACTAAAGAACTGGAAGTTGCTCCATGTGTCGGGCTGGGACACAACAATCAGTCAAGCAGTGGTTAATTTGAGCTAAGCCAATTTCTATTCATGAGAAGAGATATTTGCAAGGTAACATTTTCTTTTTGTTGCAGTTTAAAATAATGTGATGATAACAGCTTGTGGCAAGGCATGTCCCTGATTATGGTTAAGTATACATGTAACTAGAGATGAAGAAGAGAAATATTAGAGTAAGCCCTTTTTTTAGAATAAAGATGCCCATAAATTGATAGAAATTACTCCTTTGTTCTCAACCTCAGACTTAAGGTAAGCAATTAGGCAACTTCATGGGCAACTTACCTAATAATAAGCAACCTAGAGTGCCCTGCTTTGCTGGCAGCGGCTTTCAGCTATGTCTCCTGTGGAACCCCTCTGTAAACAGTTGTCCATTTGCAAATACATCCTTCAACCATTACCCTCTATTTCCTGCCATTTGAGCAAGTTTTGTACCCAGTTTACTATATTCCCCTGGATCCCATGTTTTGTTTTAACCAGTCCACCATTTGGGACTTTTTTTAAGTCTTGCTAAAATCCACGCAGGCCACATAAACTGCACTACCATCATTAATCCTCCTTGTTACTTCCTCAAAAAGTTCAATTGAGTTAGTCAGGCACAACTTTCCCTTTAAACCATTCCATGTTGACCGTTCTTGATTATTCTAAGTGACAGTTTATCCTGTCTCTCAGAATTGATTCCAGTAACTTGCCCACTACCAAAGTTAAGCTACACGGCCTGTAATTATTTGGTCCATCTCTTGCTCCTTTTTAAACAAAGTTACAGTGTTAGCAGACCTCAATCTACCATACTTGTATGAGGTGGAGATTGGAATTGTTGGTCAGAGCTTCCACTATTTCCTCCTTGGCTTCTTTTAACAGCCTGGGGTACATTTCATCCAACCTGTGATTTATCCACTTTCAAGAATGCTAATCCCATTAATATTCCTCTCACCCTATGTTTATCACTTATACTTCATACTGCTCTTCCTTAACTACAATGTCTGCATTGTTTCCATCTTTTGTGAAGACAGGCATAATGGGGAGAATTTTTCTCATCCTGCCTGCCACGGGAATCGCAGTGGGCGGTGGCCACACAAGAACCTTTGCCTCCTTAAGTGTGATGACCATGCAAAGATCGGTCGACCTTGGGTGATATTTTCTGGTTTTGGGGCGAGCATAGCCAGAAGACCCTGCCCAGAGTTTTCCTTAAGAACCATACGCACACCTTCCGTCTCCACACATAGTTGCCTCTTTGATCTTTAATGGGCCTAATAATATATTCCTTAATAATTTACTTAAGTATTGTTAAATCATTATTGTTCTCATCTCTATTTTTTTCTGTTAACATCTAAATTGTGACAGAATCGTCACTTAGCTGTGAATTACTCAGCCTACACTGACTAAATGTAGTAGGAAGAAATATTAGTGTCTGATGTGAGTTTAAATAAAATGAAGAAAATATTGAAACAAAGACTAATGTATCACATAATTAAGACTCCCTATTTTAGATAGTTATTACCATTTAAATTTGCTCACTAGTTGACACAAAGAACTCATCCAATAATACATTTCAGCCATTGATCTTTACTCTAAATGGAGTCTTCGGCTGTGGCCTTAAATGTATTATTATACATGAAGGTAGGGAGGAAACGTGACTCTAGTTGCACAATGTCACAGTTCTAGCCTGGCTGCACTGTGTATTGTCTGACATGACGATTCTGTGTCTTAACTACTCCCCAGACAGCAGAGTTATTTACTTGAAAACAAATGACAGGAAAGCAGCACCATTCACTGTAACTGATTCACAGACTGTGTCCATGCATTCCCAAATACAGGTGCTGCAGCTTGGTTAGCATCTCTCTCTCACAACCCCCACCACTTCCTCCATCTCCTACCTTTTGATGGGGCACTAGACAAGAATGTGACTCCACAAATTATCTTTTGTTGCATTATCTGTAATCTTTGTTTTGTCTGTTTTAATTTCCTCAGTTTAATTCTTTATTTAGAGACTTGCAGTTCCCTTCTTCCCTTCTGATTCACTCCTTGGTCTCCATCTCTTTTCCATTCCATTCACTGAGCAAACAATAAAAATGACATAACATTTAAAAAATGTATTTCAAATTCAGAAACTGTATAGACTAAATCTATGTTATTAGGCATAGTAACATTTCTTGCAATGACAGGAAGTAGGAAGGGTGTACTCTGCAACATGACAAATATGTCTCACCCTTTGCTTCTTAGCTGAAAACATGCCAAACAGCTTTCAGTGTTAATTAAAATAAAAAGTTGTTTAAGTGTGCATGTAAATTCCCCTGGAAAAATACTAACAGCAAACCTGCTTTATGATCACAATGAATTACAAAGATATTGCAAAGCAATAATTCCTCCCAGTCCCCTCACTTCATTTATTGAGTCAAATATAGCAAGTTCATTTTACATTCTGGAGTCCCGCCAAAGGTAATATGATACCAAAAGTACAGTAATAATGAGATATTTACATTTATTCATGAGAATATTCCCCATCTTGTGAACTTCACTATTAACAGCAAACATTAGAACACTTTTATTTTATAACTATAGTAATAATACTTAAAGTCTCTGTTTTGTTTATGAAATTTTAACTTATTTGAGGTTCACCTTAATTTATAGATCTTTTATACCACAAGAAGTTTAAATAGAATAGCTGAGAGCAAAGTTATTTGCTAATAAATCAAGTTTTGTAAAGTGGCAGCTATATATGCTTACGAATATCGCAGCTGTGAGTGCTCTGAGCCCTATACCTTTGATTATCAGCTACGCTTTTGCTTTTGTCTCATGCCAATCAGAAAGATGCTGTGATGCATGACCACTGTTAAAGATTTAGCTCCAATCTTTTCTTAAATCAATTCTTAGGATGTGGATATTGCTGGCAAGGCAGACATTTATTGCCCAAACTTAGGCTGGAATTTTTCAGCCTTTCATGCTGGTGGGATCTTCCTGTCCTGCAGATGCAAACTGAGATTTCAGTGGCTCACTGGCTCCACTGTGGGCACGAATGGTGTGGCCACAAATTCCAGCCCAACTTTCTCTGAGGAAGTAGTGCTGGGTCTTCTTGAAGTGCTAGTGGCTTGTTGACACAATGACATAATCTCTCCCTCAATGTCAACAAAACAAAGGAGATTGTCATCAACTTCAGGAAGCATAAAGGAGAACATATCCCTGTCTACATCAATGGGGATGAAGTAAAAAGGGTCGAGAGTTTCAAGTTTTTAGGTGTGCAGATCACCAATAACCTGTCCTGGTTCCCGCCCCCCCCCCATGCCGATACTATAGTTGAAAAAGTCCACCAATGCCTCTAACTTTCTCAGAAGACTAAGGAAATTTGACATGCCAGCTACGTCTCTCACCAACTTTTATAGATGCACCATAGCAAGCATTCTTTCTGGTTGTATCACAGCATGGGTATGGCTCTTGCTCTGCCCAAGACCGCAAAGAGCTACAAAAAGTCATGAATGTAGCCCAGTCCATTATGCAAACCAGCCTCCCATCCATTGACTCTGCCTACACTTCCCACTGCCTCAGCAAAGCAGCCAGCATAATTAAGGACCTCATGCACCCTGGACATTCTCTCTTGCACCTTCTTCTGTCGGGAAAAAGATACAAAAAGCTGAGATAACGTACCAACCAACTTGAGAGTGACTATTGGACTAGTGAAATGGACTACTATTTAAATGGCGATAAATTACAACATGCTACTGTGCAGAGGGACCTGGGGGTCCTTGCGCATGAATCGCAAAAACTCAGTTTGCAGGTGCAGCAGGTGATCAAGAAAGCAAATGGAATGTTGGCCTTTATCGCGAGGGGGACGGAATATAAAAGCAGGGAGGTCTTGCTGCAATTGTACAAGGTACTGGTGAGGCCGCAACGAGAGTACTGTGTGCAATTTTGGTCCCCTTATTTGCGAAAGGATATATTGGCCTTGGAGAGAGTACAGAGAAGGTTCACCAGGTTGTTACTGGAGATGAGGGGGTTAGCTTATGAGGAGAGATTGAGTAGATTAGGCCTGTACTCATTGGAGTTTAGAAGGCTGAGGGGTGATCTTATGGAGACGTATAAGATAATGAAGAGGCTAGATTCGGTAGAGGCAGAGAGATTCTTTCCACTTAGAAAGGAAAGAAGAACTAGAGGACACAGCCTCAAAATAAGGGGAAGTCAGTTTAGAACAGAGTTGAGGAGGAACTTCTTCTCAGAGGGTAGTGAATCTCTGGAATTCTCTGCGCACTGAAGCAGTGGAGGCTACCTCATTGAATATGTTTAAGTCACAGGTAGATAGATTTCTGATCGATAAGGGAATTAAGGGTTATGGGGAGCAGGCGGGTAAGTGGAATTGAACCACTTTCAGATCAGCCATGATCTTATTGAATGGTGTGGCAGGCTCGAGGGGCTAGATGGCCTACTCCTGCTCCTTTATCTTATGTTCTTATGAGAGCAACTTCTTCCCTGCTGCTGTCAGACTTCTGAATGGACCTACCTCGCATTAAACTGATCTTTCTCTACACCCTAGCTATGACTGTAACACTACATTCTGCGCTCTCTCATTTCCTTCTCTATGAATGGTATGATTTGAAATACAGCATGCAAGAATCAATACTTTCCACTGTAGGTTGATACATGTGGCAATAAATCAAATCAAATATATTTGCCTACAAGTAATGGCTTCAGAAGTATTTTTGATTTACATGCCAAAGTCCTGTTCACTTAAACGGGGAAAGGAAGACTTGCATTTTGGTAGCATTTCCAAACTTTGGGACATTCCATAGAACCTCATAGTGAGTAAAATTTTTAGTAGCATAGTTATAGTGTAGAGAAAAGAAGGAACCAACTTTCACATAACATGGACCACCACCACCACCAACCACCTCCAAATAACATTGGAATAAATAGCCAGATAATCTGTTTTAGGAGTATTGGTTGAAGTATAAAAGTTGATCAAGAGACCAGAATCTCCCCCTACCCCCGGCTCTTTACTGAATAGAGCCACCCAATTGTTTAAATTCACCAGAGATGACGAATAACACCTTGTTTTAAGATGGGATTTGAACAATTCAACAGTACTTTACAACTGCTCCAAAGTGTCAGCCTAGAAACATAGAATATAGAAGCAGGAATAGGCCATTCAGCTCTTCAAGCCTGCTGTGCCATTATTTTGACCATGGCTGATTATCAAATTCAGTATCTTGATCCTACCTCCCCCCTCCATATCTCTTGATCTCTTTAGCTCAAGAGCTAATTTTTAGATTTATTCCTGACCTTCTCTTTGATTTTTTTGCCTTATGTTTCATTTGTCAATTTCTTTCTTGGAGATTTTTTTTGCTTTTTGGGATATTTTTAAAGCTATAACACTGTATAAATGGATACATTAAAGATTATTTTCCATAAACTCTGCAATGCACAAATTCTACATGGGATTTGATACATCGGCAATTGGCCGCAAAATATGGACACAGATAATTTTGCCACTTTTGTGTCAGCAAGTAATGCTTATGCAGCAATTTCTGCCAAGCATTCATGCTCAGCAACCTCTTTGTTTGTTTGTAGCTTGATGTTATTAAACAAAATGAAAAGTGGCACGCAACTGTAAGTATATCCCTCCTGTTCAGCCAAAGCACTCGCAACACTGAACACCGTGCTTTTATTGTGCCAATCTGTGTGTGTTTGTGTGTGTGTGGTGGTGGGGGGGGGGGGTGCGCGGTGGTGGGGTTTTTTAAAATTGAGATATGGTGTTAAAATGAGAAGTCCATTTATGTGAACCTCACACACAGTCGTAACTACTGCTATGCTGTTTATTTTTTCCCAGAGCATCCAAACAAGTTACATGCAGAATTCATTTGTAAATGTTCCATAGTAAGTAACAAATTATTTGGTCTACCCGTTCATTATATAATGGAGTTAGAGGATAACTATGGCAGATTAGTTGACCCCTATTTTGTGGAAAAATGGTGAAGTCATCAGTGCCCCTGTTGTAAAACAGTAAATCAAACTGCAACTGCACATGCATGAGTCATACAATCATTTACAGCACAAAAGGAGGCCATTGAGTTGACTGTCCATAGAGCAATCCAGTTTGTTCCATTTCCCTACTCTTGCCTTTCCTGAAAACCTTAAATCTGTGTCCCTAGCCCTTGGTACCATCAGCTTTTCCTTGTCAGTTATATCCAAACTGTCATAACCTTGTACACCTCTGTCATAATCTCATCTTAGTCTCCTTTGGGCAGCACTGCTGCCTCATTGTGGTTAACACTGCTGCCTCAGTCATAGCACCTGGCACCTGGCTTAGGCCACTGCCTGTGCGGAGTCTGCATATTCTCTCTGTGACTGCATGGGTTTCCTTCAGGTGCTCTGGTTTCATCCCAGAGTGCAAAAGACATGCTGGTTAGGTGCATTGGCCACTAAATTCTTCCTCAGTGTTTCTGAAATTGCGCCAGAGTGTGGTGACTAAGGGATTTTCACAGTAACTTCATTGCAGTGTTAATGTAAGCCTATTTGTGACACAAATAAATAAACTTTTCTCCAAGGAGAACACCTCAGTTTCTCCAACTTAACTTAGTAGCTAAAATTGGCACCGTTCTAGTGAATCTCTTCTGCGGCCTCTTGAGAATCTTTGCATGCTTAAGTGTGATGATCAGAATTGGCTGCAGTATCCTAGTTGTTATCTAACTCGAGCTTTTTAAAGATTCAGCATAATTGCTCTGCTTTTGTACTCAGTGCTTCAATTTATAAAACCCAAGATCTCATGTGCTTTGCTAACCATTCTCTCATATATCCTGCCAGCTTCAGAGACCTTTGGACAAGCTCCACACTTGTCCCTGAACATGCTTTCATACTGTGCCATCAAGTTTTATAACATTTCTCTCTACCCCTTCTGCCAAAATGCACCACATCACGTTTCCTAGTATTAAACCCAATTTGCCACTTGTCCAGACATTTTGCTTGCCTGTCTGTCCTGTTGCAGTGGATTTGTATCACTCTCATTGTTTGTCATTCCTTCAAGATTGGTATTGATAAGTTTTGGAACATAGAATAATATTTCAATATAATGTCTGTATTACATTTACTTATTGCATATTCACACTTACTGGCCCTTGGGAAACACCACTATTTATCATCCTCCCATCTGAAACATAACTATTTACCGTGGCCCTCTTTCCAGCCTTTCAACCAATGTTTATGGAAGCTGGCACTGACCCTCCTATTCCATGAGCTTCAGTTTTGTTAACCAGCCTTTTATGTGGTACTTCGTTAAACACTTTCTTAAGTACCATACGGATAATATCAATTGCATTCCCTTCATCAATCTGTTGTTACCTCATCAAAACAATCAATGAGATTAGTCAAGCACAATCTGTCTTTTACAAATCCATGCTGGTTTTCCTTCATTAAGTCAAACCTTCCCAACTGCATATTGGTTTCTCCTCCTAATCATTGTTTCTAAAGTTTTATCCACCTCTTACATTAAACCAACTAGCTTGTAATTAGTATGTCTGCCTTTTCATCCTTTTTTGAATAAGGGTGACAAATTTGCTACTGTCCAATCCTTGGGCACCTCCCCTGAATCTAGGGAGATTGAAAGATTACAGCAAGTCCTTCCACTGTCTCCACCCTACTTCCTTCAACTTGGGATACAACCCATCTGGACCAAGTGACATGCATCCTAAACATAGCCAGCCTTTCTAGTACATCCTGACTGTCAACATTCACCCCACCCATTACCTCTAACATCTCCTTCTGATACTTTGTCAGCATCCTCTTCCTTAGGAAACACAAATAAAAGTGTTCTTTAGCATTCTAATGACCATGTATCACCCTTTTTTCCTTATAGACCTATTCTACCATTTACTATCTGCTTACTATTTATAGAAGAGTCTCGGATTCCCCTTCATGTTGACTATCATTCTATTTTCATATTTTCTCACTTCCATTCTTATTTTTCTCTCCACTTCCCCTCTTAGCTATTTGTATTCATCTTGGTTCTTGTTTGAAGAATTAATCTGACATGTATCATCCACATCCTTTTTTGTTTGATCATATTCTGTATCTTCCTCATTATCCAAGAAGACCTGGCTTTGATTCCCTAACATTTCAGCCTTGCTGGAATGTACCTAATCTGTATGAGAAACATCTTCTGAAAAGGCCTCCCAATGATATGTTACAAATTTTCCTGTCAGGCTTTGGTTCCATTTTACCCTGGATAGGTCCTGTTTCATCCCACTTAGACGTTCTGCTTTAGATTGTTCCTTGCTCTTCTGCATTACTAGTCTAAACGTTTCAATGTAAAGTCCCTGCAGTGCAGAAGGAGGATATTTGGCTCATTGTGTCAGCACCGACAACAATCCCACCCAGGTCCTATCCCTGTAACTCCATACATTTACCATCTCCTGTCACTAAGGGGCAATTTAGCATGGCCAATACCCCTAACCTCCATGTCTTTGTGGAAGAAAATCGGAGCACCCAGAGGAAATCCACGCTGACATGGGGAAAACATGCAAACTCCATCATCTTATGATGATCATACTTATTCAAATGTTCCCCCACAAGTCCACTGGATCCACCGCGTACTCTAGATCCAGCACTGCGGCCTTCCGAGGAGGTTCTCCTGAACATATTTCAGAAATTCCTTCCCCTCTACTCTAACATTATTCCTATTGGTATTTGGATAACTAGAATCCCCAATATTACCACTCTCTACTTATATATTTCTGCTTTCTCTGCAGATTTGCTCTGTTGTCTCTCTTTCTTCCTATCTCTCTCTCATACACTATTTAGGGGCTGATAAAATAAACCCCCCCCGCCCCAGTCTTCATATTTCTGATGTTGCTCATGTGCGTCACTGGCAAAAATCTATAGGATCCTACAAGTTCCTGCTTTTTAACTTATTTTCTAGCTTCTGAAGAATTTGACCATAGGACCTCAATATCTGCCTCCTCTATGTCATCTGGTTCACCCTCTTCCTCTTGCAGAATATTCTGCATCCTCTCTGTTCTTTACCCTGGCAAACACAGTAAGAAGTCTCACAACACCAGGTTAAAGTCCAACAGGTTTATTTGGTAGCAAAAGCCACTAGTTTTCAGAGTGCTGGCTGCTCCTTTGTCAGGTGAGTGTTTGGACTTTAGCCTGGTGTTGTGAGACTTCTTGCTGTGTTTACCCCAGTCTAATGCCAGCATCTCCACACTATGACTTTACCTTGGCACCAGGAAGGCTACACACCATGTGAGACTAAATGGAAATGATTGTCTATCTTCGTGACTATTGAAGATCCGCATTTCTACTTTTTGCTGTTCCCTCCTGTGCAGTCTCTTGCTTTTTTTTTGTCATGCTGTGATATGCACTTATTGAAAGTGTCATTACTCCCAGCAATCTACAACGCTAAGTACCTTTTTGAATATGGTACACATCCTAAAGACAGGATAGTGTCGAGGCCAAACTGTCCTCTGGTGCTTCATCAGTGATCTTCCCTTCATCATTAGGTCAGATGATTGCATGATATTCAGCAGCATTCAAGACTGCTCAGATACGGAATCATTCATTGCTTATATGCAGTAAGACTTGGACAATATTCATGCTTGGACTGATGCATGGCAAGTGACATTTCCATCACACAAGTGCCAGGCAATGGTCATCTCCAACAAGAGAGAATCTATCCATTTCCTCTTGACATTTAGTGGCATTACCCTTGCTGAATCACACACTGTCATTGTCCTAGGGGTTACCATTGATCAGAAACTGAACTGGACTGGCCATATAAATATTGTGGCTACCAGAGCAGGTCAGAAGATGGGAATTTGGCAGTGAGTAACTCTGGTCTTGACTCCTCACAGCTTGTTCAACTCAGGCATGTGATGGAATACTCTCCACTTGCCTGGATGATTGGAGCTCTGACAACACTTGAGAAACTCAACATTACCCAGGACAAGTCAGTCCATTTAATTGGCACCTCATCCACCCTCTTAAATAGTCACTCTGCCACCGATGCAGTGGCAGCAATGTGTACCATGTACACGATGCACTGCAGCAACTCAGCAAGGCTCCTTATCTGGCACCTTCCAAGCCCACGAGCTCTATCATCTAAAAGGCCAAGGGCAGCAAAATGCATGGGGACACCATCGCTTGCAAATTCACACCCACCCAAGCTACACCATCCTAACTTGGAAAGGTTTTGCTGTTCCTTCTCTGTTGCTGGGTCAAGATACTGGGACTCTCTAACAGTATTTGGGTGTTCCTACACTACATGGACTGCAGCAGTTAAAGAAGGCAGCTCACCACCACTTTCTCAAGACCAATTCGGGATGGGTGCTAGCTGACTAGCAATATCCACACTCTGAAATATTTTTTTTAAAAACTACCTGCCTCTTCCTGCCCGCAAATGGCCATCACCTACTGTCCTGAATTTTCTCTGCCTTGTTGGTAGTCACCTGAAATTTATGATCCTGGAAACTCTCACCCTCTCTAAGACTCCATAATTATTTTAGCTGCTTCTCAAATGAACTGAAGAAGCTGCAGATGCCCATGCATGATTTAAATAAACCCATGTGCCTTCTTTCGTAATCTGGTTAGTACCTTGTATAAACTATTAATTTTAGTTAATGACCCTATCATAGAATAATCCTGACAGTGCAGAAGGAGGCCATTTGGACCATCAGGCCTGCACCAACAACAATCCCATCTAGGTCCTATTCCTGTAACCTCACGTATTTACCCTGTTAATCCCCTTGACACTACATTTATAATGGCCAATCCACCTAACCTGCACATCTTTGGGCTGTGGGAGGAAACTGGAGCATCTGGAGGAAGTCCACAAACACAGGGAAAATGCAGACTCTGCACAGACAGTGACCCAAGGCTGGAATTGAACCCAGGTTCTTGGCTAACCACTCTGCCATCATGCTGCCTCTCTAGACCTGTACTGTGCTAATACTCCTATTAATTTAGTTCTTATTCTTATTCAATTGATATTTTAACTTTCTAGCTCTGAGTTTGGAGGGCAAAAGAGAAATACTTATTAACCTATCATATACCTGTTTTATGTAGTGTCACACTTTGATTTTTTTGTAACTCAATTGGTTGTCTTTGAAGGCACCAACTCTTTTGCCCTCGCAGCAGTCTGGCTGTGCTCATGTTCTTGAACCTGTTCTTTTATCCTATCATTTGTCTCACTGTTGTCTCACCCTTGGCCTCATTCCTTTATCTTCACGGCAGTCTTGCCATCTTTAAAACAGAAAACGAAGTTACTGTTGAAATTTCCCTATTCCTTCCAAAGCTTTGCTGCACTGTTAATACTCAGAGGGCCTCGGCATTGAAACAGATTTGAAAGGTGCAGTACAGAACATACAAGATAAGGTTAGATCTTGTCCATTCCAATATAAGTAACTTCTTAGTCATAGACCAAACTACCACTGCAGCACTGGAAGTTATTTCTTACAAATGTGGAGTGTTGTTCCATTAGAGTTAGTCATTGGAAATTTAAAAAATAATATATTTTCTTTCTCAATCTGTTTCTCGTAATTCTATCTTTCTTTCCATCTGCTTATTTTCCCTTCCGTTGGCATTGAATTTAAATATTTTAACTTCTACTTCCTAGTTCAGATTCTGTGCACCTCATTACAAATTCTAATTGATTAAGATGCTACAGTGTTGCCCATCCTGCCCATGCTATTTTGGATTCACTTTTAAGATCCAATGCAAAAAGCCATAGAAAGTCTGTGTGCAAGTGTGAGTGGGATTAATGGCTGCTGCATGTCATTCGCTGCTGACCACAAAGTACATACATGGAAATCAAATTATTTTACACCACAGATGGACAAACTCTTAAACCATTCCCAGTATATCTGTAACTGCTTTGAACAAAGCCTGCCAAATCAATTAGAGTGGTCTCCCCAATACTTAAATGTAACTGCCAACTCTTCAGCCTTAGGCTCCATAGTCCTGGTATTGCAGCCCAGCTCCGTGTTGCAGTTACTGCCATATACTGTATCTGAATTTCAAGTATTTGGCCAACCAGCAAATCTAAATCTTTTCTTGCTTGCTGAACCTTATTAAACAGCGTACAATCATTCTGTTAGCACTGATGTGTGTTCGCGAGCGTTTCTCAATACTTGCCATTTGTCTGCAGATCTCTATCAGAGGTAATCCTTTTCATCGGAACAGTCTGCTTTCCTAGAGAACTCAGTGTCACTTACAGACTGGTACAATCTAATTACCTTCATTATGGGCCACTAAAGAAGGGAATAAATCACTGCAATATCGAGCCTATGGATAATGGTAGGTGTATTGTTTCCAATGGGATGAGTAATTTAAAGAAATGAGAAAAGTAATGTGTAGTTTTGACTCCCAGCAATAATATAATTTTGGTTTGGGTAGTGTGATACCAAGTGTGTTCGCAAACAAATTTTAGCGATTTACCATTGATGATACCTTGAGTTGCAGCCTGAAGCAAATGAATATTTGAGAAGAAAGTCATGCACAAAGGTGTTCCTTTGTAAAGAATGTCCATCATCATTGAGTCACAGTTATTTTAGATTAGACCATTTTTAGTGTGGAAATTGAACTTTGCGTTTCCTTGTGTTTCTTTTTACTTCACCACAACAATGGCCCGGATCTTCTGAGTAGCTGCAATGATGAGAGAATTGTGACTGTATTCAGTGATTTCCCTGATTTGATTTTGATTTGATGTGTTATTGTCACTTGTATTATTATAGTGAAAAGTATTGTTTCTTACGTGCTATACAGAGCAAACTGTACATAAGGAAAGGAGAGAGTGCAGAATGTACTATTACAGCCATAGCTACAGTGTAGGGAAAGATCAACTTAGTACAAGGGACGTCCGTTCAAAAGTCTGATGACAGCAGGGAAGAAGCTGTTCTTAAGTCAGTTGGTACGTGATCTCAGACTTTGTATCTTTCCCAATGGAAGAAGGTGGAAGAGAGTATGTCCGACGTGCATGGGATCCTTAATTATGCTGGCTGCTTTTCCGATGCAATGGGAAGGGTAGACAAAGTCAATGGACGGGTAGCAAGTTTGCATGATGGACTGGGCTTCATTCATGACTCCTTGTAGTTTCTTACGGTCTTGGACAGAGCAGGAGCCATACCAAGCTATGATACAACCAGAAAGAGTACTTTCAGTTGTGCATTTGTAAAGACTGGTAAGAGTCGTAGCAGACATACCAAATTTCCTTAGTCTCCTGAAAAACTAGATTTCTGAAAAGTAGACTTGATGGCCGTTGCGCATTTCTACCAAGCTCTTCGTATTCTGGCTGTAACAGAAATGTGCAGCACAGCAAGCTGATGTATTCAAGTTGCTGAAGCATTAAAGTAACACTAAATGCAGAGAAAGTTATGATTTGTTCTTTCAAATGCAACTCAGTCTTTAATGATGTGACAAATTATGATTAATACTGAATAACTTCCCTTTTTAAAGGCCACCACCATCTCAAAGTTGAGTTGAATGTCCCCCCATTTCTCTCGTCTCCCCTCCCAACCCCTCACCAAACACCACAGCCTCCCCCCCGCCCCCCCGAAACATTGATCCCTAACAGACATGGGGAATACACCAACCCTTGACTCAGAGAGAAAATCGCCACATGTCACTAAATGTCCGAGTCTCTCACCCCCCCAAACCAATTAATCTTCACTGGCATCAGGTGCCCCAACACCCTTCAAAGTGAGCGATACCCTATTCCCTCGATCAGGCATTGCCCCTTCAGACCCCACCTTGGCAATGCTAACCTGACCATCATGACTGGTTTTCCGTTTTTGGAAACCAGTAGTGTTTGCCGCCAGGTTTCCACTGCTGCTGAGGGTCAGAGAATCCGGCAGCAGAGAGAATATGGGGATTCTCCCTGCTGCCGGATTCTCCCAAAGGGGATTCTCCCTGGCACTAAATGTGGTATGGCCCCTCACCTGCAAGTCTCCGGCCCCAGTATAAATTGCACATGTGAGCACGGGGCCTGACAATCACGCTTAGGGTTCATGGACAGAAATAGGTCATGCAGCTCAACCAGTCACTGAATGCTTATGCTCCATTCAAGTCTCCACCTATCTTCCCTCATCTGAGTCTATTGTTGTAGCCCTCTATTTACTTCTCCCTCAGTGCTTGTTTAGCTTTCCCTCAAATGTATCTCTCCTATTTGCTGCACTCACTCTCTGTGGTAGCGCGTTACAGTCTTGCCTCTCTGAATGAAGTTTTTTTTATTCTGAATTTCTGATTGGATTTCTTCATCATTATATGACATTAATGGCTATTAGTTATGTTGTTCTCCACAAGAGCAAATATTTTCTTTGTGTTCACTCCATTAAAACCTTTCATAATCCTAAAAAGCTCTGTTGGGTCACTCTTTAGCTTTCTTTTCTTAAAGGAAGAGAGAAACCGACCTGTCAATCTTTTCCTGATTTGTGTCACCCCCTACCCTCCACTCCTGCCCCTGTCAAAATTTAGCCCGAAAGTCTGTGTAAGGATTCTTGAATTGGTTTGATTCAGGAGACAGGCTGTTGCTTGTTCTGCTTACGTAACTCCGAGATTCTCTGTGCTAAAATGGATCATGCAAAAGTCCATGAAAAATCTATGGGCAGCTGTAAGCTTAATGAACAAAGAGCACTGTTCATTTGCAAAATGCAGGCCATTGTTGTTGTTAATGTTTAACAAACAATAGAAGGATCATGCTGTAGAAAAGATAATAAATAGCATTTTATGATCATGGTAAAACAAGGTAGCAACTTATTGGAAGTGGATATGGACGATCCAATGAGCTGGTACTATCTTTTCGGCTTTGGTGTCTCAGGGGATGAAAAATGTAAAGATCCCATACAAAATGACAATGGGGTAGATTCAGTTGAGACCCAGTTAGGTGTTCCAGCACTCATATCCTTCATATTGATGAACAGAGTCCAGACAAAATATTAAATTATATTAAAAGAAATAACAATCCTGGTGACTCTTTGAATAGGATTAATGCACAATACAACGTACAATGGCTTGATTGACAGAAGCATTTGTTTGAACAGAGTATTAGTGCAGCACGGATAAACGCAAATCCTAACTTGTGGAACTCATTTCAGACGATGATCTTCTTTCACATGCAAAGTTTAAAGGGAATCTGCATGTAGCCAGTACATGCTGGGAACAACTGCAATATCTGATGAAACTTCTCCACGTAACTTGAGTTTGTATGAATGTTTCACAAATCTTCTGAGTTGTTGGGCATACAAGACAGTGGGGATTGTTCTATTCTCATTGGCCATGCCGCTGATCTTATTCAACATTGTTCTGTAACTGTGGCTTAGATTTATTGTTCCAGCCTTAAGCAATAAATTAAAAATGTAAGGCACATAGTTCACTAAGCCACAGACTTGACTGGATATTTTGCCTCAAGTTTTTTGACCCTTGCATAGCTGTTGTACAAATTTAATGGCCAATAATTCTGGACTTTTATTACTGAAACACATAAATATTTGGCAAATAATTGGCAAGAGCATGTGGAATGTGTTTTCAATAAATGCAGGGAGAAGAAGAATAACATATTGTAGTCCCAGTGTTGTGAATCACACGTGTTAACAGTTGTCTGCCATTAGTGCTGCAGCCCTCACTCTTTATGTGTTTTTCTTATGTGGTTTGTTAATTGACCTTACTGGATAAAATTTGTATAAATGAAGTGAAAACTTAACATTTATCTGAAATGTACAAGGTATCCAAAATGTGCAAGGAGACTGATGGCCCCCGCTGTAATTAAATGGCGAGACATTTAATTAAAACTGTGGGATTGTTACTGCTGACAACCAATACAGCCTGTTGCAATGATGCTACTACGTTTCAACAAAAATCCAAACGGTAAATTATTTGAGTAAGACTTTCATGCATCAGGTACAGATTAAGGGATGACCATGGGGTAAATTGCAAAAGTGTTTACAGATTGAACTAAAATCAATAAATAAATTAATATACTTTAGTAAATGAAGTCTCATCCAGCCAGAATTCTTTATTTAATGCTCAGATGATGTATATCTCTTCTTCCACACACTCTGATATTTCTTCCAAATTATTGTCATTAACTCTGGATCAATTAGCTGCATGAAATCAGAGAAAAAACTCCAAAGAATATATAAAGATGAATGTAAAACATAAAGCAAATTAATATGCATTTTTAGGATACTACAATGTGGGGTAACTCTTTGTTTGGTTACCCTGCTTCTTGATGGTAGATGTCACAGATTTGGTGAAAATGTCCCCACTTGAATTCCAAGTTTTTAGTGAGAATTTTCATTCATCATGTTTGAAAGTAAATTTTGACAGCCTGTGGTGATTTGCCTCATTGAGTAATGGAAATTGACTGCTGGTGGAATACAGAACTGTGCCATTAAATGTACCTGCTGAGTGGAACCGTAAATGAGATTGATGATGTCTGTGCAGTTAACTGGAGTCTTGATTGCCTTTTGCAATTGAAGAAGCTAATAGTGGTAGGGGCTAAGTTTAAAATAAAGGTTTTTAGAACTATTTTTTTTAAAAATTTTTTCTCATCTTTAACTTAATTATAACTTACTGTTTTGGTCATTTGTTTTCTCAAAATGATGTTTTTGGTTTTGATGCAATCATTCTTGCACCGAATGTACATCAGGAGGGACGAGAAAGTGTCCATTGTGTTTCAGAGTACTGCACTGCTAAATGTTCATCATATTTGAAATCCTAATTCATTCAAATATATTCATTAAAAAACTACTGAACAGTAATGATTACCTCAAATGTGACACAACATTTAGGAAAGGCATCAGTGAGAAAACGGCAAGTATGAGAATAGCTATTTATGATAATTCTCCAAATGAATATCCAGCCCAGGATACAGCTCAAGGTCCGCTCTTGCTTCAATCTGCAGATCACAATCTGCCATATGCTTCATCCAAACTAAAACCCCAGCGTATAGATTTTTTTATATTCATGCATGTGCAGCACTGAAGCAGTCTGTTCTCAAATGCAAGAAGACCTGGAACACAATTCAGGCTTGGGTTGATAAGTGGCATCAGACAATTACTATCTCCACAGGAAATTCAATGGCAATACCATTGCTGAATCCCTCACTGTCAACATCCTGGGGGTTACTGTTGACCAGAAACTCAACTGTATTGAACTGGACCAGTTATATAAATACTGTTGCTACCAGAGCAGATCAGAGGCTGGGAACCTTTTGGTAAGTAGCTCACCTGACTCCCCAAAGCCTGGCACCATCTACAAGGCACAAGTCAGAAGCATGGCAGAATGCTTTCCACTTGCCTGGTTATGAATAGCTCTAATAAAACTCAAAAAGCTCAACAGTGTTCAGGGCAAAGCAACCCACTTGATTGACATCCAATCCATCACCTTTAACATATACTTCCCCACTGATGCACAGTGGCAGCAGTATGTGCCATTTGCAAGATGCACTGCAGCAGCTCACCAAGTCTGCTTTGATAGCACCTTCCAAATCTGTGCTCTCTACCACATAGAAGGACAAGGGCAGCAGGATGTGTAGGAATACCACCATTTCCTCTCCAAGCTACACACCAACTTGATTTGAAACTATATGGTTGCTCCTTCACTGTAACTAGGTCAAAATCCTAGAATTATCTCCCTAACAGCAGTATGGGTGTACCTACAACATATGGTTGTAGCAGTTCAAGAAGGCAGCTCATCACCATCTGCTCCAGGGTAATTAGGAATATGCAATAAATCCTGGCCTAGCCAGCAATATCTACAGAGATTGTGGAAAAATAAATAAAACAAAAGATGTTGAATGACCCTTGCTGAAAACACCAGCAGATTATTGGCAGCATGCATCTCGGTATGCTTAGATGTGAAATTACGCCCTCGTGCATACTACTCCATGCAGAATTTGTGACCATGAGCGTAGATGCATTAAAGGGGAAGCTAGATAATCATTCAAGGAAGAAATGAATAGAAGAATATTTTGATGGTGTTAGACAAAACAGGAAGAGGCTCATGTGGAGCATAGAAACTGGTGTGGACTTATTCAGATAAATGATCAGTTTCTGTACTGCAAATGCTATCTAATACAATGCCATTTTCCAAGCAAATTAAAAATATTATGAAACAAGCACGATTGTTCATTTTATGAGTATTCAATTTCTATGAATTGAGCTTCAGAATGCACATAATTGATGAGATTTTTAGTGCCCCCAAGCCCCGTGCACCCTCCAATCACGGTGTATCTTGTGGAGACAGCCCACCATTGGCTCTTCTGGTCCCACCACTGTCAAAGGGTTTTCCCGTTCAGGGTTTGCACCCTCCACTGCCAGGGAACCCATGGCTGGAGCTTTCCATCGACGAGACCGGAAGTTCCCACTGGTGGGATCGGCTGGAAATTTTGCCATTGTTTTGTATATTTTTGAAGGGTATCTTAGTTAAAACCTACAGAACTATGTGCCAGAGATCAAGTAAAACAATCCGTGAAGTCAATAAATGGAAAGGATTTTTAAATGTTTGTATTTATTACTATACATATATAGTATAGATGTTTAAATAGCATAGATAGAAAGATGATTTCGTTTGAAACCTCCCCCCCCCTCCGCCTTGTTATTACTTCCCTCCTGTATGACTGAGACCGTCTACCACAAACACATATGGCAGTTGCATCAATTTCACATGGGCACTCTTCAACCCATCCTTGATGTCCAGTGGCAAGATTGGATCACATACCTCAATCCTACAACAAGCTCTGACGACAAGTATTGAGGTAATTCTTCTGAGAACCCAACTGTGCAGGGTCAGGCATTTAAATAACTATCTTTATTAATGTCACAAGTAGGTTTACATTAACACCACAATGAAGTTACTGTGAAAATCCCCGAGTTTCCACACTTCAGCACCTATTGAGGCACGCTGAGGGAGAATTTATTGTGGCCAATGCACCTAACCAGCACGTGTTTCAGACTGTGAGAAGAAACCAGAGCACCTGGAGGAAACCCACGCAGACATGGGGAGAAAGTGCAGTTTCCGTACAGACAAGCCAGGAATTGAACCTGGGTCCCTAGCACTGTGAGGCAGCACTGCTAACCACTGTGCCGCCATGCCGCCCAGATTAGATTTAATTAGAATGAAGGACCATTGCATTCCCAGACAGCTGCTGTATGGAGAGCTAGCATCTGGCAACAGAAACCGGGTCAGCTGCATATGCGCTACAAAGATGTACTTAAGAGAAGTCTGAAGAGGTTCTGCACCAATCTTAATGAGCTGATGAATTAACATGAAAAGGGACTCGCTGGAGAGCCCTGAATCCTCGTGCTTCTGTCACTTTTGAAAAGGATCAACATCATTGTCTTATTGCAGCCTGTGAACAACATCATGAAGCTACATCTGTACATGTCAAATTATGAGCTCCAATGCCCCAAATGTTTCTGACTCTTTGTCCCCAGACTGGGATTACATAACCATCTCCATTTTTATTGTTGATGGGTCTGCACATCCATCGTCTTCGTTGAACCCAAAGGACTACCATCAACATATATGACATATAATTGGGAGCAGGAGATGTCTTGTGATTGGTGCAGTCTTCTGAGAGGAAACCAAGGCAAATTCGGCTTGTCCACTTTTTCAGGTTAAACCATTAGGTGGAGGATGATCAGGAAAGGCAGCTCAAGATTTTTTTCTGAGCTGCTTCGAAATTAGCATTACAGAACACTCTAGCTGCATGTTGAAGATTACTGGTATCAGTAAAACTGAGGATATACTCCCTTCACCTGTATTTAAATATTATTTGCTGGCTGGTTACCGAAGAATAAAAGAAAAATGTAGAGACAAACTGTTTTATAGTTCTGGACTTTGGCTATATCTTAATCCAATGGTCCACTAATGTAATGTTGCATCAAAACAAGACACATTTTTGAGAATGGAATGGATTAATCATCCTTGTTGATGTTAATCATCTATCTGCATGACATATCAATAAGGATAAACTTAATGCAAACAATTTGCAAAATGCTAAGCCAAGTGAGGTGAAGCAAAATGTTTGGAAAAAAGTCTCAAAGATTCTTAGCCATAGGGAAAACCGCATACCATGTTGTAAAGATATACATATATAAATAACGTTTAAAAATAGAGTACCATGAGTGAATCCTTCAGAGATAAACAATTATCACTTTCTTCATGGGACATTGTATATCTGGTGTGCCTCAGATCAGTCTGCCAGCTTTTGATAAATCCTTCAGTCAGAACTGGTTTTGCTATTTTCGTGAGGAAGTTTTTAACTAAGTGTCAATATGTAAAATAAAAATATTACATAAAATAATTAAACAGCCCTAAATATCATTGTTGAATATTATTTTTGTCAGTTTACAAAATGCCCTATTTTTCAACCATTTTTTAGAACTCCAATGACCTAAGAGTTTACAGCAAAGCAACCTCATTAATTTGGCACATCTAAAATGATTTGCATTGGGTTATCCTTATTTATATATAATAACAAAGAATTATAAACAAGACTGATCCATTCATTCATCATTCAACACAAGCCAACTTTATTTAAAATTACATCAATTGTAATTTTCCTTCTTAATGTGCAATATCTCATTTCCAGTATGACATCATGACAGCTAATTACATCAAGTGTGTAGCATCCTGGATACTGGAAGAAGCTGACGGTGACATAGTGGTTAGCACTGCTGCCTCACGCTACCAGGGGTTCGGGTTCAATTCTGGCCTGGGGTCATTGTGTGGAGTCTGCAGTTCTCCCCCCTGTCTACATGGGTTTCCTTGAGGTGCTCCGGTTTCCTCCTACAGTCTGAAAAACACGCTGGTTAGGTGCATTGGCCATGCAAAATTCTCCCTCAGTGTACCTGAACAGATGTCGGAGTGTGGTGACTCGGGGATTTTCACAGTAACCTCATTGCAGTGTTAATGTAAGCCTACTTGTGACACTAATAAATAAACGTTAAAACTTTAAAAACTTAAACTTTACATTTTAAAAACTTAACATTAAGCAATCCTCTTGCACTGATAGGAAATGACAAAAGTCAGAAAAGAAAGAAAAGGCACAATCTGAAGAAAAAGATTAGTAGTTAACATCTAAGCTGACATGAGATAATGCTTTCAAAAGTGATGAGCGATGGTAGAGTTCATTCCAAACAGCCTCAGTTGGAGATGCGAGTTGGCAAGGACCTTTAGTCCCTGCTGCAGCATCTTTCTTTTCAAACGAGAAGCAAAAAAATAAATAAAAGTATAAGTTCTCCCAAGTCAGTTGGTAGCTACCTCCACAGAATGATGAGTAGGGAAACCATGGAGACAAGTGGAGAGGCACAGAGATGACAGTTGACAAAAATTGTTGGAGACACACAAAAAGAAAGTGGAAGATAGGCTATAGGAAATATAACACTATTTAGAAAAAAAAGTAAGCCAGAAAGAGTTTCTAATTACTGTCTGTAGGCATGACTGATCAATGATTTGCCTAGAAAAAATTGTATTGGCAGACTAGCATCTGTTTTAATAACAATTGTTTTGTAGAAAATAAGGAAACGGTGTTGGACTTGGCATTCCCAAGTGGAAATCGGGTAATAGGACTCGAAGAACTCCAAACCAGTTGAGGACATTCTAGCTCTCTTGTTTGTTGGTGTTTCGAATCACTAAAGAACAAATAACTTTGCTATCAATTTTCATCCCCACATAAGGTTTATAAGGAAGCGGTGTCCTTTAAATTAAAGCAATCAATTATTACTGCATGAAGCACAGATTATGTAATTAGCCTGCTGACCTGGTGGTTATGTTCAGGGAAAAGAATTCCTGCAAATTAAAAAAAAGGTAAGCCGAATGTTCAGTGCTCTGTCATGAGTATGATTTGCTTTGCAAATTCTGTAAGAGAATGGGGGTGTATTTTTACTTCCTAAGAGTCTTACCCATTTCCTTGGCAATGTAAAAAGGTGTATTTCACCTTGTTACAGGATGAGCAGAATTAGGACGCTACCTGGGTAAACATAAGAACATAAGAACATAAGAAATAGGAGCAGGAGTAGGCCATCTAGCCCTTCGAGCCTGCCCCGCCATTCAATAAGATCATGGCTGATCTGTTGTGGCTCAGTTCCACTTTCCCGCCCTCTCCCCATAACCCTTAATCCCCTCTCTTATCAAGAACCCATCAACCCGCTTCTTAAAAATATTTAGCGAGGCAGCCTCCACCATTTCAACGGGCAGAGAATTCCAGAGATTCACCACCCTTTGAGTGAAGAAGTTCCTCCTCAACTCCGTTCTAAACCGCCTCCCCTTTATCTTGAGGCTGTGCCCCCTAGTCCTACTGTCTTTTTTGAGCGGGAAGAGTCTCTCCACCTCTATCCTATCCATCCCATTCATCATCATATACGTCTCAATGAGATCTCCCCTCATTCTTCTAAACTCTAACGAGTACAAGCCTAGTTTATTCAGCCTCTCCTCATAGCTCAATCCCCTCAACTCCGGTATCAGCCTAGTAAACCTCCTCTGCACTCCCTCCAGGGCCAAAATATCCTTGCGCAGGTGCGGCGCCCAAAACTGCACACAGTACTCCAGCTGCGGCCTCACCAATGCCCTATACAGCTGCAGCAAGACCTCCCTACTTTTATATTCAATCCCCTTCGCTATGAAGGCCAGGATCCCATTCGCCTTCCTGACCACCTGCTGCACCTGCAAGCTGGGTTTTTGCGACTCATGCACAAGGACCCCGAGGTCCCTCTGCACCGTCGCCTGCTGCAGTTTTTCGCCACGTAAGTAATAGTCCTTCCTACCATTCTTCCTACCAAAGTGGACCACCTCACACTTGCCAACATTAAATTCCATTTGCCATTTCCTGGCCCATTCGCCCAGCCTATCTAGATCCTTCTGCAGACTCTCCACACCCTCCGCACAATTTGCCTTTCCCCCAGTCTTGGTGTCATCAGCAAATTTCGACACCCTGCACTCGGTTCCCTCCTCCAGATCATCTATATAAATGGTAAATAGCTGAGGCCCCAGCACCGACCCCTGGGGCACCCCACTAGTCACCAACCGCCAATCCGAATAGCACCCATTGACCCCCACTCTCTGCCTCCTATTTGACAACCAATCCTCTATCCACGCTAACACCCTACCCCCAACTCCATGTCCCCTGACCTTCTGCAATAACCTCTTGTGAGGTACCTTGTCAAACGCCTTCTGAAAATCCAGAAAGACCACATCCACCGGCTCTCCTCTATCCACTGCCCTAGACACATCCTCATAGAACTCCAGTAAATTTGTCAGACACGACTTCCCTTTAATGAAACCGTGTTGCGTCCGCCCTATCAAGCAATTCCCTTCAAGATGCCTCGCAATTTTCTCCTTAATGACGGATTCTAACATTTTACCTACCACAGACGTTAAACTAACCGGCCTATAATTCCCCGCCTTTTGCCTGGCACCCTTCTTAAACAACGGCGTAACATTAGCCGTTTTCCAATCTTCCGGCACTTCCCCGGAATCCAGCGACGTCTGGAAAATAACCACCAAGGCATCCGCTATAACCTCCGCCATTTCTTTCAGAACCCTCGGATGCATTCCATCCGGTCCTGGGGACTTGTCCACAATCAGCCCCTCCAGTCTGTCGAGCACCACCTCTCTGGTAACAGTAATGTCATTAAGACCCTCCATTCCTACCACCTTTCCATCGCTAACACCCGGCAAATTATTCACATCCTCCTCCGTGAAGACAGAAACAAAAAAGTTATTCAAGACCTTAGCCATATCCCCATCCCCTACCACTAGCTCCCCTTTCTCATCCTCTAAAGGACCAACGTTCACCCTAGCCAGCCTCTTCCTTTTTATATATTTATAAAAACTCTTGCTATCCTTTTTTATATTAAGTGCTAGCCCAGCCTCATAGCTTCTCCTACCCTCCTTTATCAACTTCTTTGTCAATCTTTGTTGACATTTAAACCTTTCCCAATCCTCTTCTCGCCCACTGCTCTTAGCTACTCTAAATTCCTCCGCTTTTAATTTAACACTTTCCTTCACCTCCTTCGTTATCCACGGCTTATTACCTCTCTTCCTACTGTCCTTTTTAACCATCGGAATAAATTTCTGCTGAGCACCAAGAAAGATCTCCTTAAAGATCCTCCACTGCTCCTCAGCAGACCTACCTTCCAATGCACTCCCCCAGTCCACATTCGCCAATTCTTCTCTCATCCTACCATACTCCCCTCTATTCAAACAAAGGACGCGTGTCCGGGAACCCACTTTCTCCTCCTCCATCTGCACCAGAAACTCCACCATACAATGATCACTCTCTCCAAGAGGATCCTTCACCGCAAGGTCCCTAATTCTACCCGCCTCATTACATAGCACCAGATCCAAGATAGCTCGCTCCCTCGTCGGCTCCAACACACACTGTTCAAGGAAATTATCCCGGCAGCATTCCAAGAACTCCTCGAGCCCACCTCGTCCAACATGGGTCGACCAATCAATATGCAGATTGAAATCTCCCATAACTACTGCCGTCCCATTCCTGCACGCCGCACTTATTTGCGTGTTAACAGCCCGCCCCACCTCCAGATCATTACTCGGGGGCCTATAGACGACACCCACCAGCGTCTTCCTCCCTTTGCTGTTCCTAATCTCCACCCACAACGATTCTACGTTCTGCTCTTTGGCTCCGATATCATCCCTTGCTACCACCTTGATACTATCCTTAATCAGCAGAGCTACGCCACCCCCTCTTTCCTCCTGCCTATCCTTCCTAAACACTTGATAGCCCTGTACATTCATCTCCCAGTCCCTGTCACCTTGCAGCCACGTCTCTGTAATGGCCACCAGATCGTATCCATTTGTGTCGATCTGCGCCACCAGCTCATCCACTTTATTCCGAATGCTTCGTGCATTCAGATAAAGCGCTTTCATCCCAGCCTTCACCTGGACCCTATTTGCCGTAACGCCACCAATTGGGACATCCTTGGCCTCTTCCCTTACCTGTACCCTATCCTTAACTTTAGACCTCGTAGCGTCACCTACCCTCGCACCCTCCCCCCCCCCCCCAATTAGTTTAAAGCCCTGTCTACAGTCCTCTTTACTCGATTCGCCAACACTCTGGTCCCAGCACGATTCAGACCAACCCCATCCCGTCCGAACAAGTCCCACCTACCCCAATACTGGTGCCAATGCCCCATAAATTCGAACCCATTCCTCCCACACCAATCCCTGAGCCACCCATTCACTTCCTTTATCCTGTCAACCCTACGCCCGTCTGCACTCAGTTCAGGCAGTAGCCCAGAGACGACCACCTTCAGCATTTTCTAAAGCAGCTTTAAAATGAAATATCTACTTTTTAGATAAAATTAGATGAAGTACATGTTTCTTTCAATAAAATAGCTTGTAATGCGTTACCTCTTTCCCTACTCTGTTGAAGCCCACATTCATACCTTATAGTTGTTCACTGTATTCGTTCAGTGATTGCAACTTTTCTTATGTCTAGTTCTTCATTCGCTGTAATACTATCAGTGCATGTATTTTCATAAAAATATGCCTTGAGATTGAATTGGCAAGAACTATAATGTGTCTCCCTTCTGGGCTAATAAAACCTGGAAAAAGAATCTTTAATCATGATCAGCAATATGAAGCAAAGATATATTTGAGACATCCTGGAACAATCCCAGCAGCATAATGTAATTATGTCTTGGAACAATTACCTAAGTAGATAACAAAATGCAGGATACTGTGAGACAGAATGTATGCTGTCAGGTAGTTTTGAGAAGCTTTGGCAGGCCTTCCCCCCTGCCCCCGCCCACCAAATGAAAAGTACCCCATCCAATAAATAACATCTTTTGCAGAAGTTACATTGTTGACAGATCTTGTGCAGACATTCCGTAAAGGAACTGGACCATTGTGCAGTAAAGCATTTATTTCATAGTGTTCCATATAGAAAGAAAGTTTCCTTTGGTTGTCTTTTTTTATTCATTAATGGGATATGGGCCTGCACTTATTGTCCATCTCTAGTTGCCTTTCAACTGAATGACTTGCCATTTCAGACGCCACTTAAGAGTCAGTCACATGCCATGCATCACATAGGCAAACCAGGTAAGGATGGCAATTTTTTTCCATAAAGAACATGAGTGAACTAGATGGGTTTATTGTGGCAGGCGACAATGGTTATCACTAGACTTTAAATTCCAGATCAATATTGAATTCAAATTTGCCGTGGTGGAATTCAAACCCAGATCCCCAGAGCAATATTTTTTATTTGTCTATGAGATGTGGGCGTCGCTGGCTAGGCTAGCATTTATTACCCATCCCGGAGGGCATTTAAGTGTCAATCACATTGCTATGTATCTGGGGTCACATGTAGGCCAGACCAAGTTACGGGCAACATATTTCCTTACCTAAAGGACCTTAGGGAACCAATTGGGTTTTTACGACAATTGACATGGTCGTCACTGGATTTTTAATTCCAGATTTTTATTGAAATTCAAATTTCACTATCTGCCATGGTGAGATTCAAATCCAGATCTCCAGAGCATCACCTTGGGTGTCTGGATTACTAGTCCAGCAGCAATACCACGATACCATTGCCTCCCCTTGTGTCATAAACCTAACAGAAAGATTCCCAATGTTTACCACTTAGAACAAAATTGTATAAGAATATCTAAAGAATGACAGCTTCTGCAAAAACAGAATTCAGAGATATTCTTCCTAGTCTGCTTACAACATTATGGACACATGATGACCAGAGGAACCTTCCCACATGGTACTATATTGTTGAGATATCATTAGGTGGAAATTGCATCATGAAGTAACAAAGGCACTGACATAAAATTCTATCCTTGCTGTTCTAATACAAACATTAATCATTTTCCAATAAATAACCATACTGTTTGAGTAAGAGAGCTTCACACAGGCACAGAGGCAAACATTAAGACAGAGGGGAGGAGGGAGTGTCACAGTGACAATGGAGGAGAATTGCAGAATGCTTTGAAACAAGTGAGATGGGTTGCAAGAAACCAGCTTTGGGAAAGTGTTTCAGAAGAGCAAGAGTATAATAACTATATAAAAGCAAATTACTGCAGATGCTGGAATCTGAAACCAAAAACGAAAATGCTGGAAAATCTCAGAACGCCTGGCAGCATCTGTAAGGAGAGAAAAGAGCTGACGTTTTGGATCCAGATGACCCTTTGTCAAAGCTAAAAGCATATAATGTGGGAAATACTTATACTTCCGGGTGAGGGAATGAAAGATAAGTCATAACCACAGAAACCAGGGGGAAAGACTGCTAATGGATGTCCACAGAGAGAATAAAGGGTGTGAATGGCCAAACAGCAGAGAAGCTAAAGTGAGAGGGTAAGCTCTGACAGATGAAGATGTTGGGGGGGGGGTGGTGAATGGATGGGACAGAGGTAAAATTTAGAAAAGGGGAAGCAGAGGGGGAGAAAAGGGAAGGGGGATAAAGTAGGGGGAAAAAGTTGGAGGGAGGAAGAAAAATAAAGAAAGACAATAAAAAAAAGATAGAGAACAATGAAAAATTTAATCAATTAGAATGAAAATAAAGGGGTAGAGGTAGGGTAGAGCAAATCATCTGAAGTTGTTGAATTCGATGTTGAGACCGGGAGGTCTGAATAACTGTATACTCTGCTTTTGTTGGTAGTGTAGAAAAAAGCAGGGAATGAGCATCTGGAGATAGCGGAACAACATCTTCATGTTGGAATGTATGGTTGGGGATAATCACGGATGTATAGTAGAGAAGAGCAGAGAAGAATTTAAAAATTAGGTAAGGAACTTTAAAATCAACAATTGGAAGAAGGAATTCATGGAGAAATTGCTATGTTAGAGTTTGCGGAAGAAGGCTCAAGTCTTTAACTGCAGAATATGTAGGATAGAAGCAGGAGGAATGGATAAGCAGAGTATTAGAAAAACTTTATTTAGAAATGACCTGTTCAAGCATCAACATCCTTACTGTGTTCTTTTTTGTTTAGAAGCATTTTAGACTATCTTATTCTCTCTCCTGATACCCCATAATCCCCTGTCCACCCCAATGCCACTTCATTTACACCATGTCCTCTCATATCCCACATGACATGTCCATGCTCCCAGTCATCCCCAAGGGTCTCCATGCTCCCATGTACCTCTATAGCCACTCACCCAGTATCTACCACAGGCCATGTGATAAGCAAAATAAAGTTCTAAGAATCTAATACAACTGTCACCCATACACAGTTGACCCAAGAAATTCCATTTATAAAACTCATTCAAGGCTTTTAAATCTCTTCAAGTGACTAATGTCTGTTAGAAACAAACTTTTATTCAGACCCTGCATCAAAGGCAGTGAATCCTTTAATGGACTCTTTAAGCTATCGATCAAACTGTGAACTCAGAACCCCATCCCTAAAATAATTATAGCTTTTGAAACTTGGCCAAGAATTCATATTGGCATAATAACAGCCCTTGAGAAATGTCAATAAAAATCTCCATTAAAGCTGTGGAACAGGTGACCTTTATTGACCAGATGTCAATCAAAGCAGTCCAGTAAACATTTTTTTAAGTCTGACTGCTTTTTCAATTTTAAAGAACAGATACTTGAAAAAACTTCAGTTCATTGCAGCTTTACACACTTTATTTGCCCTTCAGGAGTGTTTAATACTATTGCAGAATCATAACAGCAGTAATTTTGGTTCAAGAGATTTAGGGTGGCCAAAGGATGAGTCTGCAGAAATCTGACCCAAAGTTATAGGTCATCCTGATCTAAGGTCGAGAATGCTAAGGAATCTCACAAACAGCAGTGGAGATAAAAATAGCTCCCTGCTACTAAGTCCCAAATGAACAAACAAATGTACCACATTGTTGTAGACATGGAAAGAAAGATGTTGCCTTTTTTTTAATCCCAAGGTGTGTGGTTAATTTGAATAATCAGCGGCACACTTTGTGTGCTTAAATAAAGGGGATTATTTATTCACATGTTCACTCTGAAAATATAACCCTTTGGCACTCATGTACACATATATACACACACACACTTGCGCGTATATACATATACACATGTATACATACATGAATACACACACGTGCACTTGAGGAAAATACAATTAAAGGGAATAGTGCACTTTACAGGTGATGAACAAATGAATGGTTTGTAAGTCATGTGATTGGCTTGTTTTGGTGCATGCCCGGTGAAGAAAAGATTTTTTTTCACTCTTGGAAGTGTAGATGGGTAAGTTCAATAACCAAAGTTGATTCCCTCGAAGGGATAGATTTTCAGAAGTCACAAAGTTAGCTGCCTGTAGTCTTTATTACTGAGATGTCAGTCTTTTGTACTGTTTGGCTTGAAAAGGAACAGGCTTCAAGACCTTATGATGCTGCCATCTCTAGTTTTAAGATGTAGATGATGTTGCCTTTATTGTTGCTAGTTCTTGCTATGTTCTTTGCAGATTGACTGATTTCTCACTGCTTCTTGGTGCGCCAAGATTTGTTACCTGTGGTCAGATAACAAATGCGTAATGCAACTGCCTGATCAATACTTCTATTGTCTGCCCAGAGTGATTTGAAATTAGAAGCCATTGCTACGAAGTAGAGGATGAATGGTGACCCATTCAAACTTACTTATAATGAACTGGTTTACTTCCAATTTTCTTTTTAAGATTTGAGCTTGGAGACAGTGAGACTAGCAGTCCAAAGATCTAGAGTTTTGGCTAAATTCTTAGACAATAGGAGGTGTGAATTCCACAAATTGGTTTGTTGTGGTATGTCCATTGAAGAAGACATCCCTCCTCCATTATCATTTCATGAATTATGCAGAGATTTGAGGTCATTCTAAGGCTGTGCAGAAATTGCAAAAATTACCTGACTCTTAACAGCCTTACAATGTCCATTTCAGAAAGAAAAGACAGTTCCAAAAATTCTACACTGAACACAACCTATGTTTAAAGTGATGATAATGACATGCCTTTACTGGGTGGAACAAGATGAACTTGGATTCATTTGATTCGTTATTCTCCAGGCTTGTTTCTCAGCTGTATGGATGTTCATAGCTCTGCTGCTCATTCTGGCTTTTAACACATGCACTTAAAACTTTTCACCCTTAAAATACAGATCTAAGGTGAGCTCACATATTTCTATATTTTCTGGAGTACGATTTGTCATAAGCATCCACCCAAAATGCAAATTGCTTTTGACACCAACAAGCAGAACCATACCATACAATTAATTTTAATATTTATTGAAACAACAGTAAGAAAAAATGGCTTGAAACCAGTCATTGAAAAAATTAGGGAGTAAAAATAATTTGTTGCCTTTAAAGCCAAGCTCCCAATTGCTGTGAGTTTACATTAATAGAACTTTTTACTAGGTTGAAGGTGCTATATAAATGCGGGTAGTTTTTGTTAACAAAAAATATTCATTTCAGTGTAAATATGGTAATTATCTGAAATTTCTCATTTTGAAAACAAATAAACTGTTCCTTGTGAGACACATGGTGGGAATTTGATTGTATATGGTACAGGTTGTATGCTGTCATTGAGTTCCCTGTTCCTGGTTCTGTGCCAGCTTGGCAAAAGATCGAACCAGTGAACATGTTCGATGTGTGCAGACAGTGTAAATGACAGACAACCCCTCTGTTGATGATTTTACACACGAACTGCAGCAAAAGTGTTTATTTTTGTCTCTTGGTGCTCATTTTTGGAAAAATGTAAATTTGCATTGAGAAAGCATCCACTGTCCGTGAATAAGAGAAGGTTTGCTCTGGTTGACACTAGAACATATCCAAAAACATGGGTCAGAAATTTTTGGCTGCTGGCTATGACCGTAAGATCAAGTGCTGGTGTCTCTTCACCTTCAGTGTCTTGTATCTGTTCTCTAATGATGGGTAACGCTCCAGTTCTTAGGTACCTGAAATGAAGAAGGAGACAGTTGTGGTAAGGGGTAAAGAGAAATTAAGAAATGTGGCCTTACATCAGCTGCAGTTTGAGAGTCAGATGAGATTGATGGTTGAGGGAAGAGTGGGATGAGAAGAGGAGGATTAGGTATGTAAATGCCCTCAGTTCAATCCCTCCAGCCCCTTTCCCATGATGGGACTGGCTCTTCACTCCCTCACCTGTTCAGCAATTGCTGAAAACATCACAGCCCTGATTGACTGACTTTTGAACAAACTCCCACCATGCTTTACAACCATAACGCACCTCCCCTTTAAGAGGTGTGGGATGCCTTTAAGTAATACTAATGACTTATGATATTGGGCCCTCTCCTGATGTATGGGGCTATTGAAAGCAGGAGAACCAACCATAGAATCCTGACGGTGAAGGAGGCAATTCGGCTCATCAAGTCTGAACTGTCTCTCTGAAAGAGCATCTCACCCAAGCCCACCTCCCTGTCCCCATAACCCTGGCCAATCCACTTAATACGCACATCTTTGGACTGTGGTGGCTTACCAGAACACCTGGAGAAATCCGTGCAGATGCAGGGAGAACATGCAAACTTCACAGTCACCCAACGCCAGCATCGAACCCGGATTCCTGGCACTGAAGCAGCAATGCTAACCACAGTGCCACTGTGCCTTACCGGATGCATGTGGCAATCGTTTAACAGAGCGGGCAGCATCAATTTAGTGTGCTGCTCGTAATGCAATGAGTAGACATGGGTTATTCATGTAAGGTTATTGCCATACCCATTTTCAGGTGTTCCCCAATTTCTCCCTGTTTTTCAAGCAATATTCAGGAAAGCTGATCATAAGTCACCCCCTAGGGAGCTCTCCAATGATCACTGTTGAAACTGCTATTTGAGCTTTGTTATAAGCCCATCATTTAATTGCTGTTCCTACAAGTATCTCTAACTTATAACATTTATAAACAGGAGTCTTTGCTTATCTGGTATTTTCAGGTGTTAAGCAGAATTGTCTATAAGCACATTTAATGAAATATTGAACACAGTGACTCAAATTGGAGTCTTACATTGAAAAAAATCAATCTGTAGCACAGGAAGCAAAGTATTTTTGCTTCAAGACACTTGGATGAAAAAATTAAGTTTATACTTTGGGATGTTACAGAGATACTATGGAACAATAAGGAAATCTTGCTGGGATACAAGCGAGATCGGTGATGTCACTGATTACCAAAAGCAACAAATTCAACTCTGTTTGGAGGGGAAATTGTCTTATAATTGCTTTTACATGGGTGTCACACTGTGAAAAACTGCCCTTTGTCATCACTTGTGAAGAGGAGAAAGCTATAGTCATACAGATAATACAATGGGAGGCATCAAGGGTCTAAATAAATGAGCAACCTACAATTCTGCTACAACTGTCTTAATAGTTTCTCATTTTAAGAAAAATGGTGTCCCTTTCATGCTGTCTGACATAAACTGTCAAAATTCAAATTGGCACATTATGCCCCATTATTGTCTGAACAGAGCCACATACAATCTACCGACAGCTTATTTATAACCGCGTTATAGATGTCAGTGCAGGATGGGATGAAAAATATCAAATGGAAGGGTTTTTTTGTCTCGCTGATGTACAAAAGCTATGGTGTGAAAGAAAGGCAAGGCCAATGAGATTAATGATGACCTTCCACCCTGCCAAACCTTACATGGGTGAGTGCATCATTAGATGGATTTAAATTGGCATTCTTAGATATGTGTGGAAGAAATGGAACGTATTTTGTAAATGCCCCCTGTGAGAAAACATATTGTAGATGGTATAAGTAAGATGCTGTTCCTGACTATTTGAGGTATTGCAACAAATTCTTCTGTCTGACTATCCAGGCAACCCATTTAAAATAGATTTTATTTCTTGCTAAACTTCTTGTCCGACTGGTCTCCAATTTTTTACAGCTAAGTAAAAAGTTTAGTTGTGATCACTTGTTGAACTGACATTTTGGGGTTTATTTTCCTTATTGCCAAAGGTTAGCCTTGAAAGAAAGTAACTCAAAACTGACTTCATTCTACAATGCATCAACAGTGACTCATCTCCAATATGGGTAAATTTTGTCTAAAATACTTCATGCATGGAAATCTTTAGTTGCTGTCAGTTCAGGGAATGAAGAACTTGTAAAGCAAGCCTGTGCCTAAACCAGTCATATTTTGCAGGACTAAATGACCAGATGTCCCAGATGGTGGGATTATCAGTGTTAGTGACTTTTGTTAAATGTTTTCAGAGCAAGTGTATGTCTTACTTTTAATGTTTCTTCATATCAAAACAAATTTTAACTTTAAAGTTAATGATAACTGTGATTTTTCTACAGCTTTATGTATTTGAATCTAATCATTTTCTGTCTTTCTGTAACAAGAAAAATGCCTCATGATTTCAGTCATTTATTTTAGTGAAAAGCAATAAATAGCGGATGGCTACTTAATGATCATACACATTTGCAATATCCATTTAGCCTTTCAAAATTGATGGATTTTTAGCTATCTATTTTCTCTATTCCTTCAACCCATCCCCCTCCCATTGAAGTCATTAGCTTGAAACCTAGACAATGAAATTGCAGGATTGCACTTCAAAAATTTGAATTGCTAGACTTGACTATCAGTTTTAAGTAACAATGGGCTGTAACTTCCAAGGTCAAAGACGTATCTGAGGGGGTGCTGGGGAACCCCACTGGAGGATCCCAGGTAAGGTTTGTATGGCAATTGCCGAGGAAGTGCAAACCTCTGGGCAATTTCCCTGCAATGGGAACCGCTCCAAAATGTGATTTAAATTGTAAATTTTGGATAATTCTGACTGTGTTACACTAATAATTACCAAGAAACAATTAGAAGAGTTAAAGGGAAGTAAGTCTGCCTACTAAACAATTGACCTGTCCATCCTCATGCTGGCTTGGCAAGTATCCACACCATATTGAGATAATCACAGCTGAGTTGAGTTGATTATGTAGCCAGAATGCCTTACACTCCCTTTACAAACCAAATCTCCAATGGAGAGTTTGAATCTGAGTTGGTGGTCTCTCATGGTGGTCAAAGGCAGCATTAGATGGCCACTCTGAAGACTTCATTCGGGAGTTTTGATACTGACTTCCAAATCCTGGGAGAAGATCGTCCAGAATTGCTGCACCCAGTGTAACCAAATAAAAAAATGGTGCAGCCTCATTCAAAAGTGGACGCACTTCAGAGACGAGAGAGAAAAGGCAAGGAGAAGAAATTCCAGGCCACCAACTTGTCCAAGACTCAACTGTCTTCAGTACCCTGTCCTATTTGCAGCCAAATCTTCTGGACACAGGCCAACCTTACCAGTCACCCACATTCCCACCCGAACCCTAACAAATATCCCGGGATAATGAATATGGATGCTCACTTTCACCTCGCAAGACGAACAAGAAGTAATATCATAACTGCACAATGACTAATTGCGATTTCTAGGGCTGTATTTTCTTAAAGCATTTTGATGAAGTTTCATGCCAGTCTTTTTATTACTCTTTTAAAATTTAGCTGACTGTGTTATTCATTACGTGCAACAGTGATGGTGCAATCCATTTAGTGTCCCCAGCAGGAAATGGTGTGCCAACACTCTATGTAATAAACATTGCCCAGCTTTTCACCTCGTTCAACATGTTAAGTACTCGATGCAAATCCAGTTGCCCTATTCTGTGTCTCTGGACAGTAATTGAAAGTTCAGGCAAAGAACCTTCCAACTGACATTTTAATACTACAGTACTACATTTATGATATGCTTTGTAGTGGGATGTATGATTTCTCTATTGGCCCTTGTTGTGAGGAGTGTTAGATATATAAAGTGCTATCTTGCATTGATGGAAATCAGTTCCAGTAGTTACTCAGATCCAAGTGACCAAGACAGAATTATACATTTGTGTCAAGAGTGATTTGACTCTTGATTGATATTTCAGCACTGAGGAGGGCTTCAGTGGAACGGATGATTTATCTGGAGGCCATAACTCTGCTGTTACATGTCACTAATGTATGTGAAATATAGAGACAAAATAACTCCTGGAATTTTCTTTAGAGTCACACAGTACATGTGATAACACAACCTGCTGAGAAACTTCAGATAGCTGTATGCATGCTATTTAAAACCCAATTGTCAAGAGACATTCGCCAGAATGCAACACACTTGGTGGGTTTTATAAAGCTGAACAAAAATAATATTGCCTTCTTATCACCATCCCCATCAATTTTGCACAATTGGTACACTACAAAGCGTGTCAAGAAGGTAATGTTTTCATTAGGTGGTGATGGGGGGGTTGGGGGGAGGGGGAAATCAGATGACTGATTACATAAATTCCTTGTTTTAAAGTAACCACTAGTTTTTGCCATATGTGCCATAACTAAACCAACATTGTGGTGTCTTTCCACTTGATAGTATTTTGCCTCCAACTATCAGTCACAGAGAACTAATAGAACTTAGCTTTCAGGCTTTCAAACAGCTAGCATTTTTACTTAACATTGGGTGATGATGCATTGTGTTTCCCCATTGCTGGATAACAGACTGTTCTTTTCAGTCATTGCCTCAGCAAAGGTCCAGACAGAATCTTTAGAATAATTGCTTTCTGACATCCTGTAAAGCATGAACATATAAACCCACAGTCCATTTTTGTGGTTTAATTAAAATGTGTAACTACTAGCTGAAATCATTTTACCCATGCATTTGTCAGATTTTGTGTTTATAAGGCTGCTTAACCTGTGATAAATCCAGTTTTGGGTTTAGATATATTGACTAAATTATAGATTTTTTTTCTTTTTTTCCAATCCCCCAACATGCCACTCCCTCCCCATCCCTCCGCCCGCCCTGCCGTCCACTCCACATCTTAATAAATCTTGCACCTTGCTGTGTTTGCATTTGAGACCTCCAAGGTATGCTGTTAGCTATACAAAATAGACAGCTCAGCAAGTTTATTTTTTTCTTATTCCAGATAGCTTAAACAAAATATGCATTATTCCACTTTCTGGCAATTGCAATGATTTATTGTATTATTACACTGAAACCAGCTGACCAATACACCAATAAAATGCATGTGAGATTTCAAGCTAGGATAAAAAATATATTTAAAAGCGATCAGCAGAAAATGACTTGCTGTGGGCAACCAGCTTGCAACACAGACTGTCTAGACAGTATCAGTAATGAGGCATTAATGAGAAATGAAATAAAAGAAACCACGGTGGGAATTTTAACCTAAAAATTGAGAATGTTTGGATTTGGTCGGGGATACAAGTCTGAGAAATCTGTTTTCCAACCTGAACCATTTCACAGGCCTATGATCATCTCCCAGCCCCTCAACCATGTGATTTCTGCACTCCCCTGACCCCAAACTATGGGCCACTTCCACTTTCCGCTTTGAGGCTTCAGAGCAGCCCCCCCCACACACACACAACCAGCATCATGTTCTACCCACATTAATCAACATCCACCTTCCTTGTGGCACGGTGACACAGTGGTTAGCACTGTTGCCTCACAGTGCCAGGGACTCAGGTTCGATTCCTGCCTTGGGTCACAGTGTGGAGTTTGCGAATTCTCCCTGTGTCTGCGTAGGTCTCCTCTGGATGTTCCAGTTTCCTCCCACAGTCCAAAAGACAGGCTGGTTAGGTACATTGACCTGAGCAGGCGCCGGAGAGTGGCAACTAGGGGAATTTCACAATAACTTCATTGCAATGTAAATGTAAGCCTTACTTGTGACTAATAGATAATTTTTTTTTTGTCTGACCACAAATTCTGTAATTCCCACCCCTGTCCTGTGGTCATCAACTTCTTGCCCCCTCTTGCATCCTGCCCCTTCTTCCTCCTGGTTGAATATCTCAAATTGAACCCTGTAACCCCTCTGCAATCAGCACCCCCACCCTAATCCCAGCCTCGATGGAGCTGCTTCTGTGAGTTTTCCCCACTGGCATCCAGCTGGTTGAAGTGCAATCTTGTCCAGCTGGCCTCAGCGCATTGGACCAGACAGTGAGGAATTGCAAACTGCAGGTTCCTTTCGATTTTCTAACCAACCACGTTTCTGTGGTTCTGGTAAGCAAAACTCCCCCATGTGTTATGCCTTCTTTTTCCATTGTACTGAGCAGATAATATTAACATTCCATTGTTAATTTGTTTGGTGTCATTAATCTGCTATGTTGGGACGGCACACTGGTTAGCACTGCTGCCACACAGTGCCAGGGACCCAGGTTCAATTCTGGCCTTGGATGACTGTGTGGAGTTTGCACCTTCTCCCCATGGCTGCGTGGTTTCCTTTGGGTGCTCTGGTTTCCTCCCAGACTTCAAAGAAGTGCAGTTTACACAGATTGCCCCTTATTATCCCAAGGTATATAGGTCAGGGAGATTAGCAGACTAAACATGTAGGATTATAGCCGGGGTAGGATTCTCAGTTAGGGAGTCGGTGCAGTCTTGATGGGCCAAATGGCCTCCTTCTGCATTGTAGGGATTCTGTGGTCCACATTGGTTTCCATAATTAGGTGTTTTGCAGTAGCAGGATTTACCTATGCAATTTTGGTTCATGTCATAGATTGTTGCATTTCTATCATGTACATTTTTTAGGAATGTGTTCTTCCCTTCATTGTGCCAAGGCCAAAGTAAGTTTAGCAGCGACATCTGTATGTTTCTGTCTGCAGATAATTCAGCTATCAGTTCAGAATTTTATTACTAGGAAGGGTGCCATTAAGGAAGAATAAAATAATTATCGAATCTAATTATTGGATTTGTCCACAAATGAGTTGAGCTGAAATACAAGAAAAGAGTATAACAACATCACAGTAAAGATTCTTTGACGTTCATGTGAGATTTCCCACTTAATTATTTACTGGTACCATGAGCAGAATTTTTTTCTTTGGTTGGTGACAAGATGTTGAGATCAAATGTGAGTCCCAACACTGCACCCACACTGTGTAAGGAGTAGTATTGCAACATTGAGTTTTGTTAGGTTGACCAGTTACGCTTTAACAGCCAATGTATGGGTCTGTATGGAACTCACCAGGGTCACCAAGGTGAGAGCTGGAAAGCCTTGAAAATGAAACTGTAAAGCTGCTTGTCTGACTATGGAAAAGACTTATGCTCACAGAACTTACTCTGAAAACATACTTTGTAGGTAATTTCTGGCATTTGGATGTCTATTTTGATCTGCGCTTCCTTGCTCTGAGCTTTCACTGCAGTGGGGAACAGCTGTGACTTGGATCTCAGGTCCAACTTTATTTTATTTTCTTCATTTGTCTGTACCTGACTTGACCTCAAATTTGCCACTTTAATTCATTTTTTTCTCTTCAATCCCTGTGCTGCCATTTACACTGATCTCCAGTCTGCTTGGTAAGGACAGCTGCTTTGCTTGCTGTGATCCTAGATGGGAATGATTTAATAAACATTTGAGTAAATTATGAAAAATATAGGAAATGGAGTATCCAAAGCACTGAGTGTCTTTTTGTTTTAGATCAATAAACAACTCATTATCGATCCAGCTATTTCACCAGCATCAGCAGGATTAGAGTGCTTATTGTGACATTCAGTTTAATGTTCTCAGCACACACTTTGGTGGTACTGTCACATAAGATTATGTTACCTTAAACTTGAACGTTCAAATAAAAATTGAACCAGATATTATCTTGAAAGACTTGCATGTATTCTGTGTACATCCATGTGTACTCAGCCGATGACTTTCTGGGACTAGCTAATGGAATGCAGATTTCTTCATAGAGTCACAGAGGTTTACAGCATGGAAAAAGGCCCTTCGGCCCAACTTGTCCATGCCACCTTTTTTTAAGCCCCTAAGCTAACCTCAATTGCCCACATTTGGCCCATATCCCTTTATACCCATCTTATCCATGTAACTATTTAAATGCTTTTTAAAAAACAAAATTGTATCCACCTCTACTACTACCTCTGACAGCTTGTTCCAGACATTCACCACCCTCTGTGTGAAACAGTTGCCCCTCTGGACTCTTTTGTATCTCCCTCCCCTTCACCTTAAACCTATTCCCTCTAGTTTTAGACTCCCCTACCTTTGGGAAAAGATAATGACTATCTAGCTGATCTGTGTCCCTTATTTTGTAGACCTCTATAAGATCACCCCTCAGTCTCCTAAGCTCCAGAGAAAAAGTTCCAGTCTTTCCAGCCTCTCCTTATAACTCAACCGTCAATTCCCAATAGCATCCTAGTAAATCTCTTTCTGCACTCTTTCTAGTTTAACAATATTCTTGCTACAATAGGGTGACCAGAACTGCACACAGTATTCCATGTGTGGCCTTACCAATATCTTGTACAACTTCAACAAGACATCCCAACTCCTGTATTCAGTGTTCTGACTGATGAAACCAAGAATACCGAATGCCACCTTCACCACTCTATGCAGCTGTGACCCCACTTTCAAGGAGCTGTGAGCATGTACCCCTAGATCTTTTTGTTCTCCCGAATGCCCTACCATTAACTGAGTAAATTAATTGTCATTTTTCACTTTCAGCAACTTACAATGAAAGAAATGAGAATCGCAATATGCATTAGTGTTAGATGGCCTGTTACAACTAAATCTACCCCATTTAGTAAATTCATATTTTATCCAAAATGTTCAGTGTGGCAATGATCCATGTGCCCTAAGGTCATTTGATGCCAATGATATTGCAGTAAGGTTACAAAATAAACTTAAAATATCCAACATGAATTTACAGTGGTATAGATGAAGTTCACCAAACAGTGAAAAATAATGGTAACGGGACTAGGAATGTTAAAAGACAATCTTTAAGTCTTTGTGCCTTAATACGCAGAGCATTTGTAATAAAATGGATTAATTAATTGAGCAAATATATGTAAACAGGTAAACAATAAATGGCCTAATATTCAGTCCTCCCTCTCCCACTCCTATGTTCCCACCACCCCCAGCAGAATTGGGGGTGGCTGTAAGAGTTTATTTGTTGGAAGAAAAATTGCTTTTGCAAAAAGACATGAACGTACAGTTCTTGTAAGTATTTCCTTTGGCATAACAAATTGATCTTCAGAAAATATTTTTATCAATCCAATAGTGAGGCTTCTTTGTTGCATTTGAACAAGGCACTGTCTTTGTTAATGGAGATGGAGAAGAACCAAAACAGATGAGCATCCATTCTGTAATGTGCAACTGCACTGATCTTTTCAGAGTGCAGTGTTGTTGCATCCAGTGTTTCACATGCAAACAAAGGAGGATTACCAAATACTTCTGATGAAGATGATGCCCCTTTTAAGCAGTTCCTGCCTAGCAACTGTCAGCATTTTAAATTTGACTGGATCCTGACTATTCTGTCAATCCTGGTCTATGTTTGCTAGTAATGAATTCATAATGATTGGGGAGAGTTTAAACTGAAGTGGCGGGGGGGTGGGAATCTATGCAAGGAGTCAGAGCAGAGGGAACATGGACAAGAACATAAAACAGAAGTGGGAATAAGAGAAGTGATAGAGAAATTAAGAGTTAGAATTAAACAGTGCCACAGTGGAAAATAATGGTAACGGGACTAGGAATGTTAAAAGGACAAGCCTTAAATCTTTGTACCTTAATACGCAGAGCACTTGCAATAAAATGGATTAATTAATCATGCAAATTTATGTAAATGATATAGTCAGGTTATGGAGATATTATTGCAGGATAACCAAGGAGGGAAACCGAACATACACGGGTCTTCAGTATTTAGGAAGAGACAAATAAGGAAAAGGTGGTAGAGTTGCATTGCTGGTTAAAGAAGAAACTAATGCAATAGTAAGCAAGGATATTAGCTCTGATGATGTGGAATCTGTATGGGTAGAGCTGAGAAACACTAAGGGGCAAAAATTGTTAGTGGGGGTTGTATATAGACTCCCAAACTGTAATGTTGATGTTGGGAATGGCGTTAAACAAGAAATCAGAGATGCTGCAATAAAGGAATGTCTGCAATTGTGGGTCAGTTTAATCTGCATATAGATTGGATAAATCAAATTCGCAACAATACCATAGAGGAGGAATTTCTCGAGTGTAAACTAGATGGTTTTCTGGACCTATACATTGAGAAACCAACAAAAGAATGACCATCCTAGACTAGGTGTGGTGTAATGAAAAAGGAATCATTTGCAATCTAGTTGTGCAAGACCACTTGGGATGAACGACCATAATGTGATCGAATTTCTCATCAAGATGGAGAGTGATGTAGTTGATTCTGAGACTAGGGTCCTGAATCTAAATAAAGGAAACTACGATGGCATAAGACATGAGTCAGCAATGATGAGTTGGGAACATTACTTAAAGGGATGATGGTGGATAGGCAATGACAACCATTGAAAGAGTGCATGGGTGAACTACTGCCATTGTTCATTCCTTTCTGGCGCAGAAAATAAATAAGAGGGAAATAGCCAAACCATGGCTTACAAGGGAAATTAGAGATGGTATTAGATTGAAGGAAGAGGCATTCAAAGATCAATTAAGAAGGGGAAAATAGAGTACAAGAGTAAGCTTGCGGGGAGCACAAAAATTGTGATTGTAAAAGCTTCTATAGGTACGTGAAGAGAAAAAGATTGGTAAATAAAATGTTGGTCCCTCACAATCTCAAATAGGGGGACTTACAATGGGAAACAAAGAAATGGCTGACCAACTGAATGCATACTTTGTGTCCTCATTTGTGAAGACAGAATCAATGTACTAGAAATGTTGGTAAACAGAGTGTTTATTGAGAAGGAAAGCAGTTTGGGCAGCATGGTGGCACAGTGGTTAGCACTGCTGCCTCACAGTACCAGGGGGCCGGGTTCAATTCCAGCCTTGGGCACTGTCTGTGGAGTTTACACTTTCTCCCCGTGTCAGCGTGGTTTTCCTCTGAGTGCTCCAGTGATCTACCACGGTCCAAAGATGTGTGGATTAAGTTGATTGGTCATGCTAAATTGACCTTTGTGTCATAGAGATTAACAGGGTAAATGTGTGGGTTTACGGGAATAGGGCCTGGGTGGGATTGTGTTTGGTACAGTCTCAATGGACTGAATGGCCTCCTCCTATACTGTAGGGATTCAATGAGTATTAGTCAGGAAATGGTGCTGTTCCTATTTTCTATGTTTCTGTACATGAGTATCTGTATGCTTGATATCTAGCTTATCATATTACACATCATTTTTTATACTTCAAGCAATTAGAAAGATAGTATACAAGAGAGAATTCATATCAAGAATCCATTATTTTAAAAGACAAGAAGATTTTCTCTGAAACATTTCCTTAGATGTAACGGGATAATGGGTGGGATTTTATGGCCTCGTTCAACCCGAGTTTGGAAAATTCTGCTCGAGGTCAATGAAGCTTCCCATTGTATGCCCCTCCCTTGCCCCGATTCCCAGGGCAGGCAGGTCAGTAGAAATCCAGCAAATGTGTCATGAGTTGTATACGTTTTCTGTAATATAATCCAGGATATTCTAATGAGGATAAAATGATTTTTAAGCCTCACAACATAGGCCAATGACTTACCAAATTAAAATAATGGTCAAATCTTATTGGTGGCAATCATATTTATTTTTAAATATAAAGTGGAATTTAATACCAACCCTCAACCCCGAACCCCCAGCGTGTGTTTAGTGAGACATTTATGGCATGTAGGCATTTAATTGGTTGGCATTGTGGTTGGTGGCTATCCCAGCTCTGTCCACTTTAACTCTCAGGAAGTTTATGGACTGCCTCAATTTGCTGGTAATAACCCAGCAATGGGTGGGGGCGCTCGTCATATGAGAAGCTCAAAACGCAATCCTGTTGAGGTTGTTTGCAGTTTTGCAACAGTGAGGAACGGAATCCCTACCTTAAAGGCACTACCATCAGGAAAAGGAATCCCATCAAGTCCCAACTCTCCCTTCATTACTGTCAATCCCCCTTCTTGCTCAACCCCACCATACCATTGGTCACCTGTAGCTTGGACCCCTTTATGGTCTTTGGCCATGGCTGGGTGCATTACCTCCTCCTTGGTGATGATGCCAGGCAACGCCCAGTTGCTAGCCTCTGGCTTGCAGCTCTCAAGTCTGAATTTCTGCCTTTAGAACACTTGATCTTAGGGACCCGCCACTGTCTGTTCTGAATGGTATTTAATTCTGCAGGCCTTCCTGAAAGGAGGTGACAAGAGAGACCGTCAATTCCATAGTCAAGACCCTATTGCCTACGTTTGGTGGCGCACATCAAGTCTGTCATTAATGCATATACATGAGCAGTAGATAGTTTATGTTTGAGTCATTTGCTTATATTTGCCCAATGAAATATACAGCTGAAGCAGTATGTGAAACTATATGCTTGACCCACCAGGCCCCAGAGTGCTTGGAACAACATGACTATAAATCTTTCATGCAATGATTTGACAGAGCATTTAAACATTTGAGTAAGTTATGAAAAATATGGGAAATGGAGTACCCAAAGCACTGAGTGTCTTTGTTTTAAATCTATAAACAATTAAAATCTGATATATACACTCAGATCCAGCTATATTATTAGCATTAGAAGGATTATTGTGACATTTATTTTAAAATTCTTTGTCAAGACAGGAACACATTTTGGTGGTACTTCCACATAAATTTTTATTACCTTCAACTCTCTTTTAAAAATAAAAATTGATCCTAATTTTATCTTGAAGGTTTTGCATGATATACACAGAACGTGTGCATATCCATATGTATTCAGTAGGTGACATTCTATGACTTGGTAATGGATGCTTATCGGAGTTAAAGGACAAGATGCTTTCACACTATCAGTTTATCATTGGGAAAGGTGGCAATCTGGTGCCTCACCCCATGCTCGCTCTGACCCACTGATCTCGGTGATGTCCTCATCCCAACAGCAATACTGGTTAAAAGGTTACTGGTTAACTCCTTTAAAGTAGAGAATTTCTGACAAATTTAACAATATTTCATGCATAATTATAATTAAAAATTGAAAAAAAAATGTGGGTTATGCCATAGAAGGTGTGCTCACTTTGCATGGTAAAATTCATAAAATAAAGTAAAATAATAATGGAAGAAATCATCTTTCGCATCAAAGATAAAATGCTGTGAATGAACTCAAGAAAACAAACCACTTCGATCTTTATAAGCTGATCAAACCAGAAATTCTAATTGTGTTGTAATTTATTTGACAATTTACTCTTTTTTAAGTGATTAGAATTCTGTTCTCACCAAGGCAAGTTGTTCTTTTAATTCCACTTACGGTTCTGTGTGCACAGTTCTTATAACCAGCTTTGCAATATATACGTAATTAACTGTCAATTATTATTTAGGATAATTTTTAAAAAAATGCTTTTCCAGAAGTAAAGATGCCAGGGTTTCAAACCCCAAAGCTTTGGTTGCTCATTAAAACAAAACATCAGTCTTGGTTAATTTTGAGTGTATGGAGAAAGGGTAGCACAGTGGTTAGCACTGCTGCCTCACGACATTAGGGACCCGAGTTGGTTCTGACCTCAGGTCACTATCTGTGTGGAGTTTGCATGTTCTCCCTGTGTCTGTGTGAGTTTCCCCTGGGTGCTCCGATTTCTTCCCACATGCCAAAGATATGTGGGTTAGGTTGATTGGCAGTGTCTTTGTCAGTGACTGGGGTCTGGGTGGGATTGTTGTTAGTGGATGCTCAATGGGCTGATATGCCACCTCCTGTAGGGATTCTATCCTAAGATTAGGATGAGTGAGATAGATCATGCTTTGTATGAAGGTACAAAATTGGATTCAACTAGGACAGCACAACCTGGGCATCAGAAGACGAAGATCATTATTGGTACTAGATCATGGCGTGCAATGGCATATTACCAAGAATGTCTAATTACATCTGGCACTTGGACTGTCTGCTTACTATAGGAGCTAGGTAAACCTTTGGAAGGTCTACAAACATAGCAGTAGTTATGATACTTTTAAATTGTTGCTAAAACCTTATTAACTTATGGTTATGCATCATCTTTGTTTTAAACAGTGTCCATGTGGAAAATTGTACTAATTACAAAAGATTGCAATCGCTACTGGACAATATCCCAATTTATTAATAATAAATGCAACCTAAAACAGGAAACAAATGCCAGTATTATTTTGTTTTGTTTCCTGATTGGGTAGTTTGCATAGTTCAGAATTGTGACTGCTATTCTCCCAACTTGGAAAATTTAATCTTGTTAGTAAGTGGTTCTGGTTGATCGAAAATATGGATGGAATAAGGAAATACGTTATTCCCTCCAGTGACAACATTATTTTCTTTGACTCTGCTTTCCAATATCCAGGGGTTGAACAAAAAACAATTACCGTCAATGGCAGCACTGCTGCTGTCATTGCTCTTTTTTTGTTGGACATAAGGTTTTGTTCAGATAAAATAGTTAAGGCTTGAACTCATCCTCTGAGCTACTTCCAACATCCTAAACTTGATTACTTGATGTTTGCTTGATTACATTTGTGACTCAAGATCTCGCATTTCAGTTGAAATGCTGATGGCAGGGAAATAATTGTACTGCTTGTCAAGCCAAAAATGGACAGCATATGAACCAAATCATGTAATACTTTAGTGAGCCAAGTTAAGATAACAGTGTAAGTGACACAGCATATCAATCATTCCTGCATTTAAATTAGTGCTTACTGGAATTATGTCAAGATGAATTTTCAAGTCACTCATTATTGTGTTTACCTTGGGCCTTAATGTATTCAGCTGCATTTCACTGTGCAATGACGCAAGAAAGTTTCTATTTGCCTAATCTTCACAGGATATCTGTTCTGAAATGTTCCCTGGGGGGAAAAATCCTATGTGGATTTAGAAGTCACTTATCAGCTCAATTGGTTAGTTAAAAGGGTGCTGTAACCAGACAACATCTACAGTGCTAGGTCTGCTCCAGTATGATAACAAACCTGTGAAAGATACCTTTCATGAACAGAATGTCTGTTGGTTAGCTTAGTTATTTCAGAAGAAAATGATCATGGGAATCACTGTCAGGATGCTGTAGTTGATGCATGAAAGAGGAATCCAAATTATTTATAGAATAAAGATTTTCATTTATTCCAAACCTATTTGTACTTATTTCATGCAGGATGATTTAAAACAATATAGTTACCACTTTTCAAAATGTGCGCTTATTATCCTCAAACCTGTGAGCTGGGAATGAGTAGAACACCAGGGTGTTCTCCCCACTCAGCTTTCCTCCAGGTTAAAATCCAGGTCTAAATGTCTAATAAGTGCACAAATAAATAAAGGGCTATAAAAGGTATTAGCATAAAAATATCAACTCTGCATCACATAACCTGAGTCACACTAAGGAAAGCATTGCAGTTTTTAAATTTAGAATGTTTAATTGGCAAACAGTGGTAGAGAAAGTGTACACTTATGACTCACAGCACAGTGAGTTTCCTAATTGCTGCCATGTGGAGAGTTTACAGGGTTTTCAAGAGTAGATGTGAGTCAGAAAGGTGTGCAGTACATTTGGGACTGAAACGGTGGAAAAAGACAACATCAAAATCTTAAAATGTTTGCTTTTAAAACCTCACTTGCATGCTCATGCATTGACTTAGACTGGAACATTACCGCTGTTCACACCGGCGGGATTTTCCCATCGCGCTGCAGTGAACAGGGATTTGGCTGGGCACCAAATTCTCCAAACTCGCTACAGCAGGAGTGTGGTATGAATAGCCGGTAAGATCGCGACCCCGGTATTCTGTCTTTGTAATATTACAGTGAGAAACTGGCAAAATCCTGGAGGAATTGTGTTTTTGCCAGATGCTGAGAGAAACTTGCAGGACATCTTGGTCTGCAGTATATTGTACTGTACCTTCTCTACAACTGCATGCAGGTTAATAGAATGAGATTGCGCTAGTTGATTGTTTTTGCAAGCTGTACTTAAAACATGCTGCAGCAAACACCATGCTCGACAGAGGGGATCTTTTGTAAGTTTTAATGAGGGCCATGTAATGTGTGCTGTGCCTGCAATTGAGTGAACAGCAACTGTTAAAATGATGAACTAATGCAGGAAACATGACATTTTCACATACGGCTCTTGATGAGTGGTTTGGGTATAGAAGCATCCAGCAGACATTAAAATGCCACACAAAGGAGGAATGCTGAAAGGGAATGGACCATAAAAAAAAACAGCATTTAAAGTGAAAAGCTGTAGCATACTGCAAAAAAGGTGCTTGCTTTGCAAAACTATTGCTAATAAAATATATTTCATTTTTTTGTGTTGTACTAAGGCACTGTACAAAAGTATGCTTTGACCAAAATGTCCAAATACTGGAAAGCAATTGTTACTTTCCATCTGTTTTGACCAGTCATCACTCATTGTAAGTTTTTAACGTGAACCTTCTCTGAACCAGTCACCCAAATGGTACGAATTTGCCTTGAAGTATGAATAACATTTAATGAATATATAGTTTTACTTCCTATGTAACGACATTGACTGCATTTCAAAAATAGGTTTTAAAGTGCTTTCAAACATCCAGAAATTGTGAAAGGAACTAAATAAATACGAGTTCATTTTTTTTTGTAAATTGAAAAATTAAGAAGTGCGTAGGACTATACAATGTATCATGAGGAAGATAGCACAATTCGATACGGTGGATGTGGGAATCATAGTGTGAAATTATGGTGCAATTTTGTGGGCCCGTTGCTGTGGGCACAAATCCCATTATGGCTGCTAACACTCATGAGAGGGCCATAACGGAATTTGCGATGACGAGATCGGTTTGAGATCTTCCCCACCTCCTCTGGTGACATAATCAGGCGTGAATCTAATTACCATCAATCTAAATATTCCTAAATGGCTTTACACTGTTGCTTCCGGGGTGATCATATCATAGTCATAGAATCGGAAAGTCACTACTGATTTTCAAGAACAGAAACCAGTCATGATGACCATACCATGGATTTGGAGGTGAGTATAGCCGCCAGATGGTGAGGAAAATGGGTGGGCAATTGGCACTGCCAGATATTGGGCAAGGGTGAGGCCTCTGGGGACTCCCATTATGTGTGGGAGGTTGCTGGCTGGCAGTGGTGGGGAAGGAGGTTTGTGGTTGTTTAGCAATGTGAGCGGTTATGCCTGCATTGCAGTGAGGGAAAAAGTTAAGGGGGAAGGGGGGTGACCCTGCATTACTAAGTGGTGGGTGGGGAATTCTGATGTTCCAATGCCAGTAGTGATTGTAGGGAGGGGAGGGGTCAGGTGATTCTGATGCCTCACGGGTGGAGCGGGGAACTCGTTCATTTGGGGGAAAGTTGCCCCTCTGTGACCAAGAGTTGGGGGTGTTTCCCCTTGTCTGCCAGGAGTCCCAATGTCTGGGGATGGGGGGAGGAATCTTTAAGTTGAGATCAAGTCAGAATCTGATACTTGGCCCTTCCTTTGGAAAATTCCACCCTACGTTTGTGGTCACAATCAGTGTGCCGCGAGACGCTGTTAGCATAATAAGGTTTCACGCAGTGTTAAATGGCAGTACATCATGATTTTGTAGACTGAGAAATTTTAGTTTGCATTCGCCTCAGGAAACTGAAAAACAGAGATTTCAATAAATCGCATTCTGAGACTCGTATTTTTAGATTCATCCAGTCAGTGCCTAATGTTTTGTGGCAGCAAATTGGTGCATGAATGTAGTTCCCCTGCTCATAAAAATAGCAAAGCCTGCAAAGCAGAGCATAGTGGAAAATACAACTGCACAAGGTAAAATCAGAAAAAATCCTTTGTTTTCATTTATGTGAAAACACTTTGGAAGAGGGACAAACTTAAATGCTTTACATTGTAAAACAATGTACTGTCTGAATGAATTTCTAACTCCATCAAGCTATCATAGAAATGTTTCTACATGAAAGCAACAATGTTTTCTTTCAAAAAGAACATCTTTGAAAAGTTTGTAATAAACTTATGAGCCTGTATCTTACACTTGCCTAGGTGTAGAATGACATCCTGCAGTGTGTGGAATTGGCAATAATGTCCTGCCTATCACCTTCCCACCCGCCCCACGGGTATTTTAATTGCAGCCGGGGAAATGTCAGGTGACCCACTTGCTAGTAGGCCAATTGAAACACTTAAATGCCCAATTAAGGCCGCCTTCCTGCCACTGCTAGAATTCTTCCTGCAGTGGGAGAGGCCTTGACCAGGCCTCGAGGCATCCAGCAAGGCCATTTGGCATAGTGAATGGATCTGAAGATGAGGATGTGAGATGACTGTTGGTCAGGCACCCCTGTACCCGTTGGAGGCCCCACCCTGAATGTGAATCTTCTCCACATTCCCCCATAATCTTGACCTGTCAATGCGTGCCCCTTGTACCTCACTCAACCCCTCGCTACAATCTGCAAGCCTGACCCTGATGAGACCCCAGGCTCACCTCTCAAGCTGTGCTCGCTGAACACTTAATTCTTTGAGTGCTGCTGGAGCCCCACCAGTGGCCACTGCTTGGGGTGGCACTGCAAGGACAAGAGTTGATGCCCAGACATTTGGTCGGCAGCTCTCTGAAGCAGGGATTTCTCTTGGAAGAAGGCAGAAGACCCCCTTAAAGTCAATTCAGTGTCTGTGAGGTGAGCCGGCCAAGTGCAGGCAGGCTTGCCTCCTACTTTTATGTCAGGACAGGAACACTGCCTTCAATATAAAAGTCAGACAATGATTTTTCACCATCTGGGCTGTTATCATTGGAGTTGCCAGTCAGCTAATCTTTTTTCATTCCGGAAGTCAAGAATTTAAAACGTGTCATTTATGGGGGTGAGAATGGGAGGGGGGAAGCATTGTGTATGTATATATATGTGCGGGGAATAAGGTGACTTCACATAGGCTTCAGTTCCTATTCTGCAGGATGTCCCACCTAGAGAGCTGCCAGTCGCTCCAGTTGGCCAGCAGCTCTTTAGCCACATCAGAGTGGTGGCCAGTGCTAGAATTGCAGGCAGTCCCATAATGCCAAAGGGAGCAGGTAACCAGCTCCAGTTTCACGGTGAAAGGCATCAGGACTGGCTTCTTGAGGACAAGGGGAAGGGTATAAGGGAGGCATGTCTCCGATAGGCACAGAGGGAAACCCCCAAAGGAAGTGGTTCTCCCCCCCCCCCCCCCCCCCATCCCCCCCACCCCAACGTCTTGCCTTATACCAACTAAAGCTGCTGAACTTTTGACATGGTTTGTCTTTCCCTTCACCATAGTGAAATACAGTGGTAGTGGGATGAGGCCCTTAAATGGACATTTGAACTCCTCCGTTTCCCATTAAATTTCAGACAAATTGGGGGCAGGTGGGTAGACAATGGGCAGGCCACCTGCTAAATTTTCTAACAACCCATGACTTCAAACCTACCAACGGCAGAGTGTAAAATCCAGTTCATAAGAAGTGGATTACACCATTCATTCCTTTAGTCTGTTCCACCGTTAAATTAGATCATACTGACCATTGCCTCAATCCTGTGAATTCAACACTGCTTCTCACAACTTGATACCCTAAAAAAGGCAGGCCCGTTGTGCCTGTAATTGGGGCAGTAGCAAAGGGAAAAGGCCTCCTTTTGTTTTGCAGCTGATTTCGCTCAACCAGATTTTTGCAGAGTTAGGATAACTTCAGAAGTCTTTTTATAAAAAAAAGTGGAATATTTAGAAATAGCATGATTAAAACAATCTGGTAAACTTCTGATCTCACTTTTATTAGCAGTGAGATGAATGCTCATCTTATGCTTGATTATGAAAATGCATTTTATATAAAAAAAAGACCCAGATGCAGAGGCCCCAGCCCCATTTCCAACAGATACAGCTTTTGCAATTTTTTGTATAGTGGGTTGACCACTTGAGGCAATTGAGTTTTATGAATAGGAGTTTTTTCAGTATCCTACTAGTCTTAATCCCCCAACACTTAGGCGCAGTTTAGCATAGCCAATCCACCTAACCCACATATCTTTGGACTCACCCATACACAGGGAGAACTGCACATACACACGCGTGTATGAGTGAGAGCTTTCATATAATGTTAGACGTTTAATTTTTTTTCATCTCCACATGGTTCCTGAGACCTTCCATAGTGGATATTGGATGAGCTGCTAAGGAGGTGTTATGGGTACTTGTGAAGTGGCATGGAAGAAACATGGAATGTGTGAGGTGGTATGGAGGGGGAATGGGATGGATGGGAGAAGACTAGAGGGCCTTAACAGCCTTTTGTAAAACTGATCCCCAAGTGTCAGTGAAGCAAGGCACTGCTTCTAAGCAGCCAGATTCTGCACTTCCTGGCTCTGTGGCAGCCTCCAAACTGCCTCCAGAGGTGGTAGACCTGGCTCTAATATAGCTCCGTCACATCCTAAAGGAACAATTGGAAAATTTCTTGGCTGGGAGATGACCTTTTAATCGCCACACTGTCTGCTCCTAAGTCATAAAAATATATTTGAGTTTGTTCATTCTAACCATAGTTGAACAACTTTTCCAGTTGTGTAACTTTTCATAATTTATAAATATTTACTAGGTTCACTTCATATTAAAAAAAATGCAGCAATCAGCTTTCCTATGTTTTCCAAGTTCACTGTTTGTTTGGCTTTTGGGCTGAACTGTTTTAAATTTGACTTGGCTGGGAAAGCTGAAGTTGTAAAACACATAGGATTTATAATACATTAAGTGGAATATTTAGAAATAGCATGACTAAAACAATCTGGTAAACTTCTGATCTCACTTTTATTAGCAGTGAGATGAATGCTCATCTTATGCTTGATTATGAAAATGCATTTTCTTACTGCCTGGTGGTCTTTGATGTTGGAACATTTCGTAACCTCATGGGAAAACCCTTGTGTCAAAGTCTTGTCAAGATAGAGAGACGACAGCTGTTGTCTTTATGATGATCATGAAGTATGGAATTTGCCACAGTGTGAAGACCAGAACCACTCTCTGAAGACGATGGTTTTCAAGTGTTTGCCAGATATGAACTGCGCAGTCACTGCAATATGAGAAAACAGAAAAGCCAGTCAGCTTTGTTTAAATCTTAAATTTATTCTTCCCATTTATCTTCCAAGCTCTGTAAATAAAAAGGCGTCAGAAAAAAATGGCTGTTTAGGCTTTGAGCTTGGGTTTGGCATTGCACGGGGTCTATCAACTTTACATGGGAACTCAGTATACATTTGTTATATCAGTAAAGATGTTAAACAAAAGAAAAGTTTTAAAAAATGACCCAGCAATTTGTATAAATTAAGCAGTAAAGTGACATTAGCTACCAAAATCCAAGAATATCTGGAGTAATGTCCCACCATATCGTGCAACATTTCATGGCTACAATTTTCAGCACATGCCCAGCAGCTCTATAGAAGAGGCTAGAATCTGAGCATTGTATTGATATTAAATCATTGGATTAGGTTCAAGTTAAAACTGGGCACAGTCCATTAAGCATTGCTGGTGTAACATTTGGTTTCAGATTAGCATTTACGATCTTCAGGCTTTTTTAATACTGCATCGCAAAGCTGTCGTTGGTTATAGCCTATGATCCACCCAGTAGCTACTGGCGTTTCACTGCAATGTAACTTCTGGGTGATAAGGTACCATCGTATACAGAGGATTGCCTTTTGAGTGCTTTGTATGAAAAAAACAAAAGGCTGTTCTCTCAGACAGCTGTTGAGTCCTGACTGGATGCAAAATTAGCCTGAGCAGGTTTGAATCCAGCTTCCAGTAGCTGTGAGATCATATCTCTTGACTGTCCTCAAATCCAGCACTAATCTAACAAGCTTTCATTATAAGAATATAGAAATTCAGAACAAGATCAGTCCATTCAGTCCATCCAGCTGTCATTTAAATCCATGCTTAGGAATCTGTAGAACCCATTTTCATCTCTCTGCTGCCTTATGGGGATAAAAATGATGACAGAAAAAAAGAATCAGCATATTAGTGTGGGGCTAAAGGAAACAGGTGTCCTTCTAAAGTTTGGAATCAAGGGTCATAGTCAGGATAATATAAAGAATCTGAACATTCCATCAGCTTTCTACCGTACTTGATCCAGATTCCCTGATGCTGTCAGTGGGTGTAAAATGGGAATAGAACAGTTGGCCTAACAGTTCAGTTCCGACACAAATCCTACCAGGACTATAGCCACTGGCTCCATTATAGGTCTGAAAGCACAAGGCAACCTTCACAGCTCCAGCTACAGAATTGAATGCTAAAAACAACATTCATTCATCTTGCAGAATCTAGTTGCTGACTTGAATCCACATAGAGTATGCATGTTAAGAAACGCTCCTGTGTTGGTTACTATACTGGCTGAAATATTCACATATTGTAGAGTGTCTAATTAGAAAAGGAGGAGCTTTAATTCACTCACCCTGGGCCAAAACTGGGGTGGGGATGATTGGGGGGGCGGGGGGGGGGGGGGCGGCGGGGGGCGCTGCGGTGGTGGTGTGGCACCAGTTAAAATGGACTGCAACACTTAACACTTCCTTTCCTAATCTGGCTAATTGTAATTTTGAGTAATGGCTGATGAAGACACCCACTTAAAGACAGATCCTCTTTAAATATGTAGATCAGTTCTAATGGCCTCATTGAAGATCCAGACTGGAAAAAAACAGAAAAAAGGGGGAACTAAGAATACAGGTCAAAACTGGTCTTGTGTCCCTTAAAATGGAACACCAGTGAAATCTGAGAAATAAGAATACCAGTCTGAACTGTATTTTTCCCACTAGAGTCCTTGATAGGCTATTTTATCCTTTTGCCTGAGCAAAGACGCAATGGCAGTCTCCCTTCCAGGCCATACTAAATGGACTGGGCTTGCGGAGAAGTTTTTTACGTTTTTTTGTTTTCTGTCGGAATCGGGAGGAGCATAAACATTCTTCTGAGTCCCACAAGAAAACCTTGGGCCCAACCCTGAACAGGATTTCCCTCCAAGAAGAAGGAGCTATTTTATTAGTGCTGCTCTTCTCCCCATTGTCCTGGACATTCTTTCTTTTCAGATGACAATCCAATTCCTTCTTGAATGCCTCGATTGAACTTGTCTCCACCAGACATGCAACCTGTTCAACCTTTCTTCACAAGATAAGCCTTTCATCCCACCAATGAATTGAGCGAACCTTCTCTGAACTGCTTCTAATGCAGTTATATCCTTTTTTATCTGGAAATCAAAACTGTACACAGTATTCCAGATGTGCTCTAACCAAAGGCTGTACAACTGCAAAGAACCTCCCTACTTTTATGCTCTATTCCCCTTGCAATAAACACCAACACATTTTTGCACCTTTCCATTTTTGTCTCAGTTAAAGTTAAAATGCTTTAAGATATCGTGATCCATGAATGAATTCACTGTGTTTGCCTAATGGATTTTGACAGCCTTGCAATAAATAGATCCTAATTTAAAACAATCACAATCTCCAGCAAGAGTACCGAGAAAATTATTTGAACCAAAAACTGACGTCCTTAGCTTCTGATAGGCTACATCCTAGGGTCTCAAAAGAAATAGCAGCTGAAATAGTAAATGAGTTGGTTTTAATTTTCCAAAATGCTCTAGATTCAGAAAGAATCCACTCAGATTGGGAAATAGCAAATGCAACTCTGCTATCCAAGAAAGGAGGAAAACAGAAAACAGCAAACTACAGACCAGTTAGTTTAACATCTGTCATATGGAAAATGCTGGAATCTATTATTAAGGAGGTTATGGCAAGGCACTTAGATAATCTGAATGCTATCAGGCAGAGTTAACATGATTTTGTGAAGGAGAAAACAAGATTGACTAATTTATTAGAGTTCTTTGAGGAAGTAACAAGCAGCATGGATAAAGGGGAACCTGTGGATGTGGTTTGCTTAGATTTCTAGAAGGCATTTAACAAGATGCCATTATCAAAGGTTACTGCGCAAAATAAGACTCATCATGGTGTTGGTTGTAACATATTAGCATGGAGACTGTATTGATTAGCTAACAGGCAACAGAGTGTAAGTATAAATGGCTCATTTTCAGGTCAGCAAGATGTAATGAGTGGAGTGCCACAATATTTACAATCTGTATAAATTATGTGAATAACAGGATCGAAGCTTTCGTTGAGACATTTTCTGATAGAGATAGGTATGAAAGTGAGTTGTGAAGAAGACACAAGGAGCCTGCAAAGGGTTATAGGTAGGTAAGTGAGTGGGCAAAAAATTGGCATATGGATTATAATGTGAGAAAATATGAACTTGTCCACGTGACAGGAAGAATAAAAAAGCAGCGTATTATTTAAAGGGTATCCTGGTACATGAAGCAGGTACAACAAGTGATCAGGAAGGCAAATGGAATGTTTTCTTTATTGCAAGTTAAATGGAATACAAAAGCAGGGATTTTCTGCTACAGTTGTTTAGGGTATTGGTGAGACTACTCCAAAGTACAATGCCAAAACAGAAAATGCTGGAAAATCTCAGCAGGTCTGACAACATCTTTGTAGAAAGATTGGAGCTAATGTTTTGCATCAGGATGACCCCTTAACAGAGCCCTGACACAGCTCTGATGATGGGCCATCCAGACTCAAAATGTTAGCTCTATTCTCTCTTCACAGGTGCTGCTAGACCTGCCGATTTTCCAGCATTTTCTGTTTTTGTTTCTGATTCCAGCATCTGCAGTAATTTGCTTTTATCTAGAGTATATTGTACAGTGTTGATCTCCTTATTTAAGACATAACATAATTTCATTAGCATTCACCCAACTGATTCCTCAGAGGGTGAGGGGTGGGGAGAGATGGGGGCGGGGGCAGATGGAGCTGTTGGAGATATCCTCTGATGAAAGGTTGAGCCTATATTTTTAGAGTTTAAAAGAACAAGAGGTAATCTTACTGAAACATAAAAGATTCTGAGCGAGTTTGAAAGGGTGGATACTGAAAGAATGTTTTCCATTGTGAAAAGACCAGAACTAAGGGGCACAGTTTTAATAAGGGGTCTTCTCATTTAAGACAGAGATGAGGAAAAGTTTATTCCCTTTGAGGTTCAAGGGTCTCTGAAACTCTCTTCCCTAGAGTGTGGTGGAGACAGGGTCTTTGAATATTTTTAAGGCTGAATTTGATAGATTCTTGATTGACATGGGAGTCAAAGGATTTGTGGGGCAGGAAGAAAAGTAGAGTTGAGCACAGTGAGATTGACCATGATCTTATTGAATGGTGGAGCAGACTTGAGGGATTGAATGGCATCCATTTTGTATGTTCATTTATCGCCACCTCCAGAGGTTTGTTAACAGATTTTTTTGTTTGATTTTCAGGTGGAAATAACACTGCAAGATATTAACGACAATCCTCCAGTGTTTCCTGCTGATGCACTGGATGTCGTCATTGAAGAAAACATCGGAGATGGTTTTCGAATATTACAACTGTCAGCTACAGATGCAGATGAGGTAGGTGTTGCATCCCTTGATTTAAGATCTGTTTTCCACAAAGCGTTTCAGCCCCATATTGATACTTTTTTAACCATCGTTTTCATCGAGTCGCTTGTGAAAATTTGGTTGGGAATTGAGAACCCAACTGCAGAATATCATCAAAGTTTAAAAAAAAGTAGGAAAGGATCATAGAATCCATATAGTGCAATAGGAGGCCATTTGGCCCATCAGTATTGCACCAATAATCAGGTCCCATCTCTGTAACCCCATCTATTTCCTCTGCTAATCCCCTGACACTAAGGGACAATTTACCATAGCTAATCCACCTAAACTGCACATCTTTGGAGTAAGGAAGTAAACCGGAGCACCTGGAGGAAACCCATACAGACACATGCAAACTCCACACAGGCAGTGACCCAAGGCTGGAATCAAACCAGACCCCTGGTGCCACAGAGCTGTCTAGAAGACCAGATAGATCCTGACGTGATGGTTTGGTGACATAGCTTGGGTTTACGAATGTCTGACTTCCTCTGGAGTTGGCAATGAATCTAAGATGCATTAAGACCTAAAAGTGAGAAAAAAATACAGAGGGCATTTGAATGTTTAATTTTTTTTATAGTGGTTCTAGTATTCAAAAAATTTGTGTTTTTTTTTTAATTTTCTTTCAGTTTTAACACAGTCTATCCTTCAGGCTCAAAATTAAGGGAAATTGTCTCTCAGTAAATAGTGAATGTAGAATGTTGTCAATATCCGTTCACTTCACGAAGAAGTCCCAGAATGTTGTGGTTTGGAATTACATTCCAAGTTTCTGGAATTCCTCATTTATTAAATATTATGCAGTATTCAACTGACAGCTAGTAAACTTGGCTTCAGTCCACTCCATTTCTAATGTTTAGGGGAATGCTAGTGCTATCACACTGTACAGATATCAGTTCTAACATCACAATGCAATTCTGCAGTTTATTCTTACTGTTACAAAATTACAAATCTCACTTTATGAATGCTATAGCAGGGGGACAATGACAATACTACATACCAGAGAAACAGATGAACGCATTATAATTTGCTGCTGACTCTCTTCCTTCGAGAGCTAGCTAACCAAATGAAGCCACAGTGTTATGTGCATATGGTGGTGAAACTAAGAATGAAGTGTCGTAAATCCCAAAGCAAAGAAAGTAATATATCAAAAATTACATTCATTTAGCTTTCTTATTCTGTCCTCCCTCCAAACTTCTCTCCTGAAAATGCTGATTTCTGCTTGCATGCACTTCCTTGAATCACAGCTGCTCTGCCTACTTTGTCCAAATGGCTATTCTACTTGTGCAAGCCTTATTGTCATTCAGCTTTTCAACTTGATTTTGATTGGCTGGCTTTCTTTATGAGAGGGTTGGAGGATCCAGAATGTGGGTTCCTTTACTTCTATTTCCTGAACACAGCCTGCCTGTCTAGTGAACCCCCTGCAGTCAGCCAGCTTCCCATTATCTCCACCTTACAATTTACTGCCTCATTCCCCCAAATCCACATGCATGAGTGATCGGGATTCTTTGTCAACATACAATATTGAGTGTCTTTTGCATACACAACTGAATCATTTATTTTGTGTGCAAAATGGCACGATGGTTAGCACTAGTGCCTCACAGCACTAGGGAGCTGGGTTCGATTCTGGCCTCAGGTCACTGTCTGTGTGGAGTTTGCATGTTTCCCCTGTGGCTTTGTACTAATATTACGTAATACTTTTACTGGCGCATACAAATGACATATACAACAACATTTTCTGGTTGTGCCTGCTCTGAGGCCAGAAATTCCCATCTGGGGTCAGTGAACCTTTGAACGGCCTGTCAAATTGCTGTCCTGGCCATGACAATTCCTGCAGCAGACAGGATGGAAAATTCACCCCTTGGTTCTCGTGGTTCTGCAGTGACTGTGGGATATCACATATCCGTGTATAACTATTGACTTAAAATTCTTCACACCATGATTTTGAAATGAATTAAAGTAATGGCGAGAGAAATTCCATACAGACACCTGATTCTGATATTTCTCTTTTTAACCTGGGATATGCATCATTTCTAGAGGCAAAGGAGAAGTCAGAGGTGGAGGCCCATGATGTTCTGTCTCCACCGTTTGATACAACTATTGAATTTCCTGGACTTCCCCATTGTTCTGGATGGGGTAGGAGGCTGGGGGCGTGGGTGCAGTTAATGAGGATAGGATGCATATGTCTACGATACGTGCAGGGAAAGGGTGGGTGTACAAATAAAGGGAACAGGAGGCAAATTTTACTCCTGTCTCATTTTCCAGAAGGTTTTTGAATAGCAGCACCTGAAAAAAAGCTGCATCTAACTTTTTAGCTGCACCACCACCAAACACCTCCCCCCCCCCCCCCCCGCCCCCAATCCCCTCATCCCCCAATCCCTGCAAATCAGATTGGCACCATCTGAAAGCACCAAGCAAAAAGACAGCCTAAAAGGGCAAGTGCCCATCATTTTGAACAGGATTATTTTGGATCATCAGGGCTGCTGAGCACCTTCTGGCTGGTGTTTTTTGATCTCAGCTGAAGGCCCAGTGCTGATGGTCATTATTACTGCAGCAGGCACTGGCTTCCTGGCTGCACTTCTGAATGCAGAGCCTGCTCAGAGGAGCTAGGGCCCTCACTGAGGGCATTTTAATAACTGAGAATGCAAATATTGATATTTGAATCCAGTCTACAGTCATAACGTATATGAGGTGCACAGCTGAGTCTAACTAGTAGACAGACTGAGGAGAAAAACATGGAACTGTTTTGTAGTCTCTCATGAGTATCCCATGGAGTAAATTTCAGGCCCATCAATATTAACTAATTGGTTATTTTTACGTCCCTAAATTTCATCCAATATCGACCAAGATCAATTTTAACGGATTCTGATTATTGATCCATGGAAGAGAGAAATTTCCAGTCACCTGTAGTACTAAATTTGTTCAAACATTGATTGTGTTTTTAGCTAATACTTTCAGTGCAGTGGCTCTTTCTTTTTAATCTACTCCCTCACTTCATGTTATTTTCCTTGCACTAAAATGCGTTCCCTCCACCTTAATACAGAGCCCCCCACTTACTTACAATGCAAAGCTGCTTATATAGCTGGTGTTCATTATGAAAAAAAGATGAAACAACCACATCCACGTTGAACCATTCAAGACTGTGGTAAATACAAACTCCTTGCTCAGATCTTTCAATGCTGATGGAATGACAAGGGAGGATTTGAATAAACAGAGGCACCTGTACATACAAGCCCTTGAATATAATGCTGCCGAGTGAAAATACCGTTAAAGTACAGAAGAGCAATTACAACTGGCATGAAAATGTTCAACTGCACATGTTACTTGTTAGAAATAGAACTTTATAATGGTGAGGCTTACTTTTTAGATATGCTGTGGTAGGTAAATTTACTGCATGATACCATCTGTACATTGCTGACTGTTTTTCTTTTAAAGACAATCCGAATACCGTGGTTCAACTGATGTGAAAATTCAGATTCAGGTTTTGTTTTGCTTTCATCAGTATCACACCACCTCTGCTGTTCTCATCACTCTAATGAGGTTTGGCACTTTCCTCTTCTTCAAATGAACAGGCACTTTTTTTTCAAATAGGCTTCTGTGTGTTTTTTATTTTCGATGTAAACAGGACAGTGAATATCCAGCTTTCTGGATCTTTGTTCTCTGACAGCTTTCAGAGGATTTCTTTTGGTCTACATTGTGAGGTTCAGAGCACAAAATCATCAATGAACGATTCACGCTGCTCCTTTGGTGGTTTGTCAAATTGAAGTTCACTTCCGTCAGCCAGTAGAAAGGCTGCTAATCCCAAAAGCCAATGACACTGCATCTAAATCAGTAGCATTTGAGCAAAGAAATGGCAGACTGATCAAACCTAAGACATTCCGCAAACAAAGTAAGAGATTGCACTGAAATACGTATACCCCACACCAGCTGTATACTGATGCCACAGATCACTTGATTGTTTTAGAACAAATATTTAAAATGATCTTCCCTGAACATAGGTCCCTCACCTTCCTCAACACTGTTCTCTGCCCAGTTTTCAACCTACACACGTCATCCAACTTCTCTATCTCCTATCCTCACTGAATTTCAGAGTTTATTGTATCCGTACCCATAGGCATCTATCAACTTTGCCAGTTCCCATGGACTTGTTGAGCTCAAGGATCAGAATTTTCTTGTGTCAGGGATCCTGAGAGGCAGAATGGCACAGGCATGCAGCTGCCAGACAATTACATACGCAGAAGTGAGAGCCACAGCCAATCATGCAGCAGGAGCAAGCAGGACGTCACCAGCCCCACCATCATCTCATGCAGTCGAGGATCTGAGGGCTATATTTGAAAGATGTCTGGACTGGCATCCACCCTGTCACCCCTGTCATCCTGCAGCATCGGTCTGGCTGTTTATGAGGAGTTTGTAACCTTTGGATCTGCTGGAATTTACACAATGATGTTTTATAAGGAGATGAACATATCTTTCTAGGCTCATTCTGGCTAGAATCCACATGCAGTGGTGTCACCATTCTGAGTGGTACATTGCTTCGTTACCTTTGCCCTGCCTGTGATTATCCTTGACCCACTCTCCATCACCCTTGATGAATTATAATTCATCCTAGAGCTTCTCTCTGTCACCATTGGTCAGCACCTTCTCCACCTTTGCTGCCACCTTCAAGGATCTGTGGACTTGCACACCCAGGTCCCTCTGTGCGTCTATACTTTTGATGGTTCTGCCATTTATTGTATAGCTCCCCCCTACATTAGTCCTACCAAAATGCATCACTTCGCATTTATCTGGATTAAATTCCATCTGCCACTTCTCTGCCCAATTTTCCAGCCTATGTCCTGCTGTATTCTCCGACAATGTTCATCGCTATCCGCAGTCCAGCCATCTTCGTGTCATCCGCAAACTTACTGATCACACCGGTTACACTTTCTTCCAAATCGTTTGTCTATCTCACAAATAGCAGAGGTCCCAGTACAGAGCCCTGCAGAACACCACTGGTCACAGCACAACGTCCCCACCTCTACCCTCCACCTGCCGCCCGTCACCCTCAATTTTCCATCCATTTTCTTTGACCTTCCTTCTGTTATCCTTGACTCTCAGGAGTTCACTGATGACCTTCACTATATAACCTGCAATATCCCCACAATCAAACTCGTCCTACCCTTTGTAGATATTGACCTTCCCTGTGTAGTCCACTTCCCCCTCCTGCGCCCCCCCACCCCCGCCATGAGCCTTTTTTGGGCTGTCACTTCCCTCCTTCGTTCAGCTATGCCTCCTTCTCCTTTCACAGCTACTGCCTGAGCTCAATGCATCGATACCTTCTCTCCCCTGACTCAGTAAAGCTCCCCATACTGGAAACGTGGTTCCTACTCATTCCAAGTCCACCTGGAAGACTATCTCACCTGCTATTTTAATCAGCTGTGAATCTGAGGGCAAGTGTTTCCTTTTTGCTGTTGTTTACTAATTGAGGCTTCCTAATGGTGGGATGAGAGTGGGTTATTTGGATACCAAAGTAGAATTTATTGTGAAGGATAAAGTTCACAATTTTATCCCCTGCCATAAGCTCTCCTACCTTGTCACTGATTTCATATTCTGCCCAGACTACATACTCAGGCTGAATCAGTCCCTCTAAACTTTTGTTGCTATGGGATAAAAGGAGAGCTGGCTAGATGGGCAGAGAACTGGCTTGGCCACAGAAGACAGTGTAGCAGTGGAAGGGTCTTTTTCCGGCTGGAGGTCTGTGACCAGTGGTGTTCTGCAGGGCTCTGTACTGGGACCTCTGCTATTTGTGAGTTAGACAAACGATTTGGAAGAAAGTGTAACCGGTGTGATCAGTAAGTTTGCGGATGACACGAAGATGGCTGGACTGCGGATAGCGATGAACATTGTCGGAGAATACAGCAGGACATAGGCCGGAAAATTGGGCAGAGAAGTGGCAGATGGAATTTAATCCAGATAAATGCGAAGTGATGCATTTTGGTAGGACTAATGTAGAGGGGAGCTATACAATAAATGGCAGAACCATCAAAAGTATAGACGCACAGAGGGACCTGGGTGTGCAAGTCCATAGATCCTTGAAGGTGGCAGCACAGGTGGAGAAGGTGATGAAGAAGGCATATGGCATGCTTGCCTTTATAGGATGAGGCATAGAGTATAAAAATTGGCGTCTGATGTTACAGCTGTACAGAACGTTGGTCAGGCCACATTTGGAGTACTGCGTCCAGTTCTGGTCACCGCACTACCAGAAGGATGTGGAGTCTTTAGAAAGAGTGCAGAGAAGGTTTACCAGGATGTTTTCTGGTATAGTGGGTCTTAGCTATGAGAAGAGATTGGGTAAACTGGGGTTGTTCTCCCTGGAAAGACGGAGAATGAGGGGACACCTAGGAGAGGTGTATAAAATTATGGATAGGATGAACAGTGGGAAGCTTTTTCCCAGGTCGGAGATGACAAGCACGAGGGGTCACAGTTCAAAGTGAGGGGGGGGAGGTTTAACTCAGATATCAGAGGGATGTATTTTACACAGAGGGTGGTGCAGGCCTGGAATGCACTGCCATGCAGGGTGGTGGAGACGGACATGCTGGGATCGTTTAAGACTTACCTGGATAGTCACATGAGCAGATTGGGAATGGAGGAATACAGAAGAATGGTCTAGTTGGACTAATGAGTGGCGCAGGCTTGGAGGGCCTAAGGGCCTGTTTCCTGTGCTGTGTTGTTCTTTGTTGGGGCTAGAAATGAACTTTAAGCCCCATGTCAATTTAGCATCAAGGTTACATATTTCTTGTCATACGATGCTTCAGCCTTACCATCAGCAAAATTCTGCTTCATGATTTGATTGTTCAGTTGCTTTGCTGATGTGTTTTAGGTTTTTTCACCAGTTTATCTTGTTGAACAAAAGTCAACACATTTATCTCAGTAATGTGTTACACCGCTTTTGAATGATTGGAGAAGCATACATGTTGGTGCACACAAGTTTATGACATCCTAGTTTTTACATCAAGGTATTCTCTTTAGTCCCCACTTCATTTTATTGTATGACTACATGTGTAGGCAGCCATAATCACAAGGAGATAATTTAGTAGTTTATATACTTAGGAACAATTAAAATGCAATTGATCTAATCCAATAGTTCAAACCACCATGATGATATTGACTTATTTTTGACTTAGCTTGCAGACTGAAAACTGTTCTGATATTATGTATGGATCTAATGGCTTTTGATCAGATTTTGTACCACGCGCAAGATGTGTCAGCTCGGACAATGAGGCCTGAATCTCTTTCATTGTGGCTAGTGAAGGATTGGGATAAAACGTACCCTGTCAGTTTCATAGCCTGTTTTGCTGGTTTGGGAATTAGCATCTATTAGGATGAGCTTGCAGCAGTATCACACCATCGAGAAGGGAGCTAGACATTAATGAGGATGAAGTTGTGACTGTACTACAGTGGCGGCAGAACCAGACGACAAGGGGACAGATTTAAAGGGCACAAGAGAGATTGAAGAGTTGACAGGAGGATTATTTTGGGTGTTTGAACTCAGCAGAAGCTTAATAAAATAAGTTTTTTTTAACCTAGAGGAGAGTGAAAGGTGCCCAATACTGCACTCTCTTCCTTCAAAAATGGAATCAGTCAACCTTTCAATTTCGCAGCAAGAACTACTGCTAGACTTTCATTACTGACTTTGAGATCAGCAGTATTAACAGAAAATGACAAGGAAATAGTGTGCATTGCTGTGCAGTGCCTTCCCACTGGTGCCTTTTCTCCTGCTGTCATCTACATTTGCTAGGCAGTGAACAGACTGCCAACAACTTGCCCTCATGTGACAGGATACAGGAAGTATCTAGCTTAAGGTCGAAATTTGGCGATTGTCTTTCTCCCAGATTTTCCTTGGTTTTGCCAATGCTGTACTACCTGCAATTGAGCAGTATAGGTTGGGGATATTCAGACTTTACCATTTGGTGCATTCCATTTCCTGATTGCAAGAATACAATCAAAAGGAGGAATTAAGGCATCATTACTGCAAACTCAGGAATAAGTTGCAGTTACTATCTGAAACGCTCTGTATCTAATATGAAAATATATCAATAAACTTCAGTCCTAAATGTGAAAGGGAAGCTTGATATTTAACTAAAAAAATGTTTCAGCTGTGTTTCATTTGGCGTGATGCATGAAGATCAGAGGTTTATTACTGCTGAATTTGCAATTTGTGTACTTATTTTTCCTCAACTTAGGGTCCAAATGCCCTTGTGACATACACAATTATCAGCGGGGCGGACAACAGTTTCCGCATTGATCCAGAATCCGGAGATCTTCTAGCCACTAAGCGTTTGGACCGAGAGCGTCGTTCCAAATATTCCCTATTGGTTCGAGCCGATGATGGGCTGCAATCCTCAGATATGCGAATCAACATCACCGTCAGTGATATTAATGATCACACGCCTAAGTTCTCCAAAGATGTATATTCATTTGATATACCCGAGGACGCTACACCAGGTAAAAAGAGAAACTACAGCAAATCTCACAGTATTAACAATGAATAATAATATTAGTAGAATAAATACAAACAAATATCCATGTTGTCTGATTGGCTAACTTAGGAGCAGTTCCCATGATTCTGTTCTCACTTTAATATTCTTCAGTTCTCTGCCCAAAGGCAGCTACTTGCTCTTTATTCACCAACCATGGCAAAGCATTGTGATTTTTTTACCATGGGTAAGGCGAAGAATCTACCTCAGCCAGAATGAGGAAAGATCGAACCTAATAAGCCCAACTGCTGTTGGCAATAATCTGATCCTCATGCTAGCCAACTGGCCCATCTCACTCTTTAAAGGAAATCCTATTTTTATTCCAATGTAAGGCCATTTTAACCAATTATCACATTTAAGTAGCCTATTGAGTAACCATCATAAAATGCCATGCTTCCTGGCTACGTGTATTGTCTAGGCATAAGATGGTAACGTACTGGCATCATGCTGAACATGGCTGCAGTTAACTCGGGTCAAGTTCCATTATTTATATGTAATTGTTAGTTACTTGTCTGCAAAACAAGAGGCCAAGTGCTAAGGGATACCATATGTTATAAACTATCCCAAGCTGATCTGCACTGTATCTTCTCTGTCTCTGGCCTGGATTGTGCTGTCAGCTGCCCTTGAGCAGAAATGCATAGTAAACAAGCTCTGAGGCTTAACTAGAATGTCCTGTATAAATATATCTTGATAAATAAATACGTAGAAGTGTTTTGAAATAATGCCTACCATAAATAATGAGTGAAATGTTTCAATTTTACATTCTTTGAAGAAAGGTCATGGACCTGGATTGTCCTCAGCGGTGTTCTCTTGGGAGGTTTTGGGAGCGAGATCACAGGAAGGGGTCAACCAATCGCAGTGGAATTTTGTTGCAGCAGGTCTGCATGACAAAAACCCTTTGGATCCCAAAAGCTGTACTTATTCCATCACATTGCCGTTCCTTCACAATCTAGAGTCAAAATCCTAGAATTTCTTCCCTAATGGCATTGTGGGTCAACCCACAGATCATGGACTGCAGCGATTCAAGAAGGTGGCTCAGCACCACCTTCTCAAGTGCAACTAGGGATGGGCAATAAGTGCTGGCTAGCCAGTATCACCCATGTCCCACGAATGAATTAAAAAAAATCTTGCCAGAGGTAATTGTAAATAAATGCCCCAGTATTTATGGGGATGGAATGGAGGCAGGTATAATCGGCTAGGAAACCCAGAAATGTTGGAAATGTAGATATCTTGCCAAATATACTAAGATCTTATTAGAACTTTTGAACTCCCTTTGCCATCTGACAGTCAGCTATATTGCAGGCTGCCAGATGAGAAAACCTGAAGTACACAGCCACAGCCATGGATCACTGGAGGCAAACACTGGCAATTTGAGAAGGTCGGAAATTGGCAAGGGGACTCGAGCACACCAGAGATTGTAACAACAGAGAGGTCATTGGAAAGGGTGAGAGATTGCAGAGGTGTATAGATAGTGGAGGAAAAAGATCACACTGGAGAGATTGTGAGGAAGAAGAGATTTTAGAGGGAAAGATTGCATGGAAGAAACTTGCAGAGAGGGATCGGAGGAGGGAGAGAATTTGGGAGAAAGATCACAGGGAGAAGCTGATGAATCATAGAGAGGAATAGATTTGGTGAGAATTCCATTGGATCCCAAAAGCTGAGGCACTGAGTCTCACTGAGAATTCTACATTTTGTGTTATTTGTTTGGCCCAACACATGTTGTTAAAGTGGGTGTGTTTGCAGCTGCCTAGGGTTGAGTTTAACCTTTTCCTCTCCTGCCTGTCATGGGATGAAGGGGGGGCGGCATGTTGTTGCGAAGTGAAACTTATTCTGATGTTTCTGCTGCATCCCCAAGAAAGTAACAATTGACAGAGCAGAACAGCTCGAACGAAGTTTGCAGACTTTATCTCCATTTATTTATCTCCCTTTCCTTGGGAGAGTCTTAGCATTAGTTTCACTATTTTGTGAGATATAGATAGGATGGAACGGTGCATGGCCAAAGTGGAAAAGTCAACATGACCAAAAGATTTACAAGGTTAGTTATTAAAAGAAGATATGAACATTTTAGGACCCGGTTGTTTACTGGTGTTTACAGTGCAAGACGGTGATAACCAAACTGAATATTTACAAGTGTATATCAAAGTCCTAAACAGCTTCTGATTAATCAATTGTATTACATGCTATAAATATTAACAACTGAAGGCTTCCTAGTTCTACAATATTATTGAATAGATCTTTTGGAAAAGCAAAGTGTGCTTATTAAGCAATGAAAAATCAGAAGCTACAAAGGCATACCCAGCCCAGTTGCTGCAAAATGCTCTTCACTAACATATAAGGACTTGTGCCAAAATTAAGAGAGCTGTCCCATAAATATTTTGAGAAACTACTTGACAGAGTCCCAGAATCATACCTTACAGCCATGCTGGCCCAGATTCCGCCATCTCAGCCTCTGACCATGTTCTGTCCTACCAGTAGGACAGACCCACAAGAGTTGGCAGTATAGTGGTATACAATCCTCAACATTGATTTAGGACCCCATGAAATCTCATTACATCAAATCAATATGAGCAAGCAAACCTCCTGCTGGTTGCCACCTACTGCCCTCCCTCAGCTGATAAATCTTCCATTTTAAATACCAATTGGAAGAAGCACATAGGGTCAGCAACTGTATAGAATGTACTCTGGGTAGGGGAGTTCAGGGTTCATTACCAAAAGTGGCTCAGTAGCACCACTACTGATCAAGCTGGCCAAGTCCTGAAGGACATTGCTACCACACTGGGCCTGTGGAAGGTGGAGAAGGAACCAACTTGATGGAAAACCCTACTTGAACTCATCCCCACTAAGTTATCTGTAGAAGATGCATCTCTCCATGATAGCAACAAAGCCCACCTTCACATGAGAACATCCTCCACCATCTTGTATGACATTTACGCCGTGCTAAATAGTATAAGTTCAGAATAGACCTGAATGAGGTGCTGTGACTAACAACAGTGGCAAAGTTGAATTACATTAAAATCTGTTACCTCATAGCATGGCATGTCCCCCTGTCTGCGTGGCTTTCCTTCGAGTTCTCCGGTTTTCTGCCACAGTCAAAAGATTTGTGGTTTAGGTTGATTGGCCATGTTAAATTGACCCTAGTGTCGGGATAACATATGTGGAGTTGTGTGAATGGGCCTGGGTGGTATTGTGAGCGATGCAGACTCGATTGGCTGAGTGGCCTCCTTCTGCACTGTAGGAATTCTATGATTCTTTGCACAAAGGGTTTTGTATTTTTGGAGTTTTCTACCCCAGAGATGTTTAGTTATTGAAACAGAGATCAATAGATTTTTATGCAGTAAGTGAATTAAGGGATATGGGCATAATGTAGGAAGATGGAATTGAGGTAAATGATTAGCCATTGTGGTAGTGAATCGCAGAGCAGGCTTGAAGGGTCAAATGCCCTACATCTGCTTCCTATTTCTTGTGCTCTTATGTCAAGAAGCGCTTAAACACTCTGGTTACAGTAATGATGACAGACCTATCTGTAGTACTGAACACTTGTTCTCAAGAACCAGCCACGCTCTAGCAACCTAGTCTAGCTCAGCTGCAATACTGCTGGTATTTACTTGGCAGAGTGGTATATTGCCAAGGAATAGCCTATCCAAAAAGAGGGAGGACAAGTCCAGTCCAGCATATGAACAACTCCTTTCAGTCTTCAGCTGAGTGGTGAAAGATGTCATTGATGCTTTCAAGCAGCCATTACTCCAATAACCTGCTGCTCCTAATTAGTTTGGTTCTGTCAGGAACAGTCAGTTCCTGTCCTCATTACACCCTTAATCCAAACAAGTACAAAAGGACTGAGGGTTTTAGTTAAGTCGGGCAGCATGGTCGGTGCAGGCTTGGCGGGCCGAAGGGTCTTTTTTTTTTGCTCTGAATTCTAGAGGAAAGGTGAGATTGACTGCAGTTGAGAACAGGGTAGTATTTGGTCAAGTGTGCCAATAGGAAGCCCTCATGAAATTAGTCATTGGAAATTTAGGAGCAAACTTTGTACCAGTGAAGTCATATCTTGCACAAAGTAAGGTGGTTGTGGTTATTGGAGATCAGTAATTTCAGGACATTGCTGCAGGAGTCCTTTGGACAGTGTGCTTGGTCCAGCCAACTTCAGCTGCTTCAGCATTGACCTTATATCCGTCATAAGCTCAGAATGGAGGTGCTTGCTGATCATTACAATGTTTCGTTCCATTTCCAACTCTTCTGGTAATGAACCAGCCCATGCTTGCATGCAGCAAGACCTGGACAACATTCAACCTTGGGCTGATAAGTAACATTCATGTCATGCAAAAGCTCAGCAATAACTGTCTCCAATAGAAGAGATAAAATTAGAAAATGCTGAAAAAACTCAGCAAATCTGGCAGCATCTGTGGCAAGCGAAACAGACATTTTGAGTCTGTATGACTAAAACTGATATTGAGCTTAAAACATTAATTCTATTTGTCTCTCCAAAGATGCTGCCAAATTTGCTGAGTTTTCCCAGAATTTTCTGTTTTATTTCCAATTTCCAGCATCCACAGCATTTTGCTTGTATTTTAGTGTCCAATAACACAAAATGTAACCATCTCTCATTGACATTCAGAGACATTACTATTATTGAGCCCCCTACAATTGACATCCTTGTGGGGCTGTGGGTGATTATTACTGAACAGAAATTGACTGGATCAGATAAATAATTACTGTAGCTAGAGAAGGTCAGAAGCTGATATTTTGTGGTGTATAACTCACCTCCTGACTTCCCAATGACTTTTCAGTATCTATAAAGAGAAATTTGGAGTGCAATGAATACTTAAAACCTGCCTGGATGAGTGCAACTCCATCAAAAAGCAAGGGGACAATACCGCCAGGTATAAAGCAGTTGCTTTATTGACACATCATCCAGCATCTTGAACACATCCACCTTTGGTGAACCCTAGCTACAGCATGTACCATTCACAAGATACACTGTAGCAACTCACAAAGGCTTCTTTGACAGCATTTCCCAAACTTGCAATTCTATCACCTAGAACAGGAAGAGTAGAAGGCAACACCATCATTTCCAAGTCACACACCCAGCTTTGATTTGGAAATATATTATTGTTCGTTTATTGTTGCTGGGCTAACATCCTGAAACTGTCTCCCTAACAGCATTGTAGGGCTATCTTCACCACATGGATTATAGCTGTACAAGAAGGTGGTTAGGAATGGGCAATAATTACTGGCTTTGCTAACGATAATTAATTCTGTAAAATGTATTATGCAAAATGCTTTGTACAAATTTGACAAATGCCGTGTAGAAACTGCTCATTTTAATTAGTGTGCACCATAATCTTGTGGGCTTTGGCATTTTGATTTTAATGCTTCATAAATGGCACAGATGAAAATTGTTTTGGAACAGGGCAGCTACAAGAGTAGTGATAGAAACAAGATGTTACTGATGCTATTGAAATGAAAATTGTTCATTGAAGGTAAGTCGTTCCTTTCTTTTTCAAAAAGAAAATAAGGAAATATTTAGAAATGAGAGAAGGTTTGATTTTTTTTAATGAAGAATCACAATGCTACATTTTTAAAAATGTTGTTAGAGATTTTAAAAACTTTATTTAAACATTTTAGGTTCCATTGTGGCAGCCACCTTGGCCAATGATGCAGATTCTGGCACAAATGGGGAAATCACATACATGGTAGAAGAGGATGATGAAGATGGGATGTTTTTCCTCAATTCTGTGACCGGTGTTTTCAATCTGACTCGAACCCTGGATTATGAGAAGCAACCGTATTACATTCTGACTGTGCGGGCAGAAGATGGCGGCGGACAGTTCAGCACAGTGAGAGTTTACTTCAATGTGCTGGATGTGAACGATAATCCTCCCATTTTCAACCCTTCAACTTACAGCACTTCAGTGATGGAAAACCTTCCTCTTGGAGTGAGCATCCTAACCGTTAAAGCAACTGATGCAGATGATGGTACGTATGATAGAAAAGTTACGGATAAATTACGGCTGTACTAATGCCAGTCAGTATTGCAATAAGTGCTTCATCTCTCAATGACATTCAGTCGATTTCCAGAGATTCACGTTCTTTTTCCTGTTGAAAATGGCTGGGGTAATTGTACATTGAGAATAATGCTTCTATAGCTATTTGGACAAATTTCCATGAGGCTGAGGATTGGCATTTGTAATTTGCTACCTACCCATTCACCCTAAGTTCCTTCAGAATTAACCTGAGTTATGATTTGCAATATAGCAAGGCATAAGTATGAATTAATAGATTTTTTTAAACTCTTTCAAATTGCACCTCTGTATTTTTTCAAAAGAAGCCAGATCTTTTTACTTCTGTCTCAATTCAGTCAGATTGGGTGGGTGGGGGGTGGTTGGGTCGGGTCAGGAATAGCTGAGTGGTTAGGGCGTAATTGGATTGGGTTGTGGATAGTCAAGAGGGCGGGGTGGTAATCAGAAATAGTCAGATTGAGTCGGAATGGGGTAGTCAGATCAGGTTGGTAGTCAGATTGGATTGGGGTGGGGGGGGAGCGTAGTTGGATTGGGTCAGGGGTAGCTGAGTGAATAGGGGATTCTAGGATTGGGTCAGAGGTGTAGTTGGGGGCAGGGTGTGTGGTTATTGTGGGTTCAGTTGTGAAGATCCCTCGCTGTTAGAGAAGGCTTTATCTGTCTAACGTTTCCTGGGTAACTGTTCAGGTATGTAAATCAAAAATGTCTATGTCAGAGATGTTTGCTGAGTTGTGGAGGGTCTGGGGGAGTAGAGGAATTGAGCATCAGAACTTCCCAGGCAATCCCCATGTTGGTCAGCATGTCAGGACTTCCACAAAGTCCTGTTGCGCATTTACATCATATATCTGGTCCCTAACATTCGAGAGGCAAGATTTAGGTTAAATTTTGAACATCTTTTAAATCTCATCCACTCTGAATGCACTAATATTTAGAGGGTTAAAACTCCCTTCCGGTTCTCTGACAAATTTAGCCTGAGATCCTATTAATATTCAAATTATTCTCGATTGTTAACGCATCTCCAGTAACCTAGTTTCAGAGCTCATGTTTAACTCAACACCTGAATCTCTGCAAGGAAGGAACAAAGGTCTAAGCAAAGTTACTGACATTGAGAGAGATCCAAGAGCAGCAGAAACAGTGTCAGTTACTGTTGTTCTTAGCATTCCTTGAGGAATGTTTGGTTTGACACAGATGTTGAAGGGCAGCTGGAAGAGCTCTTGTGTTTCTGGTTAAACATAAGGCGCCTGGCTTAAGCACTTGTTGTTGTAGCTGTGTTGTTGCAGTCATGATTGTACAAATGTAAACATTTGATATGATTTTCCTATCTGTGAGAGAGCCACAAACAATGCAGATTAGATCAGTTGTAATAAATTGCACCATTATAGTAAGGGATGCATTATTAATGGGGTCCACCATACCATATTATCATTTGAAGCTTTGTCGAATGCCTATCACTGGTAACATGATTACACGTCACTTGATCTCACTGCATAGTTCAAATTGTTCCCAAAGTAACCAAATAAAAGTCTGCAGCATTTTCTTCCTATTTAACTCCCACACATAAACACTTTGTTAAGTCCTGCAGTTTTGAGTTTGCCAATGAAAATATTGGCAGCTTGGGCCCCAAGTCAAAATAGTATTGTTGAAAAAGAAGTCCAAAGTCTATTTCTTTTCCTTGTTTTTGAAAATATCAGGGTGTGGAATCCTGTGTCTGAATAATGAAACAAATTAAGAGTTTGTTCGAAGCAAAATAATAACCCACTTAACTTATTATTAACTGCATAATTTGAAGAAAGTAATGTATTAAATTACATACTTTAATTGCCTACAACAGCATATCTGCTAGCTTTTACACATCCCAGTCTCTGCCAATACGTGCAGCTTTTGTGCCATTAGTTCATACTGAGCTATTGTACTGGCTCTAAAAGCCCTTCTTGCATCTTAAGCATGGCTACACTCTAAATCGGTTCTGTTGTGATTTATGTGTGACAGTGGAAAGATAACAATCAGAAAGGTCATTGATGGGTTGCTGTTTATTTGTGGATATTGGAACTCTAACTGGAAAAAGTTGGTTTGCGCATTCAAATCTAATGACCCAGTTAGTCTAATTAGTCAGTGTTAAATGCAGCATTAGCCTTAAGATAAGAAACAATGATCGATTGGCAAAGGGCACAGTAACCCGCAAAGTACACGTTTAAAAATAATTCCATGTTGACTTGCATCATTATAATGCTCATAAAATTGTTACATCCCATCTACATGGCCAGTTGTGAATGGAGGTAACTCAGGGATGGATGCAATTTCAAAGTAAAGCTTAACCCCCGTATTGTGACTTAGAATCTTTATTTGATACTCGTGTAAATGAGTGCCCAATATGCCATTGGAGTAAGCCTTTGATTTTCCACGCACTTATCTCTTGGCAACAACATACCACATTTGCACCATTGCCTAGAGCAGTGCTAATACTGAGAACTAATACCATATTTATATTGCAATTTCTACTTGAAGTAGTTCCACAATATACTTGAACTCGATTTGCTCTGAATTGATCTAATTTGACCATAGAAGAACTAAAACGTCAGCAGTAATAGGGAAATAGCTGCACATATGCAGCTGTTGATAAGCCACTGAAGGTAATTTTGACTTTGTCAAGTGCCTCAAGACGTTTTGCTACATTAAAGTCACTTTATACCTGTGTGTGCAATATGAAATGTATAAAGAGAGAACCTGCAGCCTATTTTGCATCTCATCTCTCCCATTGTTTTTAATTCTAGTGAAGTGAGAGGTAAAACAGGCTCACATTCAGCTATCAGACTTGAGGAGCCCATAGTAACTGGCTGCTGCAGAGGCATTTATGTTTGCCATCAATGACATGGGGAAAAAAGCACTGTAAGGGTACGTGTAATTCCAAAGGCATTGGCTGTGCTTTGTATGGCGGCATGGTTACTGGAAAGTTGAGCCGTATAAAGTACAATGTCAGGCTTACAGTTGGAGCTATGCCTTTCAATTAAGGGTGAATCTTCATTGTCACTTCCTGGCCAATAATCTGGCAGAGTGGATCACAACCCTTTGCCGAAGTCATTTGATTTTCATTCCACCATATTATAGAATTCATTGAGCAGGTGATCTGCTCTACCAGATTATCGCGCATGTACCCCTGTAGAGTTTACTTTTACCCTGCAGTGTGCTCGCACCTCTGGCGGATATTTTACATTCACCTCTTGACATTGAATATCACATTTGATTGTTTTGATCATACGTGGTAATAGGTTAAAAACCAGACCATCATCTCCCTTGGTTGACATTTTCACCTCAATTTTATTATTTTAAATGGTTTCAAATTATACATTTAAGAGTGGAAAAAAATAGAAGCATTTCACCCATCAGCACTTTAAAAAGATTGAGTATTCTATATAAAGCCATTATCGTCTGTAGAGACAGGAAGGAAAAGAGCTCTTCAATACGATGCAGCAAAATAAAAAGTAAAGTCAAGAATCAGGTTTCAACTAATAAAGGAACTGGTAAGTGTCTTTAATATATGTGCTAAAAGGCTGGAAGGAGGCCAGAATTTTCCGACTATATACACCAGTGGGGTTTTCCCATCCCGCTGCAGTGAATGGAGATCTGGCTTGTCACCAAAATCCTCATCTTCATGCAGCGGGAGCGTGGCGTGAATGGACAAAAAAATCGTGCCCATTAGATTTATCTCAGTCAGGCACGGAAGTGCATTGGAATGATGAAAAGGGGAGTGAAAGAACTTGAAAATAGATGAACTGAAGTAGAATACATGAGAAATCAGGCAGAAAAGTAGGGAGACAAGTAACGTCTCAGATTCTAAAGTTTTTGTTCAGTCTATCAGACTGCAATCTGGTCAAGAGGAAGATGAGATGCTGCTACTAAAGTTTGCATTGGTTTTGGAAGAAAGTAGGAGAGCAAAAGCAGATGTGGGAAAGAGAGAGAGAACTAAAGTGGTTGGTGAGTCACTGACTTCAGAATTATGCTTGTGCAGAAGTTCTCAAAGTTTTCATCTGAATTGAATTTGGTTCCCATAATGCAGAAGAAAACATGGTGAGCAGAGAACATAAGAAACAAACTGGAGTAAGTGCATGTAAATTGCTGCTTCATGTTGGAAAAGTGGTCCCTGCTCAGTAGTGGGTGAAGAGGCAAGTAGCTAACAAAACATAGACAAGTAAAAAAAAAAGATGTTAGGCAGATAGTTGGGACAGGGTAATCTTTTCCAATATGAATATTTTAATGAGGCTTCTGCCATTGTTTAGGCCATTTAAAATTTGCATTGGGCAACATGATAGCAATAAGATTCTGTTTAAGCGTTTGTCTAACAACAGTTTCATTCCCACGGAAAATGGAGTGATAGTGAAATGGAGATCTCTCCACATTGGTTAATAAGATTTGCTTCCAACTAATTCATCCATGTAGTTAGCTTGCCTTGATTTACCAGTGGATAAATATGTGTTGATATATGTAGCATTGTGGAGGGAATTTGGCTGTAATTCAGATCACAACTAGATAGAAAGCTGAATCTCTGTTCTTAGAAATGTTGGGCGGGATTTTTTATGAAACCCTGCCACAAAAGGTGACCCACGATTGATCATTGTCAATGGGGTTTCACATTGAATGTACCCCTTGCCGCCATGCAAGCCATGGCAGGGTGCGCTCTCAGTGGGACTGCAAGATCCTGCTGACATGAATGACCAGAAAGTTCTGGCTGTTGTCTCTTTTTTGCCTTGTAAAATTGCCAACACTAGTAACTGTGACATGAATGATGACTTTTAAACTTAAATTAAAATGCTTTTTAGTTTTTACTACTTTTTTAGGCATAATCATTAAAATAATAAACTCCTGAAAATCAGCAATGGCCAAAATTATGACAAGCTTACAGCAGAAAGTGGTTTTTCATCTTATCTGTAATTATGGTGTAACCCTGATTAACTTTCATATGTACTAGCATTGAAGGGATGTCTCAGTTTAACTGGTACACCATCAGTTTTCTGGAATATTTAGATAAATTCGTACCTTGTGGTCAGATTTTGTCTCGGCGTGAAGGGAGGTTTCTCTGATTGAAAACTGAGGTCTGAATTTTAATGTGGCTGGATGGTAGTTAGTGTTTGTTAGAATAAGGGAATTTGATATCCAAAGTTATAAACTTGGGAATCCCTATAACTGGAGCATAGTACTCAGTACCAAAGGGTCGGATGATGTATTTTGAATCCTGACTGCTCTCAGTTCCTATGTGGAATGAAAGCTGCAGTGGAGAGGAAAGATCAGGCTGTGTGGTCAAGCTCTGTTAATACTTTGTGCCTCTCAATCACCAACCAAGAAAGGAAATGTTGAGGAAAAATCTCAGAACACCGTTTCCCCCCTCCCCTCTCTCAGCAGAGAAAGGCCTTTAGAGTTCAAGGGACTAATGAATATAGATAGCTTACTTGAAAATTTACACCCGAAGTGCTTAAATCACCAGCTGTGTCACCTCCACTGCAGTACTGCCATTTTGACCTGTGTATCACAGAGATCCATCATGGCTAGCTAGGAAAATAATTTAACTCTCGGAACTGAAAACTGTTGAATCTTCCAATATCATTTAATAAATAATCTCCCTACCTCACCAACTAATGTAGCAGATTTTGTTTTTTGCCATGTGGTTGCGTGGTGCAAAAGTAAAGTAAATATCAAATTTTGCAGTAAAACATTTTGGTGGCAGTCATGACCTTTAATAGCCCCAAGAACATGACCATTACTTCTGGTTACAAAATAAACAACTATAAATAATGTGCTGGATCTCAGATTACACATGTGGTACAACTGCTGAAAAAACACATTTGACGCGACTGGACGAGTCCTATTGTCATTCAAGCCTGCGATTCAGATTTACAACCCCCTTGTGGCATCAGTTCTGGACTTTACAAGACTGCTGAGTAAAGAACTGTATAACAGTAATCTCAGAGTAGCAAAATTCATACACAACCTGCTTATTATTATCATTGAATTGGCTCTGCTGAATCCCACTCAAGGAAGATATGTAACCTTCAAATGCAAAAGTGAGGTATCTAAAAGGAAATCCTAGTTGTAACCATTAGTGTTTTAAATGGAGATGCACAAAGGAAAGAAGGCAGGGAAAGGTCAGCTAAACTCTGGAAGGTGATTTTATGCTATTTTATTAGTCGGCCAATTATTGGAGCAGAAAGCAAGAAAAACGATAACTGTGATTCCTCTGGAAATGCCTTATCTTTCCTGTCACAATGTGTTTGTGTGGCCCAAATCTGATCTCAGTTTGTTTACTCCATCAGAAGATTTTGATGTTGGCTTGATTTTTTTTTCGTTGCACTGTTTGATTGTGCAGTGTTGGAGATTAAACCCAATGTGTCAACCAAGTGATACTTTAGCAGCATGTATGTGAAGTGGACTGGGAAAGCAGATACCCAGAGAGGTTTGATCTGCCGCTGTTTAAATGCCTGTTAGTTGTAATTTTGCCAGACCTTTAGAAGGAATTTGATGTTGTACAGTATTGGTGAGAGTAATAATTATTCCTTAATCACTCAGGGCAGCTGCATAATGAAGCATGTTCACTTACAGCATTTGAGTGGATGCTGATGGGTAATTCTTCTGAAGTGTTTCTTTTTAGTGTGGCTGCTGTTTAGTGGAAAGGGGAGAAGAAAGAACATTTTCAATTCCAATCTGACTTTTGAAGAAAAGCTGATTGTAGCCTTTGGAATGCCAGCATTGATTTTCCAGACTTGTGGTATACATAGTGCACACTGTAAGTCATGGGATGTGGTGCAATCACTTGTTCTGTCAAAATGCTGCAATCTTTGCTTTTACAATAAATGTGGGTGATGGAGAATTTAAAACCATGCCGTTGCAATATTTTAATTTAAGTGCGTACCAGTAAAGTATATAATTTGATATATGTGCCTGTTATGATCAGTTTAGCGTACGCTCAATTCTGTTAGGTGTGTGAGTTTAGCCAAATGCTTGAGTTCAGACACGTTTTATAATAGCTCTAAACATGGCATTACTAATTCTGCAATTCCATCATGCACACAGTACAAGTGGCCAAATTAGAAATTACATGCTTTTTGCTTGCATTAAAAATCAAAACTGTTCTTCCACAATGTAACTTCTGTTCTGATATAATGAAGGAGAAGCGATGTTTTTTATTCCAATTAGGCACTAAGAAAAGGGTACAACTAACAGCTTGTTCATATGTTAGAATGCATGCAACTGATACAGTGAGGGATGGCATGATATCATATCCCATGACAAAACCCAAGGATTTCTACTACTACGAGTACCATAATTTACTGCAGGTAATACAATCTTACGTAAAATTATCTAGGAGCAGTGACCATTGCAATTTATAAGTGAATTTGAATAGCCACAACCCATTTGCTGCAACAAATCACTCGTCCTAATTACAATTAATTTGTTGTAGTCTAATATTGGTGGTGTAGTGTCATATCAGTGATCTAATAACTAAAGCCTTGATGTTTATGCTGAGTGATGTTAGCAGCTTTGATGGATCCAAATCAAATTCCTCTGTCCATTAGAATAGTAGACAAAAGGATTTGATACAGACTCAGATAACACCACAGAGAATAATTTCTAGATTTATATCTCATAATGTTACACAACATTAGCATAGGTAAAAATTCCAAGAAGTTTTGTGCATATGTTTTCAGATAAAAATCAACACCAAGTCAAGGAATTGGTATTACTATGGCTGACTGAAAGCTTAGGTCAAAGAGAGAGGTTTTAGAAATCTCTAATTAAAGGAAGGGAAGAAGTTTAGGAATGGAATTCCAGAGTTTTGGAATTCAAGATCCATTACTGCAGATCAGCTGGCATGTTATTGCATTTATTTTTAGTTACAAATGTTAGTGTATTTGAACTTTCTGGGTAGGAACCCCCTTCTCCCCCTCCCCGTTCTCCACTTCATGTTTGGTGGTGGCAAGGATCTTTTGGTTCTATTCCTGTCAACAGGATTTCCCGTTGAATGCACTCTGTTACCGGGCAACCCGGGGATATCTGTTGGCGGGACCAGATGATCGCACTAGCAGGAATGGCTGGAAAGTTTCAGCTACAGTGGTAGTATGTAATACATGAACTAATTACAAACAAGTTTTTATGTTGTTTCATGACCAACTATGAATTATTTTTAAAAAAATTCATCCTTAAAGTGACAGTGTCAGAAAGTTTCTATGTAATTTCAGCATAGCTAACCATTTGAACACAGTATGTATGAATCATTTCTTTCCCTATGAACTGTTTTAATGAAAAACATCCTAAAATTTTCATGCAGTATTGTATTTTTGTGGTGATACAGTTAATAAGTAGAGGTAAAGTATAAATACATTGACTGCAGATGTGCCTTTTGCAGGGGCAGCATGGTAGCACAGCGGTTAGCACTGCTGCCTCTCAGCGCCAGGACCCAGGTTCAATTCCCAGCTTGGGTCACTGTGTGTGGAGTTTACAAGTTCCCCTCGTGTTTGCATGGGTTTCCTCCGGGTGTGAAAGACATGCTGGTTAGATGCATTGACGCAAACAGGCGCTGGACTGTGGCGACTAGAAGAATTTCACAGTAACTTCATTGCAGTATTAATGTTAGTCTTATTTGTGACTAATAAATAAACTTTACCTTTCTTCAAAGAAAGAGATGACAAAACAAAAATTAAATGTCACCACTTATTTTCATACAAGAGTTACAGCGTTACTGAGCAATCAGCTATTTGTGAAGACATTTTTGAGAAACTTAATAAAGTACAATATAAATATATGCTTGTCATTTTTTTCAATTTTAAAAATCACATTGAACATGAGCAGATGAACAGTCAGCATCTGAAACAGACGATTCCAGTGTAATCCTGTACCAGAACTTAGATTTTGTTTTATTTGTTTTGTTCCATCAGTGTAATCTCATTTGATTTAAAGTGGACGACAATTTGTACTAGAAGGTCACGTGGCGCAGTAGTTAGTGTCCCTGCCTCAGCCAGAAGCTCTGGATTCAAGTCCCACCCCAGGACTTAATGGCCAAGGAAGGCACATTCATAACGTGGTCAGACAGGTTGAATATCAAACTGCAAAATCCTTCCAACGCCAGTAGCAGGTGATAAGAGTGGGATAGACTCCTGTTTAGCAATGCTTAATGTGAAGTGGCACTCCTCAAGCTATAAGCCACCAATTAAGCCGGTAACTTGTTTAAGGAAAACCTCAGAATGGGAGGTGTAGGAAGAGAAACATCAGGCTGTATTTCCATTTTTAAAATTTGAGTGTACTCATTATATTTTCTGGCCTTTTTATTTCCAGGACCCAGTTCCCAGTTGGCGTACACCATTGCATCTGGAGATTCACTGCAACATTTTGATATAGATAATAATGGCATCCTGCATATTAAGCAACAGCTGGATCGGGAAAGCCAATCATTCTACAACCTGCTGATAAGGGCTCATGATTTATCTCTTCCCCTAGCAAGTAGACTTACAAGCACTGCACAAGTCTCTGTTATTCTGCTGGATGTCAATGATAGCCCACCGAAGTTTATTTCATCTAAGATAGCCTACATGCAGGAAAACTCTCCAATGAACACTGTCGTCTATAAAGCCCAAGCCACTGACCCTGACAGTGGACCGAACAGTTATGTTGAGTACACGCTAAGGCGCTCAGGAAACAAATTCAATATTGGGACAATAAATGGGGAGTTGCGACTGGCAGGTGAACTTGACAGGGAAGAAGTCTCGAATTATACATTGACTGTGATTGCTACAGACAAGGGCGAACCTCCTCTCTCATCGACAATGGATGTTACTGTGATTGTGCTTGATGTGAATGATAACACACCTGTCTTTCAACAATCTCTCTATGAAGTTGAGATTAGTGAAAATACCCTTAGTGGCATTGATCTCATTCAAGTTACTGCAACTGATTTAGATGAAGGAGCTAATGGTCAGATCCGTTATCATATCGCCCAGGGCAATCACAACAATGATTTTCGAATTGACTCTGTTACTGGTATTGTATCAGTAGCTAAACAACTTGATCGTGAAACGAGACCTTCATATTCTCTGATTGTCCAAGCAACTGATCGTGGAAGCAGCCCACAAACTGCAACAGCAATAGTAAAGGTTGATCTCACAGATGTGAATGATTTTATACCAATCTTTGAATTATCACCCTACACAGTGCACGTGCAGGAAAATGCACAGAATCTGCCAAAGTCTGTTTTACAGGTTAGTGAAATCAAGAATTTATTGTGGTCTGCAATAATACTTCTTCCATTTAGCTATAAGATCAATATTATAATTAAATCTGATTACTATGTTGCATCCATGTGTTAGTCAACCTCTATATTATGTTTCTCCTAATGCTGAAAATGTAGCAAATCATACTGGTCTGGGCTTTGCTCTGGAGATGTAGGTGATGCTGTTAAGTGGTCATGAACACGTTGGGCAGATTTCTCAAATGGCTAGAACTTAACTGATTGCCATAGGTCCTGATGTTGATTGGAAGGAGGTCAACTGTCCCCATCCCCACCTCTTTCCCCACAGTCAGTTTGTGGTGGGGGATTACTGGGTAACTTATTGGATCTGAAAGAAAGACTGCTTTGCCCTAAAGGCACATATTTCATGAATTCAGTCCCTCCTGCTTGTTTTAAGCTGCTATGTTTCCTGAAACTTGGGATACCCAGTCACCTATGACTAAAATAAAATAACTGCTAAAATGAAGACATGGGGCCTCAATTATTTAAATATTTATCTAAATATTTAAACTTAATAATCCATTTCCTATGAGCAAACAGGTCTCCAGTTCCTCGTTCCAGCTTCGTTAAAACTAAAACTGGGCAGAATCAAGGAGAGTTTAGCTCCTGCCACAGATTTTTTGCTTTTTAACCTCTAACGCAACTTCAGCCCAACAGTTTGAGGTGTTGAAATTCAGCCCTTTTTTTGTAAGTACAGTGATATAATTAACTGAATGTTTTATGTGAGCTCTCACCAGTGCTTCTTCGAATATTACTGTGACATCATTGGATTTACATATCCTCTGGATTTATGCTATAGGTTGTAGCTCGTGATGATGACCAAGGGCTGAATGGCCAGCTGACTTACACAATTGTTGGTGGGAATGCAGAAGAAGCTGTTACTTTGACACCCAGTGGGCTGCTAAGCCTGGTCATGAACCTGGATCGTGAAACAACAGCACAATTTGTCCTGACAGTCATTGCTACAGATGCAGGTAAAAGCAAGTCTCATCTGTATTCCAAAGTTGTTCAGTGGGTTGGTGTTGGTGGCACAGTGGGTAGTCCTGCTGCCTCACAGTGCCAGGGACCGAGGTTCGATTCCGGCCTTGGGTCACTGTCTGGGTGGAATCTGCTCGTTCTTCCCGTGTCTCTGGTTTCCTCCAACAGTCCGAAAGACATGCTGGTCAGGTGGATTGGCCATGCTAAACACTCCCTCAGTGTTCCAGAGTGTGGTGACTAGGGGAATTAGACAGTAACCTCATTGCAGTGTTAATGTGAATCTATTGATGACACCAATAAATAAACCTGTCACACATTTTGAATGTGCTGCTTATGAGGTTAAGCATCATCCTTAATGAAAGTACAGATTGAAAACCAGGCACAGAATACTGAATACTCCCAGCATTTTGTTTTTATTTCAGCTTTCCAACATCTGCAGTTGAAAAAGTCATTGCGTTGTTAAATTCATTAAGGGATATGATATATTATTTACAGAGAAATTGTTTCTCGGGTTAATAACTAGTTATAATATAATCATAGGTCCTTTCTTTTGCCCATTTTAAATTCTCTGTCACCTGACCTTCCTCATATCCAGTCCCCAAGTTCTTTCAGTTTGTCTCTGAGGCTTCAGATAGGTGATCTGCTACAATATGTTTCAGTTACCAATAGCTTGAAATTGCCTGATTACAGTGGAAGCTGACTGATATTCATGGAAGTGTAGAATGACACAGCACTGAGGTAGACCCAATAAGTGACAGAAAATTTAATGATTACAAAAAAATGTAATGACCATGATAGGAGCTGGTCTTTTTCCATTGAATGCTTAGTTATATTTTCAATCCCCCTAAAGGAAATGAGATGAAATTTCTTCAGATTTACAAGAGAAACTCAAATGGATAGTAATTATAGGAAAGAATTTTTGAGTAGGTTGGAATATTCCCAAAATATTAACAAATTGTAGTTGGATGGATTGAGCTACTTTTCTTGCAAGCTGAACAAACCATAGTATTTTAAAATTACAAATGAACAAAAGAGCACGAGTAGCCATTTGGCCCTTCGAGCCTGCTCTGACATGCGGTCAGATCACGGCTGGTCTAATTGTAACCTCAACTCCACGTTCTTTCTTATGTCTGATAACCTTTCACTCCTTGCTTATCAAGAGTCTGTCGACCTCTGTTAATTATCCTGTCTTAATTATAATCTTGCAAAGGTAGGTTACTGCCACTCACGGACCAGCTGGTTAGAGTCTTTGACAGGCGAAGGTTGATTGCAACCTCTGACAGTCCATTGTAATCTTTGGCAGGTAACCACTAGTGAATTCAGTCTGCTCCTTATGTGTACAGTCTCCAATAGCCAGTTACAATTGCTGACAGTTAATCAAGCTCTGGGAATACCAGTTCCAGCCAATGATAATAAGTATGTTATAACTTACAGCAAGTTTCCTGTAGCCAATTACAATCTCTCTTAGCACTTGCAGCACTGATAGTCTGGCATCATGCTTGAATTTGGCAGAATGCACAATGACCAATGCATGATTACCTTGCATAATTACAGCAAGCCTCTCTTGCCTCAGTCATTTTCAATAAATGTTAGTGGCTGAAAAATAGTTTTTAATCAAGCAGCTGCTTTTTTTCTAATGGGTGATGTAAATTCTTATTGGTCAAAATGCATTTCAACAAAGTATAAAATCAGAGTCTGTGAGACTAGACAACTTCCATGGTGTCTATGTATATGAGAGTTAGTGTTTATTATGAGTATAATCGTAAGCTCCATTTTTCAGGGGTTACTGCCATCCCTAATTTATGTAAAGTTGATAAGTTGATCCTCTTCCCATTGCGGAACCTGACAGGTCATGGGATCAGTAAACATCTGATCTGGCAACTGGACAGAGGCCCTTCAAATCCCGTCTTCATATTTTTGCTAACCAAATATGTTTGTGTTCCAGATTCAGCAGTGTTTTATTTATTGGCTGAATCCTAAAATAATGCAGCAGTACAGTCTGTCAACTATATTTCGACTATCTTATTATAAAATAACCATAGTCTGTTACATTTAATTCCTTAAGATGCTTATTTGTCCAGAGAGTATTTAGTAATAGATGTTGAAGGATGAGTTCCAGCTGTGGTAGGATTCAGTGTACACGAAGCAAGATGATGGCTACAGTTATACATGTCTTGGCTGTATAGTTTCTTTACATATTATGTCATCAATTTCCCACTCTAAACTAGGCATCTCTACAAATAGCAAAAAGCCAAAACCAGGACAGTCTGTCTTGTGGTAGATACCCAATTTTATTTTGTTTGTTCAGTATGATTGCAGCAAAAAAAGTTTTTCTTTCAAAAGTGTTAGGTGACATTAGCTAGAAGAAAGTACTAAACAAGAAAAGGGTCAAAGAAATTGACACATCTAGTATACTATTCCTCCGTATTATACAGTACATTCTGCTGCGGACTCAACCTCATCTACTGTAAATGAAGAGCAAAAGAACAAAGAAAATTACAGCACAGGAGCAAACCCTTCAGCCCTCCAAGTCTGCACCGACCACACTACCCTACTGAACAAAAATCCCCTACCCTTCCAGGGATCATATCCCTCCATTCCCATCCTATTCATATATTTGTCGAGATGTCCCTTAAAAGTCACTATCGTATCTGCTTCCATTACCTCCCCCGCAGTGAGTTTCAGACACCCATCACCCTCTGTAAAAAAAAAATTTGTCTTGTACATCTCCTTTAAACCTTGCCCCTCGCGCATTAAACCTAAGCCCCCTAGTAATTGACTGTTCCACCCTGGGGAAAAAGCTTCTGATCACCCACTCTGTCCATACCCCTCATAATCTTGTAGACTTCTATCAGGTCACCCCTCAACCTTCATCGTTCCAGTGAGAACAAACCAAGTTTCTCCAACCTCCTCTCATAGCGAATGCCCTCCATACCAGGCAACATCCAGGTAAATCTTTTCTGTACCCTGAATGAAGTTTTATAGAATGTCTCCCTGTTCTCCCAAAGATAACAGGGTAAAATTCCATTTGATGTCCCGCTATTTACTGCTGGTTGACTGCACTCCACAGCCAATACATCTCCTGGCCCCCGCAGCACAGGAAGCAGCAAATCTAATTCATTTAGGTCCTGTTCGGATGTAGTACACCTCCTCTGCAAATGCACATGAGCTACCTCACCATATGTAACATAAGAACATAAGAAATAGGAGCAGGAGTAGGCCATCTAGCCCTTCGAGCCTACTGTGTATACAATGCAGCTTTCGTGTCTTTAAAACCTTATCTTCTCTATTTAATTTTCACAATTGTCAATGCTTTTTTATCTTGCAGTTCACAATAATTTCATTTCTCACATATTGTTTAGACAGTTGTTTCAACTAGAATAACATGCTGATACTTCGGAGTGAGAAACAAGACTTTGCAAATGCAATTTGTCTTTGAGACTATCTGAAGGGAGTACATCAGACATCGTGCATTGCTAAGAAATCACAGATATATGCTTGTTTGACAAAAAGTTGAACATAGGCCAGAATGTTAGGAAGTTAATTATTCTGAGTTTTAAAATTAAAACGTATTGTTATTTTTAGAAGCCTTGTGCAATAAGGAGGTTGACAATAACATGTGAATTCTGCTTCCCAAGTATTGTGAGAAAGCTTTGCACATTACAGATTTTTTCCCAAATTTTACATTAGAAGAGCATAGCTTTCTTTTTCTTCAGTGCATTGAAGACATGGGGCGAGATTCTCCATCTCATCCGTACCCACCTCACTGCCAGCGAGTATGGAGAATTTGACATTCAAGCAAAGTTCTGTTCAGCCAAAACTCCATTCACTGGAGTGAATCCCAGCAGATGGGGTTGGAGATTTTCAGCTGTAAGGTTTTCCTGCAGATGTTAGAACGTAGGCCTGGCTAGACTTGCAAACCATGTCGTTGTTAATTTTCAAATAGGATAGAAAAGGTATTTTGCTCAGTTTTGCGTAATTTCCTGCCCGTGCACATGCATTATTTTTAAAGGCTTGAATTTATCCAGTACTTTCTCCATTAATAGTGCATTAAAATTCAGAAAAACAGTGATTTATCAGTAGTCATCCAATATTTTAATGCTATATTAATGTAGAAAAAACCTTAACTACACTTCAGGGACCCACAATTAAAGTATTGCACCAATTCATCATTGAAAGTAACAAAAAATAATGAATCCTTCATAGTTTGCAATGTACTAATTATGTTGCAGGCCTGAATCTTTGAAATATGCAACTTTTGAGGAGGTGTTGAGTTAAAGACAGGCTGATATTCATGCACAGGTTATTAAAAGAAATTTCATTTAGAGCTTGCTCGGACTCTGATATTATTGCATATTTGAGATTATTTCTGTAACTTATGTGAGAATTGACTGCCAACTTTAGCCCGAAAACTGAAGCAGTTATTGCTGCTGGAAGTGTGTTCAGCTGTGCTTGTTTAAGAGACGGTGCTAACTGGAGTGTTGAGTTCCAGTCCGGCATTGCTGGGATCAGATCGGTCGTATATGTTGATTGATATCATTATCTGCCTATTCTGCACATCTCGAACAGATGACCCATGCACATAAACTAACACCAAAATTCCACCCAAGGGAGCTCACACTAGATATCTGTGCACGTGCCACAGACACCATTTTGAAGTCAGCACCAAAAAGAAAACAGGTGCTCAGGAGTCTAATTTTGCAGCCAAAGCTTTTGGGAAACTATAATTTAGAACCTAATTATCTAGATTATTTTTATTAAAAGTGATCTTTTAGCTGTAATTGTGATATTTTATCTTTTAAACCTAGCAACAAAAATCTCTCCAGTGACATTTAATCCCAGGTGGCTATATATAACTAGTAGCTGGAATTTCTGACATTGCATAGATGTTCGGCGCTACTATTTTTTTAGTTTGACTGACTTGTTTAAACTCCACAGGGAATTTCAGTAAATCCTTTTTTTTTTCATTTATTTTTAAAGTGAAGTTAAATATAATGCCAGACTTACCATGTTTGTGTCCAGGGAATTTAAACTCTGTCATCAGGGCTGCAGGATGACTCAGTTTAACTTGCACACACTGTGGAAATGGGATGAATATTTTGACCTGGACGTCCTTGGGACTAGAAAATAGAGAGAGCCTTATCATCCCCGTTCCCCTCTCACCCTTGTATCTTACTCAGTTGTGGGGGTGGGAGGGGTGGGAATTGGCCAGGAATCTGACTCAGATCCCATATTTGCCAGGATTTCACCCAATTTTTTGTGGTCCTTTAAATTCCACCAAGCATCAAGCTTGTCTGTCCTCCCTACATCGAGAGGATGTGACTGGGTTAGATTACTGGGATTGTCACCACTCATGTTCACTGCAACCTTCTGCATTACTCACCTAGAGCTCTTAGGAAAAAAGCCCTGAACTGTTCTTTCATGTGTTGCTGGGCCTCAACCTGCTGTTGGATGGTTCTACTTCACCTTCCTTCTTTGTGGCAGGCTGTGCTGATGCACCAGCCCTAGCTATACAAAATCCTCTAGGATTTGCGACAGGCGTTCCTACCCATTACTTTGGGAGGGTGGGAATTCCACTCTGTTGCATTTGTGCCACTGGATCAGATTCCCAGGAATTTAAGTGTTCTTTTATTGTTTGGCTTTAAGGGTCTGTATATAGTAAAATGCGAGATGTGGCTAGTTCTGGCAGATGTAATTTCAAAGCACAAGCCTTACAGGGAAGCTGCTCAAGCAATAATTCGTTATTTTCAACCTGTAATTTTGTGAGGCCAAAAGAAGCAAGAGTGTCCCTCTGAGGCCCTCAAATATCCCCCAGCCTGTGTGATATCCCCCAGTCTCTTTCAGAGAAGAAAGAAGCAGCATCAAGATATTAAGACATGCAATTCTTTTTTAAAAAAACAGGGAGAAGTGAGTAAAGCTTCAGAAAAAGTGTGATCCAAATGAATTGTTTTAGAGAAACAAATAAACTAAAAGGTGAAGATCTACCATTAACTCGGTTTTATTTGTTAGCTTGTAGAGTACTGAAAGGTATTAGTTTCTAGAAAGACGTGAAATATTTCCTGAAGTATCAGTATGAAGATAGGAGTGTGAAGATGGTGTACCAACTCCTCTTGGCAGAACATTGTATGAAGTTCTAGAAACAAGCTGTAAAGTCATTAAAAGGTAAACCATCACATGGAAACATTTTCACATTAGCAAAAAGCTATCTCGAACAATATTTATACAATAGAAGATTTCTATTTACTGCAGGAAATAAGCACACTCATTATTTACATTTCCATCATGCAACAAACAGGAAACTGTCCATTAAAACATCTGTTGATAATGAACAGCTGTTATTGCATTTGTAAACTTATATTGATAATTAACGCACTGCACAGATTAGACTACTTTTGAATATCAGCAGTTTGGAATGCAAGTTTCATTTGTCTCATGTCGATCTTATCCATCTTTGTTGACTGTATTAAGCGGACGGCAGGGTGGCACAGTGATTAGTTGTGCGGCCTTACACCCGGGTTCAATTCCCAGCTTGGATCACTGTCTGTGTGGAGTCTGCATGTTCTCACCAAGTCTGCATGAGTTTCCTTCAGGTGCTCCGGTTTCCTCCCAGAGTCTGAAAGACATGTTGGTTAGGTGCATTGACCATGCTAAATTCTCCCTCCACAATAGGGAAATTTCACAGTAATTTCATTGAGTAATTAATGTAAACTTTATTTGTGAGTAATAAATAAACTTCTCTTTAACTACTCCATGCACCCAAACAGGCGCCAGAGTATGGCAACTAGGGGATTTTCACAGTAACTTCATTGCAGTATTAATGTAAGCCTACTTGTGACACCAGTAAGTAAACTAAGACTTTAAATAATAGGGAACTCATGTCAGACTCGTGCCTAATATTGAACTCATGTTAGGTCATTAATTTCACCCATATTGTCACAATAGTTTTAGCCTGGTATATTGCTAAACCGGTATAGGAGGAGCGTTAGAATTAGGTTTTCAGAGGAAAAAATTATAGATGTTGCATAATTTGTGCTGAATTTAAGCTGTCTGTATAAATTTCTCCACTTCCCTGATTTATGACTGAAGATCCTACCAATTGGGGAAAATAGGTAAAATTTCTTTCAACTTGGTTCAAATTTTCCCTCCTGATTCAGCTGCGTAGAGTTGGGAAAGTTCTCAACCCCCGAAGCTGACTTGAGAGAAACTTCCCCAAATAGCCAGATTTTTGCTCAGGGGATGAGGGGTGGGTGGGTGGGAGGGAGGTGGAAGGTGAGGGCGGGTGCGTGGTGCATGCTGGAGTTGGGCTCATAATGCCTCTGGAAACAACGTGGAGGAAGCCATAGGTGCTGCTGACTGCGAGTGTAGACTGGTTAGTAGGCTTACCATAGTGCTTTAGGGCTTTGTCCTGAAATTGTAATGAAAATTCTACGTCCCTATAGCCATCACTGCATCCACCCCTACTACCCACACACTTCCATCCATGCCACCTCATGCCCTTCTACCCAGTCATATGGGTCTTTTAGCCCCCGTGCCAATTTAGCGCATGGAATTACAGTGGAAGACTAGAGTAACTTCAGTTTCAGAGTTTTTTAGTCCATGTTTATGTTATCCAAAGAGGTTTCTTTTCCTGAAAAGTACTTTTTTGTAATTGACTTTGATCACGTTCAGGAACCAGAGTTGTAAATATTTCCAAATATCAGGCATCATTTTATATCACATATTGTTGGCCTGATTTTCATCTAAAGGTATATGCCAGTTCTGAGTTGGTTTGCACTGATTTGAAAGCTCCTTTGCATTGCTGGTACAAGTAATACTCAATGTTCTGTTATAAGCTCATTTGCATTAACATTCACATCTTCAGATCCAGTCCAAAGATGTGCAGGTTAGGTGGATTGGCCATGTTAAATTGCCCCTTAGTGTCAGGGGAACTAGCTAGGGTAAATGCATGGAATTATGTGAATAGGGCCTGGGTAGGATTATGTTCGGTGCGTACTTGATGGGCCGAATGGCCTCCTTCTTCACTGTAGCATTCTATGATTCTATTCTATGACGCAAACTTATTTGCATTTAGAAATGACACCACTGTGACAATGGGAAAATTAAGTGTTTATCAAAAGCAATGGTAGTGTCATAAATTAAATGGAGGTGCTTAAAAATTCAGAAAGTTTTTGGGGAGCATTAAACATAGCTGTTTTTACTAAATCTGGAAGAGGAGGGGATTGGTGCACCACAAGCTACAAAGAAGGTAAGAAACTCAGCTGAATCTTCAGACCGGTGACAGCACTAAACTACAAGCTGCGTTATCATGGTTTAAGATCGAGATGTGAATCTGAAATCAACAAAGCAGATAATTTGTAGGTTTGAGTAGAATTGCAAGATTGTCCAAAAATAGTAGGCTTAACATCCTCCATGGAAAGGATCTACCATAGCTAGCTCGTTTAGTTTGCACGTAATACCAGTACTATACTTTCTGATAGCTGTTGAGACTTGAAGTGGCAAGTCAAAAACAAAACAGAATAATTAGAGAAATGTTAGGCAGATCTCTGCAATGACTTAAGAATTGGATCCCAATCCCATTTGGTGACCGTTTAAATACCTTGTTAGAAGATTGGGTCCACTTATTTATCTTCTCAGATTCAGAAGCTTCAGTCACTCCCACAAGTCATCTGAGCATCTCACTGTGATGAATGTAAACTGATTATATACAAAGTGCCATCCACAACCTCAGTGCTCTCCAACCAATGAGTGCTTTGGAACAGTAGACTCTGTTGTAATGGAGGAAATGCAGTGGCAAATTTTACACAAAAATATCCCACAAACTGCATCATCTGTTTGAAATGGTGTTGGTTGAGTGATAAATAATGTTTAAGGCATAGTGAGGAGAACAATCCCTTCCACTCTTTTGTTATTCACTGTAGCACCACCAAATCCTTTGCAACACTTTGCTTTTAGTATATAATCAATTTAGTTGTTTACAGTGGTGTCATTCCTAGATGCAAACGAGTTTCGTTGTGAGTGATTATGCGACTGTGAAGGCCAAATAACTTAGTACTGTATCTTTGAGAAGCCTTTCCACTCTGGCTCTTGAACCTGATCAAAGTCAATAACAAAAAAGAAAAATGAATTTATTTGAAATCCCGTAGGAATACTAAGAAACAATTGAAGTGCCCAATCTCACCATTTTCACAGATGGTTTCCTCTTGGAAGAAGATGAATGGATACTCCACATTTTTCATATTTTGGTGGTGTTTTTCTTCATCAAAACTTTCAAGTTACTTTGTATTCCATGCACCTGGGGAGGGAGGGAAATAGGCCAACTGAACAAAATTTGCAAAATAGAGACTATGGGTGGGATTTTACGGCCTTGCTCATTCTGTAAGCTGCCCAAGGTTACACTTTCCAGGGTCCACCCCTTGCCCACTATGATTAAAATGGCAGGCAGGATGGTAAAATTCCAGCCAGTGTGTTTGGGTTCTGAGGAAACATTGAACTTGAGGGAGCACATTCAAGGCACGCATCTTTGATCTTCTATTTCAGTTTTGTACACAAGACTAAATCTTTGTTTTACTTTCTTCCTTTGAACATGAGAGTCATTGTTCCTCATTTTTTCTTGAAAATACTTTGACCATTTCCTTATATTTGTACTCAGTCAAATGTAAGACAGTGCCATTCTTTCCACAATACTTTGGTTGAAAGTGTCTCGTGGAAGCAAAACCATTTCCTGTGTTTTAAATTCAGCTGTCTAATCAGGCTACCAAGGAGGAATGTTGAAAGCTCTTTCTGATATATTATTCATTACTATGCAACCCAAGGATTGCATTAGCATTTACCCCCTTGTTTACACAAGGACTTTAACTGCTTGTTTTGAATTCATTCAGCTGAATTTCAAATAAGAGCAACTGGAATGGGAAGGCACACTGATAAAGTGTGAGATGTGTGTACCAGCTTTTTATTGTTCATTCTTGATTAATACTATAAATCTAAGCCTCTAACCTTAATATCCCAAAGAATTGCTCCTCATTGTTTCACAATCAAATCTCAAAAAACTGTCCATTTGACAGCATTTTCCTACAAATACATCTTGTTTTAAGATTAAGGAAAACATTGGAAATGTTTTTGTAGTGCTTCATGATATGAGTGTTTAGACTAAGACTACTAAAATGGCAGATTTGTGGATCAGATTGTAAACAAATTAAAATTGAAACGTGATGTATAGGATTCATATTAAAAGCCTAAAAGATATGCAGCTTTCTTGCTGGACTCTTTTGGGTTTGACTTAGACCAGGAGGTTCAGAAGCCACATACCAAAGCTTTCCAAAGACCCAGGACAGAGCATGTGCCACAAAGCTCTCCCCCTGCCCCCTCCTCCCATTACTCAGCCTCCATGGGAGAAAGCTGTACTGATTTCATTAAATTTGGCACACTAATACTGTCAGTACACAGACCTCATCCAACCACACAGATCCATTCATTCATCATTTGATCATAGCATCAAAACTGGCTTTGTTACGTGGCAACGCAGTCACATCAGTAAACATCATATAAGTCCAACTGATTGCTTGTCATTTCAAGTAATAAACCAAAGAAATGTGTTTAACCACCACATTATTTAAAAGAGAATTTATTTTCCTTAGGAACTGTTTAACCTTCACATAGTTGTGGTGATAGTTGTGGTAGATTGGTGTAGCACAATGTTACCAAATAACTTTTTCAGAACCACAAGTCTTAGCAGTAGCTTGCTTAAAGGCATTTTTTCCAGCATGATGGATTAGAGAGCAATGGAATCTATTTGTGCTTCAGTTGCTCCCATAGTAGAAATTTGCCAAGTGACCTTTTCACTTCTGTTTGGTGGGATTATCCCACCTCATCATAGCTTTCCCCTGTTTTCTGTAAAAACAAGATATAGGGTTGGCTTTTCAACCTTGAGGCAGGCAGCGAAAGTTGGAAAGATTCCTTCAGGAGGAAGTGTCCGCAAGGATGGGATTTTCATTGTGGGGGTGGGGTGAGGCAAGGTGTGCCAGTCAAGGGGAAAGCTCAGAGTCAGCTACAGGGACTGCCAGGTATGGAGGTGAGTTGTTTAAAAGGCCCGCCGTATCAGTATGGGACTGTCTCAGTTTATAATAGAGAGATAAGAGACCTCCAGCCCTCACTTCCCAGATACTCCTCATGCCCCCACCCACTCCTATGCTCATCTACCTACTAAACATTGCATAGAACCAATGAGCCCTATCGTGATAACATGATGTACAAAAAAGTTTCTAAAAATAAGTCATTCATTGATAACTGGCTGAGAGTCCAGAATTTATTGGCCTGTTGAAATACCTGAACTATAGCGAAAACATTGCTTAATTAACAACTTTTGTCCTCTGATCTATACTGTCAATTGCACAATGTTTACTGACACAAGATAGAGATTTCAAGTGCTTGCAGTTTCTGCAGTTTATGTTAAAAGGCGTATATGATTGTCACTTTTATTAGTCTGTAGTTAAAAGTTTTGAAAAATAAATTTTTTATCACATCCTACTGTCATTATATGGTTCATTGATTCTATGCAGTATATAGTGGGTGCATGGTCATGAAAGTGCCATAGCTTAGCATGGGGGCCATGAGGGACTATAGGGGTTGTTAGGAGCAGCAGACCTTTGCATGGGACACATGCTGGGCCATAGGCATTGTTTGGGATAGTATACATTGCTGTGGGGGCATGATAGGTGTCATACCGAGCATGGGAGTCATGAGAGGTCATAAAGATTGTTTGGGATGCATACTTTGGCCTGGGCACGTAAGGAGGACCTTTTGAACTTACTTCTTGAAGTGTTCCCTTGTAAAGACTGTTATTCACAACACTTCTGAGGTGAAGTGACCTATAACTCTCTGAAAGCTGTCCCAACACCACAAAAATGCCCATAGTGGAACCAGCCACGTCGAAGAACAAGATGCAGACTCTCAATGTGAGCCACACCACATCCTCAAAGGCCGCTCATGAAAAGTGAAAACCATGGGAATGGGGGCAGGAATCCTGGAAGCTGGAACCACTCACCATTTTTAAAGGGCTCCCAAGTCATCCCTGTTTGGCAACACTCTATCCTATGGTATGAATTCTAATCTTGGTGATATCTACAGGGAAGTGGGCAACAAATGGAGATCAAAATATCATGACATTGTCTTCCTGGAGCCATAAGAACAAGGAGTGGAGGCATACTGTAAGGATGATTTTGACCTTGCCCACAAGGTGGAAACCAAATAGATGAGCAGTTAAAATCTATTCAACTTTCCCACTGAAGGACTATTTTTTTCCACAGCTTTCCATTTTAACCTTTTAGCAGGCAGGATATACAGTGGTTCCTTTTTTAAATATACAAGTCAGGCCTAGAGCGTTAATCCAGGCCCCACAAAAATTTTCTACCACTTACCTTTGTCTGAAGTAGAGTGAAAGCATCTCTGAGGAAATTCTTAGCCTTAGTTTCTTTAATATTGTAAAATGTTCATTAAAAATAAATCAGTTGTGATCAGGCACTTTTTAATAATGGAGGAAATAATCATTAATATTGTCATGTTCATACTGCAGTGCAAGGCCTTGATGTGCTAATTTGGTTTCCAGTTCTCTAGGAGATTTGCTAGATTTTGAGTAGTCCAAATTTAAGCCCCTTTCAGCTTTGTTGTGCAGTTTGTTTGCACCCATACTCACATTAAAAATGCAATGTTCAGACGGGACCATATGTTATCTCCAGACACTGACAGATATAGGGGATTACACTAGGTTAAATGAATACCTTTTTGTGGTTATTGCAAATGGTCAGTGCACAGCAGGTGCTAGCAATGACAAACAGATGGCTGCTTCAAATGAACTGACCATTTTTTTAGTGTGGAAATGAGCCAGAGGAGCCACCTGCTTCAATTAGTAAAATTACTGCTATTCAAATTAGCTACAGGTGGGATGTGAAGAGTTGACATTTTAAATCCCATTGTAAAATTAATTTCTGCAGAACAGATCAGTGAGGGCAATGTTCAGCCTTGGGGTTAACTATGTTAAATTGCAGAATACAATGAAATTAATTACTCTTTGTCTCCAAAAAAGATAGCTAAGCATGCTTAACACCAATTTGATCTCTTTCTAAAAACAAGTGGGCCAGGTACAGCACATTTGCCACATTGATGGGAAACGTTGTATTATATAACATTTCAAATTGTGCCATTAATGGAACATCAGCCCTTACCCTGCCTGGCTAGATTGTTGACTTGGATGTTCATCTCAGTGTTGCTGTGGACTTTGCTGTGCGGAGGTTGACTTAGCAATATAGCTGTACTCTAAAACATTAATGATGTGAAATATTTTGCAAAGGTGATTAGCAATTATATAAATGCAAGAGCTCTCTTTCTAATCTCTCCATAGCAGATGGGATGCTGTGATATCACAGGAGAAGCCGTTTCTCTTTGTAAAATTACATATTTATGGATTTTGTTCCATCTTCGACAGAACAAAAATTGAAAAAGAATGACATTGAAATGGTATGCCTTAAAACAGACCTAACTTGCACACATTTAAAGACAGGCATTTTTATAGTTCCAGGAAAACTGGATTGAAGATTGATGGGAGTTACGATTCATCTGCTGCCAATAAGGCTCCTGTTTGAAATGTATTTGGGGAGTCAAAATCCAGTTCCTACTGTACGTGGGCTCTCAGTTCAAAAATGTTCCTGGTACAGTACTGATTGCCACAAGAGAGGTGACAGGATGACTAATAAGGGAAACTCAGTAAGTTGTCAGTCTTGCATTAGAAGTTACTGTTGTGAACTTGGGGCTGAGGTGCAATGTCTGGATAGAGTGTGCTATACTCTACATCTGGTTCACCAGTAATGTTTGATGGTGCCACACCCTGCCTGAACTATGAAGAATACTATATTCCAGCATAAATGTTCTTCCCATAGATAAGTATTTTTTTCATTAAGAAATTCATAAAATCCAATCCTTCTTCAAAAGCATTCTTTCATTGTGCTGTCGTGGAAATGAAGTGCCGATTTTTGTTGCTTCGACATCTTCTTGGGAAGATTAGTCAAAATAGCTCCTTATGAAATGCAGCAAGTGTGGTTACAAACCAAAGATAACCAATTAAATGAGTCTTTAATCCACCAAAAGCCTGACTGGCAGATGGATGCAAGTCCAATAAATTTCCTCAGAAGTTGTGTGAAGACTGTGGGTTGTATAGAAGTTCTTTTGTAGAGGAGAATAACTGGAATTCCTCCCAGCTAGTCAGCAGTAAATATATTGTATTCTTTGGTTGTCTTAATTGTGGAAAAGAATTGTAGATTAGCACTTCTATAATAGAAAAGTTATGAAAGTCGCAAGTTAGTACAATAGATACATAGGAGGGTAGTTTTAATTTTTGGGAGAACAATTATCAGAGTGCCCCAGTTTGAGGTTGTGACCTTATTTAAATTGAACGGTGAGCTTTGGGTGTCAAGCAATCCAGTTCATCACTTTCAGGCTGAACCAGTACCTGATAGCCCAGAAGTCGCCAGGCAAACAGCAAGGTTAACCTGACTGTGCGGGTAAAGGTTGAGCGGATGCTGGGGATTATGGAAAGGAGGAAGCACATAGTCGCAAGGTTTCAGTATGCATATTAAAAAAGGCCAGCCACCCAAATGGTGGGTGGGGTGGTTGGGGGAGGAGGTGCGGTGATGTGGGGGGCTACTGTTTCAGGTAGTTTAGATGGCTAGCGTGTGAATGATGCCAACAATGTGGATTCAATCCCTATAGCGGCTGTGGTAGTGCACTGAGGCCCTTCTTTCCTTGCCCTACAATTGTCGAGTGGCACCTATTGGACTGCAAGTTGCCAAAAATGTCTCTCTGTTGGAAAGATATGCCTGTGGTCCTTTGGGCCTCTGGGTAGATGCACCCAAATTTGGAAGTATTTCAGCTGCTTAGGGGTCAACCTCTCTGCAACTATCAGCAGACCAATCATTAACATTAATGAGCTGGCAAGCCCATTTTGAGGGCATTACCACCCTGTTAAGACAAATTTATGTAGTTAAGATCAGTCATGTGGTGTGCTATTTTCTGGTAATTTGCAGTGAAATCTGGGCCAGATTTGGGCTGAAATTGCATTGAAATTGTGGTGTCAGCAAAGTTAGTATTTTTGCATGGAATTCTTTTGTATTCTGTCTGAATGAACGTTACCATTATTTTAACTGAAGCATTAGCTTTCCACACGATCGGCTTGAATAACACAGTATTGTAGAATTGCATTTTAGATCTTGTGATTGTCATTGATTGTCATTAGCCAGAAAACCCGAAAACAACTGCTTATATTTATGTAATGCTTTCAGCGTGTTGGAATGTCCCAGGTTGCTTAGAACAACTCACATTTAGTCTGTATATGTTGCTCAGTGAAGATATGGGCTGTTGTCACATGTTTCAAGGATTTGGCACATTTCCAAGTTGAGATGATTAGCAACTTTTTAAAAATTCTTTAACGGATGTGGGCATCGTTGGCTAGCTCAGTATTTATTGCCAAGCCCTCGTTATTCTTGAGAAGGTGGAGGCCTTCTTGAACCGCTGCAATCCATGTGGTGTAGGTACACCCATGATGCTTCTAGGGAGGGAGTTCCAAGTTCTTGACCCAGCAACTGTGAAGGAGCAATGATATAGTTCCAAATCAGGGTGCTGATTCTCCCTGTGTTAATGCCTCCTATACATCTGCATTTTTAAAAATCAACAAATAATTTGAATAGATTGACTTTGAATTAGGAGGTGTGAACTGTAATAATTTAATTGTTTTGCCTATGATGCGTCCTGTATGCAGAATTCAAACTCCATATGTCACTATTTTTCATTCACACCTGTATTTCTGCAACAATGATGTATGGAACAGATACATATACAAATCCTTGTTATAATTGTCAGCTCCCAAATATTCCTCCAGTACTGATGTTCTCTGCCATCCCATTGGCTCAGCCTAGTTTTGACCTCCACAATCTTGCCAGTTCTGTGTTTTCTTCCGACCATATCTGCTCAGCAAGCGCACTCCTCTAGGCTCTAAACATATGGAAGAAGGGAGAAACTTCAGTTCAAAGTCTTCTTTCCATCCACCTGTGTATGCTGATTATTCCTCTGCATGCCAAGAAATACCAGCTGGGCATTCGTTATGTGGTGAGGTTGGATCGCTGTGTTTCCCTTCCATTTTTAGGCAGTTTTTATTCAGACAGGACAGGATTTTCTGGGCCCTTGGATCAATTGGTAGGAAGGTGTTGGGTCTCCAGGTTTGTCGGGAAAATAGTGGACAGCTTGTCGATGCATTCGCACCAGGGAAGTTTGCTGGTGGCAGGATCAGATGCAGATCAGCAGCTGCTGAATGAAGGCAACAGCCAATTTAAATAATATTGCTTCTATTAAGGTTAATTATCTTGGCCCGCTGGCATTTTGTCAGTAATGGGGGGATCCCACACCATGTGGGGAAGATGCCAACTTCACATATCCAGCTTCCCTGTGGCTGCCCATGGGACCACTCGAACTGGAGGCTCCATGTTCCAAAGTGTATTCCACAGGCACGGAATCCACACCCATGGCCCACTGGTTCACCTCGAAGACCTTGCTTGCTTGCTTGGTTCCTCTGAATTTTAATTTTATACTTCTCTTTGGGGTCCAGAACTGCCTCTGCAGCACCCATTTCTCCTGGTGAGGCTGATGAGGTGTTGGAATAGCCAGCCCTGTGATTGGACCAGATGTCTGCCATCTGTTTTTATAAGGATGACAAAGCCAGAGGTGCGCAGCTAATAGGCTGCCTCCAATAACATGGCTAAGACTGACCAGTGCCAACATGTGGCTTAGAACCCACCCTGTGTTGAGGGGTCCCAAACACTGCAGTAAATTCCTGTCTATCTTAGCTAACAAATTTTGATAGCAGTCAATTGAATCAAAGTGACTATAATCGCAGGGGCTTACATTGGGCCCTGTTGTGCCCATTTCTTGGATGCTATATCACTAACGTTCTAAAAAGGTGACGAGAAGCACATGCACACTTACTCACAAAAATGTACAGGACACTGACAAGGTAAAGGAATGTATGCGTATATGTCTAACAATCACTGGCAACATGTAGAGCAGCAAGATGATGACACAAATCATTGTGCAACGCTAATGTGAAACCACCGCTGTAATTTTGCAATTCCACGCTTCAGCAAAGTCCTACCTTAACCTTCCACAGCTGAACATGACATTGAGCAGAACAAAAGAGCCTCACCAACATTATTTAAAGGGGTCATGAAACACTTGCAAGTTAGTTGATGTTGTAGGTGCTTTTGGAGGTTTCCTCTGCTTGCATGGTCAGTTATCTGCAATAAATTACAGCATAGATTCAGTTAATAAAGGACTTCCACACTATTCCTTGCAGCTGCAAGGTACCTAGATTAACTGAGCACCGTGAACTCATGAAATTTTTCTCCCTACCAGCGCATGCAACTCATGAACAGTACATGTGGTGCTCGCTGCACTTGACAATCACATTAAACTGCAGGTGGCAGAAAGTTAACATGCTGCTTGCAGCACAGTGAATGGGTACAGATTAATTACATGCCATCCTCCCCATGCCCACTTTCAAGGGTTATCCAATTTAACCCCAGTTATCTCTTCCACAGCTTCTGGCTCACTGAGCCTAAGCGTAAAAATTATCATAATTTCTTCCAGGGAAAGCAGCAAGTTTATTATTATCTTTTCACACTGCTTGCATCCAGTTACAAATTAAGTAATAAAGTTGAACCATGAAGGATTGTGCTATTATTCATGGTGATTAATCCTCAGGCTAGAACTTTAGCACCTCAAACAAATATATGCTTAAAATATTTTATCACTGAGAGAAGCAGCAAAATGGTAACTCATTATTGGGCAACAGCACATTTTTTTAAAAACCCAAAAGCTGTGCCACAATGTATAAAATGGCAGTATACTGTGAAAGTAAAGGCAATTGTAAATGTCAGCAGTGGTGGAAAAATATAAGAGCAAATACTGAAATATTTTTCCCTGTGTTTTAAATTACATGCATGTCTAGTTCAATTTTAAAACCACTGAACATATCTCTATTTAGAATGTGCCAGAATTTTCTGTTGCTTTTATTCTATCCCAGTCTCTCTTATTAATTTATTCCTTCATCTTTTCATTGAATGTCGTGCACTGATGATACCACAAAACCTATTTTTGGACCACCTATTTAGAATATCCACAGCTTTGTTAAGATGTCCACCAGTGAGGCCCTAAAGCTACAAAGCACAAATTGGGAACAGAGGAGAATATGCCTTAGTGAACTTTGTGGGTATGCCACTTATAGTCAGTTGTTTGGTCAACCATTTTACAATGCACTACTTATATGTTTTTTAAATGTCAATTCATATTAGCAAACCTAAACAATTAATATTAACTTAATATGAACACAGATGTTTTGCATCATAAATACTGAGAACGTTGGAAGTTGTTTGAGAAAAATCAATTTAATTCATCATTGTACAAGATCATCAATCAGAAGGGAAACTTCGGGCACAGTTGAGAGGTTAGCTGCAAATTAATGTCAACAAATTTGAAACAAAACTATGTAATTTTAGTTCAAGTTTAATCTGAATTCCAAAATATCAAATAGGCAGTTGCAAATTACCTTACAAAGCTCATTTTCAAAGTTAATTATTATCTGAATGAAAATAACGTAAAAGGGACCAAATTGTTATAACATACAGAAAGTGGTGCATTGTCATGCATAGCATGGTAACTTGAATTTCATATTAAATGAAAGTTCTGAGTCCCAAAGTAGCCATGCAAAATTGCATGCCAAAAGCGAATACAAGACTAGAGCCATTCATGTTCTTCAGTGTACATAGCGGAGAGCATATTCCACATGGGGTCGTTCTTGTTCACAATAGTAGGCGTTGTGGTTTCAAGAACACTATTGTAGAAAAGGTTCTTGATGAAAAACACATTGGCGGCACAAAGTTTAAAAAAAACTTTCCTTTTTTTGCTTGATGCGAGGAGTAGGATTTTAAGGATGGCGAACGATTGGTTCTCTCTACTGAGAATTTGGGCCTAATGTGCAAGCACCAATTCTCAAACTCCCACTGCTATTTAACACTCATTTGAGCATTGATTGGCAGTGGACGAGACTTCCATCCTCCCTTGAAAAGACCCACCCATGAGTGATGTCAGCCAATCAGATTGGCTGACAGCTCTTCAACCTAGTGAGGCAAAGTGCTTCAGTGGCCAGAAGCGGCACTACAGTGCTCTACCGGGGCCTAAGTACCAGGACCTTTAAATAACTAAGTCCTGTGGGTCCAGGAGAGTACAGGACAGCCTGGGAGGGAGGTGACACCCCAACTGAGGGAACCTTCAGATTGAGGCCCAAGATGGGGAAAAGTGCAAATATTACTTTCCCACCTACCTACACCCCACTCCCACCAGCTGAGAAATTGAAACTGGGTGGGATATGGTCCTTAAATGGCCACTTAAGGATCTTATAGGTGAATGGGCTGGTCTCCTGCCCAACACCCAAGCATGAAATTGCATCTGAGTTAGTGGGTGGGTTCCAGTGGGGAATCCCACCCATTCAATATTACGCTCCCCCTCCCGCCACAGAACCCACCTCAGGGGAGCGTGAATTTCTGCCCACAGTTTGCTTCAAAGAGAACCCTAAATGATTTAGCTGGTAAAATAGCCACCCTATTTCAAACTAAGAGATATCCTGAGTAAAAACCCAGGTTTCAAGCTGGTCATTGGTGAGATAATTATTCTGGCAGATTCTGGGTTCAAATCCCACTCTGGGAGTTGGGCACTAAAATTAAGACTGACTTTCCAGTAAAGTCCTGCACTGTTGGTGCTGTTTCAGATAAGACTTTAAACTGAAGCTTCACTAATGCCTGCTTGGCTGGATGGAAAATGTCCCATGGCACTATTTTGGAGCAAGGGAGCTATCTCCAGTGCTGTGGCTAATAATCATCCCTCAGTCACAAAAACAGATTATCGGATCATTATCACATTGCTGCTTTTGAGAGCATGCAGTAAGCAGTTTGGCTGCCGCATTTCCTAAATTACAACACTGACAAACATCAAAAGTAACTCATTGAGGTGAAGTGCCTTGAATTGCTGGTGACTGTGGCTGGTGCTAGTCTTTTTCCAGTAGAGTTGCTGACTAATTTCAACACCTCTGGATTAAAAAGGGGAACAAAAATCAGTTAGCCAAGTTTTCTGTTCCTGTTTGCTGTCCTGTGAGTCTGTTATCTACATGTGGGCATTGGATGATGACAGGATTAAGTTTATTTGTGATGATCCCATTATGAAATGTCCTGACAATCACTGTACAAGTTTCCACAGGAGCAACAACCATCTCAGTATTCCTGAACCCCCAGCAAGAGTTGACAGTTTAAGGGAGGTAATGGGAGAAATTTTTAAATATTAAAGGTAATACTTATGCTCAGAGTCTAGGGGTGAGTTAAATTGATGACAAATGATACCATTTAATTATAAAACTTCCTATAAAATTCTATCTGCGCTAAATAGCTACAGTTCAGCATCTCAAATCAAGCTGATGAGTAATAGGCTTTTGAAAATGCTTTAGACTTGTGAAGAACAACTTGCAAAATAGCCATGATTTTTTTACATGCAGCAAGTCAGTAAGATTTGATTCTCTCAGGACAGTTTGGTTTTTACTTAGCCCCTGTTCAACATGCATATACAGATCCGAACAATGGCCACTACATCATTCAGAGACATGCAGCCAAGACAAATCATTTCCAATCAATCTTTTTCTTCCATCACTGTGTAAGCTTGATAGCGAAAAGGTTTGGTTCTTGTTTCCTGTTAATCAAGCACAAATCAAAAATATCAATTCAACATAATACAACTTTTCAGCTGAAATGACATCGTATCCCTTTTACTCTGTTCACAATTGCATTTTGTGTGCATCTGAATCCATTGTGTGTTGTCGAGATGTTTTCTTTGGTAAGATTCCCACATGAACAAACTCCATATGAAAAACTGGCTGAAATCAATGCCATATAATGATGCATTGTGCTGAATGCTGGTGGTTATTATTGACACGCAAGGTGGCAAACGCATAAAGCTTTTGAAATCCGGGTCCATTTTAACTCCTCGGTGACTGGAATGGTGGCATGGGGGTGAAAGATTCAAAGGTATGAAAAATAAGCCAGTTTTTAAACACTGCAAGTGTGTGTGTGGTGAAGAATTTATTTGATTTAAAAGAGTAAGGGTCAATTCTTAATATAGTTAACAAATTAAAATGCTGAGTGTATTCAGTTCCTCAATTCTGCCATATAATATTCAACTATATAAATTTACTGAATATCATTTTTACAGATGTTCTGTGATCAGAACCACATGCACATTTTTAAAATGGCAAGCAAAATGTAGAGCTCAAGGATTTAAAACTAGAGAGAAGAATTGCCTGGGAGAAACCAATTTATGCTAATAAGACCTTGACTAAACTAATAATAGTGGTTGATAATCTAAGAACATACTTGCAGCATATAGTTTGTGTGGAATGTTTTTGTTGGAACTGGCTATTGAAATGACTTCTGTCCACATTAATACACAGTAAGGTTTCTCTCAGAGATGTACTCTTTGAGTCCACAGAACATGGGCAGTCAGAGGCAATTTAACAGGACAGTTACATATTTAAGAGTTCACCTAATATTTGCAAAGCAAGACAGTCAAGTTCAGTGATTATTATGGCCTGAAATTGAACATTCCAAAAAATGATCAGCTTTAAATGTACATTTTATAATGTAATTTTATGTACATAACAATGATTACTGGTGACTTCATTGAAGAGTATGCTTGGAAGGATTATGTGGGCTTATAGAACATAGAACATTACAGCGCAGAACAGGCCCTTCGGCCCATGATGTTGCACCGACCAGTTAAAAAACAATGACCCACTCACCTAAACCAATCCCTTTTTGTCCATAAACCTATCCACGGATCTCTTAAACACCCCCAAACTAGGCGCATTTACAACCGCAGCAGGCAGGGCATTCTAATCCCTCACCACCCTCTGGGTAAAGAACCTACACCTGACATCTGTCCTATAACTACCCCCCCTTAATTTAAAGCCATGCCCCCTCGTGCTAGCTTTCTCCATCTGAGGAAAAAGGCTATCACTGTCCACCCTATCTAAACCTCTAATCATCTTATATGTTTCAATAAGATCCCCTCTTAGCCGCCTTCTTTCCAGCAAAAACAACCCCAAATCCCTCAGTCTCTCCTCATAGGACCTCCCCTCCATACCAGGCAACATCCTGGTAAACCTCCTCTGCACCCTCTCCAAAGCCTCCACATCCTTCCTGTAATGTGGGGACCAGAACTGCACACAGTACTCCAAGTGCGGCCGCACCAGAGTTGTGTACAGTTGCAACATGACGCTGCAACTCCTAAATTCAATCCCCCTACCAATAAACACCAAGACACCGTATGCCTTCTTAACAACCCTATCTACTTGACTCCCAACTTTCAGGGATCTATGTACACATACACCTAGATCCCTCTGTTCATCCACACTATTCAAAGTCCTCCCGTTAGCCCTATACTCAACACATCTGTTATTCCTACCAAAGTGAATTATGGTTCTATTATTGCATTGAACTGGTTTAAGAAGTGATTCTATATGTTCATTTCCTGCTGTTAAAGTCACCCCACTGGGATAGTGTTAACAATGCTGGACGAGGTAACAGCAGCTTACTGCAGCTGCCAACCTGAGTGGCTAATTCATTCCACCAATTATAACTTGGCAAGTTACAGAAGCAATACAAATAGAATAATGAAAAAAATTAAACATTTGTCTATTAGGACATCCCAATCAGTTGACTGGAACTGATGCACTGACCCAAGTACACATATGACTCTTTGTAATTTACCTCCTCTCTTAGAAATGTGTTTGTGTAGCAGGTCTGTCAGAATTTTAGGATCTTTGAAGTTGTACACACATCAATATTTATCATGGAAATTGTGCTGTGTGTAAAAAAAAAATTTGTTTGGACTCACGTTTGTGACACTGAATTATAAATTTCTTTCTCCACTGATTAACATTTGTCAGGTCACTGCCCATTTTGTAGCCAAATGAGCCGCTTGCAGAATTATTCATACAGTCAGAATACTCAGAACCCTGCTTGGCCATGGAACTAACCTTCCACACCTCAAACACAGTCCCTGATTTGCAAGCAGTTGTGGACAGCCAAAAGACTTTATTTATCCCAGAATCCTTGATGAGGTTCATAAAATTAGTTGGCTGCTGAATGCTGGGCCAGTTTAATTATGTGCATCTGACCACTCAGCAAAATTTGTAAATGTTTGTTAATGAATAAGCTGGAAAAAAGTTTGCCTATTTGATCAAAGTATGAAGAATGTTTCATTTGGCAGTGGATAGCTTTGATCCACTAACAGCTGAGGGTAGTTTACAAAGCTGAAGCATAATTTCAAATCTTAAATCGAATTGGAAATTTTAGAAATTATTTCTGCACTGCTGTTGCAAAATGCTCTTTGTTATTTTGTTTAAATAGTTTACGAGATAGTTAATGTAGTCTGGGAGAAATCGGCTACTTTGCAGTAGGCTCCAGTGGTTGGAAATAAAGTATTTCATAAACCCAAGAAATCATAAGGCGCGTTTATCTGTTGAAGTCGGTAGATAAACGGGCACAATCCTGGAGGGGGTGGCGAATGCTTGTGCTACAACTGCTCTCCTTGTAAGGTGACATCCTGCAAATTATCTTTGATGCTTGGGATATTGTTTTCTGTCAAGCTGTTTGAAATGTGTTTAAAATTTTTCTGTCAATTCGTATCTTTCTTTCTTTATCTCTGTAGATATTTAAATTCCATGAGTCTTTGTAGCTATCCAATTTTATGTTACCCTTACCAGAGGAGAACTCTTTGCAAAAAGGAGAACCAATAGAAACATCAGACTCATTGAGTGCTCTGCGCCCTCCCATTGGCACCCACGTGTGTGAACAGGCAGGACAAACATTGCATTGGCAGATGTTTAGTGTGGTAGAGCCTCTTTTTCCCAGTGGACGATGAAACAGATGACCTGATGGCACACCTAATATATTTGAATATCTGGCTAACCATGATGTTGGATATTTTCTGAGAACATCCCTGTCATAGTCCATCAAGCTCATAGTGGTAGCAAATGCAAAGTAGGTATATCAAGGAGGGCAAGCACCAGCACAATCTTGTTTGCACTCTTCAAGACCATGTCAAACATTATGCAGGCAATGCTCCACCTGGCAACACACATGCTATCCTGTTATGTTCTTTCTAAATACTTAGAAAATCTTATTCTTACTGTGTTGTTCCTTTAATTGTATGCAACTCTTTAAATGAATACTTCAGCGCAATGTTCTATTTCCACCATTGTTTGTCTTGCTGCACACAACCAAAACTGCACTTGGAGAACTACATAATTGTGATAATAAGCTGATATTGAAAATTAGTTGCAAATACCAGTGACAAGTTTGCCATCACACTTTTGCTGGTTGGCTCAAAGTTAAAATACAGCATGTTAGAAGTGAAGGGCAAAATATTAACAAAACCTCCAATGAGAAACTGCTAAGGACTTTGAAAATGACCAGTGCTCTATGATTGGTCAGAAAATATGCCTGTTATAAAATGATGGCACAGCTGATTATTCAGAACACTCTGAAAATCTGTTTTATTTCCCCCCCCCCACCTGGAAATTGCTAATATTCAAAGTATCTCAACAGATATGCCACGGGTATATTAACCTTTAGCCCTCTCTGTTCCAGTTTAAAAAAAAAATTTTTTACCACAGAGGTTGGTAGTTCGAGTCTGGAAATTTCCCAACTCAGCAGATCTGCTTCAGTTTAAAGGATGGAGTCAGGTTTGCTGACCCCAGAGGTAGATCCTGGTGGCCACATGGAAATTGACTTTCTCAATCGCAATAGATCAGTTTCTCTGTTATTACGTTGAATACATGGAAAAATACCTCTCATATTACGAATAGTTAAAAGTAGTCTTCTAGACTACATAATTCATCCTATATCTTTTTTCTTGATCCTCTGGTTCTGTCTTTTGATGTCAGTGCTTAAGGAGATTTGACTGTTTATTCTGTGTTCACCAAGTTCCCAGGTAACCCATTGATTTCACTGTGTGTGCCATTGAAAATCAAAATTGATCCAACTAATGGCAACATGCTGTGAGATGCTTCATTCCAGAAAATTCTTAGCCAATGTCTCTAGCTTACCAGGCGAATAATAGATTCCGGATGGTACAGTGAAACACCTCTGTCCTTACAAAAAACTGCATTTGTTGGAGCTTTTACAACACATGGAGATACCTCAGCACGTGCTTCACTTCAGGCTCACAGCTGGGGTAAAGCTCCCTAATTCAGCGCACTTTGCCATTGACGATTGAAGTTTAATTTATCACACACCATTTTTATAGACGATTTTAAAATTCTGTGGCAGGCACGCATGGATGTCTTGAAAATTGCTCAATCTCCTAGAATTTGATTCACAATAAGTGGCTTGATCCATGAGTTCACTTGTAATGTGTAACATGCTGAGTCTTTGTATTTTTCTATGTATTTTTGTGAATACGACAGAACTCAGTCCGAGGAAATTGAAGTGCAAACTTATGGCGCTTGATTTTTAGCCACCGCTGAGGCTAGGAGCAGGGGCTCTGGTCATCAGTCTCAAAAGAAAAATCACATCGAGTGACTGTTTTCTACATGGTGCAGTCTTCTGAGCCCCATTTGAGTCGGACTGGGGCAAGAGGAGATCAGAAGCCTGCAGAGAAATTCCTACCTATGGTCTCAATCCTAGAGCTCTATCATTCCTATGTTGGCTGTGGATATTGACTTCATATAGAATCATCAAACCATTCAGAATGATAACTGAATTATTAGCATCTTTACAAATACTAGAGATGGTGAATGACACATCAGCAATGTACAATATACATCATGCAAAATTTGAGACTGGTACAGATGACTGAATTATCACAAACAGATAATTAAGGAACTGTAAATCATTGATATCAGAACACATTCTCAGAGTTCATATGTTTGATTTTGATTTGATTTATTATTGTCATTAGCATACAATGAAAAATATTGTTTTTTGCGTGCTATACAGACAAAGTATACCGTTCATAGAGAAGGAAACGAGAGTGCAAAATGTAGTATTACTATCACAGCTAGGGTGTAGAGAAAGATCAACTTAATGCAAGGTAAGTCCATTCAAAAGTCTGATGGCAGCAGGGAAGAAGCTGTTCTTGAGTCGGTTGGTAGGTAACCTCAGACTTTTGTATTCTTATCCCAATGGAAGAAGGCAGAAGAGAGAATGTCTGGGACGCGGTCCTTAATTATGCTGGCTGCCTTGCCGAGGCAGTGAGAAGTATAGACAGAGTTAATAGATGGGAAATTGGTTTGCATGATAGATTGGGCTACATTCACAACCTTTTGTAATTTCTTGCGGTCTTGGGCAGAGCAGGAGCCATACTAAGCTGTGATATAATCAGATAGAATGCTTTCTATGCTGCATCTGTAGAAGTTGGTGAGAGTCGTAGCTGACATGCCAAATTTCCTCAGTCTTCTGAGAAAATAGAGGCATTGATGAGCTTTCTTAACTATAGTGTCGGCATGGGGGACCAGGACAGATTGTTCGAAGCTCTCGACCTTTTGTACTTCATCCCCGTTGATGTAGACAGGGGCATGTTCTCCTTTACTCTTCCTGAAGTCGATGACAATCTCCTTCATTTTGTTGACATTGAGGGAGAGATTATTGTTGCCCTACTAGTTCACCAGATTCTCTATCTCATTCCTGCACTGTCTCGTCATTATTTGAGATCTGACCCACTACAGTGGTGTCATCAGCAAACTTGAAAATTGAATTGGAGGGGAATTTGGCCATGTAGTCATAGGTGTATAAGGAGGATACTAGGGGGCTGAGAACACAACCTTATGGGGTACGGATGTTGAGGAAGATCATGGAGGAGGTGTTGTTGCTGATCCTTACTGATATATAGAATTATATAAAATGATTATATAGAATGCATCAAATCTAAACCAGTGCAATGAAGATCAGAATGCCAGATATAAAACACAGGATGGCTGCCAGTAGACAGTCCAAAAGTTCTCGTATCACTGCAAGCTAAAGAGTGAAATTTAATCAGCAGAACCCTTTTCATTTTCTATATTAAACCATTTTTTAATTTTTGGCATTATTCATGTCAGAATAGGGCTAAATCATACAAGATCTCAATGAATGTAAATTGTAGAAAAAAATGAATTTTAAATTAATATTTAACTAATCATGGTCAATGTAGTTTGCTTTCTTAAATATCAACTTGTCTAACCTGGTGGGTGTGCCATTTGCTTAGTTTATAATCTGCAAGTACTGGAGTTAACAAAATCTACAAATGAGAGAAGGTATCAAATTGTACGCAGCTGGTATTTGTACAAGAGTAATAAGACTGAGATTTGACTCATGTTTGTAACATACCATGCTGGGCAACTGTGAGGAAATGAAAATCACTAGGAATTTTCTATACTTGTGGTAGAAAAATAAACATCAGTGCAATAGTTACACAGGTCATCATCCACTCTGATTTGTATGAGCTGAGCAACCAAATCTGAGAGTTTGGTCAAACTTCTTCTGGCACTGTTACAATATTGTAGCACACACTGCCACTGTTTTTTGTGTACTGTAACGCTTCCAACAGAAACAGAACCCATTACAGATGAAGACCTCTTTTTGGCTGTCACAATAAAGCTTTAGTTATAAAGGAGAAACTAGCAGAAAGATCAGCATCTTCTGGTAAAATTTAAGAGTTAATTTTCTGGGAGAGGTTTTTTTGGAGTATGTCTGTTGATGGTCAGAACCTCTGCCTACCCCATGACGAAAGAAAATAATGTGCATTTATATCATGTCTTGCACTTTCTGAACTGCTTTAGAATCCATATACACAGGGGCACTTGACCCCTGCCTCAGATATTGGGTGAAAAGACTCTTATTGCAAGCAAGTGCTCACTCATTATTTTCCAACACAAATTGAAAGAAAAACATTTTTTTGGTGGATATATATTTTCTGTTCTTGCTTGATTATCATTTACAACAGTCATAGTTTACTGAATTCAGCGTGTAGGTCACAACAGTCAAACCCTTGCAGTTTCCTGAAAGCCGTCAATCATTCTGTAGTCAATTGCTTGCAGCAAACTGCCATTTTCACTTTTAAAATCCCTCCTTCAAAAGTCTTTAGCATGGCAGGACATCAAGAAATCACAGGTACCTCTGTATCCAGTTGGGAGTTGGCGGCAAGGGCAGAAGGATTGCTTTCAGAAGCATCCATTTTTCCAGATGCTGGATCCCTCAGTCAAGCTTTCCTGGGAAGGAAGGGGAATGGGGAAACTTGTTGCATATTAAATATGCTACTTTTCTGATTTTCTTTACGGTCAGCCATGCATCTGACATATGAAAAATTTAATAAACATGTTTGACCACCCAATCTTCAGAGAAACCCACAAAAGTAGAATTCCTGCATGTCTTGACAAGAGGTGCAGAGCCTCCCTTCGGGAACAAAACCCCCTTAACTAAATCCAGACATCAAATGTGTAGATTGGCTTGAGCAAAAGGTTAGCACCCTCTAGTTATGGAGACCCTCTAGGCTGGACTCCAATTAACTAAAAGCACAAATCTTAACAGCACAGAACACTGATCATTTTTCAGATGCTTATACAGCTAGAGACAACTTGCATGTTAGGACTCAAATTTATCTGAGCTGACCAAGAAGATTCAGGAACCCCTCCAGTTTAATCCGAGGTTTTATTATTGAGCCAACCTGACTGTTTATTTTGATGATTTACGCTGCTGCATTTCCCTAGTATACAGCTGCTCAGGTTTTGGATTGCAGGAACTAGTGGGGACAGCTGACTCAGCTCCAATTCTCTTATCACCTGATATATTATTCTGTTCCTTCAGTGATTGATTAATACAGCGTCAACCCCTTTTTAAGTGAACAGCAGTTGTTAGGAGCACCCTACAGGCAGAACTCAGCATCCCACAAGTCAACACAAAATGTACACCATCCATTTAGCCACAGCATGGCCCCATTGACCAGTGATTCCATAAATTGGAAATTGTGGAGCTTCAGCAGTGGCTGTTTGTCTCCCTGAATAATAGTCATTACCAAAACTTGGATGTATGAGTTCATGCTCCCATATCAGACCTCTGAATATTGCCTCTGAAGCGTCTCAAGTCGCAGAATTTCTTCTTTAACTTTATAATAGATCTTCCCCTTCTGTTCATGCTGCCAGGGATGGTGGTGCAGGCAGAAGCAATAGGGGCTTTTAATGGGCTTTTAGATAAGCGCATGAATATGCAAGGAATAGAGGGATTTGGACGAAGGGCAGACAGAAGGGATTAGTTTAACTTTGGTATCATGTTCGGCACAATATCTCGGGCCAAAAGGCCTGCTCCTGTTCTGTACTGTTCTGTGTTTGGACCTATGCACAATAGCTTGTGATCTGCCAGCCACTTCTATGTTCTGTACATTCAGTCCAATCCTGCACATGGTGAACACTCATTAATAACTGCTTGACACAGATCTTCACAGGAGGGAGATTGAAAAACCTATCCAGCGTAAAGCTAACTCCCGCTTGAGGATGCTTAGTAACAGGTCAGTGGAAGCCAAAGCTGTTGCTCTCTGTAACTACCCTCCATATTCCAGAAAATCAGAAGCATTTTCTGCTGAACAACCTGAGAGTATCTGTTCCCATCAAGAATTACAGGAAAGAATGACTGGGGGAGACCATTTTTCAATTAATTTCAAAATCTGGATTCTTAAGAACATAAGAAATAGGAGCAGGAGTAAGCCATCTAGCCCTTCGAGCCTGCCCCGCCATTCAATAAGATCATGGCTGATCTGTCGTGGCTCAGTTCCACTTTTCTGCCCTCTCCCCATAACCCTTAATCCCCTCGCTTATCAAAAACCCATCAACCCGCGTCTTAAAAATATTGAGCGAGGCAGCCTCCACCACCTCAACGGGCAGAGAATTCCAGAGATTCACCACCCTTTGAGTGAAGAAGTTCCTTCTCAACTCTGTTCTAAACCGCCTCCCCTTTATGTTGAGGCTGTGCCCCCTAGTCCTACTGTCCTTTCTGAGCGGGAAGAGTCTCTCCACCTCTATCCTATCCATCCCATTCATCATCTTATATGTCTCAATGAGATCTCCCCTCATTCTTCTAAACTCTAACGAGTACAAGCCTAGTTTATTCAGCCTCTCCTCATAGCTCAACCCCCTCAACTCCGGCATCCTTGATCTCCCCCAGAATGAACTACATACTTCTCTGCTATCTGGGATTCCTCGTCTCAGACCGAACCACAGATACCACCTCAACCGAAGACCAGCCTATGATACCCTGGATATATGTGGTTCACCCCACCAAAGCAGGCAAATGTGAGGATGGCAAACTATGGGTACACTCCAATAAGAGTATCACCTATGGATGTAATAACCAAAGAGTGGTGTATAGGAAAGATAACGGGAGCTCTGATTACTGCTCCCTAAGGATGACCCTCACTAGTGACTGGTGGGCATACAGTAACCGTGGGTGCATGGAGCTAGCCTGTCTAGCCTATGGTCCAAAAAAAGGGCTGGAATTGGGAAAGAAGATTATTCAGAACGAGTATATCTGCTATGAAATTAAGAATGGGTTAAGACTAACTGTTAGCACACCCATCTCCACTTGTCCCGAAACCACTCCAGGGCCCCAAAATGGGTTGATACTAAAACACACAGGAAAAATCTTGTACGACAACATCCACCACAAATTAGTACCTGTGGTGGTAGATATTGCTGGGACCCAACTGCCAGAATGGTGCTCTCCCCAGCTGAAGAGATTATACCTCCACTTAACTCGCAGACTGTCAGGACAGAAGGTAGGAATGGATGAGAGACAAGAAAGATCCAAGAGGGAGTTAGTCAATGACATGGCCACAGCATACGGGGCAGGGGTAGCAACTATCAATGCCCTTGATTTAGCTGACCTGGACAATAAACTTAGGGTTTTGACCCAACAGGTTAAACAGACACTAAGTTCTATCAATGACGACAATCAGCAAGATGCTGAAGGGGAAGTGATTGGGAATGCAGCCAGCAGCCACATGGTAGCTATATTAGAAGGACATGCCAAGACAATCAATCAAATTATTAGGGAAAAAATAGAGGGTGACGACCGACAACAAAACCGGACTTTATGTAGTGCATATGGACAGTGGATGATAGAACAGCTAAGGGAAAACCTTGAGCAGGTATGTAGTGGACAGGTTCCATCTTGGATTAGTGACGAACAGATGGAACATCTATTTACGGGTAAGAAACACCCCGGGTTATCTGGTTGCCAGATGTGACAGTTGACCAAAGTCTGGTTCAACGATGACTGCAAAGGGACTCCAGGGAAAGCCCTGGGAATGATATTAGGGCTCCCCATAATCACTGACGACCAGGTTGGACTGAGGGTCTTTGAAGTGGAAAATATAGGAACTATCCATGAGGATATCTGGATAGGGTACGATGGCATTTTACCATACGCGGTGGAAAAAGAAGGGAGACTCATAGGCACTACTCTGGACAGATGTCAGCAAACTGATGAAATAATTGCATGTCCGTACCCAGTTTATTTAAATGAGCATGCACTGTGTGGCTTCAGAACAAACAGGCATTTTGAGGGGAATTGCTTGTTAGAGCAGACGCAGCACGGTTTCGTTAAGGGGAAGTCGTGTCTGACAAATTTATTGGAGTTCTATGAGGATGTGTCTAGGGCGGTGGATGGAGGAGAGCCGGTGGATGTGGTCTTTCTTGATTTTCAGAAGGCGTTTGACAAGGTTCCTCACAAGAGGTTATTGCAGAAGGTAAGGGGGCATGGAGTTGGGGGTAAGCTGTTAGCGTGGATAGAGGATTGGCTGTCAAATAGGAGGCAGAGAGTGGGGGTCAATGGGTGCTATTCGGATTGGCGGTTGGTGACTAGTGGAGTGCCCCAGGGGTCGGTGCTGGGGCCTCAGCTATTTACCATTTATATAGATGATCTGGAGGAGGGAACCGAGTGTATGGTGTCGAAATTTGCTGATGACACCAAGAGTGGTGGAACGGCAAATTGCGTGGAGGGTGTGGAGAGTTTGCAGAAGGATATAGATAGGCTGGGCGAATGGACCAGGAACTGGCGAATGGAATTTAATGTTGGCAAGTGCGAGGTGGTCCACTTTGATAGGAATAATGGTAGGAAGGACTATTACTTACGTGGCGAAAAACTGCAGCAGGCGACGGTGCAGAGGGACCTTGGGGTCCTTGTGCATGAGTCGCAAAAACCCAGCCTGCAGGTGCAGCAGGTGGTCAGGAAGGCAAATGGGATGCTGGCCTTCATAGCGAGGGGGATTGAATATAAAAGTAGGGAGGTCTTGCTGCAGCTGTATAGGGCATTGGTGAGGCCGCAGCTGGAGTACTGTGTGCAGTTTTGGGCGCCGCACCTGCGCAAGGATATTTTGGCCTTGGAGGGAGTGCAGAGGAGGTTTACTAGGCTGAATAAAATCAATAATGCTTCATTTCAGTAATGCAGCTAGGAGACAGGACTCAGAAGATGGTATAAAATATAAGATCAAAACTCAAACTGTCAACTTAAACTTCGAGTGTCAACCTTGAACACACTTTGGGTCCCAATATTTCTGATTCAGTGCAGAATCTGGTCTCCCAGTATTCTGTGGAGCTATGACTCATGGCATTTCTGTTAACTGGATCCCACCACAAAGACCAGTTTGACTCTGTCTGGCCAGAAGTGCTTTAGGGTTGGCCAGGAGCAATTAGGAAATTTGTGGCTGCTGGTAGGAGCATCAGTCCACCCATTCTTGATGACTAAATTACTCCCTTGCTTTTGTTATCAGAGCTGCATTCTTTTGCCAAAACCACCTTTTACTCAGGGATCATCCTGCAGAGCATAAGTAATCTATGATTTATTTTTTCCAGTCTCAATCATTTCCTTAAACCGCTTTATCCCGCCTCTTTTATTCCCACTCCAGCAGTAGGTATAGCGAACTCATGAGTTTTTTATCACTTAGATTGAAACTAGCTGTTTAGGTGCTTCCATATTCCCATTCAGCAATAAAGATAAATCTTCCTCACACTTCTCCTGCCCTCGCCCTGAACCCACATCAACTACCCCGTGCATGTCTGCTGTAAGTTCACATTGTCTTTGACACCATCTCATGCTCCCTTGACCGTATTCCTAGTGAAATATTCCAAGGCGGCATGGCGGCACCTTGGTTAGCACTGCTGCCTTGCAGCGCCTAGGACCCGGGTTCGATTCCCAGCTTGGGTCACACTCTTGTGTTGAGTTTGCACGTTCTCCTCGTATCTGCGTGGGTTTCCTCTGGGTGCTCCAGTTTCCTCCCACAATCCAAAGATGTGCGAGTTAGGTGCAACTTACCACGGCCAATCAATCTAAGTGTCAGGGGGATTAGCAGCGTAAATACGTGGGACTGTGGACGTAGGGGCTGGGTAGGATTGTGTTCGGTGCAGACTGAATGGCCTCCTTCTGCACCGTAGGGATTCTATAAATGCTGACCAATTGACTTCCCTCTCCTTAGGTAGCATCCCAAGATATGGCATGTAGTTGAGAAATAGAATTTTCTATTAAGATATTAAAAATGGGACATCTTCAAGAGCAGATATTTTCCCAGGTGCTTAGAGGTAGGAGGGATGGGGAAAAAAACTAGAAAAAACACCTTGGGGTGGTTTGCTGGTATATTTCCACCTCTGGCAGCTTTTCCCAGGAATGAGTTGTTGGAAAAGTTGAAAATCCTCACAATTGAGGTGGGATGGCAATTCAAATCATTTAAGAGAGATTTTCCCAGTGGAATCTCTCTTTCCCTACAGGAGAGCAATGTACACCATGAGACTCCCAACAATCTGGCTTTCTCATGCTAGTTTGCTGCAGTCACACCAGAAAAGGAAGAATGTGCACAATTAGTTTCTTAATAGTCAACGCTTTACTTTCAGTGCGCTGCCTTTGTAGCCAGAGTTGATAACAAAGCAGTAATTCTCTCCGCACTCACCACCCACCACCCTAATCTCAGCATCTGAGATGGATAAACCTTCCTGCTATCCAGCCAAATCAAGTTCCTCTATCTTGGCAGGGGTCAGTAAAAGAGTGTTTAGCATTCCTCCCTCAGTTTTCACTTTACATGTTTCTAGTGGGTCTTTTTATCCATCAAGCATAGGGAAAAGGGAGTTAGGCTGTAAATGCTGATGAGGAAAACCGCTTACTGCCTGACTACCACTTTGTCCCATGATGGGTTATTGTGTCCGCATGTCCTTCCCAAGATTGCGCACTCAAGGGAGGTGGATGACATGGAGAGTAGATGCAGATACCTGTGACTCACATGCATTCACTACTCCTGAAGCAGCTAGTGTGTGGGGCACAGTTTACATTTCTGACTGTAACCTTTACTCTCCCTCCGTGGTTGCTGGATGGATATTTTAGCTTTGAGGTATCCTATTCCTCAATGATATGTCACTAATTGGAAGCTGGAGTCTTCTGTTTTGCATGGCTCCTCTCCTTGACTCTTTCACTTATAGGGAGACATTCCAAGAGCCTTGGAAGTCCAAAAGCAGGGCTAGCTGCCATTTAAAAGTGCCAGCTCCTTCAGTAAGATAATCAAATATGGCATTCCCACACTGATTCCTGTATCCGTCGTGCCACTCCAGATCTGCTCTGGATTTCTGTCAACTTAAGTTCCAATGGCAGAATCCTCAATGCAACAACTAAATTCTGCCTAGTGGCTTTGGCCTTCTCCGTAATTAGTTGGGAAAATTTTCTATTCATCCCGTACTGAGTATCAGACAAACAGTTTGACAATTTATGAGCAAGTAATGAACTTGTAGAAAGAGTTGTAAGTTAAATACAATATGTTCAGACTCGCTATATTATGCAAAATTGTCATGAACCAATCTAATCATGATTCACAGCAGGGAGTTGGAAAGATTTTCTCAAGATATTAGCAGTAACTTAGTGTGTCTGGAATTGACTTCCTCTTAGATTAACTCTTTCATGATGTGCTCAAGTGAGAATGTTCCTTCAGGTCGAAGAGGTACAAAAACCACTTAACGTCATCAGGCAGCAATGTGAGTACTCAAGTAATAGCTTGCTTGACAGTTTAAAATATAACAGCTTCAATTAATTATTTCAGAGAGGACTAGACTAGTTGGCCAACTCTAGTTGCATAGTGGCCACAAGTTGTTTTTATTTGCTGAGATTATGTTACTATGGTACTGAAGTGAAAACTAAGTACAGTTAACCATCATGTCTTAAGATAGAGGGGCATGAAACCAGACATAGTTTATAATCACTCCAACACGTAAAGATACTCATGCAAGATTCTGTTTATAATCTGAGAAAAAGAACAGATTTACTTCCAAACACATCTGTTATAAATATTGTTCAAAGTTAATTGGAACCATACACCAATGGTTTTAACTGAACTTTTAAGTAGTCCCCATAATGTAGCACATTAGGGGAAAAAAGTTAATCTAAACATTGTGTTTTTAAATTCTTCATACAAAATCACCAATGCTGTGCAAAATATATGGTTTTTAAGGGACTGCCTGCACCCCGGCAAGTTGACAATTCATATGTCGAAAAAATGCTAGTCAGCACGATTTTGCTTTTGATAATTTGTGGCATTATCTCCCAGGGAGATTGATTAGCTCTGGAATTGCCAAAATTAGTCCAATACAGCATATGTGCTGCCAACATTTGTGTGTGTGTGTGTGTGTGTGTGTGTGTGTGTGTGTGTGTGTGTGTGTGTGTGTGTGTGTGTGTGTGTGTGTGTCATTTTTATGGTGCTGTATAATGTTGTTGTTTAAAACAGACTCTGCAACTCCTGAATGCTCTGCTATATCTTTCCAAAAATGGAATGTGGGAATACAGTAAATAAGATAGTTATGATCAGCTTCAGTGATAGGCATTCATGGTAATTTAAAGTTTTTATACATACCCAACAATGAGAATGAGGTCACTACACGTAGGCAACTCTATGTAGATTCATTCATTGCCAGATGTAATTTTAAGATTTTTGTTGGCCAGTTTCACTTGACCTTGTGAAGTCTGTCCCTCTGTGCATAAGCACACACATGTTATTGTACCCATAATTGAATCTGATGACAGCCATAATCACTCTCCAACATATATGAGATTTGGTGCTATGTTGGATAAATGCAAAAATGAAGTCCAGTTAGAATTTCTGTTGATCCTAATTTGATAAACATTCAAATTAAAGTTACTATGACACAGTTGGTCCTGCCAGAGGGAATGGCCAATTATAACATAATTTCTTTAGTTCCAGATTGGGATAATTTGACGCCGTCATTTTAGAATCAATAATGAACCAATTATGACACATCGCTGGCTTAGAAAACACAAAAGTCTAAATAATATAAATTGGCAATGGATCTACTTCTTTTCATTTTTAACATTTCTTTTGATGGACAATCTGCTGGAATAAGTTTCATCAGATATGTTCAAAAAGCAGAAGAGGGATAAACCTGACAACTATAGGCCTGTTAATTTAACACTGGTAGTGGAACAACATTTAGAGATATTAAATCGGGACAAAATTGATTGACCTTTAATAAATAAAAGTCAGCCTAGATTTGTTTTAGGGAAACTAAGTTTGCCCTACTTGATTAAGTTTTTTGATGAATTGATGAAGACAGTTGATGAGGGTGCTGTGGTTTATGTTGTGCATTGGACTTTCAAAATGTGTTTGATAGAACACAGCATAATAGACTTGCTAATATAATTGAAGTCCTTGGAACTAAAAGGGCAGTGGCTGCATGAATATCAAATTGGTTAAGGGTCAGAAAGCAAAGAGTAACGTTGAACAACTTTTCAATCTATGGGAAAGTCCAGAGTGGTGTTCCCTGGGGGTTGGTGTTTGACCACTGTTGATATATATTGAATTTGGGTGTACAGGGCAGTATTTCAAAGTTCACAGATGACACAGAAGTTAAAAATCCAGTGGAGACTAGGTCAAATGATAACAAGACTTCAGGAGATATAGCCTGGTGAAATGGGCTGACACTTGGCAGATTAAATTTAATGTTGAGAGATGTGAAGTGATTTATTTTGGTACTAAGAATGAGAAGAGGCACATGGTACCGTTGTAAAATGGGGGTGGGGAGCAATGCAAGAACAAGAGAACTGGGGTATACATTGACAAAATTTTGAAGGTGGTAAGGCATATTGAGAAAGTTGTTTAAAAGGCAAATGGGATCCTTGGCTTTTTCAATAGCAGTATAGAAAATAGGAGCAAGGTAGTTATCCAAAACCTCTATAAAACATTGGTTAGATACCAAATGGAGTATTGTGGGGAATTCTGAGCACCTCACTTAAGAAGGATTACAAGGCCCCAGAAAGGATGTAGAGAAGATTTATTGTATTGAAAGACTTATGTGGCAAGACTTGTGAAGCTGGTTGGTACTCAATTCAGTAGAGGAAATCAAAAGGGAAATTTCATAGAGGTGATCAAAATCATAAGGATGGAGCAAATATGGAGAAACATTTCCCAGTGGGAGAAGATTAAGTTAATTGGCAAAACCTCAGAGGTGGTTTAAGGCCTTTTTTTTGCACTATATGAGAGATGTGGGGGTGATTCTAGCGCAGCGGGCTAGGAGAATCGCATGATAGCTGATTCATGAGTTTCCCGCGGGCATTCACATCGCATTTGCGTCACACAGGCTCGGCTTTGAAATCGACTGGGGGAACGGGACTAGTATTTAAATAATACTTAACATACTACTTAAATGCTATTAATGGACCTGAGACTGAATTCTCCAGGCCCGCTAGCATCTCCCAGCCCGCCAGAGTGTTTCGCTCCACCAGGGATTGCAGTAGCTCTCCACGTTTGGGGAGCTAGCAGCCTAACCCTGCTGGAGTGAATGGGGGGCAATTGGGGCCCCGGCAGTGGGGGTGGCATGCTGGAGATCGGGCCAGAGATTGTTGGGGCTGGCACACGAATGGATGGGGCTGTGGAGGGGGTGGGGGCAGCAATGCGGGGGTCCTGGGATGCCCAGTGATTGAGCTGGCCAGAAAACTAGAGGCTGACACTTCAGCGCCACTGCACACGCGTAGAGGTCCATTGATTTCAGCTTCTCCAGCCAGAATAGCCCCACCCCCTGAAATGTAATGTTATTCATGTTGGGGACCTCTGCATTGCACAGAGTGTGGGGGATTCTAGTCTGAACTCTCAAAAAAAACAGCATGAATTACTGCAGTTTTCCCGCAAATTTAATACTTTGAATTTTTTTGTGAAAATTGCCCCGTGGAAGTTGATTGAGAAAAAAAATTCAACAAATACAAAAAATTGCCATGAGGAAAGAACAGGTGATTGGGAAAATTAGTAAGTCTTTCAAAGAATGGGTTCCCTTTGTGTTGTTATTCTATTCTTAGAAGAAATAATGAACTCTGGACAACTCTACAGCAGCTAACATTGGTTAACTGATTTGCCTCAGTGAAGTCTTAATGGGGTAGACTGTTGCCTGGGTCTGTTTTCAGGCCTAGTCTCAGTGCTGCTCGACCAAAGTCCGCATGTTCTGCAAAACCTAAGGAAAGCGGGTTCAAGGCTCAACAACACACTCGAGATGTGCTGCTGAAACTGGTCATGCCCATAGGCATCTCAGTTAAATCTACGTGGGCCACTTGCTGTAATCCTCAGCTGTGCACCAAAATGGGGGTTTTGGAGCAAGTCATGGGAGAAGGGGCATCAACAGAACACCTATTCCTCCAGATTCATGAACATTTTAAAAAATTTCACCAACATGTCACTTTTGATCACAGGCTGGTAGATTTTTTGATGGACTACGAAGGTGTGACGACTCTATTTTACATACTGAAGGAGTCTTTCAGAATCTAGGTTGAAGGATTAAAAAACATGATGCCACAGATTTAGCTGATGCCTGTTCTGATAGGGAGCAGTCAGCCCAAGAGGCAAGCTGCACTTGATTTCTGCCTGAAGCAGGCGCAAACCATTCTCAATCTCATGGGAGGCAAAAGCCTAATGATATTATTGCTAGACTATTAATCCAGAAACTCAGGTAATGTTCTGGAACCCGGGTTCGAACCCGACATGGCAGGTGATAGAATTTGAATTCAATAAAAAATATCTGGAATTAAGAATCTGATGACCATGAAAACCATTGTCAATTGTTGGAAAAATCCATCTGGATCACTAATGTTCTTTAGGGAAGGAAATCTGCCTTCCTTACCTAGCCTGACCTACATGTGGTTCTGCAGCCACAGATTCTCAACTGCCCTCCAAGGGTAACTCATGATGGGCAATAAATACTGGCCAGCCAGCGATGCCTATGACCTACAAATGAATAAAAAAAAATCCTATCCCAGTGACATTCATCATCTTGATCACTATGCATCATGCCTACATTCATAATTTTAAGGTCTGCAAATATTTATACCAATGCATCTACTTCACAAAACAATGTTTTTATTTTGAAACCCATCAGTGGATAAGTTGTATAGACAACTCTGGTCCAATGTGACCTTTAGTAGTAAGGACACAAATAGCAACCCAGATATAGCTGTAAATCAGGCTGTCCTGGGCCTGCACCCACTGATTATCAGGGTTACCAGGGGAGCAGAATATGGAACTGAATAATACGTTTGCTGCTTCATAGGGCATATAATGGGGTGTGTTGATGTTAGGCCCATTTCTGATGTAACCATGCTGGTTTCCGATAATATGGTCAAAGAGTTGGGAACCCGCCTGGGTCATTTAAATTTCAATTGACAAACCAATTAAGGTCATTAACAACCCAACCCATGACTATAATACATGCAGAAGGTAACAATACACCTTTAAGATCAAATTCAATACAGGTGGGAAATCTGTTTATTCATGGGCAAGATTGCCTGGGCAGGTTTTAAAACTGCAGCTGAGAGCAGTCTCAGCTTTGCAGCGCAAATTCTACCAACTGCAGGGACTGCTCATGTGAATGAGCAGTAAAACCATTTGGAGACATCTTCATTCAGAAAATTCTCCTCTAATTCGTGAGATCCATTGTGATTGAATATTTTTCTGTCCATTACCCAGGGGTAGATGCTATCTGAGACACTTAAGGATTGTGGTCTCAGTTGGAGAGACAACTTCCAATGAGGAGGAGAGAGGAATTAAGAGGAGGTTGAGGAGGAGAAAGGAGAGAGCAAGAAGGATACTCAAGGGAGGATCAGGATGTTGTGGTTCTTTAGGAAGGGGATAAAGCAGCACCAGGGTCAAAAGGCCTCCCCTCTTCATGCAGAATAAAACATAGAACATTACAGCGCAGTACAGGCCCTTCGGCCCTCGATGTTGCGCCGACCAATGGAACCAATCTAATGACCCTCCAACCTAAACTATTCCAATGTTATCCATGTGCCTATCCACTGACCATTTGAATGCCCTTAAAGTTGGCGAGTCCACAACTGCTGCAGGCAGGGCATTCCACGACCTTACTACCCTCTGAGTAAAGAACCTACCTCTGACATCCATCCTATAATTACTACCCCTTAATTTAAAGCTATGTCCCCTTGTGTTAGCCATCATCATCCAAGGTAAAAGGCTCTCACTGTCCACCCTATCCAATCCTCTGATCACCTTGTATACCTCAATTAGGTCACCTTGGAACCACCTTCTCTCTAATGAAAATAACCTCAAATCCCTCAGCCTTTCCTCATAAGACCTTCCCACCATACCAGGCAACATCCTGGTAAACCTTCTCTGCACCCTTTCCAATGCCTCCACATCTTTCTTACAATGCGGCAACCAGAACTGTACGCAATACTCCAAGTGCGGCCGCACCAGAGTTTTGTACAGTTGTAACATGACCTCACGGCTCCAAAATTCAATCCCTCTACCAATAAAAGCTAACACACCATACACCTTCTTAACAACCTTATCAACCTGGGTACCAACTTTCAGGGATCTATGCACATGTACCCCGAGATCTCTCTGCTCGTCAACACTACTAAGAGTCCTTCCATTAGCCCTATATTCTGTACTCCTGTTACTCTTACCAAAGTGAATCACCTCACACTTTTCCGTATTAAACTCCATCTGCCACCTCTCGGCTCAGCTCTGCAGCTTATCTATGTCCCTCTGCAAACTGTAACATCCATCCTCACTGTCTACAACTCCTCCGACTTTGGTGATGTCAGCAAATTTACTAATCCATCCTTCTACACCCTCATCTAGGTCATTTATGAAAATGACAAACCACAGTGGCCCCAAAACAGATCCTTGAGGCACACCACTTGTAACTGAACTCCAGGTTGAATATTTCCTATCAACCACCACCCTCTGTCTTCTATCAGCTAGCCAATTCCTGATCCAAACTGCTAAATCACCCTCAATCCCATGCATCTGCATTTTCTGCAGTAGCCTACCATGGGGAACCTTATCAAACGCTTTGCTAAAATCCATATACACCACGTCAACTGCCTTACTCTTATCCACCTCTTTGGTCACCTTTTCAAAAAACTCGATAAGGTTTGTGAGGCACGACCTACCCTTCACAAAACCGTGTTGACTATCCCTGATCAATTTATTTCCCTCTAGATGATTATAAATCCTATCCCTTATAATTCTTTCCAAAATTTTGCCCACAACAGAAGTAAGGCTCACTGGTCTATAATTCCCAGGATGGTCTCTACTCCCCTTCTTGAACAAGGGGACAACATTTGCTATCCTCCAGTCTTCCGGCACTATACATGAAGCCAATGACAACATGAAGATCAAAGCCAAAGTCTCTGCATTCTCCTCCCTAGCCTCCCAGAGAATCCTAGGGTAAATCCCATCTGGCCCAGGGGACTTATCTATTTTCATACTCTCAAGAATTGCCAACACCACCTCCTTATGCACCTCAATCCTGTCAAGTCTACTACCTGGTATTGCAGTATTCTCCTCGACTACACTGACTTTTTCCTGCGTGAATACTGACGAAAAATATTCATTCAGTGCCTCTCCTATCTCTTCACGCTCCAAGCACAACTTCCCACTGCTGTCTCTGACTGGCCTAATCTTGCCCTAACTGATCTTTTATTATTGACATACCTGTAGAAAGCTTTAGGATTTTCCTTGATCCTATCCGCCAAAGTCTTCTCATGTCCTCTTCTAGCTCCTCTTAACTCTCTCTTTAGCTCCTTCCTGGCTAATTTATAACTCTCCAGTGCCCTAACTGAGCCTTCACGTCTCATCTTTACATAAGCCTCTTTCTTCCTCTTCACCAGAGATTCAACTTCCTTAGTACACCACGGTTCCCTCGCTCAACCACTTCCTCCCTGCCTCACAGGTACATATTTATCAAGGACTCGCAGTAGCTGCTCCTTGAATAAGCTCCACATTTCAGATGTTCCCAGCCCCTGTAATTTCCTACTCGACCCTATATCCAAAGCCAGTTTGGATAGCCCCAAAGCAACAGCAGGTTTCTGCAGGGTTGAGGGAACCATTGATTGCACACATCTATTAAGGTTCCTGTGGGACAGCCGTGTAGCTTCATAAGCAGAAAGAGCAGCCATTGCACCCATGTGCAGCTGGTGAGCGAGCATTAAGGGTGGGTCATGCAGGTGTATGCCAGGTATCCAGGCAGCAGTCACGATGTACACATTCTTAGAAATTCACGGATTACAGACCTTTACCTGCCCGGATAACTTGTGGGGATGGCTACTAAGTGATAAAGGAAATACACTCAAAAGATGGCTCGTGCCACCTCTGAGGTGCCAAGATCTGAAGCAGAGAGGAGGTACAATGATAGCCCTGCCAACACCAGTGCCATAGTGCAGCAAACCATCACTCTCTGAGACATGCACTTCTGACGCCTGGATAGATTTTGAGGTGCATTACGATTCTCCCCCTCAGTACGTCCCTGATGGCTGTGGTTTGCTGTGTAGTCAATGACATCGTCATTCTAAGAGGAGTTGCCCTGGAGGAAGATGACAGGCCAGTCCTGAGGACAGTGGAGATGAGGGACAATGGTGATACTCCTGAAGATGGCCCTAGCCATGATCGAATAGATGGCTGTGCCACCAGGAATGCCTTCATACAATAAATGTTTCTATGGTGCAACTTACCACTGCTACAGAAGGAGTTTGGTGACATGTTGCCCTCATTTGTAATGAGAGAACCCTTTAGCCTTCATATCTAAACATCCTCCTTTACCCCACACAAGAATACAATTCCATCTCCCCTCTCTCACCATCCAAATTTTTCTGTTCCCCTCAACTTTCAGACACAAGTCATACAGCCGCAGTAAATCAGTAAGAACATCAGTAGGAGGAAATCTGAGTTTTGTGTTTATCCTTGAGCTTCAAAGGCATAACAACATCAGTAAATAATAAGCTCATCCATGGGCCCCTGTTTATGACTTATGTAGATTTTCACTACCATGTTTGAGTGCTCCATTGTAGTGCTCCCCCCTTGTGGCAGCACTGGAGAAAAGCGTCTAATTTGCCACCTTCCTTGGCCTGGATGACTTCAGTTGGCATCTTCTGTGCAGCTGTGGCCTTGAGCAATTGGAGAATCTTGCCGAGACTCACGAGTCATTAGTTGCTGCTGGAGACATTGCTTGAGACCTGTGCAATGGCTGCTGGATGGAGGGGATACTGCCTCCCATCAGAAATGCCACGAGAGGAACTTCCTGGTGGAGGCAATTGCTGTTCACCTCCTGCTGCTAGGACCAGTTGGTCTTCTGTGCCAACTGGTGAGGTCCCTAGAGGTTGCTGGATGATCAAGCTCCAAGTTGTGTCGCCCTTGTTCTGGGCTCAGTGCCAGGACAATGGTACGAAGGCAATACACTTGGTTTGCCCCTCCAGGGTAATTGCCAGTCTGTTCTTGGTGCTCCAGAGAGTGGGTGACTGCAGTGCACGTGCTCTGGCTGGATCCCTCCACACTGTGTGCCAGAGCAGGCAGCCCCTCTAGTTTACCCCCCAGATGTACATGGACCTTGTGCTGAACATCCTACCACCTGATGACTGATTCCACAGGCTGATCATCTGACTTGGAATCAGTCTTTGGATCACCTCGTTACTCCTCTGACTGCCTGAGGCCTGCTCCACCACACACTCTGACAGGTGCACATGCAAATGTGAAGCATCCCTTGTCCTGAATGCTGAACCCTGCTGAAGCGCCAGCATTGGTGAAGCTGCTGGGTGCAGAGAGAGGGTGTGACACTGCACCCTCTGAGGGTTCCTCCTCAGAGGAGGAGCAAAGTTGCTGGATGGCCTCTGGACAGCTTGCAGGGAAGAGGCTGTCCCTGTGACAGAGAGAAATCAGTGAGGGGGTTTCTGGTATCAATTGACACATCTGTCCTATCACACAACACATAAACTGTTTCAGAGTCTGACATAAGTGAATGAACTCCACACACACAATGAATCTTTGAACGATGATCTGACGTTTCTGATCATGAAGCTTGTCAAAGTTACAACGTGTTAACTCTATTCACCATAATGCATAATTCCTAATCTCCAGTAAAGCCCCACTGGCTTTCCCCTCCTACTAGTAAATCTGAAACTTCAGCCATCTCACCAAAACCAGGCCTTGCTTCAGTCTCAGCCCTGCTTATAGTAATAGACGAGTCAAGCTGCAGGAGGTCCAGCATTTGCTCCTCATTCTTAGTCAGGACTTCCAGATTGAGTAGACCCAGACTGCACAGAGTCTCTTGAGGGCTTCATGAGTTTATTTCTCCTGAAAATATTTGACAAGAAATTTCATCAAAAATTTGAAACTATCATATTAGGCACCTTAAAAACCCATTATCAGATCAAGATGTATCAACCTGAACCTATGCTCATGTGTCATAAGATGATCCAACCAAACACCAGCATAAAACCACACCATGGCTTGAAATGCACAAAGGCCTGGTCGAGGGCCGTTGTGTCCTTGTGGAACCATGCAGTTTTTGATGAACGGTTAACCATAACCACCTCCTGCATTTCCTAATGAGACCTATGTAACACTGGACCCAGATTGCTCATACTGATGCCATACTCAGCCTGGCTGACCTCGCAAGTTAATTGTAGCCTATTGAGCTATTGGGACCAAATCCTCCTTAACCCGTCAACACCATTCACTCCTTTGGCCATCTCCTCTTACAAGCGCAAGTCTGCCTGGGCTTCATTCTCTTCCCTGTGCTTGGCATGAACTGGTCATGTCAATCATGTACGCAGGAGAGCGTCAAGGATGACCTCACTATATCTAGTGCTAACTTTGCTGTTTCTAGAACATCCCTCCCCTTGCTGTGATGATGAATGGAAATATGTAATAAATGTACAACTCCTCCTCACTACCAAAAGATGGGAGACTTCTTGTTTTTTTTTAAAAATAGTGCCACCTATGAAGGTCGACAGGTTGGCAGAGATTAGCTAAAATTTAATTGGATTTACCTGGCCAAGTTCACAAATCTTCACTGTATAGCATGTGAACTCAATTGACTGGCCACCTGATACTGTCCCATGCCAGCGGACCCTTTGAACTGCTGGCCGTGACCTTATTCTGGGTCTTGGCCTGCAGCTTCCGAAACTGGGCATTCCATCCTCCATTACTCATTGAGTGGGATGACAATCCATTATCCGCCCTTGCCGCTAATTGGTGGCAGTTTGCACATCATCAGACACGCACCAACCGCGGATCTGTAAGTTGGAATGCTGACACTTTTGGGTACGGAACCCACTATCAGTGCGCAAGCATGTTATTCAGCCAGTGGCAGTGGGGTATTCTGGTCTGCAGGTCTATGGAAGAGCTGTCTCCTAATAACAGATGCTGGTATCGTTGCTGCTAATGGAGAGGCCACATGGCGATACTTTAGTTGCCACATTACCAGAACACTTGGGTGAAGCATATAAGTAGGTTGTGGGTGTTTTCGATCCAGCACAGGCTCTGAGTCAGTTAAGATTTTCCCCAGTGTTGAACAGTCTGGGTTCCTACATGAATAATGGTCACTTGGGTCAGCTGCTGGTTTCATATTTCAGCCAAAGGCATCTTCAAGAAAGGAGAAAAAAAGAAAAGGCATAGTAAAAAGACTGTTGTGGAATGAGAGTAATAAAAATACCATAATATTGCCCTTTATCTGTGTTGATACTGATCTGAAACCTGAACAGACAGCAGTGGGAGAATTTTCTGTTTAGTAGTGGTTTACATAAGTGTCTGCTCAGACATCAACAAACTTGAATCCAAAGGCAAACAGAATGAAGTCTGGTAGACAATCACAACACTGAGAAACCCAAGCTCAGAGTGGAAGTGTAGCTTTGAACAAGAAAGTGATCATTCCAACAACTAAAGTTACATAATTAGCGTAGTGCCCAGGGTACCTCTGCTCAGAGTAGTTGAAACGGTCGCCGGAAGCATTGTAAAAAAGGCATCCATTCCTTTGGATGTATGTACTCTTGTAATAATCTCTAAACCAAATGAACAGCAGGCGTCTTTGTTCTCCAGAGTTTAGGAAGAACTGTGAGCCATGCTGACTGTGTGCATTCAATTAGTCAACTTAAAGGCATTGGCATAGTTTTTCTGATTGGCAGTTGCATTTGAACAGATTTAATATATTTTGAGGCCAGGCTATTGCCAGATTGATTTTTCCAGCAACTGTGTCCAGTGGTAATGGTTACCACAAGAATCATTAAAATTTAATTAAACCAGTAAGTATGTGGAACAAAATGTTCTAAATTCCAACTTTCAAACTCAAATTTCAATTTTAAGCAACCAATCTGGACTTGACAGTACTAGGGTCAGAGCGTTATAGAATTCTATTCAGATGCATTTTCCAAGGTGCCAACTGCACAATAAATCTGCAGTTACCTCTAAATTGCCCCTTAATTGCCACAAAGTGTAATGCTCAGGCCATAGTCACCTCTCTCTATTTTAATTCTTTCGTCTTCGTAATAGTTAACAGGTGAGAAAGATTTTCATGTGCAGCTGTTCATAGAAAGGTCCAGAGTTATTTTGAGGTAGCACAGTTGTGGTACTTTTCTCTCCCTCACTCTTTCGTTTGCTAATGATAATTAAAATGTCAGCACAAGTACAAAGAGAGGAAACTTTATACTCACAAACTTAAGCACTGGTATTAGCAAATAAAAAATGCATTATATAAAGTTTAATATGCTATACACAAACATTCTCAATTAAAATTCCTAGAGCCTAATTGATTGCTGTGGAGCTGCATCATGTTACACAGATCGTGCTGGGAAAAGATGTAAAGGATTGGCAGAGTAAATTTTTATTTAAAGGAAAGAATCATGATAATGTCGTTATTAGTAAAGCAGAAATAAAGCATTCGAAAGTTGATTCATCCTAAAATGATGTAAATATTCGACGGCCAACAAAATTAGACATTCCAGTAACTATTAGGGAAGCAGTTTGGAATTGCTTCTATAGCCGTCATTTAAATATTTCAGAGCTGAAGCAATACATATTCCAATAATTACAAAATATTTGCAGCATGAAAAGTTAATTTTCAATTTCTTTCATGTATGTGGTTTGATACTCTTAACCTGTGTTGAAGCCATATCATTTGACTTAAGATTTGTACGTCAGCAGCTAGAATAATTCTTATTTTAGAGGAGTGACACTGTTTTGTGTAAAAGTTATTCCTTTGACTAGTTTCCAGGACTATTCTAAGTTGAAATTATACGTCACACTTCAGAAATTGCCTGTAACTTTGGCTTTTCTTTCTGATGTATTAAAGTGTCTGGAGAAAGTATAGTAATATAATTACAAATACCTGACTGGTTTTGTTGATGTATTCTTCCTTTCTGTCTCCGCTCTTCCTCTCTCTCTGCAGGATCTCCAGTTCTTACTGGCACAGGCACCATCACCTTGATTGTCGATGACATCAATGACAATACTCCGACATTTGCTTTCAAAACCTACCATGCCACCATCCCTGAAGATGTATCGACAGGGACTGATGTCTTGCTTGTAAACGCCACTGATGTTGATGAAGGTTCAAATGCAGTCATTAGGTAAAGGCATTTTGTTTGATGCATATTTTCTGCATTTAATGGCACAGCATATTCAAGAGTAACCCTTTGATATACCTTGAGGTTTATTTAGCACAATGGCCAAGAAATTGATTTGTACCACCTTGTTTGTGAGGCACGAAACTACTGCTTAAAGGTCCAATGTGGTGGTCGGTGTGCATATATGCACCCAAAGTTTTAAAGTTTAAAGTTTATTTATTAGTGGCGCAAGTACATTAACACTGCAATGAAGTTACTGTGAAAATCCCCTAGTTGCCACAGTCCAGCGGCTATTTGAGTACACTGAGGGAGGACTTAGTATGGACAATGCATGTCATTTGGACTGTGGGAGGAAACCAGAGCAGCTGGAGGAAACCCATGTAGACATGGAGCGAACGTGCAGACTCTGCACAGACAGTGACCCAATCATGGAACTGAACCTGGGTCCTTGGCACTGTGAGGCAACAGTACTAACCTCTATGTCATCGTACCGCTCTGTCCCATGTCAGTTGTGTTTTCATCTCTCACTAATACAGCGACCACGTAAAATATTTTGTCAATGATGCATCTTCTGATATAAAATGTACTCTGTGTGGCTTCAAGTGGCAACTTATTGTGGGGAATCTACTCCAAGGTTCTTATTGTGCCATGTGAGTGCATTCCCTAATCTGCACAAACATCCCGCTATGCGACTCTCTAATTCCCGATTTAGCCAAACAAAAGTAATGATGATGCAAAGTGGTGGTGACATGTTGTCCACAGCACCACTCAACAGGGGTTGGTATATTTTTCACAGAATGCAGAATTTCCTAAGCTTCTTTGTGCTGTTCGGGGCAATTTAATAAATTAATCTGTTCAGTGAAGTTTTCCTGCCTCTGTAAATAATGCCCCATGCAAGAGATTCACAGTTGGTAGGTGGAAGCAGGGTTCACTTGCACATTGTTTTGTATAATTTCCCATGTCTCCCTTTGATATGGTGTCGCATTTTTCCTTTGAAGAAATTAATTTGGCTGAACTTGAAAAAATTACTGGAGTACTTAGTTTTGGGGATATTGAAGCAGGTGACTGTGCAACCTACGAATGGACTGAAAACGAGCCCTGCGTCCAACACAATTAACAATTACTTTGTGAGCTCTTTGTGTTTTTCATTATCTGTTATATATTAAAATCGCTTGTGGGGTGGGATGGGGATATGTGGTATTCCATTTCAGAATGTTTCAATGAGAAAATGTATTGCAAATGTCGCCTGCAATATTTGCTTCACCTGTAGATGGCAATAACCTATTTCCTTTGTAAAACTGTCATTGTGACATCAGGTGGCTTATAGCAAGAGTTGAAACTGTAAATTACTGCTTCTCTAATGCCCCTACTACTGCTTCCGAGTGAAGAAATAGTGACTTTGTCATAGATTATATAGATTATTATGAAGCAACCAATGGAAAAATTCTAATCACCCTACTCCATTCTTGCAAATCTCAAAAAAGCATTCAAGGTAAAGTTCTAAAGCTTATTTAATGATGTTGCAAATGGGCTTACATTAACACTACAACAGAATTGCTGTGACAATCCCTTAGTCTGGCACCTGTTTGGGTACACTGAGGAAGAATTTAGCATAGCCAATGTACCTAACCAGCACATCTTTCAGACTGCAGGAGGAAACTCAGGCAGACATGGGGAGAAAGTGCAGCTTCTGCACAGTGACCCAAGCCTAGATTTGAACCAGGCTCCCTGGAGCTGAGAGACAGCAGTGCTAACCACTCTGCCAAGATAATACATAATTAAAATCACAGCTCCTTAGCCCCGCAACATTGCTCCCTATAATGATGCAAAATTTCCTGGAATGATTGCTGCAGGAATTAGTGGTTGTTAATGCAGAATCTTACATTTATATTCTGGCAGCAAGTTACATCCAGCACAGAACTCGGTTATTTGATTGAGCAGCCCATATTTCCTCAGATTGACTTATCCACGTGGAAATTCTAAAACCCCTGTCTTGCCCAACCTTCCTCACTCAGGCTGGGTGAGATAGGAGCAGCAAACCCCCAGCGATATGAGCAAAGAGTAACTGGGGTATAAGGAAGAAAGGAAAGTCCCTTTTTTACGACACTAGCAGGGAAGGGTTGGATCAGACCTGGGTGGAGGCGAGGCGGTGTACGTATCCATTGGGGGATGAGGCATGCATGTGCAGAGTGTCATATGCAAGACTAGGTCTGTGTGTTTAAATAATTACTCTGGAGTTAGAAGTGATTTTTTTTTCCCTTCTAACATTTTCAGCATTAACTATCAGGGTAAAACTAACAGAACCATCTGAAGTTAGCAACTTAAGTCACTTCTGTTGGCTGGTTCTCAGCCCAGCGGAAATGTTCAGAGGAAGTTAGCAATTCTGAACAATTGTCAGCTAAACTCATATGCAGAAACTTCTGAGACGGATTCCCCATCATTACAGTACCACCTAAATGTGACACTGAGAAACCAGGAAATTACAGATTATATCCACAAGAACCTTTTGCCACTCTTCATGCCCAATTTTTCTGTGAATTTTATTCGCGTTCGCCAAAGTGTAAAATCAGCACAAAACTAAAAAAGTCAGTGGAAATAATCAGGCCTAAGCAAATCATGAACGTGTGTTATCTTCCATCGTTAAATCATTCATACGTATTATTAATGTTATTAAAGTTAACCACAAGCCTTTATTTATGTACTTTAAGTATAACATGATTTAAGTAAATGCGGTTGTACAAGTTTTTCTGTTTTAGTGTAACAAATTCTAATACCATTAAAAAATGGTTTTAGTGAAAGAAAAACTACAATGCAGCTCTCACTGCATTGAGTGAGAAATCTAAATATAAAGACATACACATATAAAATATATATATTTTTATTATATATGTATATATGAAAGCCAAAAATAGTGACTTTTGAGTCCTGCTTTGCTTAAGATTCATTGGAATTAACTTGGGAATGATGCAAATGATCGATAAAACTCATATGTAGCAATTTTTCAGCATTAATCAGCTAAATTTCCTGATGAAAAGTTCATGCAAATCCACGTTTGCATCATAGTTAAGCCAAACTTTCCAGGAGATTCCTGGATATTTGCTTCTTTGAGAGTAGAATAAGCGAACAGCCAATTCCTCCACTGTATTTCTTTGCTTCAAAAAGCCCCATCAACCATCAAAGAGCTTAAGATGTTGAATAAACTGTTGTGGTCGTGCAATTGTTTGCCATGTGAGAAAAGAAATGGGCCATAGGGGGAAAAGGACTAAAAGCAAATTATTGCAAATGCTGGAATCTGAAATAAAAATAGAAAATGCTGGAAAGCCTCAGCAGTTCTGACAGCATCTGTGGAGAGAGAATAGAGCTAGCGTTTCAAGTCTGGATGACTCTTTGTCAGAGAAAAGGATTGTTCGTTCACCTCTATCTTGCCACACCCTACTAAGACAAAGTCTATGTTACTATTCCCTGCAGAGCTGGCTCCCTTGCCTTTCTGTCCCCCATGTCCTTTGTCTCATTTCACCTCTCCTCCCTTGTTCAAACTTCTCTTCCTTATGCTCTTTCCTCACCTTTCATTCTACCCTCCTCATCTCTTTTTGCCCTCTTCTCGCCTCTCCTCCTCTCAGTGCTTTTCCATCTCCTCTTCATCCTCCAATATCTTGATTAATTCAGTACCCCCACTCTGTCAATCTGCTTAACCAGAGTATTCTTCTAATTTTGGCTCCCTATGATTGACATCCCAGGAGATCAGTGGGTTTGAAAAGAGAAACAAGGCACATAAATGGCACAGTCAGTTTAAATATGTCTGCCAGCTCTGTCAAATGGATTGTAATCAAGTTTAGAATAATGGGGTGAAAGTTTCACATTGTCCAGTAGCTTGGAGAGTCTAAAGTGAAATGTGTCTAAGAAGTTTCAGCCAAGTTTATGATGGACACAAGCCACATCACCGCAAAACTGCACTTAACTTGGCAACAATTGGTAGGGTTAGAGACATTGTAGACAGGCTTACATAAAATTGAGAAGTACTGAACAATAATGGGTGATTCATTTCCACTTTAATTCTAGAAATTTTTGGGTGCAAGGAATACATATTTGGCATTAATGAGGAGTTGTTGGCAGGAGTATTACATTAACAGCTAGCAGGATTGTGACATTGGTTTCCTGCTTTAGTAAAACACATACTGATAAGATATCCTTGAATCGTAACCAAATTAAATAAACTGAAGTGAAATGCAGGCAGCCTCTTGCCTCTGGTAAAAGGATGCCACTAACCTTGCTTGAAGCCAGATTAGCAATCCTGTCACTATAATCTACTTCATATTCCTTCAGTGTATTATGGGTGTGTTGAGTTGGAGTGGAGTTGAGTAACCCATAGGACGAGTTTGGATACCAGGTAGATTGTTTCACGTTTTGTTGTATTATGCCCATTGTCATTGATTCACAGTGCTTCTGGTTTTGCTCAGTTCAAGGGCCTATTTTAGGTAATAGAAGACAACTGGAATGGCATAACAAAAACAGAGAAAGCTGAAAAAAACCCAACAGATCTGTCAGCATCCGTCGGGAGAGAAAATAAAGTTAACATTTTGAGTCCACATGTCCTTTCTTTAGAACTAAAGAGAGGGAAAATGTGTTGGATTATAAACTGTACAGGAGGAGTGAAACAGCTAGAATAGTGATTAATGGGAAAGATTGCAACAAAGATTTAAGGTTTTAAAGTTTATTTATTAGTCACCAGTAAGGCTTACATTAACACTGCAATGAAGTTTCTGTGAAACTCCCCTGGTCGCCACATTCTGGCACTTGTACGGGTCAATGCACCTAACCAGCACGTCTTTCAGAATGTGGGAGCAAACCAGAGCACCTGGAGGAAACCCATGCAGACATGGGGAGAACATGCAAACTCTACACAGACAGTGACCTAAGCCAGGAATCAAACCCAAGTCCCAGGTACTGTGAAGCAACAGTGCTAACCAACAGTGCTAATTTCTCACCTGAGCCAGCACTTAGCAAAATAACAGAACATTCCACCCAATATTTCATCTAACAGTTTTGCACCAAATTTTTCTTTTTTGTTGCTAATTTTAGCTCTCCTTCTTCACTCAAAGGGTGATGAATCTCTGGAATTCTCTGCCCGTTGAAGTGGTGGAGGCTACCTCGCTAAATATTTTTAAGACGCGGGTTGATGGGTTTTTGATAAGAGAGGGGATTAAGGGTTATGGGGAGAGGGCGGGAATGTGGAACTGAGCCACGACAGATCAGCCATGATCTTATTGAATGGCGGGGCAGGCTCGAAGGGCTAGATGGCCTACTCCTGCTCCTATTTCTTATGTTCTTATGCTTTCTGGTTGAGCTTCCGTGGGTTCTAAGCACCCCCTGAGAACTCACTCAAAAGTGACCATTCTTCATTTGGGAGCCTTGGTGTGTTAAAAGCTATTCAGCCACAAGTCCAGTTTTGTCCATTCAAAGACATGCTTCCAATGATTAGGAATGGGAGCAGTGGCCCACTTACCTTTCCCGACCCAAAGATTTTGGTACCCTGATAGCTGTGTTCAACTTACTGAACACACAGGGGACTGCACAGTGGTTAGTACTGCTTCATTATAGCGCCAGGGGCACAGGTTCGATTCCCAGCTTGGGTCGCTGTCCATGTGGAGTTTACACATTCTCCCTGTATCTGCGTGCGTTTCCTCTGGGTGCTCCGGTTCCCTCCCACACTTCGAAAGACATGCAGGTTAGGTGGATTGGCCATGCTAAATTGCCCTTCAATGTCAGGGGGATTAGCTAGAGTAAATGCATGGGGTTATGGTAATAGGGCCTGGGTAGCATTGTGGTTGGTGTAGACTTGATGGGCCAAATGGCCTCCTCTGCTCTATAAGATTCTGTGATTCTATGATATCAGTTGCAGAGCGTGCCTTGTTTGCATGGGTTCAGCTATGCACTGAGTAAACTTACTGGAGGAGAATTGTAACTCAACTGTCTGCTTTTCAGCTGTAAATTTGGCATAAGGCCTCCAAATGTTGTGTTGATATGTCGAGTTCCTTTGGTATTATGCTGTATGCCATATTACTGTGGGTAACATGTAGTCATCCAGCACATCTGCCTGATGTAGCCATTAAACTCAAGCAAAATGAAAATCTTTAAGTAATGTGAAATTCAGGTGTAAATGGCTGGAACTTAACCTGTTCATTCTGTGCCAAGTTTTACTAGGCACTGAGTAACCTCAACATCAGAATGTAAAGGCAGAAGGTTGCCAGAAAACAGCCAAACAATAACTAAGTGCATAAAAATATCTCCAGCTCACTGCCTGTCCAGACAAGAATACTGTGCCCTCTCTCAAAACTCGCCCGTCCCCATCCCGAACCGAACCCCACCCTTCCCCATCCCCAAGGCTGAGTTGATGCAAGATTTGACATCTGCGGTTCTTCAGTAGTATGATATAATACCCAATCTCTATTTCAACCCAAGTCTGAGGTCTGCAAGGGCAGAGCAAGCAACTTGCCAATGTTATGCCCGATTTTGGTGGCAGTTGAATTTTTTTGGTGTCATAGTTATTCGGCGAGTTTATATTTGGCAAGATTATAATTTTCCTTTCCATTCAGCGTGGGGCTTTATGTTAGAAAATTAACAGGAACCTCTAACAAGATACTAATTGAATTAGAACAAAAACTATAGTCACTGAAAAGAAAACAGTATACTGTGGAAATGCACAATCCCGAAATAACTTCTATCAAATACGAAGGGATTTGCTAGCATTTCCAGCAATTTCTATTTTTATAACTAAGATCATTAATTAAATGCAGGATGAGCTAGACAGCTTTTGAAGCTGCAACAGTGGCTTTGGAATGTGTCAAAAGCTTTTATTTGCATTTGAGGATTTAAGAGAAAAGGAGTAGAAGCGAAAGCTCTCGGGTGTATTATTACAAGATTAGAGATAAGGACTAGGGATTCTGCTGCATGATCCCACTGATTCAGTCTGCGATCAGGATTTACCACCCCTGTCAGGATTGCCATGTCTGCTCATAAGTTGTGGCATGTCATAGTACTGGGTCTCCGATGAATTTCACTCATGCCCAACAGTTACTACCAGTTCCTGGGACCATCTTGAGGAAAATGAAGGCCTATCTGCGAAGTGGTCTCGTCAATCTTTTCCCACATGAAGGAAACAGGTTTAGCAGTGATCTCCATTGCTTCTATTCAAGCTCCCACTTAGTTTGTGCAAGCATTATCATTTCTATAGTTTTTTTCCCTAGAGAAATGTGTTTGCTGCTAAGCCTTCAAAAAATACCAGTCTTCCTATCTAAGGGGACCTTCTCTCTGTTTAAGTGCACAGTCACTTCTTGTGGTGTTGTGATGGCAGTCCTGTGGAAACTCCACCAGGATTTTGTGACTAGGCAATGGTGGATTCCCTTTGGCGGGCAAGAGCCCCACTGGGTGCTTGCCATGCATTTAAAAGTAACCACCCAACTTAGTTTCCTGCCTGAACATTGTCAGTGACAGAACAATGCCATCATCTCTGCAACAATCCTTTATGAGCAAATTTCCGTTCAGGGACAACTTTTTAATTTGATACTGATTCAAGAGATCAGACCACTGATCTGCCTCTGTGTAACCTCCTGACTGCAGGCTCGCAGCCCACACTGATCATATAATCTAGGTTGATACATTAATGTGATGTTCATGGAACACTGCACTGTCAGAGATGCTGTCTTTCAATTGACACTTTAAACCAAGGCTCTGTCTGCTCTCGCAGGTGACTGGAAAATATACTATGGCACTATTTCAACAAAGAGCAAAAGTGTTTTCCCCAACCTCCCTCAACCGACAAAATCAAAACAGATATTCTGTTCACTATCACATTCCTGTTCATGCAAATGAGAGTTTGCTGTGTGCAATTGGCTGCTCTGTTTCTGACATTACAACACTACAAAATTATTTTATTGGTTGTAAAGTACCTGAAGATGTCCTGAGTTTGTGAAAGGTGCCATGTAAATGCAAGAATTTCTATCTTAATGTGTAGAAAATAATTCCAAATAATCTATTGAATATACATTATTGTCCACGATTAGAAAGATTCAAATGTTAAAATGCAATGGAGGATGTGAACAAAGTAACTTAATTGCAGTGTTAATGTAAGCCTACTTGTGAGACTAATAATAAAAAAAACCTTATTTATGTGTAAGCCCAAGTGGCCATTATTCAGCAAGGTTTGGTTAACTCCGAATTAAAGGCAGGATAAAAGTAAAATCATGAAATGGCTTTTAACTGAATTTAGTACCACCAGTTTTGAAACATCCTATGGATTTCACCTTCTACTTTATAATAATTCAGTGAAGCCTTTATAATTTTACAGGAGGTTCACCTAAACTATAATATGCTTCAAAATTCCTGATATTGATTTCAGTAAAATGGTATGTTTTGTTTAACTTTGGTTATGTCTTTCATTAAGGGTTAACGCACACCTTGCTTCCCAATCAAAGCACTACTAGTTGATTGCCTACGTTTAACCTTCATGCCAAGGCATTTAACATTAGCCATTCTGTTTTCCTATGCTTACTTAGTTATTTGCTTTAAATCAGTAAAGCACATGCTCACAAACAGGTCTGCTTTCTTAGGAAATGATGTGCAGAATTTTCATGGTCAATTTAAGACTCACTTGGCTCCAAGTCACAGTTTTGGAATCAATGTTTTATGGTATTTAGCATCTGGAGATTTATACATTTTTAGGCTTTGGTGTGGATGTGCAGAGAGTGGCTGGAGTCAGTGCAAGTTAAACTAATCCTTCAATGAGGTGTGTAAAACACAGCTCATCTGCTATAAACGTAAAAGTAGTCAGTGACTATTATCCTGTGTACTTAACTGAAGTAAACACACAAATGTGTTCAACACATTTAGAGTTAAATGGTTGCAGTAATTAGCTTGAATTCTAAAGAAGAGAGCAGGTCCAACGTACTTGTTCACCCAATGTGGTCCTGAGCTATATAGTGCCAGAAGATCCTCCATTTCTAGTCTCTGCTAAATTAGTAGATCCAGGAAAACAATTGGCCTGAATTAGAGGGCAGATGACTTTAATCCTGAAGCAGTGACCCAAACTGAAGAGTTTTGTGTAAATATTGGATAAAAACCATTGAAGTAGCCTTGCTTATATTTGCTATCTGGGCTTTTCCATGGTGAACTGTCACTTGTGTAGTTACAAGAAGAACCTGGACTTGCCAAGTCTTGTTCTAGCATAGCAAAATGGTACATAAACCAGTTAATTTTACCTTGACATCATTTATTTCGCAAGTTCACTTTACTGAAGCTGCTAAGTGTGAATTAATCCCAGTGCATTTACTGAGTTTATTTTATTGTCCTTCCTCTAACAGCTACAGCCTGGTTGGTGGTAACTCCCAATTTTCCATTAATCCATCTACTGGACAAATTATTTCAAGTGCTCTGCTGAACAGAGAGAACAAAGAAATGTACAGTCTTATAGTGGTAGCTACGGATGGAGGCATACCTCAAGCCATGTCGAGTTCAGCCACTGTGTTTTTAACAGTTTCAGACATCAACGACAACCCTCCCAGATTTCGTCATTTCCCATATGTTACCCACATTCCAGCACCCACAGATGCAGGTGAGCAACTTGGTCAAAAGCGTGCCAAAGACAAAGGAAGACATTTTGGAAGCTCCAGTATAGCAAGTGGCCTCTTCAGAGACATTGAAAGAATGAAAGAGTGTCCTGGCCAGAAGCAGGGTGGGAGGAAATACAATCAAGGTGGTTGTGGGCATCAATTCATTGATGAACAGCCTATTCCCCAGCAGTGGAGTTAGGAAAGCTGGAAAGGGGGGTGGGGGGGCAGTGTCAAAGATGGACCAGGTAGTTAGTCAAAGTAGTTTGTTACCATTTCTCTGAATTAAGGCAAAATGAAAGCAAACCAGAAATGTTCAAATTAACAGATATTAAACAAAACAAAGGGCAGATTACGAGAAAACACTGTAGAAAGTTGGCTATCCGTTCAGTAATGAAAAAGCAACTAAGTGCATATTGTAAGGATCAATCACGAGCAGTGTTCAGTTAATTGACTTTGAAAGAATTTGACCATCGGGAAATAAGGTACTGCGTAAAAACATTTGTAATCTGCTATATTTTGATATATTAGTGCATGCTGCAACATATTACATATCTCATGTGGTCATGTTTTTAAAAATTACTTTATGGGCAAAGAATGGGTAATGTGATTTGTGCTTTAAATCTCTTTGGCATGACAAAGCAAGTTTAATGTGTACCATCCCTCTTTAGTAATTTGTGTTTCTTTATTAGAGATTAAAAAGAATTTAAATTGTTGGCTACCAGCCAAATTAATTTACTGTAATCTATTGCCACTATAAATCAGTGATATTATTATGGCATTTCCTTCAGCCAAACAAAATCATTTTAACTGTGAATCTAGTTTGAATTCTTCATTTTTTCGTAGGTCATTAGCTCAAAAGGACAATTTTAAAGCATCAGTACCATTTTCTGCTACTTATAATACGTATTAAGTCCTCGTTATTCTGCTTAAGAACTGTAAGGAAAAATATATACTAACCTGTAATGCTTCCTGGGAATTTACTATTGGTTGTCATCTAATGATATTTTATAGAAAGAACTTGGAATGATATTATGCTTTTCATGACTTCAGAATTCCTGAAATCACAGTCAACAAAGCACTTTCAAAATATAGTCACTACAGTAATGTAGGAAACCCATGGCAGCAAGTCGATGCACAGTCTTTCCTTTTAGTGGCTGATGTTGGCCACAAAACCAGAAAAATCCCCCCCTTTTCTTTGCATAATGCCATGGAATCATTGACATATACCTGAAAGAGCAGAGAGAACCTGAATTTAACCTCTCATCCTGAAGATTACTCTCATGCAATACCACCATCCTGGGTTCCGTGCTTTAGTCTCTGGAATGAGACTTGAAGCCATGGCAACAAAAGCAACATACAGAGGATGCTGGAAAATTAAAATAAAAACAAAAAATGCTGTAAAACCCAGCAGATCTGGCAGCACCTCTTGGGAGAGAACAGAGTTAATGTTTGAAGTCTATATGACTCTTCTTCAGAGCTGATGAGATGAAAAAGTGATAGATTTTGTGTTGTTTGAAGAGGGTGGGAAAAATGACATTTGGGTTTTTTTAAAAAGGGGGTGCTGATAGAGGAGAGAGTTCATGGACTGAAGTTCTTGAACGCCATAACGTTTTGATTCAGGATTGGGTGTGCTACTACTGAGCCAAGGCTGACACCTTTTAGTGATTACATAATAATTATTTAATTTTTCAATGTGGAAATCATCAAGAGCACTGAATACTCTATCTGTTAACTTAGTAAATGGAAAATTCAATGTAGAGTGAACTTCATGGTATGTGCAGGGGACAATCTGATTTTTACAACAGAAACTTCATTTTGGGTTCAGCTGAGCAAATAGAACTGAATTTTGCCCCTCGCATGCTGATTCTAATATTGGGATGAATTTTGAGTAAGGAGCCCAGAAGGATCAGTGGATGGATGTTGGTTGTGATCTTCCCCATGCGACCAATTGTGGAGCCTCCTTTGGGAGCCCCATCCAATTAAAGATAGCAGCTGGATTCCAGTGTTGAGCTGTCCAATCAGCCGCTAACTGTCTTCGCAGTGTAAAGTCTTCTTCAGTAGGAGGGAAGCAGGCCACACATCAGTGAAAACATCAGGCTACCTGGAGCTAGACCCCCTTTGGGAATTACTGCCAGCAAACAAATATAATCCTTCAAATGAGACACCTCCAGGTGCCCAGGAAAATTCCAGCCATAGGCTGTTCATGTTCGTTCCAGTATGATACTGTGAATCTGCTGCCACTGAATGAGATTGTGCACTTCAACTACACATTTTACTCTTTATTATATTCTCATTTAACTAGTAATCTCAGAATCATAGAATTATTACAGCACAGAAGGAGGCCATTTGGCCCATCATGTCTGCACCAGCCCTCAAATGAGGATTGTGGCGTAGTGACTTTCCCCTGTCTTTCCACTGTACCCATGCTCATTGTTTCTATTTAAATAATCATCTAATGTTCTCTTGAATGCTTTGGTTCAACCTGCCTCTACTGCACTTCCAAGCACAGCATTCCAGACCTGAACCACTCACTGTGTGGGAAAGATTTTTCTAACATCACGTTTGCTCCTTTTGCAAATCACTTTGTCGCTGCCCTCTCATTCTTCATCCATTACAAATGGGAACAGTTTCTCCCTATCTACTCTTCCAGCCTCCTCATGCTTTTGAACATCTCAATCACATCTCCTCTTAGCTTTCTTCTCTTCAAGGAAAACAGTCACAACCTCTCTAATCTATCGTCATAATTGTAGTTTCTCATTCCTGGAACCATTCTTGTGAATCTCCTCTGCGCACTCTCCAGTGTAATCAAATCCTTCCTATAGGATGATGCCCAGAACTGTACACAACACTCCAGCTGAGGTCCAACTAGTGTCTTCTTTAAGTTCAGCATAATCTCCTTGTTCTTGTATTCTATGCCACTATTAATAACGTCCAGAATAATATATGCTTTATTAAGTGCTGTCCACCTGTCCTGCCAGCTTCAATGATCTATGCATAGATACGCTCAGGTCCTTTTGCTCCTGCACCCAATTAAGAATTGTACTCCAAACTACATCCATGTTCTCCCTACCAAAATGCATCACCTCATACTTCATCTGCCTCCTACCTTCACCAACTTCTGCATGTCCTTTTGAAGTTCTGTTCACAGTTTGCAATGCTTCCAAGTTTTGTGTCATCTGCAAACTTTGAAATTGTCCTTGCACATCAAGATTTAGGTCGATAATATATATGGGGGAAAGTAAGGGTCCCAGTACCAACCCCTGGAAACTCTGTTACAAACCTTCCTCCAGCCCGAAAAATATCCAATGGCCATTTCTCTTGTTTCCTTTCACTCAACTGATTTTGTGTCTACGTTGCAACTGTCCCTTTTATTCCAGCAGCTATAACTTCTCTCTCAATTCTTGTGTGGCACTGAATCAACTGCAGTAATGTACAATAAGAAGACAGCAAACTTATTCAGTGTCCCATTTCAGCTCTACATTTCAGCATTGCTTTTGTTTACTTGAGATTACACAACAACAGAATACAAAAACAGAGATGATACAAAATGAATATTAGCTGTAATTTAGCCTTTAGGTTTATATGTCGTAAAATTCACTTGGCCATTAATTGTAGGATAAATAAATATAAACATTTCACTAAATTTATCTATTAATCACTCCTATTTGTGCATTATTCTTCAACATATACCCCTTTTCCTTCTGTCCTAAAGCCACAGGAATATATAGGACAGCAAAGGCTATTGTGGTTCACCTGAGCAATTCCAACATCTAGGAAATATATCCCACTGTACTGGCTGTCAGCATTCTCACAGACTATTTTTCAATGCGTGCTAGTTAGTGAAGCTTGTTTTTTTTTACCAGTTTGTATGGTATGAGTTATCAGATTTTATCTAGCTTTAAAACTGGTCACATAAGAAGCCTGAAAGCATGCTTAATTTTCTACTGTAGTCAGAAATCTAGTACACTATACTTAACTCTTGTATACTAACAACAAGTCTTAACATGGTTCTCAAAGAACTTTGTACTTATTTGCATCGTAGGGCTGTTCTTTATGGCATTGTGTCTCTTATTACTGTGCACGTTAATTGAAGTTTTGCAATCAAAAGCAGAACCTAAAATAAACAAGAATATTTAGGATTCATCACCACTGCAGTATCCTTTTAAAAGAAATTATTATTATTTCCATGTTCCACAACAAACAGGCTGCTCCTCACTTGTGAATTTAACATGCTTCATTTAACGATCACTTTGTTAATTAAAAATATGCTGGTTTTTTACAGAAAAGAGACACCGCACTGATCACATTGTCACAGTCATCATTTGTTTATGGTAGTATTTGGGAGTAAGCAAGTCGGCTGGATTTATTCTGCTCACAATGGCTTCAGAGCTTGAACTCTGTATTCTGAAAATGTCAACCCATGTTTCATATGCTGATAGATCTCCTTTTCATTTCAACTTTTGTTCAATGAGCATTGTCCAAATGGTTTTACAAATTTGTTGATTGTTTAAAAAATAATTTTGGTCTCCAAGGACTTTGGGTGTCTATTTTGTTTAAAGCCAAGTTTGAAACCTCAGTCAGCAGTCAGACCACGACCCCAGTCAGTGCAAGAATTAATTGACTATTTCTAAGCCCTATTCTTTTGATCTGGGGCATTCTTCACTGGTATGCTATAGTGAACTTGAATGTGCTGAAAATCATTATATATTGACAATAATTGTTAATCCTTTTCATTGAGTGTCTCTGATCCAGAAAAAAAAACTGATGAGGGCTATTAAGACGTACATCATTTTCTAATACAGCTTGTACAAAATAACTGATAGGATTGCTATATCTTTGTAATTTAATTTTCTTTAACAGAACTACTTGAATTGTGTGTGCATTAACAGACTCCTAAAGTGTATCCTCCTTCTTCTGTATGCAGGTTCATTCGTGTTTGCTGTGACAGTTTCTGATGATGATGAAGGCCCCAATGCAGAACTCCAGTATTCCTTGACGGGAAGAAATGTGGAAAAGTTCCAGATTGATCCAAGTCGTGGTGCTATCATGGCTGCTCAGAAGTTAACTGGAGGCACTGATATAACTGTGACTGTTAATGTTAAAGACAACGGAATGTATCCAATGTCAGACTCCACCACTGTGACAGTGAGGTTTGGAAATGAGGCTGATTTTCCTCAAATAAATGCTGGGCAACAGTCTTTTATATTTCCAGAAGACCAGAAGATTGATACCTATGTCACAACAGTGTCAGCCTCTTCAACAAGGAGTCATATAAGGGGGGCATTATCTTACTATGTCGCCAGCGGTAACCTCGGTGATGTCTTCCATATTGATCAGCTGACAGGGAAACTTGTTCTCACAAAACCATTAGATTTTGAAGCTGTTCAGAATTATGTGCTGTGGATTGAAGCCAGAGATATGGGGTATCCTCCCTATTCTTCCTATAAACAATTGGATATCACTGTGCTAGATGTCAATGACAATGCACCAGTTTTTAATCAGAATCCTTTTGTGGCGAATATAATGGAGAATACCTTCTCACACAAAGTAGCCACTGTTGTAGCAGAAGATAAGGACAGTGGTCCTAATGGTCAGATAGAATATGCCATAGTGGATGGTAACAAAGGCAATAATTTCAACATCAACAGAGAAACCGGTGAGATCAGAAACACTAGACCATTGGACAGAGAAAAGAATGCCCAGTACACGTTAACTGTAAAAGCAACAGATAAAGGAGCTTCTGCAAGGAGCTCTTCATGTCATGTCATTATCAACGTTTTGGATGAGAATGACAATGCTCCAAGATTCTCACAGATATTTAGTGCTCAAGTGTCTGAAAATGCTGCTATTGGCTACACGGTCACACGTGTTACCACTTCAGATGAGGACACTGGAATGAATGCTGTTAGTCGGTACTCTATAAGAGATGTAAACCTTCCCTTCTCCATAAATTCAAAGACTGGAGATATCACAGTTAGCAGGCCTCTGAATCGGGAGGATGTGGAACGCTACATAGTCAAAGTTTATGCCCATGATTCTGGATGGACAGTGAATACAGACATTACTGTTTTTGTCACAGATGTAAATGATAACGCCCCACGATTTACTCATCCATCTTACTATCTAGATTACCCAGAATTCACAGAGATTGGCTCCACAGTTACTCAGGTAGTAGCTACAGATCCTGACAGTGGCCTTAATGGTCAAGTATTTTACTTCATAAAATCACAGACTGAATTCTTCAGAATCAATTCCACCACAGGAGAGATCTACACCAAACAATATTTAAAATATCATAATTCCACAGGTTCTAAAAATCGGAATATCAACAGGCACAGTTTTATTGTAACGGCCTCAGACAGAGGTAGAACTCCCATGATGAGTGAAACCACTGTCATTATCAACATTGTGGACAGTAATGACAATGCACCACAGTTTGAATCTGAAAAATACTTTACTCCTATTACTAAGAATGTCCAGGTTGGTACAAGATTGATTAAAGTCACCGCTGTGGATGACAAAGATTATAACCTAAATTCAGAAATAGAATATCACATTACTGGTGGAAATAGTTCAAATCAATTTGCACTGAACAAAAATACTGGTTGGCTGTCTGTTGCTTCCTCTCTGAGAGCCTATGGGAATAAAGTGTTTTTAATCAGAATCTCAGCAACGGATAGAGGTAATCCCCCACTTTCCGCAACATGTACTGTTCGCATTTTAGTCACAGAAGAGAATTTGCACACACCTCAGTTCTCTCAGAGCCAGATCAGCATCACAGTTCCTGAAAGCCTCGCCACTGGAACAGTCATCAGAACAGTTTCAGCCAGAGATGACGATGCTGATATGAATGGGTTAATCAGATATAACATTTCTAAAGGAAATGAGGCAGGTGTGTTCTCTATTATTAATTCAACTGGTGCTCTATCTCTAGCTGGACACCTGGATTACGAGTCACAGCAAAAACATGAACTGACCATAAGCGCTGAAGATGGCGGATGGGTGAAAAGAACTGGCTACCTGAACATCACTATTCATGTCACTGATTCAAATGATAATGCACCACTGTTCAATCCAAATGAGTACTTCCCAGTTATATCAGAAAATGCCCCGAGTGGTACAACAGTAGTTCAGTTAAATGCCACCGACGCAGATTCTGGAGCTAATGCTGTGATAGCCTATGCAATTAAGACAACTGACAGTGATCTTTTTGTCATTGATCCAAACACTGGAGTCATCACAACTCAAGGATTTTTGGACTTTGAAATGAAGCAGAGTTATCATTTGTATGTGAAAGCCTTTAATGTACCAGATGAGGAGGAGCACTTTAGCTTTGCCAATGTTTATGTGCAGCTCAGTGGTGTCAATGAGTACGTCCCACGTTTTGTGTCTAGACAGTACGCCTTTGAGATCTCAGAGGCTGCTTCAAAAGGCACCACAGTTGGTGAAGTATTTGCAGGTGATCGAGATCTTGGGAATGATGGCACTGTCAGCTACCTACTGGTTGGTAAAAGCAAAACGAAAGGGTTCAGGATTGACAAAAAGACTGGACAAATATATGTGTCAGGGCAGCTTGATCGGGAAAAGGAGGAACAAATTTCCCTGCAGGTTCTGGCTAAGAATGCTGGAAGCATCCGTGGATTTGATGTTGATGAAGTTTTTGTGAATATCACTATACTGGATGCCAATGATCCTCCTATTTTCACTTCGGAGGAGTACTCTGTACAGATTAATGAAGGGGCTGCACCCGGAGCTCATGTCATTTTTGTAAGTGCCTTTGACTCTGACTCTGTCCCCAGTTGGAGCAGATTCACTTATCACATTGGAGCTGGAAATGAAGAGGGTGCCTTTTCTATCGACTCTCAGTCTGGCCAGGTTTCAGTGGCAGCAGAACTGGACCGTGAGTCCATTCCCATATACAATCTGTCTATATTAGCTGTTGATTCAGGGGTGCCTTCAGCCACAGGTAGCACCTGTTTACTTGTCAACCTGGAAGATATTAATGACAATGGACCTACCTTAACATCCATGAGTGGAGTGGTTATAGAGAACCAACGTGCAGGGGCTATAGTGATGACACTTAATGCCACTGATCCCGACCTTCCACCAAACCAAGGTCCTTTCACCTACCATTTGCTCAGCACAGGCCCTGCAACCAGCTACTTCAGTCTTAGCTCTGGAGGGATTCTTACGACAACCAGAGAAATTGACAGAGAACAAATCAGTGATTTCTACTTGTCAGTAGTTACCCGTGATTCTGGCACACCACAGATGTCTTCCACAGGAACTGTGCATGTCACAATACATGATCAGAATGACAATCCATCAGAGCCCAGAACAGTAGAGATATTTGTTAATTATTTTGGGAATCTGTTTCCAGGTGGGATTTTGGCCAGCGTGAAGCCCCAGGATCCGGATATATTGGATACCTTCCGTTGTAATCTAACAACGGAGCATGCAACTCATTTTAACATCCCCGTACAAACATGTGATCTAAATTCCCAACCGAGATCAACAGATGGAAAATTTGATTTGATTGTCCATAGTAGTGATGGGCTGCACGGTACTGTAAACAGCAATGTCCATGTTTTCTTCTCTGGATTCAACAATGTAACCATAGACAACAGTGTTCTTCTTCGTCTGAATATTGCAACTGTCAAAGATTTTCTTACCAACTACTACCTTCACTTCCTGCGCATTGTTAAGTCTCACCTTTCCGGAATGGCAACTGCAGTGCAGATCTACGGTTTTTATGAACTGAATGGGAAAACCTATTTAATGGTAGCCATAATGGCAAAACGAACTGGCAATCAATATCTCAGCCCCAGTGGGGTATCCACTTTTTTTGAGAGCATTAAGGAAACCGTGTTCAGACAGAGTGGGGTGCGAATAGATTCCGTGGACCATGACCCTTGCACTCATGACCCATGTCAGAATGGTGGAAGCTGCGTGAAAAGGCTTGCCGTTGGCTCATCATTGCAAAGAGAGGAAAGTGTCCCGGTGGTCATTGTCGCCAACACGCCTCTGGAACCATTCATCTGCCGTTGTCTGCCAGGGTATTCTGGGCATGCCTGCGAAACCGACATAGATGAGTGTCTTCCATCCCCTTGCCACAATGGTGGAACTTGCCACAATTTAATAAGTAGATTTTCATGTACCTGCCCTGAAGGGTTCATGGGAACCGCTTGTGAAAGGGACATCAATGAATGCCAATCCAATCCCTGCAAAAATGGTGGAACTTGCCAGAACTTTCCAGGAGGTTTCAAATGTGCTTGTAAAGCTGGATATACAGGTATTCCTCTTTTAATCATTTATTCAGTGATTGTTATTATGAAATACATACATTACTTTGGATCTAATTTTATTCATTAAGATTCTTGGATATTTTGTGTTTTAAATAATAACACTGAGAACTAACGTACCATTATACTGTGGCAAGGGATGCAGTGATACAAGTCCACAGAGACAGATGTCCACGTGGTTACTAGGTCCACATGATGTTTTTCTCTTTTAATCCACAGGTGCTTCGGTCCGCCTTGTTGCCCAACAAGGGGCATACACGCGATGGGTCGTACGAGGGCTGCTCTTGGATGTTTCGAGAGTAGCCTAGTACTTCACGTCGTTAGTGTACGCTTAAACTGGACCAGATGCTGAGTAACACGACAGCTCAGTGACAATCACTGTTTGCTGTGCAGATGCATGGATTTGGGCCAGTGTCTGTGGGAGTTTGCACATTCTCCCCGTGCTTGCGTGGGTTTTCTCCAGGTGCTCCGGTTTCCTTCCACACCCCAAAGATTTGTTCTTAGGCTGATTGGTGTAACAAATTGCCCCTAAATTAGTCTCCCCTCAATGTGGAATGCCATAAGCATAGACAAGGGTCATGGGTGGAGAGGGGACTCATAATGTTAAAATGGCGGCGTGGGCTCATTGGGCCGAAGGGCATGTTTCCCATGCTGTGTTGTTCTTTGTTAATTCCTCTGAAAAGTCAGCAAGTGAATGTGCCAAAGCAAGGTGTTTTCCTCAAGCTGCTGAAGGAAAATTAGAAAAATCACCAATGTTGCCCACCCTTACAGACTAGGTTAGGGTGGTCACAATGGCAATCACAGAATGTCAGTTGCAAGCTTACTACTAATTCTCCTTTCTGAAGACTGGCCATAGAATCCATACAGTGAAGAAGGAGGCCATATGGCCCATCAAGTCTGCATCGACTCTCCAACAGAGCATTTTACCCAGGCCTGCTGTTGAAATGCAGAAATTGCAGCTGCCATTGGGTGATAGATTGTTCACCATTCCCCACAGAGTGAGTTTCCATTTACAGTAGTTCATTCCATCAGCAAAGATCCTAGTAAACAGGAAGGAAGCATGGTCATCTCAGATTGCTCTTGCATTCCTTTGATGGCTGGTTATAAAATAGCACTATCAGAGAGTTGGAGTCAATTTGTACTGCACAGTAAAAAGATCGAATGATCTCAACAATATCTAAACATGTTTCTAATGCAGCAATGATTAAATAGCCTTTAATTAAATTGCAGAGAATAAAAGCTTCTGGTGTAAGGAATAACATCTTAGCATGCGTAGAAGTTTGGCTGGCTAACAGGAAACAGAGTAGGCACAAGTGGGTCATTTTCTGGTTAGTAGAATGTGACGAGTGGTAGCCAGAGGGATCAGTGCTGTGGCCCCAACTCTTCACAATTTATATAAATGATTTGGATGGTATGGTCGCTAAATTTGCTGATGACACAAAGAAAGGTAGGTAAGTAAATTATGAGGAGAACATAAGGAGGCTGCAAAAAGATATAGATAGGTGAGTGGTCAAAGATCTGGCAATTGGAATATAATGTGGCAAAATGTGAGGTGATCCCTTTTGACAGGACGAATAACAAAGGAGCATATTATCTAAGTAGCGAGAGATTGCAGAACTCTGGGTGTCCTCATGCATGAATCGCAAAAAGATTAATATGGAGGTGCCACAAGTGTTTAGCAAAGCTAGTAGAAAGTTATCGCTTATTGCTAAGGGAATTGAATCCAAGAGTAGGGGGATTATACTTCAGCTATACAGCTTATTTGGTGAGACCACACCTGAGTAATGTGTTTAGTATTAGTTTCCATATTTAAGGAAAGATGTAAATGCATTAGAAGCAAGTCAGAGAAGGTTTACTAGATTAATAACTGGAATAGGTAGGTTGTCTTGTAAGAAAAGGCTGGACAGGCTAGGCTTGTATCTGCTGGAGTTGAGAAGAGTAAGATGTGACTTGATTGAAAAGTATGGGATCCTGAGCGGACTCGACAGGGTGAATGTGGAAAGGATATTTCCTCTTGTGGGAGAATCTAGAACCCAAGTCACCATTTCAAAATAAAGGGTTGCCCATTTAGGACAGAGATGAGGAAAAACGTTTGGAATTCTCTTCCTTAAAATGTGGTTGACACAGTGTCCCCAAATATCTTTAGACCAGATGTAGATAGATTCTTGATAAGCAAGGGGGTGGAAGATTATTAGTGGTAGCCAGGAATGTGAAGTTGAGATCAAAACCAGTTCATCCATAATCTAATTGAATGGTGGAGCAAGCTCCAGGGATGGTTGGCCTATTCCTGCTCCTAGTTCATATGTAATATGTAAGTCATGTTGATTTAACTACCCTAGTCAATTTTAAATGTTAGGTTCAATATTTGTTTTTTGTTGTGAAGCTACTAGTGATTGATAGTAAGGAATTGATTCTTCAAACTGTTTATATCAACATGAGGTGAGGTGAGAGTGACAGCCCTTGACATCAAGATCGCATTTGACCAAGTGTGGCATTAAGGAACCCTAGCAGAACTGGAATCAATGAGTATCGGGGGGAAAACATTCCACTAGTTGGAGTCATACCTGGCGCATAGGAAGATGGTTGTGGTTGTGGAGGGTCAGTCATCTCAGCTGCAGGACATCTCTGCACTCAGGGTGGTGCTCTAGGCTCAACAATCTTCAGCTGCTTTATCAATGACCTTCCCTCCATCATAAGGTCAGAAGTGGGAATGTTCGCCAATGATTGCACAATGTTCAGCACCATTCATGACTTCTCAGATAGTGAAGCAGTCCATGTTCAAATGCAACAAGATCTGGAAAATATCCAGGCTTGGGCTCACAAGTGGCAAGTAACATTCACATTCTACAAATGCCAGGCAATTACTGTCACCAGTAAGAGATATTCTAACCCTTGGCATTCCATGGTGTTAACATCACTGAATTCCACCATTGTCAACATCTTTGGGGAATGACCAGAAACTCAACTAGACTCACCACATTAATGCAGTTAAGTTACATGAGCAGGTCAGAGACTAAGAATACTGAGACAAGTAACTCACCCCCTGACTCTCCAAAGCCTATCCACCATGTACAATAAGTCTCACAGCACCAGGTTAAAGTCCAACTGGTTTATTTGGTATCACGAGCTTTCGGAGCACTGCTCCTGCATCAGGTGAGTGGAGAGTTGGGTTCATTGGGTTCGCAAACACAACATTTATAGACAGAAACTTAACTGCAAGATAATGGTTGGAATGTGAGTCTTTAACAGATAAGACTAACATCAACCTTACGACTAGCATTCCAACTATTATCTTGTAAATGAGTATCTGTCTATATATGCCGTGTTTGTGAATCCAACTCTTCACCCACCTGATGAAGGAGCAGCACTCTGAAAGCTCATGACACAAATAAACCTGTTCAACTTTAACCTGGTGTTGTGAGACTTCTTACTTTGCAAATCCCAGTCCAATGCCAACATCTCCACATCATGACCATCTATAAGGCACAAGTCAGGAGTGTGATGGAACATTCCCCACTTGACTGGATGGGTGGAGCTCCAACAGCACTCAAGAAGCTTGACACCATTAGGGACAAAGCAGCCCACTTGATTGGCACCATATCTACAAACATCTACTTCCTCCACCATCGATGCTCAGTAACAGCAGTGTGTACTATCTACAAGATGCACTGCAGCAATTCACCAAAGATCCTTAGACAGCAACTTTGAAAACCATGACCACTTACAGCTAGAAGGATAAGGGCAGCAGATACATGGGAACATCATCACCTGCAAGTTCCCCTCCAAGCCACTCACCATCCTGACTTGGAAATATATCGCCATTCCTTAGCAGTCGCTGGGTCAAAATGCTGGAATTTCCTCCCTAACAGCATTGTGGGTCAAACCCATATGGATTTCAGGGATTCAAGAAGGCAGCTCACCATCACCACCTTAAGGGCAGTTAGGGACAGGCAATAAATGCTGGCCAGCCAGCGATGCCCATGTCCCACGAATGATTAAAAAATAACTTTTTTTATACCTGTCAAGTCATTTTGGAATCCTGCTGACTTTTATTGAGCACCTCAATATTTTCAAAAAACTTAAATAAGCAAGTAGATGTCAATGTTTTATTTTAACCTGTAGTCTTAACCTCCGGAAAAATAATATTTTTTAAAAGTGATGAAACTCTTGGAAAAACTTGAGATCTGAACTCTCTAGACATCCCACAATAGACAGTAAACTCCATAGTTAATATTATAATTAGTGTAAAACAAGGTGTCTTGCTGTTGTATTGTTCTCTCCAAAACTCCATTCATACACTTTCAGTAGAAGAATGCATTTGACAATGGGAAGTTGTTATAATTTTATGTCGGAAAGCCATCGTTGTTGTGTGCAATTTTCCAATCTTTCTCTAAGGGCTGAAGATTACAGAAAAATGGTAAAATTGCATTTTTGTGCCAACATGACAGATCAAGTAATCATGCATTTACATCAGCTAAATCTAAGAATCTTCTAATTATTTATATTACCTCTTGGAGATATATGTGATGATTGATTCATTCAAAAGAAATCACTCTTCTAATAATGGGAAGTATTCATGTGTAATGGACATATCAGATTTTTGTATTTAACCTGAAGTGTAGCAACCATCAACTATAAATAGAAACAATGTGTCTTTCATCGATGTTTCAGCAAATCTACCTCTAACTATGATGGATTATATTTTGCCAGCTGCTTTGTGCCTCATTTCCATTAACTTATTCTACTTTTTTAGGCTGAGAATGACCAAAAGAGATTACTTCAGCCCGATGTAATGTTAAAGTTTAAACCCGTATGTCCAAGAGTTAAGTTAGCTAATGATGATTAAGGACATTTTGTCCTCTGTTTAAAAAAGAGTATTCTCTTCAAAGTAAATATGCTTTAACATACAGGAGTTGCATGTTCTTTTTTCTGCCCAACCTTTCCTTGAACTATTCATTTCCGGTTTCATATGGCTTATTACAGTAAAGGAATGCACTTCCATTAAATTGTTTCTTTTCAAATTAAGAATTCAGATTTATGTATTTGAATAAATAAACTTTAGCACAGCGCATATTGGGCCAGAAATTACTGTCAAAATAACAGTGAGGTTAACAATGCCCACTAATGCACAAATTGAACAGCAACTTCAGGTGTCAGGAAATGCAGTTAAATGTGAAAACCTGGAAGTTGCTGTCTGAGATGTGCTTCTCTGCCAGTAGCTTCACAAGAACCAGCATATCGCTGTCTAAATCGCCATTGAAATCCATTCAATGCCATGATGCTCCTGTACCTACACCCAAACTAATCTCGCTCAAGAAGTTATTGCTTGTCCGTTTAAGCTCAAGTGCAAATTTTCCCATGCAATATGCTTTACTTTCTGCCAAACAACCTCACAAGCACTATTACAAATGTGGATTCTCATTCCTTTAACTTTTAACTGTTAGTGTAGACATGTTTTTCTGTTTTCTTGTTTCCTCAATCAAATCTTTTGTTCCTTTCTCTATTTCACTTTTTGTACCAGATTTGACATTGAATTGACTATTCTAAATTACAATTCCTGGTTCAAACTTTAGAAACTTCAATCTGATTAAAGAGATATACAGTTGGTTGCCTGTTTCATAAGTGCCAGAAGCCTATCACGCTCAGCCACTTGCAGGGCAAAGTTTCATGGAACTTAAATAGGCAAGGGTAAATCTTTCCTTTAGTGGCCACCTTCTTCCCATGAGCAGCAAATCTCTGATTGGCTGGGCAGGGCTTCCATCCCGGGGCCTTTGATCCCTGTGAAAAGAGGCAACATGGGTCTCTCATTGGCTCACAAGCTGGTCGAGACCCCTGCCAGCCCCATAAAATTCCTTCCCCCTTTGACTATTTGTTGCCAACTGCATCTATTCCTGTGTATCTCCATATATTTTGTTGAGTTTGCATTCCAGTTGTACTTAAATTGTTTCTTTTCAAATTAAGAATTCGGATTTATATGTTATGATGATGTATGGACAGAATAAGATTGTAGTATGCCATACAATTTGTCAAAAACATCCAGCTATATAATGTTATTTACACATGCACTTCCTGTCAAAAGACACATTCCTGTTGTTTCCATTTGTTTCACATAATTTCCATTATAACCTGTCTGTCATCATTAAACTCTTAATCCTAAAAGTAAAGGCAGAAAATTGCTTGAAATACAGAGCAAGTACATTAGCATATGTACCTGGGAAAGGCAGCATTTTACATTTCTGTTGTGTATGTGTACTATTTCATTATCTTGCCTTGGAATGATTCCTTGAAGCTTAATCTTCAAGACGGGCGGCTCTGTTCCTTAAATACCACTCGGACCTCCCAGCTGGATATTTAAGACAATTAATACTATTCTTCATAGTGCCATCTATGTAGGAACTGCAATAGGAAGATCCAAAATCTGGCTTTGGATTATTCTTTTATAGTCCTGTTTGTGGCTGCTACCTCCCCACTCCCACATCCAAAAATGACCATATTCCCCATTACATTTTCTCATCCAAGGAACTCTGTTAAACAGTTTTCTCCAGCTGTGAATATAAATTAAAATAAGTATTTATTTGAATTAAAACACATACCTTCATTGCTGAGGAAACCTCTTAAAAGTGCTAACCTTACCTCTGCCTTCTCCCTCCAGCAGACCATTAACACTGTTGTCCAATCATGGAAAAGATGGGAGCGGGAGTATTCATTAGAGTGCATCCCAAGCAGTGAACTGGGGCAATCTATATTGCATTTGGAATAAATACTCAGCTTCTTGTCAGATCGTGCAGATGTTGTTAAGCTATTGCAATACATTGTAATAAATCACATTTAGCATTTGATCAACTTTATATACCTATTACATTATACAGCAAAACATGTATCCTTCAATTCACTGAAAAAAGTGAGATTTATTAGTCTGTAATTTAAATTCAAGCATACATGATGCGTTGAATCTATTGTTACAATCACATTAAAGATAGTTAACATTTAAAGAGAAATTTTAACACTCAGTGATTAACTGGAAGAAATTATGCCACAAGTTTCTACCTGTTAAACCAAGTGAATTTAACTATTCAGAAGTAAATAAAGTAAACACTAAATAAACATTGTCTTTGGTGAACATGTACTGTACATCAAAAAATTTAATAAAACAAAACCACATATACTTTGTACTAAAATTCACCCTTTGTATTTATGACATCTCCAGAAAATCCTTAGCTACTTATCAAGCTTTTGAATTTTCTTTCACTTCCTGTGACCAAACCAAGTGACGCACTTCTCAGGACTATCTTTTCTCCTCCGCATTCCTCCTATACTCCACATATGAGCTTTCTTGGAGTCCTTTCATTAGCCTTCAACCAAGCAATCCTACACTGCTTCTTAAATACCTCCCAATCTTGGACATTCCAGTTCAAGCTTATGCTTTGCCCTTCACTACCCTCTTGCTTAATGCCTCCACCTCAGAAATGCCCTTAATGATAGCCCTTTCGCTTCTAGTCTACAGTTATTTTCCAGTTCTTAGCATATTCTGTCTTTGCCTGTTGAACTTAGGACTCATGCCAACCAACGTGGGTGCTTTTGTGTCATGGATTTATAATTGTTTCAAATAAGCAATGTAAACTTATATGGATTTACTGAAATAAAGATTAACAAAGAGCCTACAGATACTTTTAACAGCACTCAATGATAGACACAAATCTTAGAAGGCATGTTAATATTACCATTTCAACTATCTAAAGAAGAATTGAATAGAATGGGCTTGCCTATTATGATATGCCTGAGGCATGACAATTTTTGCTCTTGATTAAAAAAAAATTCCTGTACTGGTTGGAGTTGGGGGAATGACAAGGAATGAAAACTTCTGGTATAACAAGCCGAACAACTAGCATTGGTGCATTCAAAGCCAAGTCTCAAAAATGGCACACTCTGCATTCTTCTGACTTTACAGCAATTTAGTGTCTGACCTGACAGTTATGGACCTTACAGGACCCATTCACTTCTCTTGAGCACTGTTATGAAGCAGAAGGAGACCATTTAGCCCAACATGTCAACTGGCTCTCCAAATAAGCATTGTAACTTAGTGCCCATTCCCCCAACTTTTCCTTATATTCTTGCACATTGTTTAAATTCAGATAATCATCTAATACTCTCTTGAGTGCCTTGATTGAACCCATCTCCACCACACTTAAAGGCAGTGTGTTTCAGACCTGAACCACACGATGTGTTTTTCTCACATCATGTTTGCTTCTTTTTCAAATCACTTTAAGTTTGTGCCTCCTTGGTCTCAATTCTTTTATGAAAGGGAACAGTCTCTCCCTATCTACTCAGTCCAGCCCCCTCATGATTTTGAACACATCTATCAAATTTCCAGTTAGCTATCTTCTCTCCAAAGAGAACAGTCCCATCCTCTCCAATCTATCCTTGTAAATAAGTTTCTCATCCCTGGAACTGTTCTTGTTAAATTTCTTCTGCATTCACATCCTTCCTATGGAATGGAACCCAGAACTGTACATAGTAGTCCAACTAAGATCTAGCTAGTGTCTTGTATAAGTTCAGCATAAATTTTTCCTTATTTTGGAAGTGGGGTTTGTAATCCACTCCCCTATAAAATCCACCGTTGTGTGTTTTTCATTTTACATCCATACACCCCATAGTTTACTCAGACATGAGTTGTTCAGCCTCTTACCTGTATCTTAATATCAACTTTCTTGGTTCCATTTCTGTTAATACCCTTGGAACCAGTGTGATGACACAAGAAACAAATGGATACAAATTTATTTTTATACAGTTTTTGGAGGAGGATCAATAAATAACACTAAACTCATATATTTGGAACAACTACATCTAATTGGCTCTGATTGGGATGGTTAATACTAAATTAATAATTTGGAAGATGATGTTTACTCTAGATATGCCCTGGAAGAAAGATGAACAATATTGTTGATTATCACCTAGTGTGAACTACGTACTTGAACACAAGTATAAAGATGAGAAGAGTTCACAACACAATTGCATTATTCTATTCACTTCCCAACATGCACAAGTGCCTAAATGAGGGAAAGATAAATAAAATAAAGACTGGGATTTTCCGGCCCTGGTGTGGCAGGTGCAGCAAGCCAGCCAAAAGTTCTGTGGGACGGGAAGATCCCACAGGGGAGAGGCTGGAAAATCCCAGCCAAAGTTTTGAAAGTCTCATTATTCTAAAAATGGCATGCATATGTTAAATTGGTGAACTCTTCAGTGGGATAAGCTATGTACATTACATTTGTGTTTTGCTTTATTTGTTGCAGGTAAAACATGTGATGCCACTATTAACTACTGCGAGTGTAACCCTTGTTTTAACGAAGGAACATGCCAGAATCAAGCAACCGGTTATTATTGCCACTGTCCATTTGGTAAGGAATAACACTATGAACATGTATGCATGTATAGTATATAGAAGGTATGGTCTTTTTATACACATTCCTTAAGATGTGGATATTTACATTAAACAGATCCTAAAAGACAAATTGAGCTGAATATGTGGAATGGCCTTTTCTCATAAAATGCATAAATGAGTATGCATAAAATGGATATCCATTTATATTGGCTTTTGGTAAATCAAAATCATTTATAATCAACATAACGTGCCCTAATTATCTGCCTAAAACATCGTACATTGATTGTATTTGAGTAAGATTTAGTTTGATAAAACCGTTCTGTTGGTTTGAATGATGTAGCTTCATTTCAATTCACAGTTCAGGCTGATTCATGTATAATTATGAATAAGTAGTTGAAGTTTTGTTGTTTTACATTTTAAAGCCATATTACTTCCCCCTCACTGTGTTATTACAGTTTATTGCAGAGCTCTGAGCAGTTTCAGGAAGCATTGGTTATGTATAATACATAAACTTGCTCCAAGTTTAATTTGCAATATTTTATTCAACGTACAAAAACAAACAAGATTTATGCTTTGCATGAGTTGAACAACTGCCAGGTTGATTTACTAGCTCATACAGGAGTAACTAAACAGGAAAAGTACTTCATTGGCTGTAAAGCATATAGGGATACCCTGTGATGGCAAAACATGCTATATAAATGAATTGATTTGTTTCTTTTTTTCATTCTTGGCCCTATACGTGAAGGTTCTTGCATAATTTAAAGCATATTAATAACTGCGATTTTCAGAATGATCTATCAGAGTTGTGGCTCAGACTGTATTTGCAGTGGTCTGAAGTCATATCTGGACTGTAACCAGAGAAAATTGTGGATGACACGAGTAGAAATTGTTTTAAGATTTCATTCTACAGTTGTCAGAAAGACACTGTCTCCTTCCTCCTCCCTTCGGTTTATTCTGACATTCTATTTCTTTTCCACCCCCTATTTCATGTTCTTGATTTTCTCCCCAACCCTAGTCACACAAACATATTTCTCCCATCTCCAGTCCAACCCTACTTCGACTATTCCTTTCTTTCCCTCAATTTACCCTGTATCCATAGACCAGAATTTACTCTGATATCTCACCTCTCTTTCCAGCGTAAATTCGCATTCTTCTCCTACCTTCTCAGGTTCATGCTGGTACTGTTCTTCCTCTTCATCACCAATTCCAAGTCACACTTCGAAGGGCAGGAAATCACTTACAAAATCAGTGAATATGGACTGGGAAGTCAGTAGAGAATGGTTCCATGGTGGGTGTTGGGATGAGATGAACTTGGCGATAGCTAATGTTCACTTAAGGGCCTCCTTTCAGGTCGCTGATATTCAGTAGCACTCAATATCTGATCAAGGGACCCAGCACCCACTGGGCTGCTGAAGCTTGTCTCCTGCCCTTGCCTCTGATTCCTTCCCTCTCCTGCAACCCCCATTCTGCCCTCACTCACCTTGACTTAGAACATAGAACATTACAGCGCAGTACAGGCCCTTCGGCCCTCGATGTTGCGCCGATCAGTGGAACCAATCTAATGACCCTCTAACCTAAACTATTCCAATGTTATCCATATGCCTATCCACTGACCATTTGAATGCCCTTAAAGTTGGCGAGTCCACAGCTGCTGCAGGCAGGTCATTCCATGCCCTTACTACCCTCTGAGTAAAGAACCTACCTCTGATGTCCATCCTATAATTACCACCCCTCAATTTAAAGCTATGTCCCCTCGTATTAGCCATCACCATCTGAGGAAAAAGGCTCTCATTGTCCACCCTATCTAACCTTCTGATCATCTTGTATGCCTCAATTAGGTCACCTCTTAACCTTCTCTCTAATGAAAATAACCTCAAGTCCCTCAGCCTTTCCTCGTAAGACCTTCCCATCATACCAGGCAACATCCTGGTAAACCTCCTCTGCACCCTTTCCAATGCCTCCACATCTTTCTTATAATGCGGCGACCAGAGCTGTATGCAATACTCCAAGTGCGGCCGCGCCAGAGTTTTGTACAGTTGCAACATGACCTCACAGCTCTGAAATTCAATCCCTCTACTAATAAAAGCTAACATGCCATATGCCTTCTTAACAACCTTATCAACCTGGGTGCCAATTTCAGGGATCTATGCACATGTACACCGAGATCTCTCTGCTCGTCGACACTACCAAGAGTACTTCCATTAACCCTATATTCTGTACTCCTGTTACTCTTACCAAAGTGAATCACCTCACACTTTTCCGTATTAAACTCCATTTGCCACCTCTCAGCCCAGCTCTGCAGCTTATCTATGCCCCTCTGCAAACTGTAACATCCATCCTCACTGCCTACAACGCCTCTGACTTTGGTGTCGTCAGCAAATTTACTAACCCATTCTTCTACACTCTCATCTAGGTCGTTTATAAAAATGACAAACAGCAATGGCCCCAAAACAGATCCCTGGGGTACGCCACTTGTAACTGAACTCCAGGTTGAATATTTCCCACCCTCTGTCTTCTATCAGCTAGCCAATTCCTGATCCAAACTGCTAAATCACCCTCAATCCCATGCATCTGCATTTTCTGCAGTAGCCTACCATGGGGAACCTTATCAAATGCTTTGCTAAAATCCATATACACCACGTCAACTGCCTTACCCTTATCCACCTCTTTGGTCACCTTTTCAAAAAACTTGATAAGGTTTGTGAGGCACGACCTACCCTTCACAAAACCGTGTTGACTATCCCGAATCAATTTATTTCTCTTTAGATGATTATAAATCCTATCCCTTATAATTCTTTCCAAAATTTTGTCCACAACAGAAGTAAGGCTCACCGGTCTATAATCCCAGGATGGTCTCTACTCCCCTTCTTGAACAAGGCGACTTGGGGTCCTTTATTTGAAGCTGGGTCCATGGTGGGTGATTATTTGCCCTCTGGGTCCTTAATCTAAGGGAAGGTCTGATACTGACCACTTAAGTGCCTAATTGGCACTTAATTCCAATGTGCCTTCACCAAGAATAGTGATGCAGAGCTCCCACTGATCCTTCAAACATAATGCAGACATTAAATTGCACCCATTAGATTTAGAACGCCACATGTACCCTTCAGAGTTCTTCACAGTTTATTTTCAAATGGACTGGCAGTTCATGAAAGTAAGTCTGGAATTCCTTCCCCACCCCTATTCACTCTGAATGATAGAAAATTGGGCCCAAAATCATATGGTCCAGAACATACTCTGCTGGAGGCCAGTAATTAAATTTGGTTCTCGTAAGGGAAGTGAGTTTGATGTCAAAGCAAAGCAGCACAGTGGTCATGATGTCAGACACGACGCTAATTTGCATTCAGCATTGAGTGAGTGCAGGGAAGCACAGTATTAAGTTTACTGAAGGAGACTTCATTCATATCAGTATAACTGGGCCATTTTCTGTGACTCAACATGCAAAGCCCAGACAGCTTTGACTGGAACAGCATTACACTGTGGTCTGATCAGAACAGGAATTTCAGGCTTTGTCACAAGCCAGCTCAGCTCAGCACTCCAAAGATACTCACTCTCCCAATGTAAATTACAATTGGAAGTACAGTCTCCACAACATCTGGAAAAATGTTCCTAATCATTCTGTTTGCTAACTTGTACAAAAACTATTGCCATCATGCATTAAAATGAAGTCCTTAAGGTTGAAATCATTGCCAGTATATGTTATGGCAGACCACCAGCAAGAAATTAAGGTGATTCAAACCACATTGGATACTGCTACATATTAAATGCTGAGAGCTGTACTCTTTACTGTCATTTTATTCAAGACAAATCACAATTATCCCGTCACCTTATTGGTATTTGTACAAAACGTTTGTATAAACTAGCTTATAGTGCAGCACTTAGCCTGTTTATAATGGCAACTCATCACATTAAATGTTGGAATATAAACTAGATACTCCAGATAGTTTATACAAACTGATTCCAGGAGGTTAAATATGAACATATGAATTAGGAGCAGGAGTAGGCCATTCAGCCCCTCGAGCCTCTTTCTCCATTCAATCCGATCTGTGGCCTCAACTCCACTTCCTGCCTACCCTTTGACTCCTTTGTAGTCAACAATCCATCAGCCTCTGCCTTAAAAAAATATCTAATGTCCCTATCTCCCCCACTGTCTGGGGAAGAGAATTCACAGGGTCACAAATGTCTCCTGGTCTCCATCTTAAATAGGAGACCACTTAATTTAAAACTGTGTCCCCGAGTTCTTGTCTCTCCCACAAGGGGAGACATCCTATCAGCATCCATTCTACCAAGTCCCCTCAGGATCTTATATGTTTTAATAAGATCACATTTCAAACCTTCTAAGCTCCATTGGTTATGGATCCAACTTGTCCAATCTTTCCGCATAACTCACTCATTCCAGAAATCAGTCAAGCAAACCTTCTTTGAATTGGTAATGAAACTATGTCTTTTCTTAAATAAAGAAACCAAAACTGTACACAGTACTTCAGATTGTACCAACACCCTGTGCAAACATAGCAAAACTATTTACTTCTATATTCCATCCCATTCCCATTCGCATTCCCATGAGTGGCAACACTCCATTTGCTTTCCCAATCACTTGCCATACTTGCACACATTAACTTTTTGTGATTCATGTACAGAGGTACCAGGACATCCAGATCCTTCTGTATCGTAGAGATCTGCAAGCTCTCTCCATTTAAACAATATACTACTTTTCTACTCTTCCTGCCAAAGTGGACAAGTTCACGCCTACCCACATCGTAGTCCATCTCCCAAGCTTTTGCCTACCCAATTAACCTAGTTGAATCCCTTTGCAGACTCCTTGTGTCCTTTTCACAATTTTCTAGCCTGTCTATCTTTGTAACATCAGCAAATTCAACAATTATACATAGATTATAAATAGGCAAGACTCCAAAACTATGGCGTTCCCCTCATTAGAAGAAGCCAATCTGAAAAGGACCCATTTATGCCTTCTCCCTCCTTTTAGCAACTAATCCTCTATCCATGCCAATATGTTACTGTCTACACTCTCTTTACCACCCTAGTTATAGGGCTTGCCAGAATAATGGTCCCAGTCCCAACCTGTTGGACAGCTGCAAAGACTGAGGATCCTTTACTTATAAATTCACAATCCTCTTATCTGCATCACACCCTGTTGTCCATGACACTGACCAAATCAGACAATCTTATCCTAAAGTGTGTGACCACCTCTTGGAACAAAATGTCCAGATAGCTTTCCGCTCCCTGATATGACACACTGTCTGCAGGTCAGCCTCCAACTCAGTGACTCTGTGCTGAATTTCCATGAGCCACAGACACTTAGTGAAGGCGTGTTTGTTCTGGATCGACCACGACCTCCCACCTTCTACAATCACAACACATTATGTGCCCTGCCATTTTTATTATGTGTTAATTTGCTTGATTAATTTGTAATCAATAAATCCTGTTACTCTCAATAAGAATTACTACTGCTAGTAAACCTTACTACTAATAAAAGCTTACAATTACAAATAAATTATATGACCTTTGAGCGATTAATAACCAAAATACTCACCAACTAATCACTGACCTGGGTTCCTGTGACGCCATCTGTTTTATTAAACAGATATGATTGGCAAAATGTGCTGTGAGACCTCAAACATACACATTTATTGGAAGGTGACCCTTTAAGATACTGCATTTCAGAACATATGTTGAGCCTGAATATATTGCGGATTAAACAAAAAACTTTAGAAGTACTGGTAATCCTATAGGGCAACACAGTGGCACAGTGGTTAGCACTGCTGATTCACAGCGCCAGGGACCCGGGTTCAATTCCTAGCTTGAGTCACTGTCTGTGCGGAATCTGTATGTTCTCCCCCTGTCTGCTGGGTTTCCTTCAGGTGCTCTGGTTCCTCCCACAGTCCAAAAGGTGCTAGATGGATGCATTGACATTGATAAATTCTCCCTCAGTGTACCTGAACTGGTGCCAGTGTGGCAACTAGGGGATTTTCACAGTAATTTCATTACAGTGTTAATGTAAGCCTTGTGACACTAATGAAAAAACTTTATGTTGTCATAATAAGTCATAGGGTCCAAAGAAGAAGTTCTGTGCACTCCCCTTTCACCTTAAAGATCTAGGTTTCAATCTTGACTACACATATGGGTGAAATTCACTTCTCCAACAGCCCAGTGTGAAATGTATATGGGCAATTTCCACCAGATTCTAACTGGTGATAGTTCACTATACAAAAAACCTTTATCATTTTGTCATTACACTGGCAAATTTACTTAGAAATGCCAAAATTATGGATAGCTTGGGAAGTGGACATATTGGGTAAGATTTGAACTAATTCAAAACACATCCACTTACACAGAGTTAGCATTAGGCCAATTAGCACTGTTCTGAAGTGTGGATTAACTTGTGTTGCTTTTTTTCATTTGTTCATGGGACATGGGTGTTGCTGGCTAGCCAGCATTATTGCCCCTCCCTAGTTGCCCTTGAAGGGTAGTTGAGAGTCAACCACATTGCTGTGGCTCGGGTGACAGATTTCCTTCTACAAAGGATATTAGTGGACCAGATGCATTTTTCTGACAATTGACAATGGTTTCACGGTCATCAATAGATTCTTAATTCCAGATTTTTTTATTGAATTCAAATTCCACCATCTGCCGTGGTGGGATTCGAACCTGGGTCCTCAGCACGTTAACTGAGTTTCTGGATTAATAGTCTAGTGATAATACCACTACGCCATTACCTCCTTTTGTGAAGGCTACTATGGTTAGCATCTAATCCAAGTACAAGCAATATTGGTACTGAAGTGCCCCATTACAAAGCACTGATGTACTTTATCTTGATGAGCATGCAAAAAAAGTCTAAGCTGTCATAGGACCTTGTGCCATTCTCAATTTCTTTATTAATTATGTAAGGAATACATACATGACAGGCAGAATGCATTAAGGTCTGTTGCCCAAGAGTTTTTGAATCATTAGAGCAAAACTTTAATCATCACCAAAAAAATGTAGTCTATAGCAAGTGATTTGTTGCATGATGTACCATGACAAGTGGCTGCGCTGAAAGGAATCAGCATAATGTATAATCCAAAAAGCTCAATTTAGTCTAGAAAGTATCTGAGAAAATGTCCATGCTGACCCCTGAGTAAACCTGAGTAATAATAAATCACCAAGCTTACATTACAGTCATTGCACATTCCAATCCTTATTTAATATTTTATAATGCGTAAGGTGAATGTGGGTGCAAATGGGGCGGATCATCTTCAGAACTGAAATAGAGGCAGAGGCTACATTCCCCAAGTTTATTCCCCATTTCTGACCCATGTGTATTAGCAGGAAATTCACAATCTTGTTCATTTTAAAATAATGATCATTGATTGTAATAATCATTACTTACAAAAACAGATGATACAAGTAACCAGGGATTTGGATGCCATTATATATTGCTCATTTTCTTGGACATTATTATTCCATGTTACTCCTCTCGTCAACAAAATAACTTACATTTATATAGCAATTTCATTGTGAGAAATGCCCCAAGAAGTATAGAAATTGGATTAAGGAAAACCCTCATTTTTTTGTGAGAAAATGGTTTAAACAGCCTGAGTGGAGTCATTAGGCAGATAAATTGTGCAAACCTTCTACACATCACAAATAGCAATTCTACAATCTCAAAATACTTACATAACTTGCATCTGCTCCATTCAGGTATCAGCTGCCTCATTTCTTTAAATGAGAGTCAACTTTGACTTCAGTGGTAATACAACATGGGCAACAGCAAATTTACAGACCATTTCATTCCCCACGCAATTGTTCTTTCGTGGAATCACTGCAGAGGGCAGTCGAACAGAGTGTAAAACAACTGCTAATACTCAATTGCCAATTTGATCATCGCCTGAACGGAGAATTACCACTGAAATGCACACACTGCTATGATACTGATGAGGTTATTAGTCACAATCTCACAGCATTGCACACAGGTATCAGGTGCAGTATTCAGTTCAAGTTGGTTTTAGAGGGTGAACTTATGCCAAGCTGTAAAAGAGGAAATGAGGGAGAGGCAAGAGGAGGACAGCTGGAATGAGATGGGAGGGAGAGGGACAAAGCTATTGTGGATAGGAACAGTCAAACAGGATAGAAAGAAGAATTGCAAGGATGTCGAGTGCAGTGAGTTGGGATAATGAAAAAGAGTGGGAAAAACCTGTATAAGGAGGTGTTGGCCCAAAGTTATCTGCTACTGGTGTGTAAGGTTTACAGACTAGAAAGGACCATTAACACATAAAGGAACTGAAATACCTTTAAGGAGTGGAAGTAGCTCAAAAGGTTTATCGGCAGGAAAGAGAAAGAAACAAACATGAAGAGGGTTCTTTTTAATCAGAAGGGTATGTTACCAACCTCAAAACATGCTTCAGAAAGGCTTAGCAACATGGAAGGGTTTGATGCTTGACAGCCAGGGGCTGTGAATAGGATTCGAAGAACTAGGGTTTTTGGGGGTTTGGAAGTTGGTAATCAGGAAAGATAAAGTTGACTTGGATGCATTCTATCAAAGGTCCAGTTAAAATTGAACGGCCTTTGAGATTCACCACCATGTATCTTTAGTTTCAAGGTAGAAGTCTGCATTTGAAAGCTTTCTTTCAAACTTTCATTGCACAGCGGTCTTCTTTAGAATTTCTCAGCATGTTCTGACCAAGGGTAACACTATTAGGATTCCAGGCAGTTTGGTAGATGGCCGAGAGGGCCTCAACAGTTCTTCCTTTTGTTATAAAATGCCAAATAAAATCATAACCACAGATTTTGAGTTTGTTGTTGTGATTGCTGCCACCTCGTGAAGTAGATAATTTAAAACAGCAGGGCCAAAGGAATAGACAGCTGTGTTCTGCCCTTTTCACTACCGCAGTGTGCATGCAAAACTTTCATGCAAGAATTTCCAGAAACATTTGAGACAGTTAAATATTACTTTTTGGCAGCCCATGCACTGGAGTGTCACAAGTACGATGTATACTATTACAGTTTCCACATGAGAGGAGGCTGGGACGGGACAGAGTTTTCTCTTAACTTTTCTGAATCCAAATTTCAGAGATGAAACATTGCAATACTTAAATATTCTCTTAATTATTGGAAAAGAAGAGTAAATATTTTGCTATATCAGTACAATATGCAAGAGTGCTGTGTAATGTTCCATGATAATACAGTTTTCATTATCCATGGTGACACAGTTTTCGTTGTCCATGGTGATACAGTTGGCATTGTCCATGGTAACAGTTGGCATTGTCCATGGTAACACAGCTGGCATTGCCCTCCTGTTGTCTGGCAGAGATCAGACTACTCTACGCAAAACAAAATTTGAACTTGGAAATCACTTGCTGTTTTTATGACTCAGTGGGTGAATGTGGAAGCAAAAAGACCAGTCGTTAGTACGCAACTTCTTGCGTTATGTCATACTGATTAAAAACAGATGGCATTGTCCATGCTAATGCAGTTGGTATTATCCATGGTGATACAGTTGGCATTGTCCATGGTGATACAGTTGACATTGTCCATGGTAACACAGTTGACATCCTTCATGGTAATATAGTTGGCATTGTCATGGTAATATAATTTTCATTGTCCATGGTGATACAGTTGGCATTGTCCATGGTGATACAGTTGGCATTGTCCATGGTGATACAGTTGGCATTGTCCATGGTGGTACAGTTGGCATTGTCCATGGTGATACAGTTGGCATTGTCCATGGTGATACAGTTGGCATTGTCCATGGTGATACAGTTGACATTGTCCATGGTGATACAGTTGACATTGTCCATGGTAACACAGTTGACATTGTCCATGGTAACACAGTTGACATTGTCCATGGTAACACAGTTGACATTGTCCATGGTAACACAGTTGACATTGTCCATGGTAACACAGTTGACATTGTCCATGGTAACACAGTTGACATCGTCCATGGTAATATAGTTGCCATTGTCTATGGCAAAACAGTCGCCATTGTCGGTGGTAACGCAGTCGCCATTGTCGGTGGTAACGCAGTTGGCATCATTATATATCAGAGCTTATCAAAAAAAAGAGAATTTTGCTGCACACAATTTTTTGAGGGATTGAAACCATTAATAGGAAACTCCCAACAATAGTATTTCAAGATTCAAGTTGAAAAGCTTTATCCTATTTTTCTTCTGGAATCTGACATTTTTAAACGATTTTTATTCAAACAGTGGTATATTAATAAGATGATGAAGGAATTGACTAGAGTGAATTACTGTGGATGAGAACTGAATTAATATCAGTAGAAGTCACAGACCAGGATGTTTTAGCAATCTTAACATTTCAAATTTAGGCCCGGATTTTTGCTGCCAGGTGGGTTGTACAGAGTCAGGACATGTCCTGCCTCAGCAGACCTGACCCAAGAGAAAGAGGCCAAGAAGTTGTGACTTCTAACGCCTGCCTTTTCACATTCCATACCCTCTATGCAAACCTTTGCCTCTGTACCCACTTCCAAAAGGATCCACACACCCAATGCTCTCTACCCAACTTTCATGGCCCCTCATGACCTGTATGCCTCTTTATGCTCTACCAGCCCCTACATACGCCTCAACCCATCCTACAGCCCTTCTTGCCTCTATGTCAACCCATGTCCTCCATTCATCCCCATGGATCTTTACAGCCCCTAAGCCAGCTCAGCCATGGTAAGCCAAGCCACGCTCCAAACATTATTCTTTATCCTTATCCCCTTCATGTCAATGTCAACTGTATCCACTTTGGGCGTACATTAAGAGACATGCTGACAAAAAATAGTTAGTTATTTGTTTATTGATGACATCACTACTTAAATAAACACTGATAAAAACTTTTAATACATTTAAATTATTTAAATTGATCTCTTATGAAAACAAACATCTTCATTCTATTATCACTTGATCTATTGACCAAACTGCACATTCAACATGCACCCCATGATGATAATGATAGATTATAAAATCCTTCATACACACAAATCTCAAAATAACTCTTAGGCTTATATCAACAGACAAGTAAAATAGGAAGCTTTTTTTTAAAACCACTATTTTTTTTATTTGAATCCCAATGTTAACAATCCCAATGATCTTTGGCAATTCCAAAATGTTTGGATGGTTCAGCATGACAGTTCTATGACAACTTAATGCGTTAATGCACTTTTTATACACATTCATGTCTACTTTTAACAATCCCAAAGGACACTATACTTCTACCAAAGAGCACCTTACCTCTTTAAAAGAGTACCCTGTGTTGTACCTTTAATTCTCAGATACTTTTGACCAGTCTGCTTACTCAACGGTTTTACTCCGGTGCCTTTATTTGCAAGAAGGACAAAGAACAAACACAAGTAAAAGTTTAATAATAATAACACTATTAACCCTTAAACTACCTGCATAAAACAAGAGGATATCCCAGATTCAAGTATAATATCCACAAAGATGGTTTGGTTAAACTGCAGGCCCAATTCTGAGTCCTTCTGGTCTGTCGTCACGAAGGTGAGTCTCAATGGCAGCTTCTTCCTTCCTTTGTCCTTTGGTCAGTCTACTGGATGGTCACGGTCACCTCCCTCGTCAAGTCTTTGCTGCTGGTGTGTCTGAGTTGCGTACCTTTATCCCCCTGCTTGCCTGCCTTTGCAGAAACTTCTCTGGCTTCCAGTCAATGAGGTCTTCGGAGGGGGTCCCAATGTCCAGTGCGTTTCTTGATGTCTGCCTGACAGGACACCAGGGCCCGCTCCCAGGTGTCCACCTCCATGGCGTTGCTTACATCTAACCTGTTGCTAGATAAGGAAACTGCAGGAATTCTAGGTGACAGAAAGTCTGGCTTGATCTGGGCTTCTAACAATAGGCCGGTGCATTTCAATGGGGTGCGATGATCTCCTGCTGAGTCTCAGTAGAGTGCAATATCCTTAATGGGTGATAGGTGGGCCAGGCCCAGATATGTCCCTTGTCCTTGTTTATTTGGCTTCCATCAAGTCTGGCCTGCCCAAGGTGTTTGATTTTAATATCTCCAATTCTTTAATTTAGGATATCCAATTTAATCAGCCTTAAAACTAGACCCTGATTATATTACCACACCTTCCATCCAAATAAATGTACAAGGTTTTGTTCTGTTCCAATCAGATTTAATTTGCACATTACCAGTTCCAGACACCTATCTCACCCAAAATCATGAGCAGCGGCAGCACCAATTATGTGGGCAACTAACTGCGTAAACCGTGGATGTGCAATTTTGAACCCATCCTGACCACCCCCCGCCCCATCTCTGAAATGATAGAGGAAAAGATTTTGGCATCCGCTGACAGTGCAGATGGAGAACCTCTGTCTGCGTAAAAGTTCAGGCTTGTATGTTTGCAGTTCTTTCACGTGGTCAGACTCAGTATCTTATCCAAAGTGCTGCTCCAGTGAGAACTGACCAAAGAAAATTGTGGGATCGAGAATACCTCTGGGTGCTATATGTACGAATATTATATCTTTGTTCATGAGGATTTCCTCTGCTTGAAATTGTAAACACATGCTTTTAGAGTAAGTCTGTAATTTTGCTGGGAATGCCAAGCAGATACATCTATAAAATCTCTGTGCATAGCAACCAGAACAATTCCTAGCAACCTTATTTGCTTTTGCAAAATCAGTGGAATTCAGATGAAGGGCATTAAAGTTAATGATAATCCTTTCCCAGTGTTTAATTTTTTAAAGTGTTCTGAGACTGAGACTGAGACTAGCACTAATATTTCTCTGCTTTTTCCGAAATAAATCACTCATTAGATCTCATTCTCTGCAGTCTGTCTTGTACAGTTTAAAGAATCTTTACATAGTCTGATGCAAGTATAAATGTCTTGTTCCTCACACCTCACAAATAGTAACAAAAGAGCTGTAAAAAATCAGTTGAGGCCAGTGGCCTTGGTACTATAGGTGCCAAATTAGGGAGAAAAACTATGCACATGCTGGTTGCACTTACTTGCAGCATGATTCACTTGAATGCTGCTGTTGATTGCATAAGTGTGGGTGTAACATGCTTGTGTCAGAAGTACATAGAGTAGACAAATAGTGACATAGATCAGTATCTAACGCTAATTTGACATCCGAAACACAGCATCTGAGTTACTGTAGTTCAGTGGTTTTCAACTGATGTGCCACAGTGCACTGTTGTGCCGCGGCCCGTTGCTGGGTTGTGGGCCAGGCTCCTGGCCCTGGCATGGTGAGGTTGTGATGTGGGTATGCCGGCGTTGGACTGGCGTAAACACAGTAAAAAGTCTGACAACACCAGGTTTTAGTCCAACCTATTTATTTGATAATATACTCGCAAGCTTTCGAGGGGTTACCCTCTTCGTCAGGTGACTCCATTCACCTGACGAAGAGGGTAACCCCTCGAAAGCTTGCGAGTATATTATCAAATAAATAGGTTGGACTAAAACCTGGTGTTGTCAGACTTTTTACTATGGTGAGGTTGTGCAGTGGTGGAGCTGGATGTATTGTTGTGGGGACAGAGAGGAGTTGGGCATGGAGATGTTCTTCTCCAGTGCAGCTGGATTTGTGGTTTTGAACAGTCAAGTGGGGATGAGCATTGACCTGTTCTTATATGTGTTGACGTGGTGTTAGCTGCAGATGCCAGTTTGTGAAGCCAGCTGGAGCTGTAGCAGAGCACCGTCTCAACCATGCAACTGCTACATCTCATCTCCAATCTGGATTTTTGACCCCGATTCCGGTTTGTCTGGTTGCATTGGGATTGATTCATGGTTGTTGTGCCTTTGTGTGCAGTTTTGGTCGCCGCACTTACGCAAGGATATTTTGGCCTTGGAGGGAGTGCAGAGGAGGTTTACTAGGCTGATACCGGAGTTGAGGGGGTTGAGCTATGAGGAGAGGCTGAATAAACTAGGCTTGTACTCGTTAGAGTTTAGAAGAATAAGGGGAGATTTCATTGAGGCGTATAAGATGATGAATGGGAGGGATAGGATAGAGGTGGAGAGGCTCTTCCCGCTCAGAAAGGACAGTAGGACTCGGGGGCATAGTCTCAAGATAAAGGGGGGGCGGTTTAGAATGGAGTTGAGGAGGAACTTCTTCACTCAAAGGGTGGTGAATCTCTGGAATTTTCTGCCCGTTGAGGTGGTGGAGGCTGCCTCGCTAAATATTTTTAAGACGCGGGTTTTTGATAAGCGAGGGGATTAAGGGTTATGGGGAGAGGGCGGGAATGTGGAACTGAGACACGACAGATCAGCCATGATCTCATTGAATGGCGGGGCAGGCTCGAAGGGCTAGATGGCCTACTCCTGCTCCTATTTCTTATGTTCTTATGTTTGCCTGCTGCACTTTGGATTGCATCTGGTATTTTGTTTTCTGGAGTCTTTCTCTTGTAGCAGGAGGCCCCTGCTGGATCGGTGCAGAGGCACTGGGCAACGCTCATGAACAGTTCCCACGTTGGTCAGGAATTGGTACGGTCTGACAGTTGTGTTTGTGCGGATGTGCCACTGGCTTGAGGGGAGGGTCAATAGAGGATATAGATTGGGGAGGTGGGAGTGTGGGCTTGTTTGTAACCATTGCTATCAGGATTTTTTTTTGAACTACGAGAGCAATACTCTCATTATTTACAGGCATGTGGTTCTGGTGTGTCTCCGTATATGTCCCCTGCATTGATTGGGGATTGGCTGGTGGGTTGACTTCTCCTTTTGCTAATATCCATTGTCAGCTTGCAGACATTGAAGAATGCCCCGGGTGCAGCTTGTCAGAGTTCCCTGTGCTTTGTTGTGCAGTATCCCCCCTTTGCTTTGTGAAGGTTAAACAAAAAAGTTGGGAATGTGGGCGATGCTTTTACTTCTTTGCTGTAGATGTGGATGTTGTTTAGCTGAATTGGGAGGCACACCTGGGTGCACCAACCAGGAATTTTGGTGAGAATCTGCACAGCTTCGTTGGGCAGTATCCCCAGTCTGTCTGTTACAGGGTGGTTCAAGTCTTGTTACCCACACACCCTACTCAAGGTATGTGGGAGATGCAGGGGTTACATTGGGTTTGCCGAGGCAGGTGGGGTGGTGGCGGCGGTCGTTAGGAGTGGTCGTTCCTCAGGTGGAGGGTTTAATCTGCAGAACATTACTGTTCTGAGTCTGCTACGGAAATTGTTTGCAGATTGGTGAACGTGTGCACAGACTGACCTGTGTTAGTTAAATACAGTGAATGTAGAGACTGTACACAATTTGCCTCGGAATTATGTTTCAGTTAACGGGTGAACCGTGAAGGGTTTCTGTGTGGCAGATGGATGCCGTGTCTCTGGCAGTGGGGGTAGGCTTCCAGTTCTGGAGTTCCGTGGGGAATATGGCATTTGTGAGCATTGATTTGGCTGGGGCGGGGGCAGTGGATATGCCGTGGAATTGCTTGTCTCGTGGAGGTGTGCCATGTTACTGAAAAGGTTCAGAATCACTATAGTTAACACCCCTTTTTAAATACACATAGTTGAACTTACAGTCAGCAACAAGATACCCCTCCCATCAGCGCTAATTAAAGGCATCATTACCTAACTTACAGGTGATTGCCTGTTGGAGGAGTTTATAAATGTTGGTGAAATCTGTAGGGGTTGGCACTGGATGTTGTGAAGGTGTTTGTTATTGATGCTGAGTAAACTACTGCTTCCCTTTGAACAAAATCACAATACTGTGGATGATGGAAATGTGAAATTAAAATTAAACATGCTAGATAAACTCAGCAGGTCTGGTATTTGTAGAGCAAGAAACAGAGTTAAAATTTCACATCCATATGACCATTCTACAGGACTAATTATTAAATGAAATAAAATAGTAATTTTTCATATTCCTTCGTATTAATCCACAAATGCAGAAGAGATAAGAAAAGCATTAACAACCTGATGTAAAAACTCAACATGCTGACAGTGGAAGGCCAAGCAGTGTATGAAAAGAGAAAAATGGGATAAGTTTTGAGGTAGCTCCCTTCATCAAGGATGGATTAGTCACACACTTCCAGCATTTTCTGTTTTTATTTCACTACGGCAGAGGATCACAATTCCTTTATCCAAACATGTACATGAAGTAGCCCCTCCTCTGCTAGACTAGTTCCAGAAGCTGGTTTTGTTAATCTATTTTGGGTTGGAATTTGCTTCATCTGACTTCCACCAAACGTTATGCTGGTGTACCTTCAACTTGTCAATGGCAACCTGCGCTGAAATTTCCTGAGAATATCATCAGCATATATTCTAACATAAAAACTGATGTAAAACTGGCAGATATCAGCAGAAACAATCAAAGTCGAAGGGATGTGCATAAGTAAAATCATCAGCCGCTTTTAAATCCTTCTTTACCTCACTGATGTTATGAAACTTAGTTTGAAACTGTCAAACCATCATTTGTGCAATTAGGCACAACAGATTTAAGAAATTGCAATCTTAGGAGTGTTTCTGTTTTTAATGTGACTGGTTCTGAGCATTCATTTTGATATAAAAATCACAATGTGGGTTTTGGGGAGGAGAAATAATAGAAATTCATTATAAGAACTGGCGGCAAGGTAACACAGTGCTTAGCACTGCTGCCTCACAGCACAAGGGTCCCGGGTTCAATTCCCAGCTTGGGTCACTGTCTATATGGAGTTTGCATGTTCTCCCCATGTCTGCGTGGCTTTCTTCCAGGTGCTGCTGTTTCCTCCCATATGCTGAAAGACATGCTGGTTAGGTGCATTGATCCAAACAAGCGCCGGACTGTTGCGACTAGGGGAATTTCATGGTAACTTCATTGCAGTGTTAATGTAAGCCTTACTTCTGACTAATAAATAAACTTTAAACTTTACTTTAGAACTATTGACTTTGACTCCTGCTCAAAACTAAAGTTTTGGCTGTCAAAATTAACATCTATGCAAGAAACTTTGGTCTCATACATTAAACTTTTAAAGTTTATTTAATAGTGTCACAAGTACATTTACATTAACACTGTAATGAAATTACTGTGAAAATTCCCCAGTCACCACACTCTGGCAGCTGTTCCAGTGCACTAAGGGAGAACTTAGCATGGCCAATGCACCTAACGAACATGTCTTTCAGACAGTGGGAGGAAACTGAAGCATCTGGAGGAAATCCATGCAGAGACGGGGAGAATGTGCAGGGCCCAAATTTATCATCGCGTTGCGCCCGTTTTCGGGTGCAAAAACTCGGCAAAATCGGCGTGAGGCAAGTGCACAGTATGCGCCTGCCTCTGCGCCGGTTCCCCCTTTTACCAAGGCCCAGAAATGGCTGTGGTCGGGAACGTGCACGAAACGGGCACAACAGCCATTTAAATATATTTGCATGCGTTTAAATTGAATTAATGGGCTGCATGCCCAACATTACTTGCGCTTCCCGCTTTGCCATCACATTTGCCCATCCAGAATTGGCGCGAAACAGACCTGCTCCACAAAAGTCCGATTCACATGCTCCAGCTAGTGAGGAAGTAGGTGCTGAGCATCTGCTGGCTCTCTGCTTGAGATCAGTGGGAGGGGAGGGGAGTCCACTGCCATTCTGCCTGAGATTAGTGGGGGGAAAAGGGGGGATCTGCTGCCACTCTGCCTGAGAGTTGAGGAGGAACTTCTTCACTCAAAGGGTGGTGATTCTATGGAATTTTCTGCCCGTTGAAGTGGTGGAGGCTACCTTGCTAAATATATTTAAGTCACGGGTAGATAGGTTTCTGATAGAGAGGGGAATTAAGGGTTATGGGGAGAAAGCGGGAAAGCGGAACTGATCCACTTCAGATCAGCCATGATCTTATTGAATGGCGGGGCAGCCTCCAAGGGCTAGATGGCCTACTCCTGCTCCTATTTCTTATGTTCTTATCTTCTTATGAGATCAGTGGAAGGAGTCTGGTGCCACTCTGCCTGAGATCAGTGTGGGGGGGGGGGTCTGCTACCACTCTGTCTGAGATCAGGTGGGGAGGGTGGAAGAAGGGGGTTAGTAATGTTGTGGGGGTGGAGCAATGTCTGTGGGGACCAGGAGGAGGCTCCGGCCCAAGAGGGAAATGGCAGGGAAGCCACATTCTATCTTTTTTTTTCTGCGCATGTGCAATTGGAGGTGCCAATCGGAGCTGCAGGGTTTTGGGTCTGATAAGCCCTGCCCCAGGCTTCTGCAGCATGATTGTAAATTGTTGATACTTTTTCAGGCAGAGTGCGTATGGGGGCGCCTGAGAACAGGTCTAAAAGTCAGATCTGAAACACTCCCAGTTTCAAGTCCGCCCAACACTTAGAATTAAAATGGTAAAATAGGGCCTGCAAACTCTGCACGGACAGTGACCCGAGCCAGGAATTGAACCCCAGTCCCTGGCACTGACAGAATTGCTAACCACTGTGCCATCATGCTGCCCCATGGGAGAGGTGCTTTAGTTGCATTAAAAATGGTGATAAAGATAGATGACATTATTTTGTGACTTCCAAAGTTTGTGCAAAGCTTCCAGTAATACAGTTCCTTGGACAAGATCTTACTGGCTGTTCATGCCATGCTCCCACTGCAGCAAAGTCGAATAATTTGGCACCCAACCAAATCTCCGCTCACTGTAGCGGGATGAGAAAATCCCGCCAGCATGAACAGCCATAACGTTCCGGCCCTTGTTTTTTTTTGAATAATTGGAATAAAATCTATTAATAAATGAAGACAAAGCTGAATATTTTAATTATTTTGTTCTTTCAGGTGTCTTTGGGAAATACTGTGAGCTGAACAGTTATGGATTTGAAGAGCTATCTTACATGGAGTTTCCTAGTTTGGATCCAAACAATAACTACATCTATATCAAATTTTCCACCATTAAAGAAAACTCCTTGTTAATGTATAACTATGACAATCAGACAGGAAACAAGGCCGAGTTCCTGGCACTGGAAATAGTGGAAGGCAAGATGAAATTCTCTTTCAACCTTGGAAGTGGGGCACACAGGCTGATGACAACCAAGAGGGTCTCGGATGGACAGTTTCACACTGTGGTTGCTAGACGGGCTGGACTGGTAAGTAGCAAACTCACTGAACTGAGTTCCCTGGTGAAACCCTGGAGTTTAAGTTGTTTTTATCGAACCATAATGTACCTTGAATCAGAATTAATTATTTTGAACATTTTTCTTTTGTGAACTCACAGACATATACATTGCATTACACATATTTGGACCTCAGTTGTGTGATCTCAAATGCACTCCAACCAAGAGAAAAATAACTTGCAATAATGGTGCTGTGTCACTCATTAAACCACTTGCTAGGAGCTACAAAAACACTTATTGCTATTGTCTTGTGGAGCTTGAAGCGCTGATGGACAAGGCAATGCCCAGAAATGTCCCTTCATTTATAAGGCTTAGAACCTGGTGTATAGTGTGAGATGATAGGCTAGAGAAAAGAACAACCAAACTATATGGAGGTCCTGGAAGTATGAAAAGCAATCACAAGCAATGATCAGGGTCATCTCCAAGACGTGCTGCACTTGGGAAAATATGCGAAACAAAGTGTCCAATTTGAATAAAAGTGCCAAAGGTTAAGTACCAAGTAACACTGCTGGTATATTTGACATGACACTCAATTACTTTATATTGCTAATGTAGATTGAATGCCAGTTAACTTGTTTGAATACCTCTCTTGTGCTTATCGAAGGAGGCAGACCAGAAGTTGTGGCCATAATCTGCTCCTTCACAGTATCCAAAATACTATTCACCAAACATTCCTCTTTTATGTGCTATTCTGCTCGTTACTCTTTTTTCAAATGCAATTAAATCTAAACCATATGATTATTATGCAATGTCTACTTATAATCTGTTATATCTAATACAGGAAGAACACCACAAATTCTAGGCACAGAACAATATTCCATAATCTGAACCCATTTTTAAAGTTTAGGTTGCAAGTTTAACTTTTAAGCTGCCAACAAGTCTAAGGAGCTTCCTATCTCAGCTCAGGTGATAGTTTATTGAAAATCATTCCAATATTACAGTGACTAAGCTACTCAAGCATCATGAATAGCGTCTTATTGAAGGGCACAAGTCTGGCATCTGATGGAATAATTCTAGTGGTCTGGATGAGTGCAACTCCCAAAAACATGCAAGAAGCTCAACACCATGCAAGAGAATGACACCCCACTCACCAGGTTAAACATTCACTCCTTCCAGCATTATCACAGTAAAAATGCTGTTCCTACTGCATAGGGAATGTAAATTAATGTATTATTTGAAGGGGCAGTGCTCCAAAAGCTCGTGCTACTGAATAAACCTATCAGATTTTGACCTAGTGCTGTGAGACTTCTTACTGTGTCTACCTCAGTCCAACACCGACATTTCCATATCATAAAACCTATCACTTTAACCATACTTTGGTCAGCTATCCTAAGGTGACACCTTTTTTGGCTTGGTGTTCACTTGTCATAGCGTCATAGAGTTTTACAGTATGGAAACAGGCCCTTTGACTCAACTTGTCCATGCCGTCTTTTTTTTAAAACCCTTAAGCTAATCCTAATTGCCTGCATTTGGTCCCTATCCCTCTATACCCATCGTACCCATGTAACTATCTAAATGCTTTTTAAAAGGTAAAATTGTACCCACCTCTACTACTACCTCTGGTAGCTTGTTCCAGACACTCACCATAGCAAAGCACATTGCAAGTCCATATTTTCAAAACTATGAGAGAGTTGTGCAATAAAGCTACCATAAACACAATAATTTACCCACCACAGATGTGCTACATGTGGCTTAAGAAGTAAGAAACAGGAAAAGGCCAAGTAACCCCTTGCCATTCAGTGCACTTGTGACTGATCTTCTGTCTCAACTCCATTTCCTCACACCTCTTAATTCCTCTGAGATCATAGAAGCCTCTTAATTCCTCTGAAATCATAGTGCAGAAGGAGGCCATTCAACCCATTGAGCCTGCATCAACAACAATCCCTGTAACCCTACATATTTACCCTGCTAATTTCCACTACTGAGGGGCAATTTAGCATGGCCAGTGCACCTAACTTGCACATCTTTAGACTGTGGAAGGAAACTAGAGCGCCCAGAGGAAACCCACGCAGGTACGGGGAGGACATGCAAACTTCACACAATCACCCAATGCTGGAATTGAACCTGGGTCCCTGGCACTGTGAGGCAGTAATACTGTGCCATCGTGCTGCCCACCTCAGATCAAAAATCTATCACCGTCTTGAGTATATTCAACAATGGAGCATCCAGAATCCTCTGGAATAGAGAATCCAAAAGATTCACAATTCACCAAGAAAAGAAATTTCTCCTCATCTCAGTCCTGAATAATTGATTTCTCATCCTGAGGCTATGCCCATGTGGTCTAGATACCCAACCAGGGTGACAACCTCTGTGTCCAGCCAGTCAAACCCCTACACAGCTGTATATAGTTCAGTGAGATTACCTGTCACGTTTCTAAATGCTGTAGAGTGTAGACCCAATTAACTGACCTTCAAAACATAAGATAACCCTCTCAATGCAGGAACCAATATATTGAACCTTCCACTGTTCCAACTATGCAACAGTGATCTTCCTAAGGGCTCTGCTTATTTTTCCACACCTCTCAGTCTTCCAGAACTCTACTTTTTAATTTCAAGTTGTGAAGTTTTCTTTCTCCCTCTTGGTTTACATCCCCGAATCTTTCTTCAGTCACCTCCTTCAGCAAGTTTTCTTGCCTTAGAATGTGACCACTCCAACCTTGTTGCCTTTTTGATGATATTCAATACCCTGTACAATTGTTCCAAAACTTCCTTGTTCTTAAACTCCAGTCCCCTGACAATAAAAACCATCTTGCCATTTGCTTCCTTAATTGCTTGTTGTATTTGCATGTAAATGTAAAGGTACACCCAAGTCCGTTTGAACATCAACATTTAGAAGTTTTAAAACACTATTTAAAAAAATTACTTTCCTATTATTACCAAAGTGATCTGCACAACTTCACACTCCATCTGCCGTCTTGTTGCCCATTTAATTAACTTGCCCATAGTATTCTGCAGCCCCTATGTTTTCCCCCACAGATTACATTGCCATCTTGTTTTGTATCATCAGCAAACTTGGATGCGTTACCCTCTATCTCTGTTCAAATCACTATACAAGTTGTAAATAGCTGGGGTTCCAGTACTGATCCTTGCAGCATTCCATTAGTTATAATCTACCAACTTGAAAATGCCCCATTTATCCTGAAATCTTTCTGCTCATTAACCAATCCTCCTGTATCCATGTTCCATCCCAACTCCATGAATCCTTATCGGCATACTGACCTTTTGTGTGGACCTTTTTGAATGCCTTTGGGAAATCCAAATATATTGTATTTATTGACAAACTTTTTTACAAAATGCAGTAGATACTGTGTGACAAACTTGGTCAAACTGTCTGGCATCACAATGGTGTGATTTTTAGAACAAGCAAGCCCAGGAAACTAGGATTTTAATGAGAGCTTTTAAGAAGAGTAAATGCAATATTTCTGAGCTCTTTCACATTTACAAAAGGCAGGTCATGCCTGACAATAATATTGGAATATTTTAAGAATGTAACAGTACTTTTTTCTGCTGTTCATGAGATGTGGATATCATTAACAAAGCCAGCATTTGTTGCCCATTTTTAATGGCTCTCTTGATATGATGTAGTACATAAGGTGTAGGTACACCCAAAGTGCTGTTGGGAACAGAGTTGCAGATTTTTGATCCAGCAACAGTGGGTACTGATCAAGAAAGACACTGATGGTGTCAGGCTTTTTGAGTGTTGATGCAGCCACACTCATCCAGGCACGTAGTAAGTATTCTATCATTCTCCCAACTTGTGCCTTGTAGATGGTAGACAGGCTTTGGGGAGTCAGCAGATGATTTGTTCACTGCAGAATTCCTAGCTTCTGACCTCCTATTGTCACCACATATTTTATATGGCTAATCCAGTTAATTTTCTGGTCAGTGCTGATGATAGGGAATTCATTGATGGTTGAATGTTACAGGAAGATAGTTATTGCCTGGCACTTGTGTGGCATGAATGTTACTTCCCAAGCATGAACGTTGTCCAGATTTTCTGCATGAAGGCACAGACTGTTTCACTTTGAGGAATCCTGAATAGAGCCAAACATTGTGCAGTCATCAGCGAACATCCCATTTCTGAACTTATGGTGGAAAGAAGGTTATTGGTGCAGCAACTGAAGGTGATTAAGCCAAGGATAGTACCCTTAGGAACTTCTGCAGTGATGTCCTGGAATGAGATGATAGGCCTCTAACAACCACAACCATCTTCCTTTAATGGAGGTATGACTTCGACCATTGAAAAGCTTTTTTACTGATTCCCATTGACTTCAGTTTTCTCCTTAATTGCACAGTCAATTAAATGCTGCCTTCATGTCAAGAGCAGTCAATCTCATTTCACAGTTAGAATGCAGCTCTTTTGTCCATGTTTGAAGCAAGGCTGAAATGAGGTCTGGAGCTTGGTGGTTCTGGTGGAACCAAGACTGAGCATCAGTGCATCGGTTCTTATTAGCAAGTGCCACTTGATAACACTGTCACCATCTCCTTCAATCACTTTGCACATGATTAAGAACATAAGAACATAAGAAATAGGAGCAGGAGTAGGCCATCTAGCCCTTCGAGCCTGCCCCGCCATTCAATAAGATCATGGCTGATCTGTCGTGGCTCAGTTCCACATTCCCGCCCTCTCCCCATAACCCTTAATCCCCTCTCTTATCAAAAACCCATCAACCCGCGTCTTAAAAATATTTAGCGAGGTAGCCTCCACCACTTCAACGGGCAGAGAATTCCAGAGATTCACCACCCTTTGAGTGAAGAAATTCTTCCTCAACTCCGTTCTAAACCGCCCCCCCTTTATCTTGAGGCTGTGCCCCCTAGTCCTACTGTCCTTTCTGAGCGGGAAGAGTCTCTCCACCTCTATCCTATCCATTCCCATTCGTCATCTTATACGTCTCAATGAGATCTCCCCTCATTCTTCTAAACTCTAACGAGTACAAGCCTAGTTTATTCAGCCTCTCCTCATAGCTCAACCCCCTCAACTCCAGCATCAGCCTAGTAAACCTCCTCTGCACTCCCTCCAAGGCCAAAATATCCTTGCGTAAGTACGGCGCCCAATACTGCACACAGTACTCCAGCTGCGGCCTCGCCAATGCCCTATACAGCCGCAGCAAGACCTCCCTACTTTTATATTCAATCCCCCTCGCTATGAAGGCCAGCATCCCATTCGCCTTCCTGACCGCCTGCTGCACCTGCAAGCTGGGTTTTTGCGACTCATGCACAAGGACCCCGAGGTCCCTCTGCACCGCCGCCTGCTGCAGTTTTTCTCCACGTAAGTAATAATCCTTCCTACCATTATTCCTACCAAAGTGGACCACCTCGCACTTGCCAACATTAAATTCCATTTGCCATTTCCTGGCCCATTTGCCCAGCCTATCTAGATCCTTCTGTAGACTCTCCATACCCTCCGCACAATTTGCCGTTCCACCAATCTTGGTGTCATCAGCAAATTTCAACACCATACACTCGGTTCCCTCCTCCAGATCATCTAAATAAATGGTAAATAGCTGAGGCCCCAGCACCGACCCCTGGGGCAAGAATAGACTGATGGGCAATTATTGGCCAGATTGGATTTGTCGTGCTTTTTGTGGGCAGGACGTACATGGGCAATCTTCCACATTGTTGGATGGATGGCAGCATGGATCGCTGTACTAAAACAGCTCAACTAAGAAGGCTGTTGCTGAAAAGGGCCCACAGCTTTGGCTATATCCAGTGCCGTCAGCCATTTCTTGATATCACTAGGACTGAAACCAGTTGTCTGAAGATTGCTGCTGGGGACAACAGGAGGATCATTCACTCTCTGCTTCTGGATGAAGATGGATTGTAATGTTGCAGCCTTGTCTTTTGTACTGATGTGCTGGGCTTTTCCCATCATTGAGGATAGGGATATTTGTGGAACCTCCTCCTCTCACGAACTGTTTAATTTCTGGGATGTTAAACCTGGACAAGAAAATTTGGATCTGATTCATCTGTTGTGAAATTGCTTAGCTCTGATTATTACATGCTGCTTCCAAGATGTTATAGCTTCACTAGTTTGGCATCTAATTTTTATTTATGCCTGGTGCTTTTCCTGTAAGAGGCTTATTTGCTGCATATTTCAGACCTTGACTTTTAGAAAGCAATTAATGAAGAATTTTATAGTAAAGACAAGTTCTTTTAGGATAAAGAAAGAATTTGTAAACTAGATAATAAAGCGGCCAAATAATGAGAAGCAAAGCAAACAATCAAAGGTATTCATTCTAATTGGACAGCTCTATCTCTAATATCAATGTTGGGACTTCTGCCGTATTAAGGATAGAACAGCTATGTTTCCACACAATATCAAGTTATGTAGGAGCCAGATATTTAGAGAAAAGGATAATATTCAAAGAGATTGTGAAAGATAATACCTAAGCAGATGAATTACTATTTGAATATTTAGAATTGTTAGGTAATGCATGTTAATGATGCAAGTATGAACTGTGATTCCAGAATGGAGGTATTTTGCTAATTAAGGTTGGCCAGGAAATAAACTACTATGTAACTGTGGACTTGGGGAATAGTATGGGGACAGAATTTAATGCACTCTTCCATGTGTGTTTGGCGGCAGGTGGCATTTAACCTGCTGGAAGGGGACCCTGCTGCCTCCACCCTGATTAGATCTGCAATTAATGCTCACTTAACCAGATCAGCCACAGTCATACCAAATGACAGAGCAGGCTCCAAAGGCCAAATGACTTACTCCGGATCCTATGTTCCTGTAACCTAGCGGTGTTTTGTTGCTTGCAGGGTTGCAGGAGGAATCATGTGTTTAAAGGTACTTAGTGCCTGATTGAGGGGCCTGGCATCAGGAAAAAGGCAGTCTGCTGTGAAGTTACCTCCCACATCTTGTCCCCCATCCCCATTTCAGCATCACTGACCTATGGTCTGGGATACAGCAATAATGCTTGACCTTGGGTGGCTGTCCTAACAGCAGCAGCCACCACATCCCGAGTAGAGTTGCAGGCCTCTGATTGGTCAGCAGCTCCCAACGGGCATGGCTTCCATTAAAAAATATGTTTGAGGAATTTGAAGTCAATTACAAACTGAATGTAGTGGAATAGGGATTGTGGGACAGGGCTCAGAAGGTGGTTCGCAGCAAGAGCAGAGAACTCCTTCTCTTCTGTTGAGAGAATTGAGGGTTTGTACCCTAACTGGCTCTTCATGCTTTTTCATGGCTGCATATCAATTCTTCAAGGAGTCTTTCAAAGCTACAGCTTCTTTGCATGCTATTTCTGCCTGTTGTGTTTGCTGGCTGTACATTATGCCATCTTAAAATGGAATGCTGCCAGGATAGTTTCCTGGAACAGCGTGTGTTGGAGCCGACGAGGGAGCGAGCTATCTTGGATCTGGTGTTATGTAATGAGGCGGGTAGAATTAGGGACCTTGCGGTGAAGGATCCTCTTGGGGAGAGTGATCATTGTATGGTGGAGTTTCTGGTGCAGATGGAGGAGGAGAAAGTGGGTTCCCGGACGCGCGTCCTTTGTTTGAACAGAGGGGAGTACGGTAGGATGAGAGAAGAATTGGCGAATGTGGACTGGGGGAGTGCGTTGGAAGGAAGGTCTGCTGAGGAGCAGTGGAGGATCTTTAAGGAGATCTTTCTTGGTGCTCAGCAGAAATTTATTCCGATGGTCAAAAAGGACAGTAGGAGGAGAGGTAATAAGCCATGGATAACGAAGGAGGTGAAGGAAAGTGTTAAATTAAAAGTGGAGGCGTTTAGAGTAGCTAAGAGTAGTGGGCAAGAAGAGGATTGGGAGAGGTTTAAATGTCAACAAAGATTGACAAAGAAGTTGATAAAGAAGGGTAGGAGAAACTATGAAGCTGAGCTAGCGCTTAATATAAAAAAGGATAGCAAGAGTTTTTATAAATAAAAAGGAAGAGGCTGGCTAGGGTGAACGTTGGTCCCTTAGAGGATGAGAAGGGGGACTTAGTGGTAGGGGATGGGGATATGGCTAAGGTCTTGAATAACTTTTTTGTTTCGGTCTTCACAGAGGAGGACGTGAATAATTTGCCGGGTGTTAGAGATGGAAAGGTGGTAGGACTGGAGGGTCTTAATGACATTACTGTTACTAGAGAGGCGGTGCTCGACAGACTGGAGGGGCTGATTGTGGACAAGTCGCCAGGACCGGATGGAATGCATCCAAGGGTTCTGAAAGAAATGGCGGAGGTGATAGTGGATGCCTTGGTGGTTATTTTCCAGAGGTCGCTGGATTCCGGGGAAGTGCCGGAAGATTGGAAAACGGCTAACGTTACGCCGTTGTTTAAGAAGGGTGTCAGGCAAAAGGCAGGGAATTATAGGCCGGTTAGTTTAACGTCTGTTGTAGGTAAAATGTTAGAATCCGTCATCAAGGAGGAAATAGTGAGGCATCTTGAGGGGAATTGCTTGATAGAGCAGACGCAGCACGGTTTCATTAAAGGGAAGTCGTGCCTGACAAATTTACTGGAGTTCTATGAGGATGTGTCTAGGGCGGTGGATAGAGGAGAGCCGGTGGATGTGGTCTTTCTTGATTTTCAGAAGGTGTTTGACAAGGTACCTCACAAGAGGTTATTGCAGAAGGTCAGGGGACATGGAGTTGGGGGTAGGGTGTTAGCGTGGATAGAGGATTGGTTGTCAAATAGGAGGCAGAGAGTGGGGGTCAATGGGTGCTATTCGGATTGGCGGATGGTGACTAGTGGAGTGCCCCAGGGGTCGGTGCTGGGGCCTCAGCTATTTACCATTTATATAGATGATCTGGAGGAGGAAACCGAGTGTAGGATGTCGAAATTTGCTGATGACACCAAGATTGGTGGAACGGCAAATTGTGCGGAGGGTGTGGAGAGTCTGCAGAAGGATCTAGATAGGCTGGGTGAATGGGCCAGGAAATGGCAAATGGAATTTAATGTTGGCAAGTGCGAGGTGGTCCACTTTGGTAGGAATAATGGTAGAAGGATTATTACTTACGTGGCGAAAAACTGCAGCAGGCGACGGTGCAAGGACCTCGGGGTCCTTGTGCATGAGTCGCAAAAACCCAGCTTGCAGGTGCAGCAGGTGGTCAGGAAGGCGAAAGGGGTGCTGGCCTTCATAGTGAGGGGGATTGAATATAAAAGTAGGGAGGTCTTGCTGCGGCTGTATAGGGCATTGGTGAGGCCGCAGCTGGAGTACTGTGTGCAGTTTTGGGCGCCGTACTTACGCAAGGATATTTTGGCCTTGGAGGGAGTGCAGAGGAGGTTTACTAGGCTGATGCCGGAGTTGAGGGGGTTGAGCTATGAGGAGAGGCTGAATAAATTAGGCTTGTACTCGTTAGAGTTTAGAAGAATGAGGGGAGATCTCATTGAGACGTATAAGATGATGAATGGGATGGATAGGATAGAGGTGGAGAGACTCTTCCCGCTCAGAAAGGATAGTAGGACTAGGGGGCACAGCCTCAAGATAAAGGGGGGGCGGTTTAGAACGGAGTTGAGGAAGAATTTCTTCACTCAAAGGGTGGTGAATCTCTGGAATTCTCTGCCCGTTGAAGTGGTGGAGGCTACCTCGCTAAATATTTTTAAGACGCGGGTTGATGGGTTTTTGATAAGAGAGGGGATTAAGGGTTATGGGGAGAGGGCGGGAATGTGGAACTGAGCCACGACAGATCAGCCATGATCTTATTGAATGGCGGGGCAGGCTCGAAGGGCTAGATGGCCTACTCCTGCTCCTATTTCTTATGTTCTTAACCCCAATCTTATTTTTGAGGGCTTCATTTTTGGATGCCATGTTGAGCCAGTGCACACAGATCTGTGAAGATCATGTTGCATGACGAACCAGTGTTTATCTGATACTTTTTCACTTGTAACATCATTGTAACAGTCACAAACCATTTGTCACCTATAGACTTGATTGAATAACCTGTTGTGTATAGTTCATTACACTCTTTCTGCTAAAATTTCTCCACGGGCATCGGTATAGGCTTGTTTTGCTTCTTTCTAGCCAAACACATTTGTGCGTAATTAATCTGATTTTTGCAGTTAAAATACTGTTTTCGCTATGCTGGGTAATCCTTTTCCTGTATATGCTGTCCTCCACAGTATTTGTGTCCTGTCCTTTGCAATTACTCTGCTCTTTTTGCTTGGGATCCACTTTGGTAGGAATAATGGTAGGAAGGACTATTACTTATGTGGCGAAAAACCGCAGCAGGCGACGGTGCAGAGGGGCCTCGGGGTCCTTGTGCATGAGTCACAAAAACCCAGCCTGCAGGTGCAGCAGGTGGTCAGGAAGGCGAATGGGATGCTGGCCTTCATAGCGAGGGGGATTGAATATAAAAGTAGGGAGGTCTTGCTGCGGCTGTATAGGGCATTGGTGAGGCCGCAGCTGGAGTACTGTGTGCAGTATTGGGCACCGTACTTACGCAAGGATATTTTGGCCTTGGAGGGAGTGCAGAGGAGGTTTACTAGGCTGATGCCAGAGTTGAGGGGGTTGAGCTATGAGGAGAGGCTGAATAAACTAGGCTTGTACTCGTTAGAGTTTAGAAGAATGAGGGGAGCTCTCATTGAGACATATAAGATGATGAATGGGATGGATAGGATAGAGGTGGAGAGACTCTTCCCGCTCAGAAAGGACAGTAGGACTAGGGGGCACAGCCTCAAGATAAAGGGGGGGCGGTTTAGAACGGAGTTGAGGAGGAACTTCTTCACTCAAAGGGTGGTGAATCTCTGGAATTCTCTGCCCGTTGAGGTGGTGGAGGCTGCCTCGCTAAATATTTTTAAGACGCGGGTTGATGGGTTTTTGATAAGAGAGGGGATTAAGGGTTATGGGGAGAGGGCGGGAATGTGGAACTGAGCCACGACACATCAGCCATGAGCTTATTGAATGGCGGGGCAGGCTCGAAGGGCTAGATGGCCTACTCCTGCTCCTAGTTCTTATGTTCTCAACATAATGTAGTTCTTGATCTACTGTGCTATACGTATATTCTAGCTGACATTTCGTGATTTCTACATTTTGACACACATTTATAGCATCAGTTTTTCATTGTTCAGTAGACTTACTCTCACCAACTGGTCCTGCATGCCTAAGATTAATCTAGCTTTAATCAGATAATCTTTCAGCAATGTGAATTCGCATGATTCTGCAAGCTACGTTACTGCCATCACATAATGTTTAATGGTTTCTTGCACACTTTGTACTTGTGTTGAAGTCATAGAGTTCATATAGAACACTCACTCAGGGTTCAAAGCATTTATTCAAGATTTTCAAAATCTCTGTCTTTTTTCTCTGTTCCTTAGTTAGTTTTAGCGTGCTATACACATTTATAGAAGTCTATCTCCAGCAGTGTTAGGAGTGTGGCAGTTGTCATCAGTTCAGGCTTGTTAATTAAGTCTGTTGTCATCTCGTAGCTGTGCTCGTAAATGGAGAACTGACAATTATGCCCATTTCATGTCACAAGAACATAAGAACATAAGAAATAGGAGCAGGAGTAGGCCATCTAGCCCTTTGAGCCTGCCCCGCCATTCAATAAGATCATGGCTGATCTGAAGTGGCTCAGTTCCACTTTCCCACTTTTTCCCCATAACCCTTAATCCCCTTGCCTACCAAAAACTTATCTACCCGTGTCTTAAATATATTTAGCGAGGTAGCCTCCACCACTTCAACGGGCAGAGAATTCCAGAGATTCACCACCCTTTGAGTGAAGAAGTTCCTCCTCAACTCTGTTCTAAACTGCCCCCCCCCCTTATCTTGAGGCTGTGCCCTTTAGTCCTGTTGTCCTTTCTGAACGGGAAGAACCTCTCCACCTCTACCCTATCCATCCCTTTCATCATCTTATACGTCGCAATAAGATCCTCCCTCATCCTTCTAAACTCTAACGAGTACAAGCCCAGTCTATTCAGCCTCTCCTCATAGCTCAACCCCCTCAACTCCAGACTGGAGTTGGGATTGAAAACTGTGCATTTACTTGTTTTTTTTTGTTGCAGACTTTTTCTGGTTTTCTTTTGTCATTCTGTGTTTGCTATTCCTTTGTCCTTGTTTCAGCAATTTTTTTTTCAGATCTGAACCTTTGTGCTTTCCCTGCAGCCTTTGCAGGATTCAAAAATCTGTTTAATCTTCACTTCCAGACACCGTGTTCATGTTTCAGGACAGCGCAGCTTTTTTACTGTCTTTTCAGTGACATCCTTTATTGAACTGACTAGAAATGGTCCCGCCTATAGTGAGCTTGCCTCATGGAAGAGTCACATACCTATGGCAAGTCAGACGTGACTTCAGACTGATTACATTTCACAACCCAAACATCAAATGTCTCACCAATGATCTGTTCATCAAATGCCACAAGCTGAATTTCAGTTTGTTACACTATGTACATGGATTTGAAAGTCTGCTTTCATATTGAATGTAATTTGCAGAAAGTACATAACAGCCTTGAAGATACAAATGTACAAAAAAACTAATGAACCTTTACTACTAAATTTGACTTTACACTGCTGAGACCCTAAATCAGTAACAGGCTGTCATTCAAGGTGACATTTACATTGCTCCATCTTAGTTAGAGAACACTTAATATGTTCCTGCGCTGAAAGAATTAAAAGAAATTTGGGGTGTAAAAAACAGTTACAATAATAGAATGTCTGTTATTCGGTACGCAGGCTTGTTCGAGCTAACAAAATGTGTCAGCACATGGTATGTAATGGGAAATAAATTGTAGAGCTTGCACAGGGAACTTGTGAACTTTCAGTTATAAGTGGTGAGAGAAATCAGTTTTAAGCGTAGAACATTCTTGCAATCTGTATATAACATAAAACTGTCATGGTGATAGCTTTCACTGTATATGCAATTCTTTAAATGCTGGACAAACACAACTAACGGCTTTGGTTGAAGAGCAGTTTCTTGAAGAAAAGGCCAGCTGATTTCAATTAAATCTTCAGCACACGCTATGTTCTCTACCAGAACGGGATAGGCTGCTTACATTGAACCAGATGACCTTTTAGTCTTTATAGTCAGTAGGTCCCAAATGTGCAGTGTTTGGAGTAGGTTTTATTTTCAGAGAGCTGTGTATTTATTGGCCAAAGGGAACTGTTCCAGTTTCTCAATCAGAGAATGACATTATTTAACATTGACAATATTCCAACGCAGAATCAAATCTGCATCAATTCTAGTAATCCTTAAAGGAACACAAAAATGATCAAGATATAAGTGTTAAAAAACATGCTTTACTTACAAATGGCACAGCCACAGTGACAATATCTGGGCTGCCATTTTCCGATCCCACCCACAGCGGAATCCATCCAGTCGTTACTGAAAGTATGACGACACAGCAAAACATCTGTTCACTTTTAAGGTGGGGACCAGAAAATCCCAGCCCCAGTATTTACAGAGGTATTGCTTGAACTGCAGTATGAAACCATAAATATCATGAAGAGTTGAAGTTTTATTAAGGGACATTAAGAAACTGTTCAAGTTCTACCTTTTTAGTGTCACCAGTTTTATTTCAGCTGAGTAACAAACCCTTCTCACCTTTCATTATTTTAGAAATAATTTTTAAATGCACATTTTATAATATAATTTTAGTACTTTTAAATCAGTTGTAAAGCTGAACAGAAAGTATAGGCTATTTCATTACATGTTTTTCACATGAATGCATGCAATTTTTAAAATGTAACGATTTGACTTACTGAAATGAATTGCTGGTTGGATTGCTCTTTAATAGTTCTGTGAAATGGGCTTATAGTGAATCGGTATTGCTATTACACCGGACAGAATTTTCATCATCTGCAGTGTGAAACAGGCTGCTCATTCGCTAAGAGCCAGTTTTGCATTGCTAGCATAGACTAATTTCACCCCTGTTGTTTCAAATTTTCCATGCATAATTAACTAGAAATGATATGAAAATTCAAAGCAGTTTAAGCCTTTTGACATTGCAAACATCAAAACCTCTGGAATGGCTTCTGTGGGTAATGGTTACGAATGTTATCAAGCGACATAAAGCTAACCTCCATGCATGACTTTTTTTTGACCAGGCGGCGTCTCTCACAGTGGACTCGTGTTCCGAAGATCGAGAAACTGGTTACTGTACAGCAACCAGCTTGACATCAGCAACTGATTGGTAAGAATTTCTATTGTAGGTCCCTGCAAGCTCAGATCATTCTTCTTGTTAGAACACAGGGTGAAGCTGCAGGGACCTGGTGGCTAGCCATATAATCACTGTGCTCTCGATGTTACTTACAAAGACTCTCTTTTCATCCAAGGTTAGCAACTGTACCTGTGACAGAGAAATTGGCCACTCTTCCTTCAGGGAAGGGAAGGGTATGTGGGTGGGGCTCAATAATGGGTAACAAACTAGCAAGACTGGGGACATGAATGTCCTATTTGAACAATATGGCCTCATTTCAATAAATGTGTGCAGAATTCCAAATGGCCAGATTGAACCACAGGTCAGTGGTGAAGTTCAGAATATGGCGGCTCAGGAGACATTGGATGGAAGGAATACCTCCACGTTCTATTTGCATTTTCTCTTGATTGAACATGGGGGCATGTCAGAATTTCCTCTTCATGGGAAAGGGTAGGAATGCCAATGCTGGGGAATACCTGGATACCGACACTGGGTGGTTTGAGAAACCCAAGGATCCTTTAAGGAGCATCATGTGAACATTCCTGCTCCTCCTCAGCCCAGAAGGAGTTTAAAATCAGGAAAAGTTTTAACTTACTTGGACCCTGTTTTGGTCAGGTGCCTTCTTTGGCATTTTTGCTGCTGCTGAGCTTAAGTTTATTTAGTGTCACAAGTAGGTTTACATTAACACTGCAATGAACTTGCTGTGAAAAGCCCCCAGTTGCCATGTTCTGGCGCCTGTTCGGGTACACTGAGGGAAAATTTAGCATGACCAATGCACTTAACCAGCACATCTTTCAGACTGTGCAAGAAAACCGAAGCATCCAGCGGAAACCCATGCAGACAGGGGGAGAATGTGTAGATTCCACACAGATAGTGACCCACGCCAGGAATTGAACCCGGGTCCCTAACACTGTGCAGCAACGTTGCTAACCACTGTGCCACCATGTGGTCCTGTAACACATAGCATTGGATCTCTATCCCCCACCCACCCACATAGCAACACAAGTAGCATTATCAAGCTGCAAATTTGAATCTTAGGGTAGAATTTTATGGTTCCTTCGCAGCGGGAGAGAGTTATGAAAGGCAATGAGCCACTTAAAACTCCATTGACTTCGGCAGGACTGGACAGTCCTGGGAAGGGGTCTGTCAAATTCCATCCTTAAATAACCCTGGTCTGCTCTTGGTGGTAACCTCATTCAGGATCTGATTCTCTGCTGTCGATATTACAGTGGCGGGAAATGTGGAGGGATACAAGCAAGATCTCAGTGTTTAGGATTTTAAACGCCAGTCCCAGCTTTTTGCAGCCTAGTCCAGATGGGGTAGCTGGCAGGTGTTAAAGACTGGTTGTTAGGTCAGCACAACGAGCTTGTAGATATGTTTAGCACCGTGGGAATTAGTACTCATGGTACAGCACTTGGAATTACTAAACTACTTATTCGTTCCTTATTGGGTTTTGAGAGTCATGCAAAGCAAAACCATATTTTTTTAGTGCTTTTTTATAATACATTTAAAAATGAATTTTGTCTGTAATCTGGGAACTTCTTAAAAGAGAAAAACATTTGGGATACCACTAGAAAGTGAGGATAAACATTTGCTTTCCCGCAATAGGCAGACCGTCAAATTATCTGGAACGCTCCAAGTTCATTTTCCTGCCGGCTCGTTATGATGTGAAACCTAGGTTTCCATCCAGTTCAGTTTGATGATGGCAAAGTATTCTATCTCTGACAGCTGTTGAGAGTTATAAATCAAATAATGTTTGACAGTCAAAATTCTGTTCCTAGTCGACCCACGCTAATAACATAAAACTGCTTCTAACTTCTCACTAATTGATGGTAATTCAACTATTTCATTAAAAATCAGCCTGATGATTATTTTGTCAATAGGGCAGTTTGAAGTGTGATATGGTACAATGGAGGGATCAACTTTGAGACACATTGTGAGACAGGTGTAGGAGAGAGTTGTCTATTATATCAAGGCCTGTGTGTGTAGCACTTAATGGCCACAAATCCTTTGTTTTGAGGTGGGAAGACCGACAAAATTCCTTGGCTGGCCTATCCACTTCCTGCCCTAACCTATCTTTTAAGGGGGACAGGTAATGCCTAGGTGGCTTATCCACCGCCACCCCAATTGAGTGGGCCAATTAATGGCCACTGAAGGGACATGTTCTGACCAGCCACAGTTTTCAGGCTTGGGCCTCAGATGGGAAAAAAAGGAGCTCTTTCCTTTCACAATCGTTGACCACCAGCACCCACCCCCTCACGACAATGGGCAGTCACCCAGTGTTCTGTACCTTCCTAACCTTTAGAATCAAATCCACTATCACTCACCCAGCGCTGCAATCCTCACCTGCACACTCCTATGCCTTCCCCTTGTATCTCCATCACCAGATCCCTGCACTTACTAAGTCCAAGGGCTCCTGCCACTTTGAATCTACGTATAGTCCCCGCAATGGCCACTGCTCCTAGTGCTGCTGCAGGGACTGAAGATCTGCTGCTCAACCAGCTTCTTCAGAATTGAGGAACAGACTTTTTTTTGAGGCTGCTAACCTTTTCCCTCTGGGTTGTTGATCTCTGTAAAAAGTCTGACAACACCAGGTTTTAATCCAACCGATTTATTTGATAGTAAACTCACTAGCTTTCGAGGGGATTCCCTTTTCTTCAGGTGAATGGAGAGTTCTGGCCTCAGACAGAGCATATAAAGCACGGACAGTTTACAGATTACTGATTAGAATGCAAATCTTTACACCTAACCTGCTGTTCAAGTCCTAAAGTGGCTGACAATGTGTGTGGAAGGAGCACTGATCACAGGTTAAAGAGATGTGTATTGTCTCCAAGACAGTACAGTAAGTGAGGTTTTGCAAACCCAGGCAAGTCACTGGGGTTACAGATAGTGCGACATGTATTGCCGCACTATCTGTAATCCCCGTGACTTGCCTGGGTTTGCAAAACATGTATTGTCGCACTATCTGTAACCCCAGTGACTTGCCTGGGTTTGCAAAACCTCACTTACTGTACTGTCTGGAGACAATACACATCTCTTTAACCTGTGATCAGTGCTCCTTCCACACACATTGTCAGCCACTTTAGGACTTGAACAGCAGGTTAGGTGTAAAGATTTGCATTCTAATCAGTAATCTGTAAACTGTCTGTGCTTTATATGCTCTGTCTGAGGCCAGAACTCTCCATTCACCTGAAGAAGAGGGAATCCCCTCGAAAGCTAGTGAGTTTACTATCAAATAAATCGGTTGGACTAAAACCTGGTGTTGTCAGACTTTTTACTGTGTTTACCCCAGTCCAACGCCGGCATATCCACATTGTGACTATTGTTGATCTCCTGCATGGTCTGGTGACGTCAGGTAGGCTGGAGAGAGTGATGCAAGTGTGCTGGACTGGCATTTAGATATGTTGCCAGAACTTTGAACCCACCAGCTAACAGACGAATCAGCTGCCTGCCCATCAGGTGACTCAGAAGGATAGTATCTGTGCAGAATTAGTGACATTCTAAATGCAGAATCTTGTAGGGAAACCCACCATTCTGGCTAGCAGGAAAGACACTGTGGGAACTGCCCACCACCATACTTAGACCCTGATTTTACTGGCACAGCCACCCCGAAATTGGGGCGGTCGAGGCTCGCAGAACAGCATCTCCTGTTGGCCTCGGGTGCAATCTTACGAGCTTCAGATGTCAATGCTATTAAAATCAGGTCCTTGGTCTCAAAATGGGAGAATTCGAAAGGTTCTTAAAAATACAAAGGGATCAGGAGCCAATGCAAATCAATGAGCGCAGAAGTGCTGGGTCAACAGGATTTGGTGCAAGTCAGGATACAAACAGTAATAGCTTGCATTAGAGCAATAACCAGTTAACTGTTACAAAGTCCAATGACTACAGAATAAGTCCATGGTTGTTCTATTGTGAAGACACTTGGTTTGTTTTGGTGCATTTATGTGTGTTGCAGCAAAGACCTTTTTTGCTGCAGTGCTTCTATCCAAATAATTGTATTGCAATGTACCTCATTGTATATTGCTTCATTGAATCTGACCCTTGCTGTAATTTCTCATCAACTTCATTAACATTAATTCTACCTACACCAATTTCAGGAAATCTTGACTTCAATAATTATTTACATTTACATTGTTTTTCCAATCGCTGTCTGAAGATAATGCTCTATGTTGGTATGAGGTTCTGTGAATGTTGGCAACTGTCTGGTATCTTGATCAATTGACTTTCTCATGAGTAAGCTCAGACTGCCCATATCTCTACAGTAATTAGTAATGACTTGCAATTTGTGTGTGTTTACTTTGTTCACCTACTTGGGTGACTGTAGAACCCGCACTCATTTTTACAGCTGACACAACAGTTAAACAGTGTGACATTCACTGTCATTTTTGATATCAATACTGCATCAGGCAAGTTCATGAGCTGGTGTTGACTGAACAGTAAAATAAAAACAGTATACACCAGTGATGGGTGACAACTCTACAAATATCTAAGAACAGTCAGAGCACTGTCAAAACTGTTGACAGTTGATCTTTTCCTATTCTGCTAAGAAAGAGTTAATGTATGAAGTTCTGTTTCAACAAATTGAATCATATGTTAAGCACATTCCACTGTGTAATTTTCTAGGATACAGCTCACACTACTTGTGGGTAAGCTGCCTGGAGAGTTAATTGAGCATGATTCTAGAGCCACTTGACTCTTTACACACCAATACTTCAGCTGTACAGTATGTTGCTTTTAAAGGTGGAATATGATTTCTGAAAGCCTCCAGAAAAAAATTGCAAAACACAAGTTGCAGTTTAACGTATCTTTATCTTGTCATAAGCCTTTAATATTCATAACTTTATTACTCATGGGTCAGCAAATCACGAGGTCAAGTCCAGCTATGCAGACTTGAGCAAAAGAGTCTGGACAGTTACTCAGTACAGTACTGAGAGAGTGCAACATTGTTGATGGTGCTGTCTTTTAGGTAAGACTTTTAAGATGAGGCAGCATTTGTCTTCTTGGGTAGATCTAAAATTTCAATGGTTTGTCTGCGAAGAGGAGGGGGAGTCTTCCCCCTGCTGTCCCGATCAATACTTATCTCTTATCCAGCAGATTATCTGATCATTATCAAATTACTGTTTTTGGAACCGTGTGTGAAAATTGGCCTTTGTGTTTGATAGTAATTAATATACATTATTGGCCTTTAAGATCTTTTGGTCCTGAGGTTCTGAAAGGGAATTTACAAATGCAAACTCTTTCTTTAATAATTTTTGTTGGCGGAGAACAGCCTCTTTTTGCAATGTTCAGATGTATATCAAATCTTTTTGGAGCAGGCCATTTTGCGGCACATGCCAATTGTTAGACCGGAATTTTACCGTCCCACCCATCACAGAAATCGAAGCAGGCGAGAGGTGGACATCGAAATATTCATTGATTTCAGACAGGTTTTGGGACAAGCAAGGCTGTAAAATAACACGCCCCCCCCGCCCCCCCCCCCCCCCCCCGCAGACTTTTTCCAGCAGTCTCCAACTCTAAATATTTTTGAGCTGCAATTTGCTGGAACTGCATGCTGATACATGCGTGATGCACCTGGGACCTTAGTGAGCAGAGGACCGACAGAGGTTTATCTCCTTGATGAGTTTTGACAATTAAGAGATGGAGGAAGAACAGAGAAAGCAGGTGAAGTTAGTGCGAATTAGAGTTAGATGACAAGAGGGAAAAAGTGGGCCAAAAGGAAAAGTAAGAAAAACATTTTAAAATGTTGCATGCTGGTAAGTATTTCGACATGCAGAAAATTAATTGAACAGCAAATTCCCAGAGATCATTAGCATTATTTTCCCAGCAAGATTTAACCTCTTGCATTTCTTTCTAAAACAAAGGACAAGAAGAAATACTTGCATTTAAATAATGTCAAGGTTACTTCTCGTGTTATTTTGAATGTAGCAGCTATTGTCATGTCAGCAGAGTTAGACCTGATGGCTAATGATATTTGAATTTTGACATTGGCTATTATTTCACTGAATATTCACAGTTCTACAAATGATAGGAAGCTATCTACAGTATTTTTTACAGTCCAAATTAGAATATCACATACACATACAAATACCAATGTGGCATTACAACCTAAAGCTCAGTTCTTGAACATTTAACGGAGCTGCATTTCTGCCATTCAAAAATCCTGAGGGGGGGGAAGAGCAGAGATTCCTTGTTTAATTTGTGTAAGGTCTTGGATAACATCCTAATCACATGGTGCATGAAAATCAATGCCAGGAAGATACTCAGATTGAACTGCTGCCAAAAATTCAAAATTCACTGACCAGGAAATTCCTGGGGTTCTCCTAACCTCACATTGGAAATTCATCAAGAAATCTGCAGAACCTTCCTGCCTCCGGAGAAATCTAAATGGCAGCTTACTGCTATTTGAATAACTTCTTTCGCTCCACCAATTTGCTGTCAAGTAAAGAGTGAGAGATCGAGGAGATCTCCTGTGAAATCAATTTGATGACGTGTTTATTCTGTAGCAAAGGTCCCCAAACTAAAAGTGGTGCCATTCCAGGAATACATTTAACAAACTACTGCACCCTCCACCCATCAATGATAGCGTTCTGAAGGATGAACCTTGTGGCTATTTCTATGCTGGTGGGATACATTGCTTGCACCGCGTGTACTGTCTTGGATGTGCAATCATTAGCAAATGTGTTCCAGTGGCGGCAGTCACCAGAGACAAGCTGGAGATAATTCTGCAGTGTATGGATCTATGGGGCTGGAAGCCAAATGGTCATACTTCTTCCTGGAGGGGATCTTAACAGTAATGGCTGGAATAGCAGTCACAAAACAAGGCTCCTGCAAAGGAAAGGCTGATTCGCATGAAGGTTTCTGGAGGGATACTGGATTTAGCAATGTTGCTGCTAGTGTGCATCTGCTAGTGCTGCTCCAGGTCTCATTCAGTGTTCTCTATAGCAGCAGGGCAGCTTCAATATACGCAGAACATGCAATGATTAACCTTAACAAATGTCTCAGCGCATCTTAGGCATACATTTTAGTGACTGTTTTGCAGGCGAGGGTTATCTTTTCCTAATAATGCCCAATTTATTGTGCCATAACCACCTTCCCACAAATCGAGCTTTATCCAATTCTGTGACCCTGGTACTATTACCTCTGCATACATTATATTAGTCTTGACGTTGAAACGTTCTTTTTCTACACAAAAAATACTGGGCAGAACTTTCAACTTTCTGGGGCTGCAGAGCTAATGATATGTGGACCAGTTAGTTGATGTGGTGATGAAGTGATATGTGGACCAGCTGGGTGTTATACACAATGCTTGTTTTGCTTTTGCTTTGGGAAGAAAATTGGCCAGAGTTTGACTCGACACTTACCAAAGTTGAGAGTTCCAGCCCCTGTGAATGAGACAAAGCAGGGTAGGGTGTCTACATAGTACATGAATCCCTGGAGGAGGGCTCATCAAAAACATTGGTAAAAGCTCCACTTCATAATAATACGCATCATACAAATTCAAAGAAATAGCACATAGTCAACTTGATATCTAACGTGGTATTTAATAGAGGTAGTAACTGTCTCATCTGCTGACTAGAGAAACAGTAAGAGCTCTATGAACTACGTGGCACTCAGGCACTTAATTAGACAATAGCAGGCCTTCCTGAGATCAAGGACACCAGGGGCACAAGTCCAGCCTGCCAAGAGCTGCCAGCCAATCTAATAGCATCAGCTCTATTGAACGGCAGAGTTACCCGGGCGATGGTGGCTGCTGCCACGCTGATACCCAGTGAGGCAGAGCATCGTTGCTGGATCTCAGAATGCAGGTGAGCGATAGTGGGAAGGATGTCATGGGCAATAAATGGATCCCTCCCATCCGCACACCATATCCTGGTGATGAGACACTGGGTGCCTTTGATCTAGGGACCACTTCACCTCCCAGAAGCCCTCAAGCAAACTGAACAGGGTTTACTTGTTGTGCTTCCTGCATGGGAAGTCCTCTGCAACTCCCTCTCCGCACCACCCCCCCCCCCCCCCCCCCCAACCCCCGCCTAGGTTAACATCAGCAGTGGTGGAATGACACCCTTTGTCTGGGCACTAATTACTTATCAATCAATTGGCAGTAGGGCAGAAAGACCTGCAACATGGATTTAATCAGGGCAGAGGCAGGAAGGCAAAGGGATACCTAACTGTCACCCTGCCACCTGATAAACATTTGCCAAAGACAGAGCATTACGTTCTGCCCTTGGTGTGCAAGCTTTAAATTGTGAGGAAAGATTAAATAAAGTTGTATTGTCTGCAATTTAGAAGGTTCAAATGATTATTTGATCAAAATAAAGTGATACAAATACGGTCAATTGGAAGAAACTTTTTTCTATCATATGAGGATTCCAGAACAATACTGTAAAAATTAAAGCCCAGGCCTCTCAGGACTGAAGTTAGGAAACTTTCTTCATGTAAAGACTGGAAGAAGTTCGATCAGTAGTTTATCTTAAAACTGAAGTTGATAGATTTTTTATTAGCTACAAGTATTAAGGACTATGGGGCAAAGATGGGTTCATGAAGCTAGTTAACAGGTTAGTCAATATCTTATTTAATGAAGAAACAGACTGGGGGGAGCTAAATGATCAGTGCCTGTTTTATAAAATAATATTGCCCAATGTGACTTACATCTCTACAAATGCAATGTTAAGGTCTTGAAATTAGATACAAGTCTAAAGGGATCAAGGGATATGAGGGGGAAGGGGAGATCAGGACATTGAAATTGATGATCAGCCTTGAATGGCAGAGCACGCTTGACGTGCCGAATGGCCTACTCCTGCTTCTAGTTTCTATGAATAGGAAACAATTGCACCAGCTTGTGAGTATTTACAGTGGAATCACTCGTGATATGCTGCACCATATAGTCATCTAGCCACACCCTGGGTCTCCCAAGTTTCCATTGCAATATAATTTGATAGATGGCACTGTGTATTGCATTGTTATGTTTCATAGAATTTACCTCACAGAAATAGGCCATGTGGCCCAACAGGTCAATTCCAATGTTTCTAACCACTCACTAAAAATTAAGTTTCTCTGGAGCTCTTTATTGGGCTTATTACTGACTATTTTATGGCCTGTAATTTTGATGTTCCCTGCAGGTGGAAGCATTGTCTTTACATTTATGTTTTCCTAGTAAGCCCTTTCATCTTATAAACCTTTAAAGGTCATGGCTGGGAGTTTCCAATCCCGTCATGGCAGGTCCCGTCACAGAGGATACGCTGCCCAGCCAAAAGTCCAATGTCTTCCAACAGAACCAGATGTTCCCGGCAGTGGACAGGACTGGAAAGTTCTGTCTTTTCTAAAGAAAACAATCCCAGCTGATCAATCTTTCATAATATGTCTAAACTCAATTCTGGTGTTACCCTAATTAATATATTTTGAACTTTATCACGTGCCTCCATATCCTTTCAATAATGTGGAGACTAGATCTGTTCTTCGAACTCCAACTGTGGTTTAATCAAGTTTATACAGATTTATGATTACTTTTTTTTTATTATATGCCTGTAAGAGTTAACTCCACTGCCTTATTTTTGTCTTTATTAATCTATGTTGCTAGGAATTTGTGTACTGATAGTCCCAGGTCCTGTTTCCCTACCACATTTAAATACTTCACAGGAAATATGTGGTGGGCCTCCTTCTTCCAATCAAAGTGAACCATTTGACACTGAGCTTATAATGTAGTTCACTTGCAATTGCATCACCATGCTGGAAGTTTATTGATGTCTTCCTTTTTTCATATAGTGCTCCTCTGTATTACTACTCCACCCATTTTGATGATGTTTGCACGTTTTAAAATTATGCTTCCAATTCAAAATTTCAAAATATTCATGTAAATGGTGAACAAATGTGATCCCAGTACCGTTCCTTGTCAAACACTAGTCCTCGTCTTTTATCACATTGAGTAATTTTCTTTAACCCCAGCTCTCTAACTTCTGTTTTGCAGCCAGGTTGGTATCCCTTCAACTATTTATTCCCTGACTCCGCCATGATCATGAGCCAACTATGTAGCATCTGAAGAAGGTCTTTTGAAAAGGCAAATATGTTACAGCGAATTACCTTTGTCTGTCCTTCCTGCTACTTCTTCAAAGAATTCAAATAGGTTGATCAAGCATGACCTTCCCTTTTGAAATCTGTACTGACTATTCTTTATCATACCCTGATGATTTTCTATCACATCTTTAAAAAAAAATTATCTTTCTTACCACCAACAATAAGCTAATTGATGTATGGTTCAGTTGACTTGTTATGGCTTCCTTTTATGATATAGGAATCAAATTACACAGTCCTCTGGGACAATCCTTTTTTTATATATATATGTGCAATAGAATCTGTGCTATTGCTTGCTACCATGACTTTTAATGAATGGATGCCATCCATTCAGACCTATCAAAGTTCAAGTTGTTTATTCAGATCGCCCCCTTTCCCATCCGAAGTGTCTTACATCTCTTCTGATCTCATCTTGCCCACCACGTCAGTCCCCCAGTAAACACAAGGTGAAGTAGCTCTACATTTCTACAATATCACTCTGATTAGTAGTGAGTTTATCATGTATATTCCTCCAAACCTACTTTTATCCTAAGTTTTCTTTTGTTATTTAAGTATCCATTTTATATTTTTTAGAATTGAATTTTGTAGTTTCTCTCTACCTTCCTAATGTTCTTAACCTATACCTTTTCCTTCAATTTTACTCTTTTTATCAATTCATGTTTTATTACTTAGAAGTTTTGTTCTTGATTTTCATTGGCTTATAGGCTGTATTGATCATTGTTGTAAATGTATCCTACTGCTGTTCAGTTTATCCTCTCATCAGCAAATATTTCTAGTTTATTTTCCCCAGTTCCATTCCTCCCCCCTTAAAATCTGTTTGGCTTTTTGGTCTTTCTTTACTTCTGTCTTTGTCAGTTGTTATGTTAACCCTTATTATGTTGTGATCATCATTACCTTACTGTTCCGCTAAACCTACTTGTTTTATCCATTCTCAGTGATTTTCCATTATGTTTCTATATGTGAAATGTTAGCACCTCAAAATGAAGCGTGGAGCAGACTCAAAGGGCCAAATGACCTATTCCTGCTTTTATGTTCTATGTTTCTATGTTTGTCAACTGTCCTTGACAAGTGTTGGCATTTGTATGGCTGTGCCACAGGAGCAGCCTTTCCAATCACTTCCCATAACCGTTGCATGGTTGTGATTTGCTGGGGAAACTGAAGCGAAAAGAGGGGGATTTTGTACCCCTCAAGTCCTGAAAGGATATGAGCTAGAGATGTTAGAGCTGTATGTTAGTGCATCCATTCAGATAAGCCATGTCCATGTTAGAATTTCATATGCTCCAGATGAACTTATGTTTTCAGTTTTTTTTACAGTGTAACTTGATTCTTGGTTTTTGTGTTGCAGGACTTTAGAAGTACAACCCAACAGATTAACAGTAGGAGGAATCCGATCAATTGAACCGATCCTTCAAAGGAAAGGCCAGGTGGTCACTCATGATTTTGTGGGATGTGTGATGGAGTTTGCTGTTAATGGTCGACCATTGGAACCCAGTCAAGCTCTGGCAAACTATGGAATTCTGGACAGGTCTGATGTTGAGATTTTTTAAAATATGTTCTTTCAAATCAAGACTGTGTACTCTTATGGTGTTTTGTTAAGACTGTTTTAACTACTGCCTTAATAGGTTTATGTTTCTGTTAAAATAGCAGAGAGGAATGCTATACCATTGTGTTGTGGTTTTTCCCATTAACACCTCCAATAGTATTTTATAGGTTTTGTTACTGGTAATTTTGTGAATTTGAATAAAGTAAATAGAACTTAAAATTTTTTTTTGTTAAATTCACTTTTGCAGATATTAATATTACAATTTGTGCTGTGTTCTGGCAGCCCTATTTTAATTGGTGCAATTGAAATATTGAAGTTTGAGTCTTTAAACTAAATATTTAAGAACAGTGAAATAGCAAGTTTTACTTTTTATCTTTTGTTTTTATAACTTTTTTTATTTTTAACGTTTTCTCCTTTTCTGCCCCACTTTTTAAAATAAACCTGCAATCCGTAATACGTAATTGAGTCTCACTGCCATTATTAAGCAATGTATTTTGGATTTGGCAAGGTTCATAACACAACAAGTACGAAAAATTATTGTTTGAAATCCAGTTATGTCAGGGACAAAAATCTATTTTTTTAAAGTAACATAGTATTTTTATATTGTAGACATTGCTTTGAATGTGACCTCCCAACCATTAAGAGTTGTGCGCCAAATTATTAGAGAAAAATCAAGGAATTCAATCAAAAGAGCCAGTCTGTTTCTCATAACACTGACCTGTTTGCTGCTGCTTCCCTTGGCAACAGACTCCATGAAGTTTTCCACTGATGGAGAAGTGAAAGTCCTATCTTGATATGTTTCGAGAAAATTTCAGCATTCCATGGCATTGACATGGTAGCAGTAATGTCACTGTGCCTCTATTGAAGCCATGCCCTCAGTATATATTTGCTGATTGGGATTTGCCATCGTTATAATGTTAATTTTAAACAAATTTAGCTGTGCTACCTACTTGATTAACTTACTATATGAAAATGTATTTAATTTCAGATGTGTCCGAGTGGAAGGAGTTTGTCAAAATAACCCATGCCAACATGACAGCACATGCGTGGATTACTGGTCATGGCAGCAATGTGATTGCAAGCACGGATTTACAGGAAAATACTGTGAAAAATGTAAGGTTTAAAGTTTAAAAATATTATGCAAGCATAATGTATAATGTTCCATTAAGAAAAGTATTGAAAGAGAGGAAAAGGTGGGGTCCTTAATGGGATAAGAAGTCTTACAATAGCAGGTTAAAGTCCAACAGGTTTATTTGGTAGCAAAAGCCACTAGCTTTCGGAGTGCTGCTGCTTCATCAGGTGAATAGGATTTCAATTCATAAACAGGGCATATAAAGACCTAAACTCGGTTTACAAAATAATGGATGGAATGCGAGTCTTTACAGGTATTCGAGTCTAAAAGGCACAGACAGTGTGAGTGGAGAGAGTGTTAAGCGCAAGTTAAAGAGATGTATATTGTCTCCAGCCAGGACAGTTAGTGAGATTTTGCAAGTCCAGGCAAACCGTGGGGGTTACAGATAGTGTGACACAAACACAAGGTCCTGGTTGAGGCCATTCTCGTGTGTGGAATTTGGTTATTAGTCTCTGCTCAGCGACTCTGCGCGGTCGTGAAGGCCGCCTTGGAGAACGCTTACCCGAAGATCAGTGGCCGAATGCTGTGACTGCTGAAGTGTTCCCCAACAGAAAGAGAACACTCTTGCATAGTGATTGTTGAACAGTGTTCATTCATCCATTGTCGTGGCGTCTGCATGGTCTCCCCAATGTACCATGCCTCGGGACATCCTTTCCTGCAGTGTATCAGGTAGACAACATTGGCCGAGTTGCAAGTGTATGTACCTGGTGGATGGTGCTCTCATGTGAGATGATGGCATCCATGTCGATGATCTGGCACATCTTGCAGAGGTTGCTGTGGCAGGGTTGTGTGGTGTCATGGTCACTGTTCTCCTGAAGGCTGGATAGTTTGCTGTGGACAGTGGTCTGTTTGAAGTTGTACGGTTGTTTGAAGGCAAGAAGTGGGGGTGTGGGGATGACCCTGGCAAGATGTTCGTCTTCATTAATGCCATGTTGAAGGCTCCGGAGAGGATGTCATAGCTTCTCCGTTCCGAGGAAGTGCTGGATGACGAAGAGTACTCTGTCCGCTGTGTCGTGTGTTTGTCTTCTGAGGAGGTCGGTGCAGTTTTTCACTATGGCACGTTGGAACTGTCGATCGATTGAGTCGAGTGCCATATCCAGTTCTTATGAGGGCATCTTTCAGCGTCTGGAGGTGTCTGTTGCGATCCTCCTCATCTGAGCAGATCCTGCGTATATGGAGGGCTTGTCCATAGGGGATGACTTCTTTAACATGTTTAGGGAAGAAGCTGGAGAATTGGAGCATCGTAAAGTTAGCCTTGGGCTTGTGGTACAGTGAAGTGCTGAGGTGACCATCTTTGATGGAGATGCTTGTGTCTAAGAATGCAACCAATTCTGGAGAGTAGATGAAATCGAAGTTCTCAGCTAAGGGTTTGACTTCTGCACCACCGTCAAAATAGACCCCATCGGTCTTGCAGCAGACACAGAGAAATTCATGAGCTGAATGAGGCTGCGGGAGTTCTTCCACAAATCCCAAAAGGCCAACAACGAACACACAATGAGACAGCCAGTGAATCAGACAGAGAGATCTGCATTGCAGTAACTGAGGAGGAAAGAGTCGAATTGGACTCCTCCGGAAGGTCACTGTTCTCAACTTGACATGTATGCCCAAGCCGTCAGGAGGTGTGTCAATGCCAGATTCATCAGCTGTACTCACAAGACAGCCCCGAACATCACCCAAGCACAACCAATGCCATCCACGCTTTCAAGACCAACTGCAACATTGTCATCAAATCAGCAGACAAAGAAGGGGCCATCGTCATACTGAACAGAACGGATACTGCAAAGAATTGTACCGACAACTGAACAACAAGGAACACTACAGACTGTTACCCGCAGATCCAACCAAAGAACACACCTGTCAACTCAGACTGATCAAGACCTTTGATCCGAACCTTCAGAGCACCCTCTGTGCTCTCATCCCACGGACTCCCAGCATTGGAGATCTTTACTGCCTCCCGAAGGCAAACACACCTGGCAATTCCATCATTTTGGGCAATGGGACCCTATGTGAGAGCCTCTCCAGCTACGCCGAGGGCATCCTGAAACCCATTGTACAAAGAACCCCCAACTTTTGTTGCAACACTACAGAATTCCTACAGAAACTCAGCATACATGGGGAAGCAGTTGAACCAGGAGCAGTCCTCGTCACAATGGATGTCTCGGCACTCTACACCAGCATCTCCCATGACAAAGGCATTGCCGCAACTGCCTCAGTACTCAACGCCAACAACTGCCAATCTCCAGTTGCAATTTTACAACTCATCCGCTTCATCCTGGACCACAATATCTTCACCTTCAACAACTAGTTCTTCATCCAGATACACGAAGCAGCTATGGGGACCAAATGCACACCTCAATATGCCAACATCTTTATGCACAAGTTCAAACAAGACCTCTTCACCGCATAGCACCTTCAGCCACTGCTATATCCTAAACACATTGATGATACTTTCTTCCTTTGGACTCATGGTGAACAGCACTGAAATAACTATATGATGACATCAACAAGTTCCATCCCATCATCAGACTCACCATGGACTACTCTCCAGAATCGGTTGCATTCTTGGACACATGCATCTCCATGAAGGACAGTCACCTCAACATTTCATTGTACCACAAGCCCACGGATAACCTCACAATGCTCCACTTCTCCAGCTTCCACCCTAACCATGTTTAAGAAGCCATCCGCTATGGACAAGCCTTCCGTATACAGGATCTGCTCAGATGAGGACGATTGCAGCAGACACCTCCAGATGCTAAAAGATGCCCTCATAAGAACAGGATATGGCGCTCGAGTCATCAATTGATAGTTGCGACGCGCCACAGTGAAAAACTGCACCGACCTCATCAGAAGACAAACACGGAACGCGACGAACAGAGTACCCTTCATCATCCAGTACTTCCCCGGAGCGGAGAAGCTACAACATCTTCTCCGGAGCCTTCAACATGTCATTGATGAAGATGAACATCTTGCCAAGGCCATCCCCACTTCTCGCCTTCAAACAACTGCACAAACAGACCATTGTCCGCAGCAAACTACCAGACTTCAGGAGAACAGTGACCACAAAACCACAGTGCCCTGCCATAGCAACCTCTGCAAGACATGCTGGATCATTGACACGGATGCCATTATCTCAAGTGAGAACACCATCCACCAGGTACGCGGTACATATACTTGCAACTCAGCCAATGTTGCCTACCTGATATGCTGCAGGAAAGGATGTCCTGAGGCATGACACATTGGGGAGACCATGCCAACGCTACAACAACGGATGAATGAACACCCCTCGACAATCACCAGGCAAGAGTGTTCTCTTCCTGCTGGAGAACACTTCAGCGGTCACGGGCACTCGGCCTCTGATCTTCGGGTAAGCGTTCTCCGAGGCAGCCTTCACGACAACGCAGAGTCGCTAAGCAGAGACCGATAGCCAAGTTCCGCACACATGAGGACAGTCTCACCGCCATGACTTGCCTGAGCTTGCAAAATCTCAGTAATTGTCCTGTCTAGAGAGAATACACATCTCTTTAACCTATGCTTAACCCTCTCTCCACTCACATTGTCTGTACCTTTAAGACTTGATTACCTGTAAAGACTCGCATTCCAATCATTATTTTGTAAATTGAGTTTGTGTCTTTATATGCCCTGTTTGTGAACAGAACTCCCACTTACCTGACGAAGGGGCAGCGCTCTGAAAGCTAGTGGCTTTTGCTACCAAATAAACTTGTTGGACTTTAACCTGGTGTTGTGAGACTTCTAACTGTGTTTACGCCAGACCAACACCGACATCTCCAAATCCTTAATGGGAGCAGGAAGGTTTTTCATGACATAGCAGATGAGATTTTTAGTAGCAGGAAGAATATAACTATTTAATAAAACTTGGTGTTCTGCACATCAATCTGAGTTGCTGGTCTGAATTAGAAATGAAGAAGCTGCTCGTTATTGCAAAGTTGGGTGTTTTCACTGATGGACAGTTAAACTCTTAATACGTTATCAACTGAAAAGAAAATGTATTGGGGATGGATCAAGCTTCAGTTTTACAGCATAAGGCACTGGATGTCGAGTAGGCTGGTCTCAATATCCCAGGAGGCTGGGGACCTTCCCACTGGGTGTTTCACTGTGAACTGACACGTTTATTATCACATGCCCTACTACAGTTGAACCTAACAATTGGTACGAATTGACCCAGTAATGCAAAACGTTTGGAGATGTATGATTGGCCACTGTGAGGCCCCACTGTTTCTACTAACTCTATAGGATGACAATAATAAGCTAAAACGTTTCATCACCGTTGTATATTTTTGTTCAGTGGTTCTAGATTACACAAAATGAAAGCTTTGATTCAGATTCAACAAATAAATGCAGAATGTACATAATGTGGGAGCCATTGTGAGAACTATGATCATGTAAAGCTATCAAGAGTAACACTAGGTTACAATATCATTTTCATCACATTGCGAAGTATTTGTTTTTAATTATTTATCTTCTATGCTGCAAAGTATTCAGTCTTGTCAAAGTATGCAGTATATCAGGCTGAAAATGAGGACAGGTGACCAGTCTAGTGGTTCACTCATTCCCTTCAGAGACTAACTATTAAACAGTACTGAGAGTGGAATTTTCCAACACCTTCCCCTCCTCCGGCTTCCCCATTACGGGCTTACCTGCAGTGGAGGTGCTTGCCATTATCTTCCAGGATTTTCCAGTCCCACCAAAATCAATGGCAATTTGCATGGCTCATGCAGCCCATTGCTGGGGAACCTGGGGGTCAACTTCGGCAGGAGCAGAAAATCCTGCCCTGACTCTCCCTTCAGGTTTCTTTCTTCACAAAGTAAATCGATTGGCAGTGAAGTATGAGTATAATTTTCAGCACAGAAAGAGGCTGTTGAACCCATCATAACTGTGCTAGTACCTGCTCAACACTATAGCTAATTAGTCCGATTTTCCTTCCACATACCCTTTTTATTTTGTGCTTTCAAGAATTTAATTCCCTTGCAAATGTCAATGCTTGAATCAGAAGTCATTCAAAGTAATATGTTTATTATTTCAGTAATTTGAATTAACTAATCTCTTCTAAATATCCCCTTTATTTATTCATATGATCTCTTCCCAATTCACCTATCAATAGAAATGACCCTTCACTGTTTGTCATTTCAAACCCTCTGAAATCATGCAACATTTTTGTGAGATGATCCTTTAACTTTCCCTGCTCTAATGAAAAAACAAATTAATATTGACTGTTACTTTGCATCATTTGGCATTTTTAAATATAATTACCAATTCCACATCATTGACAACTAACCAATTATAATTCCCTCTGCCACCGACAACAGTGGCAGCAGTGTGTACCATCTACAAAATGCACTGTGGCAATTGACCAGGTCTTCCAAACCCACGACAAGGGCAGCAGATACAGGGGAATACCACTAACTGGAAATTTCCCTCTGGGTCACTCACCGTCCTGACTTGGAAATGTAGCACCATTCCTTCATTGCCGCTGGGTCAGAATCCTGAAACTTTTTGCCTAGCAGCACTGTGGATGTACCTACACCACAGGGACTGAAGCGGAGGAAGGCTGCTCACTTCAACCTTCTTGAAGGCAATAAATGCTGGCCTAGCCAGCAACGCTGACATCTACATCGATAATAAAAAGTTGACTTTGTAAACTCTTTCAAATGTTTTAAAGTTGATATTCATTCTGATCACAAATGTGATTCTTCTAGTGGTCAGCGTGGACACTGCATTGTCACTGGATGGTAGGGGACGCCTGGACTATATGATTAATCAGAATCAGAAGCGGGACTATTTAGTAAAGCAGAGGTTGAAAGGGCAGCCTCCAGATCCTGTGAGTGCAAACAGCCTGGACATAAAGTTCAGAACAAGAAGCAAAAATGGCATTTTAATTCACATCCAGGAAAACAGCAATTATACTACTGTGAAGGTAAGATTAAAGCTAGTTTTAGATGATTTGATTAGACTGCATGCACTGCTATGGTTTTAATCATTGTTCCCATCACCCATATCCTTTCTTCATGAAGTATTGGTCACACTGCTGGGAGGTTTTAACTAGTGCTAGGCATTGTGCCAAAAATATCCTTCATCTTAACTCTTGCCAGCGTTTTGTAGGGTAAATGATGGACTCCCCAGTCTTAACTCCATAAGCCGTGATTGTACAAAGTGATCAAGAATGGGAGAACAATGCATTTTGTTTCTGGATAAACATAGCTAAACAACTAAAAAGCAAACAAACAATCCTGCAAAAACTATGCCTGATGCTTAAAACAAAACAATGTTTAGTAGTTGAAATATCAAATGAGCAAGCTCATTTACAATAGATCCTTTCATATTCAGGAGTGGTTCATTAAAAACAGGGAATCTAAATAAAAACAGAAAATGCTAGAAATATATATATCTATCTGCAACTGAAAAGAGGGCAGATTAATCTTTGGTGGAAACCTAATGAAGGATTGTGCATCTTCAACATCGCTTCTCTGTAAAAGTTTTTTCCAAATGTATTTATGTTCCATCGCAATTTTCAAAATATCTTCTTCACTTTTGGAGTTTTCGAACGTAACACATCTCATACCCTTACTATTGGAGCATTCACCCTCAGTATGATGGATAGAGTATAGATCTTCAGTTGCTATTACTGGAACTAGTTATCTTTCATGGAGCTATCTGTAATGAAAGATCATGTAAAACAAAGTAAAATAATAATACAAATTTTTATAATTAAAAATAGACTTGCTCTTTCTTGCAGACAAAGAACAAAAATGTTACAGCTGTTTTTGTCCATAAATCTTTCTGAATAAGACGGTTTCATTTTTCAATGGCAAAGTTCATATTATGCACAAAGTACTGCATGTACACTTGAAGTAACCCAAGGAGTTAAATGGCCCTTCAGATATATGTAAATGATACGGCCATCCGCGCAGTCAGATGGTTATTAATGAAGACAGGCTGGTGTACAAAGGGAACCTGATATTAGAACATTCAGGGAGGTTGCATACCATCACTTTGTGTCAGGCAAAAGTAAATGATGAAATTTGACGTATTTGTTTTTCTATAGAGTGATCTGACCCAACACTACTTAAAAACTGCATGTCGCAAATCTTATGAAGACTTCTGCATATTTGACATAGCAGCTTGACTTAATAGGCGTTCTTTTTTTTCTTAAATTGAAAATGGCATAAATCCAAATGGTCAAAGCATTTATTCGCTTTTGAAGAATTTAACTGTATTTCATATTGCAGTTGTATAATACATATGGTTCTAATACTGTGGATATTTATTATATTATGGGAGAATCATTTAAAAGGATTTGCTATGTGAGCAAGGATCTCAATGTAGAATTAACTGGTGAACCTGATATCCTAATGAGCGCCAAAATGATCACATGAATTCAGCAGCTTTTACTTTGAGTCTGTCTCTGCCATCATTTGTTTCTCGTATAATGAGCTAACAGTTAGAAGTTTTTTTTAATTCTTTTCCTATAGGTGAAAAATGGGAAAATACATTACATCTCTGATGCTGGGGTTGGTGGCAAAGTAGAAAGGAATATTCCGGAGATTTCTGTATCAGATGGTCAGTGGCATACTATCGTGATTGAGAAAAATGGATCCATTACCACCTTTTCAGTTGACAGGATTCATACCAGAGAAATTCGTCATAACACCCAGGATTTTGGAGGGATGAATGTCCTCACTGTTTCCCTTGGGGGCGTACCTCCTGGGCCAAATCACCAAAGCATTGATCGAGGTTGGTAGTTACATACCTGAGTTACTAGACTACTTGCATGCATCTTCTGGTTTAGCATGAAAATGTATCTCAACTCATTTTTCATTCGCTGAGTTCTCAGGACTGAGGATGAATTGTGAAAACATTTGGATGGATAGATACAAAATTCTGCTTGGTACTTACAAGGACCAGGGACTCTTTAAGCAGAATTTTCCCTCAGGAGATAAAAGCTGGACCCTGGAAGAATATGAAGAGGGAGTTTGAAAATGTCTTTACACAGTGAATTTTGGAATAGAGCCTCCCTTGCCATAGAGGGAGGTTGAGGCAGAGACCATTTCATCAGAGATAATGTAAGGAGTTTTAGGGAAGGAATACCACAGGGTTGTACCAAGCCAGTTGAAGATTTAGTCACAAAGGATGAGGTGTACAAACGACAAAAGTTGAAGAACTGGAGACCAGAAGTTACAGTCAGTGGAAGGGTGAGACCATAAAAAGGACTTCGAACATGAGAACTTTTAATTTGAGGGCTGGAGGACTAGGAGACTGAGCAGGAATTAGTGCAGGAAAGGACAAATAATTAGAGTTATGGATGAACTGAAAGGTGATGGCAGGGAGGATGACTAGGAAGGAATTGGAATAACAGTTAGTTGTGTGGTATTATACCTACGAATCCTTGATGCTAACAATACAGAGCAGGAACTATAGTAGGGTGCAATTCTACTGACTGCCTGCAGCACATGCCAGTATGATTTTTTTCCAGAAGTGATGGCCAATTAATGCACTGAATAGGCTTACGCAAGTTATATAAGTAATGCATATTTCAATCACTAATGCCTTAGCACTCAGTATTAGAATTGGTGTTGCACTTCTGGTATTTAGGATTGTCAGCCATGGTCAACGCTCAGGCAACTAGGAATGGACAATGAATGCTGGCCAGCCAGCGATGCTCACATCCCACAAATGAATTTTTTAAAAAACTGGGCAGGCTTGGGTCAGGCAAAGTGAAAAAAGGGAAGAAATCCTTTGTGGGTACTCTGGGTCCAGTGAATGCATCCTGTAAGATTATCTCTCAATTTAACTCTTCCACCCTCCCTCTTTACCCTTCTTACTGACCTCAGACTTCCTTGGACATCTCAGCATTGTAGGGTGGGTATCCGCAAGAAAAGAATTGCCTTGTTTAGTGCGGTCGGCTGTTACCCAGTTCACTTGGTAATACTGGAGATCACAAACAAGTTCAACATAAGACAGCAACACCACTCTCCAGGAGGTGCCGCAGCTATTATGTTTACCTCATCCAGACATTGCTATGTGCAAATTGTTTTTTTTTGTCTGTTAAACAAAAAATCAGAGTTTTCTAGCCCACCGGGGAGTTGGCACCCCATTGGCAGGACCAGCTCCAGAAGATCCTGCCAGTGACCAAAGTCAATGGCAACAGTGGGTGGTTAGGTGATGGGAAGGCCACCCACCAGATTTTATGTCCCCATTCCCCCACCCAACACCTTCAAACCCATGAGCGGGGGAGCGTAAGATCCAGCTCTTTTCTACGAAGTGGAACCTTCACCACTCGAGCAGGGATTATGTTCAATGAAATGGACAATTATCAATGAACTACCAGGGAACATTGTATTCAGGGTCATATGGAATATTGAAACAATCTCCTGTCTACTTCGAAAAGCAGTAATTACCACACTGTCAGACCCTTATGTCATGTCAAAATTCATAGTTTATTAAATATACTTATAAAAATAATTGCACAAAAGCTATAAAGGCTACATGTTGAAAGTACAATGCCAGACTTACCTGATAAATGTTATATGGAAGATGACTCACGTGGAGCTCCTCTTAAAGGCCTCACTGTGTTAAGGCAGTACAAAGCAGGGAACTGAAAACCAGAAAAGGGCCATAAATTATCCCAGTTAACCTCTATACAATATAATGGCGGGGCTTATATCGTCTGTTTACTGTTGACACCTGCTGGTCATTTAAGTCACATCTTGTTCGATTCCGGCACATCTGTTAATGTTTTTGAACAATATACAACCTGAACAACTTTTAGAACAAAGCTTCCTTGATGGTTCAGCCATTTAGGATTTGATGTATTCATCTGTATTTTTGCATTATGTAACGCTTGCCGACAATTGAAACCATTCCTATGTCTGACTGGTGGAAGTTGGAGACTGGAGGCTTAATTTTCCTCATCAGTGGATTTAGCACACTACAACTGTTGTTCAACCTGCTGCTATTATACTCCCAAGAAGCAAGCCAGCTTTTTTTTTAATTGAGGAGCTCGAGACGCCATTTGTGTTTTTGATAGGCAGTGTAGATCAGTGGAGAGGACAAAGTACAGTGCTGCTGTTGAAGGGAGGCCGTTGCTCAAAGTATTGCCTGAGGCGGGGGCTTCTTCACAAGATTAAAGGTGTCTAAATTGGACATTCCTCAAAAATGGATGCGTATTACAATATGCTTTTAAAGCCTCCTTCCTCCCTTCTCCCGCAATGCTTCAGGCACAGTCAACATGTCAGCATTGTACTGCCTGTTGATTTGCTTGGTTAGCGCATGCAGTCAGTGCTAAATGCACCATTGAGTGGCTGCACGAGTCAGCGCTGGGCTCCGGTTCATAGAGACTAGCACAACTTAAAGCCCACCATCATTACTTCAAGCCAATCTGCACTTAAGGGAACTGCAGTGTGGTTGGAATAGATGATGGAAAATTTTGTGGAATGGAACCAGGACAGGAAGAGGAAACAACAATGGCACCATGGGGTGAAAGTGTTTTCAAGGACCTGTGATGCTGCACTGGAGACCCTTAGTGTAGGTGATGGAGAAAAGGAGAGATGTGATCTATCCATAGCAATGAATAAAAAATATCCTATCAAGCACAACTCACACGTAACATCAATAGTTTCACCTCCTCCTAACACATTTATCACTGTAGCAAGCTTCACACCTACACCTCACACCTTGCACACATGGCAAGCTATTCAATCAGTACTCATATTATCTAAATACATTCCCCACAATCACTGACGCACTTTTAGGACAAGATGGTGAATATCCAGAGACAGCAAAGATTAATGAGGTGCGTAGGACTGGTAAAGTTGTTTTGCTCCAATGGAGGAGAGGGTGGTCATCATCATTGTAGCAGCCAGCTATGAGGCCATGGCAAGCAGCGAGCCTGAAACCACTGAAGATGAGGGAATCTTCATAGATGATTCTCCTTCTCACATCCCACTTCCTAATCGTCCCATTACGTCTTCTAGTTGACCAGCTGCAGAGGTGTAAGCGTGCAGCTCTGGCTTTTGTGGCAACCTCTTATTACAGCAGTGTTCTTGTGCCTTTTGCTTTTGCGTTAAAACTGTAAGATATGCAAGAACTGCAACTCTAACTATGGTGGAAGAGAAAGTAGTGATGCCAAAGAAATGCAGTCATTCACTCATATACTCAGTGCCACCAGCTCAGATCCTGACACTGTGCATACTTTCACGGATAGCTTTGAGAGGGGGACCCTGCACATGGTGAGACAGTGGGCAGCAGCCAGGGTAGGGTATATGAGTAGTGCTTGGTGCTAGTTTGCTGGAGGGTGAAGTTGCTCAGAAATCCTGCTGCAGCAGAGTCAGTTATGGACTTCGATGGACAGCATTCAGAAGGAGGTTAAAGGTGCACATAATGAAACATTTGGTGCATTGACAGGCCTGGCAGAAAGCCTGCATGCAAGATGTAGGAGCATAGAGGAGTCGGCACCAATTTGTCAGACGGTTTTTCACAGAATTTGGAGCCCAACTGTTTGGCTGTGGAAATAATAGCCAACTCCACGATATAGCTTCTGGTGGTCAATATCTCAGCTTCCATCCACAGCACGAACAAGAATAACTCTTTCACTGTCTCAGTCAGCTTGTACTCCAAGGATAATGTCTACACTGATGTCTGGCAGTCAGTAGTTTCTGCAAACTCAGGGCAAAATCATTCAGCATATACCAAACTGCTCCCTGTGGACATTAGCAACTTGGAAAAAAAACTCTAGAAACCAAAAAACATTTCCACAATCGCAGCATCAGTCAGTAGAAATCAATCAGCAACTAACCTAAAAGGGCTTGATGATTCCTTTACATAGCACTGCTGGGGTGTTCGGCTGTGCATGTTTAAGTGATGGCATTAGCTGGAGCACTCAGCTCCAAAATGGCAGCACTGCTGTTATATCAGTGTCCATTCTTCAAACTGTAGTTGGAAACTCCCACCAGAATACCAATGCGCTTACCAAAATGACACCCATCATGGCTCAGTCCGTGCACACTGCAGATGCCATTTTAATGCCTAATTGCTACTCGTAGCACTGAAAAAACAGGCTCTTCAGTTGAAATGTTACTATCTGTACACCAGCAAAGAATGGAACAACTATTAGGATTCAAGGGACGGAGCAAAGCACGGCCTTCTCATGAGGAATGCAGTGGGCCTAGATTCCAAACAGTGACCTGCTGCCAGTATCCCCCCATTGTTCACTTAACTGCCAGAGCTAAGAAGGTGACAGGACACAGTGCGCTGTTGCAAATATGTTTCCCCAGTAAATAACTTTCACACACCCCCCACTTTCCTGAAAGTGTTCCTTTACTTCCAGCTGAACACATAGGAAATGAGTGGAAAACACATCCAATCGTTGTTTCATTGCCAGCACCTGTGACTAATCCTATTAAGAATTCTTTGTGAAATCCAGGTTGCATTCTATTTGATTGGATGCAGAGTGCCATCAAACTCTTTATTTTTCTTAAAGGGAAATGGACCACGACCAGAAAGAAATAATGCTACCTCGATTCCTTCCTGCTGCTATACATTAGTCGTGGGGAATGGCTAAATATCAGCAAGCAACTGAGTTCATTTTGATGCCAAAAGGGAACCGTAATGGCAAGACTCATTTGGCAGCAGGTTCAAATCTTAATCAGCTCAAGGTCTCCTTTATGAGCTGTATGCACATCTGTCTGACAGCTGGCACAGCTCAGCAATTGTTTCATGAGCAAAGCACAGCCTTCTCATTGCTGAGGAATCACAGGGAAGTAGCTCCTCTGCATCTGGAGGTAGGGAGGTATAGGTAATGGTGGGAGCCAGAGGTTGTGAAGTCTGCCACCTACAGGTCATCTTCCTGAATCTACTTCCTCTCCCACCTCAAAGCGGGGGAGGTCTAATAATGATTCCATTGATTCTTGAGGCCCACTCCATGAGGTTAACATAAAACAGAAACCTTAAAATACAAAAAAAGGTTTCTTGTATATTCTTTCAACACATTTAAGGAACTTCCAAAAAGTTAAAGCAACAATGAAAAAATTTTTTAAACTTGTAAATAAATTAAAGGAAATTGCAAAAAACTCTTTTAAAACCTGAAAAGTGATATAAAAATCGAAGTGGTAAACTTGAAGGAGTTCCATTTAGGCTGCTTCAGATCCCTTATGGCCTCTCTGCAAGTACGGTCAGTTTGGTGTGCCCACAATGAATTTGTGAATAGTAAAGAATGAATTGAATCCTCTCCAATTGCCTCTTCCTATGGACCAGTCTTTTCTGCTGCTGGGCAATGAGGCTTCAGTTTTCACAAGTCAAGGTTTAAAATGGTGAGCAGGTCCCAACTGTCTGATGCCGGATGCCATCCCCAGGCTATCTAATTTTCGGTAATGCCTTTAAAGGGTGCGAGCTGCTTCCTGTCAAAAGTCTGTATCCAGCACTACCGCCCTGGCTGGCTCCATTCTGGAGAGAGGCATGTTCTGCTCCTCTGCAATTGTAATGCAGCTGTAATGTGGGTTTATAAAGAATTGTGGTTCATAGCTCCTCAGAGGAGTCATGAATCCTAGTCTGAATAAGGGGACCTTGCAAAAGGAAGCACAGAAGGTCCTCCCCATGCCAAGCTATGCACTTCCACCCACCCCATATGACCTTCATGCCCCCCCCCCCCCACCCCGGCCATCTGCTTCTGCTATAAATGGTCTGGATGATTGACACTTCTGTTGGCGTGTAGTGAAATGACACTTTTTCAACAAAGTAGAAAATTATGAATGACTTTTTTGAAAAGAAGGGGTTTTTTTTAATATATTTTACTACCACTATAGGGTTCTTTGGTTCCATGCAGTGCATAATGAATCAATGGCATGGAAGTCCCGTAGCTTTGCATAGGAGGCATAAATAGGGCAATGGTTTGGAGGGTGAGGACTGGAGGACTTTTGTGTTTTTATTTTAACTGGGATAAAGTCCCACAGCACCAAATGGGCCTTGTAAACTCACCACCTTCACACCCAGCCGCCCCAGTGGCTGCTTCCAAACTGTTTTTCTGGGACAGATGGCCCTACACCAGCCCGCATCAGGGCCCCAGCAATTATGATTCCACCTTTACGGGCACTTCCTCTTGAGACAGATGGGCTGTGAATATTTCCGGCTCCAACCACTCACCTCAAGGTTGAAAATCCAGGTCAAAGTTGCAGAAGTGTAGTTCTGCATGAAATCTATTCCACCCATCTTGATTCATGCACACACAGAGTGAAATGTTCAATGGCCAAAGATGTCTGCCCTCTACAGTGACAGAGTTTTTTTTGCTGGTTGCTTCTACATTGGAACACCACATCTGACTGCCCCTTTCCACCCCACCACTACCAGCACCGCCACTCAGCCGTTTTCTGTCAATCATCCTTGTTACACTCAAAATTGAGTGGTCCAATGGAACAACATACAACATAGAACAATACAGCACAGTACAGGCCCTTTGGCTCTCAATGTTGTGCCGAGCTATGTCCAAACCCAAGGTCAAGGTATCCCACTCCCTATAATTCTGGAGTGTTCCATGTGCCTATCCAATAACCGCTTGAAAGTTCCTGAAGTGTCTGACTCCACTATCACAGCAGGCAGTACATTCCACAACCCAACCACACTCTGAGTGAAGAATCTACCTCGGACATCCCTCCTATATCTCCCACCATGAACCTTATAGATATGCCCCCTAGTAACAGCTACATCCACCTGAGGAAATTGTCTCTGCACATCTACTCTATCTATCCCCCCCATCATTCTTATAAACCTCTATTAAGTCGCCTCTCATCCTCCTCCGCTCTAAAGAGAAAAGCCCCAGCTCCCTCAACCTTTCCTCATAAGACCTACCCACCAAACCAGGTAGCATCCTGGTAAATCACCTCTGCACTCTCTCCAATGCTTCCACATCCTCCTTATAGTGAGGTGACTAGAACTGAACACAATATTCCAAATGTGGTCTCACCAACGTCTGGTATTGTTGCAGCATAACCCCACAGCTCGTAAACTCAAACCCCGGTCAATAAACGCTAACACATTGTAAGTTTCTTCACGGCTCTATCCACTCGAGTGGCAACCTTCAGAGATCTGTGGATATGAATCCCAAGATCTCTCTGTTCCTCCACATTCGTCAGAACCCTGCTGTTGACCCTGTAATCCGCATTCAAGTCTGTCCTACCAAAATGAATCACCTCGCACTTATCAGGGTTAAAATCCATCTGCTACTTTTCGGCCCAGCTCTCATCATATCAATGTCTCTTTGCAGCCTGCAAGAGCCCTCCACCTCATCCACTACTCCACCAATCGTCGTGTCATCAGCAAATTTACTAACCTACCCTTCAGCCCCCCCTTCCAAGTCATTGATAAAAATCACAAATAGCAGAGGATCCAGCACTGACCCCTGTGGTACACCGCTGGTAACTGGCCTCCAGTCTGAAAATTTTCCTTCCACCACCACTCTCTGTCTTCTATGAGACAGCCAGTTACTTAACCAATCGGCCAAATTTCCTTCTATCCCACACCTCCTTATCTTCTTCATGAGTCTTCCGTGGGAATCCTTATCAAACACCTTACTAAAGTCTGTGTGTACGACATCAACTGCTCTACCTTCGTCTACACGCTTAGTTACCTCCTCAAAGAATTCAATCAAATTTGTGAGGCAGGACTTACCCCTCATGAAACCGTGTTGACTATCCCGGATCAAACTGCATCTTTCCAAATGGTCATAAATCCGATCTCTCAGGACCCTTTCCATTAACTTGCCGACCACCGAAGTAAGACTAGTTGGCCTATAATTACCAGGGTCATTCCTAGTTCCTTTCTTGAAGAGAGGATCAACATTCACCACTCTCCAGTCCTTTGGCACAATCCCCGTGGACAGTGAGGACCCAAAGATCAAAGCTGAACGCTCCGCAATCTCATCTGCCTCCCAAAGTATCCTAGGATGTATCCCATCTGGCCCAGGGGACTTATTGACCCTCAGGTTTTTCAGAATTGCTAATACATCTTCCCTCAGGACATCTACCTCCTCCATCCTATCAGCCTGTATCACGCACTCATCCTCAAAAACATGGCCCCTCTCCTTAGTGAGCACTGAAGAAAAGTATTCATTCAACACCTCACCTATCTCTTCTGACTCCATGCACAAGTTCCCACTACTATCCTTGACTGGCCCTAACCTCACCATGGTCGTTGTTTTATTTCTCACAAAGAAGTAAAAAGCCTTGGGGTTTTCTTTTATCCGGCCCGCGAAGGACTTATCATGCCCCCTCCTAACTCTCCTAAGCCCTTTCTTTAACTCATTCCTAGCTACCTTGTAACCCCCAAGCGACCCAACTGAACCTTGTTTTTCCATCCTGCGTATGCTTCCTTCTTGCTCTTAACAAGAGATTCAGCCTCCTTTGTGAACCATGGGTCCCTCACTCGGCCATTTACTCCCTGCCTGCCAGGGACAGACCTAAGAAGGACATGCAGTATTTGTTCCTTCAAAAAGCTCCACTTTTCATTTATGCCCATACCTGACAGTTTCTGTTCCCGTCTTATGCTCAACATTCAGACTCTCATATAAAATGCTTAAAAACCCTTTGAAGGACCAGTCTTTTTCACATGCATTCTCACAGACAGCCAGACTCCATTTGAAACAATAGGAGTTGGCTTCCACCTTAAATTCAGAATTGATTAATACAAAAGAAAGGCCCTGATGGTAATTTTAATGTAATGTTGTGATACAAAATGGGTGACAGCAAATCGGCAGTCTGTTTTGCATCTCTCTCACTTTTGGTCATAAAAATCAGGGGAGATGTTAAATATCTGATTTGCTACCATCCCTTTTACACTTTTCTACAAAAATGTTTCCCTGTTACTCCCAGAACAAAACCTCTACTGTCAGTGTAAATGGAACAGGAGTACAGTTAGTATTGGCATATTTAATATGCAGCTGCCAACCTATTTACCAACAATTCTATCTCTCTTTGTTTCAATTTTCCAAGCACACTTTTTCCCACTTAGGAAGGATTATTAGACTGATTATCGATCACATCATTAAAGCTCCTTCCATGATCGATAAGTCGTGGAATATGACTTGAACCCAAAGCTCTGACTTGGGGGCAAGGGCACGACCTACCGAACCACAAGACCCCCAATTCCCCTGGCACATTATGAGGACACACTGAGAGCAGCGTTACAATATTGTAGTCATACACAGATGCACACAAGACCCAAGATATAATAATCTCACAGAGCTTCATACATGCATGTCAGCCTCCATTTGCCTCCATTCAGCCTCCATGTCTCACGTATTAATTACTGTTTAGCAAACATGAAAAATGACCCCTGGATGAAAGTGTTATTGGGATGTTACACCTTTTTCCTCCCAAGAACAAGTCTACAAGTGTGGATGCAAGCTGCTTTTGTTAGGGCTAATTATTCACCAAATAGCATCAGATTAGCATATGAGCCACCTTTCAGGCCTAAATCCAGTGTTAATTATATGCACCAGTAATTAGTTTACCATTGTTCTCCCTGGGACAAAAATTTCTACACAAACATGATTAAAAGAAAGAACAGGAAAAGTCCTAAAAATCTGGAAACTAATGTAGAAAATGCTAGGGTTACAAACAATAGGTTGATCAGCAACTGGAAACATAGACAAAAGCTTTGTAAGTTTAACAGTCTTAAACTGGCTCAGGGTCTGGGAAATGTATAGACTAGATGGACCAGCAGGTTTTGTTCTGTCCATCATAAGGAGTTATAAAGGAAAAGGAGTGAAAACTGATGAATAATCAACATAGTTAATTAACAATTAACCTCAATGGAGCAATGATTAGCATCAACAGCCAAGAAGGAAGTCAAAACAGCACTAAAACGGAGGGAATGAAATGGGTGTGGAGGGAAAACAGGCAGGGAAATGGGGAAGACAGTGAAGCTGCCAAAATCAGCATTCATGCCTGATTGCAGATTTGCAAAGCATATTTTCTTTGAGGGAACCCTTTTTATTTAGTGAGTGATACCTTCTGTTGTCTTTCTCCTATTAATATATTCTTTGATCATTCTTGTGGACATACAAATTGTTCTGTTATAAATAAATGAAATACTTCTTTCACTAAATGTTTTGAGTATTAAACGTTTCCATAGCAGCTATTGTATATTAATGGCATACTTCCAACAGCTGTTTTTATTTTATTTTAAAATGCAACATTTTTGTGTCTTATTGCATAAGCTTAGACGGTATAAGTTACCAGATATTTAATTTTTATTAAGTGGCTTTTTTCTCTTTGGGGCTATAGTGTAGTCTCTGGAGTAGGCCTCTGGGAGGTGATTAGGGACTGAGTGCAGTATTAACATGTTAGTTGCAGTATTAACTGTTATGTGTAAATGTTGTGAATCTGTGATTATCACAGAAATAAATACAGGGGATAGCTGCATTCCAACCTGTATTACTCATGGTTTAATGGATGCATTGAGGAAGTCACTGTGCAGCACTATTTAACATGCAAATTGTATTTGCGGTCCTGACATGAGTTGACTTCTGTTGAAATCTTTAATCTAGGATCCTGCCTATTTCCAGCAGGAATGCTGGTTGTCAAATTTGAGCCCTGGGTAATGGGACAAAATCAGGGCTGTAATCTCAGGCCAGTTGGAGGTCATGGTCACTGTCACACTTTTAAACATTTATCAGTGGTATAGAATCATACAGTGCAGAAGAGACCTTTCTGTCTACCAAATATGCACTGATATGTGAGAAACACCTGAACTCCCACCTAATCCCATTTACCAGTGCTTGGTCCATAGCTTTAAAGGATGTGAAGCATCCAGCCTCCACCATCCTCCCAGGCAGTGCATTCTGTGTAAAATGGTTTTTTTCTGACATCCCCCCAAACTTCCTGCCCCTCACCTTGAACTTGTGTCCCCTCTGACCCATCAAGTAAGGGGAGAATGGCTTGTCTACTCTGTCTATGCCCCTCATAATCTTGTACACCTCAATCAGGTCACCCCTCAGTCTTCTCTGCTCCAACAAAAACAACCCAAGCCTATCCAACCTCTTCATAATTTAACTGTTCCCTCCCAGGCATCTGGCGATACGAGCAGCAAAAGAAGGAACCAAGCCTCAAGATTAAGATGGCAATTAAATAACTCACACGTTTGAATATTTGTGGTGGCACAGTTGAAACATCTCTTCCTATCATGGATGGTTGGTATAGGACATGTTTATTTAGTACAGAAAACATGCCGGTCAGCTACTGTAAAGCTCAGGGTCACCAGCACAGGAAATCTAAGACTGGTAATTCTTTGGCAAACAGGGGGAAAAAAGAGTTTAGTAATTTTGTACAAATTTGACTGGAAATTATTTGTGACAGATTATCTTTTTATTGTTTTCCAGATTTTGATGGCTGTATCTCCTATATAACTTACAATGGAGAAACACTGCCTTTCACTGGACAGCACAGGGATGTTACAATATCGAAAAGCAGCCCTTCTGTTAAAATAGGATGTAGAGGTCCTAATGTATGTTCGACCGACACATGCTCAGGTGGGCTAATGTGTGTGAACCAGTGGTATGCTTATGATTGTGTCCCACCTGGAGAATGTGCTTCCAGTCCTTGTCAGAATGGAGGGAGCTGTGAGCCTCTTCCAAAATCTGGATTTACCTGCGCATGTCCTGAACTCTACACCGGTAAAACATGTGAGACTGTAGTGGTGTGTGTCGGTGTTCAGTGTCCCCAAGGAACAGTCTGCAAAGCTGGAGTGAATAAAGGATACACCTGCAGTCCAAAGCCACAAGTGGAGGAGCTTTCTTTGCCTCTCTGGGCTGTGCCTGCGATAGTTGGCAGTTGTGCCACATTCCTTGCTCTAATTGTTCTCGGTCTGATCGTGTGTAACCAGTGCAGAGGTAGAAAGGCAAAAATACAAAACGATGGGAAGACAAAAAAGAAGAAAGAGAAGAAGAAAAAAGGCAGCGAGAATGAAGGATTTGACGATCCAGATAACCTCCCTCCGTATGATGAGGAACTGACTGTGAGGAAGCAACCTGAAGGAGTTCCAAAACCTGATATAATTGAAAGGGAAAATCCATACTTGATCTTTGATGAGACAGATATCCCACACGCAACAGATACATTGCCAAGTGGGCAACCATGTATCGGGCCTGAAACAGAGCTTGAACATTATGACATAGAAAATGCCAGCAGTATTGCTCCATCAGATGCAGACATCATCACTATAAACATTTCCGTAGTCACACCCCTAAATTTTCCATTCAAAGACACAGTCCACTGGGTTTTGCCCGACAATCTCCTCTCCCACTAGGAGCCAGCAGTTTAAGCTATCAGCCTTCCTATAGTCAAGGACTGAGAACGACCCCACTGAGTCACAGCAATTGCCAGAATCCTAACCCACTCTCTCGTCATAGTCCTGCCCCATTCTCAAAGCCAGGATCTTTTTACCGCAATAGTCCAGCAAGAGATTTGCACCTTTCGAGGAGGGAAGGGAGCCCTATTGATATACATTCGGATATTTGCCAGCCTGGCATATTTAATTACGCTTCACGACTTGGAAGGAGAAGCAAAAGCCCCCAGACCATGACAGGTCATAGTCATGGCTCAAGGCCAGGCAGCCGTCTAAAACAGCCTATTGAGCAGATCCCTCTGGAGACCACACCTCCAGTAGGATTGTCCATCGAAGAGGTTGAAAGACTCAATACTCCTCGCCCTAGAAACCCAAGTATCTGTAGTGCAGATCATGGACGCTCATCCTCAGATGATGACTGTAGAAGACCTCTTTCCAGAATGAGGAACCCAGCTGATGGTACGCCTGCCCCTGAATCATCTTCAGATAGTGACTCACATGAGTCCTTCACTTGCTCTGAGTTTGAGTATGACAGGGACAAACCTGCAGTGTACACTTCACGCATGCCAAAATTGTCTCAAGTCAATGAATCTGATGCAGATGACGAAGACAATTATGGTGGCAAACTGAAGCCACGGAGATATCATGGTCGAAGGGCTGAAGGAAGCTCTGCAGGCCTGCAGTCAAGTCACGAAGACTATAAGACACAACCCAAGCTCGGGCCACATGGAGCTGTGACAGGAGCTTTTAACTGGGACAATCTATTAAATTGGGGTCCTGGTTTTGGGAATTATGTGGATGTGTTCAAAGATCTCGCGTCACTTCCAGAAAATGCAACAACAGAGGCAAAAGAGGAAGCATTAAACAATGTTGCACAAAGTGCAGCTCCTTCTAACGATGCAGAAGCAGAAGAATATGTATAGATATAATTTATATAGACTGTTAATTTTAATACATTAACTGCAATCCACTGTCAATGGACAGCTGTGTAATGGAACCCACTCAGAATCACACCCTGCCTCTCATCAGTATTGCCACATGCAGTGGCCCATAATTTTCTGCTGAAGAAGAATTTGGTTCTTAAATGAACGTTGTCTTTCAGGGTTCCATTGTGTTTGCAGGAGAAGAAGAACTGTTACATAAAAGCACAGTGATGTTTGTGTTCCGCAGTTGCGGAATATTTTTCCTGACTTTTCTTTTTCAGAACTGAAAACATGTGTGTTTGATCTGTTTGAGCACAGTGTGTTTATTATTCAGCCACTGGCACTGTAACAGCACACAAGTTGGCCAGCAATTTAAACAGTTGTGCCAATGTTGGGAGAGTGCTTCAGAACTGCCCTGGTGTAGATTTTTTTTCTCCGCCTCCCCCCCTCCTTCCTCCCCCCAGCCCTGCCCTCACATGCCCACGATAAGTTAGTTTTTTTTTCCAATGGGTGCAATTTATTCTGTCGTAAGTAAATATATGAGTACCCAATAGAACTATGTGAACTGTTCAGTCTAGGAAAAAGATTCATTTTGTAATGTTATCATTAGAAAGTATTGTTCTCACTTGCTCGATAAGCAGTGTTACCCTTCACTGTTTGGTATGGGGCCAATATGAGGGAAAACTTAAAAAATATCTGGCCTAGTTTGGCATAGAGCTAACCTTCGAAATTCTGGTGCAAACTTTCAATTGTTTTCTATGTCCTATTTCCAGGATTCTTACTTTTATACCATTTTAGTAACCTTAAAAAAGACAGCTCTGTTTGTTACTGATGATATTTTCTTACAAAGTTTTTTAAAAAATGGTTCATGTTTCTTACTTTCGGGGAAGGTAAGATTGAGTAATTTCTGCATTTGTTACTTATGTAACACCAGTATTTTTTTCATTTTTGATATAAGTGTAACATACTGTATCCTTTGTACACATAAATGCCAAATATAGAAATAAACTATTTATTTACAAAAAAACTCTTCAAATGACATCTTGGTTTTTAAGTAACCTTCTAATCCATTTGCCTCAGCTAAGTGAAATCTGGGGACTCTCATTCATCAGATTGTCCTTTCGCTCTGAACTTTGATCCAGCAAAGATTGAAACTACTCCATCTGTACCCCTCACAATTTTGCATACTGCAATCATGCCTCCCTCAATCTTCTCTGTTCCAAGGGAAACAGCCCCAAGCTCTCTAATACCTCCTTGTAGCTACATTTCTCCAGCCCAGGCAACATTGTAATAAATCTTCTGCTCACTCTCCAAAACATTGTGTCCTTTCTTAATGCGACCAAAAACTGCGCACAGTACTCCAGTTGTGCCCTCACCAGCGTCTTGTGCAGTTTCATCATGACGTGTATTCACACATCAAGATCTCTCACCTCATCTACCCTTTCAGTATATTCCCATTTATTGTGCATTTCCTTCTACTGTTCAAGCTCCCTGAATACATTATCACTTAGTAGAGTTGAACTCCAACTGCTACTTTATTGCCCACTCCACCAACCCACCTATATCATTTTGAAGACTTACAGCTATCCTCTTGCACTATCCACTACATGGCCAATTTTTGTGTCGTCTGCAAATTTCCCAGTTATGCCCCCGATGTTCAAGTCCAAGTTGTTGATGTATAAAACAAACAGCAGGGATACCAATGCTGAGTCCTGCGGAACACCACTTGAAACAGCTTCCTGTTCACAAAGGCAGCTATCGACCATCACCTTTTGTTTCCTGTTACTAAGCCAACTTTGGATCCAATTTGCCACAATACCCTGTATCCTATTGGATTATACATTTTCGATAATTTGCCATATGGGATCTTGTCAAATGCCTCACTAAAATCCATGTAGACAACATCCACTGCATTACTCTCATCAATCCTCCTTGTCACTTCCTCAAAGAATTCTATCAAATTTGTAAGGCATGACTTCCCGTAACAAAGACATGCTGACTTTTCCTGACTAGTCCATGTCTTTCTAAGTGACAGTTTATCCAATCTCTTAGGATTAATTCTATCAATTTGCCCACCGCCACATTAAGACGAGCTGGCCTATAATTGTTTGGCATTTCCTTCATATCTTTTTTAAAGGAAGGAACTACATTTGCATTTGGGTGACTGTATGGGGTTTGCATCTGCTGTTCCAGGTGCGGCAGTTTCCTTCCACAATCCAAAGAGGTTAGGTGGATTGGTCATACTAAATTGCCTCCTTGTGTCCAAAAATGTGTAGGTTAGGTGGATTAACTATGGTATTCACATAGGGTTACAGGGATGGGGCGAGGGGAGGGCCTGGACGAGATGGTCTATCAGAGAGTTAGTGCAAACAATGGGCTAAATGACTTCCTCCTACACTGTAGGGATTCTGTAGTTGGGACTACATCCATTGTAGTTTGGAAGAATGAGAAGTGATCTTATTGAAATGGAAAACATCCTAGGGGACTTCATAGGTGGATACTAGGAAGACGTTTCGTCCTGTGGAGGAGACTAGACCGAGACAATGTAGTTTAACAATAAGAGATCACCCTTTTAAGATGGTGATTAGGAGAGTTTTTTTTCTCTCTGAAGGTTGTAAGAATGTGGAATTGTCTTCCCCTGAAAGTAGTGGAAGCTTGGGTTACTGAATATTTTCAAGCTGTTTCAATTTCCATTCACAGTTTGAGTGGTCATAAGAACATAAGAAATAGGAGCAGGAGTAGGCCATCTAGCCCTTTGAGCCTGCCCCGCCATTCAATAAGATCATGGCTGATCTGAAGTGGCTCAGTTCCACTTTCCCGCTTTTTCCCCATAACCCTTAATTCCCTTGTCTGTCAAAAACCTATCTACCTGTGTCTTAAATATATTTAGCGAGGTAGCCTCCACCACTTCAACGGGCAGAGAATTCCAGAGATTCACCACCCTTTGAGTGAAGTAGTTCCTCCTCAACTCCGTTCTAAACTGCCCCCCCCCCCCACTTATCTTGAGGCTGTGCCCTCTAGTCCTGCTGTCCTTTCTGAGCAGGAAGAATCTCTCTACCTCTACCCTATCCATCCCTTTCATTATCTTATACGTCTCTGTAAGATCCTCCCTCATCCTTCTAAACTCCAACGATTACAGACCCAGTCTATTTAGCCTCTCTTCATAGTCCAACACCCTTATCTCCGGTATCAGCCTAGTGAACCTCCTCTGCACTCCCTCCAAGGCCAAAATATCCTTGCGCAAGTGCGGTGACCAAAACTGCACTCAGTACTCTAGCTGCGGCCTCACCAGTGCCCTGTACAGTTGCAACAAGACCTCCCTGCTTTTATATTCTATCCCCCTCGCTATAAAGGCCAGCATCCCATTCGCCTTCTTGATCACCTGCTGCACCTGCAGACTGGGTTTTTGCGATTCATGCACAAGGACCCCCAGGTCCCTCTGCACTGTAGCATGCTGCAGCTTTTTGCCTTTTAAATAGTAATCCCTCCTACTATTATTCCTGCCAAAGTGGATAACCTCACACTTGCTAACATTGTACTCCATCTGCCAGGTCCTCCCCCACTCGCTCAGCCTATCCAGATCCCTCTGCAGACTTTCCACACCCTCCGCACAACTTTTGGTCAACTTTTGACAGCTCTAGTCTCACCTCAAGGACAGAATTTTTATTCCTGAGGCCTGAATAACAGGATCTTTATTCTGGGGGGTGGGTAGGTGGAACAAGTGCATGCTGGACCCAGACCCACCACCCCAGAAATTGTTTCAAGATAACCACTTGGGCTGCTGAATGTGACGCTGCCTGGTTCAAAGGCCCACTTCATTCCTGTGGGACTTTGTCCTTGTTATGTGATTGAATAATAGGTCCTCTAGCCATCACCCTCCCTAACTCCACCAGCCACTCCCCACACCTAACCCTTGCCAATTCATACAAATCCATGTAACTACCCACCTCTCATCGGTCTTGATACTCTCCATAGGTCTCGTATCCTCCATGCCAAGCTACATCCCTCTGCCCAATCCTATGGTCCTCATATCCTCTATGCCAAGTTATGCCCCTATTCATACCAATGGTCCTTTTGTCCATTATGCCACCTTAGTCCCAACCCATAGTCTCCACACACACTACCATTTGCACTTATCCCCCCATGCCAACTCACATAGTAGCCTTCATGAGCAGACTTCAGCCATGCTGAGATGAGATAAAATTAAGTTCTGAGTAACTATTACAGACTTGACTACATTAAATAAAATTCTCATTGATAAGAGCTGATTCAATACATATAGATTTCTTCAAGTACTTAATGCCTAACAAAAGCAAACAATTGTATTAAGAGCCCCAAATCAAAGACTGATAATCTCTTAATAACTCCGTGGAGCTGTCAAACTGTGAACTCATATCCACCCAATGTGATAATAGGTTGTTGAAGCATCTCCAGCATCTGTTGTGCTATATTTTGATTTGATTTATTGTCACGTGTTATAGTATACAGTGAAAAGTATATACACTATACAGACCATACATACAGAAGGAAAGGTGAGAGTGCAGAATGTAGTGTTACAGTCATATCTAGAGTGTAGAGAAAGATCAACTTAATACGAGTAGGTCCATTCAAAAGTCTGATGACAGCAGGGAAGAAGCTGCTCTTAAGTCAGTTGGTACATATCCTCAGACTTTTGTATCTTTTTCCCAACGGAAAAAGGTGGCAGAGAGTATGGAATGCGTGGGGTTCTTGATTATGCTGGCTGCTTTTCCAAGGCACTAGGAAGTGTGGACAGTGTCAATGGATGGGAGACTGGTTTGCTTAATGGACTGGGCTTCGTTCATGACTCTTTGTAATTTATTGCGGTCTTGGGCAGAGCAGGAGCCATTCCAAACTGTTACCCAACCAGAAAAAATGTTTTCTATAGTGCGTCTGTAAAAGTTGGTGGGAGTTGTAGCGAACATCAAATTTCTTTGACCTGAGAAAGTAGAGGTTTTGATGGGCTTTCTTAATTATAGTATTGGATGGAAGGACCAGGACAAGTTGTTGATGATCTGGACACCTAGAAAACTAAAGCTCTCGACCATTTCCACTTCATCCCCATTGATTTAGACAGGGTCATGTCCTCCACTACACGTCCTGAAGTCGATAACAATCTCCTTCGTTTTGTTGACAGTAAGGGAGAGATTTTTGTCATTGCACCAATTCACCAGATTCTCTATCTCATTCCTGTACTCTGTCTCGCCATTGTTTGATATCTGACCCACTATGGTGATATCATCAGCAAACTTGAAAATCAGGTTGGAGGGGAATTTGGCGACACAGTCATAGGTATATATAAAGTATCTATCAAAGCTAAGTGGCAATTTAGCATAGCCAATCCGCCTAACCTGCACATCTTTGGACTGTGGGAGGAAACCCATGCAGACATGGAGAGAATGTGCAAACTGCACACAGCCACCTGAGACCGGAATTGAACCTGGGTCCCTGGTGCTATGAGGCAGCAGTGTTAACATTGTGTCAGTGTGCTGCCCAATATGGGCATTAGCATGGGCGCAAGAAGTGGCATGGATGTGGCATGGGAAGTGTATGAGGGGCGGCTAGTGTGCCTTGTATTTTTCATTACAACTGGGACAAACATAGCACTGAGGTGGTCCTTTTAAACAGCCCCACTTTGGTACCCAGCAGATCCTGTGGCTGCCTCTGAACTTTACTCCTGGGTTGGCTGGCCCCACCACAGCTCACACCCACCTCCGCAGAATAAAAATCTTATTTGTCCTTCACTTGCTCCTAAGGTGGACGGGCCAAGCCAGGAATTTTCCTGACTCCCACTACCTGCCCTGAGGATGAAAATCCAGTCTATGGACTCTGAAATTGCGTTTTTGGTAATTTCAATCATGATAACACTTGTAAATTCAACAGATAGTTTCCGTCTTGGCATGTCCATTTACAGGGGAGTACTCCATCCACAGGTCTTCAAGTAGGGCCTTTAATTTGTGTAGAAATTGCAGACGTCGCTTGACCCTCAACAGCCATCTTAACAATCTCATTAGTGTCCATTTTTTAAAAAGTAAAAGACAGTTCCAAAAACATACATACTGATTTAATATTATAAACACGTTTAGAATTATAAATAGGATATATCTTTGCTAGATATAGCAGAAGGAAGAAATCTTTATCAATCTACTTACAAAGTTGCTGAATAGAAAGTCATTGAATCCCAACAGGGCAGAAAGGCCATCAAATCTGCACCAATTCTCCAGAAGAGCATCCTTCCCAGACTCTCCCCTCCACCATGCACCTGTAACCGCATGCATTTCCAATGGCTAATCAATCTAACTTACCTTGGGACTCTAAGGGGCAATTTAGCTTGGCCAGTTCATATATTCTGCACATCTTTGGACTGTGGGAGGAAACTGGAGCCCCAGAGGAAATCCACACAGACACAGGGAGAACATACTAATTCTACATGTACGACTGATTACCCAAAGCCAGAATCGAATGCGGGGTCCATGGCACATGTGTGGCAGCAGTGCTAACTATTGTGCGACATGCAGCCTGAAACACACAGTTTCTTTCCCATTGGAAGTTTCGGCAGCCTATTGTGCAAAAAGGCACAATATTTGATAAAGATTTTGAATTGATTTTCCAATCTGTCAAAATCAGTATCAAACAAAATACAGGAAGTAAAGTTCTGCTCACTCAAACTGGTATAGTTATATAATTAGAAGAGTAATTTTTTTCCCCCAATAGAGAGATTATTAGTATTCCAATACCACTGTTTCAATATTCTTAGGTATTTTTAAAGGCAATGCAATTGATTATCTGAGACTAGGATTAATAATTCTTGTCGGATAACATAATGCATGCATAGTGATGACATTAGGCATGGATGTAACTCTTGCTTGACAGTGACAAGAATCAATCTTTGTACAGTACCTGTCAATAATAAAATGTTGCAAGGTGCTTCACAGGGACATTATAAAACAAAATGTGGCAGCAAACCACATAAATGGATAATAGGTCACATAACTAAAATCTTGGTCAAAGACATGGATTTTAAGAAGTGCCTTCAGTCAGTGAGAAATGTAGAAAGGTAGAGAGGTGTACAGAAGGCCTTGTAAAGCAAGGCCACCAATAGTGAAGCAATTACAATCAGAAATGTTCAAGAATCAGAGGAGTTCAGATATCTCTGAAGATTCTGGGGCCAGAGCAGATTACTATGATAGGGAGGGATTTGAAAAGAAAGGTAAGAATTTTAAACTCAAAATTGCACTTTACTGAGAGCTAATAAAAGCAAGCACAGTGTTGTAGGTGACCATGACTTGGTACAAGTTGACATAAAAATGGGAGTGAGAGGGTAGCAGGGTTTTGGATGACCTCAAGTTTATGGCGGTTTGAATGTGGGGTCCAGCCTGGAATATGTTGGAATCATTATGTCTAGAGGTAAGATAGGGTGATGGATTATTGTAGGTACTATTCTGTGCTTACTACTGATGCCAACTAGATTGTATTCTGTCTGAATTTACTGGTAGTAAATAGATGATGTTGTTCATCCATCATCATTGATGAGGACCTCGACACCATTAGTCATTTTGAGGTTGGTTGCAGTGCGTCCAAAGATGACCGATCTGGCCAATTCGGGCATGGAATGTCCTGGCACATATTGGACAGACTTGTGTAGACACTGTAGTTGTTGCGCTGGTGGCTCTGGACTTGCGCAGCTTGCACTTAAGTTGTGCTTCAGCAATACACCTTGCTTCGTGAGCTTGACAGCCTTTGTGGATGAGGCAGCACGGGGTAGGGTGGTTTTGTGCCAGCGTTTCCCAGGTCATCGTGTCAATGTCAGGCGACTTCAGGGAGGCCTTGAGTGTGTCTTTGAAATGTTTCTTCTGCCCTCCATGCGAGCATCTTCCAACAGAGAGTTCCCCAAAAAGGAGCTGCTTGGACATGCACTCGTTTGGCATACGGATGGCATGACCTGCCCACCAGGTCTGCGCTCTCATCAACAGTGTGTAGACTGATGGTAGACTTGCTCTAGAGGGAACTTCAACGTCTGGTACTTTGTCTTGCCATCGGATGTGTAATGTTTTGCAAAGACAGGTCATGTGGAAATGATTGAGCTGTCTTGCATGCCTTCAATACACAGTCCACGTTTCACAGGCATACAGGAGGGTAGTGAGTACCGCGGCGCTGTAGACCTTCAGTTTTGTTGCTGAGCTGATTCCTCAATGTTCCCATACAGTGGAGTGCAATCTACCAAAAGCAGAATTTGCCTTTGCTATTCTGCAATTAACTTCTGTATCAATAGTCACTGCTTGGGAGAGGGTGCTGCCAAGATAAGTGAACTGGTCCACTGCCTGTAGTTTCTACCCTTTGATTGTGATCATGGGTTCTGTGTACGGTGCACGAGGAGCAGGCTGGTACATGACTTCAGTCTTTTTAATGTTGATGGTGAGTCCAAAGTTGTCACAAGCTGTGGAAAATTTGTCCATATTAACTTGCATCTTTGTCTCTGAGCCAGTATACAGGGTGCAGTCATCAGCAAAGAGGAAGTCTCTCAGAACAGTCTCCTTCACTTTGGTGATAGCTTGAAGTCTCCTCAAGCTGAAGAGCTTCCCATTCACTCTGTACTTGAGGCTGATTCCAGCAACACTGTGCTGGAAGGCATCATTCAGCATGGCAGTAAACATCATGCTGAACAGTGTGGGTGCGAGCACACAGCCCTGTTTGACGCCACTGGTGTCTGGGAATGCCTCAGAGGATTCTCCGCCATCCAGTACTCTGGCCATCATGGAACTGGCGTACCATCTGATTGAATTTGAGGGGTGCAGCCGAACTTTGACATGATCCTGCACAGGCCTTGTCAGCTTACAGTGTCAAAGGCTTTCGCGAGGTCAACAAAGGTTGTGTAGAGCTCACAATTCTGCTCCTGACACTTCTCCTGAATTTGGCGCGCAGCAAAAATCATGTCAGTAGTCCCACAGCCTTTGCAGAAGCCACACTGTGACTCTGGAAGCAGGCCCAGCTCCATATGAGTGACCAGACGATTTAGCAGGACTCTTGCAAGGGTTTTTCCTGTGATGGAGAGCAGCGAGATTCCTCGGTGATTGTCGCATACTTGCCGATTGCACTTCCTCTTGTAGAGGTGTACGATGGAAGCATCTTTAAGTTCCTGAGGAATGGATCCTTGCTTTCAAAAGGACTGGAACAACTTGGTGAGCTTCTTGATAAATACAGGACCAGCAGCTTTATAGATCTCTGCGGGTATGGCATCTGCCCCTGGGGCTTTGCCACTGGATAGCTGGCTGACAGCTTTCGTGACTTTGGCTACTACCGGTGGATCATCCATGGCGCTGTTGATATCAACCTGCGGAAATCTTATCTATCGCCTCATTGTTAATAGATGACGGTTGGTTGAGGACGGCTTCAAAGGGTTCAGCCCATCTCTGCAGGATCTGAGCCTTCTCTGTAATGACAGTTGTACTATCTGTACTCAGGAGGTGGAACTCCTGAGAGATTGAGGTCTGTAGAGGGTGTTGAGGGCTTCATAGAACCATCTCAAGTTTCTTTCACCGTATCCCTGTGTTTCATCTGCCTTGGAGCTCAGCCAGGCATCCTGTATTTTATGCAGTTTATTCTGGACTGTCCTGCGAGCACTGGTAAAAGCATTTTTCTTGGCAGCTGATGATGGGTCGTTCTGACAGGCCGATGAAGACGGTGCTTTTCAACAGATAGAGCCTGTATCTCCTCATCATTCTCATCGAACCAATCATGCTGCTTGCGGGTGAAGGGCCCGAGCATCTTCAGCGCAGATGTATGGACAGCAACCCTGAAGCGTTCCCAGTCATCCTCAGCAATGCCTGCGAGGTGTAGGTCAGCAAGCTTGATTTCTAAGTCTTCAGCCAGTGCCGAAGCTATGCTGGGGTTCTTTAACTTGGCCGCATTGATTCTTTTCATAACCTTGCTTCCTTGTGGTTGCCTCTTGGGTCTGATGCAGAGCCTCATTTTGGAGACAATGAGCCCGTGATCTGTCCAGCATTCAGCAACACACATGGCCTTGGTCACTCTGGCATTCTGCCTGACTTTTCTCCTGTCAATGACATAGTCAATAAGATGCCAATGCTTAGAGCAGATATGCATCCAGGAGGTCTTGTTACGGGGGCAGACAGAAGGTTGTGTTGATGATGAGGAAGTTGTGTGCTGCACAGGTCTTCATTAAGAGTAGGCTGTTACCGTTACACTTGCCCACTCCATGCCTCCCAATGACTCCCTGCCAGATTGCAGAGTCACACCCTACTCTTGCATTGAAATCACCAAGCAAGATCAGCTTGTCAGTACTGCTCACTGCTGATAGTAGGGCGTCTAGTTCTTCGTAGAACTTGTCTTTCATCTCGTCCTTGTTTTCATTATGGGGGCAAATGCGCTGATCAGGGTGGCTTGACTTCTGTAGCGGAAGCTGTAATGTCATAATGTTCACACCCTTGGGTACACTATCAAGTTTCCGAACAAAGTGATTCCTGATGGCGAATCCAACTCCAGCATCACGTCGCTGATCGCTAGCGCGACCTCTCCAGAAAAAAGTGTATCCACCTCCAGTTTCAGTCAACTGACCTACATTGGCAAGACGAGTTTCGCTCAGGGCTGCAATGTCAATGTTGTATCTTGCAAGCTCTCTGGCAACTAAGGCTGTTCTTCTCTCTGGTCTGTCTGCTGTAGGGTTGTCCAAAGGCGTGTGTATGTTCCAAGTGCCAGTGGTGAGCGGTGTCACCTTGTGTTTCATTTTGTTTGTTCTAGAGGTAAGATAGGGTGATAGATTATTGCAGGCACTATTCTGTGCTTACTACTGATGCCAACTAGATTGTATTCTGTCTGAACTCACTGGTGGTAATAGATGATAATGTTGGAACAAAGGCATGTATGGAAATAGAAAAAGTTGTTCTTAATTCTACGCATCTTCATGTTATTCAGTGTTTAGGAAGTACAGACAGAAAGGAAAAGGTGATGGAGTTGCATTATTGATCCAAGATGATATTGATACAATATCGAGGAAAGATATTGGCGTGGATGATGTGGAATCTGGGTTGAGTTAAGAAATAACAAGGGGCAAAAAATATTGATGGGTGGTAATGTTGGGAAAAGCATTAGACAGGAAATCAGAGATGCATGCATTGAAGGAACATCTGTGATTATGGGTGACTTTAAACTGCTATTCAAAAGCCCACTATTCAAAAAGGGAGGTGGAGACAAGACAGGGAACTATAGACCAGTTAGCCTAATGTTGGCACTGGGGAAATTGCTGGAGTCTATTATCAAGGATTCCATAACTCAGCATTTGGAAGGCAGTGGTATAATCAGACAAAGTCAGCATGGATTTACAAAAGGGAAATCATGCTTGACAATCCTATTAGAATTCTTTGAGGATGTAATGAGTAGAGTTGGCTGAGGAGAACCAGTGGATATGGTTTATCTAGATTTTCAGAAGGCTTTCGACAAGCTCTCACATAGCAGACTACTATGTAAAGTTAAAGCGCATGGGATTGCAGGTAATGTCTTGAGACGAATAGAAAGCTGGTTAGCAGATAAAAAGCCAAGAGTTTGGCGTAAGTGGGTCTTTTTCTGACTGACAGTCAGTGACTAGTGGGGTTCAGCGGGGATCTATGCTAGGACCCCAACTGTTCACATTATGTATTAATGATTTGGAAGAGGGAACTGAATGTATTATCTCCAAGTTTGCAGATAACACAAAGTTGGGTGGGAGGGTGAGCTGCAAGGTGGATGCAGAGATGCTTCAGCATGATTTAGACAGACTGAGTGTGTGGGCATATGCATGATAGATGCAGTTTAATGTGGATAAATGTGAGTTTATCCACTTTGGTAGCAATAGTAGGAAGACAGATTATTACTTGAATGGGTGTAAATTGAGAGAAGTGGATACTTAACCAGACCTTGACATCCTTGAGTATCAGTCATTGAAAATAGTGCACAGGTACAGCAGACAGTAAAGAAGGCAAATGGTATGTTGGCCTTCATCACAAGAGGATTTGAGTATAGAGATGAAGATGTTTTGCTGCAATCGTATAGGGTATTGGTGAAGCCACACCTGGAATATTGTGTGCAGCTTTGGTATCCTTATTTGAGGAAGGATCTCCTTGCTGTAGAGGGAGTGCAGTAAATGTTTGCCAGGCTGATTCCTGGGATGGCAGGTCTGTCATATGAGGAGAGATTAAATCGGTTGGGATTATATTCACTGGAGTTTAGAAGAGTGAGAGAGGATCTCATAGAAACTTATAAAATTCTAACAGGATTAGACAGGGTAGATTCAGAAAAAATGTTCCCAATAGTGAGTGAACTAGGGGCCATAGTTTAGGGAAAAGGGTTAAACCTTTTAGAACTGAGGTGAGGAGAAATTTCTTTATCCAGAGAGTGGTGAATGTGTGGAATTCACTACCACAGAAACTAGTTGAGACCAAAACGTCAGATTTCAAGAAGAAATTAGATAAAGCTATTTTGGCTAAAGGGATCAAAGGATATGGGGAGAAGGGGGGAATCAGGATATTGAATTTGATGATCAGCCATGATCAAAGTGAATGGCAGAGCAGGCTTGAAGGGCCGAATGGCCTACTGCTACTTCTAGTTTCTATGTTTACCATACCCAACTTGATTCAGTTCTGATCAAATTACATACTAAGAATGCAAATATTATGGCTTTCCAAATAGATGGTGTTTTCGTATTCTGAATCTGTTAAATATCATGACCTGCATTAGTTTATCTTGCCCTTTTAACAGTTCTTTGCTCCTTACATTGAGACTCTCATCACTAAAGCAGACAAGAGCATTAATGTACGAGACATTGAGCCACAAACTGGAAGCTTAAACTCAGTAGAGAGTATGTGTCCCAGATGGGCTGTGGTTGTAAAGTACACCCTTTGGCACTGACCCATATGATACTTTGCCTGCATTAAATCAAACATAAGTGCTCCCTTAGTTAGATCAGTATGTCAGCACCTACTTATGCCAAGCATTTTAAAGACTCTACAAAATGCAATATTGCATTCGCAATTCCTGACATTCACAGGAGCTATGTAAGATGTTTGTTTTCTGAGCATAAAACCACAATTCAACAAATTTACAACCAATACATGATACAAAATGAGAGGGCAGTTTAATGCAGGAATCTAGCCAATCCCAAATAGGCATTATTAAACACTCATTGGCCGTGTTGAAACTCATCCTCTGCTTGGATCGGTCAGTTTTTAATGGCATTTACCGTAGTCCATTCACTTTCTAAACAGACCAAATATTGGGGTTCACTCAGAAAGATTCCTCATCGAGTAAGCCAGTTCAGGACTGGGTGGTTGTACTTTATGTCCACATTGTATAAGAGACATAAGCTGACCTACAAAAAGTACAACTGTTGTCCTCCTATATCCAAGATGGCACAGGAGTGTGGTGACTTGTTGCAAATTGTGCCCAAAATACTCTCTAATTCTAACTTACTCTCATTCTATGCTTTTAAAACTTTACTGTCCCTCTATGCCGATACTATAGTTAAGAAAGCCCACCAACGCATCTACTTTCTCAGAAGGCTCAGGAAATTTGGCACATACACTATGATTCTCAAAAAGCTTTACAGAAGCACCATAGAAAGCATCCTTTCTGGTTGGATCACAGCTTGGTATATCTCCTGCTCTGTCCAAGACCACAAGAAGCCATGAAGGGCTGTGAACAAAGCTCAGTCCATCATGCAAACCATTGACTCTGTCTATACTTCCCACTGCCTTGGGAAATCAGCCAGTGTAATTAAGGACCCCCACGCACCTTGGACATACTCCCACCTTCTTCCATTGAGAAAAAGTTACAAAAGTTTGAGGTCACGTACCAACCAACTCAAGAACTGCTTTTTCTCTGCTGCCATCAGACTTTGAATGGACCTATCTCGCATTAAGTTGATCTTCCTTTACATATTAGCTATGACTGTGACACTACATTCTGCACTCTGTCCTTTCCTTCTCTATGAATGCTTTGTCTGTATAATATGCAAGAAACAATATTTTTCACTGTACACTAATACATGTGACAAATCAAATCAAATTCTTCAATGTAAGTGTGATGGGTTAGGATGGCACATTGCCACTTCCATTGATTAAGCTTTTTCAGCTTTACGAAATTAACTCAGCAGCTTTACAAGAGTAAGTGTTCCTCTGCTTGAGGATCATATATGAATGGCTGGTTTATATATGGATGTCTTGATTAGGAGATCTCTGTTTCTGGGATTTCTTTCCCATCAGCTGTGGTTTCTCCACTCCATACTCCCAATCCCTGACATGACCATGTCTTGCCCCTTTGTTATATCCCTCATAACCCACATACGCCAAGCACCTTCATCTGCATTTCTGCATCCACCGGGAAAGAAAACCTTTTCCCAAGCCTCTTACAACTGCAATCTCAAACTCCAGTAGCTTCTGACCCACCATTTGCCATGCTTGCCATGTTGATTTGTTCAACCACATTTTCACCTCCATCTTCAATATACTCAGCCAAAGCAAAATCTTCATCATTGCCGTCTTCTGTTATCCTCACCTCTGCTGCTCTATGTTTACTCACAAATTCAAAAGGTACAGACTTGTGTGTAGCTCATGCACACCGTGTTTATCCATTTTTCAGCAGATAAGGGCTAATCAGCCACTTCTAAAACTGCCCAGTGCACTGGAACATCCTGGAAGTCCCAGGTAACAATTGATTTTTTGAAGTTCGCTCCCTGCTCTTTCCTCATCTCTGACAGAAATTTTGAGTTGTTCATGAATATTCTTTCAGCTCCCCTTCCTTAGAAGTCAACTCCACCAGCCTCTGCCCTAACAAACCTCTATTCCCATCTTACCTGTTTAGAACTCCCATGTTTTGTTTCCCAATGCCCTCCCAATGCAGATTTCAGACATTAGACCTGCCTCATGCTCCCTTAATCCCATTTCTACTAAACTCCTGACCAACAACTTGCCTTCCTTTCCATATGTTGGCTGACATTATAAAATGATGAGCCTTTCTAAAACACTGGTTCAGACTCAACTGGAGTATTTGTGTCCAATTCTAGGAAGCACAGTTCGAGAAGGATATGAAGGCTTTGGAGAGGATGTAGAAAAAGATTTGCAAGAATGGTTTCAGGATGAGAGCTTTCAGTCACATGGACAGACTGATGAAACTGAGGTTGTTTTCCTTAAAGAGAAGTTTGAGAGGAGATTTGATAGAGGTATTAAAAATTATGAGGGATTGGGGCAGAATAGATAGGGAGAAACTCCTCCCATTTTGGGGGAAGGGTTGTGAACCAGAAAACACTGTTTAAGATAGTGGTGGGTAACCTGCAGAACAGGGGCCATATGTGGGTTCTGAGTGCACGTGGATTTTGTTGACCATTGACCATGTGCAGGGTTGCCACCCTTCACTGGTTTCTGCCTGCGTGGCTTTCTTTATACCGGTATGACTAAAGTGATACACACATAAAGCGAGCTGAGGCACATCTGATTACACACACTGACTGTAAGAGCTATGCACTCTGTCTTCATCCAATTAAAGTGTAAATATCTCTTTTGTTTTTACTATTAGAAGCTTCTATTAGTGGCCAAATGATTAAGCATTGGAATGCACTGTCTGAGAGTATGGTGGAGGCAGCTTCAACTGTGGCTTTCAAAATGGAGTTCGATCATTATCAGAAGAAAAAAATTTGCAGAGCTGCGGGATAAGGCAGGGGAGTGGGACTAGCTAAATAACTCTTACAGAGAGCTGACAAGCACACAATGGATCGAATGGCCTCCTTCTGTGCTGGACCTAATCATTTTATCATTCTGTTGCATATATTTGCATTTCTCCATGCATAGTTCCCAGCTTTTTTCAAACAATCATCATCTGCTCTCCTCAAAAAATCTAGCCTCAATTTCTCTGACCTTGCTAAATGCCATCTCACCTCAAACTTCCTTTCCTTTCCAGTTTCTGGATTTGTGTTCACCCCCCTTCTGCAAACTGCTGCTGAATCCTTGGAATCAGATTTTCACCTTTCTCCCTGCACTCAAATAGCTCTAAGCAAAATCGCTAATATATCTTCTGTACATTGTCCCTTCTCATCCTATAGCTGTGCAGTCAGCAAATTGGTCATTTGCTCCAATTTTTCTCTCCTATTGTCCAGCTCAGTAGATTTGCTGCTTCTTGTTCTCAATCTGCGTATCTATTGCAGCTTATCAACGCCACACTCAACCCTAAAGCCTCAATGTTGTCAGACTACTTTCCAACAACTCATCTTGGATGATCGAGCTGAAGACTTGGAGGGCCTTTGCCATCATCTTCAGGCCCAGCGCACACATTGTGCTGATTCCCGCTCCTTCTCTGGCTACCCTTTCAAACTAAATCAGATTGCAGCCAAGTCATACACTTCACGCAAAGCTGAACATCTAACCCCCATATTCTGCCATTTCAAAGTTTATGTTTACCTGGTTCCCTCCCTCTCTCAAACAGTCGATTACTAGCATATTCATTCATGACTTTATTACCTTGAAACTCAGTTATTCCAGTGCTCCCATTTTATTGCATGAACAACAGTTACAAGATACCAGCAATCTCAGTCTTGTGGTTCTAGAATGACTAATAAACCCACCCAAATGACACTGAGCAACCCTGAGAGACTCCCTCATGGTTGTTAAAGTTTAAACTTTTTTTTATTAGTGTCATAAATAGGTTTACATTAACACTGCAATGCAATTACTGTGAAAATCGCCTAGTCACCACTCTCCGGCACTTGTTTGGGTACACTGAGGAACAATTTGGCATAGCCAATGTACCTAATCAGCATGTCTTTCAGATTGTGGGAAGAAACACACACAAACACAGGGAGAATGTGTAGACTCCACATAGACAGTGACCCAAGCTGGGAATCAAACCCAGGTCCCTGGTGCTGTGAGGTAGTGGTCATGTGAGGTAGCAGTGCTAACCACTGTGCAGTACTCTTGAATGTTAGTACACCTTCCCTAATTATTGCCTTTCCAAAGCTCCAAGGGGATTATTCCAAGAAAAATACATGCCAGTCTAAACAAAATAATTAAATGTTAATATCATTACATTCCAAAAACACTAAAGCCTTTCTGGTAGAAACTGAACACTGGGATGATGAATTGTAAAATACCAAAGCTATTCCATGAGTGAGTCTGGAACAATGTGTAGGCAGCAATTTACTGAATTAGGCACAATAAATATTCAATTTATTAGACATTTTTGTAGAGAAGCAAATTATGGGATTGAGCATTGGGAGTGGGAGGCACCAAGACAAATGGACAGATAATACATGGACACACTGATTTCAAAAGCTTTACTTTTCTCAGGTCTGAAATTCTGTTTTCTTTCCCCCTGCAATTTTAATCTTTCAAACATTATTTTCACCCATCGCGTGCAATTATTGCAACTCAGCCACTTGTCTGTTTATTAGGTGAAGTGACAGATGTAAGCTTGAGTTAATCATGCCTGGCCATGTAGCACCTCAGGGAAGGGTCAGACTGTTTCTGAGTGAGCCCATGCAGCCACAGTTCAGATTTCACTTTAAATTCTGAAAACGTTAAGGATGAGCTTGAACCTAAATTCCTGGGAACTGGGTTAGCTGAGACTTGCCAAACCAGCTCTGGTTTAGATTTGACAGGGAGTTTTCAAGCAAATTGAAAGAGGATTTGCACATTTTCAATTGAAAAATTATTTCCGGACTTAAGGACATGCATTGATGTATAAAAATAGCAAATGCTGGAAATGTACAGGAGGGTAAATTCCTTTGCTTTTCCCCCTGTGTCCTGAGTTCAGTGGAAACCCCAAATGACAAGTGACCATCTATGCCATTTCACCAGAGTTTCTGTTTAAGGTGCAGTAGGAAACCAGCAAAAGTCCAAATTCTGGTGAAGGTGTGGCACAGAGGTTAGCACTGCTGCCTCACAGTGCTAGGGACTAGGTTCAATTCCAGTGGGTCACTGTCTGTGTGGAGTTTGTACATTCCCCCCATGTCTGTGTGGGCTTCCTCCAAGTGCTCTTGTTTCCTCCCACAGTCCAAAGATGTGCAGGTTAGGTGGATTAGCCATGTGTAGATTAAGAGGATGAGCAGGGTAAATACATGGAGCTATGGAGATAGTGCGAGGGGGGGTGGGTCTGAGTAAGAAGCTCTACTGGAGAGTCAGTACCCACCTGATGGGTGGGTGGTCTCCTTCTGTACTGTAGGGATTCTATGATGATGGTGATATTCATTCAATGTGCTAACATTTCATTTCTTTTCACAGGCGTTGACCTGCGTTTTGTTTTTATTTCAGATTTTCAGTGTTTGGCTTTTCTCCTTATAATTTTATCCACCGATTTCCTTTTTCATGCCTGTTGGGCAATACAGGCAGGCGCTGTCCATTAGTCAATGCCCCAAGAGAGTAGCAATGGGTCACCTTCCTCTTGTATCCTTTCTGGCAATGCTGCTCTTTTTGGATGGACTTTTCCATGAATGGTAATTTTAGTTATGCACAAGCGTTGGTTTGTCAGATCTAACAGTCTGTTTTGATTTATTATTATCACATGTATTGTTGAATTGTGAAAAGTATTGTTTCTTGCGCTGTACAATTAAAGCACACAATTCATAGAGAAGGAAAGGAGAGGGTACGCAATGTAATGTTACAGTCATAGAACATAAGAACATAAGAACATAAGAAATAGGAGCAGGAGTAGGCCATCCAGCCCTTCGAGCCTGCCCCGCCATTCAATAAGATCATGGCTGATCTGTCGCTGCTCAGTTCCACTTTCCCGCCCTCTCCCCATAACCCTTAATCCCCTCTCCTATCAAAAACCCATCAACCCGCGTCTTAAAAATATTTAGCGAGGTAGCCTCCACCACTTCAACGGGCAGAGAATTCCAGAGATTCACCACCCTTTGAGTGAAGAAGTTCCTCCTCAACTCCGTTCTAAACCGCCCCCCTTTTATCTTGAGGCTGTGCCCCCTAGTCCGATTGTCTTTTTTGAGCGGGAAGTCTTTCCACCTCTATCCTATCCATCCCATTCATCATCTTATACGTCTCAATGAGATCTCCTCTCATTCTTCTAAACTCTAACGAGTACAAGCCCAGTTTATTCAGCCTCTCCTCATAGCTCAACCCCCTCAACTCCGGTATCAGCCTAGTAAACCTCCTCTGCACTCCCTCCAAGGCCAAAATATCTTTGCGCAGGTGCGGCGCCCAAAAATGCACACAGTACTCCAGTTGCGGCCTCACCAATGCCCTATACAGCTGCAGCAAGACCTCCCTACTTTTATATTCAATCCCCCTCGCTATGAAGGCCAGCATCCCATTCGCCTTCCTGACCACCTGCTGCACCTGCAAGCTGGGTTTTTGCGACTCATGCACAAGGACCCCGAGGTCCCTCTGCACCGTCGCCTGCTGCAGTTTTTCGCCTCGTAAGTAATAGTCCTTTCTACCATTTTTCCTACCAAAGTGGACCACCTCACACTTGCCAACATTAAATTCCATTTGCCATTTCCTGGCCCATTCGCCCAGCCTATCTAGATCCTTCTGCAGACTCTCCACACCCTCCGCACAATTTGCCGTTCCCCCAATCTTGGTGTCATCAGCAAATTTCAACACCATACACTCGGTTCCCTCCTCCAGATCATCTATATAAATGGTAAAAAGCTGAGGCCCCAGCACCGACCCCTGGGGCACTCCACTAGTCACCATCCGCCAATCCGAATAGCACCCATTGACTCCCACTCTCTGCCTCCTATTTGACAACCAATCCTCTATCCACGCTAACACCCTACCCCCAACTCCATGTCCCTCGACCTTCTGCAATAACCTCTTGTGAGGCACTTTGTCAAACGCCTTCTGAAAATCTAGAAAGACCACATCCACCGGCTCTCCTCTATCCACCGCCCTAGACACATCCTCATAGAACTCCAGTAAATTTGTCAGACACGACTTCCCTTTAATGAAACCGTGCTGCGTCTGCTCTATCAAGCAATTCCCTTCAAGATGCCTCGCAATTTCCTCCTTAATGACAGATTCTAACATTTTACCTACCACAGATGTTAAACTAACCGGCCTATAATTCCCCGCCTTTTGCCTGGCACCCTTCTTAAACAACGGCGTAACATTAGCCGTTTTCCAATCATCCGGCACTTCCCCGGAATCCAGCGACGTTTGGAAAATAACCACCAAGGCATCCACTATCACCTCCGCCATTTCTTTCAGAACCCTCGGATGCATTCCATCCGGTCCTGGGGACTTGTCCACAATCAGCCCCTCCAGTCTGTCGAGCACCGCCTTTCTAGTAACAGTAATGTCATTAAGACCCTCCAGTCCTACCACCTTTCTATCGCTAACACCCGGCAAATAGCTAGGGTGTAGAGAAAGATCAACTTAATATCAGAGAATGAAATATTGTGTCATTCGAGAGTTTATAAGAGTTGGAGTAGAGTTTTAAAAGCACAGAATAAAAAATGGAATTAGTGGGACAGCTCGCATGAAGTTGCCTCACTCCGGCGCCATCTTGAAAAGTTTCAGCTAATAGTATTATTACAGGAAATAATATCAAAATGGTGGAAGCTGGGTCCGGAGCAATTACATTGATGCAAAATTCTCTTAAACAAATCCACAGTTACTCTGTTGCCACTGTGTTTCGAATTTCTGGATATTCCATCACCCTAGGCAAGATACAGGAATATGCTTGCCGAATGGAACTTCACACCTCTTTTTTTGTAGCACATGTGGAAGAAAAGAATGTCCAAATGCCAAAGTTATTGACCACAAAAATTAAACACATTTGATTTATTACAGGCAGACTGTGATTGAGGTATAAGCTCGTTGGCTGCGACTATTAAACAGGTCACTCGGGAAGCAGGCTGCTATTCTGCCTCTCTGAGCCAAATCGTCATAATTTTGTGCATGGTGTACTATTTCGCGTCGAGAAAAATGGTCTGTGGTCTTGACTGAGAACAATTTTAGAATAATTTCTTCTGGGACGCTCAAGATCATTTAACTCTGTCTTTTAAGGCAAGAAATAAATCTGTGCAACATTACTCCAATCTTGATCCTACTTGGAAACTTCTGACTTTATTAGGCCACTACAAACCACCAGGATTTCTTGGATACATAATACCGGGAGGAAAATTAGTTAGGCTGTTATATGGTCATGCTTAACTGTGGGAGACATTGAGGACTATTAAGCTGATCAGGTCTTCAAAGGAAGTTTTAAGAGGTTATGTAAGAGGCTCTTACTCATACTCATACTGGCCTGGAGTTCCCATGCTTACTTCATTGTAGTGTTATTTACTGTAATTAGTATAAGAGATAATGTGGTGCAAGCTTACTGATGATGAAGACGGCCGATTATTCCTGAAGGGCAACTTACTCATGACATGAGTTGCTGCCCAGTTTCTTGGGTTGAAAGATTATGCCATCTTTAAGTTTATTTATTATTGTCACAAGTAGGCTTACATTAACACTACAATAAAGTTACTGTGAAAATCCCCTAGTTGCCATACTCATAAGAACATAAGAAATAGGAGCAGGAGTAGGCCATCTAGCTCTTCGAGCCTGCCCCGCCATTCAATAAGATCATGGCTAATCTGAAGTGGATCAGTTCCACTTCCCCGCTTTCTCCCCATAACGTTTAATTCCCCCGTCTATCAGAAATCTATCTACCCGTGACTTAAATATATTCAGCGAGGTAGCCTCCACCACTTCAACGGGCAGAGATTTCCAGAGATTCATCACCCTTTGAGTGAAGAAGTTCATCCTCAACTCCGTTCTAAACTGTCCCCCCACCCCCACTTATTTTGAGGCTGTGCCCTCTAGTTCTGCTTTCATAAGAACATAAGAACATAAGAACATAAGAAATAGGAGCAGGAGTAGGCCATCTGGCCCTTCGAGCCTGCCCCGCCATTCAATAAGATCATGGCTGATCTGTCGTGGCTCAGTTCCACTTTCCCGCCCTCTCCCCATAACCCTTAATCCCCTCTCTTATCAAAAACCCATCAACCCGCGTCTTAAAAATATTTAGCGAGGCAGCCTCCACCACTTCAACGGGCAGAGAATTCCAGAGATTCACCACCCTTTGAGTGAAGAAGTTCCTCCTCAACTCCGTTCTGAACTGCCCCCCCTTTATCTTGAGGCTGTGCCCCCTAGTCCTACTGTCTTTTTTGAGCGGGAAGAGTCTTTCCACCTCTATCCTATCCATCCCATTCATCATCTTATACGTCTCAATGAGATCTCCCCTCATTCTTCTAAACTCCAACGAGTACAAGCCTAGTTTATTCAGCCTCTCCTCATAGCTTTTCTAAGCGGGAAGAATCTCTCTACCTCTACCCTATCTAGCCCCTTCATTATCTTGTAAGTCTCTGTAAGATCCTCCCTCATCCTTCTAAACTCTAACAAGTACAGACCCAGTCTACTCAATCTCTCTTCATAAGCTAACCCCCTCATCTCCGGTATCAGCCTGGTGAACCTTCTCTGTACTCCCTCCAAGGCCAACATATCCTTTCGCAAATAAGGGGACCAAAACTGCACACAGTACTCCAGTTGCGGCCTCACCAGTGCCCTGTACAGTTGCAGCAAGACCTCCCTGCTTTTATATTCTATCTCCCTCGCTATAAAGGCCAACATCCCATTCACCTTCTTAATCACCTGCTGCACCTGCAGACTGGGTTTTTGTGACTCGTGCACAAGGACCCCCAGGTCCCTCTGCACTGTAGCATGCTGCAGCTTTTCACCCTTTAAATAATAATCCCTCCTACTATTATTTCTACCAAAGTGGATAACCTCACATTTGCTAACATTATATTCCAACTGCCAGGTCCTCGCCCACTCACTCAGCCTATCCAGATCTCTCTGCAGACTTTCCGTGCCCTCCACACAATTCGCTTTTCCACTCATCTTCATGTCATCAGCAACTTTTGTTACCCTACACTCAGCTCCCTCTTCCAGATCGTCTATGTAAACGGTAAACAGTTAAGGCCTCAGCACCGATCCCTGCGGCACTCCAGTCGTCACCAACTGCCAACCAGAAAAACACCCATTGATTCCAACTTTCTGCTTCCTGTTAGATAACCAATCCTCAATCCACGCTAACACTTTACCCCCAACTCCGTGTACCCTAACCTTCTGCAGCAACCTTTTGTGAGGCACCTTATCGATCACCTTTTGGAAACCTAAAAACACCACATCTACCACTTCCCCTCTATCTCCTGCACTAGTCACATCTTCATAGAAATCCAATAAATTCGTTAAACACGACTTCCCCTTAATGAATCCGTGCTGCGTCTGCTTGATCAAACCGTTCTTTTCTAGGTGCCTTGTTATTCCTTCTTTGATGATGGATCCTAGCATTTTTCCAACTATGGATGTTAAACTAACCGGTCTATAATTCCCTGCCTTTTGTCTGCTACCTTTTTTAAACGGCAGCGTAACAATAGCTGTTTTCCAATCCTCCAGCACTTCCCCAGAGTCCAGCGAATTTTGATAAATAATTACTAAGACATCCACTATTATTTCTGCCATTTCTTTCAGAACCCTGGGATGCATTCCATCCGGTCCCTGGGACTTGTCTACCTTCAGTCCTGTTAATCTATCAAGCACTACCTCCCCAGTGAGAGTAATTGTATTAAAGACCTCATCTCCTACCATCTTTCTATCTTTAATATTTGGTAAGCTATTTGTGTCCTCCTCTGTGAAGACCGACACAAAAAACTTATTTAAAGTCTCAGCCATTTCCTCGTTACCCACTGCTACATTCCCCCTCTCACCCTCCAAGGGTCCAATATTCACTCAAGCCAGTCTCTTCTTCTTTATATATTTGTAAAAACTTTTACTGTCTTTTTTTATATTCAGACCTAGTTTAACTTCATACTCTATCTTTCCTTTAGAGCTAGTTTAGCTTCGTAACATTTCTGTTTGGGTACACTGAGGGAGAATTCAGCATGGCCAGTGTACCTAACGAGCATGTCTTTTGGACTGTGGGAGGAAACTGGAGCACCCGGAGGAAAGCCATGCAGACACAAGGACGTGCAGACTCCGCACAGACAGTGGCCCAAGCCAGGAGTCGAACCTGGGTCTCTAGCGCTGTGAGCAGTGCTAACCACTGTGCCACTGAAGTTGACTGGTGCCTTTCTGAATTAATTTGCATGTGGCTAAATTCCAGTTGATTTCAGGACCAGGCTTTATTGCTGGGCTCGTATATATTTATTTGTAATAAAAAAGTGACTCTTTTGTATAAACAGCAGTGAGTTCTTTGGCCAACGTGTTTTGTGAACTATTGTTAAGCGACTGCATTCTGCACAACTTATGTTAATTCCCATTAAATTAAAAGAGAAACATGAGCAGCCTGATAATTCTTCTCATTCCTGTATTTAAGCTGGCGACTATAGTTTTTGTAAACTAGAAGATATGACTTCTGCTTGTAAATTTTCCAAGCAGGACAAGTATTTGTTTGGCAAACAAACTGGATGATCAATAAACGGTGAACACGCTTTAAAACTTTCAATTCTCTTACAATGTAAAATAATATTGTCATATAAAACTCCATTGCTGAATTACCCTGTATAGAATCCGATCATCATGCACGGGTTTTTTATAAACATTAGTCCTGCCATTGTTTTTAGTGGGAGCTGTATTCTGAATATGTTTTTATTTATTCAATAATCCAAACTGATAGCAAGATGTTATACTGTGCATGATAAGATGCATACACAGTAAACTTCAATAATTGCTGTCAGACAGTTGCTAGTTGGCACAATTATTCCTGGCTAATTGCTCAGTCTGATTTGGGAATGGCCAGCTATTTTCACAGCAGCAAGAGTGTTCCGTTCATTTATCCCATACGGCAGGAAAGAAATCTGGCCCTTTTGAATTTGCTCCAGCAAATTGGTCATGCACCCACTGCTGATGACAATCAAAAGGCAATTATTATCTCATTGAAGACATGGATCCTGATATCAATAACTGGGAAAGTGGAAAGAGTATAGGGAAGATCAAAAATAGTCAAAGAACCCGATAGAGCTGGCCACATGGAGATCTTACTGTGCTTAACAGCCAACTTAACTTTTTGACTCAGTTTGCTGCCCAGTAGCTGACCAAACTGTACAGTCTAGCCAGCTGCCAGAAGAATGGACTGGTAGGAGGGGATAGAAGCGGAGGATCCTTTGGGACGGTTCCTGAAAATCAGGAAGAGGAAAGTCAGCTATTGGTGAGAAGAAATAACAACACAACAGGGTGAGGATGGGAAGTTAACGATGTGGAAGGGAGAGTGAATGACAGAGAGGAGGCTGAAGGCTTGCTTGAGTGGGTCTGCTACCCCTCCAGGACTGGTAGAAAAAGCATTTACCTAGCGGAGCCTTCAGTTCTCAGTCCTATTTCTGGGTTTCTCGAGTCCTGGAATAGATCTGATTGCACTAGAGAGGGTGCAGAGAAGATTTACAAGGATGTGCTTGGATGAGACAACTTCAGATGGGCGGCACAGTGGTTAGCATTGCTGCCTCACAGCTTCAGGGACTTGGGTTCAATTCTGGTCTTGGGTGACTGTCTGTGTGAAGTTTGCACATTCTCCTTGTCTGTGTGGGTGAACTCCGGACCCTCCGATTTCCCCCAGTACTCCAAAGATGTGCAGGTTAGGTTGATTTACCATCTCAGTAGCCAAGGTGTGAGGGTGTGGGGGATTAGTGAGATAAATACCTGGAGTTAGGGGAAAGGGCATGGATGGGTTGGGTGAGATGCTGAGTTGGTGCATATTCAATGGGTCAAATGGGTCAAATGCCTGTTTCTGCACTGTAGGGATTCTATCCTGTTCTAAGTTGTGAGAAACAAATGGATTGATTGGAGTTGTTTTCCGTAGAACCAAGATCATTGAGGGGAGAGCTAACTGAAGTGTATAAAATTATGTATAAAATTATGAAGAGTCCAATTAGACTGGATAGGGCTGTCCAATTCCCCTTGGTTGAGGATTCCATAACCAGGTGCACAAGTTTAGGGTTAGAGGTATAAGATTTAAAAGGGATTTGAAAGGAAACATTTTTATCCAGAGCTGTGGGAATATGGAACCAATGTCAGAAAGGGTGGTAGAACCAAAACATCTAAAACAGTATTTGGACTTGTACTCAATGTGCCACAACCAACAATGACCAGCATGTTACCGTCTCTCTCCCACCTGGCGGGATGTTACTGTCCTGCCGAGCTGAATGGAGATTTTAATGGCTCGCCGTACTGACAGAGGGAGGCGCACCAATGCCGGGTGCCAGGTTCTGGGGGTGGGGGGGGTGTGGGGGTAGTTAAAATCCTGGCCAATGCTCCTGTCTATAAGCTGGATGGTGGAATTGGCCTGGCGGGAGGCTGGGGGTGGGGGGAAGGTGGGGATGGGGGCTGGGGGGTGAGGTGGTGTTGGGTGTTGGGGGGTTGTTGGTTAAAATCCTGGCCAATGTTCCTGTTTATAAGCTGGGTGGTGGGATTGGCCTGGCGGGGGGCTGGTGGCGAGGAGGGGGGTGGGGGGGTTGCTGGTGGGGGGCGGGGGAGGGATGTTGGGGGTTGGGGGGAGTTGGTTAAATTCCTGGCCAGTATTCCTGTTTATAAACTGGGTGGTGGGATTGGCCTGGCCAATCACTTATCGCCCTCTGAGGACACAATGGGTCAAATGATCTCCATTTGTGAGGTGACTTTCTAAGATTCAAGTAGCAGTGAATATTAAATTTGTCTCTTAAATGGGTCATGCTGATCATAGGATCCCTACAATGCAAAAGGAGGCCATTTGGCCCATTGACCCTGTACCGACAACAAATCCCACCCAGATTCTATCCCTGTAACCTCAAGTACTTACCCCACTGATCCCCTGATACTAAAAGGTGATTTAGCGTGGCCAATCTGCCTGAAGCTAAAGTTTATTTATTAGTCACAAGTAGGCTTACATAAACACTGCAATGAAGTTATTGTGAAAATCCCCTAGTCAGCACACTCCAGCGCCTGTTCAGGTACATTGACAGAGAATTTATCATGGCCAATGTAGCGAACCAGCACATCTTTCAGACTGTAGGAGGAAACCAGAGCATCCAGAGGAAATCCACGCAGACACGGGGAGAATGTGCAGATCCCATACAGACAGTGACTGAAGGCAGGATTGAACTCGGATCCCTGGCTTTGTGCAGCAACATTGCTAAGCACTGTACCACCGTGCCAGTAGTAATTAGCGTGATAGTAGTTTGACGCTGCCCCTGCTGATTATGGTGGGGGGTTGGGGTTGTAAATATTCAGGCCTCAGTAAAACAGGAGATTTAGCACAGTGCCCACATTATGTTGCCTGGAGTCTGTAGAGATAAATGTGTTGCAATCAGTAAGCTTTCTGTAGTGAAAGGTGCAAGCCAGTGCTAATCAGTTCATTATAAATACTAAAATATATCTGTTTCAAATCACATTCTTTAAAAAGAATTTTTCATCCATTATTCAATATATCCAGCATCAGATTCTATACAAAGGTCCCAGATTCAAGTCATATTGTCAAGGATTTTTATCAAATAGCTACATCATAGAAACTGAGTGGCATCTTGGTGGCCACTGCACTGCCTTCAGTACCTGGATTAAGTCCAACCCAGATTGATAGCATGAAAGATCTTCTGCCTGCCAAATCCAGTTACAGCTTCCAATCTGAGGCCAGTAATTGCAGTTTGGCTATCATTCTGTTCACAATGTTTGGCTGAGGCTTCAATTCTGTCACCCAGGACAGAGGCTGCCCACGTGCAATACTCCAATCTCAGCACTGATGAGCGCATCCACATGATCTCAACTTCTCAAAGGATTGAAGGCAGGTTTAAAAAGGAAACTCCCCAGCCCATGTTGTAAACTTGGTTTGATGCCACACTCCATTTAAACTCAACTCTGGGCCAAACGGAATCTCATTAACCAGGAGCCTCACACGCTTTCTCTATACTGTTGAGTCAGTTCCTGATTCTGCATTGAAACTGAAGCTTGAGCATTGAGGTTAAACTGAAACCTCTTTGCACCAATGTTGCAGTTGTCCATTCTCCGACGGCTAAATCAAGACACTTTCACCACCTCCCTCGGAGCAGCAGCCCAATTGTCTCATCCCATCTCTCACTGAAATCCCCAGCAGCGCAGCCTCTTCAGAACCCGTGTAACCAATCTACCACCAAGGACACTGTTGACCCATCAACAATCACCTCTCCACAGCACATTCCGCATGGAAACTCTGACCTTATTGCACATGATTATATTAACATTTTGGGAGAGTAGATTTTAAAGTAAAGTTAAAGTTTATTACACGAGTAGGCTTACATTAACACTGTGATGAAGTTACAGTGAAAATCCCCTTGTTGCCTTACTCAGGCGCCTGTTTGGATACACTGAGGGGGAACTTACCGTGGCCAATGCACCTAATCAGCACAAACCGGAGCACCCGGAGAAAACACACACAGACACAGGAAGAACATGCAGACTCCACACAGGCAACGAGCCAAGCCAGGAATCAAACCCGGATCCCTAGCACTCTGAGGCAACAGTGCTAACCATTGTGCCGCCCTCTGAAATAGATATACTTGGATCGAGTGGGATATTACCATTTTTGAGATCTCAAATTCAAACTCAATCCTCTTCAAACCCGCCCACTTCCAGTTTTAACAGAGGTGGGACAAGGGGAGACTGTGAGGGCTTGGCAACTAAACCACTGCCCGCTGGCCAGTTGCTGAGACAGTGGGTGGGATTTTATGGCCTCACTCATTCTGATACTGTAAAATCCTGCCTGAGGTCAACAGACCTTTCCATTGTCCCCCCTCGATTCCCACGGTGTGCGGGAGTGGTAAAATTCCAGCGAGCAGGTCTTACATATTTCCTCCATTTTAAGTTTGGCCCTGACCAGCTGAGTTTCCCAGAATTCGGGAAACAACACAGTTAAAGGCAGGCAAGTTCTTCAATACCCAATGGGTAAGAGGCATTTGAGCACCATTTATCAATAGGAGTACTTCAGGCTGATCCAGTTGGCTGAATCTGTCCTATTATCAGGTTAAGGCAGCATGTCACCCTAAGCTTAAACTTTCCCTCCATATAAAATCTCTAACCCAAATTTATGAGCTTGCAATCTCACAGGAACTTTATATTCCCATTGTCTCATCACAGTCAAAATCCTCTCTAATCACCACCCTTTTATCCCTCATCACTCATATGCCCCCCCATTGCAGACATAAAGGATGATCTTACCAAAAAAAATTATAAGTGCTGAACGAGCATGAAAACGTGAGGGAATTGTGCCCATTTTTTCAGTGAGCTTTCAGGCACTATCCTATGCCACTTGGTGCAAAAAAAGAAGCAAAATGTGATTCACGCCAGTAGAGGGAATGGATGGTGTCTATCCTTGCCGGAAAGTCAGCTGCTCACAGCCAGAGGATGCTATTGTACATATGCAGATCTCACAGTGTTCTGTGCAACAGAACAGAGAAATCTGTCAGTCCCCCAAGCCTCTGGATATTGCCCTGATACACCCCACCCCCAGCCAATCACTACCCTGTTATCCGCCTGATCCAATGCCACTCCACCCCTGCCACCATGGGCCAATTACCACACAGTCCCCTCACCCCAGTTGTGCAAGCCCCCTCAGACCAGTCAATCGCCATCCTGGCTGTTCCCCAATTGCTAATTGCACAGCCCCCACTTCCCCTTGTCCCCATCCTCACCATAGGCTTGCCCACTCTCCTTATGTCTCACTCCTATCATGGCCCACCCTTTGGCACTGCTCTGTGCCGACTAGGCACAACCAGGGTTCCAGGCTGGCAGTGCCAGACTGGCACTGCCCAAGGGGCACTCCCCTTGTCCCTACCACTCAGAGGGCATCAATGGCCCCTGGTCCCACTGGCGAGGCCATCTCAACAGGTCCCCATTAGTCAGGGACCACATGTGATCCTTGCCAGTGAGAACTTCCACCGACAAGGCCATTAAGCCAAGTGAGCCCAACAATTTAAATCAGGAATTAATTATAATCAGCCCTGCGCTAATCACATCTGCAATCCAAGGCCGCTGAGATTGTAAGTGGCAAGAAACAAGGTGCGAACCCGGTTTTTCACCTCTCTTGTGATGAGCCAGTAAGATGGCCCCCATAACCTTTAACTCATGCATACTATGTCTGTGTGTTGGTTGTTCCTTTGAGTGATGTTCCTTGTCTGGAGAGTATTGTTCCTGCGGCACTTGCTGCAATGGGAACTGTTGCTGTTCTATCATGGTTATTTGGGAAATGTGGCCCTCCAGGATTGATGATAATTCGATACTCAGTAGAACTGGTGAGATCCCTTCTTCCTGGACAGGTGACTGTGGTGAAGGAACAGCTTCACTACCTATTTGTGTATACCAGAGATTGTGCTGGTATCACTTCCACCATGTACGATCGAGATGACGATTTCTCAAAGCTTGTCCCTCATTTCCATGTGGGCTGACTCTTGTTGAGAGTATTGAATGTCTGAATCCTGACTAGCTCTCCAATGCACAGCTATGCTCATGGTTTGAGAGTCTTGTCAAATTGAAATTTACCTTCCTGCTGTTTGACCTTGATTTATTTTCACTCATGCCGCTAACTACTTCAGGTTTTCTGTAGATTTTCTGCAAATGGAAGAGAAGATTGTGTGCAGCATGATGTTAGTTTTTGGACTGGACTTCTTTCCCTAAAGGACATTAGTGAACCAGATGAGTTTTTCTGACAATTGAAATGGTTTCATGGTTATCAGTAGATTCTTAATTTCAGATACTTTTTATTGAATTGAAATTCCACCATCTGCCGTGGCAGGATTCAAACCCATAATATTAGCTGAGCTTTTCAGGATTAATAGTCATGCGATAATACCACAAAGCCATTCCCTCCCCTGAAGCGATGGATCCAGACACAGTGCATCACAATCCCTGTGGCCATTTTCAGGGGTCATCAGGTTTTGCAGCTACAGTAAGGTTATAGAATCATAGAATCACTACAGAGCAGAAGAAGGCCATTGGGCCCATCAAGCCTGCACCGACAACAATCCCACCCAAGCCCTATTCCTGTAACCCCACATATTTATCCTGCACTGAGGGACAATTTAGCATGGTCAATCAACCTGACCTGCACATCTTTGGATTGTGGGAGGAAACCGAAGCAACCGGAGGAAACCCATGCAGACACGGGGAGAATGTGCAAACTTCACACAGTCAATCACCCGTGGCCAAAATTGAACCTGGGTCCCACTGCTGACCACAGTACCATTGTGCCATCCTATCTGGAGTGTACGTGCTGATGTGATTCCCACACTGGCAATTTTACTGCACTCCAATGTTGTGTAATCATTATCCATTTTTATGAGGAAATATTTGTCCACCTGGTGAACGTGGGCTACAGTTTGGTGTTTTAACATTTGTAGCACACATAAATGGCTTGATGCGACACAGATGCCATGTGCTCACATGTGCATTTCATCAGCTCTTGAGTCTGCTCCTGTTATCTGATTTAACGCAGACCCCTGTAAACTCTAAGATAAAAGCAAATGACTGCTCAGTGCACAGTAACAAAGTGTTGACTTTACAGTGATGTTGGCACATGTATTGTGTGAAAACATACAGATTGTCAGCAATTGCACGAAGCTAAAATGCTTAACAATGAAATCCTGTTTTAAAAGGTTCCCCCTCCATATTTGCCAGACAATTACCATTCATAATTTTTGATGTTTTTTTTTAATTCACTGTGGTAACAAATGTCATCAAATGGAACATTTCTCATAGTTTCCAAGCCAGTATCGTGAACGGGGTCCCTCAGTTTAAGTTGAAAAATAAAGTGCTTTTCCACTGTACAAACAGTGGTCTCTATACTTTGGGAATGGCGGAGAAGGTTCAGGGGAAACAACTGAGGTAGGAGAGGCAGAACTCCTGCACAATTTAACGGCAGGACCTTGTCATTATTTTTCTTTGGTTTCCTGCCGGGCACTTGACCAAATTGATGGTCCAGTGGGAAAACCAGCGGCAGGAGGCTACAGCCAAAGACCTGTTGTGGATGGTCCCCAGTGATCACAGAACAGTCTGCAGATCAAGGTTTGCAGGGATGGCGGGGTGAGGTTGTTGTTGTATCTAATAGCTGGAGGTGACTCTGTGTGGCTCTAACAACAGGAACTGTTTATTAAACTGTGATAATTATTTACACTCTCAGGATCTGACAGAAACATTGCACAGTTCTGCTCTCATCTGTGGATCCAACTGAACTCATCGTAGCATGCCCTTGTTCCCAATTGGCCTGGCTTCCTGCGCTTCTGTTCCATGGGTCCAGCCTGATCAGGCGTCCCGCAAAGGACTGCCCCTTAAAGGGGCCACGATACCACATCGTAGAGCAGGGGTGGAGAAAGACTATCAGAGGAGGGAGATTGAAGACATCTTTGAGGGATTGGGTTGGGAAGAACATTCCAGTTCCTCCCGGTCCATATTGTGTGGTGTAAAAGGCACTGAACATCTTCCCCTGAGTTTTCAGGGTCCTACAGAATTATAGCCGGCCGTGGTTATATTTGAATTAGCCTTTTAAGGTGCTGTGGGATCCTGATTTAAAACTTTTCATGAGATTTTCTGCCTCTTTGAAACTCACATGACATGGAACCTGCTACAGTAAAGATAACAAGTTAGTCAGGGCAGTAAAAGCAACAAATACATTTTTTATGTTTATTTATTGGTGTCACAATTAGGTTTACATTAACACTGCAATGGAGTTATTGTGAAAATCCCCCAGGTGCTGCACTCCAGCACCTGTTTGGGTACACTGAGGGAGAATTTAGCATGGCCAATGCACCTAACCAGCACGCCTTTCAGACTGTGGGAGAAAACCGGAGCACCCAGAGGAAACCCACACAGACATGGGTAAAATGTGAAACTCTGCACAGACAGTGACCCAAGCCCGGAACTGAACCCAGGACCCTGGTGCTGTGAGGCAGCAGTGCCAATCACTGTGCCACCAGCAGGTCAGGCAATATCTGTGTAGAGAAAAGCAGAATGACCTGTTTTCGTTTCATATTGCCCAACCTGCTGAATATTTCCAGCATTCCTCTGCTTTTATTTCATCCATTTCAACACCCACAGAAGCTTTTGTATTTGTGTGAATGGAGAAGTGTTTATCGTGTTTGGGACATATTCCTGGGTTTTGGGATTTAGATATTCCCAACCTCCTCTTGGGGGGCAGCTAATGTCACAGCCAATATCTTGATCGAGGAACTCCAAGGCAAGACGCAATCATACCTTCACGTGTTCCTTCACAAAATTACACTCCCATATTGAGCTTGATTTCTTTGTAAAGAGAATTTATTCAGAAGATACAAATAATTGAAAAATTTACATTATGGTTTGTGACAGCCATTTCTGAGTCGGTCTGTGTTAGGGCTCTGAGATCTAACACTTCCATACTCAGCGTCAAACTTCCATTTCCTTGCTAACTACAGCAATGAGATAGCTCAGCAGGAGGCAGTTTAAAGCTGAAATACCAGCCCTGATATTAATGTTGAGGCATGTTGGAGTGGATGGGAAAAAGACTTAGGGGGTCCAATGCCAAGTGCAAAATTCAAAGGATTTCAGAGCATCTGCTTTTTAATACAGTCTGCTTTTAGAGAGATTAGGTGTAGGAAGGGAATTCCAGCTGGAGACTAGGGAGCAACTAAAACTTGGATGCTCAGAATTAAATAAGTGTAAATATCTTGGGATGGCACAGTGACACAGTTAGTACTGCTGCCTCACAACATCAGGCACCCAGGTTCAATACCTGGTTTGGGTAACTGTCTATCTGGAGTCTGCATGTTCTCCCTGTGTCGGCGTGGAATCCCCCAGGTGCTCCAATTTCCTCCCATAGTCTGAAAGACATGCTGGTTAGGTGCTTTGGCCAGGCTAATTTCTACCTCAGTGTACCTGGCAGCTCCAGCCTGGTCCCCTGGCACTGCCCAAGGGGCAAAGTGCCGGTGGACTAGATCCAATGCCCAGAGGCACCTTGACAATGCCCATTGGGCATGGGGCAGGGCCAAATGGGGATGGGGCCTAGGGGTTGGGTCCTGATGGGGGCAGGGACTAGGGGGTGATTGGAGGTAAGTGTGGGGTGTCCAGCTGCCATGCTGCATAGGGATCAGTGATGGAAGGAGGGAGGACAGTGAGTGTGATGGGCTGGGGGGATGTGTCAGCTGGGGGGAGGTGGGGGATCAGCCTAGGGGGCAGGGGGGAACTGTTGAGGGGAGAGTTTGGGTAGGGGGAGAGACAGATTGGGCCAGCCAGGGTGGAGGTGTGGGGGGAGGAGCAGGGGGTTGGGGCCAGGCCTGGGAATGGTCAGGGGCCAGCAATGGGGCCACGGGGAGTAGTGGGAGCAGAGAGCCGGTGTCAAAGGGTTCACGGGACTTGCCAGTGATTGAGCTGGCCAGCAATCAGGAGGCCAGCACAATAGCGGGGCTATTGTGCATGCGCCAATCTCGACACTGATAGACCAACACACTCATGGCCTGCTCAGCACACTGACTGCAGCCCCTCCAGCGGGGATAGGCCCCGCTCCCTGAAATGTAATGAGATTCATGCTTGAGGCCTCTGCAGTGCACAGAATGTGGGAGATTCTTCTCTGAACTCCCACTGAGAAAAAAACGTGAATTACTCCAGTTTTCACACAAATTTGACACTTAGAATTTTTGGGGGAGAATTCCGGCCTCTGTGTTTTAGGGAAATTTCAGTGCTATTTAAGTCTTCACCATTTCAAAGCAATGTTTTGTGACTTACTCTAACCAGACAACTCTGCGAAAACGGGAATGTGGAAATTTATTACGAATGTCATCCTCTGTTGACAATAGTTCCCTGAAATAAATGTCAGTTACTAAAGTTATTGCCTGATTAAAATAAATACAATAAAAACGGTTGTCACCTGATTCATAAGAATGGCAGACCACACTGTCTTTGGATAAATAGACAGTCAATTGAATCTGAAAATGTAGTACAGCTGTCTGTAAGCTCTACATGAGGGCATGTGAATGTACACAGATATTTCCTTTTGTGTATTTGCACTGGTTTTAAAGGAGTTGATTTGTCATACAGCTGCTAAAGGGAGGACCTGTGGAGAGCATACTTAACATAGTGGAATGTCTGTTTGTCTAAGTTATGTTGGATAAGGTAGGAGTGAAAGTAGATGGATACAAAAGGTCTACAGTTCTCAGTCTTCATTTTCACGTGGATTATGATTGAATTTGAACTTCAGAGTGTGACAGTGATCCTCTGACATGTTTTGGTGCGGACTGAAACACGCATAAACCATCTGAGATGCTAAAGAGCACAAAACAGACTTTGTGATATTGAAGTGCTTTTAAAAATGAGATGCACTGGGGTCCACGGATCCTCTAAGTGAATGAAGAATGGGAATCACTTCTATTCGGAATTCTGTAAAGTGTTTCATTCAGAGGCTGCCTAGTATTAATGCGATCTGGGCCTCCTGTCCCTACATTCTGCTTATGTTCAAGGTAAATGTCAGTTTCCATAAGGAGACTGAATTTCTTAGGAACCAAAACCTGAAACCCTCTGCATGCTTTGGGGTGATACAACATCGCAGATCACTAACCCTTGATCATGGTGTTTATGTCAGTCGCCTGAGGTACTCTCATGTCTGTCTCAAAAGTTTCAGTTTGAGAATTATACCAAATACTGATGGTCGATACTTAAAAGTACTGAAGCAATCCAGGAGGGGGGAAAGTGCATTTTCCCAGAACTGGATGTCTTTCACAGCTTATTAAATGATTAGGCTTTGAAATGAAATAGTCTTCTGCGTGGATGATCAGATTTCCAGATGACCTTAGAAAATCTAAAAGCCAGTTCCAGAATCTGAATGGAACTAATGATTGCAAGGCAGCACGGTGGCTCAGTGGTTAGCACTGCTGCCTCACAGCTACTAGGAACCTGGGTTCAATTCCAGCCTTGGATCACTGTCTGAGTGGAGCTTACACATTCTCCCCATGTCTGCATGGGTTTCCGCCAGCTGCTCCAGTTTCCTCCCACACGCCAAAGGGTTAGGTTGATCGGCCATGCTAAATTGTCTCATAGTTTCTGGGGGATTAGCAGGATAAATAAATGGCCTGGGTGGGATTGTTGATGGTGCAGCCTCAATGGGCTTCTGCACTGTTGGGATTCTATGGATTCTAAGAATCCACACTTCTGGTGTCATTTACAGGTCTCCAACAACAGATCAAATAAGATCACAGATATGAAGGAGCTAATTTTCTGAGTTGGTGCTGTTGGCAGAGAGCCTGGTATATTGGCTCTGTATTTCAGAAATCACGGGCACGCTGCCCATGTTCGCTGCCCATGGATGAAAAATCGAGTACATCATGGTCACGATTTCACAATCTGTTCATCAAGCAGGCAAAGTTCCCGCTGACATTGTGAACTCAGAAGGTTGGCCTTCTATTCATGATATTTATGCATGATGTACTAGTATTCAACTTGATACATATCATCAGAGTCTCGCATTTGCATAGTCCTTAAAGAATGTACTTTTGAAACTTCTCCCACAGGCAGCTTGTTTTGAAGTCTCCATTATGAAGTTCAGGAAAGAGTATTTCCATTAGGGAAAAACAAAATATTGCAGACGTTGGAAATCTGAACTCAAAAGAGAAAATGCTAGAAATGTTAAGCAGTGTAGCGTACTTCTGAATGAAAATCCAACAAAGTGCCTGAAAGTCCTGAATGATGTTAATATGAGGATACTGGAAGACCTCTTTAGGAATATTTACAGAACACAATTTATACCTGAGGATCTTATGCTCCCAAAAAAACCCCTAGGTCGTTCTTTTTTTCATTCATTCATGAGACATGGGCGTCACTGGCTAGGCCAGCATTTATTGCCCATCCCTCGTTGCCCCTGAGAAAGTGGTGGTGAGCCGCCTTCTTGAATCACTGCAGTCCACGTGCTGTGGGTTGACCCACAATGCCATTAGGGAGGGAATTCCAGGATTTTGACCGAGTGACTGTCTAGGCCAATGCCAGGTAGTCTATCCAGTTTCATTTCTTTGTAGCAATTGATATACCATAAGTGGCTTGCTAGGCCATTTCAGTGGGCAGTTGAGAGTCAACCACATTACTGTGGCTCTGGAGTCATAATGTAGGCCAGACCAAGTAAGGACAGCAAATTTCCTTCCCTAAAGGACATTAGAGAACCAGATGTGTTCTTCTGACAATCAACAATGGTTTTATGATCATCAGTAGATTCTTAATTCCAGATATTTTTTACTGAATTCAAATGTCACCATCTGCTGTGGGGGGATTTGAACCTGGGTCCCCAGAACATTAGCTAAATTTCTGGATTAATAGTCTAGCGATAGTACTGTTGGGTCATCGCTCCCCATCCTCTCAAGAGCACAATAAGCCTCATTAGCCTTGTGATGAAAATAATTCGAATAATCACTTTAGAAAATAACAATGAAGTTATAGAAATAGGATTAGTGGAAAGCCAATGAGGGTTCAGATAGGAGAAAGGAACAAGAGAGGGTATCTTTAACTTCAGAACAACCATTGAAAGATGCCTAGAAGTACAAAAACCTGCTACTCACACCCTCAAAAACTCTAATAAAGTTGACAAGCACAATTTCCCTTTTGTGAAACCATGTTGACTTTGTCCGATCATCTGACTTTCTGAGTGCATTGTTAAGACTTCCGTAATAGATTCCAGAACTTTCCCAATGACTAATGTCAGGCTAACTGGCCTGTAGCTTCCTCTTTCCATTGTTGGTCTTCCCATTGCTCCAGTATATGTGTCATCATGCCCACTCTCCCTGATTGGTTGGGAAACCTGGAAGCAGGCTGCTAAGTGGTTTGACGTGGGAAAGAGCAACTGCAAGGTGCAGGAATCAGATAGTTGAGTTTTGAGCCCTGAATTGGATCCACCTTTCTGTCAGGGATCAAGATGACCAGATTCTGTGGATTGTTTTTCTTCTCCTTTGCACCTCTTGTACTAATACCTCAAGTGTTGCATAAGAAAAACCTTCTCTTTTTCTCCTGCTGTTCTTTTTTGTCTGCTTCTCCTTGTAGACACTTCCTCCACAAAAAGTCAGCAATAGCTTCTGTATGAGCACATCTCCCTTTTAATAGGAACAGATGCATTTAAGGTGTGCGTACTAGCTGAAACACATGGTAGCCATGCATGGTATTTGGCCCCCCTATAGACTGTGCAGTCTCTCAGCAGAACCAGTTATGCTTGGCTGCACTCTCCAATCATTCAAATTAGGAGGGAGCTCAGAGTTTGTGTTCGACCTACCTCAATGGGACTCGGCACTGTCTAATTGTGAGTCGTGACCTTCCATGCCTGAAAACAACAGATCAAATTTTTCCCCCATTTGTTCTGGTTGAGGAGCCTAAGACAAAGGGGCATAGCCTAAAAATCCAAAGCCAGCTATTTCAGGAGTGAAATCATGAGAAATATTTCCACACAGAGGGTGGTAGAAGTTCAGAGCCCTCATCCAGAACTGACAAATGAAGCTCGATCAATTGTTGAATTTAAATCCGAGGTTGCCAGAATTTTGTTACTGAAACAATAACAAAAAGGGATACATAAAAACGTAAGGAATACGCAGCAAAATTATAAGGTTCTGGGAACCTGGGTATCAAACACCACCATGGCAGATGGTGGAATTTGAATTCAGTAAAAAAAGAACTGGAATTAAGAATCTACTGATGGCCATGAAACAATTGTCAACTGTTGGAAAAACCCACCTGATTTCCTAATGTCCTTTAGGAAAAAAAATCTGCCATTCTTATCTGGTCTGGCCTATGTGTGCCTCCAGAGCCCAGCAATGTGATTCACTCTCAACTGGGAATGGACAATAAATACTGGCCAGCCATGTCCCATGAATGAATAAAAGAAAGTTAGCTCACAGGTGAACCATGGTCTTATTAAATGTTGTGATGCAGACTCAAGGGGATGAAAGGGTCTACTACTGTTTCTGTATTCTTATATCAAATACAAATAATTAACTTCAACATTGCAATTTCTGCTGCACCAGGAATGGTGGGAATTCAGCAGGACAGCAGATTGCAGGCTCATATCTTTTCATCCACTACAATTTCTATGATTTATGGTTATCTCATTGGCTTTCATACAGCGAGGAATCAGCATACTGCTCCCACACCTTCCAGTCATATCAAAAATGTGTCATAATGGATTCAAACACTTAATCCTTTACCCTCCCCCACCCCCGCCGCACCACCCCCACTCCCCCCTCACAACACAACATAACTCCTGCTTAAGAAATGGATGTTTCTTCAGGCAGGTAAACTTCCTGTAATGTTTCCAAACAATCTTTTCCTTTGCCAAATGACTTTAGAAGTATAAATTCCACAATCTACATCTCTAAACTTCCTGATTTGTTAGCATACTTCCTGCTATAATTTCCTGGCGAGAAACGTAACTATATAACTACTGTATTATTTTGTAATCAAAACAGCAAATCAGCAAAGAAAGTAGAAAAGTCCAGAGCTAATTCTTTCAGCCTGAACTCACAAACAATCTGCAACCTTAATAGTGACTGCAAAAATAATCACACTCTGGAAAGGTCACCTTACAATGGGTGTTTCTCTTGACAGATATGAGGATACATAATAGGCACTTTCATGCCTTCCACCTTACTGGCCAGTGACAGAATCCAGATGAGGCACTTTTTTTTATTCACGGGATGTGGGCATCGCTCGCTGGGCCAGCATTTATTGCCCATCCCTGAGGGCACTTAAGAGTCAACCATATTGTTGTGTGTCTGGAGCCACACGTTATTCTGATAAAAATAGGCCTAATTCACATTATGTTTACTGCAGACATCTATGTTAATTTAGGCCAAACCAGGTAAGGACAGCAAATTTTCTAATGCATGAGTGAGCCAGATGGGTTCTTAGACAATCGATAGTGGTGTCATGGTCATCAGTAAACTTCTAATTCTAGATTTTTACTGAATTCAAATTTCACCATCTGCCGTGGTGGGATTCAAACCAGATCCCCGGACTATTACCTGGGTCCATGGATTACTAGTCCAGCAACAATACTGCTATGCCAGTGTCTCCCTTATTCTGGTAAACAATTAGCTGAGCAAAAATTAAGTGTGATGTATCCTTTGCATAATGTACCAAAACGGAAGTATTTTCACCATGGTACGCACACATTCAGAGATCATTCATGCATTTATGCAAATGACAGTAAGAAGTCTCACAATACCAGGTTAAAGTCCAACCAGGTGATGTGAGATTTCTTACTGTGTCTATCCCAGTCCAACACCGGCATCTCCACTTCATGCAAATTGACAGGGCATAGAAATTTCTCATGATCAATCTTTTGGAATGAATACGTACAGAGATACAAAGGACTAGAATCTAATGCCGAAGAACGGTAATTTTTTACCTCCAAAGAGAAAAGTCAAGTCTGTAGAGCAGTGTAGAGATTCAGGTGAAATCAAGCAGGTTGTATTAAAAAGGGACAGAAAGTTAAATGATGGTGAAGGTGGAGGGGTGGGATGGTGGAGGTGGCCCTGGAAATAAAGGAGATGACAAAGGCAATGAGGGGAAAGTTCTTAGTGGCAGATAGACAGAATGGATAGTCAGCGGTTTTTTCCCAGGGCAGAAGGGTAAATTGCAAAGTGGCACAGATTCAAGGTGAGAGGGGGAGAGTTTAAGGGAGATGTGTGGGGGAACGTTTTTCATGTAGAGAGTGGTGGGTACCTGGAACGTGCTGCCAGAGGAGTTGGTAGAAGCAGGCACATAAGCAGCATTTAACAGGCATCTGGATAGTTACACGAATTTCTATGTGGAGTTTGCACATTCTCCTCACATCTGTGTGGGTTTCCTCCGGGTGCTCCGGTTTCCTCCCACAGTCCAAAGATGTACAAGTTAGGTGGATTGGCCATGCTAAATTGTCAGGGGGACCAGCTAGGGTAAATGAATGCGATTATGGGGAAAGGGCCTGAGTGGGATTGTGGTCAGTGCAGACTCAATGGGTCAAATAGTCTCCTTCTGCACTGAAGAATTCTATGAATAGGGAGGGAATAGAGGGGTACAGGCCAGGTAAAGGCAGGAGGACTTTTTTGTAGTTTAGTTAGGGCATGATGATCAACACAGGCTTGGAGGGGTGAAAGGCCTGCTCCTGTGCTGTACTTTTCTTTGTTCTTCCTAGTCTATCAGGATGTAGAATCAGTTTGAAGAAATAGTAAATGGCAGAAAACACCGGGTTAATAGGCCCCTTTACAGCAATAGTGTTGGATAGAGTATAAATCAGAAAACTAGAGCAGCATGTAACAAAGATAATGCAGGAATCGTGTGGGACTTTCATATTCACATGGATTGGGCAAACCAAATTGGTAAAAGAAAGCTTGGAGCTGGGCCACCATTCCAAATGCCACCCCGGTGCAAAGGAATTCACCCGGGATGCCCCTCCCCCACGCCTCCCGAAGCACTGACCTCATGGCACTGCCCCTGGCAATGCTTATCTGGGCTGCACTCCCCCAAGCTCCCCTGGGAGGTCTGCTCACCAGTCACATGCCTTAGGAGACCCGTCATGATTCACACCGGTCTGTCCTCATGCTGTGAATAGCTTTTTCCGACGGGGACAGCTGTCGGGGCCCGATAATTTTATGTTAATGCATTCAAGTGATGTTCCCAATGTTCAACATTAGGAGTTGTGCCCCTTCACTGGTGGGGGGAGGGGACAGTCACATCACTTACTTACGTTGATCTGGAATGCGACCTTGCAGTTCTCCAGTGATTTTCTGTTCCTGTCACCGAACCCGCCTGATGAAAATGGGAGTGGAAAACCCTGGCCTCGGTTACCATGATTCTTTGTACACAGTGCGAGCAAACAGTTTTAATAAAACTATACTGCCTATCTCAATTCACTTTAGTCTCAGTAAAAATCACCAGTACAGGCATTAGGGCAAGAAGAGGAGGTAGGAGAGACAGTGCATTGTGGTATTGTCATTGAACTACTAATCCAGAGACCCAGGACAAGATTTGGGCTCAAATAATATCATGGCGGATAGTCAAATTTGAATTCAATAAAAACCTGGAATTAAAAGTCTAATGATGACCATAAAACCATTGTCAATTGTTGTAAAAACCCAGCTAGTTCACCTTTAGGGAAGGAAAGTATTTTCGGAAATTAGATTAAAGGGTTTCATGGTGGATACTACTGGCAAACATGGAGTGAAATATTTAGTAATTTCCCATAAATATACATTCCCTTGGCTAACTAGGGCAGTTAAAGATAATATTAGATTCAAAAAAGATATTGACAATGTTGCCACAAAAAGTAACATGCCTAATGTTTGGAAGGATAAAATCAGCAAAGGTGACCGCCAAATTAACACAGAAGGAGAAGAGAAGAAATGAGAGTAAATTAGCAAGAAATATAATACTGGCTGCGAGAGCTCTGACAGATATGTGAAAAGGAAGAAATAAGTGAAGGTAGACATAAGTTCCTTGGAGTCAGAGACACATTAGAAATTATAATGGTGAATCAAGAAATGACAGAGATGTAAAAGAAACATTTTATGTCTGCCTACATAGTAGAAGATTTAAAAAATCATATTGAAAATTGCAAGTAACTAGTTTGACAAGGGAAAACAGGCAGTGCTAACACAGAGTAAGACAAACTGCTTTAAGAGGGAGGAAGTGAGGAGGGAGAAATGCTCTGAGCATGAGGCCATACCTGCGCAAGGTCTTCAGGGAGAAATTCTCCCACCTGAACCTCATGAAAGATCAGTACATGTAATATCTCTACTTTACTGATGGGGCTCTCATTAAAATCTGCTAATTGTTACAGACCAATTTGCAGACTCAGAGCAGTGTGAGGACGGCATCGCACTGGCTGTGGAGTCACCATGACCATGGTCATAAATTTTCACATGCAACTCCTTCCAGCTGGAGCATGTTGTCCATTGTTGTGGAGGTCATTGAGGCTCTTGTAGACAAAGAAAGCTGAGTACGTTCATTCTTACTTGCTAGAGAGAAGCAGGGTGGCCAAGCATATGGTTTCATAGGTAATATCAGCTTCTTCTTGTGCCCAGTGTTATTGACCAAGTGCATGTCACTTCGTGGGCAGCGTATGTCAATTCTGAGATGTAACACAACCAGAAGGATTTCACTCCCTTCAATGTCCAGCTTGTGTGTGGCCAGTCTGGCACCCTGGGAGATGGACAGCAACAACTGCCAAGCTGAGACTGTCTGCAGCTGACGAAGTGGGATGTGAGAAGGAGGACTGGGTAAGAGCTTATCTTCATCTTTAATGCTTTCAGGCCCTGTTGCTGATAATGCTGTCAGTCACTCTAATGATGGTGAGCACCATCTTCTCCATTGGGATGGAGACATTTCGACATGCTTGGCCCCACCAATTAAATGTTAATGTTTATGTGCTACTTTACCCTGCAAGAAAGAGACAAGTGTTTCAGGTTGTGTGGTACAATCTGTTCGGATGATCTGTTTGACATAGCTGAAAAGCTAGAAATAGGTGTAAACTGTGAGATGTAGATGTGAGGCTTCAGCAGTGCTAACTGTGAGGGTGAGGTGAAGCTGTGAATGTAAGATAAGAATCATGGTTGATAGAGGTGACTGGTAGGTAATGAAGTGGTGGGAAGGGTATGAATTGAGCAGTGTATGATGTTATTGATTCAATAGTAATGATATAGCATCTGGAGGTGAACTGACTGACTTTGACCATTTGCGTAAGATCATTCAACCTCTTGCAACACCACACCTGGATCATGCTGGTATTGACCTCCCATTGTTTTTGCTTTTTGGAGCACTGTAGAGAGGGGAACTTTCTCCTCCTATCCAATTTCTGCATCGAGATCTCTGATACTGCATCAGAAATCTTAATGTTGTCTACCCTGTTGCACTGTCTTTCATTGTTCTTCCTTGATCAGTCCCTCTGCCCATTTCCACTGCCAATGGCAATCAGAATGCACCTACCCTTTAGGAGCTGCATGCTGTCTTCAAGTAGTGCAGGCTAGCTGTAAGCGAAACTCACCTCATATGAACTTGTCTCACCAGCTGTACATACAGGCACTCAACAGCAAGTTTAACATTGAGTGCACGCTATGATCCTAGTAAGGAGAAAAAAAGCATAAGTGCTGCCTGTATTAGAAGGAATGGGTGTGGCTTAATCATGCCTCTTGATTCTCTGCTGATGTAACTGATTTATGTCCTCTTAGATCAGTGAAATGAATGGGCGAGGAAGTGGCAGATGGCGCATGATGTGGGGAAATATGAACTTATCCAGTTTGGTGAGAAAAATGGAAAAGCAGAATGTTTTTAAAAGTTGAAAGTTAAAAGTTGAAAGACAAGTACATTTTGGTATTCAAAGGGACATGAGTGCCTTGTACACAAATTGCAGAAGCAGTCCATATCCAAAAGTAGCAAGAGCTGGACAATGTTCAGCGTTGGGCTGAGAAGTGACAAGTAACATTCCACGCATGTGTCAGGCAATGATCTTCCAGAGAGAGTCTAACCTTCAACCCTTGACATTCAATGGCATTACCATTGCTGAATCCCCATTATCAATATCCTGGCTTACCATTGACCAGAGATTGAACTGGACTAGCCAGTTGAATACTGTGACTAGAAGAGCAGGTAAGAAGCACCATGCATACTGGACATACTGTCTTCCACCTTCTTTCGTCAGGAAAAAGATAAAAAAGTCTGAAAGCATGTACCAACAGACTCGAAAAGCTTCTTCTCTGCTGCCATCAGGCTTTTGAATGGGCCTATCATATATTAAGCTGATCTTTCTCTACACCCTAGCTATGACTGCAACACTATATTCTGCACCTTCTCCTTTCCATCTCCCCTATGTACTATATGAATGGTATGTTTTGTCTGTTTAGTGCATAAAAAATAATACTTTTCACTGTATTCTAATACATATGACAATAATACATCAAATGAAAATCACATCCTGACTCACCAAAGCCTGTCCATCATCTACAAGGTACAAATCATGAGTGTGATGGAATACTCTCCACTTGCCTAACAGAATACAGATCCAACAAGAAGCTCGACACCATTCAGGACACTGCAGCCTGCTTGATTGGCACCCCGTCCACAAACATTCACGTTTTCTATTATCAACGCACAGTGGCAGCCATGCGTACTGTTTACAAGATGCACTGCAAGGCCCCTTAGGCAGCATTTGCCCCAGCTATGACCACTACCACGTTGATGTAGAAAGACAAAGACAGCGGATACATGGGAACATCATCACTCAGAAATTTCCCTCCAAGTCACTTACTGACCTGACATGGAAATACATCAACATTCCTTCACTGTCACTGGGTCAGACTCCTGAAACTCCATCCTTTACAGCATGGTGGATGTACCTACACCACAGGGACCGCAGCAATTCATGAACGGAGCTCACCACCACCTTCTTAAGGACAAATAAGAGTGGGGAATGAATGTTCGCCCAGCCAGCGATGCCCACATCCTGTAAATTCACTAAAATGTTTTTACAAATTTTCATGAAGGTGCAGCAAGCAATTAGGAAGGCAAATGACTGTTAGCCTTTATTGTTGAGTACAAGAGTACTTGTTGCAATTATTTTGGGTTCTGGTGAGACCACACCTAGAGAGTAAATACCTTTCGGTCTTTATATACTCGGCTTGATGAAGGTACAATGAGGGGTCACTTGATAGATTCCTGGGATGAGGGGTTTGTTCTATGAGAAGGTATTGGGTGGAAGTTTCCAATCCCACCCGCCCGCAGGAATCATAGCAGGTGAGACACGGACCATGCAAATGTCCATTGATCTCGGGTGGGAGTTTCCGGTCTTGGGGTGAGCATAGCCAGAAAATTCCACCCATTGAGTCAAATAGAACTTTTACTGGAGTAAAAATTAGAGGCTTCCTAATTGAAGTATATAAAACGGTAAGAGGGAATGAAAGGGAAGATGCTGAGAGACTGTTCCCCTTGTTGGAAAGTCTAGAGTTAGATTTCATAGTCTTAGAATAACAGGTCAGTCATTTTGGATAGAGATGAGGAGAAATCTTTTCACTCAGCTAGTTGTGCATCTTTTGAATTCTCGAATGCGGTAGGCTGTGGATTCTCTGTTGAGGAATATATTCAAGGCTGCAATCGATTGATATTAGGAATTAAGTGAATGAGGAGTATGGGTATAGAGCAACAGCTGATGTAGCAGTGCAGCCGTGACTATAATGAATGGAAGAATAAGATTGAAGAACTGTGTAACCTACTCCAGCACAGACATGATGGGCTGAATGGCCTCTTTCTATACTGTTACCTCCCTATGGTTCTAGGGTACTCTTGCATTTAATTTTTATGCTCTTGTATTCTTATGAAACAAAGCTTTCAATTTCCTAATCTGTTTGTGACTTGATCCAATACAGATCAAGTCACAAACAGTGAAATATAAAAATGGACCCACTATTTGCAAGGATGCAGAAAGGTGGTGGGAAATGCCAGCGATAGGGAATTCCTATAGATTTCACTGGCAGGTCCTCATTATCATTCTTTCCTCTGTTTCTCACCTGCTAACGTGACAAGTGGACAGCCTGGTTAGCTGCATGGTGGGAAAACATTCTTTTTTTCCAGGACACTTACGGATATCTCTGGAAGTCGGTAATGTTTGAGACTTGAAGGGGGATATTGGCCCTCGCAGGAGGATGGGTAATTATTGATTGAGGCATGGAGAAGTTAGTCTTTGTGGAGTTGGTGATGAGGTCGGTGATCAAATGAAGGGAAAGAGTCTGCAATTAGCAGGGTGGGGATACAGAAGGCTTTCTTGAGGTGCCCAGAGTACATACCTGCTCCATCTAGCCGATAGGATGTGCTGAAAAAGGTGAAGCTGACAGTTCCCACTTCCCTTTCACTGCATTTCCTGACCCCTCAGACAGTAGCATGGTAACTGTAAAATTTAAATTGAGCTCCCAATTTTACTTTGGAACGAGGGATGGGCAATAAACGCTGGCCAGCCAGCGATGCCAGTTTCCCATGAATGAATAAAAAAGGTAAATTTTGAAGTGTTAATGCATGGCGTTTCTACAGCAGGACACTCTGACTCCTAAAATTTAATAAGTTTAAAGATTATTTATTAGTGTCACGGGCAGGCTTACATTAGCACTGCAATGAAGTTATTGTGAAAATCCCCAAGTCACCACAATCTAGCACCTGTTCAGGTACACTGAGGGAGAATTTAACACGGCCAATGCACTTAACCAGCACATCTTCCGGACTGTGGGAAAAACCCGAGCACCTAGAGGAAACCCATACAGAGATGGGTGAATATGCAGACTTCACACAGACAGTGACCCAAGCTGGGAATTGAACCCAGGTCCCTGGCGATTGGAGGCAGCAGTGCTGACCATTGTGCCACCATGCTGCCCATTTGCTACTGTAAAAACAGTCAGGAGCATGCGCTCCTTCATTTTTCATGCGTTCTTCATTTTTTCATTTTTAACCTTTGCCTGAGCCTCTCCTGCCATTGCACAGGATTAATATCAAAGTGAATGTGTCTCCTTAGCAAGGAAGAATACTAATCATTACCCATATCAGAGAAATAAAATCCTAACAGAATTTGCCATTCTATGACCCGCTGGAAACTAACATTGTGAATCATGATTCTTAATAATAAGCATTGGCGTGATGGCCCAGGAGTAGATGGAATGGATTCTAATTCTTTCACATTCGGCAAGAAGCAATGAATTTTCAACCAGTGATCAATGATGTGAATTCCAGAATAATGTTTGGTTTCTTACAGGGCTCACTATAAGATGGATGTGATTGCACTGAAGAGGGTGCAGAAAAGGGCACTAGAATTTTTAACTGGGGTGGAGCATTTGTGCTATGAAGAAAGGCTGGATAGAATCTTTACAGTGCAGAAAGAGGCCAATCGGACCATTAAGCCTGCATTGATAACAATCCCAGCCAGATCCAGCATGACCCCACGTACTTACCCTGCTGACATTAAGGAGCAATTTAGCATAGCTAATCAACATAACTCACACATCTTTGGACTGTGGAAGGAAACCAGGGGACCCGAAGGAAACCCAGGCAGGCATGGGGGGAATGTGCAAACTCCGGACAGATACCTGAGGCCACAATTGAACTAACCACTGTGCCACTCATGGGCCGTGTTGATTTCTTTAGAGCAGTGAAGACTGAGAGGAAACCGGATTGAGATTATGTGGGATATAGACAGGATGGATAGGAAGCAGCTGTTCCCCTTAGTTCAAGGGTCAATAATGATGGGGCATAATTTTAAGGTGAGGGGCAGAAGCTTGGAGTGGAATTTGGGAAAGTTTTTTTCACCTCAAGAATGCTGGGAGGCTGGAATGCACTGTCTGGGAGGGTAATGAAGGCAGGAAACCTAACAACTTTTAAAACTATGTGGGTGAGCTCTTGAAATGTATTAACATTCAAGGCTATGGGCCAAGTGCTGGTAAACGGGGTTATTGTTGATTTAGTATAGTTTTGTCAGTGCAGACTCCATGAGCTGAAGGGCCTCTTCTATATGGTGTGACCCTATAATTTCATGGCCTTCTCTTGAGTTTGAGTACTCATATCTCTTTTGAATATAGTCAGCTGGGGTTAGGATTATGCATCAGCATAACAAACAGCCATGAGGTTGAAAAGCATTTCAATGGTCTGTGGAGACTGAGAGAGAGAAATCATTATTTTATTGGTAATATTTCACTGAAAAATACAGCAATTAAAACAACTCTGGAAGGTCGTGGGTGGGATTCTCTAGTTGTGCTTGTGTCAAAACTAGAGAATCCTACCCAAGGTCCCTCTCCCTCCGCCACCCACCTCCCCTCCCCCCAATGCAACAATTCAGATGGGATGGGAGAATTTCCCTGCCCATATTCTTTATTTCCCTTTTTTGTTATAGTGCAGTACAGGCCCTTCGGCCCTTGATGTTGCGCCGACCTGTGAAACCAATCTAAAGCTCATGGCTTTACACTATTCCAATATCATCCATACATTTATCCAATGACCATTTAAATGCTCTTAATATTGGTGAGTCCACTACTGTTGTAGGCAGGGCATTCCATGCTCTTACTACTCTCTGAGTAAAGAACCTACCTCAGACAACTGTTCTATATCTATCACTCCTCAATTTAAAGCTATGTCCCCTTGTGCTAGGAATCAGCAAATGTGGCAGAGCTATTGTTGGAGTTGGCTTTTATGTCTCCAATGATCTCTGGTAATGCATTCAATCTGACAAGCTGTGGTGTGATGAAAGCTGGTGATCGGTAAATAACTGATTGAAGTTGTGGATAAGGAAGGGGATTTCACAAGAGGGTTGGATGTCAAGACTGTATAAAGCTACAAGTTTTGACACTAACACTCACAGCCTGTCCCTTGTTGCGATGTATCCGCTTTGTGTGGCAGTTGTGGCCCACCTCAAGTATAAACAATACACTTTAGAAAAATACCTATAGGACCAGCTTGGAAGATTGTGGAAGATGAAGCCTGGCCTAGAGTAAAATAAAGAAATGACTGAAAGGAATTAGATAGAAAGAAAATAAAGCAAAAGCTTGAGAGAAATAGAATGCACTCTTTCAGCAGATCCATGAAAGGTTTCAAGATAATGTGTGAAAGGGGAAACCACCAACAACAGGAGAGGAAAGGAAAAAGTGGTATGAATGTAGGGTGAAAGTGCTTAAATACATTTGGAGCTTACCTGTGGATAGGGGGTAAGGAGGACGACCAGGTATGAAAAATGCTTGTTCAATCCCACCTCAGTTTCCAGCCTGAGCTGGAACAAATGGTAATAGCTCATCTAAACTCTAGATGGTCCAAATCCCTGGCAGCATGGTGGCGTAGTGGTTCGCACTGCTGCCTCACAGCTCCAGAGACCGTGGTTCAATTCTGGCCTCCCAGCCTGTGTGGAGTTTGCACGTGCTCCGTGTCTGCGTGGGTTTTCTCCGGGTGCTCCAGTTTCCTCCCACAGTCCAAAGGATGTGCGGGTCAGATGGATTAGCCAAGGGAAATGTGTCAGCTAACCGAGATAGGGCAGGAGAAAGGGCCTAGTCAAATTACTCTGTCAGAGAGTTGTGTGTAGAGTTGATAGGCCGAATGGCCTCTTCTGCACTGTAGGGATTCTATGATTCTATGTAAAGTACTCCAGGTAGGAAGTGCCAGCATATTCTGTGTATAGAAACATTTTTGAGGTAAGATTGTAACTTGCTCCAAACACATTCCCTCAGAGATAAAATCATGACCTTGAGACCAATCACTACTTTCATAACATATAACTAATTCTACCACCATGATGATCAACCCCATTTGAAACCTGGCAAAGGCAGTCAAAGTCATCCCTAGTGATTTGTGTCATGTTCAGACATCTAGCCTGAATATTAAATTGAGGCCTAGGAATTAAAAACTCTCCAAACCTTGATATCTGAATCTTTTGCTAGTATCGGCCCCACACTCTGAATTATCCTGCATTCAGTAAAAATCAGTGCCTTAGTGACAAGAATGCACTATGCTAATAACCTCAGAGCAAGTGAGAGTTAAATAAAAAAAAGGCTTGCGGTCTTACTTGAATAGTTTATGTTCAATGCTGAACCTTTTTAGTGCATTAGAGTGCCTGTTAGGAACTGATGTAATGTAACCTGAAGTGAAATCAGAATGTTTTCCCTCAGTATTGTCACAAATCGGGGAGAAGCAGAGCACAGTGTGTGTTTGTTTAGTCAGGTTATCCTGAGTGGCCTCTGGTTACACACAACATCATAACTGTATGCTTCCAAAGCATCACAAAAATAATTTCCACATGTCCACTTGCAAGGAAAGCAGTTCAAAGTTGCATACACTATGCGGTATCATTTATCAAAAACACTTTGGAAAACAATGCGTGTCTTTGTAAACACGGTTCAGCCAGCTACATTGAAATGGAGCTAAAAGTATGATAGAAAGAATGCTAGGGGCAAATGTACATTATAAACTGTTTTATCTGTGAGTAACAAAAAAAATTATCATCAATGTATCATAAAATGTATGCGAATTAATTCTGAAGTGACTGATGTAAACAGGCATGAGGGAGACACAAAGCATTTACAATGGACTATGCTCCATTAACAACTATTGGGTTGGAGACACTTTGATCTTCTCATTGGAGGGCAGCTGAAAGGACTCTAAAGGCACAGAACAAAAAAAAATAGCCTAATCAACATTTCACATGCTCACTATTATTAGACTGTTAATGGAGGAATCATTAAAACAAATTGTTTCCATGTAAAGCTTTGTGTGTATGTGCATACCTAGATTACATGGTTACGTGTAGATCGGTACGATTTAGTTTCTGCATTAATTACACTTGATCGTATTAAAACATAGCCTTGTGTGTACAACCCAGTTAAACTTTGAGCACTTCCTGCTTAACCAATTTCAGCTTAATCTAGGATCTAATAATTAGGTGAATTTTTAGGGATCCTTCTCCATTCCATTTATGTGTAATGGAAACATCTGTTTTGTGTTACAAAGCAAGTACCACACTCAGAAAACACTTCATCTCCTCAAAAAATCGATTTAGGTTGGCTGAATCCTAATGTTTGCAGCATTACCGTACTGCACATTACTTATTGCAGCTGCTAGCTTCGGAATCTCATTGTCATTTTTTATAGTTTAAAGACAGGAGAGGAATGCATCCCTCTGTGATTGCTAACATAGTGCTTCCTTTAAACATCAACTTTGACTATTTCCTCCTCATGTCCTTAGTTTAACCTCAACATCCGCACGTTTGGGATTTTTTTTTCAAAGCTTCATTGCAGAACATCAACATCTCCCCCCGATCAAATATTGATACTTGACTGCCATTTGATGGGTGTGTGCTGGGTATCAGGTGAGAAAGGTGTTCACCGTGCTGGAATCAACTTTCATGACTCATGTGCTCTAGGGGCAGACAGAGTACTATCTTTCATTGAGTGTTGAAGGGCAAGGGTTGTTCATTAGCTGAACCCCACAGAAGGCAGCATAGTTTTTATTCATTCATGGAACATGGGCATCGCTGGCTGGGCCAGCATTTATTGCCCATCCCTAGTTGCTCTTGGAGAGCAGTTGAGAGTCAACCACATTGCTGTGGCTCTGGAGTCACAGTAGGCCAGACCAGGTAAGGATGCCAGATTTTATTCCCTGAAGGACATTAGTTGGGTTTTTCCCACAATCGACAATGGTTTCACGGTCATCAGCAGATTCTTAATTCCAGACATTTTTTACTGAATTCAAATTCCACCATCTGCCATAGCAGGGATTCAATCTCGGATACCCAGAACATTAGCTGAGTTTCTGGATTAATAGTCTAGTGATAATACCACTAAACCATCACCTCCCTCCATTTTCAACAGAGGAGATAGTGAAAAAGCAAGGAAAAGCAAAAAAAAAGATAAAGCTTGAGGTTGGTTTCTACAGCCCTTCCTTCCAGGCATATTTTCAGAGTGGATGGCTAGCCCACCACCTCCCTGCTGACCCCCAACCATATTAAGGTAGGTGGGTGGGCAGCCGCCTAGATCAGTGCCCACCATTTTTTGATAAATAATTAATGGACAGTTAACAAGCCAATTGATCCAAATGTTATGCCGCCCATGGCATCATACAGTGTGTAGACTCAAGGGTTAATACCAGAAGAACCTGATGCTGATATGTCTATGACGTAATGACACATGACTAAGTAACAGAGGTATGGAGGAAGAAATCCAATCTTGTGTAGAGTTCCTAAGCTGTATGTAAAACTGTAAATAAATAAGAATGGTTTTATCAAACTAGTCTTGAATAGCTTACTTACAGAAAATCGACAAACGCTGAAGAAACCCATCTAGTCACCGAACACACAAGCAGCCATGGTGGCAGTGGACAGATGGTAAAAGACCCAGAAAAACTCCAAGAAAATAGTGCAGAGCTGTCAAGCCTACAGATTCTCAAAAGAAAGGTGAAATGGGCAGATTGAAGACTCATCAAAAATGTTGGAGCAGCTTCACAGGTGCAGCAGATGTAAGGGGAGACAGAGGCTCAATTAGAATTTGGATTTGATTCAACTAAGTAAATCAGTCAAGGGTGAAATCTATCTGATGGCATCGGTGGATGAGAGTCTTGCCAAATTAATTAAAAGTACCCTGTTCACCAAACTGGATGCTAATAGTAGATTTTAGCACTTGCCTCAAGGCAAAAAATCCAGACCACTAACTATTTTAATAAGACCATTTTGTTGTTATTGTTTTAAGAGGTTACTCTTTGGAATTGTACCTTTTCCATAAAAATGCCAGAGATCAATGTCTCTAACCTTAAAAGGCATGAAAGGAGTAATAAGCCATGTAGACAACATATTTGAAGGTGCCACTCGAAAATTCAGTGCTTCTGACTGAGACTGATGACATATGTTTCAGTAACTGAGTATGTTCCTGGGAAATACCAGATGACAACAGATGCATCATCAGGAATACCAACTGAAGGAACAAAAATAGAAAATGTGAACTCATCAAGAAGTTGGAAGCATCACAATACTCATTGCCAAACACCTACTGGCTACTGCAAAGAAGCTGCAGGAGATAAAACAAGCATAACAGCAAGATGATTCATGTGTCCAGATAAAAGAATGCTGTCTGGAAGGAAAGCCAGATTATGCTCCTAATAACCCACTACTATGGCAATACTTCAAGCAGAGAAAGCACGTCCCAATCAATTGATGATCTCCTAGTTTTTAAAGACAGGATAGTCAGCTGATGTTCTTCAAAAAATTCATCAAGGCCACCTAGGGATAGCAAAATGTCAAGCAAGAAACCAGCAATCTGCCTCGTGACCAAGCCGGGTATCAAACCCAGGGCTCTGGCACTGTGAGGCAGCAGTGCCAACCCATTGTGCCACTTTGTTACGCTTGTCACTTTTCTCCACCATGCCTGCCCCCACCACACCCTAGGCTGCTCCATCCTTCCCCACCCTAAAGGCCTGGGAGTCAGGTCTTCACCAGTCTCCACTTGCAACCTTGTGGACCTCGTTGCATTCATGGTTGCACAGTGGTTAGCATTGCTGCCTCACAGTGCCAGAGTCCCGGGTTTGATTCCCGGCTTGGGTTACTGTCTGTGCAAAGTCTGCATGCTCTCCCCATGTCTGTGCGGGTTTCCTCCGGATGCTTCAGTTTCCTCCCACAGTCTGAAAGACACGCTGGTTAGGTGCATTGACCTGAACAGGTGCCAGACTGTGGCGATTAGGGGAATTTCACAGTAACTTCATTTCAGTGTTACTGTAAGCTTACTTGTGACTAATAAATAAACTTTAACTTTAAACTTTCCCTGTGGTAGTTTTGGGTACACTGAGGGAGAATTTAGCATGATCAATGCATCTAACCAGCACATCTTTGGATTGTGGGAGGAAACCCAAGCAGACACAGAAGAACGTGTAAACTCTGCACAAAATGTGACCTGAGCCAGGAATCGAACCCAGGTCCCTGGCACTGGGAGGTTGCAGTGTTAACCACTGTGCCATCATGCTGTCCCTGTTCAGCTTCAAGAATCATGATGATAGACTCATAGAATGGTGACAGTACAGGAGAAGGAGGTTTGGCTGTAGTGTTTGTGCCAACTCTCTGTAAGAGAAACACAGCCAATTCCACTGAACCACCATTTTTCTGTCGTCCTTCAAATTCTTTTTGTCCTGCTGTATAGATTTCAGTTTGTATATGCAAATATATGAATTCGGAGCAGAGGTAGACCATCCAACCCCTCAAGCTTGCTCAGCTATTTAAAAAGATCATTGTGTTGAGTTCCACATTTCCATCTACCCTGATAACCTTTGATCCCCTTGCCCAACAATAATCTCTCTACCTCTACCTTAAAAGTATTCAGTGACCCCACCTCTGTCACCTTCTGAGATATAGAGTTCCAAAGTCACACAGCCCTCTAAGAGAAAAAGAATTCTCCTTATTTCTGTCCTATAAGGGTGACTCCTAATTTTAAAACATTGACCTCTAGTTCTGGATTAATTCACAAGAGGATACATTTTTTCCATGTCAACTTGATACCCTTCAGGATCTTATCTACTTCAATCAAGTCACCTCTCAGCCTTCTAAACTTCAGCGGAAACAAGTCTAGCCTTTCAAGCCTATCCTCATAAGACAACTGCCCCTTCCAAGTATCAATCTAGTAAACCACCTCTGTATTGCCTCCAACACATTTAGATCCTTCCTTAATTATGGAGACCAAAAATACGCACAGTATTTGAGATGTGGCCTCACCAATGCCCTGTATAAGTGAAGCAGGACATCCTTACTTGTGTGTCTTTATACAAGTGACATGGGCTGCGATTCTCCCAAAAAAAATTCAAGTGGCAAATTCACGTAAAAACAGAAGTAACTCCTGTTGGTTTTTTCAGAGGGATTTTCAAAATGAGTTCCCAAACACTCTCAGCACTGCAGGGTGCCCTAGCGTGAAGCATTTTGAAAAGTGGTGGGCGGGACCCATTCCCACTGGAGAGGCCAGCAGTATAACGCTGAACAGCCACTGTGCATGTGCTAATCTGCCATAGTGGAGATCGGCGCATACATTAGAGGGCCCGGAGACAACAGGTCTGGGTCCTCTAATGATATTTAAATGAAGATTTCAATATGGAGATTAGCTGTGCTGACGACCCTGGAAATCTGGCACCCAGAGATGCCTGAGGGCCGTGGCACCCAATGGGTAGCTACCAGAGCAGTGCAGTGGGCTAGGAGAACCGCTGCTATGATTTTTGTTTTTTAAAGCTCATTATTTTTTTATGAAAAATAGTTGATTGTAATTTCTTGTGATTTGGCAGACTATGGACTATTTAACCATGTCTAGACACTGTCACTCCTCTGATAAGCCCTAGTAGTGTTAAAAATATGGCTACAGCTCCCATGAGTGAATTCCCAACAAAACCAATCAAGAACGTGATCACTTTACTAGCACTGGGCCTGTTGTCACACTTCAGCAATAAAAAACCCTCCTGAATATTGTGTTGGGGAACTGAATGTAAGTGTTAAGATTGAAAGCTGAAGGGGAGACTCCTTGCATTGAAGTAACTGTACTCATATTCCCAGTAAAGTACACAGGGAAGGTACTTCTTTGCTATTAGATCACTGTTAGAGGATTGGAACAATTCTAAGTTTAAAGTTAATTTATTAGTGACACAAGTAGGCTTACATTAACATTGCAATCTAGTTACTGTGAAAACTTCCTAGTCGCCACACTCCGAGTTCTGTTCAGGTACACTGAGGGAGAACTTAGCATGGCCAATGCACCTAACCAGCACTTCTTTCAGACTGTGGGAGGAAACCTGAGCACCCGGAGGAAGCTCACGCAGACATGGGGTGAACATGCAAACAGACAGCCATCCAAGTCAGGAGTTGAATCTGGGTCCTTGGCACTGTGAGGCAGCAATGCTAACCACTGTGCCACTTGGCGGCCCATTAATTCTGAATTAAGTCCTTTGGGAGTAGAATTCCTCTGACTATGAAAGACCTAAATGAATCCCGTGAGTGGGATCCCTTAGTGGGAGTGTTGATTAGACAGACAGGCAGGTTGTTTAACATTGCACCCCGCTGGTGTCATTACGATGCAGATTGTGCAGCGGCCCTCCCTCCCTCCCTCCTTCCCTGATTGGGATGCCCCTTCAGGCCGTTCCCCTATAAAAAATACTAAGGTGCCAGACTGGCAGAGCCAAGATGCCAGGGTGACATGCCAGGCTGGGAATGCCCAAGAGACACCCCTTCTTCCCCTCGGTCTCCCCAGGGGACCTCAATGGCTTCTGGTTGTACCTGTGAGGCCAACACAACTGTTCCCCATTCATGGGGAGCAAGATTTCCTCACCAGAAAGAACCTCTCCCGGCAAGGCGATAAAGGTAAGTGAGCCCAGACAACTAAGCACCAGGCTCACTAAAGACATGCAAATAAATATTACCGTGCATTATTTAATTTATTCAGCCTCTTGCCCATTTCTGGCGAGAAGCTGACTTTGCTGGAAATCTGGCTCTCTTAAGATTGCAAGAGTTGACAAATCAGGCGATTTCTCATCTCTTGTGTGATTTTACTGGTTTGACCCACCCATTGATGGGTGGGGGAGTCAGTAAAATTCTGGCCAAACTGTCTATCAGTGACGCCTAATAATGTAGAGAAATTTTATCAACAATGCCTCTATCGTATTCTTGGAATTCAATAGGAGAATTGCTAGAGAAACGCTAATCATCTTCTTGAAGCCAGCTCCACAAGCATTCAGGAAAAACTGCTGCAAAACCAATTTCAATGGACTAGATATCGTGTCTGAATGGCTGCAAAGTGTCTCCCCAGCTTCCCAACTTTCAAAAAGAGAAGGCTTCAAAGACACTCTGAAGATCTTCTTGAAACACAACAGCATTGACATTCTTAACTAGAAGTTGCAAGCCTGAATTCAAGTCATTGGCATTCAAGTGTTGTCTTCATTGACACTCTCTTCTTGCTGTTCCTGAATTTGCAGGGCAGCTTCATACTTCTTGGATATCTGATAGGAAGAAATCACGGGAGAAAGGAAAATGCAAATGGATGATGGACACTAAGAAAATGCACAAATTGTACAATTGGCTTCTGTATGTGGTGTGGAATGATTTAATTTATAAATTAGTTTTTGCACCTGTAGTCTGAGTTGAATTTCATATTTGCTTCACAGCTAAGAGGCTACTATAATAGTCAGTGACACAGGAAAGGTAAGATGCAACATTGTGAGTAAAGGAAGAATTGGCTTTGTGTTTAATGATATTGCAGTCCTATGATTTACCCCATCAAAAAGGGTCTGTCTCATTTGGTCCTCTCTTCTATTCCCTCCCTTTTCTGTTCCTCGTAGTCTTGCTCCTAGTCCTGAGCTGCTTCCTATCTGACTGGCAGCTTGGGTGGTCCTCATGATGGTGAGATTTGGCAGACTGCGCGCTCCCTCGCCAATATGGTTTCTGGTCAAACAAGCCTCAAAAATGTGCACACTCACTGCAGGCATCAATTTGACCACCAAAGGACCACCTGTAACACTCAAACCATGGGCTGTTATCTGTCTGAATGAGTCTGCTTGGATGTTTTCCATGGTTGCGAGATTACTTAGGGAAGCAGATACTCCGGTAACATTTGTTTTTGAAATATTCCACATTATGGACACTCATTTGGATCCTGGGGATAACACAATGGGTTGGGGTGGGGGGGAAACAAAGATAATCATAACAAAAATAATCGCCTATAGCCCAGGAGGAAATAAATAAATCTCAGCCACAGCATAAGCCGACCCATAGCTATTGATCTTGATGCCCAGTGTCACTGGGGAAAAAGTATCAACCCTAAGGAGAAAGAAACACAATCTAGTGTGCACATATAGGACAAGGGCACGGCTGGGGTCAATTGCAATGTCTACACAGTTAAATAAGTGTGTGTGTGTTTACGGACCTACATGTGAACAATAGCCACTCAGGGAATGGTATTCGAGAGCTGTCTGAGCAGTGGTGCCAGATTCCTGTGGGAGTTGCTGCTTTCAGGACTGCCGAGATAATTGGATAAAAGTCCGAGGGGAAAAGAAATAAACATAAACATGAAAAAAATGTAATCCGATACGGATGTCAGAAATTAATTAGATGGTATACGAGTCCATTGCTTTCTTTCATCTTTATTCCAATTAGTTTTGATTCAAGGTTTAGTTAATAATTGCGCTGGTGATCAGATAAATCCAATGATCTCATGTTCCCAGTATTCAGCCCATGCTAAAAGGTACTGGGGGTGGGTGGGGGGAGGGGTGCGGAGGTTAGATTGTAGTCCTGTTGACTCATTCTCCTCTTGGGCACTAAGAAAGTGGGATCATTGAATTTATCTCCATAATTTATTTTAATATATTAATAAATCATTCCTAGAATTGTACGGTGTCATTGAGCTGCCCCTGCTTCCCTTAGCTTTGTGCTCAGTAACACAAGTTCAGAGGCAGATTTGAGTGCTGATTGTGTGCTTGACAACCTCAAGAATGGGGAGGAGCATAGTGTATCATTGTTTTGATTCTAACCACATTGCTAGCGTTTTATTTTTGGAATTTGGATTGAGATGAAATTTTGCGAAGATTCTGTGCAGATGTAATACTTTGGTATTTTTTTCCTGCATTTTTAATAAAAACAATGTCAGTTTTGTAAAACTCCAGAAAGCACTGAAGATAATTTAAGGAAAAGAAAATTTGCTGGCGGCTTTATTTACAGAACAGCCAATGCTCGGGTTTCAGAAGACCTTCGGAACCTCCAGGCCTGTTCTTTTGCAGAAACGGGGAGTCTGAATAAGGGATTCGTGCAATAAATAATGTACAGGGGAATCCAATTAAAATTCCAGCATTTGTCACATTCTGCAAAAAGCAAAGGAGAAAATTTACAGTTGTGCATAAACCTCAGCTTATGGATCCAGTTATGCCTGAGTGAGTTCAGGTAGTGAGCAATGAACCATTGAACCATCTTATAGGTTTGTACTGTGTTAGCTGATCATAGCTGTATTGATATTCAACATGCTGCAGTTGGCTTCTGAGCTCCCCACCCTCCCCAGTTAGAGAACAAAAAGTTAACAAAGGATTGTGATATGAGAACCTCTTGTGGTGACCCACATGCGTTGGGAAAAGCCTGTATTTTCCTTTTGTGCAATCTCTTCTTTAAGCCCAAAGTCAAACAGCGGATATTCCAAGAGGTAGAGTAATGGATATGACACTATGAGATTCCAAGAAATTTCTGCTTGAGCTGACGTTGCTACAAGGATGAAAATTGAAGTGAATAGAAAGCTAATTGCACTGGTGTTGGGTTCCAGCCTGTCTTGAAAACAGAATTTGTGTGAGCGGAGCTAACTGAGGTCTCATGAACAGACTAGCTTCTGTTTGGCAGTAAGAAGAAAATGCAACTGCAGATGCTGCTGGTGAGGCAAAGCATGTGCAAACTGAATGTTTGTATCAGAGGACTGGAGGGAACCAAATGTGTTGGTTGGTCAGTTAAAAAGGAACTTTAAATAGCTACATCATCAAGACCGCTCTGACCCCAATGACAGAGGATTCAAGGACTTGTGCCTTGTCAATGGTAACCATATCCGGGATTTCAGGTGGAATACTATTGCTGGTGAGTGTAACACAAGCGCCAAGATCCTACATAGTGGAGGCTGAGGAGAAAGGGCTGATGCTGAAATGTTACCACCATTCACGCTGGTTTGCTTTCTCCATCCCACTGCAGTGAATGGAGATCTGCCTGGATGCCAAATTCTCCAACCTCGCAGTGGGAGCGAGGTTCGAACAGCCGGTAAGATCGTACCCTGAGATTGCACATGCTGCTACGTTTGGGCAGGAAGTGATGGAAGTGAGAAGAGGTAGTTTGGTGAAGAAGGAAGGATGATACTCCTAAGCTTTTGTAACTGTTTCACCCTGTAGAAATTATCTTTTGCTGTAGCGCAGTGGAGGAATCATAGAAATCCTACAGTGCAGAAAGAGGCCATCTGGCCCATCAAGTCTGCACCGACCACAATCCGACCCAGGTCCTACCCATTTACCCGCTAACCCCTCTAACCTACGCATCTCAGGACACTAAGGGGCAATTTTTAGCATGGCCAATCAACCTAACCCGCACATCTTTGGACTGTGGGAGGAAACCGGATCACCTGGAAGAAACCCACACAGACACAAGGAGAATGAGTAAACTCCACACAGACAGTGACCCAAGCCGGGAATTGAACCCAGGTCCCTGGAGCCGTGAAGCAGCAGTGCTAACCACTGTGCTACTGTGCTGCCCGTGATGAGCTGTTAGTGAGTATCCGATGAATGTCCAGCAAGTGGTCAAGGTCTATTTTGCAAAGCTATAAAATATACTGGAGTTTGTGATGAGGTTAATAAATATCTAAAAGAAAACATATAATTAAGTAATTAATTGCAGCTTATAAGTATGGTGGGCTGTGTGATGTGTCAAGGCATGTGGGAGCTCATAGATGCTATCCATGGTGTTACCAGAGAAAACTCATCAACACTAAGTGTCTGTGGCTTGAGGAGCTTCAGCTCAGCCATTGAGCTGGAGGCAGAGCTGCAGACACTGCAACACATCAGAGAGGGCGAGAGTTACCTGGATGCTTTGTTTCAGGGGCTGCTCGTACCCCTAAGGATAGAATCTTCTAGGTGGGAAAGTGATCAGAGGTAGGAGGGTGTGACTGCAGCTGAGGTAGGAAAGGGGACCGAGAGGACAGGAGTGTCAGCCTCTGCAATTGTCCAGCAGTTTTGCGGTGTTTTCAACTTGTTTGGGTGAGAGTGGGAACTGCAGTGTCGATGAGCTGACTAACTGCACTGTACAGGATGCCATTCAAGTGGGGGGAGCAGATATGAAGTTATTGGTAGGAGGAGATGGTGCAGTGAGGAGGATTGATGCTGTTCTCTGTAGCAAAGAGTGAGAGTGTAGATGGGTGTGTTGCCTGCCTGCTGCCAGGGTTTATATTATTTACATCAGATTGGAGAGGATCTTGCAGTTGGAAGGGGAGAATCCCACTGTCATAGTCCATGTAGGTACCAACAACATAGCTAGAATGAGGAAAGAAGTTCTGTGTAGAATATTTGAGGAGCCAGACACTAAGTTAAACAACAGAATCTCCGAGGTTATAATCTCTAGATAACCTGAGCCATGTGCAAATTGTCAAAAGGTACATAAAATTCGAGAGATGAATATGTAGCTCAGAAACTGGTGCGTAAGGTGTTGGTTTCAGTTTGCGTGGCACTGGTATCAGTACTGGGAAAATGGGAGGCTGTACCATTGGCATGTCCTACATCTGTGCTGGGACTAGCGTTCTCGCAAACCATATAACTATGGAAGTAGAGAAGGCTTTAAATTAAACAGTGGTAAAAGAATAGGGCAGCATTACAAGGCGGCTATTTATGTAATAATGCCCAGAGTGTGGACAGAGTGAACAAGCATAATAAACAGCAGCAAATAGGATTAAAAGGAGAAAAAAAGCACAAAAAGCAAAATTGATGGCTCTTTACTTGAACATGCATCGTATTCAGCACAAAATAAATGAGTTCAATGCACAAATTGTGGTTATTGGATATGATCTTCTAACCATCACAAAGATGTGATCACAAGGAAATCAAAGCTGGGAACTAAATGTGCAGCGGTATGTGACTATACATAAGGAGAATCAGGAAGGAAAGAGTGGTGGGATAGCATTGTTAGTGTGAGATAGAATAAGCATAATATCGAGAACTGATCTTAGATCAGAAGATGTAGAATCCATATGAGTGGAGGTAAGAAATAACAAGGAGAAGAACACACTGGTGGGAGTGATCTAAATGTCCCTTAACAGTAGCTATATTGTAGGATGGAGCATAATTCAGGAAATAATGAGAGCATGTAAAAAAAAGGCAGTACCTTAATCATGGGTGACTTTAATCTTCATGTGGATTTGGAAAATCAAATTGTTAGAGGAAGGATTCATAAGACTGATTTCTGGACATTTTCCTGTAATAATAGGTTGTGGGTCCAATCAAGAATCAGACCATTTTGGATCTGGTAATGTGTTCTGAGGCATTATAAAGGATGCAATAGCAGAACATTTAGGCATACACAATACAATCAAGCAGAGTCAGCATGGTATCATGCAGGAGAAATCATGCCTGACAAATGTATTATTATTCTGTAAGGTGGTAATGAGCAGGATAGCTAAAGGGGAACCAGTAGATGTAATACACTTGGGTTTCTAATGGTGTTTTGGGCGCATTAAGCCCTACCCACGGGCTTGTGCAGCACAATTCAGAATGGCTGATTTCTTTTCAGGCACTGTGCGTATGGGGGCACCTGAGAATGGGGCTAAAAGTTGGATCTGAAACACTCCCAGATTCAAGTACTCCCAGCACTTAAAATGAAAATGGTAAAATCGGGCCCAAAGTGTTGAGATAAGAGGGGTATTTTTAGGATGGCAACTTGTGACTATAATATGCCACAAGGATTAGTGCAGGGGCCACAACAGCTACAATATATGTTCATGATTTGGACAAGGAAAATGAAGGTATTATTTCTAAGTTTGCAGGTGACACAAAAATAGGTGGGAAGGCAAGCAGTGAGGATGGCACAAAGAGTCTACAGAGGGACATTGACAAGCTAATTGAGTGGAAAAAAACTTGGCAGATGGAATATAATGTAAGAAAACGTGAAGTTATTCACATTGGTAGGAAGAAGAAAGGAGTGAAAGTCATTTAAATGGAGAAAGACTGCAGAAAGCTGCAGCACAGGGAGATTTGGGAGTACTCAAGCATAAATCACAATAACCGAGTGTGGAAGTTCAGCAGGTAATAGGGAAGGTAAATTGAATGTTGGCCTTTATTTCGAAGGGCATGGAGTATAAAATAGGGAAGTCTTACTAAAGCCAAACAGGGTAATAGACCACACCTGGAATACATATGTACAGCTTTGGTCCACTTATCTAAGGAACAATATATTGGCATTGCAGGCAGTCCAGAAAAGATTCACTAGGTTGATTCCAGGTGTGGAAGGATTTTCTTATGAGGATAAGTTCAATTGGTTGGGCCTGTACTCATTGGAGTTCAGAAGAATGAGATGCGATCTTATTGAGACATAACAGATTCTCAGGGGGCTTAAAAAGTTAGATGCTAAGAAATTGTTTCCCCTTCTGGGACGGTCTAGGATGAGAGGGCATAATCTCAAAGTAAGGAGTCACTCATTTAAGACAGGGATGAAGAGGAATTTCTTCTCTCAGATCTACCAGCTTCAATTTAACATTACAGTCAACCACATTGCCAGCAGCAAGCAAGAAGGTAAGTTTTTCAGTTCAACTAAATGTCGGCTCCCCAAGTGCCGCCCCCCCCACTCCAAACCAACTGACTTCCAGAGCAGCATTCATGTCTTATATCAACTTGGGTTTAATAGGGAGTCAAGGGTAAAGAAAATGCAGTATGAAAGACAAAATTCAAACTTTCCACATGGAGCCTCAACAACACACTGTGAAGAGCTCCACATGAACAAAAATGTTTAAAAGTCCATTTATGCGCTTTTGCTATCTTGCGAACTGTAAATAAAGTAGGTAAATGTGGCTGCAAATTCACATACCAAATGGAACCCCTTCAATTCTCCAGAAAACAAAGTGATTGTATGCAAGTCTAACATCACTGATCATAAACAGAGATGTATGCAAACTTTACTTACATTATCCAATGTCTGGACAAATTAACAAAGTCTTTGTTACATGAACTGGATATCTTAATCCTTGCTTATGTTTTATTTTTCAGTTACTATGTGAATGTAAGTAAGAATCAGAGAAACTCTCACCCCATTTCTGATTAATCCCTCTTTGGCAATAAAGAAAGGAATAAAACATACTGTGCTGCTCTGATTAGTTACCTGTTGGCCAGTCCTGTTATTGAATCAAGCCAAATCTAATTTGTACACCTTTTGGCTCCCTTCTGAAGGCAAACGAGCATAGACTTTCCTGTGTTTCTGACAAAACCTTAAAAATTGGCCTTTTAACATGTTTTGTTCTTTTGTGGTTCCATAATACAGGAAACTGAGGGTTCTACTTTCCTCTAGGTTGCTTCTCTGGATCTATGATATTATGTTAACTTCAATACCATACTCAAGTATAAACTATAACCAAATCCTTTCCTGTCAAAATGGTTAAAAGCCCCAGAAAGCGACATGAAAGCCTATGGCTTTTTAAGAAAAGTGTTATTGATGCAGTGCCCTGTATTTTTTTTTGCTGTTATTTCTCCATGTGAACAGTATTGCTGGATAATAGGACGTGAAGGTAAATAAGATATGATTTATCCTCCTTGAGTTGGCTAGTCTGGGAAATGGGAAATGTTAAAAAGTGGGACTCTGTTCATTCATAAAGAGCCCAGAATCTCTGATTACATATGGATGGAATTAAGGCATAAGCAGGGCAATGGTAAAATTCTCAGAGCGTATTATAAGCCACCAGAGAGTGGAGATGAGGTAGGCAGAGAGATTTGTAGATAGTTTCTAGAGCCGGTTATGAATAAAGAGACAATAATATTGGGTGATAAACTGTCTAGAATAGACTGGGGTGAAGACAATGGCACTACATTTCTATTGCAGCCCTGGTACGTTTACTGGAAGCACAACAACATTCTGGGAATTAAGCCAAGACCCAGATCCAACAGCTCCCAATCTCCATTCGAAATTGCTGTGGAAGTGGAGACTGTTTGGCTGGGGGTGACGGATAGGGAATTCCCAAGTTTGTTTTGGTCAGGACATTATTCAACAGTTGTGTCGCCTGCTGCTGTTTTTGTACTGGACACAACTCAACGGGCCAATTTTCTGCTGGAAGTTACAATTCTGACAGACTGAAAAAAAACATAAAGATGCTCGTGGATAATATAAAAAAGAAATGTGATAGCTTCTACAAGCATATTCAAATTCAAAGTATAATTAATTGTTCAGAATAGTTCAGGAATAAAGGCAAGGATATAGCAGTGGTGGACAGCTGTGTATTGGGAATATGAGACTGACAGCACAATAAGATTCAATTTACCCACAGCTAAAGCAATCAAACAATAATCACATTGCCTTTAGCTTTTTTTCTGCTGCGAATATTTATCCAATTTTTTGGTCTAATAATGCCAAGATTTCTGTTGAAGCCCTGAACTTTGGCAAGGTTTCTATGTTCCAATAACTTTTAGCATAAAGATATTTTTCTAATCTCTCTTCAAATGTTCTTACTGACAAATTTAAATTTATGACTCCTTGGAGTAAACTCTTGGATAAAAAGTTTGGTGAACCATTTAAAGGTCTGTTGACCACAGGTGAGAATCTTAAAAAACTTAAATTAAATCTCTTTTTACCCTTCTTTAATGTCAGTATTAGGAACCAGATCAGAAAGCCCAAGGTATGTTATGAAGTTAGATGAGACCTCAACGATTTATTCTAATTTGACATTAATGTGAACATAAGAAGTTTCACTCTAAGTGTGATTCTATTGACACGCTAGGAAGCTTTTATTAAAACAAACTTTATTTAACAATACAGTTTACTATAATGAATAAATTAGCTTAACTTTTACCAATTGAAATATTTAAATGTGACAAATTACAATTTTTAGCTACTAAACTATCTCCATTAGTATCAATTTAAGCAATATTCCTCATAAACTTCCTCTCAAAGTCAGTTGGCAAACAATACAGGCTTATGTATTTTTAATTCTTAACCGTCCTAGATCCACTGAATGCTCCTGGAGAAAGCTACAGAGAGACACTTGTCTTTTGACAGCTTCAAAACAGCAACCTCTAGAGAGAGAGGGAAAGATACCTCTTGCTTCTTTCAGACCCAAGCAGAATCTGGCTGCTCTTCTCTGTAAACTTAGCTCCTCTCCTACTCATGACTCTGTCTCTGTCAAACAATCTAATTAAATCCTACTCTGAAAACCCAAGGGGAAAAACCAAAAATAAAATAAAATTTAAAACAAACATCCCGATATCTAGGATCAATTCTTCTCCTGCATTCTTAGCATGGAGCTGCCTGTTTTTCCAGACAGATTAACACCGTAAACAGAGCTAAATTTTAAACATACTCCTCAAAAAAACATGATATAAATACATTTCTTCAGTATCTTCCCAGCAGAATCTCAGCTTTCTGCTAGGATCTATAGTTACCTGGCAGCATTCTGACAAATCCATTCTTTGTGCTCTCAATCAGGTTAAAATTTCAGGGCTTAAATTCAACTAGCAATGACAGCGACTAGGTTTTAACTATATTTTTCTATTGTTTGATGTGAAACAGAGCAATCAGAAACAAGGATTGTGGAAATAATAATGTGGGTTCTTTATTTGAAGATAAGACTATATAAAGATAACTGGGAGGCTGTTGTATACTCATCTGATCTCAGCTACTGCACTTGCAGATTGACTACTAGTCATAAGGCTAATACATCACATCCTCTTGAATTAGCAATGATTGACACCAGTTTAAGATATGCTCCCTTAAAAGTACATGTCACCATGTAACAACATCCCCTTTTTTCTAAACTATATGGTTACCCTTTAAGGATCTACACAAAAGGAAAACAAAATGACATTGGGGACGATTTTACGAGAAAAATTTTAATGCCCAACTAGTGTGAACATGGGAGAAATTCAGATCTGTTTTCAGATTTCAGATCTGAGGAGGCCCCATCAAGGAGTCCTGCTTACCCCTCCCCTCCAAGGCAGCGCTGCAGATCAGTGTGGGAAGCCCCATTAAGGAGTCCTGCTCACCACTCCCCTCCAGGCAGCGCTGCAGATCAGTGTGGGAGGCCCCATTAAGGAGTCCTGCTCACCATTCCCCACCAGGCAGCGCTGCAGATCAGCGTGGGAGGCCCCATTAAGGAGTCCTGCTCACCATTCCCCACCAGGCAGCGCTGCAGATCAGTGTGGGAGGCACCTTTAAGTAGTCCTGCTCACCATTCCCCTCCAGGCAGCGCTGCAGATCAGTGTGGGAGGCCCCATTAAGGAGTCCTGCTCACCATTCCCCTCCGGGCAGCGCTGCAGATCAGTGTGGGAGGCCCCATTAAGGAGTCCTGCTCACCATTCCCCTCCAGGCAGCGCTGCAGATCAGTGTGGGAGGCACCTTTAAGGAGTCCTGTTTACTCGTCCCCTCCAGTGCAATTCTCAGTGGCATTGTCTTGCCACAGAATGTAGTCAGGGACTCCAATGAATGCTGGTGTGACGGGGTGGGGGGAGGAGTGCACCATGTGCTGACTGACACTGAACCAGATGAAGCAGCTGCTGCTCCAGGCCGGGGTGCAGAGGTTCAGACATGGACTGTCTGGAATCTGCTGTCACCGGGCACACTTCTGGTGCTGATTTACAGTCTGTCCCTGCCCTGTGACATGGACCGGCAACACATGCCTGTAACGGATGCTGCAGTTGCACACATGGCAATGGTTCAAGGGTGCGCATTGCCCAGGGCTGCACACCGACCTGTACAATCCGTGCCTGCATTTGTCATGATGGGAATCTCACACAACCCTAATTGGGCCACACATGGCACCACGGATGGTGTAGTGTTGCCAGCTCCCACATATGGGGGTCCTGGCCCAAGTGAAGGTTGGGGTGGTGCTGGGTCTCTGCAGCCTATGATAATAATCCATCATTCTACGCTGTTTCCAAACCCCATTGTGCAGATAGATTGCAGTTTGCTCGATCTGGAGCTGGCCATTATGTGGCAGCAGCAGGGGCGAAGGAGGAGGGGGTGACTCAGGATGTGGTGGGCATGAAGAAACTGCGATTTTACGAGAAAAATGTTAATGTCCAGCTAGTGTGAACATGGGAGAAATTCAGGTCTGTTTTCAGATTTCAGATCTGAGGAGGCCCCATCAAGGAGTCTTGCTTCCCCCTCCCCTCCAGGGCAGCGCTGCAGCCCAGTGTGGGAGACCCCCATCAAGGAGCAGCCACTACCAGTCCCTCATGAAGGAGGATAGGGGGCTGCAGCTGAGGGCCAGGAGGTGGGTAACCATTCTCTTGAGAAGGTACACAGAAGGCGGAGGGTGTCGAGGCCAAGGAGGTACAGGCCCTACAATTCATTCAGGGCCCTCTCAGAGATGTGCCATCACCGACTGTGGCTCTCCAAGACTGCAGTGCAACACTTTTGTGAGATGCTCGAACATCTGGCACCTCAGGGGAGGAATGGCTGCCCGCTCTCTGTTGACGTGAAGGTTACGTCTGTCCTCAATTTCTATGCCTCTGGCTCATTTCAGGAACCGAGTGCTGACCTAGCTGGGATCCCCCAGGCCTCTGTGCACAGATGTGTGTGGCAGGTCACGGATACCCTTGGTGCCCGGGCAGGGCAGTACTTTAATTTTGATGTGGGCCGTGCACAGCTGGAGGCCCGAGCTCTCGGCTTTGCTACCATCGTTGGGATTCCCAATATCCAGGGAGCAGTGGATGGGATACACATCGCCGTGCTGGCCCCATGTGCAAGACTGCAGCAATTTTTGAACAGGAAGGGGCTCCATTCCTGAATGTTCAAATTGTCTGTGATCATCCCATGCGGATCACGCAGGACGATGCACACCATCCAGGGAGTGTCCATGACAGCTTTGTGATCCGGCAGTCCTGGGCTCTTTGATGGCCAGCTCAGGCTCCTGGGATGGCTACTGGGTGACAAAGGATACTCAGTAAGATCGTGGCTGATGACACCTATGCGGAGGTCCCAGACAGTGTAGAGACCCGCTACAACAAGGTCCCTGCAGCCACCCGGTCCATCGTTGAGCGGTGCATTGGCCTGATGAAGATGTGGTTTTGGTGCTTGGACCGCTCTGGGGGAGCCCTCCAGTGTGACCCTGTGCCTGCTTCACACATCATCATTGTTTGCAGCGCTCTGCACAACATTGTCCAGTAGCGGGGAAACCAGCTGGAGCAGGGGGAGGAGGAGCGGCGATGCAGCGAGGTGGACATCTCTTCATATGAATAGCCAGAGGAAAGAGGGCGGGTGGCGATGGCAAGTGTCCGGCAGGGAAGGACAGTGAGGGACACCTTGCAGCCCGCTTCACCTAGCTGGTGCTGTGCAGTGAGGGGGCTGCAACCAACACACACCCACCACACCCCAGGAGCAAGTGCAGCTGCTATTCCCCCCTCCAAACTGACCTGGGCCCTTAAACCACCACATCACCGTTCCCCTGCTCCTGTCATCCCACCACCATATCCCCCAGAAACATCCGACCCTATTAGTGTGTCTGGGCTGGCAATGGTTGTGAGTCTTGGTTGAAGGCTGGAAGACGATGACGACTCGCTGTTGTACACACTGGGATCCTGCCCCTGGTGTCACTCAAGTCTGACTCCTACCTGTACTCCGAATGCACGCTGCCACCCTGACCCACGTAGCTGTAAGGGTTGGGGACACATGTTTTTTGGCCAATGAGAGTTGGGGGGGAGTGGTGGGAATGGAGAGGTGCGCTTGCACCATGGGTCTGGTGGATGTTGGGGAAGGTAGGGCAGGCACTCTGAAACATGTGGCTGAGTCTCCAAGGCTCAACAGACAGCACCTCTACGCATGGGAATCGGGAACTCTCAGCCCTGTGGGGAGGGGGCTGGTGGGAGGGGGAGGGGGAGAATCAGAGGCACATACTGCGAGGAGCAATTAAAAGTTTGTGTACTTAAAGTTGGTGATAAATTAACCTTGATTACTGGTGACCTTCACCCATACCCTCTTGTGAACTACAACTTTCTAACTTTGTGCTCACTACTGCTTCTTCTTGGTGCTATCCCAGGATGCACATCAGAGGTGGAAGTGCCCAGCTGTGGTGTACGCCCCATTGCCTGTGATGCCTTTGGCAGATGTCCCCTGGGTGGCTGGGAGCTGGAGGACCCCGGCTGAATTGCGGATGGCATTGTTTCGGTGCCACCCTGTTCAACTCACTGGTCCAGAGATGCCCCGGTATGAGGAGGGGGGGTATCGGGTGTCCGGGATCTCCAGGGTGGAAGTTCCCAGCATGGGCTCAAGCCCTTCCTCCCTCCTTGGGGTGCCCAGAGGTCCTGGGGGCACTCCATGGGACGCCAGGATCACTGGACTGAGCTCCAAAAGCTCTGGTGGGACCTGGCTCTGCCAGTCCTGGAGGCCCAGATACGTCTGTCCCATGGTCTGTGGTCCCTCAGCCCTAGCCCTCTGAGACTGAGCCAAACTCCAGAGCCCCTCTGCTTCAGCGTTCTGTGAGCGAGCCAGGCTCTGGAGCCCCTCAGCAGTAGCCCTCTGGGCCTGGGCTAAGTTGTTGAGATTCACAGCCACAACCTACTGTGTCTCCAGAATGCCACAAGAGTCCCAGCCATGGTCAGCAGTGTCTCCCACATGCCCCTGACTCCCATGGCCACCAAATCCTGTGCCTCCTGGATGCCAGGCACACACTCGTCCATGGCCTGTTGTGTCTCCAGGATGGCCTGGACCCTGTCACCTTTGAGGACAGTCTTCTAAGCCAGACTTTCCACTGCAGTCACCACCCTTGCAGTGTTGGCCTGGGTCTCACGCTGTGTTAGCACCACCTCCTGCAACAGCACTCTGGGTGACTCCCCTAAACAGCCTTGCAGTCGCAGTCCAATGTTTCCAATGCAGTGGAAACGTTCCCTCTGAGATGTCATCCAAGGGGTCATGGGCAGTTTGTTCCAAAACAGTGGGGTGGAGGGCCGGATTCCTCTGGGTCCAGAGCTGCAACAAAGAACACACATTAGGGAGAGGGAGGCAAAACATTCCATGCTGCATTGCATTTACTTCGAGGAGGACCTAGGTTGAGGGTGTGCTTCTGCTCACTTGCATGCTGGATGCCAACCTGGCTGCTGGTGACCAGCTCCTTGATGCTGGTCAGCTACCACAGGTCAGGCACATCACATCAACCTGTGTCATCTCACGTACATTGTGAATATTCTTTTCCTGTGGGAACATAAGGTGGATAGCAAGCATTGACATATTGTAGTGCATGGTGCACAATGTGTGCCCATGTCTCAGGCATTATGTTGGCAGTTTTGGGGAAAGCGGTCACCACTGAGGGTGTTCGTTGAGGGGTGAGGAGAAGGGGTTAGATTCTGTTCCTGGGGGAAGGGTCATTTGTTGCTTGTCCTTCAGGTGTCTAAGCAGGATTGGAGATCCGTGCCAAGCATGTGCGGGGTTCCAAGTAGGGTGCTCACTCACCCTTGCTGCTCGAAGAAGTTTGGTTTTTTTTGCGACACTGCCTGCCAGAACCCAGTGTCAGGCTCCTGGCATTCACCGCTTCTGCCACCTCCTCCCACAATGCTGTGGCAGATGCACCCCTTGGGTGAGGGCCCTGACCGGGGAAGATCCGCTCACGCCTCTCCTCCATGGCATCTAGCAGGTGCTCCTGGTCGGCCTCTGTGACTCTGGGAGCTGGTTTGCTCGCAGACATCTTTGCGGTGTGGCTGGTTGTGTGTCCATTCCTGCAGCTCTGGCTTATTAGGGGATTGCAGGTGCAGTGAGTGTGACCAGTCAAGGGCCCGTTGGCAACAAATACTTGTGAGAGATTTTGAAGGCTGCTTTCAAACTGAGAATCGTGCATCCATCAGGCTGCTGATTGGCTGCCATTCAAAAGGCTGCTGTGTCCGGGGGAGGAGGGGGTGCAATACTCAAGGCTCCCATTCAAGAGAGGGAATGATCACAAGCTGGGGTTGTGCATGACAGCATATGCTCTCTGCAGGGCAGCAGTGATGACAGGATGTTCAAGGGATGGAGGGATTGGCTACCCGCATTATCAGGAATCATGGCGGCATGGGGTGAGCGGGCAGCCATGTCTGTGTGTGGGGGAAGATGGGGTCAGTGATATCTGTACGGGTGAGGAGGACCAGTGATTTCCTAATGGGTTAAGGGGCCAGTGATGCCTGTGGGAGGGCTGTGGGTGTCCAGCAATGAGGCCAGTGATGTCTGTGGGGTTTGGATGGTAGTGATTTGGATGCTGGGAGGTCTTTTCAGCATTCTCCCAGTGATGTGCGCATGCGCGGGTTCCCGCTCATCCTGCAGATTTCAGGCTCTTTGGCGTGAAAGGCCCTGCCCCTGAGCTTTTAATGATGTTCACGACTGGGGCCTCTGCAGTGCATGGAGTGCAGAGGTTCAGATCTGGAGCTGCATTGAAGAAACATTCGTGATCGAAACTAGTTTTCCCACCAATTCAGCACTTTTGGGAAAACCGCCCCCAGAGTTTCCAGTGATGCTCCTTACGATGTGTAGCCCTTGTCATTGTCTTGACAAAATCATGGATGTTGTCTTTGCACACAACTAGATTTGCAATCATTGGGCTTGTGGTGTCCACAACATAAAGTATGATGACAAGTTTATGTAACAACACTTGAGTATAACAGACCTACAGGTGAATCTCTGAACCATTATTTGCATGATTTTGGAGTGGTTGGTTGAATGAGCACTTGCCACTTCTGTGAATACATATATTTCAGTGTATCAAATGGAAGGATGTCTGAATCTGCACATGTATCCAGTTTTACATATAGATTATGCATATTCTGCACCTCTGGGCATGTAATTTTTTTGTATTCATTCATGGAATGTGTGTGTCGCTCACATTTATTGCTCATCCCTGAGGAATTGCTATGGCTCTGGAGTTACATGTAGGCCAGACCAGGTAAGGATGGCAGATTTCCTTCCCATTACTGAACGAGATGGGTTTTTACAACAATCAATAATGGTTTTCATGGTCATCATTAGACTTTTAATTCCAGATTTGTTTTTATTGAATTCAAATTTTACCATCTGCTGTGCTGGGATTCAAATCCCCAGAGCATTACCCTGGGTCTCTGGATTATTAGTCTGATAATACCACTACGCCACTGTTTTCCTTATCTGGATGGTGGCAATATATTCTTCGATGTTCACTCTGCTGAATGTCTGCTTACTTTGTGTTGATGGTCTAGCCATCCTCATCATCTGTGTACTTGGTTTGACATTTTGTGGATCTTGACACTGTTTGGTACATGCTCCTGGCTACCTGGAAGGCTACAACTGTGTGGTTTTAGGTTGTGTCTTCTCTTGACATTGAACTACTTGTTTTGGTCATTGCTTTCTACACTGACATTTCCAGTGTCCTTTCGTGCCCCATGCTTTGCATATAGGCTTAAAAACTGGAACATGTCTGGGTGTGTGTATGAGGCTGCACTGCCTCGCATAGCTTACTTGGCTTACCTGCATTGGCTGTCATTCCAATGGTCGATGAATTATGCATAACCTGTCATTCTCTGTCTACCCTTTCGTATGGCTTAATACTTGTGTCGGCTTGTAATAGTGCTTGCAGGTTGGTCTAAGAGATCTTTTTGTAATTTTTCCATAGGGGTAGATGCTATCACAAGCTTGGTTATTCTGATGCCATCTCAGCTACCATGAAGTTGCAATATGCTGCATTCAAAGGAGGACACCATAGATCATTGCAATTTTTACTACCATGCCAGGAATATACAAAAGGGCACTCCTATCCAGGCATATGAAATTCAGCATGTTCTATTTGATGATGTGACCTAATCTTGCAATTATGTCTTTGTCTATATATGCTGTGCTTGTGAAACCTACATCTCCACTCCCCTGATAAGGAGCAGTTTGTGATTCCATATAAGCCAGTTGGACTTTAACCGGGTGTTGTGAGATTTCTTACTGTGCACCATTTTAAGCCTTGTTCTAATGTGAGAGTCAATGATTTTTTTGTATTGGTGGTCCTGTGTGGCGGGGTTATAAACTCAGAGTGCGGCCGTTATTTACAATGAACAATCCTGATTTTGGAACACATAGGAGCTGCTTGATTGATGGGGGTTATCTATGTGTTAATGACAGCTATCACAGTCTATCCTTGTGTAAATGATGCATCAGCTGAACCTACTGCAAATTTTCTGTCAACAAAGTGATGAGGATTACCACTTGAGAGATGTGTGGTTACATGTGTACAGTCAACTGTGTGTAGAGCACGGGAAATGCTGCAACTCTCTAGAAACTAACATTATATTTATTCAGGTGCATCTGATCTGCATCAAACTTGCTAATTTGGATAGCTGTGGTGAGTTGTGCATTGGAGATTTGTCTTCTATTTGTATGATTTGCAAGTTGATATACGGGCCAGAGTTACCATTTGGGTCTTGAAATGAATGAGCTGCAAAAAAATAAATAATTTTACATGGCTGGAACCTTCTCTGTATCTGTAAACGTGGGGCTTGATTTTCTGATTTCTGGCAGAGTGAGAGAGGTGGAAAGGGGAATGCCTGATCTGTTCCCTCCCACACCACCCTTTCAGTACAGTGAACCAAGTGGCTGCTCAGTGGGGAAGTTGACCATTTAGTGTTGGGGGAGGGGGATGGAGAAAGGCTGTCTCTATCCCCAATCTGGAATGTAGGGCACAGCACTCAAAGGGAGAGAAATATTCTGAAATAATACAAGAACACAGGGGTAATGATTATTCCATGCAATGTAAAGAATAAAATAGAGTTAGAATTCTATGTGGCATTTTATGTTGCCATTTAAGTCATGGATAATGTTCATAGAGTCATTGAATCCTTATAGTACAGAAGATGGCCATTCAGCCCATCGAGTTTGTACTGACCATGATCCCACCCAGGCCCTATTCCCATAACCACATACATTTACCTTGCTAATCCTCTTAACACTAGGGTCAATTTAGCATGACCAATCAACCTAACCTGGACTGTGGGAGGAAATCGGAGCACCCAGAAGAAACCAACGCAGACGTGGGGAGACAGTGCAAGTTCCATACAGTGACCTGAGGCCAGAATTGAACCTGGGTTCCTGGCACTGTGAGGTAGCAGTGCTAACCATTATGCCACCATGCAGCCCACATTAAATCTGTACCCTCTTGTGAATGGAACAGTTTCCTCCATCTACTCTGTCCAGCCTCTTTATGATTTTGAACATGCTTACAAATCTCCTCTTAACCTTCTCTCCGAGGAGAATACTCCCAATCCCTCCAATCTATAGTCATATCTGAAGTTCCTCATTCCTGGAAATATTCTTGTAAATCTCTTATGGACTCTCTCCATGCCTTTGCGTCCTTCCAATAAATTGGTAGCAAGAACTGTACACAATATTCTTGCTGAAATCTAACTAGTGTCTTGTATAAGTTCAGCATAACCTCCTTGCCTTTGTCCTATATGCCCCGATTGATAAAACTCAAGATACTGTATGTTCCTGTCCTGCCACCTTCAATGATCTGTGCACATATACACCCATGTTCCTGATCGCCTGCACCCACTTAAGAACTGTACCTTTATTTATATTGCCTCTCCATTTCCTCTTACCAAAATGCATCACTTCACACTTCTCTGCATTAAACTTCATCTGCCACCTATCTGCCAACTCCAGCAACTTGTCCATGTGCTTTTGAAGTTTGACACTGTCATTCTAATAGTTTATAATCTACTCTCCTTAAGACTTCTGCAATAGCATAAGTTAAACTAAACCATCTTATCTGAGAGCTAGGTGACCCTTCAAATAACATTAGTGGTTTGGAAGGAAGCGAGGTGGGGGGCAGGGGGAAGGAGGGCAGTGTCTAGTTGAAATGCATGCTTCTTGGTGAGTGACAAGGGAATGCATTCAGTGGACGTGCTGTTCAGGTTTGGAATACTTGCTTCGAATGAACCAGAGCAACTGTTTGATGTCACAATTTGACCAATTAGAAGTTTCTAGTGGAGGCACAGTCTCTGTGCAAGTGCCATTCTCAGCATGGGCACTGTGTGATTCATGCCAGAGGTATGTCACACTCAGAGGATCCCAGACCTCCGTAGCTCTGACTTCAGCAATGCAATAGAGCTGAATATTTTGGCCTTTGATGGGGATGGCACAGTGGTACAATGGTTAGCACTGTTGCCTCACAGCGCCAGGGACCTGGGTTCAATTCCCAGCTTGGGTCACTGTCTGTGTGGAGTCCGCATGTTCTCTCAGTGTCTGCGTGTGTTTCCTCCGGGTGCTCTGGTTTCTTCCCTCAGTCTGAAAGACGTGCTGGTTAGGTGTGTTGGCCATGTTAAATTCACCTTCAGTTTATCCAAACAGGCGCCAGAGTGTGGTGACTAGGGGATTTTCACTGTAACTTCATTGCAGCATTAATATAAGGTTACTTATGAAGCTAATAAATAAAAACATTCTTTCTGCTTAGAGTTGGGATTACACTGAAAGTTGCAATGGTGCTAAATTATGATGCATTTCAACTCACAAATGAGCAGACAAAACTGTAAAGCAATTGGGAATTTAATCTGGAGAATACAAGCTGGGGATCTTTTTAGACAGAACTGTGCTATGTTCTGACATAAGGCAATGGCTCAGATTTCAGATTATTTTTTACGATAGGTCAATTAAAGTTTTTCTATGAGAAATGCCTTGAGTGATGAAAACCACAATTAGTACAATGGTGAAAATGGAATACCTGAGCGTGATTATGGGAAAGTAATCTGACTGAGTGGGGTCTGATCATAAACGGTGGAAGCAGGATTCAAATGGTTTTTGACTTCCATCTGAACTCGGAGTCGAGAATATAATCTTGAAATCACTCCAGGCCATCAGTTCTTTGTTCGTCTCCTACGTGGAGGCTAATAGCAGGAATACTCTGAGTAAGTTATATACGGGAACAACCACAGTAAAGGATTGATCATTCTGACATTATACCCACGTACATTTATTGATAGGTAATCAGCTCATTATTGGGAGCAATGTACATCAGCAATGAGTGTTTAACTTGTAGCCTTAGTGCTAGAAAATGATCCAAGACCAATCTGATCAATCAATGGTTGAATTGTGGGTCTGGTGGGGCTGGGAGGAGGTCAAGGAAATGTTGCTGACTGTTATGTTGTGGGCTAGGTTTGAAGCAGGAATCTGAGAGTGGGAGGTCTATGGGGTATTTCCATGATCTAGTGTTTCCAGTGCATTGAGACACTGTCAGGGATTGCATTCAGGAATTCATGGATGATTATGGATGATTTTCTATCCATTAGTATTAGTAGGTGGGGGTCAGTTAAGCGAGTTGCCTGGATGGCTAGAATGTGGCGCAGAATGATGCCTTTGAACATAAGAACTAAGAGCAAGAGTAGGCCATTTGGCCCCTCGAGCCTGCTCCACCAATCAATAAGATCATGGCTGATCTTTTCATGAGCTCAACTCCATCTACCAGCCTGCTCACTATTACCCTTAATTCCTTTACTGTTTAAAAATGCATCTATCCTTGCCTTAAAGATATTCAATGAGGTAGCCTCAGCTGCTCCACTGGGCAGGGAATTCCACAGATTCACAACCCTTTGTGTGAAGAAATTCTTCCTCAACTCAGTCCTAAATCTGCTCCTGTTTATTTTGAGGCCATGCCCCCCGTAGTTCTTGTTTCCCCCACAAGTGAAAACAACTTCCCTGCTTCTATCTTATCTATTCTCTTCATAATCTTATGCTTCTATAAGATCGCTCCTCATTCTTCTGAATTTCAATGAGTATAGCCCCAGTTTACTCAGTCTCTCCTCATAAGAGAAACCATCTCAACTCCGGAATCAACCTAGTGAATCTCCTCTTCACCACCTTCAGTGCCAGTATATCCTTTCTCAAGTAAGGAGACCAAAACTGTACACAGTACTCCAGGTGTGGCCTCTCCAGCACCTTATACAGCTGCAACATAACCTCGCTCTTTTTAAACTCCATTCCTCTAGCAATGAAGGACAAAATTCCATTTGCCTTTTTAATTACCTGCTGCATCTGCAAATCAACTCCTTGAGATTCCTGCGCAAGGACACCCAGGTCCCTCTGCACAGCAGCATGCTGCAATTTTTTACCATTTAAATAATCATCCATTTTGCTGTTATTCCTACCAAAAAGGATGACCTCACATTTATCAATATTGTACTCCATCTGCCTGACCCTCACCCACTCACTTAGATATAGCATGGGTTTAATTCCTGTACAAACTCTGGAGGTCCATGGAGGCCAGCCTCTTTGCTTTACCCCATTCTGGTTGTGTCATCCCTTTGCCAAGCTATATAACCACTTAGACTCATGGAACCAAAGGAAACAGCGTGGAAAGAGGTCATTCATCCCCCCATGTCTGTGTTGGCCAAAAAAGAGAAAAAAAACTAGTCACTCATTTTAATCTCCTTTCACAGCACCTGGTCACTAGCCTTGTAGGTTACAGCACCTCAGGTGCAGATACAGGTACCTTTTAACTGGTTTTAGCTTTTCAATCTCAGACATCAATTTGGGCAGTGAATTCCAGGCACCCACCATCTCCTGGATGAAAATATTTTCTCTCATGTCCCCTTTAATCCTCTCCTTCCACAAATATCCACTCCCTTCACCACTGATGCTTGGAAGCAGCAGTGTGTGCACTATCTACAAAATGCACTGTAGCAATTCACCAAAGATCCTTAGACAACACCTTCCAAACCTACAACCACTTCCATCTAGAAGGACAAGGGCAGCAGATACATGGAAACACCACCACCTGCAAGATCCCCCCCAAGGCACACACCATCCTGACATGGAAATGTATCACCATTCCTTTGCAGTTGAAAATCCTGGAATTCCTTCCCTAACGACATTGTGGGTCAACCCACAGAACATGAACTGCAGCAATTCAAGAAGGCAGTTTCACCATCACCTTCTCAAGGGCAACAAGGGATGGACAATAAATGCTGGCCAGCCAGCGACGCCCATGTCCCACAAATGAATAAAAGAAAAATTCTTCTACCAATCACCTTAAAATTGTGTCCCCTGGTAATTCACCCCTTCATGAAACAAATCTTCCCTGTTCATCTTGTCTCGGAACCTCATAATTTTGTACATCTCAATTAGATCACCCCTCAGCCTCCTCTGGCCTGAGAAAAACACCTTTCCATTGCCCCAATTTTAAAGTCCTGGCAGCAAGACTGTTAAAATGCTGCTGATTGTCCCTGGTGGAGAATGACCAATTACCAACTTTACCAATTAGCAAACAGAGAAATCACTCTCTGTGCATTCATAATTTCCCAAGATAAACATCCTGTGTGCTTTATCCTGTGGTGAAAATATTGGATCACAAAAACTCCATCTATTCGAACATTCTTGAAAAGGAAAGCTACACAAACTGGCCATTATTAACTTGGACTGTGTTATGCATTGAAATCAAAAGTCAACAGGTCAATATTGAAGCCTGGCCTCATTCTGTAATCCACTTTTAATTAATCATTTTTAATAGTGACAGCAGTACATACATGCACTTTATAAATGGGATGGTTTAGTACATTGCAGGGGTGCGCTGGTTTACACTGTGGGAGAATATCATGGTAATGCTGGATAGCTTTAGTCCATTTCTGTCTGTTTCTGTGTTACAAACAAACCTGTGGGGGAAGATTTCTCTCTTCAAGTCTGAGGACTTGGCAGGGTGAAAGCACTTAGCACACATTCATGAACAAGCTGCTCATGATTTTCCACTCATTAAAATTAATAGAAGAAAAATTGTGAGCAGCTTGTCCTCAAGTTTACAATAAGCACTTCCATCTTGCCAAGTCCGTACACATAGGTACTGAAGGGGAAAATATGTGCTCTGGTTGCGTTAAATCACTGAGCAGCTAAGCGCTTCAATGGATGGTCGTCTTTTCGGACTGACTGCCGCAATGGGTCATCGCACTAGGATCTTCACTTCCCTAAAGCATAAGAAGCACCTCCCAGTTACTGTTTGTGCTATTACAAGGAGGTCATAGTAACCTAATAATCTCCTTCACATGATCTTTCACTATTCCCAAGCAAGTATTGGTAATTCATCTAACTACGTATGCCACAGAAAGTTCTAGAAATTGTACTGTTTCCCCATAGAGGATGTAAATAGCCTAAGTGAAGATTGATTGTATTTTTCCAAGCTTTTTCTGAATCTTTTTATTTCCTCTATTCACGTAGTGCTGAGGAACCTGTGTGCCAATTGTTATGGCACGGCTAATGTTTAACAACATCATCTGTAACGGTACAATGGGCTTTCCCGTCACCCTTCATCTTTAATTGTGTTTTCTGGAGGGTCAATATAGGTAGATTTCCCTGTCATTAGGATCCTTACACATATCTCCACAGGGAAAATTATTCTCATCTCCATTTATCAGAAAAATGGTGCCTTCTCATTTGGAAAGGAGCCACCACAAAGTTGTGTGCCTGGCTTCAAGGTGACTGCAGACAATCTCTTTGATAGGGAAGTTGGTGCCACTGGCTGTCAAGATAACATCTGTTCTTAGCTTCATGCTTCAATATTATTCCAGGTTTTCACTGCAGACATTAGCAACATAAGGCAGTCAGTTATTCATAGAGGCATTATTAGCCCAAGGATGGAATTTCACAAGCAAAATGAGAGGTTAATGTAATTTTACAATGAAGATAGGTCTAAGACATGATAGATTGCATCTATTTGTTGCTTCGTGCTCTATTGCATGTTGCTAATACACTTATAACTTGGAAAGAATTAGATTCCCAGCCTGTTCATCTTTTCTTTATAAGTTCACCTGCTCAAATCTGGTATCATCCTTGTGAACCTTCTGTTTGCAAAACCTCTGTTTTATTTTTATAATATAGAGGCTGGAGCTGTGCACAATGCTTCCAAGTGTGACGTAACCAAGGTTTGACACAAGCTTAACAAGACTTCTCAGATCATCATTCCTATTCAGCTTGAAATGAACACTAGAACTTGTTTTATTTCATGGCTTTATACAACTGCATTGCTTCTTTCAGTAATCTGTGCACTATACATCTAGACTAATTCAATCTGCTAATGGATTGGGGTGAAATCTTGCATAGTGCACAATTTTACCTTGAAAATCAGTGTCATTGTGTTACCATTTAAAGGAGGGCAGCCAGTCGAAACAAATGGGCAAGTGGAACCTGAAAAGTTAAAGGAACAGTATCCACCATCCTGTACTCTTAAAGACGTTGGACTTTAACCTCTAAACTCCCCAGTGTTTGGGCTGGGGAGAAGAGGAATCCACTTCAGAACTTCCCAGGTAAAATTTCCATGGCAATTTTCTAGAAGTGCAAACATCCCCTGAACACCGGAAACGGTCTGAAGATGCAATTTAAATTGCAAACTTTGGCTAATCCCGATTGGGTTGCACCAATAGTCATCCAGAAAATGTTAGAAGAATTTAAATACCTTCTAATTTCTGGGTAACTATTGTACAGAGCAACACTGAAATACCCCTCTCCCCAACCAACACCTCCGTGGGACTCCCAGCATTTCCCCTCCACTGTACCCCCAAGGATTTCCCCTCACCCCTTCAACTACCATACCCATGGGACTACCCTACCGCTCTTCAAGGGGTCTCCCACTAGCCCCCCCACACAGGACTCATCCCCCACACCGCAAACCCCACTCTCACCCCCGCCCACCCCATGCACGACCCGACCCGAGGGCCAGCTACCTTAATTTAATGCAAAATCCTGTCATGAACATTCCCTGTAGTGCAGCATGTTCCTTGAGTTGCTGCATTTTCTGTGGTAACTGTACCAATGCAAAAACATTTGGAAAGCAGTCGCATATGTGACTGCTGGAGACCTCGCTCTAAGCCATCACCTGCAGCCAAGCTAATTTACATGTTTCCCTCATAACTGCATTAATACTAAATCTTCTGAAAGCCTTCTACCTTTAAATATAGATCCTGTGAGATCAACTGCCATGGTTGATGTAAAGTAGCTACTGGGGCAGCTGGTTCCTCCACTGTCTGCTCCTGTCACCTGTTCCCGCTGTTTCAAGCTTTGATTTGATTCAGTTTACTCCCCTCCACCTCCTTCACTAACTCCACCCCCCCAAACGCCTACATTCTCCACTTTGACTTTTTGAGTGGCACAGTGGTTAGCACAGCTGCCTCACAGCGCCATGGACCCGGGTTCAAATCCCAGCCTTGAGTCACTGTCTGTGTGGAGTCTGCACATTTTCCCTGTATCTGTGTGGGTTTTCCTCCAGGTGCTCTAGTTTCCTCCCACAGTCCAAAGATGTGCGATTACTTAGATTGGCTATGCTAAATTGTCTCTTAGTTTCAGGGGAATTAGCAGAGTAAATGTGTTCGGTAATGGGGATAGGGCCCGGCTGGGATTGCGGTAGTTGCAGACTCAATGGGCCAAATGGCCTCCTTCCACACTGTGGGGATTCTATGATTCTATAATGTGTGTAGTTGCCCTCGAGAAGGGAAGTGTGCAGCTTAAAATGCCAAATGTTTGGGTGCATTGCACTCTTGTTTTCATTTCTATGGGGTTTTTAGAGATACAGGTTTTAACTGTATTAAAATGGCACCCAGGCTTTAGGTGTCTGATAGTCAGGAACTGGAAATCATATTGTTGCCAACAAGTGAACACTTATTGACTATTAAATTATTTATGGAGGTGGACTTCAGCAGGCCTCCATTAGAACCTTCTTCCCAGAGGTTCGAGTTACATGTGATCTGATATCGCTGATGGGGTGATTTCAGCCCATGTTCACCATCAGAGAGAAGAGCAACACAGACTGAAAATCCAGAGAGAATCAGGAGATACATTTCTCTCCAGAGAGATTCCATTCTGCAATTTTCCTCGCCCCTTGCTGGTGACATTGCCAGGTTCACACCCACTTCTGTATAAATCTTAATTTAATTAACAGCTGCCCCCTCCGCCATGTTTCTCACCTCATTGTATGATCAAACCTTGTCGATGTGCTGTCATGTCAGCAAGGTTTACAACAGGTTCACCCAGGCGTGAACCTGTCATGGGGATCACTCTGCCAAAGGCACAAAGGTCAATACAGGCCCCTTTGGAGAGGAACATACTTGGGCACTGCCCCTGATACTGACCCCTGACACTATCCTGGCACAGTGCCAGCCTGGGATGCCAACCTGGCAGTGCTAACCTGTGGCTGAGGTGGACCCTAGTGGGAGTCTTAATGGGAGCGGGGGTGGGGTGTGGTCATGTATATGTCATAGGGATGGAGGGGGAGAAGCATGTGCACTGAAGGGTGTGAGGAAATGTGGGCGATGATTGAGAGGTAGGCAGAGAGAGGGAGATGCCGGCAATGCAATGATTGGGGTGGGGGTGGATGCGGGTAATGATCGGCTGGGAGGGGGTGGTAAGAGAGAGATGCCAATGATGGTCTGGGAGTGGCGATGATTGTTTTGGGGGGGAAGAGACCAATGATGGGGGGATGGGGGTAAGGGCCCATCAGGGTGCAAGGGGGCAGAGAAGTCCTGACTCTAATCAGGGAGGGGCTGGGGTGGAGGGGAGTCCCTGACACCTCCATAGTGGGCTGGGGCAGAGGTTTATTCTTGTTATGATTGGGGCGCCCTTTAAAGATGGTTCTTGCCAGCATGTAGAGACCCTGCCCCACATGATAGCATGAAACATGTATCCTTGAATTTTTTGGCAATGTTGTAAAATCTGTGGAGAGAACTGGCTTGTTTATCTGGAGGGCATAAAAGCTTTTATACTCCAACTCCCTGAAGCCTTTCATCCTACTCATTAACATTAACTATTTATACCACCTACTCCTCCTACCCCCTGACCCCAACATTCTCTTGTGCTGGTGTCTTCAATCTTTGACCGCATTGTAGGTTCTCTTTGAGGACGTATAAGATATACACTCTTCACAATCTTCTCTTTGGCAGGCACCGACTTCCACAATCAAGGATTTCTGCTCCTGGTCCACGGTATAAAGGTGATAAACAGAGATTTTCCTGTTTTTCCGAATGTTCTGACTTGAAAGAATTCAGTTTATCCACTCTTTGGAAGTATTTTGCAGCTGCAGTGGGTTGACAAGCTTCTACTGCTACAAGAAACTGTCATGAAATACCTCATCCATAAGCGAATCAGATGGATAAAGAGAGGACAAAGAATATTCTGAAGAAAAAATTATGCTTATTCTGCTAAATATGTAGGAATTTTTTTGTAGGTCATGGTTCAAATTATAAACTCTCTTCAGGTAATTCTGCAGGCCTGAACATCCCTTAATCTTCCTCAGAATGGCTGCTATCACCAGCGGCAGCAGTGAAAGAAATATACAGAGGCAGAGAAATGACACCTCCTTGTTTGTGTATGGTGTCAGGAGGAGCTGTAACAAACACTTACGTAGTTTTTTGATCTCCAGATTTAATTCCGATTCAATACTTGCAGGAGTATTCGACAACAGTTTCAGTGTCAATACTAAGAATTTGCATCAAATAAAAAAGAAATCTTGATTTAAGAATCTATTAATGACCATGAAACCATTGTTGATTGTCGGAAAAACCCATCTGGTTCATTAATGTCCTATACGGAAGGAAATCTGCTGTCCTTACCTGTCCTGGCCTACATGTGACTCCGGATCTATAGCAATATGGTTGACTCTCAACTGCCCTCGAGTAACGAGGGGTGGGCAATAAATGCTGGCCAGTCAGCGATGCCCATGTCCTATGAATGAATAAACAAAAAAATTGCCTTCTTCATTAGTTTGCAAATTCCCCCTCAGCAGAGGTAACTGGGTTAATGGTGTCTTCAAAGGATGAAGCAAGTTTCAAGACTTCCTCCTATAACAAATCATTGATAACAGTGGCATCAGGACTGATTCTCCCATCCCAATGCACATGTTCTTTGGCATGTTGGGTTGGGAGATGTGTGTGTTGGCCATTTTGTGGGATCCAGGCATGCGTTCCTGATGCATGCGTGTCTCTCACAAATGGAGAGCAAATGCAGTCAGACCGCACTGGAAACTGGCAGGAAGACAGGAAAGTGAGTTAATTCTGTTTTTAATCTTCCTTAAATGTTATTATCAGGCCTAGGGCTGAATACTCCTACCATGTCAGAAGCATTTCACTCCAGCAGGGTTTAGAGTTGCTTCCCGCTTACAAGGAACTAGCAGGAGACCCCGCTGGAGTGAAGTCGGGGGGCAATCAGGGTGCCCTGGGGGTCAGATAGCGGGGAGGTGGTGCCTCCTGGGTATGAGCACCCTGTCAGTGCCAGCCTGTGCCCTCGGCACTGCCCAAGGAGCAAAATGCTCATGTCCGGGGGGCACCTATGCACTGCCCGCTGGACATTGGGCAGTGCCAAAGGGGCAGAACTTAAAGGATGGGGCACAGGGGCAGGGCCTATTGTGGGTAGGTCTTAGGATCAGGATGGAGGATCCCATTGCCACTCAGCAGATAGGATCAGTCGGGGCTGGAGGGAGGCTAGCAATCGGGGCTGGCTGGGGATGGCGGGGTGGGGGTGGGGGTTGGCCTGGAGACTGCGGTGCACTGGAACAGAGGTGGGGGTCAGGGCTGGCCAGCAAATGGACGAGGGGCCCCGATCAGGCCGTGGGGGTGTCGCAAGGGGTAGCAGTGCAAGGATCAAGGGCTGGCCAGCAATCAAGCTGGCCAACAAGCCACATGCATGGAGGTGTGGAACTGTCAGACACTGGCGTGAATAGGCCCCGTTCCCCTGAGCTTTTAATGATATTTACAAATGTTATCCCTGCAGTGCACAGATTCGAGTCTGAACTCCCACTGAAAAAACAATCATGATTTACACTAGTTTTCCCGCCAAAAGAATTTTTTTGAGAGAATTGGGCCCTTGGTTTCATCCTGTTCCACTCTTTCCCAAAAGAGCAACATAAGGTTCAGAATGTCAGTTTGCAGCTGGTCATTTTCATGGTGAATCTGTCTCCTACTTCATCTAGCCTCTCCCTGAAGGAAAATTAAGATCAATGATGTCCTCCAGGTGTTGCAGGGAAGCGGGTTTTGTCTGCAAAGATTGATTCACAGTGTCCTGGGTCAACCTGGGCTTCTTCTGTTACTGGTAAAGAAACAAAAATGCAAATCTATCCAATCTTCTCTCCTCAACAAAGAACAATGTTGATTAAGAATGACACGTGGAGTATTGGTGAGCTCGATATCATTATAGTGAAATGTGGCAGTCACCTCTCCTCACATCTTCAGCAGAAAAGATCTTATGCTGTGAAGTTGGATGGTAGTTACCTGGACATAGACGGCTGCTCATTGGTACAACATCAATCAGGGGTGAAATTGTTGAATATGGAAGGGGATTTTAAGATTCTATGTAGAATTGAAGAGTGTAATGAGGGGCCTGTCATAACAAGTGAACTGTTTCCACTTTGAATGGCAGCACCATCAAGTAATCAGAAAATGCTCAACAGCTCATATAGTTGGCAGTACATTTTTCTGAATCACACCTTCGTTCAGTTTCTGTGAAAGCTCGCGAAGAAAAACAGAGATTTTCTACCACCATCCTTTCACAGCTGAATAAGAATACCCACAGGGCCAATGGAAGAAGAGGCTGCAGTCACCACAATATACGATGTTGTGTTGCGGTGCGCCAATGCATTCAAGAAGACCAGACGCTCTTTTACGGATTGAGAGGGCGTGATTCATTCCACATCCCAGAACGATTGTTGGCCCTTCCATAGGAGATCCCTCAAGGGTTCCATGAGTGTAACTAAGTAAAAGGTGAACTTTTTCACCTGGTTTATTATCCCTAGGAAATGTTGAATATTGATAGAATTCAGTAATGGCAGTTGTTTTTTGAAGATTAACCATAATACCGTGTTGCTGGATGATGAATCCAAAGAATTTTATGTTGGTCCTGGTATACATTTGCCATTCAATGCTAGGCCTGCTTTCTGGAGAGCCATGAGGACCTCTTTCACCCTATGGTCATGTTTGACTCTTAGAACCATGGAGTCATACAGCACATTACCAGGTCCTTCAGACCACCATGTCTATGACGACCATCAAATACCTAACTATAGTAATCCCATTTACCAGCAGTTGGTCCATAGCCTACTATGCCTTTGCAATTTAAGTGCTCTTCCAGATGCTGCTTAAATGTGCAAAAGGACCTGCCCCCTGCATCCTCTCAGACAGCACGTTCCATATTTGCTCCACCCTCTGGATAAAAACATTTTTCCTCAAATCCCCTCTGAACTATTTATTCCTCACTTTAAACTTCTGCCCTCTGGTCTTAGATATCTGTGTCATGGGGAAAAGATTCTTACGATCTACTCTACCTATGTTTCTCATAAGTTTGTACACCTCTATTAGATCCCCCCTCAGCCTCCTCTGCTCTGGTCTAGTCTCTCCTCATAGCTGAAACTTGGAGAACCCTGTATGAGCATATCATTTGTCTGATAGATAATGCCTTACCTGCCCTCCAGGATTATTGACCTGATACATTAGAATATCACAGGGGCAGATGAAAGGGAGGCCGTTAAAGCAAAATTGACCATGGACATGACAAAGGTCATCAGGAACCTAGATTAGAGGTATCTTCCAGAATCTACTGTTTGCATTGAACTTCATGAGAAGGATGTTATTAGTGAGCTTGGCTAAACTATTTTCTACCAATACTATTCGGTGGACTTGCTGGATGATGTGTTCGAAGACTTTTATCCACACAAATCCAGAGGTGGCCATTAGTCTTGGTGACCAGGCTTGAACACCAGAGGGTACGCTGTGTAACTGGGAAAGTAATGCCTCTATATGACATAAGGTGAATTTCCTCATTAATCTTTGGCAATGGGTGGCCTGACACTCTCTAAACAGTGAACAAACACACTAGTATGGCATCAGGGAGCAGGAAACCATGGTATTCATTGTTCAGCTTCCCCTTGCAAAAACAGTGGAAGTTCCTGGTGGATTGTGCCCCTCGTGTCAAATGGAAAAATCTCATCGACTTTCCATATGATGCCTAATTGTACACATGCATTCCTGCTAAATAGGGCAATGCTTTGGTTGCGAATGACTTAGAAGGTTTCTCAGATCTGTCATTTGTTTTGGCATAGTGTGGTGGTAATCTGACCCTTAACATGTAGGTTTGCTTGTCTGGTCCCCTGGAGATTATATTGGAAGACTGAAGAGGAATTGTATGAAGGTACATGAGGTGATCAGCCAGTATAGATCCATAGAATCATAGAATCCTTAGTGTAGAAGGAGGCCATTTGGCCCATCGAGTCTGCAACGACTACAATCCCACCCAGGCCCTATTCCTGCAACCCCACATATTTACCCTGCTAATTCCCCCTGACACTAAGGGGCAATTTAGATGGCCAATTAACCTGACACAATTGAAGTGTGGGTGGAAACCAGAGCAACTGGAGGAAACCCAGAGCAGACACGGGGAAAATGTGCAAATTTCATGTAGACTGTCACCAGAGGCTGGAATTGAACTCAGGTCTCTGGTGCTATGAGGCAGCAGTGCTAACCACTGTGACACTGTGCTGCCCTGCACCTGTGACCAGTTTGAAGTGTGTTGGGAACCCTCTGACCTTTAAACTAATGGACCAAATGTCCTTGGAATGCCGGCAAGCTTTACTTAGAAGTGTGAGATTGCCGTTATTTTCTGGCGGGGTCATTTCTTCCCCCATTTGTTGGAAACTCTAATTGAGCAGAGGCACTGGTATTGATGATCTGATCCACACCTGGACCCACAAAAGAGGGGACAGAATTGACCTGGATATTTTGTGGAAATGTTTTCAAGGTCTATCTTCCATGAGCAATCTCTGCATAGGTTTCTGAGCCTTGAAAATGGGTGAGGTAGGGGCAGTGACTGTTCTTATAATGCTGCCTTTGCCATCAGTCCATGGTGAGTGTGTTGCCAAGATACTTGGCACCTTGCTGAACCAGGATCATGGGGGTTGTCCTGAACTGTGGGTGTTCATCCTATGGCGCCAACAACGGACTAAATTCATGCCATCAATGCTACCATATTGTGCCGGGCTAGGATTCTAACAAGAAAGAGCTGTAGTGTATCAAGGTATCAATTTAAAAGCTGCAGCAGGATTCTCTGGCTGTTCCTGCCAGTCCTGCTAATGGCATCCCCATACTGCAGGTTCCCCAGCAGTGCAGGGTGCATACAATAGTAAAACCAGTTGACAGTGGCGGGACCAGAAGATCTCTCTGCTGGCCAATGACATGTTGTCTCCACTGTTAAAAGGGCGGGAGGGGGTGGAAAACCTCACCCCTAGTTTGTCTACGCCATGGTGTGTACTGAGTGAGTTACAGGGAAGGTACACCTTGTCTCAAAGACGCCTGTCTTCTTCCTAGTACCTAGCAAATGATTGCCTGATGTCATTACTTCATCATCATGTGCCCCATAGATTAGCATATTGGTTCTGTTAATTCTTCATTCCACAGTCAGGACTGAAGAGCTCGTCTCTTGAACCAGCCATGCCCATAAAAAGCTCTGGTGAAAATCAGAAAGCCCGGGAATGTGGCTGGTATTCTGGGAATCGGGACCAGCTTGCCATGTTTAAAAGGCTCCTGAGCCATCCCAACTCGGGTAGAATGTAGGCTGAAAGTTCAGCCAAGTGCTGTGCGCGCACCAGTTACTTCCGTTGAGTATTTACCTGATACCAGTCTTGGACTAGTGTATCAAGAATATTTTATTTCATAGGATTGATCTACTTGATGAGCCCAGTGCCCCAAAAGGTTCTAAGGCACTGCTCAATAATAATAAATGTTAAATACCAAGAGATATTACTCTTGGATCAGGGAATCTGCAATCTGCAAAGTTCGTATTCGATACCTGATTCGGTCATTCATTTAGAATTTGCTAAACTCACAGCAAACCCTTAACAAAAACATACTTTACACAACACTGAATTTAGTTCTAAAAGTCTGTCTCTAGACAAAACTTCACTGTGGATTGAAAGCCCATTTAAGAAAAATGGATAACCGCAGGGATTAATGTTTTGGCTGGCTGAGGAGGTTGTATTAAAGTGTTATGCTTGGATCAGGAATTCTATACAATAGGAGTAAATGGGAAGTGGTGTACTCCATTGGAATGCCACACAGTTACATTTGGAATCACCGTGACTACTTTAGTTGCCTGTGCAGTATAGCGCATTTCAGTTGAAGCTCTTTGTTTGATTTTGTCTCCTCACATATAAAAAGCACTGGGCTGAAATTCCTTTGGCTCTGGTCCACTTGCATGTGTGTAATTGAGCAGAACACACCGCCTAATAAAAGTAAAGACTGCCAACCTTTGTCCTAAATTCCAGAGACAGCATGGCTGGTACAGTCATGTAAGGGTGCATCAGTGCATCCTACCCTACCTGTGAGTCTGCCACAACAGATGTAGTGCAGAAAAGGCCGAAAGATGCCAAAAGGGGTTCAAGTCTGAATCTCACATAGGAATTATTTGGGTATCCCTGCAAAAGAATTGTTAGAAACATTGAAAATAGAAGCAGGGGTAGGCCATTCGACCCTTCAAGCCTACTCCGCCATTCATTTTGATCATGGCTGATCACCAAATTCAATATCCTGACCCCACCATCCCCCCCATCTCTTGATCCCTTTGGCCCCAAGAGCTATATCTAATTTCCTCTTGAAATCACACAACGTTTTGACTTCAAGTACTTTCCGTAGTTGTGAATTCCATAAGCTCACCACTCTCTGGGTGAACAAATTTCTCCTCACCTCCATCCTAAAAGGTTTTACCCCTTATCCTCAAACTATGACCCCTAGTTCAGGGCTTCCTCACCTTTGGGAACGATCTTTCTGAAGCTACCTTGTCTAATCCCGTTTTATAGGTTCTCCTCCATGATCCATTAGCTGTTTCCAGTGGCATTCAAGAGAGGATGTCATACGGTGCAGTGGAGAGCATCCTTCTTCTGAGCCAGAAGCTTTGGGTTTGAGACCTCACTTCCCCAGGCTCAATGGCCAAGGAAGGTGTGTTAATAATCTGACAAAACAGGCTATCAACATTTCAAACCCTTCCAATGAGGATTTTGGCCTCGACGTCCTTGAGGAAAATATTGAGGCATATGACAATGTTTAATATTGCTACCACAAACTAAAAAAACACTTTCAGCTGTTGCAGCTTACTGAGCTGGATTTTCCATTGGATGGGCATTAACAACTCATTACTGATGATAAATCCATCGTATATTTCCTACTGCTGCGCTAGATTAGCAATATTCTGCTGTGCCAGTAGTAAGGATCCCATTAATGGAAAGGAACAAGTGGTAAATTTAGTCAGTATGGGCTGTTTTTTTTTGAAAAATTACCATACCCTTCAGGCAACGACTGTTGAATGCTATTCAAATGCAAGGCTGGAGTCCTGTTTGTATTGCAGAGGGAGAGAAATTGGAAAACAAGCAACTACTGCATCGGCTCACTGCTGATTAGCCTATTCTACCCTCATTAGCAAAAACCATCGCCATCAGGGGTAAAATGGTTTTGTCCAGAGGCTGCTAGTAATGCCAAGTGAAGCTTTTAAAACAATTGAATGGGACATTTGGATCTGGGCCAAACCATGTAAGCTATGGTTGCACACCATTGTTAGTATTTCCCAACGTCCATGTGCACTCAGGGAGCCTTTGTTGAACAAAAAGGTTTGCATTTTGAGATGTTAATTTGTCTTTCTGGTGTTAAAAACGGAAGATAACAAATGGTTGAAGTATCCCTGGCAAGGAATATAAATTAAGGTCTCCCACCTCAACAACTTGTTGCTGAAAATTGTCAGACAAAAATTATGTTTATTAAAGATCATTATTTATGGCCCACCCACTCAATTATGCTCTAGCTAATCTCAACTGAGCTCTATGTACAACCATCCCCAACAGGTACTGTTTATCTGAACTAAGCTGCAAATAACGTCATCCCTTTTCAAATCTAATGTGAGGATTACAGCATGTTGCAGCGTATAAAATACTTAACATCAAACAGTTAAGAACTTGCTTCATGCAGCAAATGACCTCCTGATACAGAGACAATTATATATAAACCCGAGCTCTCATAAAATGGAGCTGGATTTTCCAACAAAACACATGTGCTCATATAGAAACTGTCCTTATCAGCGTTTCTACTTTTTTTTGTTATTCCACAACTCCCCTCTCTAAACAAACCATTACCAGGAGATTATTGGTCTTTAGTATCCCACTTTTATATGAAGTAATGTGACTTCTGATCCCTAGCAGAAACCTAATCCGAGCACACCGCTATTTCTCTACCCTTACCCTCCATGACGCCTTGTGTATCTTGTGATTTTGTGTGTGTTTTGCTTGCAGCCAAATTAATAACAAATGCTCGTAAGCGTTGCAAAACCATAGGGATCTCTCAGCTCTGCCTCCTTCCAGAGGGTACGGATAGAACTGCATGCCAGTGCTTGGGAGAAAATGAAAATACAAAAGAGATCAGGGGCAGAAACAACAGTCATTTGCAATAGGAATATTCAGTTACCTGATAATTAAGCAGCTTCGATTAAATTAAAATGCCTTATCCTTCTGGGCAACAGAATGACAAGCAAGAAACGCTCACCCATTTTCATAATATCTTTGTAGCCTTTCTGCGGCCTCTCCTTTCTCTGGCAGCCACGATGCCTCTAGCAGTGTGTTTTTTTTTCGCTAAAAAGAATAAGATTTCACTGTTGGCAGCACATGAATTTAATAAGTGAAGAGTGCCAGAATTGTATTGGACGTTACTTTGCCTTTCTGCTTTCTGTTTTACTGTGTACTATATTTCAAGCTTGCTGTGTTATCTGCAAAGCCTTGCGCACTGTGTGGCATTTTTCATTGTGGTCTCGTTAGACATTTCTGCATATTGCAATTCTGTGGGCCCCAAAAAGTCTCTCACTTCTTCGTGAATCCTTGATTACTCCAAAGCTTTGAATAGTCGCTAAGTCGTATTTATTGCTGATTTCCCCATTGGATGCTGACTTTCCGTGGTAGACCTTCCAGAATGTATGAAAGAGAAACATCCTTCAAGATTTCCAGATGGTGCATCCGTTTTATTGACTGGTTGGACAGGCACTGTTTTCAGACTACTGTACAACTATTGTGTGTGTGTAAGGAATTAGAGGAAAACTTGGGAATTGTCAGCCTCATGTTATCCAAGCCTTGCTGATCCCCAACGGTTAGTCAGTGTGCTCACTTTATTACTAGCATCTTCAGGTCCTCAGTAGAGCAACTATTGACATCAGTCCTGCAGCAGTGTGCAGTGCCGTTTGCAATATCAACCATCCTTTTCTCAGAAGAATACTTAAGCTCTGACCAGCACCACAACTGCAGGAGACGGAATCAAAGGATCTCAATTGTTTTGGATTCTATGGATTGCAATCCAAGCACCTATCCATCAATCAACAGGTAAATTTCCCTGCCTATTAATGTGCAGTTGGTATATAATTCCAACTGGCTGGTTGCATGCATGACTTTTATTCTTGCTAATTCTGAAATAGGCAAGCTCATAACATCAGGTTAAAGTCCAACAGCTTTATTTGGAATCACAAGCTTTCGGAGCGCTGCTCCTTCATCGAGTAATGTTCCTTTATCACCGCTCACCTGATGAAGGAGCAGTGCTCCAAAAGCTCATGATTCCAAATAAACCTGTTGGACTTTAACCTGGTCATAGAGTTATAAAGGTTTATGGCATGGAAACAGACCCTTTTGGCCCAACTTGTCCATGACGTCCTTTTTCTTTAAACCTCTAAGTTAGTCCCAATTGCCTGCATTTGACCCATATCCTTCTTTACCCATCATACCTATGTAACTGTCTTTTTAAGACAAAATTGTACCTGCCTCTACTACTACCTCTGGTAGCTTGTTCCAGACACTCACCACCCTCTGCGTGAAAAAATTGCCTCTCTGGACACTTTCGAATCTCTCCCCTTTCACCTTAAACCTATGCTCTCTAGTTTTAGACTCCCCTACCTTTGCGAAAAGGTGTTGACTTTCTAGCTGATCTATGCCCCTCATTATTTTATAGACCTTGATGAGATTACCCCTCAGCCTTCTACGCTCCAGAGGAAAAAGTCCCAGTCTTTCAAGCCTCTCCTTATAACTCAAACTATCAAGTCCCAGTAGCATCCTAGTAAATCTCTTCTGCACTCTTTCTAGTTTAGTGATATCATTTCTATAATAGGGTGACTAGAACTGTACATAGTATTCCAAGTGTGGCCTTACCAATGTCTTGTACAAACTTCAACAAGACGTCCCAACTCCTGTATTCAATGTTCTGACCAATGGAACCAAGCATGCTGAATGCCTTTTTCATCACTCTGTCTACCTGTGACTCCACTTTCAAGGAGCTATGAACATGTACCCCTATATTTCTTTGTCCTGTAACTTTCCCCAATGCCCTACCATTAACTGAGAAAGTCCTGCCCTGGTTCAATCTATCAAAATGCATCACTTCGCATTTATCTAAATTAAACTCCATCTGTCATTCATCAGCCCACTGGCCCAATTGACCAAGATCCCGTTGCAATTCGAGATAACCTTCTTTACTGTCCACTATGCCACCAATCTTGGTGTCATCGGCAAACTATATTCTCATCCAAATCGTTAATATAAATGATAAGTAACAGTGGACCCAGCACCGATCCCTGAGGCACACTGCTGGTCACAGGTCTCCAATTTGAAAAACAACCTCTGCAACTACCCGCTGGCTTCTGTCATCAAGCCAGTTTTGTATCCATTTAGCTACCTCACCCCGGATCCTGTGAGCTTTAACATTATGCAACAACCTATCATGAGATGGCATTACCACTACCTATCTGCCCTGTCTGAAATTTTAGAGTGGTCAGGGAGGCTTGGGCAAACTGAGGCCCATAATTGGTCAAGTCGGGAGTCTGATGGAAGAGAATCCTGATTGGCATGGTGAATCGATGGTAGGCCTCATTTTCCACCATTCCCTCATGATCCCACGTGATTTGTTTTTCTGGAGGATAAGCCCTCAGCATAACAGATTCTGAGGGGATGAATTACCCCGAGAGATCTCCAGCTATTCCAATCATAACTTTGGCAGAAAAGATTTGAAAATGGTCCAAACTCCGTCGCAACATTTTTCCAGAGATTTAGCAGCTCCTTCACCAAAGCCATAAAGGAAAGTGTCAGAATCCTCCCACAAGTTAGGCCCCTCTGTTTTTGTGCTCTTTTCTATTAAAACACTGTCAGAATCACTTGAACAGGTCATTGAAGTTATGGTATGAGGTACAAGCTTATGATGCTGATATCAAATCTTCAAAACCAAGCACAGGAATGTTTAAGGCGATTCTTGTTGACAGGATCCCTCAAAACATATAGAGGCTTTGATACAGTATAACATATCAGTTTCTTTGAAAAGGCCACTGTAAATACTTAGTGAGCCTTTGAAGTGGATACCCTCCTGCATTAGAGGGTGCAGAAAATCAGGTCACATTAAAGTTCACCTCCTTATAGCACCAGCTGTAGTCCCTCCATGAAGCATGGGTATCCTACCCTCACCAGTTATCAAAAGTAATATTGTTGATGTGTGCACCTCCTGCTGCAAGACAAACGGCAATTGGATCAATGCAAACACAGTGGCCAGAATTTCACCGTCTCACCCACCCCAGAATTGTGGCGAACGAGGCTCGCAGAACGGCATTCTCCGTTGGCCTGAGGCAGACGAGGTGGTAAAATTCCGGCAATATGGGTGATAGGTTGGAAAAATGGCTCCTAAATCATTAAGAAGGCAATAATAACCGCAGCACACATTAAATTATCAGGAACAGTGACTTGCCTGTTATTACCCCAGTACGCACAAAGTCTTATTTTGAATACTCCACAAACAGTGTCTGCATTTGATCTGTTTACCCCCAGCTTTACTGTTTCTTCCCCTGTATTACCAGCGCACAAAGAAGTGTATATTTGGAATTTGGAAAATGAAATTCAGATGTCAAGGCTTCACAAGGGAAATATGACAGTGCAGTTCTTGGAAAGTCTGCAAATACTTAGCTGCTTGTTGCAGTTGAACAACATTACACCACTGTGCGGTATTACAGTCAGCCTGTCAGGATGCAACAGTAATTTAAAATAGTTTACACTTTATTTTCCCTAATTACACAGACGCATGAGCAAAATTAAATGTTTCAATTTGCATCTTCCAAATGAAAGCACATGAAATTTGTGCCCACGAGTGGAGTGTATATACTTGCAGCTTTTTTTTAAATGGGGTAGGGGTATTGCCACTGACATGGGTGTAATGACGATCCCTCCCCTTCCCTGTTCAATTTGAAGCACCTTACTAATTATAGCAGTATCATTGCCAATGCTGGAGGATGTGGTGAACATAATGGACTTAGTTTCAACATTTACCACTCCACTTACGGTGCTACTCATCTCTCTTTATCTTATCTAATATCCCATTTTGTATTCGCCTAGCCCTCAATATGGTCTTTGTCTTCCACTAACTAGAGTCCCATCTAGGTACTCGCCTGTTGGCTCTCTGTCATTTCAATGCTAACAATCTCCATTAATTCTTCAGTGTATATATGCCTGATCAGAGGGCAGAACTTTCCCACCCCACCTGCCACAGGAATCACAGTGGCGGGACATGAACCATGCAAAGGTCCGTTGACCTCGAGTGGGATTTTCTGGCATTGGGGTGAGCGCAACCAAAAAATCCCGCCTACAGTCAATGATTTAGGTCCACCTTGTTGGTCAGCAAGGGCACACACACGGTGGGTCGTGCGAGGGCTGCTCTTGGATGTTGCTTCGAGAGCTGCCTAGTGCTTCACGTCGTTAGTGTACGCTTAAACTGGACCAATTGACGGGCAACATGACAGCTCAGTGACTATCACTGTTTGCTGTGCAGTTACAGGGACCCGGGTTGGATCTCCGACTTGGGTCAGTGTCTGTGGGAGTTTGCACATTCTCCCCGTGCTTGCATGGGTTTTCTCCGGGTGCTCCGGTTTCCTCCCACACCCCAAAAACGTACTTTTAGGCAGATTGGAGTAATAAATTGTCCCTAAATTGGATCTCCCTTAATCTGTGCACATATAATTCTCTAAATTTGTACCCCTTTATTGTGGAGTCCCTGAGATGTAGACAAAAATCATAGGTAGAAGAAGGATTGGAATGAGGCACTCACTGAGTGTTAAAATGGGCGTTGCGGGCTTGTGGGGCCGAAGGGCCTGTGCTGTGTTGTTCTTTGTTCTTGTTCTTTGATTAGGTTTCTTTGGAAACCAACCAGCTAACGCTGATATCAAATCTTCAAAACCAAGCAGAGGGATATTTAAGGAGATTCCTGTTGACAGGGTCCCTTAAAACAGAATCTCTTTTTGCTTGGTTTTAAAGATTTGATATCAGCATTGGCTTTGACAAAGGGTTATCCAGACTCGAAACGTCAGCTCTTTTCTCTCCTTACAGATGCTGCCAGTCCTGCTGAGATTTTCCAGCATTTTCTCTTTTGGTTTCAGATTCCAACATCCGCAGTAATTTGCTTTTAATTAGGTTTCTATTCCTGCTAGGTCAGTGGTGGTGATGGAATAAGCATGAATGTGGCTCCAGTTGAAGCAACAATGGTGTGAAACCTAAGGTTTAACCTCTAACCTCAGGTACACCCTAGATCCCACTTTGGCAAGTCTGTAAAACTAGTTATGTCAACCACTGTTATAGGTTAAGCTGCACCAGCATCAGGAAGTGGGTCACCAGAATTTTCAAGTCCTATCCATAGACTACAGGAGGGTGAAAAGTTTGTCCAGTGATTTTGGTCTGTAGCACACTTGTCTGGGAACCTGCTGCAGGTAAAGCATCAGCTGTGTTATTTAATGACAGGCACTGAAGTTCATAGCGACTCATTCATTGGGGAATCAATTGGGGTTGGACCTTACAGACTTTCAACTGTGGATCTGTTATTCAATGGAAAATAAGAAGCTTGTGAGTCACTTAGTTTAGTCACTAGAGTGGTTTGGCAAAAGTGCGTGATGATAGTTCTGGTTGGAATTGAGGATCATACTGACTTCTGCCACCAGCCCTGTCAGATTGTGTAGGATCAGCGAGAGGTCTTTGCCACAAGGGAACTTATTTTCTGCAGGTGGCTTCACATTGTGCTGTAAGTGTCACAGGTTAGTGAGGGCAGGGGCAGGGAGAGCACTTGGCCCATAGGCCTGAATGTTACAATGTGCCAAGTGCGCATCTGGATACTTTTTAAAGGATGTGAAGCAACCCACTTCTACTATCCCCCCAGGCAGCATATTTCAGACTGTCACCACTCTCTGGGTAAAAAAAAATTCTCACATCCCCCCACACCTCCTGCTCCTCATCTTGAATCTATGTCCCCTTTCCACTCTGTCATGTCCCTCCAAATCAGGCCACCCATCAGTCTTCGCTGCTCCAATGAAAATAACCCAAGTCTACCCAGCATCACTTCATAACTTAAGTGTTCCATCCCAGGCCACATCCTCTCCTCTGCACCCACTCCAGTACAATCACATCATTACATCAGACTTTAAGCCTGGTTTCACCTGGCATCATTGCTGATTATGACTTTAGTGGGCAATACTGATTTGGCACCAGCAGATCAGTTTGGAGCTCAATGCTCCAGTTAAATTCAATTTTAACCTCGCACAAGTCCAATTTTTCTTTCTGTAGTTGGTTCAGGGTACAAATCTGCACAGGTAGAGTTGCTGAAGGACTTTCAAGGCTTTTGAACACACAGTTGCTTCCAGACATGGATGAACGAGTCGGGAATTCCTTTGTAATATAGCATGACTTGAAGAGTGAACAGAAGTTGCATAAAACAGAGCAGCTGCTGGAAGAGGAAGGAGTCAAGAAAGTCAAATAAAGAGGCTGCACTCTTGTGCAGTGGCACTAACTGTGCCACTGAATGTAATGTCTGGTTCCTCCTGGTGATGATTGCAACATTTCGTATTTTACCATGCGTAAGGGAGGTCGCTGAAGCTCTCTATTCAAGAAGAACTAAATACTCCTCATTCTTTCTTGCCAGTCGCAAGCAGGCAGAGTGAACATGCAACCACCCTAGTATTGCAAGGTGCCATGAACTGCACACAATTCACTTTGCAGGTACCACTTTGCAACTCATTCCTAAATGGAACAGAGAAAGACTCCTCTCTGTTGATCCTCAGAATAAGGAATCAACTGATGTGGCAGACAAAAGAAACACCGATACAAAATAGTTTGTTTAACTCAATCTTTATTCAGGCTTTAAAAAAAACATGAACTATTCTTTCCTGAATTTGCAGGAATGCAGATTACTTTCAAAATACTCAATAAACAATTGAACTGCCTTTTCTTATTCAACACTTGCCAAAATACTAATTATTTGCTCCAATCAAGGTTTGAATTCCAATGCTATCCATTGCAAAGCTGGTTGATCAGGCTCCCTTCTGGCCAAGCCATTTTCTTTTCCAAGTCCTGGACTCAGGGTAGCTTCCCTTGTGCATTGGTTGTTCCTGCAGGTCAATGCTGCCAATGTCTCTGATGCCACTTCCTTTATCCAGCTTCTGCTTACGCTGAGTCATGATATACATGTACATGGGGCCTGAGTTTGATTGTCTCATTGAGACTTAAACTCATGAACAGAAATGGACACAATACTCCTGTTCAACCATATTAAATTAATCAAGATCCCATTGCCCTCTGAAACACTCCTATCTCACCAGTCATTAGCCAATTATGAAATCTGATGGCCTCTTTGTTTATTGTTCTTCCTGTTTTCATGCCTGTACATAGTTGATCTCTTTTCCCATCATGCTCTTGCAGACATTTCACTGTTAACCCATAAGTCCGTAAGTCCAACCTCCCTCGATATCCAACGAGTGAGCATAGATATTGAATCTTGCAAGTCATAATCCAATATCCTGACAGCAATCTTGAGGCTTCATTCTGCAGCAGTCAGCGCTGCCAGCTGCATTTAATCCTACCCTGGCAGACACAAGGAACAGGACTACTGGGTGGCAAGGACTTTCTTCTGACATCTCTCATGACTCCAATGTGCAATGTGCATTGGTGCCACACAAACAATGAAAGTCATGCTGCCACACAGAATGTGATAGGGCATACTTTTGTCTCACTGGTCAATGTTATTGCTGCTTGGAGCACTCTGGAGGAACCCTGCAGTACTTGGCATGTGAAAACTTTTGGTAATCTGATGTACACAGCACTATCTTGCTTTAATGAAGGGTCAGACCAGTAATATGGTGAGTAGCTGTGGAACCAGGAGCAAGAGGTGGAGAAGGCAAGTGTTAGACTTTCAGCAACATTACCAAACTGAATAACTATACTTTCAGGTCTTACACACTAAAATTAATATTTGATGTAGTCTGAAGAATGAAACTAAATGATCTCCCAATTGCAGACTTCCTTCTGAAACATTGGGGGTATTTCTAATTTAATTTGCCAGCAGACTTCACATGGGCAGGGTGTAAAACCAGCATTGTGCCCAATCTCATCACTTTCCGACTGGAAGATTTAGGTCCCATTTTACATCAATCTCAAGGCCCGAGCTTCAAGGTTTTCTGTTGGTAGTTTCCTCGTATATGTCAACAAACATTTTCACACATTTAATGATCATTTTGGTTCATTTAAGTTCCACATGCAGCTGACAAATGCAACAAATCCTCAGTGTAGGAAAGATTAGCAAAGGACCTGGAATGCTCAGAATACTTCATGTACCATTGCATGGGGGTTAGCACTGCACCAGGGAACTGGGTTCAATTTCGGCATCGAGTCACTGTCTGTGTAAGGTTTTCACTGTCTCCCTGTCTCTGCATGGGTTTCCTCCCACAATCCAAGGATGTGTCGGTTAGGGTGATTGGCCATGTTAAATTGACCCTATTGTCTGTGAGATTAATAAGGTAAATGTCTGAGGGAATAGGGCCCTGGGTGGGATTACAGTAGCTACAGACTCGATGGGCTGAATGGCTTTGCTCTGTACTGTAGGGATTCTATGATTCTATGATGTACTATTCTTCAATGAAGTCTTGTAGTGCGGGTCTCGAATGCATCACAAGTGAATTTATAGAAAAGAATCTCATTCATGAGAGGGCAGGTCTAAACCACTGAAAAATTTACTTTTTTGTCTGAATCAAAGCAAACCAAAATTTAAAGAAGAACGTCCTAGTTAAGTGTTGCCAATGGTAAAAGGCCTTAGGAACAGTCTTTCCTTTAATGATTTGTCTTAAAAGAGTTGACATTTATGACTTTGACATCCCCATGCAGTCAACCTTTTAAATTTCCTCTGTCTTTCATGGTTACCTGTGTATTTTCTGACTGTCATCACTTCTGATCCTGCTCCTCTGCCCCCATGTTATTAATTGAAGTCCATGTGCTAGGGAGAGGCATGTCGCAGAGTCAACACTTGTTCAGTATTTCAAAGAGGAATACTCTTCATCAAGAAACATTTCACAAACCTTCTGTCTTTTCTGAGTGCTCACACACGACTGACAGAAAGCTGTAAATATGAATTAAAAGCTGAAATTGCCTGCTCAAATTGTTTTTGGAGGTTTATTTCCGAGTCTTGCTCTTGCTTTAATTTAAATTAAAATTATAAAGAAAACTGGGCAGTATTTTCCACAGGCAGGATGAAAAATCATTTGTCAATTTGCTATCTGCTCAATTTACATTGCTGGTTTAAGCTTGTATCCATACATAAAAACTCACCCAAAAAACAGAACCGCAGCTCTCCCATTTTCAAGCTAACTGGACACTTGGGCCGGAACTCTGCCACCTTGCCCGCTATGAAACTGGAGCGGGCAAGGGTCCAACAACAGAAACCCCCATTGACCTCAGGCGGGAATTTCCAGTCTTGCCTGAGTGAGATCGTAAAATCCTACCTTTAGAATTTTTCACGTAAAATTTCACCGCAGGTCTTTGTTCAACATCATTCTCTATGGGACCGAGAGGGTTTAATCTAACAAAGTTCCATTTCCCTTGTATAGCTTTTACAGACCATTCTGTTGAAAAGGGAACCATTTTAACCAGGCTTTCTTGAGTTAAGATAGAATAAGTTTATTAACTACTAAAAAGGTAAGGAGAAATGATAGAGCACACGCATCTTCATTCATCTGGATTAGAAGTAAGAATTGAGTCCAACTGTAAGTAAATATAAATAAAAACTTATTTGGAAAAGTCCTTGATTTGTGAGGAGTACATGATAACTTACAAATTGATTCCAGTACAGCTGACTTTAGTTGATGAGTAGTTGGTTCTTCGTTTCAGGTGTTTTATGGTTTGGTAGAGATATTTCAGCTCTTTTTCCCAGCTGTGATCCTTTTTTGCAGAGTTGACTTACACAGTCAGAGAGAGAGAGTTTTAGGTGTTCCTGTAAAAGATGACTATTTCCTGTCTGCAGGAGACCTGCTTCTGATACTGAATCACACACTTTCAGTGTGGAAAACTTACAGCTAATTTTCCTCATTGTACACACATGCACACACACACACACACACGCGCACATGCACACTCATACATAGATCGATAGGGCAGACAAAGACAGGCAAGACTTGGGCAGCTCTCTCAGCTAGCTTTTAACCCCCTCTTTTTATATTTCAACTGGAACCTGGAATACACTTGTCTGTCTCAATAACGACACCCTTGATTTTTGAGATGAGATAGTCATTATGTTTAACGAAGATGATAAACTGTCTTTGAATGCTTTCAGGAGTACCTTGTCTGGATGCACAGGGATGGGTTCCACTGTTCCTTAGAGAAATACCTTGCAGCCATTCCTGTCAGTGACTAACTGTACGTTCTCAGTCATCCTCGGGCCATTTTAAAATATGAAACTCAGTTCTTCTGAAATCCCGATACTTCCATTTAGATATTCCACAGTTTTTTTCTCCATCATCATAACAAGTCATTGAGTAAACAAAAGTTCAGTTTTCCTGCGTTTTTTGCAAATTAACTTTTAAAATCTTTCAACCCTGCTGTACAGTATGGAAAAACTATTGGAGCTCAAATTTCTGTTAGTCCACATTGACCAAATGAGAGTATCGATTCTCCATCTTGACAGAGAAAGTGAAGTCAACTGCTTGAATGGCTTTATGGGGAGATGTCAATAATTGGCAGAACAGATTGGTGGACAGACTGCTCATAAGTCACTGATCACTCAGAAGATTTTCCAACCTATCTCATAAACTTTCTCAAATTATAAGGCATAGTGACCCAGGTCTACGTGCTGAGGGATGTACTAAAGGGTGGCACAGTGGCACAATGGTTAGCACTGCTGCCTTACAGCACCAGGGATCCGGGTTCGATTCCCAGATTGGGTCACTATTCATGTGGAGTCTGTACGTTCTCTATGTGTCTGCGTGAGTTTCCTCTGGGTGCTCCGGTTTCCTCCCACAGTCCGAAAGATGTGCTGGTTTGGTGGATTGACCATGTCAAATTCTCCCTCGGTGTACCCGAACAGGTGCTGGAATGTGGCAACTTGGGGGTTTTCACAGTAACTTCAATACAGTGTTAATGTAAGCCTACTTGTGACACTAATAAATGAAATTAAAGCCTGGGGCAATTGCTGCGGAGACACAATGGGGAAGGTCTCTGTCTAAGACCTTTCAACAACAAAGAACCAAGGGGAACAGAACCTCCTCGGGCTGAATGACTCAGTGAATGCACACAGTGGATATTACCTGTTTCTCAGTTGTACTGAAGCACCTCGGAGTGCAACTTGTTCTATGCAAATAACTTTGCAACATTTGTGAGACCATTGTAAAATGTCTGAAACATTTCCTTTTCTGTACTGAAGCATCTCAGAGCGTTACTTGATGTATGTGAAGAACCTGAATTATTATTGCTTTTTGTGTGATGGTCATTTTGTAATGTTCTTGTAGATTCCTAATGAATAAAGTATACTTCTGGAAAAGGAAAGGCATTTTGGCTCGTGGCATATTTGACATCAGTATAGGTATTGTTATTTGACAATCTGAGAATTCACGTTTTGCGGAGCTTCTTTATCAACAAACTCAGATGCTGGGACATGGTTACTAAGACACTTCCTGACTGAAATGCTGCAAACAAGTCTCAATCCATCGAAGCAAATTGTTTGCCCTACATGGATGAAGAAATAACTTCAGCTCACTGGCCGATTGTGGTTTTTTTTTCATATGCACACCTGATGAATGCAGAATATTTTTTAATATTCTGAAAAGATCTGAACTCAACAATTCTGAACTGGGATACCAAATTTCATTCAAATTAATGATTTTCATAGAATCCTAACAGTGCTGAAGGAGGACATTTGCCCATCAAGCCTGCACTGACAAGAATCCGATCCAGGTCCTATTCTCATAACCACATGTATTTACCATGTTTATCCCCAGGACAATTTAGCATCGCCAATCCACCTAGACTGCACACCTTTAAATTGTGGGAGGAAACTGGAGCGCTTGGGGGAAGCCCACATAGATAGAGGGACAACGTGCAAACTCCACGTAGTCACCTGAGGCCAGAATTGAACCTGGGTCTCTGGCGCAGTAAGGCAGCAAAGCTAACCTCTGTGGCATCACGTTGCCCCATTTTGACTGAGAAAATAGTGGAAGATTGCTCTTACTCTTAAGATTGGCATAACAGAGAGGCATCGACCCAGGACTGTTAGAAGGGCAGGAATCTTTTTTTTATGGTGGAGGTTATTAGAAAATGGAATGCTTCACTGCAAGTGTCTCACTTAAAAAAGAGAAATTGGATAAGTATTTGAAAAGGAAAAATATGAAAGGATATGTGAGAAGGGAAAGGCAATAAGATTAGAATAGATAATTTGTGTTAAAGAGTTTGTATTGGCATAGGTTTGATGAGCTTGGGGACCTTCTTCTGCGCTCAAATATTTATGATTTCATGCAGAGAGCCTCCAGCTAAAATATATAGATATCTGGCTTCAAATGGTATTCTGTGTATTATTTTATCCTTGAGCTTGGCAGAGTGAAGATTAAGCGATCATTTTTGAACGCGAATGTGTGTTTATATGCGATTTTGTGTGAATACACAGTAATAGAGTGGCTAAAAAAATAATATTCCAATTCCTTAAATATTATTCTAACGTAAAAAGACTTACATTTATATAGCGCCTTTCACAACCTCAAGGGCTGCCATAGCTGACACCATAATCAAGGTAAGAATATTTTTGAAGTGTAGTCACCGGCGTAATGTTGAAAATGCAGCAGCCAATTTGCACACAGCAAGATCCCACATGCAATAACGTAACTGTTTTCTGATAATCTGTTAGAGCACTGCTGAATGAGGCAGGACATCAGGGAACCCCACGCATCCCCTCCCCATCCCCCGCGCTTCTTTGATTTGGTGCCATGGGATTGTCCACCTGAGAGGGCTGATGGGCTGGCAGTATAATATTTCATCTAAAAAGTGGTGTCTCTGAAGCTGCAGTCTTCTCTCAGTTTTACACTGAGGTGTCTGCCAAGATGTTTCTGAAAGAGACCTTTTAAAAAATTCATTCATGGGACATGGGCGTCGCTGGCTGGGCCAGCATTTCTTGTCCATCCCTGGTTGCCCTTGGAGGGCAGTTGAGAGTCCCTCATATTGCTGTGGCCACTTGAACCTGGCAGCATTTCAGATCTGACTTTCAGACCCGTCCTCAGGCACCCCCTGCCTGAAAAAATGTCAACGATTCCGAATTGCGATGCAGAAGCCTGTGGGCAGGGCTGAATGCACCCGAAATCCTCAGCTCTGATCGGCACCTCCAACTATGCCTGGGTAGAAAGATAAATGATAGAATGGGGCTCCCCTGCCACATTGCTCCTGGGCCGGATAATGTCTCCCCTGGCCCCCACAGACATTGCCCCATTACTGACCCCCTTATCTCCCCACCCCCTCCGCCACCCAGACCGATCAGGGGCCTGTCCTCCCGTTTCTCCCCACTGATCTCAAACAGAGTGGCAGTGGACCACCCTTGCCCCTCACTGAGCCCAAGGAGAGTGTCAGCAGGTCCCTCGTCCTCCTCATTGATCACAGACAAAGTGGCAGCGGAACCCCCTTTCCCATCACTGAACTCAGGCAGAGTGGCAGCCAAACTGCCCTTTTCTCTCACTGATCACAGGAAGAATGGCAGCAGGTCCCACTTCCCCCTCAATGATCACAGGCAGAGTGACAGCAGACCCGCCCCCCCTTACCAACTGCAATGCAGCCCCCCCTGATCTCAAGCAGAGAATCGATGGGTGTTCAGCAGTTATCTCCTCATTAATTGGAGCGCCCGTATCAGACTTTCGTGTAACATGTCTGTTTCACGCCGATTTTGGATGGGCGAATGTGGTGGTAAGGGGAAGTGCTGGTAAGGTTAGGCGTGCAGCCCATTAAATCAATTTAAATGCACGCAAATACATTTAAATGGTTGTCACGCCCATTTTGGGCGCTGTTCCAATCGGGGCCACTTTTGGGCCTTGGTAATGGGGGAACAGGCATGGAGGTGGGTGTAGATCGTGCTACTCACCTCATGCCCAACTTTACCAAGCTTTCGTGCCTGAAAATTTTACCAACTTGGTGGTAAAATTGGGCCCCATAGCTGATATGAAACAGGAGTAGGGTTTACCAATCCTCGAACCTGCAAGGCCATTCAATCAGACCAAGGATGATGCATGGACCTATCCCATTTATTTACCTTTGTTCTAATATGTCACGATACCTTCAACCAAGAAAATTCTATCAATGTCAGTAAATTGACCCAATATCCACAGCCTTTTAATCAGTGAGCTCTATGTTTCCAATATTCTTCGTGTTAGAAAATGCCAACCTAATTCACTCCAAAATGGACTGTTCTCCTTTCAAATTGCAGGTGCTCATGATCTGGCTTCCTCCAACAGAGAAGACAATTTCACTGCATCCTATTAATTCCCTTTGTCACCTTAACACCACAATCGGATCATTTCATCGCCATCTAAGGTCAAGGGAACACAAATCATGTTTAGACTACCAATCCTCACAATATAACTCTTTAAGACCTGTTCTGGTGAATGTATGCTGTACTCTCTTCAAAGTCAATACCTCTCTTCTGAAGTTTGATGCCTAAAATTGAAAGTGGTACATTGGATGAGAACTGATAAGCAATGCTTCCTGTAATCTATATGGGCAGTGTAGCCAAGCAGCAACCTGAAAGCCCTCATGGAGACTGTACTTTAAGATGCCACACAATTGAGCCTGCAAGAAAACATGTAAAAGGTTTGTCGACTTAAGTAAATCATCCACACGCTCTAAAAATAGAGAATGAATGTTGCTAGCAAAGTCTCTATACAGCTGAAGCATCACTTCCTTACATTTGAATTCCAACACGTCTGTGATAGAGGTTAACATTCCATTAGCCTTTTTGATTACTTTTTTTATCCCTGTGCACCGGTTTTTAGTGATTTATGTATAAAGACTACAAAACCCCTCCACTCCTCCACAGCTCCTGGTCTCTCAGCATTAAGAAAATATTCCAATTTGTCTTCCTTGGATCCCCAAATTGAATTCCTTTTGCCTCAGCTTTACTTGTTTGCTTTGTAATTTCAAGCTCCCATCCACACAAATTGCTATGCATCCTAACTTGGTGTCACCTGTAAGCTTGCTATTCCTTCAGCAAGGTCATTAATATATATAACGAAATGCTGAGCTCCTGGTGGTATAAAACCTTGAGGAACACTCCTTGTTTCATCCTGCTAAACAAAGAACAAACCTTCCCGCTCTGTTTCCAGTCCCTAAGCTAATCAGAATCATGGAGTCACACAGTGCAGAATTGAGTACATCAAGTCTGCATCCAGGCTCTTTCCCCATAACCTCATGCGTTTACCCTAGCTAATCCCCCTGACACTAAGGGATAATTTAGCACAGTCAATCTACCTAACCCGCACAACTTTGGACTGTGGGAGGAAACCAGAGTACCCAGGGGTGGCCTCTTCCCACCCGAAAGACTGGCAGCATAGTGCTGAGTGAGCCATGTGCTTGCGCTGATCTGTCATTGGGGAGATTGGCATATGCACATTGACACCCCCACCCCACCCCCAAAGCTGGCATCATGATGAGAAGGACCAGTGTGCTTGCCATGGTGTTTTGGACCATTCTTTTAGTCACCCTATTCATCTTCTCTCACCAGTTTTAAAAATGCAAGATGGAGTGTTCGCTGCATGTCTAAAGATGATGGTTGAACGATTTGAAGTGGTAGGATCTGGTTTGTTCAAAAGATTTCTATCACTTTTCCCGTCTAATGAACATTTCCTCTGATACAGGGAGGGAGACCTGATGCCGGCGTGAGACTTTTTACAGGGAGGGAGACTCAGGGATTGAACAACTTTAAGGATAAACCTAAGTCCAGCAGCGACAGAGATGTGGAATCAGGTTCCCTCTGCACACACTTTTGGGATTGGAAGAGGCTTAATGTTCAGGGTAAGAATGTGCAAAAGAATATGGAGAGGGATGAATAATTTTCAAAGAAGCCACTTATTTTTCCAGTCTTCTCTCACATGGTTCATGACAACGTGTGTTTCAGTGGGCACTGGAAGCATGCCAATATCTCACCCATGACTATTCCTTAGTTATGAGTCGCAACAGTGAGTGAAACCCAGCTATTTTATATCAACATATTCAGCTCAGTTAATGTTCTAGGGACCTGGGTTCAAATCCCATCACAGCAGATAGTGGAATTTGAATTCAATAAAAAATATCTGGAGTTAAGAATCTGCTGATGACCACAAAACCATTGTCAATTGTCGGAAAAACCCATCCGGTTCACTAATGTCCTTTAGGGAAAGAAATCTGCCATTCTTACCTGGTCTGGCCTACATGGGCCACACGATGTGGTTGACTCTCAATTACTGTCAGGCAACTAGGGATGAGCAATAGATGCTGGCCAGCCAATGATGCCCATGTCCCATGAATGAATTAAAAAAAATCTATTAGAAGGGGTCACTGGGCAGCAATAAGGAATGGGAATCCTGGCTGATTTATTTTGTTTCCCATTTGTAACTCAGCATAATAAAACAACAAAAACAATCATCTTTTCTGGCTGCAATCAGCATCTGCTGGAGACCAGGGCAGCACAGTGGCACAGTGCTCAGCACTGCTGCCTCATAAGGGCAGGGACTTGGGTTTGATTCCTGGCTTGGGTCACTGCCTGTGTGGAGTCTGCACTTTCTCCATGCGTCTGCGTGGGTTTACTCCGGGTGCTGCAGTTTCCTCTCATAGACCAAAAGATGTAGGCACATTATCCAGGCTAAATTCTCCCTCAGTGTACCCGAACTGGCACCAGAGTGTGACAAATCAGGGATTTTCATAGCAACGTCATTGCTGTGTGAATGTAAACCTAGTTGTGACACTACTAAATAAAGTTTAGAACACTTGAGCAGCACTACCCGGCATGTAGGACAGCCCTGGTTTGTGGATATAAGAATAACACACAATGTCAATGTGTACACATCCAGTAAATTGGGGGTGGGGGTGGGGTGCTCCAGCATAAGCCTGCTGATCCTTCTCTCACAGTTTGGCGCTGTAGCCATGATGAGTTGTCTTGTATGTCACCGAAGCCAAACACAAGCATAACGTACAGCAGCACAACTTTGTAACGCTGAAACTGAGATTCCTCCAAAGGTTTTGGTTTGTTTCAGTGTAACCACACTTTCAGCACATGCTAAGAAACAGCTGTTAGCCTTCCCAGTGTGGGACAGAACAACAAACCATGTAAAGTCTAACGAAGGGGATGCCATCACTCTGCCACTCAAGAAATGAATGGTGACATGTTCCGCAAATAAAATGCAGTCTAGAGGGGTAAACCTTTAATGAGAACATCTCGGCTTTCAGGGGGTGAAATTAGCTGCGGTTAGATTCCAAATTCCTTTAATAAAAGGTGTAGCAATTTTTTTCTCTAAGTGCTTGCCAATTTGTCGTAAAGTGATTTGGAAAATATCTGTTTTATCTCAGTTTAAGTCATGCTCCATTACCTTCCTGGTTTTTTTTTAATGCCAGTTTCTTGCATAGCTAACCTGCAGATTGGGTGCAACACAACCTTCTGACCTGTCACAAGTAAGCATATTAGCATATATTAACCATAATGTGAGAACATGAATTCTGCAGCTTTATGATTTTCTGATTAAAGTCCCCATCAACTAGGGCAAGGTAGTTATTATTTTATAGGAATACGTTCCAGTGCTTTCACCATTAGAAATGAAGAGACATATTTACGATCTCAATTTCAAATCTGTCTTTCATCATGGGGGAGTTTTCTTCAGCACTACCAGCTGTGGGGCCATGCATTTGTTCCCATCACGGTGAATGTGAGTCTTTAGATTGAATTATTTCACTGGCTGAGGCAGTACCTCAGGAGTCAATGATGTATTTTCCCAGCTTGCTCCGCTGCTTGAGTAGCACAGCGGGCCGGGAATTTTAAGCAGGAGGGAAGAAGCGGGATTCGTAACCAGCGTCTGGCCAGGAAAAATTCCCGCCTGTTGGGCGTTTCGTCTTTTTGGGGAAAATCACACCCAAGCTGTTTTTTTTTGTAATAGCAATGCATTCACCCATGAGTGAAAAGGCTGGAAAATCTCAGCAGATGTGCCAACATCTGTAAGGAGAGAAAAGTGCCGACATTTCAAGACCAGATGACCCTTTGTCAGAGATCAGGGATTTTCCAGCATTTTCTCTTTTGATTTCAGATTCCAGCATCCTCAGTAATTTGCTTTCATTCATCCATGAGTAATGATCCTTAGATGGCAACACCTCCACTGGTTACCATGGAGCAGTTCACTAAGCTAAAGGTGCTATTTAAATGCAAGCGGTTGTAGTTATTATTGAATAGAAGCCCTGTGAGAGCCAGAAGTCCCTTGTGACCTTGCACAAAACTAACTGATGCATTCAATTGATAGAATTAAAAGGCTTATTGCTTCTTTTTCTAATTCTTCTTTCTCTTATTCCCTTACAGTGAGGTGTTGGTTTATGCTGAGGTTGGCAGCTTTCCTTATTTCAGGCAGTGAGGGACTGGAATCTCTCTGCCGTCACTGTCAGAACATGTGGGAGCCAGACCCAACTAGTCAACCAAGTGGCTGAATCCATTGGAGTTCTACGTCCCACCCATTTGCATGGGAGTCCATGTGAGTAATGCTGTAGCGTGGGCATCGCTGCTAGACACAGGGACAATGCAGTACTCACTTGTGGGAAAATTTCTGATGAACAGCTGAAAAGGCTTTAAATCGGCCACATTTATCGGCACAAATTTAATAGGAACCGAAGCTTGAAACTTGGGAGCATGCCAGGCCATGAACCCAACCTGGAACAACACTCATGTGAGTCCCACTTCTGCAGCAAATGTGCAATGTCCCTGTCTATTCCTCCACACTGTGGGCTCAGCAAATATTCCTGATGCATGACACTGATCCACTCTGGTATTGCTGGATCCCACCTCATTTCTATTCTTTATCAGTCCTTAGCCATTGCATTCTGTCACTAGTCCACTACAGACCTGAAGGAATTCAGGAATGAAGAACATCAGCAGTCTGTTTTACCACTGACTCCTTACCAAGAACTATTTCCTCTATATCAAAAGGCTGTGGATATAAAGGCGGCACGGTGGCACAGTGATTAGCACTGCTGCCTCACACTGCCAGGGACACGGGTTTGATTCTCAGCTTGGGTGACTGTGTGGAGTCTGCACGTTCTCCCTGTGTCTGCATGGGTTTCCTCCAGGAGCTCTGGTTTCATCCCACAGTCCAAAAGACATGCTGGTTAGGTGCATTGGCCATGCTAAATTCTCCCTCAGCGTACCCGAACAGACGCAGAAATGTGTCGACTAGATTTTCACAGTAACTTCAGTGCAGTGTTAATGCAAGCCTACTTGTGACACTAATAAATAAACTTAAAACTTCAGCATTTTGAAAAGTTGCAAGGTGCTGGAGATCTCTTCTTGCCTCCACAAGCCAACTGTGGGCTGCTGTTGGCTAAGTCTAGTTCCCTTTGCAATTGGCTCCTACCATGGCCCACAGTCGTAACTCTGGGCCTCAGTAGGGGTAGCCCTGACAAGGAAGCTGCATCAGAGCGACCTGATTAATGCTTGTGGGATTGTCCTTTGGATTGGGCCATCTGATAATCATTTCTTACCTTCCTTTCACCGGTTCCATATTTGACCTGGAAAGGGCCTGGCCCTAACAGATGGTATCACAACTGAGGGGAAAAAAGAGTTCAGCTTAAATCCTTACCTTGATCAGAGCAACACTTTCAAAAACATTATATAGTGTTGACTTCTACAATAAGGAAATGGCTTAATATGGCACTTATCCAAACATTGACCATGAATTCCATTGGTATTACCCTGAGGGTAAAATAACAATTTAGATTCAAACTTTGTTATTTCCTGGGCACCCTGCAGGGACAATATGTTTGGACACTGAGCACGAGGGAAAAAATAGACACAGAGAAAGGCTTGGAGATTTTATAATGACGATATAAGGTCAACTGCAATCTTGCAGTTTGAAATTGAAGGGACAAGTCCTTTGATACATTGCTTAGGTTCACTCTCTTCTGTAAACTAAGAGTATTCATAATATTTTTCATCAGAACAGAAGAACTGGTCCTTCACGGTATTTTCAGCCAGATGTTTCATTCCTTCCTAATTGTTGTCTTCCCTTCAGATGAAGAAATGAAAAACCGATGGAAGTAATGTCAAAATGGTTTTCTTAATCAAAATAACACTCGTTTTGCACTCAGAAAGAATCTGGAAACAAAGCTCGGGATGACCCCATCACCCAGTCCTCACTCATTCTTTGACTGAGAACTAAATTAATAATTTAAAAAGGCACTTTGACAAAATTGCACTCATTTTTCTTCCCTTTGGTAATCAAAATGATGGGTTTTTGGTTTTTCATAGAATCCCTACAGTGCAGAAAGAGGCCATTCGGCCCATCACATCTGCAACTACTCTCCATTAGAGCACATTGCCCAGATGCACCCCCTGCCCTATCCCCTAACCTCATGCATTTCCTTCACCAATCTCCCTGAACCTACACATCTACCTTGTTCCCTCAGTAGCTGTTTTGCTCCTCACACTCCAGCTCTCACCCAAATACCTCACCTGCCACACCCCTTCACCATCTTAAATTCAACACTCCCAATGACAGTCTCCCTCTCTGTGTTACTGCAGGACAAGCTCAACCACAACAAGCATGAGTGCGCACAGTCAGCTGGAGTCACACCCGAGCTAAGAACTCTCACACATTTTGAGGAGGGAGTCCTCGAGCTGACCGGGGAGGGGGAAGAGCATCGCCTGTGCTGGTGGTGAAGTGGGAGCAGCAGAGAAACATAAGAATCTTCAACAAAAATGCTGTCATTCCTCAAGTGTCAAGAGTGTAATCATTGTTCCCTCTGTATCGCCTGTGATACACTGATGCCATCTCCCTTCTCTTGCAGGCCGGCCAGTGGAACAGGCTGCACCATTCTCATGCACCCTGGACACAACGGACTCCAGCAGTTCAGAAGGGGCTTCTCCAAACTCTCTGTTGAAGAAGTGTCACAGCTGTCACCTGACACCAACGCGGATACTCACACCTCGGGGGGATCACTAAGTAGACAGGCCTGTAGGTCACTCACCTGTGAGCACCTCACAGATGAAGATCGACAGCAGGTGGAGGCAGGGACATTCCAGGGAACTGGCATCTGGAGGGATGCCAGATCCCAGGACTCTGCTGATCCCCTACCTGATGAAAAGCTCCAGAGCCCGGATGTCCCACAGCTGCTGGAGCTGCAAAGGCAGAGTCATAAATATCAGGAGGGAATGTCTCCTCGGATTGCAAGACTGATTGGAGGAGGTCCATTGCCTTCTACAGTCACTGCAGCTCACTGAGGCCAATACTGTAAGGTTGGCATCCGCAGCGGAGAACTTGGTGCAGGATGTACAGAGCGTGGCAGGAGATGTCTGTACCACAGTGCAATGTTTCAACTGGAGGTGCAGGCACTGGTGGCAATTCGCGTATGTCAGGACCAGAGGATGGCGAGGCTCCTGGCTCACACTGCAGCTGCTGCCTCTCCATTCCATAGAGGAGCATAGGGATACCTGGGAACACCAGGGAAAAGGATTGGCAGGAGTACACCCAGGGTCCTCCAGCCAAGGAATCCTGGGTGTTTCCAGTCCATCTGACATCCCCCTCCCTGTGAGCAACACACCTCCAGCCCCTGACACTGAGGAAGGAAGCTGTCAAACATCTGTGTTGCCCAAAAATAGGCCTGGATCCTGCGGGTCCTGGCACACACACACCCACACACCCCCCCCCGCCCCCCCACCCTCCCCAGGGGACACCTGCTAAGGTCATCTCAGGCAATAGGGCATGGAAGTCAGCAGTTATCCCAATCTCACCTGCGGATCCTGGGGATGCACTGAGATGCAGTGGGAGGGTAAGGAAGATTAAGTAACCAGCATGAGTGAACATAGGCACTAATGTAGATAGGTCACCATTTTGACGTGAACATTTGGCAATGAATTTCACTTTGTTCTCTCACAGAGACTCTACTCTGTCTGTTCATGCCATCAAGCTTGGCAGTTCCAGTTGTACTAAGTTGTGCTTATGTGAAAGTGATGATGGTCCCTGCTATTTTTGAATTATGGGTCTATTGCGCATGAAAGGACCATGAAATGAGCGTCACTGCTGAGTTACCCTGTGTTCCCATACATCTACATAGCATTCCATCACTAAACTGTTACTGGTTATTTTGAGGCACCTACCTTGGCTTCTGTTAAGTCTGAAATCTTTCCCACCTACAACTTGCAACCTTCACCTACACCCCATTTCTTCCAAAGACTTTTTTCAGTTGCTGCCGACTCCTTTCACATAACAACTTTCACATAATCACACACATGCCAACAGCTCCTGTACTCTTTTTCTTCTTCAGTGAAGTACTGTTGACTCCACCAGCGCTGAATACCTTATTGAACTTCTCTGAGGCTCTGTAATATCATTTATTTATAAACCAGATTCTGTGACAGAAGCAGAAAATGAAACATCTCCAGGATCAATGATTAGGGGTCAGTATAATGCTATGTGCACCCAACCTTCAGGTTTTCTTTAAGACAACTTTTGAGTAAAGAGGCAACTGCAAAACTTAGATGACTATGAAAATTGTGAGGCCACTGGTACTTTCACTAGCTGGGACAAAATTCTTCAGCAATTCCTTGAGACATCTTTGGTCAGGTTTGACAGGGTTAACTTTGAGACTGCTGCTCAAATGTGCACATTTATACACATGGGGAGACAATGATCTAGTGGTATCATTGCTAGACTATTAATCCAGAAAGTCAGCTAATGCTCTGGGAGTCCATGTTCGAATCCCACCATGGCAGATGGAGCGGCATGGTGGCACAGTTGTTAGCACTGCTGCCACACAGTGCCAGGAACCCGGGTTGGATTCACAGTTTGGATCACTGTATATGTGGAGTTTGCATGTTCTCCCCACGTCTGTGTGGGTTTCCTCTGGGTGCTTCAGTTTCCATCCACAGTCTGAAGGACATGCTGGTTAGGTACATTGAGCCAAATAGGTGCTGGAGTGTGGTGACTAGGAGAATTCCACAGTAACCTAATAAACTTTACTTGTGAATAAATAAATAAACTTTATTTTATTTTGAAAGAAATCTGGAATTAAGAATCTATTGATGACCATGAAACCATTGTCGATTGTTGGAAAAAACCCATTTGGTTCACTAACGTCCTTTAGTCTGCCATCCTTACCTGGTCTGGCCTACATGTGACTCCTGAGCCACAGCAACGTGATTGACTCCCAACTGCCCTCGGGCAACTAGGATGGGCAATAATTGCTGACCAACCAGCAACATCCATGTCCCACAAATGAATAAAAAAGAAATTTGACAATTACAAAATAGGTGCACAGAACAAGAGGCAGGATTCTCTGGCACTCACCCTCAAACCAGAGATTTCTGCACAACTTCAATGGATCTTTACATGGTCCGCCCCCACCCGCTGGAATTCCAACAAGGGCGGGTTGGGAGAATTCTGGCCAAGATCTCTATGCAGTGTGACTATTTGAATAGGTGTTTAAAATGGCAGCTAGCGATGGAGGCTAGACTGGCACTCCAAGGGGCACTTGTCTTTTCATTTGTGCAGGTGATGTTGTTGGCAAAATCTTATTTACTATCCATTCCTTATTGCCCTTAAAAAAATGATGATGGACTTTCAAGGAACAATATATTGAAACTTACAGCCCCAAAGAGACCATTTGGCCTGCTGTATCTGTGCTGATCTTTGAAAGAACCAAACATGTTTGGTCCCATAAGATCCCACTGGTGGGAGGAGCCAATGGAATCTATTTCCATCACCTTTCCAAGTAAAGGATGATGACCACTCTCTGAGTGAAAAAAAAATTGCTCTCATCCCCCTGCCCCCACCAGCTTCTATTCCATTTCCCAATTATTTTGAATCTATAATCTGAAGTTATTGACCTATTCACCAGAGGTTGGGGGTGGGGTGGGGAGCGGGAGAGGTAAAAAACATTTCTCCAACTTTTCTCAACAAAACCTCATCATATTAAAACTTGTATTAGGTTACCTCTTAATTCTTTTTGTTCAACTGACAGCAGTTCTTGCATTTCCAATTTCTGTTCTGACAGAAGTACCTTATACACGGGAATACAAAAGCATGAGCATACAAAATCTCTGCTCATTTATATTTTTCATAATTATTCAATTTATAGTACATTTTCTTTCCATATTTGCCCTCCCAAAGGACATCATTTCATCCAGTTCCATATTAAATTCCATCTCTGCCCACTTCACTAGCCGGTATGTACCATCCTAAAGCCTATATCCTCATTTGCTCTGCTTTGTCAAGCTTTATATCATCTGCAAATTCCCTTATGTTTTATATTCACTTGGCCTGGCAGGACCTTCTCTTGTCTGAAAAACAGCATCTCTGACAGTGTAACACTCCCTCTGTCAGCCTAGACTTTTGTGCCCATGCTCCTGGGGTGGGAGTTAATCCCACAACCCTCTGCCTCAGAGGCGAAGGTGCCACCAACTGAGTCAACACCTAAACTTATCACAGATTTCTCTCCATATGTCACATCCAAATGCACAGAGCTCAACCTCCAAGGAGAAATAAATCACAACTAAATTTCCTGCTTGTATAATTCTGTTAAAAATGTGATAAGCTGTTTACATCCATTGAAACCCTTGCTCTCTTTTTGTGCTTTGATGCATTGTTTCTGTATGGAAGCAGTGGATTAAAATCAGACTCATGGAGAAACCTCAGAGCCTGTAAATAAGGTGGCTGCTTGTGCATTTGTATTTGTTTTATAGACTGATGTTTAAGACCAACACAGGAGAGGAAATCAGTCAACGGGTCTGGTGAGGGGGATCCCATGGTCCGAAAGCAAAGTAATTCCTTCAGCTCTTTGATGCCAATGAGCATAATGTACTGATGTTCCCTCCTACAAGCACCATCTAATAAAACGTGTAATAGCTTCACAAAATGCGACATACTTTTGAATTTAAAGGTAACTTCATATACTACTTTGAATAGATGGATCAAAGTTCTGACTATAGTTAAACCAGCACTAAGCTGATTTTTCTGTGATCGCTTAAAAAATTGCTTAGTTGCCATCGACATTGCCTCTGCTTCTATTTTGGACTGCATGCGCGATTTGTTTGAATGTGCAGGCTCTTAAAATTACTTTGCACAGGCTGGGCGTATGATTATTTAAAAGGGTCAGGTTGTGTGTGGCCCACACAGGAACTTGCAGGTTGCTGTACAGCCATATGGTCATGCAACTTTGAGGAAACATTAGTTACTGTAATTTTTTTTGCATATAATTCCTTCTATTTGTCATTGGGAAAAGACCCAGCTACATATTAAATGTAAAGTTACTCGTGCAGCATAGTTAATTTAGCAAGCTCTCACTCACTGATTAGCAGAACATGACATTCTGTAAAGCCTCATGTGGAGGTTACATCCATTGTACGCGAGGAGGCATCGGAAAAACCATTCAATTTGATATAAAATGGCCCACAAAAAGGCATTACTGTGTTATGTCTATGGTAGTAAAGATTATTGATGAGAGTGGAGGGCAGAGGAGCAGAAAGCAAATTTAACACAAGTCAGAACAATTTGGGATGATCAATAAAGTGGGAAGACAAAATCCCCACAAAGCTTCACATCAACAAGACTCAAGAACAAAGAACAAAGAACAGTACAGCACAGGAACAGGCCCTTTGGCCCACTAAGTCTGTACAATCACAGATGCCTCTCGAATCTAATATTTTCTTGTCTCTGTGTGGTGTATACTCCTCTATACGTTGCTTCTTCATTTATCTATCCAGATGCCTCTTGAACTTTGTCAGAATCTGCTTCCACCGCCTCCTCTGCAGTGACATTCACCAATCTCTGTGGGAAAAACTTGCCCCTTACATCTCTTTTAAGCTTTCCCCCTCTTACTTTCAACCTGTGCCCCTGAGTAATTGATCCTTCGATCCTAGGAAAACAACTCTGACTATCCACTCTATCCAAGCCTGTCATAATCTTGTAAACCTCTATCAGGTTCCCCCTCATCCTCCGACACGCCAATGAAAACAATTCAAGTTTGTTCAGCCTTTTTCCATTGTCCATAACCTCCAAACCAGGCAACATCCTGGTAAATCTCTTTTCCCCCCTTTTGAATGCATTAACATCTTTCCGGTAGCGTGGTGACCAGAATTGTATACAGTACTCCAAATGCGGCTTTAACCAAAGTCTTATACAGCTGCAACATGATTTTCCAATTCCTATGCTCAGTGCTTGAACTGATGAAGGCCAGCATGCCATATGTCTTCTTGACCACCTTGTCCACCTGAATTGCCACCTTCAGGGAATTGTAGATCTGTACACTTAGATCCCTCTGTATGCTAATATTTCTAACACCTCTACCATTGTATACTGTATACTTTCCTTCTGCAGTAGACCTCCCAAATTATATCACCTCACATTTGTCTGGGTTAAATTCCATCCATCATTTTCTGACCCAGATCTCCAGCCAATTTTTATCCTGCTGTATCTTCTGACAATCCTCCTCACTATCTGCTACTCCCCCAATTTTTGTATCATCTGCAAATTTATGAATCAGACCACCTAGTTCAAGTTAAGCGACGCTGACCTATACAAGATACTATCAATCTAAAGAGATCCATCAAAGATGCAAAAAGGCAGGATCGGACCAAGCTAGAGTCCCAGGCTAGCCATACCAACGCCTGTTGACTATGGCAAGGTCTGCAAGATATAATAGGCTACAAGATGAAGACATGTAAAAACGCCAGCTCAAACGCACCCCTCCTTGATGAGCTCAATACATTCAATGCCCGTTTTGAGCAAGAGGTCAGCAAGAGTACACCCCCCACACTGGAAGCCCTGGATGAACCTGTTCATGGGGTCACCATTGCAGATGTCATACTTCTATTTATTGACTATAGCTCAGCCTTCAACACTATTATTCCCACAAAACTCATCTCCAAACTTCATGGCCTGGGTCTTGGCTCCTCCTTTTGTGACTGGATCCTGAACTTCCTAACTCCTAGGCCAGAATCAGTAAGGATAGGCAACAGCATCTCCTCCACGATCATCCTCAACACCGGTGCCTCACAAGGCTGTGTCCTCAGCCCTTACTATACTCCTTATACACCTACGACTGTGTGGCCAAATTCCCCTCCAATTCGATTTTCAAGTTCGCTGACGACATCACCATAGTGGATTGGATTGCAAACAGTGATGAGATAGAGTACAAGAATGAGATAGGGAATCTGGTGAACTGGTGCGGCAACAATAATCTCCCCCTCAATGTCAACAAAATGAAGGAGATTGTCATCATTTTCAGGAGCGTGGAGGAGGACATGCCCCTGTCTACATCAACAGGGATTAAGTAGATCACCAACAATCTGTCCTGATCCTCCCCATGGAGAAGCTATAGGTAAGTAAGCCCACCAGAAGAAGACTAAGGAAATTTGGCATGTCTACAACTGTCACCAACTTTTATAGATGCACCATAGAAAGCATTCTTTATGGTTGTAACACAGCTTGGTATGGCTCCTGCTCTGCCCAAGACCGCAAGAAACTTCAAAAGGTTGTGAATGTAGCTCAATCCATCACACAAACCAGCCATCCATTCATTGACTCTGTCTACACTTCCCACTTTCTTAGCAAAGCAGTCAGCATAATTAAGGACCTCGCACACCCCAGACATTCTCTCTTCCACCTTCTTCTGTTGGAAAAAGATACGAAAGCCTGAGGTCACGTACCAACTGACTCAAGAATAGCTTCTTCCCTGCTGCTGTCAACCTTTGAATGGACCTATCTTGCATTAAGTTGATCTTTCTCTAGACCCTAGCTGTGACTGTAACACTACATTCTGTACTCTCTTGTTTCCTTCTATATGAACAATATGCTTTGTCTGTATCGTGCACAAGAAACAATACTTTTCACTATATGTTAATACATTGACAATAATAAATCAAATCAAATCAAAATCAAATCAAATATTTTCCTCCAAATCATTTGTCTTTATATTACAAACAACAGAGGTCCCAGCATTGATTCTTGTGGAACGTTGTTTGACATAGACCTCCAGTTAGAAAAGTACCCTTCCACTGCTACTCTCTGCTTTCAATGCCCAAGCCAGTTTTGTATCCGTTTTACCAGCTCATCTCGGATCCTATATGACTTCACCTTCTGTATCAGCCTACCATGAGGAACCTTATTGAAAGCTTTACTAAAGTCCATGTATACAACATCCCACTGACCTACCCTGGTCAATTTCATTGCCACTTCCTCAAAGAACTCAATCAAGTGTGTGGGACACAACCTCCCTTTCACAAAACCATGCTGCCTGTCACTAATAAGCCTATTCTCTTCCAGATGTGAGTGCATCCTGTCCCTAAGTTGGTCCAAAGAGCGACAGGATTTTCCAGTCCTTCCCACCAACGGGATCTTCCAATTCCACCAAAAGCGACCCACCTCCCACTCCTATGGTAGGTTCCCTAATGGCAGAATGGCATTGCTGCTTCACCAAGGGACTCAGGTGGTGATCCCGGCCTTGGGTGACTGTCTGTGTGGACTCTGCATGTTTTCCCCATGTCTGCATGGGTTTTCTTTGGGTGCTCCAGTTTCCTCCCACACTCCAAAGATGTGCAGGCTAGTGGATTGGCCATGCTAAATTGTCCCTTAGGTGTGTAGGTTAAAGGAATTAGTGGGGTAAATATGAGGGGTTAAGGTTTTCGCCTGAGTGGGATTGTTGTCCCTCTCCCACAAGCACCATCGAACAAAATGTGCAATAGGTTGGCAAAATATGACATGCTTTTGAATTTAAAGTAACTTTATATACTACTTTGAATAGTTGTGACTGTAGTTAAACCAGCACTAAACTGACTTTTCTGTGATTGTTTAAAAATTGTTTGGTTGCCATTGACATTGCCTCTGCTTTTTTTTTTGACTGCATGGGTGATTTGTTTAAGTGTGCAGGCTCTTAAAATAACTTTGCACAACCTGAGTACATGGTTGCTTAAAAGGGTCAGGTTGTGTCAGTGCAGACCTGATGGGCTGAATGACCTCCTTCTGCATTGCAGGGATTCTATCCTATGACACTATGGGCCCAATTTTACCAAAACGTGAAGTCGGATGTGAGGCCATTAACGCGATCGGCACCCACATCCGTGCAGATTGCCACTTTACCAAAACCTGGGAATGGCAGTGATTCGATTTGCGCCCAAACCAGCTGCAACAATGATTTAAATGCATTTGCATGCATTTAAATTTAATTAATGAACAGTCCGCCCAACTTTATCAGGATTTCCCCTCTTACCGCTGTGTTTGCCAATCCGGAACTATGCCTCACTGGACCTGCTAAATAAAAGTCTGAATCGGGCGCTCCGGCTACTGAAGAGTGCGTTCAGTGCTTCCAATGGCTCGCTGACCCAGATCAGTGGTGAGGGGGATGAGGGAGGTGGGTCAGATGTTCCTCTCGGGGGTGGGGGAGGGAGGCGTGAGTGAAGCCAAACCATTCTGTTGGAGAGAGATGAGTGAGACAACATCGTTTTTGGGGGAGGGGAGGGTGGGGGAGATGGGTAAGATCTATCTCAGGTGGGGGGGTGGAGATGGATCTTTGGCGGGGGAGGAGGCAGATGGATCTCTAGTGGGGGGGAGGTGCAGACGGATCTCTGGTGGGGATGCAGATATATCGCTGATGGAGTCTGGGGGTCCACTGTCACTGCGTGGGCTATCAGTGACAAGGGTGTTTATCGGTTTGTGTAGGCGGGGGGTGGGTGGATAAAGGGGACAGTGATATGTGTGGGTAGTGGGGAGGGTGGATAAGAGGGACAGTTATGTGAGGGGGGGGGGGCCATTGCTCCTGCTTTTCGCTCCCGAGCCACCTACTGGAGTCCGGGAGCGATTTGACACAGGCGCGCTTTTTCCAATTTTTTCCAACTGTGCACGCGCAGTTCAGAGCTCCGATCGTTCTGGCTGTGCTAAGCCCCACCCACAGTGTGAATGGGACCGGGGATGTTTTTTCAGGCTGAGTGCGTATGGGAGCGCCTGAAAGCAGATTTCTAAATGCATTACGCCCAGATTGAGCACTTAGAATGAAAATGGTAAAATCGGGCCCTGTGCAAGATGGTGTAAACACAGACAGCTGATGGTGAGCCACCTTCTCCATGGAAAACACGACATGGGGGCCCGAAAATCCCATCCGATGTGATTGAATTAGAATGGGAACCCCTGCTCTTAGTTTTCATGACACATCTAACAGTAAAACTAGTGGGCAATGTTAATTTCCACTGGGAGCTCCAAAGTATCTCATGGAAACAAAGAATTCAATAATGGCCAGTGGGTAAGCTTTTAATGATCCATGGATTACAGAGTAACATCTATGTGGCATTGTCACCATTCAGAAAACATGCGGCCTGCTTCTGGGACTTTTGCAAAGGAATATGGATGGTGTTAGCATTCAAAATCAGATCAAAGGATGGAATAAATTCCAGTCAGCTTTGATATAATGGAAAGTAGGACTGAAAGCCAGTGATGGGGAACCCATCCCTGCCAGTTGGTAGCAATTATCCACAATTAGATTAAACTTAACATTGTTACTGACGTCTTTAGATAATTCTTTTTAACCAGAAGATTAACCCTGAGATATAGCTAGCATTACAGTATTATTAATGCTTGGCTGCTTTCCACAGCCCACAGTTATCACAGTGGGTGGGATGTTGTAAGTTAACTACTTGATTGACAGCTCAAAGAGGTCATTAAAGGATTAGCTGCCTTTGATGTGAGGTTATGGAAACAAGTCTGTTTGTTTTCTCATGCCTACTGAAGGAATGATCTATTTATAACTTTAAACATTGACAGTGTTTATATGGAAGCTTATGGCACTGTTTTTTGTTTAAAATGGAGACCGATGCACTATTAAGTTGACCACCAAAGGTCAGGTTAACTTTGCATGTTCCACATATATGATCTGAAGCTTCCAGAAGGTTCTGAATTGCATCAACCTGTGCAGGGGCCATTCTCCTAGAATGGTATTAAGACAAATATTATCTATAGAATTCATCCTTGCTATTTTTTCAGGATTTACTCAGAACACAAGTCTAGGCTCCACAGGCAGAATCTTCTGGTCATGTCAGCAGCAGGTTGCTTGGTGGGTAGGGGAAGTTAATTGGACATGAGGGCAAAAAATGTTTCCGGTGGTGGGATGAACTTTAGGAATGAAATTCTCGGCACTGTAAAGGCGGGTTAAAGGCAACGTGTGCTTCCCATAGAAGGCCTTTTATGTGGATTTGCAAGTCATGCATGTTCATTAAAAGGGCACTTTACCTCACTCAGGATCACACAAAGCTTCCTCTTCAAAACTACACACAGGTTATAAACAGTAAGGGAAAGATACAAAGAATTCAGCTCTCCCTCCTTGCTTTGTCTGTGAAAATTTTGTTAAGGATAATTACTTGAGGGGAGTTAAATGTTTTGAATCATCTTTTGTGAATGGAAATGTTTTTATTTATGAATCTGTAATGGATAGAGTCATAGAAGTTTACAACACAGATACAGGCCCTTTGGCCCAACTTGTCCATGCCACCCTTTTTTTAAACCCCTAAGCTAGTTGCCTGTGTTTGGCCCATATCCCTCTATAGTCATCTTACCCACGTAAGTGTCTAAACGCTTTTTAAAAGATAGAATTGTACCCGCCTCTACTACCACTTCTGGCAGCTTGTTCCAGACACACATCACCCTCTGTGTGAAAAAATTGTTCTTCTGGACCCTTTTGTACCTCTGCCCTCTCACCTTAAACCTATGCCCTCTAGTTTTAGACACCCTACCTTTGGGAAAAGATATTGATTATCAAGCTCTTCTATGCCCCTCATCATTTTATAGACCTCTATAACATCATCCCTATGCCTCCGACGCTCCAGAGAAAAATGTCCCAGTCTATCCAGCCTCTCCTTATAACTCAATCCATCAAGTCCCGGTAGCATCCTAGTAAATCTTTTCTGCACTCTTTCTAGTTTAATAATATCCTTTCTATAATAGAGTGACCAGAACTGTACACAGTATTCCAAGTGTGGCCTTACCAATGTCTTGTACAACTTCAACAAGACGTCCCAACTCCTGTATTCAATGTTCTGACTGATGAAATCAAGTATGCCGAATATCTTCTTCACCACTCTTTCCACCTGTGACTTCACTTTCAAGGAGCTATGAACCTGTACCCCAAGATCTCTTTGTTCTATACATCTCCCTAATGCCCTATGATTAACTGAGCAAATCCTGCCCTGGTTCGATTTACCAAAATGCATCACCTTACATTTACCTAAATTAAACTCCATCTGCCATTTGTCTTTCGATCTTTCAAACTTTATTTTATTTCCTCTCAGCATGGATCCTGAGGTCTGCCTTGGTGCATGCTGAGTGAGTTGGAATGGAGTGCTTGACGGCAAAGTGAAGGGGACACGAGTTGACATAAATTAGCACAATCGTGGCATCGGGCTATAAAGGTCCTTTGAGTGGTGAGAGACAAGTGTTGGAATGGAAGGTGGGAGGGATCTTTGGGGGCTGGGTGGAGGGCATGAGTTGGCGTGGAGTATATGATGGGGCCATTGAGGGTGGGGACAGGCATTGGCATAAGTTGTCATGTATTGACGTAGGATCGGGGGGAGGGTGATTGGGTATGAGAGTAAGGGTAAAGGAGCCAGCATTTAATAACACAGCTTGGACAAAATCCCAAGAAACTGAGACTGTTCCTTTAAAGGGCTCACCTTGGCAATCAGCAATCCCTGTGGTCGCTTCCAATCTGATGGTGGAATGTCCGACTCCATCCACTACCCACCTGCTCCCCCCGCCACCCCTCCCCCTGACCCCCCCCACCCCCTCCCCGCCCCCCCACCCCTCCCCCCTCCCCCCACCCCTCCCCCCCACCCCTCCCCCCACCCCTCCCCACCACCCCCACCCCTCCCCCCCCTCCCCCCACCCCTCCCCACCACCCCCCACCCCTCCCCCCACCCCTCCCCCCATCCCTCCCCACCACCTCCCCACCCCTCCCCCCCCCCCACCTGCCACCCTTCCCGGAATGAAGATCCTGTCACCTGGAACACTGTTTCCTGAGGCAGGTGTGGCAAAATATCCCGACTGTGGCTACCTCTCTCGGGATTGAAGATCCCCGTCACAGAATTCACCCACAGTAATTGGAAATCCCCAAAGAACGAAAATCCAAATGAAATATATAATTCTGGGAAAGAAGGAAAATTCAAGCCAAGTCCAGAGAGAGAGAATGTGTGTGTTCAGCCTCTGAGGAGGAAAATCCTTGCAGATTTTTAACCTTAAATTACTAATTTCACACATAAGATTTGTGACTTTTTTTTACAAAATTGTTTTCTCATTTATCATGGCTGTTATGCAATCAGTGTTATTTCATGCTGACTTGGGAAATGAAATAACGGTCAAAAGTATTTTGGAGACATTTATTTGGTAATTTGCCTTGTTAGTTCAACTTTGGTGGATTTGAAGGATTTGTGTGGGTGGATTGGATGATGTTGTTGTGTCTGCTTATTTGATTTTAGCAAATTAAATTGATTTATAATGTTTCTGTGGCCAGCTAATGGGTCATTCCGTCAATATCAATGTCATTAATGTTCTCCTTACACTCTACAGAGTTATACTGCCAGTGGATTCATTATAATCAAGGCCTAATTAGATGTATAATTACACTAATATTTAATTCTTAATCGTTTAGCTTAAAGCAACAAATTGTAGTAACAATAAATCACTGAGCGTTCTTTCCAATCATGGGGGCCCACTGCCCTCTCCTATTCACTATAAATGGCAGTCATCTTTGGACTGCTCACCCCACTGACTGTCATTCTTGCCTGAAGCTCACAATGGATTGACAACAATCAGCATCCCTGTCAAACTTGATCACAACCTGAACGGTAGCCCATTCTTTCCAACAAGGTTGCACTAGATAGCCGCCAAGGGTATGAACCCTGGTAGATTTCCCTGCTCCAAACATAGGGAGGCCAAATGTAAGGCTGTTGAGTAGCCATTGGCATGGATCAGCTAACTAACCCAGCACAGAACAGGTCTGTAGTTTTATGGTTACCAGTGACAATCAACTTTGTGTGATGTTGTGGTAGGACTTCCGACTCTAGAGTTACATGGTTACTGCTGCATTAGCTTTTGCTGAATCATCACTCATTTTGCCAAATACTGGCATTAACGTTATTTATCAGCAGATAGGGAGGACACGTATTTTTAATGAGGAACTACGCATGAGAGTGTAAGATAGATGAGAGATTTTGTATGGAGGAAGCACACATTTAAATGTATGCAGTATTGTTATAATTCAAACATTTGGAGATGTGAACATAATGGACAGGAAAAGATCAGCTGGTCTATCAAGCCTGGCCCACACTCATAGTGACCAGACATTCTTTCATGTACACTCATGCACCCGGTCCCAACATCCTGTAGCCACGCAAGTTCAGAGTAACACCTTCTGGGAAATTTATCTCTGTTCACTCTTCCTGGTGACTGAGACCAGTCTAGGAGATCAGATTGACCATGGCCTGGATTTCATGCATGTCATTCGCGTGTGATTGGCAGGCCCAAGTGTGGAAATGGTATTCACTTCTAGCTGCAATTGTAACTGATGCATGATTCCACACTGGCTGGCCAATTGAGGCGCAGGCAGAATGAAACACGTTTGGATATTGGTGGAGCACAGCCTGCAAGGGTGTGAGCATTGTGGGCACTAGGTCCCCTCTGCGCAGGCAGAGCAAAAGCAGTTCCTTGAAGGCTGCCAGACAATGTCAAGAACCCCGAGGGAGCTGTCCAAGAAAGAATGGAATAGTCTGTATTTTGAAGGTGTTATGGCCTCAGTACCTGCTGGACATGACAGACGGGTGAGATGGCAATGTTGGTGAGAACTTTGTATCCCCCTCTCCACTTTCTTCTTGGATGAGTGCCTGTGCATTCTAGTGGAGACAGAGTGCCCAGCATGACATACTTATGCCATGAGATGGCAAGAAGAGGGCAGTACACCAGATAAAGAAGACATGGACGGAGGCAGCAGCCCAGGTGAATGGGTATGATATGATGTGGTACAAATAGAGCTAGTGATGCAACATGTTCAGTGATTTTCTCTGCTCTGCAAGGTGAGTGCTGAGTTGACATGGAACTGTAGTTACCGCCATGCCCACCCCGGAATCAGGGTGGATACGACTGGCAGAATGGAAGTCTCCCTTGGTCTCGGGCAGGATTTTATGAGCTTTGCCCGAGTGAGGTCATAAATACTGGCTGAGATTTCTTGAATGGCGGCCATTGAGGGTGTGAGAAATAGCACATATACCAGTGCCAGCCAAGGCTGGGAGATTAGCCCATTAGCCTTGGGTGCATAGAAACAGGAAGTGAGCTAACCTGGCAGGCACCTCAACCTGGTTCCCTGATGCCGACAGAGCGGCCGCTGCTACGATATTGCAAGTAGAGTGGACTAATGAATGCATTTCTGTCTGTACAGGAGAAGAGAAGCCATATTATGTAGGAGCACACGCACAAACTGGTGAGGGGATAGCCAATCTGCTTATTCTCAGCAAGTCTGAGATGGATGCCCTGGAATAAGAGTGTGAACATGAAGTAAGGTCCTCAGATCACAGAGAGGCAGGGGTCTCAGAGATAGGTAAGATTCTGGTAGATAGGTAAGAATTTGGGGTAATATTTAAAAAATGTAGGGCTGTGTCGTCTCCAAAGATATGTTCAAACCAAGAGTGTGCATTGCTTGTTCAGTCACATTGCCTCAGTGAGGCAGTTGTCCACGGTGTCAACAAACCATCTTGTGTGCATGGTGACTGTGTGATGATAATATCTATGGACATACTGGCCAGGATTTTCCCTGATATTGGCACTGGCCAATGTGGAGCAGGAGAAATGGAGCTGAGGCAGTTGTCTCTGAAATGGAGCACAGCACTTAAGAGAAAAAACATGGTCATGATTCCACGATGAATTACTGGCAAGGTGGCCTCTGATTCACCCAGCCTGCCAGCAACTCAGAAATGTAATAATAAGGGCACCATTTTTAAAGATCGTTCCAGCACAGAGCAAATCCTCTTGGCATTGCTTGGACACTGCCTCATGGCACTACCCTAGCTTCCCCTGGCACTACGCAGAACTGCTCCGACACTGCTCGGGCAGTGTTAGGGGATCTCTGGGTGGAGCTGGGGATAAGGGTGAAGGCTGGGGGTAAGCCACGACAGTGCCACAGGTTTGTGTCCAGACAGTGCCAGGAGGGTGTCTGGGCAGTAACTGGGCGTGGTATTCTCCCCCTTGATCATTGCACTAACCTGGGAAGTCTGCTCGCCAGATGTACGCTTCTGGAGACCAGCCATTCTGCTATTATGTCATCACAGATGGGTTTTCTCCCAGGGGCGGGTATGATTCTAGCGTAGGGTCCTGATAATGATATGTTAGTTTATTACAATGATTTTCCCAGTGTTCCATGCCCCATCACTGACAGGGAGGGGACAATTGTATCATGTGTTTACACCGATGTAAAATGCAACATTTCAGTTATTGTGATATTTTCTGCTCTTGTCCCTGAAACTGCCCAATGCAAGTGGCACACACAGCTCTGTTGCAGATGTCTTTAAACTTTCTATCCATGTATATATGTTCGTGTGTGCCTAGTTTAAATAAATGAAGCCACAAGTGTTTACTCAATCCCTTATGAATGATTGGAGCCTTTATATCATTATTAAAATGTGACAAGCATAGAATAATGGATAGTTGTCATCAGTTACTCAGGCACTGCACTCAGTCTGATTGGAGTTTGCCTTCTGTTTGGTCACATTCACATTCTGGACCCCAGCCTGTTCCTCTGTTCTGCAGTTAATGCACAGGTTTGATTAAATATAAGAGGTGTGCGTATTTAGTAGGTTTAGTGGGGGCCTGGAGACACGCAATTCTTGCATGTTGAAAATTTCTAACCAACCAGCTTTCAATCGCAGGTGTAGACAGCAGAATTTTGCAGGACAATCTCACCAAACATCAAGCACTCCGCAAGAAGGGGTGGGGCAGAGAGGTAATGTGGGAGGAGGGAGAACAACAAGGAGGGGGCAGGTGACTTAGCAAGTGGAAAGGGCCCGGGATGTGGGGGAGGGATGAATGACATGTCGGGGGGACAACATAATGGAGGAATTGGCATGGGAGCATGGAATGGGGGAATGGCTGCCATGGGAAGGAAGGGTGGGATGCGGGATAGGTTTAGATACTCAACAAAATGACAAAGGAAACAGGCGAGTGTGGAAATAAAATGCGCAGGACTCTCTGAGGAGAGAAATCCAGCTCTGCTAGGAAGAACAAAAAGTGAAGCCTGATGGAAAGAAACAGCTGAATAAAAGATTAAAAGCCCATTGAGTGAAACAGAGTCAGATCAGGAAGTGGTGAAAGAAAGCTTCCTCTCTGAGACCCCCATCTACAGACCACTTGTATTGAAATTAAAAGAATGTCTCAGTCTGGGAAATAGTCACATTGCTGAAGCTAACTCCAGGAAGCAAAACACAGAATATAGACCAAGATATCACAATAGAATCAGATGAGGACTAGTGGAGCCTGGTGATACGTTGTCACAAAAAGCCTTTTGACGGCAGCCTAATGATTGAATGTAACTAATAGAACACTTACATGCAACTGTCCTGTGGCAAAATCCAAAGGTTTAATGTTCTTCTCAACAGGTTACTTTGTAAAATAATAAACATGTGCATAAACACTAATAAAGATACACGGGTTAAGTTGATTGGCCGCGCTAAATTGCCATTTAGTGTCAGAAGGACTAGTGGAGTAAATACGTGAGGCGATGGGGATAGGGTCTGAATGGGATTGTGGTCTGCACTGTAGGGCTTCTATGATTCTATGTGTTAAGCACATATTCAAGTATGTCTACTGCCTGTCCAAGGACCAAGCTCCACCCCTACAGTCCAAGACAGAGGGACCCAATCTCAGAACACCTTCAATGAACAATTTGATTCTGATTGTGATTCATCTGCATGAACTAAAAATAATAGAATAAAAGGAGCAGAACAGGTCAACCAAAGAAACCTTGAAAATACTCAGAAGGGAGTTCCTGCCCAGATTGGTAGATGGCTTGGTTTAAATCTTTAAACGCTTTCATTAAAATTGATCTTGCTTGTTCTTCAAGAGAAATCTATTTACATTGAGAGTTGTGAAGCAGTGGAATTTATTTCTAGGATTGGTGGTCGAGGCTTAAGTTATCTCAACACACAAGTTTACCTTGGGTAAGTGGGTGGAGCAAAATGACTAGCAATACTATGGGAACAAGTTGAATAAATGTAAATATTTGCTTGCAAGGAGGATAAATGCCAAGCGCATTGTTTCATTGATATGGAACTTCCACCCACCCCTTTAACAAGGCTGGAATGTCAACCTAGATTACAGTGGGTGGCATGGTGGCAGAGTGGAGAGCAGGTTCAATTCCTGCTTTGGGTCACTGTCTATATGGAGTTTGCATGTTCTCCCCGTGGCTATGTGGGTTTCCTCCGGGTGCTCCAGTTTCCCTCCACATTCCAATAATGTGTGACTGAAGTTGATAGACCATGCTAAGTTGCTCCTTAGTGTCAGGGTAAATTGGCAGGGCAAATATATGGGGTTATGGGGATAGGGCCTACGTGGGATTGTTGTTGGTGCAGGCCCAATGTGCTGAATGGCCTCCTTTTGCACTGTAAGGGTGATGATTCAACGATGCTCCAGCATGTGAAGAGGCATTTCACTCTGCTTAATAATTGTCATTGGTGGAGCAGATGGTGACTGGCAAATTCAGTAGTGGAACAGCAGAATTTGTATAGCAACTTTTTGATATTGGTGTTTAGCTGCATAGCTGTCCTTTAGCTGCTGTACCAGTTCCTCACATAAAACAACAAACACCATTACCCTCACTGTTACTCCAACAGCAAAACCTATGTAAAAATTGCAATACAATTGAAATATGTGCCTCTTCTTACTCTGATCGTGTCAATCCAATACAAACATATGAATCGAGAGAAGGTGTAGGCCAAACTACCCCTTGAAGCTGCTCTGCCTTTCAATAAGGTTATGGCTGATCTGATTGTAACACCCCTGCCTACTCTTTCACTCCCTCATTTATCAAGAATTTATCCACATCTGCCTCACAAATATTCAAAGACTCTGCTTCCAAAGGTTCACTAACCTCTGAGAGAAAGTAATTCCCCTCATCTCTGTCTTAAATAGTCCAAAAGGCATTTTGGTTAGATGCATTGGCCAGTCTAAATTCTCTCTCAATGTACCTGAACAGCTGCCGGAGTGTGGCGACTAGGGGATTTTCACAGTAACTTCATTGCAGTATTAATGTAAGCTGACCTGTGACACTAATAAATGAACTTTAAACTTTAAATAGGTAAACCTTATTTTTAAACAGTAACCCCTATTTCTAGATTCCCTGACAAGAGGAAACATCTCCACATCCATCCTGTTAAGGCACCTGAGGGTCTCAAATGTTTCAGTCAAGTCACCTCTTAATCTTCTAACTCCAGTGGATACAAACCTGTTCAACCTTTATTCATGAGATAACTTGCCCATTCCTGCTATTGGTCCAGTAAACCTTCTCTTAACTGCTTCCAATACATTTGCATTTTCCCTTAAATAAGGAAACTAATATTGTACACAGTACTCCAGATACGGCCTCACCAATGCTCTGTATAACTGAAGCCTAACGTCTCTACTTTTATATTTAATTCCTCTCACAATAAACACTAATATTCTATTAGCTTTTCTAATTACTTGCTGCACCTGCACGCTGGCCTTTTGTGATTCATGTACAAAGACACCCAATTCCCTCTGCACCCCAGAGCTCTGCAACCTTTCACCATTTAGATAATATACTTTGTTTCCAATCTTTCTGCCAACATGGAAAATTTAACACTTAACCACATTGTGCTGCATTTGTCAGCTTTTTGCCCATTTGCTTAACTTACCTATATCCCCTTGCAGCATCACTGTTACCTCTTCACAATTCACTTTCCTACTCATCTTTGTGGCATCAGCAAATTTAGCCACCTCTTTGGTCCTTTCATCCAAGTTGTTTATGTAAATTGTAAAAAGTTGAGGCCCTAGCACTTGTTGCTGTGGAACACCACTTGTCACATCTTACCAACTACAAAAAGTCCCCTTTTGTGCCTACTCTCTGTTTCTCATTAGCTAGCCAATCTTCAATCCATGCCAATATGTTACCCCCTACACCATGATCTATCATTTCAGGAGTTTTGATGTGACATCCTATCAAATGTCTTCTGGAAATCTAATTACAGTACATCCACCAGTTCCCCTTTATCCACATTACATGTGACTTCTTCAACAAACTCCAATAAATTAGTTAAACATAATTTCCCATTCATAAAGCTGTGTTGACTCTGCTGATTGCCTTGAATTTTTCTCAGTGCCCTGCTATAATGTCTTTAATAAAAGTTTCCAACATTTTCCCTATGACAGACGTTAAGCTATCTGGCCTATAGTTTCCTGTTTTCTGTCTCCCTCCCTTTTACATTAAAAGAGTTACATTTGCTATCTTTCAACCTAATGGAACCTTCCTGGAATTTTGAGAACCTTGGAATGTTTAAACCAATGGATCAACTATGTCAGTAGCCAATTCTTTCAAGAGTCTAACCTGAGGAAACTGAGCAAATGCATGTTTTACCATGCAATCATTTCTCATCTAGTCAACACACACAGGAATGGGCAACAAATGCTGGCCTGCCCAGTGATGCCCATGACCCAAGAAATGAAAAAAAGTACTGTTTTGCACCTCATTACCTTGTACATGGATGGCATGGTGAGACAGTGGTTAGCACTGCTTCCTCACAGTGCCAAGGATCCAAGTTCAATTCCAGTCTCGGGTGACTGTCTATGCCGAGTTTACACATTCGCCCCGTGTCTGCGTGAGTTTCCTCTGGGTGCTCCAGTTTCTTCCCACAGTCCAAAGACGTTTGGGTTAGGTGGACTGGCCATGATAAATTGCCCCAAGATGTGTTGGTTAGGGGGATTAGTGAGATGAATGTATAGCTTATGGGTATGGGGCTGGGTGGTGGGCCTGGGTTGATGCTCCGTCAGAGAATCAGTATAGGTCCGATGGACCAAATGGCCTTCTTCTGCACTGTAGGAATTCTAAAACACGAGCAACAATAAGGAGTGCATTCCTTTTCTACTTGCAAGCATCTGCCTCACCTCAGCTGTTGTTAATGAAGCAAATAAGCTCCAGTCTCTGAGGCAAAATGAGGGTCCAACAGGATGAAGTGTGGGGCCGCCAGATAAAGAATAACATTATCTCTTTGAGGTTGAGTTACAGGATGCACATATTTTCTGCACAACTTCTTTGCTTAATCCTGTTATGTGTGATCTCAATAGTCTCTGCATTCTGAAACTAACCCAAACCTCACAGTAGAGATTGTGTGACATTAGTTGCTCCAAAGAAATGAGTGGAAGATATATAAAATAAAGTGAGGCAATATTATAGCCAATTATTTGGTGTTTGATTGTATCTACTTTGAAAGGTAGGTGGTCTTTAAAATGCAACCCTAGTCATCCAGGGGGACTGGCCTAGTGCACATTGCCATTGCATTGGGGGTTCAGTTACGCTCTGCACAGATGTTTTAGTAAATTGCATACACCACTTCATGAATCTAAACTGCACAATTTTGTCCATGATCAGTAAGATCACACCTCAGTTTACAAATTCAATTCCTTAATGCAAGGTTCTTAATTTATTTTTAAATTAAATGGCTTGTTTTCCCCATAAGTTTATAGGTCCATTGTTTTTTATTTTCTGAAACCATCCTGTCGACCCATTGTAAATACGATTTGCTAATGTGCGGAGTATTTCTAATACACCGTATGATGAAAACAGTATTACTGTGGAGATTCTACATGCGATGTAGGCAAAAGATTATCCTGAAAAAATGTGAGTATGCAAGGTTTGCTGATTAAAGATATTAATCTAACGTCAGATGAATAATATCTTTTCAACTGCAGTCATTTGGTGAAAAATGGGGCAGTTGTTCACGATTGAGTTGCAGGATGTATTTTGTCAGTGCAGTTTTCATTACATTTCGAAGTAAAATGGGCCCTTTTCCAAATTCTAATAACAACGTAAACCCCTTGTGGATGCAATTGATCTCAGGTTTGGAGCAATTCAATTGCAAATTTAAAGTGGATACCTTGTCCAATCCAGAAGGGACACAATTGTGAACATAAAAACAACCATGGAGCAGAAGTTTCTCTCAAAGACAGAGCAGTTTCACTCTGCTAATTTGCATTGATAAGTGTAGGGATTTTATATTGAACTTGCTGTTGAGTTGGTATTGAACAGAGACCATCATTGCTTGTGGATTGCTGCATTTACCCATGGTACAGTTCATTTGAAGATTGCAAATAATTGAGTGATGCAATAACTAACTGGTATCCGTGGAATCTTCCCAGCAGCAACCCAGGACCTCCACCTTCTAAAGCATCATTCACCTGTCATCCATTGATGTGTCTGGAAGCATTATTGCTGTTAGATAATACAGAATGCAATGCACAATGACAATTTTGAATATTTTCTTTATTACACGCTTGGGATCATTTTAAGAGGTCAAGACTTTGGAATTGTTTGCACTTAGCATACCTCATTGAATATCTCATTTTTATTGATGGACAGTTTTGTAACATACACCCACTCTCCTGTGGCATTTACAACCCAACAGTGCCATCAGTCCTGGCTGTTTAGCTGGAGTAAAAATCCATCCAATTCTCTGCCACATGGCATGTTGCCATTTGACCGTGTGAGGGTTTAGGAGTCATGACTGCCACCAGGAACCTTTGGGCTAAATTTGACTGCCCCCACCCCCCCACCCCCCAGGAGGGGAAGAGAGAGGAGGGGAAGAGAGGACGGCAAAATTGCAGGGGGAACCATGTTGGATTAGTTCCGCCACCATGTTCTCCCATTGGAGAATCTTACAGACAGCAGGATTAGATTCAGACAGCCCGCCATCCTAAGGAGTAGATAAAAGCCCAATTATGAGCCATCTAACAATCTGAAGGCTGCAAAACCCCCCCCATCAGGTGAAGAGGTTCTCAATGAAATGGAGGTGGCCTCCAGCACTGTAATGGAGTGGCACGGTGGCACAATGGTAGGCACTATTGCCTCACAGCGCCAGGGTCACAGGTTCAATTCCTAGCTTGGGTCACTGTCTGTGTGGAGTTTGCACATTCTCTTCATGCGTGCATGGGTTTCCTCCAGGTGCTCCAGTTTCCTCCCACAGCCTGAAAGACATGCTAGTTAGCATTGACCTGAACAGGCACCAGAGTGTTGTAACTAGGGGAATTTCACAGTAACTTCATTGCAGTGTTAAGGTAAGCCTTACTTGTGACTAATAAATAAACTTTACTTTAGCAGGAGCCCAGAGGGAAAGTTTTATAAAGCAGGGAAGATGGTCCCAGCAATTTACCAGGAGCAATTCCCCTTCTGACGCTCAGCTGTGTATTTTTTTTGAGGATAATTTTTTGCCTATATCTCCTTTGGCTGTAGAGCCCCTAACTACCTCAGCCGTGACCACTACTCCTAGTGGCACTGCTGATGTTGGGCAATCTGTCCAATTGGTAAAAATCAATGGTTTGGAGGTGTAAGAAGGATGGAACATGCTATAAACAGATTCCAGTATAGCACCTTGGAGTATTTCTTGGACAAATGGAGGCAGAGTATGACTCCTTATTCCTTTAGGAAATTGGCATTATCAAAAGCCCACTGTCTACCTATCTGCTGACTCTTATTTGCTGTGTTGTTAAGCTCACATGAAGGTATTGCACTTATAAAAACAATTCTGAGTGAAACTGGTCTTGGACAGCACCACAAAATGTGAATCAGCAGTCTATCATTTCACCCTATATTGTTCCTCATTGAATTCAATGGAAAAGAATGTCAGGTCGAGTTTTAAATGGACTTTTCATTTTTGCCCATTGTGCACTATGATCCAAGACAAGTTTCCCCATGCTAGAAGCAGTGCTGTGTAAGAAATGGCCCATGGCACTCAGTGTGAGAGATTATATGATTTAGTGATCATCACATTACTTAACCACAGGCTCTGCCTGCACTGCTATTTTGCGAGTGCTGAGCATTTTATCCTGATCTTTTAAATCCTGCTGATCTGGGTGAGTGTCTGCTCAGACTTTGCACAACCTTCTTTCTCTTTCAGCCCCATAAACTTCCAGTGCCCATAAGCCAAACCAAGCCACCTATTACAGAGAGAGTCAGCTCAGATGCTAGAATTTGTACTGACTACTGCTGTTTTTAAAAGCCTCTTTAAAAAAATACGCTGATGTCTGTTTGGAATAAAAATGTGGAGGGCTGCATGGTAACACCCTCATTGCTACTTAATTGGCTTTAACAAGCTTTTCAAAAAAAATCAGGCTGAAAATGTCAGCACGATCTTCCCTTGAGTGGAGAACTCTTAACACAGTGACAGATGGTAACTGTCTTTCTTCCATTCTCTGCCATGTTTTGCCACCTACATTTGTAGGAAGCCACAATATCAGCAAAGAATGGAGCCTTTGAAGTGAACATGGTCAAATTGTTTATCTAGATAGCTGACAAGCTGAAGAATTGATATCGCCTGTTTTGTTTTAAACAGGGTCTAATTGTTCAGTTGAATTGTAGAATTGAAATTACTGTCAGCGATGTTATTCTGCAAATCTTTTAGTGCAATTATATCAAATTCCCCTCTCTGCTATTTTAACAGATGTGTTGATCCATTAACTGTTCATATGACAACAACTTTGACAGTGTATGAGTAATCTTCATTGAAACAAAACTGTTTCCTAAGTTTATTGCTATAACCAAAGGACTGAGCCCTCTTGTTATAAAAAAGCTCTTACAACATGAATTAGACTACCCGCGGAAAGATATTGGGCCGCATCTTCTGGCCGTTCACACTGGCAGTGGTCTCTGGTCCCACTGCTGTGAATGGAAATTTGGCTCAGTGTCAAATTCTCCGTCCTCACTTGCAACATCAACGGGGCACAAACAGCTGGAAAATCCTGGCCATTATATGAGTGAGATAGCAGACCATCAGGTTAAAACTATTGATCTTCTTTCTGGGTGGAGAATTTCTTTGGTCCTTCTGAGATGACTCAATGGCACTGTAGTTAGCACTGCTGCCTTACTGCGCCAGGGACCCGGGTTCAATTCCAGCCTCGGGTGGCTGTCTGTGTGGAGTTTTTACACTGTCTCCGTGCCTGCATATGTTTCCTCCCTGATGACATCCAAAGATGTGTGGGTTGATTTGTCATGCTAAATTGATACTTATTATCGGGGGATTAGAAGCGTAAACATTTGGGGTTACAGGGATAGGTCCTGGGTGAGATGGTTGTTGGTGCAGGCTTAATGGACCGAATGGTCTCCTTCTGCACTGTAGGGATTCTATGATTATGAAATGCGATCAAAGGTCCTTTACATTATCTGGGAATTCTATATTTTTCACAAAGGATTGATCTGTAAAAGGTATTACATTTTGGAAATGGCTAATAAACGTAATGTCTGGCCCATCCCTTCCTCAATGTTCTCTAGCTTTGTCCAAAGGGGGATCCATCCGTGTAGCCTTCCTTGCACTGAGCTTTATATTGATTCCTACAGGAACAAGAGCCATGGCTGTAAAGTGTGTACTTGATTTTTCTGCCCCATTTTTTGGCCTGCAGTGCAACAGGCCTATACAAAACAAAGGACCTGGGCGAGGACCTGGCAGATGGAGTATAATGTTAGCAAGTGCGAGGTTATCCACTTTGGCAGGAATAATAGTAGGAGGGATTACTATTTAAAGGGCGAAAAGCTGCAGCATGCTACGGTGCAGAGGGACCTGGGGGTCCTTGTGCATGAGTCACAAAAACCCAGTCTGCAGGTGCAGCAGGTGATCAAGAAGGCGAATGGGATGCTGGCCTTTATAGCGAGGGGGATAGAATATAAAAGCAGGGAGGTCTTGCTGCAACTGTACAGTGTACTGGTGAGGCTGCAGCTGGAGTACTGTGTGCAGTTTTGGTCGCCGCACTTGCGCAAGGATATTTTGGCCTTGGAGGGAGTGCAGTGGAGGTTCACTAGGCTGATACCTGAGATGAGGGGGTTGGACTATGAAGAGAGACTAGATAGATTGGTTCTTACTTGTTTGAGTTTAGAAGGATGAGGGGGGATCTTATAGAGATGTATAAGATAATGAAAGGGATGGATAGGGTAGAGGTAGAGAGATTCTTCCCGCTCAGAAAGGACAGCAGGACTAGTGGGCACAGCCTCAAGATAAGGGGAGGGTAGTTTAGAACGGAGTTGAGGAGGAACTTCTTCACTCAAAGAGTGGTGAATCTCTGGAATTCTCTGCCCGTTGAAGTGGTGGAGGCTACCTCGCTAAATATATTTAAGACACGGGTAGATAGGTTTTTGACAGACAAGGGAATTAAGGGTTATGGGGAGAAAGCGGGAAAGTGGAACTAAGCCACTTCAGATCAGCCACGATCTTATTGAATGGCGGGGCAGGCTCAAAGGGCTAGATGGCCTACTCCTGCTCCTATTTCTTATGTTCTTACGTAAAAACATGTGGCCACTTTGAGGTCTAAATATGTTCAGTACTCCTCAGTGACACTGTATTGTTACTACTCAGGCGAGGAGAACGTGATCAATGGCACTTTCGTTTCACAAATGTATTTGAACAATCACAAATACGCTCAAAATATTGTTTTGTGCTTGGCTGTTTTCTGTTTCTAGACTTAAAGCCATAGGTAACATTTTCTACCGATTTGGAGGTCATCAACTTAACAATCCAGGACTTAGTTAGAAGATGACTCTTATTAACACAAGGCTGATGTGTAAACCTCATGTGGCCTAATATTGGTATACATGTGGAAAGGGGAAAAGATCATTTGATTTGGCACAGTCTTGCAAACCTACTCTATACAATGCGCTCTATTATTTTCATGTAGGGTTTGACAACAAATCATTTATTAGATAAATATGAATGAAAAAGGATTATTTGGTAACAAGGCCATCTCAATTCCATTATTAGACTCATGGAATATTCTTGGCCGTGGGTTAAATGTTTAAACACCCAGGGTAGAACACATTCATTTGTCCGCTTTCTGACAATGACATTTCATTGTGCGAGCAGGTACGTTTTCTCTGAGGGATATGGAAAGTATGAGTTCATTGTATATAAAATGTTGCAGAACATTTTATTTGAAGGCTGTGGAATGTTAAAAGTGGAGCCGTGGTTTTTAAAACATTGAAAAGAAGCCAACGCAGGGCTAATGAAACTGGATACTGCATCTTTAAAATAGTCAAAACTGAGACTGTCACTGGTTTAAAAAAAAGTTTGAAATGGGCCCATTTTGCAATGCAGTCGCATTTTCTGATATGATTAAAATTTCAAGCATAAAATGAAATAAGCCCACCGCAAGAACACTTCAAATGTACAGAAGTGTGAGTAGATGGTGCTGAGCTGAGATATACTCAGGGCTTTAATAATGAAGCGGCTGACTAGTACTATCAGTTATTTTGGCTCAAACCCAAGATGAGAATGCCTGTTCAGCTCCTGTACAATAAAAGAAAGCCAGTCTAGGTAATCTATTTTGACAGAAAGCAGACGGAGCAATTCCAGCCCTACTTATTGCCATTCCTTGAGCTTTTTAAAATATGGAAATTTATAGAATTTTTTTTGATCTCTTTTAGATGGAGAAGAAATTGTGTGCAATTTATCTTCTTTTGGGGGAGAAAAAAGTAGTTCGTTCTTTGGACACATTAGTCAGACTGTTTATACAATGCTGTCATTTGCAAGTGTGAAATGACACAGAGATCATAGTACTAGTCAAGGATTCCAAAAGTAAAGTTAATCTCTTTATTAGATTAATGTATGCGCATTGATATACAGGCATTTCAGCTGAGACAGCAACAACAGATGAGTGCATTTGAGGTCTTTATGAAGTAGTTATGAATCATAGCGCACAAGGAATATTCTTATCAGTGGTGATTGTACCTGAAGCAATATCAAAAGTGCCAGCTGTTCTATTCCATTGGGAATTCCAGTTATTTTCCAGATCTTTGTTTCCCCTTTACTCTGGTATTTTCTCCTGAGAATGGTGACTCATGCTCAGGGACTATCCCACAGTGTGAGTTGCTTTTCAATGCCTCTCTCCAATGGTCATTCTTCATCCATACACCTTGACAGTGAGTACTACCAGACTATTTCATCGTGGATCGTGATCAGGAATATAGGAGGCAAGGCTGATTTTACCTCTGGCAAGCCTTCCTATATTGAGGCCAGTTGTAGGACTCCCTCGGCACCACGGTTAATTGATATTAAATAATTCAGCATGGAACAGAGGTTGAATGTGAGACCCTCTTTAGTCTGATGACCTGGTGCAACACTCCCAGATAATTTGTGCATGAAACCATCTTGCTGAAGTTATAACAATGTTCCACTGTCAACGGGACAGTTAGGCAACTTGTGAGTAATGAAACGTCTGGCCCGGCGCGAGGACCAGAAAAAAGATGAAGCAAAGCAACTCTCATGAGTCCCATTTATAACAAACACATTTTTCATTTGGTGGCGGATTATCCTCAGTAAAGATTTTATCATCTGAGATCTCTTCAGACAAGTCATAATTTTCCCAGCCTGGGAGCTGTGATGAATGAATTGGCCCCAAATTTGTACAGGATACAATATGGAAACATAAATCGAACACATGTTGGGATACATTTTCACAGTTATTGTTGTTGTTGTTGCTGTTCTACTTTTGGTGCTGACACAAAAAGCTGACCTCAGTGGAAAGAAAAATTGAGTGGGACTGTAGCAGGCAATCAATGGCCAATTTTCCATGATCGCTGAAAATGACATTCTACCCCCACCGATTATCTAGAATTACACGATTACAGAAACAGGATAATATTAAAAACCAAGGCCAATTTGCCCTTTCTCAGCATGCGACTATTATTATTATCATTTTGTTTGCCCCTATGGTTAGATCAGTAACTCTAACACTGAGTGGAGACATCAGTTACAGAAACCGGTGTCGAGGTTATGAGATTGTTTATTTTATTGCCACAGAACAACAGCAGCTTGCATTTAATGGTTCCTTTAACATGTAAAAACAACCCATAGTGCTTCATAAAGATATTATCAAATGCAAGTTGACAGTGAGCCACGTAAGGAGATATTAGGACATGTTATCAAAAGCTTGGGCAAGGATATAGATTTTAACAAGGGTCTTAAAGGGGAAAAGAGTGGAGGGGAGGCAGAAATGTTCTAAGCACCCTGTTATCACCTCACGAATAACAGATTCCAGCATTTTTCCAATGACTGATCTCAGGCTAACTGGTCTATCATTCCCCATTTTCTTTCTCCCTCCTTGCTTGAATAGCCAGGATTATTTATTACTTGGATGCCATATCTAAGCAATTCTGGAATTTAATTTGCATTTTGACATCACTAAGAAGGAACCATCGTAATATAATAATAACTTAGGTTAAAAAAGAACTTGACATCGTTTAACTTTGGACTTACTGATTAATGGAAGAACAAGTTCACCCTGTTTGCCAATTCAATTCACTCCACGTGATATCAAGAAATGGCTGAAGGCACTGGATACTGCAAAGACAATGGGCCCTGACACATTCCAGCAATAGTACTGAAACTTGTGCTCCAGAACTTGCTGCACCCTTAGCCAAGCTGTCAGTTCACTTCAGTTCTGACACAGATTTTCCAGCATTTTTTTTGTTGTAAAAACCAACCTGATTCAATAATTTTAATTTAATTTTATTCTCGATTTTTAAAATTTTCTTTTGGGAAGGAAAACCACTATTCTTACCTACATGTAACGCCCCATCTTATAGTCAGCACCAACTTACTCTTAAATGCCCTGTCAAATGGACTAGCAAGCCACTCAGTTGTATCAAACTGCTTGGAAGTCCAAAAGCAATGAAACCAGATGAACCACCCAGCATTGACTTAGGCATCAGAAGGAACAAAGACACATCCAGCAATACTGACATGACAAATTTCTCCACACTAATACCTGGGGGGCTCGTATCAAAATTGAGAGAGCTGTCTCATGTACCTTATGGATAATGTCCCAGGCACCACCATCATCATCCCTGGATATATTGCACCAACAGTCCTAGTCAAGGAACTTAACCATCCAGGGTAAAGCAACCCACTTCATTGGCATCCGGTCCACAACATTCACTCGTACCACCACCTCGTAGTGGCACCCAGTTGAGTCCAGTTGACTTTCTGGTCAGTGGTAACTCCCAGAATGTTGATCGTGGTTATTGCAATGCCACTGAATACCAAGGGTGATGATTAGATTCTCAGTCGTAAGACATCACTGCAGGAGTTCCTCAGGTTAGTGTCCAACCACCTTCAGCTGCTTCATCAATAATTGTCCTGCCAATATAAAGTCAGAATTGGAGATATTCACTGATGATTGCACAATGTTCTGCAGAACTTCTGATTCCTCAGATACTGAAGCAGCCAATGTCCAAATACAACAAGGCCTGGACAACGGCCTGACAAGTGGTGAAGAATTCACACCATATAAGTTCCAGGCAATGTCCACCTCCAAGAAGAGAGAATCTAACCATCACCCTTGACATGCATTGGCATTACCATCACTACAATCAACATTCTGGGGATTACCATTGACCAGAAAGTCAACTGGACTCAACTGGATTTGACACAACTGCTGGTTAGAAGCTTGGAATTCTGTGGTGTGTAATTAACCTCCTGACTCCTCAAAGCATCTCTACCATCTACAAGGCAGAAGTCATTGCAGGACCAGAAGTGGACACCTGTCTGCCCTGAGGAGGTGGGCAGCTAATTAATATATGTAAAGGCCCTGTTACGGTTAATTTTACCCTGCTTTCAGCATTTTGTTGATGCCAGTGTGAGATCCCACTGTATGGAGAGAGCACCAGCTGAATGGAAGCAGACGCGGGAGGACGGGGCGGGAGGGGGGTTTAGAAGGCCTCACAGTCTAAAGAGGAGGCCAAGGGCAGGGAGGGCATCACCCTTGGCTACAACGACCACTCTAGAGAGGTTTGTTTCCCTTCCAACTCTCAGCTCTGTGAACTTTTAAAATTCTTTTCTCACTTACCTGCTGTATGTAGCCCTGTGGTCTCCTACATTTCCTAGTAGTGACCACCATTCCCAGTAGCACTGCTGAAGTTTAGAGCTCTTGGACCTGTAACTGAGACCCCCTGTGGTAAATTTGCCAATTGGTTCCCATTGCCAGCAAGTGTGGGGTCTTGACCTGCTTTTTATCTTGACTTTGGAGTCCCCTTTGACTGGTAAAATTCTGTCCATGAACTCTGTTTTGTTCTTCATAAATGTTGCCAGAACTGTTTTTTTTATTTATAGAAATATATTTTTCACTGCAAGCAAATAGACATGCTGTTCTTTTTACTTACTCACCAGGCTTTTCCTTTGTGACTAAGTGCAAATCCCTATTTCCACATCTATTGTTTAATCTAAATGCCACAAGGCTGCCAAAAGATCTGTGTTATTTAATGTCGTACAGAGAAGTTGTGTGACCGCAGTTGCTGATAATTCATGGTCACTGACTTCTGTCAGGGACCTGCTGCCAGCAGCAACTCTGGTTGGAACGGCCAAGCAGCTTAGTATCGCCTGTCACATTCCCCAGGCGTAGTTCACTGAAGGGAAAGGCTGGAATCCTAACAGGTTGCTGCCCTGAATGACGGCACTTTCAGGCAGATGATTTTAACCACTGCTGACCCACTGCTCCCTGGATCTAATTTTCTGTTGATCAGCAGCGTGACCGGTCTAATGGCAGCTATTGCATCTTCCGAGAATTCAGGCTACACTGATAACATCCCAGCAACCACAATCCTTGTTTTGGTTCAATCTATGGCCTTCAGGGCTGCAGCTTCTTTCTCCATGGAAGCCCCGTGACTGGTCCTCATAATCTTCCATGTGGGGACCTGCTGGAGATCCTATGTAGCTGCCACTTACTTTATGGCCACTTTGGGATTATTAGCCATTTTACCACTTCCAGTTGATTAGATATCTACTGGTAGCTAAGGCGTGTTGGGAAACATGGGTTGGAATTTTTCCAGCCTGCTCATCATGGGAATTGGAGAGGGCGAGGGGTGGAGCATGGGAAGGTCCATTGACCCTGGGGTGGGATTTTACAGTTTTGGGACGAGTGAGGCCGTAAATTCCTGCCCGTAACGTTAAATATTTAAGGTAGCTAGAGTGGGTGCAGCAGGATCAAGGATCATGATTGACTTTTACTTCCCATCACCTTCACATGCTTCATAGGGAAGGTTTCCAAGACATTGGTGGAAATGAGATGCAGACTCAAAATTCACATCTGCCACACGCAATGGAAGATTGTCCTCGGGACATGCACCAGGATATAATCATAGAATCATAGATTCCCTACAGGCAGAAGGAGGCCATTCAGCCCATTGAGTCTGCACCCAACGCAATCCCACCCAGGCCCTATTCCTATAACCCCACATATTTACCTTGATAATCCCCTCATACTAAGGGTCAGTTTAGCATGGCCAATTAACCTAACCAGCACCTCTTTGTGGGTGGAAATCAGAGCATTGGGAGAAACCCACGCAGACACAGGAGGAATGTACAAACTCCACATTGACAGTACCCTAAGGCTGAAATTGAACCAGGGTCCCTGACGCTAATCATTGTGCCACTTGCCAGTGGCATTCACCTATCTTGTGCTGGTCAATGTCCCTATTTTGACCTTTTCTTTTACGTAGGATGACATAGGAAATATAAGAGAGCAATAGGAAGTTCGATCTAACCAATCCATATTGGTGTTTCGGTTCCATTTGAACCTCCTTCCATCTTCCCATGTCGAAATCCATTATTGTAACCCTCAACGTCCCTGAAACACATCAAACTGTTTACTTCAAACATTCCCTGTTGTGAGTTCCACATTGTCACCACCCTGTAGGTAAGGAAGTTTCCTCTGAACTGCCAGTTAGATCTCTTGGGACTATCGTACATTGATGGCCTCTATCTAGTTATGGTCTACCCCACAAGAAGAAGGTTTTTTTCTGTGTACACTCTGCCAGAATCTAATTTGAAAGACCTCTGCTAGGAACTCTCAGCCTTCTCTTTCAAGGCAAAAATAATCCAACCTGTCAATTGTTTGCTGATATCTTTAACCACACATTGCTGGTGCCACCCTGTAAATCTCTGCTGCACCCTCACCAGTGACTTTACATCCTTTTTAAAGGATGTAGGTCAGCTCATAGGTAAATATACCCGATAACAAGAACGCAGGCAGGGTATGCTGTAGGAGATTAAGATTATTATGGCTATGTGAGAAGGGGAAAAATCCGACACCAATAACTTACCACTGGCTGTAACATTTTTTCTGTAAATTTAGTGAGAATGTGTTTTGTCAACATTGCGGGAGACACATTATGTGTGCTTTCAGATTATAAAGAATTAATCAAACAGATTTTCTGTGTTGGAATCAAATAATGAGGTAGGTTTATTGACCCTACTTCCTGAATTATAAAAAAAAGTGAGGTAAATTGTAACCCACACTCATGTGTCACACAAACATAGGGGATTTTTGCAATAACTTCATTGCAGTATTAATGTCAGCCTACTTGTGACACCATCAGATAAACTTAAAAAGAAGTTCCCTGGGCCCCCCCACACACTATAACATCAACAAGGTATTGTGTTGTGTCAGGATCTACTAGATGGAAAATTTAAGCACACTCTCACACTGGAATTCAGGTAAACAGCACAACGACTGTATATTTATTGTCACAATCTCTCTCAAATAAGTGAGGCACTTCAACATAATAAGGAAATACAACAAAACAAAACACTTGGCTCCTTCTTGAGCATTAACTTTACATTCATCATCTTCCCGATATACTTAACCCGATAGCTAAGCTATCTACAGATGTCATCAAACAACAACAAACATAAAGAATGGGATTCTCCCAAAAAATTCTAAGTGCTGAATTTGTGTAAAACCTGGAGTAAATCCCGCTGATATTTTCAGTAGGGTTTTGAAAATGGATCTCCCACATTCTGCACTGCAGAGTACAGTAGCGTGAATCACAGTGAAAAGTTGTGGGTGGGGGCTGTTTCCCCTGAAGAGGCTGAAATCAGTGTGCTGAGTGGGCCACCGTGTAAGTGCTGATCGTTGGGAGATTGCCAAACAAGTCCTCCCAGCATTGAGATCACTGGCCTCAACCCCCTGCCATGGAAATCACGAATCTCTCAGCCTCCCCATCTCTAATGGACCCGGACATCACTGGCTCCCCCATCCCCCACCCACCTGGACATCACTGGCTCCCCATCCCCCACCCGCCTGGACATTGCTGGCCTCCCCATCCCCCACCGGCCTGGACATTGCTGGCCTCCCCCATCCCCCACCCACCTGGACATCACTGGCCTTCCCATCCCCCACTGACCCGGACATTGCTGGCCTCCCCATCCCCCACTGACCCGGACATTGCTGGCCTCCCCATCCCCCACTGACCCGGACATTGCTGGCCTCCCCATCCCCCACTGACCCGGACATTGCTGGCCTCCCCATCCCCCACTGACCCGGACATTGCTGGCCTCCCCATCCCCGACTGACCCGGACATTGCTGGCCTCCCCATCCCCCACCCACCTGGACATCACTGGCTCCCCATCCCCCACTGACCCAGACATTGCTGGCCTCCCCATCCCCCACTGACCCAGACATTGCTGGCCTCCCCATCCCCCACTGACCCGGACATTGCTGGCCTCCCCATCCCCCACTGACCCAGACATCGCTGGCCTCCCCATCCCCCACCGGCCTGGACATCGCTGGCCTCCCCATCCCCCACCGGCCTGGACATCGCTGGCCTCCCCATCCCCCACCGGCCTGGACATCGCTGGCCTCCCCATCCCCCACCGGCCTGGACATCGCTGGCCTCCCCCATCCCCCACCGGCCTGGGCATTGCTGGCCTCCTCAACCCCCACTGACCCGGACATTGCTGGCCTCCCCCATCCCCCACTGACCCGGACATTGCTGGCCTCCCCCATCCCCCACTGACCCAGACATTGCTGGCCTCCCCATCCCCCACTGACCCGGACATTGCTGGCCTCCCCATCCCCCACTGACCCAGACATTGCTGGCCTCCCCATTCCCCACTGACCCAGACATTGCTGGCCTCCCCATCCCCCACTGACCCAGACATTGCTGGCCTCCCCATTCCCCACTGACCCAGACATTGCTGGCCTCCCCATCCCCTACTGACCCGGACATCGCTGGCCTCCCCATCCCCCACCGACCAGGACATCACTGGCATCCCCATCCCTCACTGACCCAGACATTGCTGGCCTCCCCATCCCCCACTGACCCGGACATTGCTGGTCTCCCCATCTGCCACTGACCTGGACATCGCTGGCCTCCCCATCCCCCACTGACCCGGGCATTGCTGGCCTCCCCCATCCCCCACTGAACTGCCCATCGCTGGCCTCCCCCATCCCCCACTGACCCGGGCATTGCTGGCCTCCCCCATCCCCCACTGACCCGGGCATTGCTGGCCTCCCCATCCCTCACTGACCCGGACATTGCTGGCCTCCCCATCCCCCACCGACCTGGACATCGCAGACCTCCCCATCCCCCACTGACCCGGACATCGCTGGCCTCCCCATCCCCCACTGAACTGCCCATCACTGGTCTCCCCATCCCCCACTGAACTGCCTATCACTGGTCTCCCCATCCCCCACTGAACTGCCCATCACTGGTCTCCCCATCCGCCACTGAACCGGACATTGCAGACCTCCCCATCCCCCACTGACCTGGACATTGGTGGATTCCTCATCTCCCCCAACTCCCCATTCTAATGTCCTTTAGGGAAGGAAATCTGCCATCCTTACCTGTTCTGGCCTACATGTGACTCCAGAGCCACAGCAATGTGGTTGACTCTCAACTGCCCTCAGGCAACTAGGGATGGGCAATAAATACTGACCAGCCAGCGATACCACGTCCCGCAAATGAATTAAGAAAAATCACCCTGGCCTCCCTGTTCACCCACAGAACAGTGGCCTCACTGCTGCCTTTCACACAGAGAGTACTGTGCCACCATGCACACCCCCTGCCTGTGAGCATTCCCCCTTGGTGAGTGAGACTCTTGAGCATTATACACCACCCCACCGCCCCCTGCCCCCCACCCCCTACCCACCCTGGATACAGTACCAGTTGAGTTCACCCAATCAGCACCTTTGGAGATGGTTCCCGCTCTATTGAAACCAGCTTGCCTGTAAATTATTCACAATAAAATTTAACTAACGGGCTCATGACTGGGCCAAACCGACTGCACTTGGATTCTTTTAACAAGGCAGAACTGTATATAAACTGTAAGTATGGACACACAGCCAGTCACTCCATAAAAGGCACTTCGGCACAAGGTAAGCCCAGTGAAGTGGTAGGGGAGGCCTTGGGGAGAGAGATAGCAATGTGAATTGGCCCATTGTGCAGCAGACTTGTGCCCCTGTCACTCACCACTGAAAAGCACCAAAATCAACAAGCTTTGGATGGTCCTCCCAATATTCTTATTGTAATTTGTGAAGTCAAGTGGCTGGGTAAGTGTAGTACTACACAGAGCCCATATTAATAAACAAGTTTCATATCTAAATGATCCACACAACTGGTCTCTATTTATATGTGGGGCTGTCTGAATGTGTACAAGTGTTATCAGTGAGTGCAGTGTGAGTTCATACACACTGCAGCACAAGACAAGCCCAACTTTGAATCAGAAAATCAAAGAGCCTGTCATTCAGTTGATCTGAATAAGCAGCATGGAGCTTGATGGTTGGTAAGACCTGATGTTCACCTTTGCTTTCCCTGGCAACAGCCCTGTGTAGCCCAGTAACCCCGTGCTGTCATGGATCACAAATTAACTCGATGCCACAGTCGTCAAAACGGAAAACGGTGGTTTCTATCCATTGTTGCTATATCATGTTCGTTCTTTATTAGGCAGGTGACTTAGGAAAATAAGAAGCTGTAGTCAGAGACCACTGGAGCAGAAATGTGCCATAAAATTGACAATATCATTTCAGATGGCACACAACTTTGAGAAATTGAACTGCAGAACGCATTCTTTCATTATCTTGGTGCAAGCTTCGGCTGATAAAAAACAGAGTAAGGGATAACTTTTAAATCTGATTAAAAATAGCAAAAAGCAATTTTACACAGACTTTGTCTAGCCAAACTTTCCTTCAGGAGAAGTTGACTTTGGTGTGCAATAGCAGACACGGAGGTCAACTTACTCCTTAACTGCATAACTGCATCTTCTTTACTAAAGTGAAACTATTCACTATAAAATTAAAGGCAAATCTGACATATTTTACGATAGAACACATATGCTAGCATCATAAATAATATCCTGTTCAAAATATTACAAGACCCAGGGTTTCTGAGGGTTCTGTTGTACTGAAAGATGCAAGGCCCTCAGAACTAATTCGAAAATCCCCCTCCCTAGCATTGTTTCGTGCTTAAAGGGTTTAGCCAAATCTGCAGTAATACTTTCAGGTATTCTTAATTAATAAAAACTGAACTCAGATGGAAACTGGTGGAAGCATTGGACAGCTGTCTAATTCTTCTTTCGTAGAAGGGCTGTAAGGAAACAAACTTGTTTCTTTAAATTATTATATGAATTGTACTTTACATTCATTATTGAAGAGTGAAATTTATTGCAAATCCTACCCCCTCTCCTGATAATCAGGAATTACAAGCCAACAGATTTGAAAACTAGAAAGGCTCAAGAAAGGGTCCTTTCCATAGAAGGATCATAGAATCCCTACCGTGCAGAAGGAGGCCATTCAATCCATCAACCCTGCACCAACAACAATCCTACCCACGTCCTATCCCTGTAACCCCATGTATTTAGCCTGCATTCCCCTCATACCAAGGGGTAATTTAACATGGCCAATGTACCTAACCTCCACATCTTTGGAATGTGGGAGGAAAACCACGCAGACATGAGGAGAACGTGCAAACTCCAAACGTCTTAACAAAGAGTGCATTGTGCATGGCAGATACCTTCCAACAGCTTTTTAACACAGTGTAAATAATGGTTTAATTGTGTTGTTTGACAACTGGGGGAGGCAATAAACAAATACCATAACAAAGCGCTGTTTGTGTTCTCTGACAGTCACATCCTAGCCTGGAAAGACTCTGATGTGATCAGGAATCTGTTTCCATGGTGCTAGGATATAGAATACAATATATGACAGTGAATGATGGAGACTATTAAGACAGAACTTCTGGAAGTGCAGTCAAAATTCATTTTACATGTGTTGGTCGTGAAACAGCAGCAGCTCCAAAGAAATATCGAAATGACTTTCAACTGTCAGAAATATATTGGGTCCCTGTAGGTTCTGGATGTCTGTCAAACTCTGTTTCAACCTGTCTCAGCAAATACATAAGAATTTGTTTGAATGCTTTTAGGGGTGGCACAGTGGTTAGCACTGCTGCCACACAGCGCCAAGGACCTGGATTCAATTCCCAGTTTGGGTCACTGTTAGTGTGGAGTTTGCAGACTCTTCCTGTGTCTACATGGGTTTCCTCCGGGTGCCCCGGTTTCCTCCCACAGTCCGAAGACGTGCAGGTTAGGTGAATTGGCCATGCTAAATTCTCCCTTAGTATACCTGAACAGGTGCCAGACTGTGAAACTAGGGGATTTTCGCAGTAACTTCATTGCGGTGTTCATGTAAGCCTACTTGTGATAAATAAATAAATAAACATTTTACATTTTCAAGGAAGATTAGGTGCTAGACAAAAGGTGGATATTCAAGATAGGGGCTCAAGGAATTTGGGTTAGTATGTTAGCATGAATGGAAAATTGGTTAACAGGCAGCAAACAAATAGTAGGGAAAAATAGACCTTTTTCAAATTGCAGGACTGTGGGCGAAATTCTCCCCTCAGCATTTTCCTCAACAACGGGAGGCAATGTGCTGTTTGCTGGCAGCTGGATCCTCTGCTACTGCTGCTATCAATGGGAATTCCCACTGAAGTCACCCTGCCACCGGGAAACGTGCAGCAGTAGGTGCGCTGCCAGTGGGATCAGAGAATCCCACTGGCATGAAAAGCTGCAGAATTCTGGCCTATAACTGGTTGGGTGTGTCAGGAGGATCAATGTTGGGACCTCCAATATTGCAATCTATATTAATGACTGAGGCAAAGAAATCAAGAGCAATTATTCAGACAATCTGACAATACAAATTCAGGTGGGAATGTTAGGTATGAGGAGGATACAGCGAAGTATAGACAAGTTAAGTGACTGGGCAACATGGTGGCTGATAGATTATAACATGGATAAGTGTGAGGTTATTCACCTTGTTCATGAGAATGAAAATATATATATGCACATTTAAAAAAGAATGAAAGTTCTAATTGTTGACATTCAGAGTCATTTTGCTGCACTTGTACAAGGAACACAGAAAGTTCACATATTAGTGGAGTATGTAATGAGGGAGGAAAATGGTAACTTGGCTTTATTACAGGAGGATGGAATACAAGAATAAGGAATTCTTGTTATAATCGCATGGGCTCTGATGAAACCACATCTGGATTATTGTACAGTTTTGGTCTCTATATCTAATAAAGGATATACTTCCATTCCAAGTGTTGTAGTGAAGGTTCACCAGATCGGTTCTTGGGGTAAGAAGGCTGCCTATGTGAGAGGCTGAGTAAATTGGGCCTATGCTCACTGGAGTTTTGAAGAATGTGAGAAGATTTCATTGAAATGTACAAGATCCTGAAGGGGCTTGATAAGGTGGGCACTGAGGGGATGTTTCCCCTGGTTGTTGAGTCTAGAAAATAGGGGTACAGTCTCAAGATCAGCGGTCGACCATTTAGGCCTGAGATGATGAACCATTTCCGAACTTGTCGGCCAAGATTTTCCGGTCTCCTAGCCATGTGTTTTCCACTGGTGGGAAGTGGCGGATTGTTTACTAGCAGCTGGAGTCTCTAGTCCCACTGCTGTCAATGGAAATTCCCACTGACTTCACCCATGCCGACAGGAAATCCACAGGCAAGAATACATTGCAAGTGAAATCAGAGGATCTCGCCGGTGTGAACAGCCAAAGAGTTCCAGCCAGAATCTTTGGAACTGTTTACCCCAGAGGTCTTTGTTATATTCATGAGAATATTCACATTTGAAGTTGGGTGACTTTTGGCCTCTCTGGGAAATCAAGGAATATGTGGAGCGAGTGGGTAAGTCAAGTTGAGGGAGGAAACCAGGCATGTTTATATGGAATAGCAGAGCAGGCTCAAAGGGCCATATGGTCTGCTCCTATTCCTTATATTCTCATGTACAAAATCAAATCTTACTGTTGAAGATATCGGTGAATATATGGGCGGCATGGTTAGCACTGCTGCTCACAGCACCAGAGACCCGCGTTCGATTCCAGCCTTGTGTCTGTGTGGAGTCTGCACGTTCTTCCTGTCTCTGCATCCTTTTCCTCCCACAGTCCAAAGATATTCAGGTTAGATGGGTTGGCCTTGCTAAATTTCCCTTTAGTATCCAAAAACATCTAGGTTAGATGGATCAGCCATTGTATATGTGTGGAGTTACAAGGATAGGTGGGGGAAGGGCCTGGGTAAGGCACGTTGTCAGAGATTCACTGCAGAGGGGCTGAACGGCCTCCTTCCGCACTGTAGGGATTGTGTGATTCTATGAAATATATGGCATTATAATATATGTATGGGGCACACAGATTCTGCAACATTCTTGCGATAAATCACTTTTCCTAATATCCATGAGTAAACAAACTCAAAATTACTTTGTAAAGTTTGAGGAAGTTCCAAGTGTAGTACATAAAGAAATACAGTGTAATACAAGCTCTCTTTGAACAAGAGGATTAAGCGATGGTTCGGATAAGGTCATAAAAATATTTCCTTTATTAGGGAATCGAGAACAAGGGGTCGTAATCATAAGATAAGAGCTAGACCATTCAGGAGCGAAATCAGGAAATGCTTTTTCACCCAAATAGTTGTACAAATCCAGAACTGTCACTTGTAAAAGACTGTCGATTGTCATACAAAAGGAACTTTCAAGATTAGAATCAATAGATTTTTGTTCACTAAGAGCATCAAGGAACGGTAGAGCAAAGGCAGCTAAATAGAGTTAAGATGCAGATCAGCCATGATCTATAGAGGGGCTGAATGATTTACTCTTGTTCCCATTTTCTGTCAAATTTTATAATGAGACTGATAAAGTGGATGAATAATGGTGAATCAGAAAATGTCAGGTTAACTTAATGGCTGAAACACTGCAAAGTAACAAGGTGATTTTTGCAAATGAGAATACTAAGCGATTTTTCTTTATTTTGTTAGTTTTTCTGAAGTTTTTGTATCAGGTGTCGCATAAAGTCATAATCAGCAAGACTGTATTTAATTGGCAACAATTAAATTGTTTGAAAACAGTGGCACATGGTAAATGGACGATTCTTTGACATTAGAACAGTAATGTGAATTCAGGTGATGAGTGACATTTTGTGATAGAATCTCCACCAGGCTGATTTATCATGGAAGAATCATAGAATGCCTACAGTGTAGAAGGAGGCCATTCAGCCCATTAAACCTGCGCCAGCAACAATCCTACACAGTATCCGCTTATTTCCCCTGTTAACCTCCCTGACACTAAGGAGCAATTTAGCGTGGCTAATCCACCTAACCGACACATCTTTGGACTGTGGGGGAACACCGAGCAGCTGGAGGAAACCCATGCAGACACGAGGAAAATGTGCACATTCCACACAATCAGTTGAGGCTGGAGTTGAATCCAGGTGCCTGGTGCCGTGAGGCAGCAATGCTAACTGTGTCACTGCATGGCACCATGATGGGAGTCTATCCATTTAAATTATATTTGAGGCATTGGGAAAATGTTTCATTTTGAATGATTGGGATTTTCTTAGGCGAGGAAATCCAGAGCAGAATCCTGTTGAGGCAGTCAGGGTCTTGTCTACTGGCTGCAAAACCAGTGAGAAATCCATATGGGCTATTTTGGGAAAGACTGCCAAACCACAAGGCAATCAAGCAAAGGCGAGGCCAAAAATGGGCCTACCCAAAATCCCAGAGTCACATCCACTGAGAACTGTCTGTCAATCACAGGCAGGCAGCTGTGATGATCAGCAGTGCTCGTGGGGAAGGATACGCTGCTGCAGGAGGAACAGGATCCTGAAGTAACCCAGGCAACTGTTAAGTAACGTAGGCAGGGAGTTTGTACAGTGGGGTCATGGAGTAAGGGTATTGGGGGGTGGGGGGGGGGTCAGCAGCAAAGGCAAAGGCAGAGCCCCCTCTCCCATCACGCTCTTCCTGATGTCCAGTATCTCAATCAGGCAATGAATGCCTTTGATCAAGGGAATCCCAGCACTCTGCAGCTGCACAGTTTTACCTGTCATGCATGCCACATGTCAACAGGTTTGCCCTCCATTGGTTAACATCTACTGAGGCTCTTAAGTGATCTTTAATCAGCTACTTGAGGGCCTCCAGAGGCAGTAGGGCAGGAAGATCAACGATGGGGCTTCCCACCAGAATTTAATTCTAGTGCAGACAGCAGGATTCTAGCATACCACCAGCCTGTCTAATTTCATGCCCTTCCTGCCTCCAAGCTCTCCCTCAGCGAGAGCAGAAGCTTCTGTCCACGGTGTGAGAAAGCCTCCTCTCAAAATTTAAGAATTGTGTTGAATCAGATGAAGAGTATTCAGCTGTCACCTCCCTCAATATTATATTTTGACATTGCCACAAGGAACGTTTCTTCAAAAATGTTAAAGAAAGTTGCTTAAAATTGCATGAGAGTTGTAGGGTGTAGGTGAGAACTGATACTACAGTGCAGTCAATGTCAACTATCTGTTGGACTCATCATAGCCTGAGACATTTTTTATTTGCAGAATGGTTTGTGAACTCTTAAGATCTGGCAACCAATCAGTCAGGTTTAAGCGCTAGAAAGCCAACACGCCAAGAGTAATAACAAATGATCCACAGTATGTTATGTCTTGTAACATTGCACATTTTGGCAGGAATACGAAGAAATCTCCCTCTATAATTATCAATCTAATATGAAACTACAGCCTCTAATATAACACAAATTGCTTCAGGTTCCTTTTCAGAGAAAACATGTTAAGTTCAGTTAATCAATTTTCTCATCTGAAAGGAGCATGGGTCACCTCCAGCTCCAATTCTTCTTTAAACAGTCTCTTCACATTTGCTCAATGCAATAATTTGTTACCATTGGTCCCCAAGTGAGGCCCTCAAATTTATTAATCTGGGCAAGATCCATCAATTTGTTACCGTGTAGCTGGGACATCCCCCAGTTGTATGGGCCAGGGGAGGAGGGATGAGCTGGCTCCCTTTCTTTATTCACTTCATTCTGCTTGCTGCGGCAAGATTAGTCTGAAAAGGATTCCTCCTTCATGGATATCTTTTCCCAGCCCCAATATTTTAGAAGGAGCCAGCTAAACCAGGCTTTCTTGAGTTAAAGTTACATTGAGTGGGATTTTATAGCTTCATTCGCCCTAAAACTGTAAAATCCCACCCAAGGTCAACAAATTTTCCCATTGCCTGCCCCTCACCCACTCTGACTCCTGTGATGGGCAGAGTGGTAAAATTCCACCCAGTGAGTTTATTAACTATTAAAGACAATAAAATGATAAAACACATGCACATACAATCATACAGACTAGAAGTGAGAATTGAGTCCAAAGTAACTCAGTGAAAAAAAGACATATGAAGCACTCCTTGAATCCTGAGGAATAAATTGAGTATTGCGGCCGTTTCAATTCGAGAGTCTAGTCGTGCTGAGTTAAGCAAATGAGCTGTTGCTTTCAAGATTCCAGTGTTCTGTAGTTTCCTGGGTTTCTTTATGCTGACTTGGTTTACTTCAACAGTTAGAGAGCAAGATATACCTTCAAATTACTTTTGCAACAGTGCTGTTGCTGGATGGCTTTTTACTTCTGTTTCACACTCTCTGACACCCCAGCACTAGTACACATACACACACAAATACACATACATATATAGACACACACACATGCACATGCATAAATACGAATACACACACACAAATACACATTTACACACAATTACACACACAAATACACATACATGAATACACACACACACACACACACACACACACACACACACACACACACACACACACAAACAGTGAAATCAAACGTGTGGTCTGAGACATGTGGCCTTAGACTGACCAGTTGAAACTGCTCTGTGCATGAGAGGTTTTAATCGAGGGAATATCTGCAAGGGCACAGAGGAGTGAAGTGTTAATTATAGTGTTCAACTGTTCTCTTTTTGATTACTTGTGTCTGGGAACTGATCTATCCCCATGTTTGACTGGTTAAGCCTAAGTGTGAAATCTGAGTGAAGTAGACTATAGAAGCCAAAAGAAGCCAGTTCGCAGAAGTATTTGAAAAGACTGTTGCAGTCTGACAAACTCATGTTATCTCTGCATTGATTTAACTGATATAAAATATACAACACTACCAAAGTGAGCTCTGGCTCAAAGTGAGTGGATTTGCTGTGGAAATTAGATGCAGGAAAGGCAGCAATCCAACTGGCTCAGCCTCCCTGAGTACAGGAAAGGGAAAAACCTTCCAGAGTACCACCTCTTGAAAGCTATTTGCTTGAGAAAGAGGCCAATAAAGAGGTTTCAACAGTCAGTTCAGAACAGGCAAAGAACAAGAAACACAGCGTGGCGGGGTAGTTTCAGAAAGAAGGAAGATATACAGATTGAAGACAATAACTGGGAAAGTTCAGGGACAAAGTACTGGTGGTAGCAAAATTGTTTCCGGGTAATTTTTCAAAGCTTTCAGAGGTAACGCAAAAAATTGGCCATCCTGGCTTTACAAAAGGCAAGATTAATTACACCAATATGAATCGCCAAGTAATCAGTGAGCCAATTAGATCTAATTTGTGTTCATAAATTACATTAATTAAAAGGTAAATGTTCCCCCCACATAAGTCAAGAAACCACAAATCCTGTTATTACAGTTTCATAATTCAGAAGGGATGTTCACTATGTCATGACGGAAAGAAATGCTTACATTCATTCAACTGATTTGGAATAAGACTTCCCTTGTATTCTAACATAGAAAACGTCCCTTTGTAAAATGTAGCTTCTAAATTTGGAAAACAAAATTCTGCATGAATGAACCAAGCTAATTTGTTATAATTTCAATATACAAAAAAGTTGATTATTGCATGGCGAATAACAGTTGGTGTGGAGCTGAAGTGCCAGGGTTGGTTCGAAATGCGTTTCAACTGGGGTACGACTTCTTATTTAAAGAAAACAAAGTACTAACAATAAACCAGTTGCAGACTTTCCACTGTAATTTGAGAGCCAATGTCAAAAGTCCAGCCAGCAGTCCAGTGCACGCACAGGCACCATGAAGCAAGGGACTGTGAATTCTCTCAAGTATTGCTTTGTGTGTGAGACTCAGCAACAAAGATCAAGGCTGAACCAACAAAAGGCAATCGATTATTGTAGATTGAAAACCTGCATTCATTATCAAGCTTTTACACAACAAAGGGAAAAGAAACAGGAACTCTCTGCATTTGGTCAGGGGTTAGGCACAGTGTTACTTCAGTGCAAGTATGCAGTTGATGTTTGAGGCAGATTGGCATCCTGGTGCATCACTTCTGGTAGCCATTTGGGCTACCTATTTGCCAGATTTAGTAATTTGCCAAAAGTGTTTGCAAACTGATACACAGGATCATTAGTGAACCCTTTCCATCTTTCTGTCCACTTTGGCTTCTAAAGCCAGTAATAGCATCCATATGGTGCAATGTTTCAAATTTCAGCCTTGTTTTGCCATGTGGAGATCTAAGTTTCATTACTATGGTATTAAATGTCAGCTCCATTCTCCACATAGTAAAATCTGACATATTCCAGCCAGTTGTTTTACCATGTGCAGATTAGAGTTGACATTTTCTATCATAGTTGGGATCTCCACATATTCAAACCAGGTAGCTGACCTGATTTTTCACATTTAGAAATTTAGTGGAACGGAAATTTTGGTAGCTAAGACCTGCTGGACTGTTGTGGATTTCGATCAGGGTTTTTGCAGCGATATACAATGCATTCATATTGACGTAACACGCAACTACCCAATATAACCAAGTTTCAAATGGTTCAAACACAGCCTGTTTAAATGAAGTCTCAGTGAAGACAAGTCTGATTGATAGCAGAGTTCAGAAAAACAAAGATATTAACAAAACATAGCACACCTACAGCTAATAGCACTCCCTTCACACACACATCAGTGCAGTATAAATAATATGAAGGTGACCAAGAGAGCAGGTGCAATCATAACTATTTTTCAATGGAAAATGAACACATATAACCTGCCTGAGCACTGAAGGATCCTCTGATAATAGTGGTCAGGTGTGGCGGTAGAAAGGCCTTAAGCTGGAAATAGAGAATAGTGGTTATTGAAAGCTCTTTTGGACTGGAGGAAAGTTTATATTGGAGTTCCTCATGTTAAGACCTGGGCCAATAACTCAAAGATGTTTTATGAAGATAATGTAGGTCTTAGGCTTTTACATTTGAATTTGGCATAGGTGAGCATAAGGTGTTTCATCCAGATATGATTCAGGTGAACTGCTAGGAAGCTTTTATCAAACAAAGTTTACTTAAGAACACAGTTAAAATATAATAAAAAGATTTAACATCACTTTTACCAATTACAAGAATCAAACATGTATAAACCTTAACAGTTAGCTATCTATGTTGTTCCAAGTAAAACAACACCCCAGAGACACGCACCCCTTTATGGACTTGGTACAAGAAGCAAGTATGCTCATGTGATGCTGGATTTTCAACTTTTTGACTCCTGCTGTGAATTGGTTCTTCGAATGTTGAATTAAAACTCTGAGGCCTTGTAATCCTGGAAATTTCCAAAATACCTCTGGAAAGAGAGCAAGAGAGAGAGAGAGTGAGTGACGGAGACACTGCCTGCTTTCACCAACTTTTAACACTCAGACAGCAGAATTTGCAATTCCCAAGAGAGGAAGACAAGGGACACTACTTTCTGTCTCAAAACTAAACAGCTTCTGATAAAAATGGAACTAAAACTTTGGAATTTTCTGTGGAAAAAACTGCCCCAGGGCATCACCTAATCTGTCAATCATCCCAAATCAAACTCCACTCAGCAATCCCCAAAGGATCATAAAATCCCAGGACATTGCATTAGTTCAGTTTAAAAATAAACATGATGTCCATTCTAATGCTTCAGTAACAATTAAAGGCCAATAAATTGCTTGGAGCTGCTTGGGAAAAAACTGCAAAGAAACAAGATTAAAATACATTCCTTAAAGGCACATTATTGTAATACTCAGGACTGCCGCTCTTCCTGATAGATATAAATGACCTTGGTGTACAGAGCACAATGTTAACATTTTCAGACAGTGCAAAACCTGGAAGTACAGTGAACTGAAGGAGGATAGCGGGCATCTAAGAGAGCATTGGACGAATACATGGTCATTACGGAGAAAAGACAGAGGAATGGAACTAAATCACGATCTAAATTGGAGGGCAGACAGAATGGGCCAAATGGCCTCCTTCTGTGCCATAACCATTTTGTGATTATGTGTGTAGAGCATCAAAAAGACATGGACAAGTTGGTAAAATGGGCAAACAAATGGCAGATGAAATTTAGCACAGCGATGTGTGAAGTGATTCAATTTGAGAGGAAGAATGCAGAGAGCCAATATAACATAAATGATACAATGCTAAAGGAATGCAGGAGCAGAGGAGCCTGACTGTATATGTACATAAGTCATTGAAGGACAGGTTGAGAGCATGCTTAGTAAGGCACACAGTGTCCTATGCTTTACTTTTAGGGGCATTGAGTACAAATGCAAGACAGTTATATAAAACTTGTATATAAAACTGGTTCAGCCTTAACTGGAGTATCATGGCCAGTTCTGGGCGCCACACTTTAGGAAGCATGTGAAGGCATTAGAGAGAGTTTGAAAAGATTCAAAGGATTGAAGAACTTCGATTACACAAATAAATCAGAGAAGTTGGGTCTGTTCATTTTGGAGAAGAAAAGATGGGGATTTGATAGAGGCTTTCAAAATCAGAAGAGATTTGGATAGAGTAGACACAGAAATCAAACCTACAAGTGGTAAGATTGAGAACCACAAGGCATAGATTGCAAAAGAAGCAATGGCGACTTGAGGAGAAACCTTTTCACGCAGTGAGTGGTTAGCATCTGGAATGCACTGCGTGGGAGTGTAAGAAAGAAAGAAAGAAACATAAGAAAGAAATAGGAGCAGGAGTAGGCCATCTAGCCCTTCGAGCCTGCCCCGCCATTCTATAAGATCATGGCTGATCTGAAGTGGATCAGTTCCACTTTCCCACTTTCTCCCCATAACCCTTAATTCCCCTGTCTATCAGAAACCTATCTACCTGTGACTTAAATATATTCAGCGAGGTAGCCTCCACCACTTCAACGGGCAGAGGATTCCAGAGATTCACCACCCTTTGGGTGAAGAAGTTCCTCCTCAACTCCGTTCTAAACTGCCCCTCCCTTACCTTGAGGCTGTGCCCTCTAGTCCTGCTGTCCTTTCTAAGCGGGAAGAATCTCTCTACCTCTACCCTATCCATCCCCTTCATTATCTTATATGTCTCTATAAGATCCCCCTTCATCGTTCTAAACTCCAACCAGTACAGACCCAGTCTATTTAGTCTCTCTTCATAGCCCAACCCCCTCATCTCCGGTATCAGCCTAGTGAACCTCCTCTGCACCCCCTCCAAGGCAAAAATATCCTTGCGCAAGTGCGGTGACCAAAACTGCACACAGTACTCCAGCTGCAGCCTCACCAGTGCCCTGTACAGTTGCAACAAGACCTCCCTGCTTTTATATTCTATCCCCCTCGCTGTAAAGGCCAACATTCCATTCGCCTTCTTGATCACCTGCTGCACCTGCAGACTGGGTTTTTGCGACTCATGCACAAGGACCCCCAGGTCCCTCTGCACCGTAGCATGCTGCAGCTTTTCGCCTTCTAAATAATAATCCCTCCTATTATTATTTCTGCCAAAGTGTATAACCTCACACTTGCTAACATTATACTCCACCTGCCAGGACCTCGCCCGCACGCTCAGCCTATCCAGATCTCTCTGCAGACTTTCCACACCCTCCACGCAATTTGCTTTTCCATCTTCATGTCATCAGCAAATTTTGTCACCCTACGCTCAGTCCCCTATATAAATGGTAAATAGTTGAGGCCCCAGCACCGATCCCTGTGGCACTCCACTAGTCACCAACCGCCAACCAGAATAGCACCCATTGATACCAACTGTCTGCTTCATATTAGACAGCCAATCCTTTATCCACGCTAACACCTTACCCCCAACTCTGTGCACCCTAACCCTCTGTAGCAACCTTTTGTGAGTATGGTGGAGACAGGTACAATTCTAGAAGGAATTGGATTATTCGAAAAGGAATAATTTATAGGGTTACATGGGGATGTTTGGGTGAAGGGAGAGAATGGTTGAGGCATTGGAGAAGTGTAGAAATGTGGGTAAAGACACCGGAATGGGACAGAGAGTATAACAAAAAATGTGCATCAATGAATAAGGTCAGTGCAGGGAATTGACGGAAAATGGAACTGAAAGTCTTTTTCTGAATGCATGAAGCATCTTAGATGAACTGATGGCACAAATAGATTTAAATCTAATTGCCATTGCGGAGATGTGGTTGCAAGGTAATTAATGTTGAAAAATAACTATTTCAGGGCACGCAATATTTGGAAAGACAGACAAAATGGCAAAGAAGGTGGGGTAGCTCTGACAATAAAGGACTTTAAGGAGATGGGATCCAACTTCAGAAGATCAAGAAGTATAATCAGCGTGGGCAGAAACTAGAAATAGTGAGAGTCAGAAATTGCTGTTGAGAGCGGGTTATAGGCTCTCTAACACTAGTTATATCATTGGACAGAGCATTCAACAAGAAATCAATGGGGCTTGTAAGAAAAGCAATATAATTATTGTAAGAAACTTCAATCTTCATTTAGACCAGGACAATCAAATTAGAAAGAGTGGTCTAGAAGATGAGTCTGTGGAATGCTTTTGTGACAGTTTCTTGGACCAATACATTCTGGAACCAACTGGGGATAAAAGTATCTTAGATCCAGTGTAGTGTAATGAAGCAGGGTTGATTAGTGGTGTTGCAGTAAAAAATCCACTGGGAAATGTTGACCATAATTCCATTGAATTCATGGTTAAATTTGCAAGTGACACATTCCAATCACAAACAAGGATCTTAAGCTTAAATAAATCCAGTGACGTAGGTCTGAGGGGAGAACTAGCAAGATAAATTGGGCAAATAGGCTAAAAGGGATAGCTGGAAATGAACAACAGAAAACATTTCAGCAGCACGGTGGCACAGTGGTTGGCACTGCTGCCTTACAATTCCAGGGACCTGGGTTCGATTCACAGCTTGGGTCACTGTCTGTGCGGAGTCTGCCCATTCTCCCCGTGTCTGTGTGGGTTTCCTCTGGATGCTCCAGTTTCCTCCCAAAGTCCAAAAGACGTGCCAGTTAGGTGCATTGGCCATGCTAAATTGCCCCGTAGTGTCCTGGAATGCATAGGTCAGAGGGATTCGAGGGATAAATATGTGGGGTTACAAGGCCAGGGCCTGGGTGGGATTGTTGTCGGTGCAGACTCAATGGACTGAATGGCTTCCTTTTGCATTGTAGGGATTCTATGATTTCTATGATTTAAAGAATTGATTCAAAATGTCCAAAAAAAATACTCCATGGGGAAACAAAAATCTCAGCATGACAGATCCACCTGTGACTTACTCAGGAAATTAGGGATAGTATAAAATTACAATGTTGCAAAAAGCAGTAACAAATGTTAGGATTGCAAATGTTCGAGAAACCCGAAAGAGTAGCAGGAAGTTGATAAAAAGGAAATAGAATATGAGAGTAAACAAGCTAGTAATATGAAACAGATTATAAGATCTTTTATCAATGTAAAAATGGGAAGAGAGTAGTTATAGTTAATATTGGTCTGTTAGAATCAGAGACAGGAGTATTTATCATGGGGAATGAAGAAATTACAGAGGAATTGAACAAGTTTTGTCTGCTTTCACAATAAAAGACACAAATAGATGGTAAAATAAGGTATAAAAAGAGTGAAGAACTGTGGGAAGTTAATGTTAACAGAGGAAGATTCTTGGAGAAATTTAAAGGACTAAAATGTGACAAATCCCTTGTCCAACATTTTCGTGAGGCAGCCAATTTCAAATTTTTTCTCTTCAAGGGGCCAATGAGCAAATTTCGGAAAGATAAAGGCCAGGACTCTCCCAAAAAAACTCTAAGTGTTGAATTTGCGTAAGAACTGGAGTAACTCCCGCTGGTCTTTTCAGCAGGATTTTTAAAATGAATTTCCCACACTCTGCACCGCAGGGAGAATCATGCTGAAAATCTGGGGACGGGGCCTCTCCCCACTGGAGAGGCCAGCAGCAGAGCACTGAGCGGGCCACTGTGCATGTGCTGATCTGTCAGAGCAGAGATCGGTGCATGCACAGTGGCTCCGCACTGCCAGCCTCTCAATCTCTTGTCAGCCCCCCGCATCATTGGCCGTGTGACCCCCCCCACCCACTCCGACCACTGGCCTTCCGGAACTCTGTCAACGTTCCCCCTCTGCCTGCCAACCCTAATTTCACCGACACCCACCCCTGGCAGTCACAGCATCTGTTCCCCCCCCCACAACTCTCCCCCCGCCACGGGCAACCCCAACCACCCCAGCAGCCACCCTCCCCCACCCCAAAGCTCAGCCCGATCATCCGCTTCCATCCCTCTGCCACTGATTCTGATTACAGAGTGGCAGCAAGACCATGGTAGCACAGTGGTTAGCACTGCTGCTTCACAGCTCCAGGGATCTGGGTTTGATTCCTGGCTCGGGTCACTATCTGTGTGGAGTTTGCACATTCTTCTTGTGTTTGCGTGGGTTTCCTCCGAGTACTCCGGTTTCCTCCCACAGTCCAAAGATGTGCAGGTTAGATTGATTGGCCATGCTTAAATTGCCCCTTATTGTCCTCAGATGTGTAGGTTAGAGGGATTAATGGGTAACATACGTAGGGATATGGGGGTAGGGCCTGGGTGGGATTGTGGTCGGTGCAGACTCTATGGTCTTTCTGTACTATAGGGTTTCTATGTTTCTCTCTATGTTTCTCCCATCTTCACCAATGTCCTCCTCATCCGACCCCCCAATAGGTCCCATCCCACTTTGGCCCTGCACCCTTGGCATTGTCTAGTGGGCAGTACCAAAGTGCCCCACAGGGCATTGTCACTTAGTCTCTTGGGCAATGCCAGGGATCCTGGTCTCCATGGCCTCCCTTCACTCCAGCTGGGTCGGGCTGTTAGCTCTCTGCTTGTGAGGAGTTGTTGGGGAGAGGCTAGTGGACCCGGTGACTTACGTCCTGGGCCCACTAATAAGATGGAATTCGGAATTTAAATTTGGAAATCAACTCCCCACTGATTTCCAACATAGAGCTAATGACGCCTGGCCCTGGAGACAGGTGGAGGCCTGGTGCCTTGCAGGGAGCCTGCTAAATGGTCTCCTGGCCTGTTGCATTGCTAGAGTAGTGCAGCAGGCTGGGAGAATCATCCCAAGGTCTGGCACAATATTAAACAGGAATTTCAAATGAAAAGTACTGAAGTATGAAAAGCAACAGCTTGCTGAACAGGAAAACAATGTTAAAGCAATGAATTTTAATAAAATCAGTAATAAATAAAGTTGACCATTAGAAGATGTGGTGAGAGTGTGAGTTGTCTGGTGCTCACTCTCAATCACTGTGTGAGCGGGTGAGATTGTATATTGATGTGTAACAGTGAGGTTGAATGGGATCTTTAAAACCTCATACACTCTCACATATTCTCCCCTCTCACTCTGTCTGTCATACACACTCCCCTCATCACAAGCCTATCAGCAGCAAATGCACAGAGAAACCAGTCTGTGTTTGGATGAACAACCCTGCAGCACTTTTCAAGTACAAGTTAGTTGAGTTTTGAAGAGATTTGGCTGGCTGAGTCCAGAGGCCTCTGGGGGCCATACCCTGGCCCTTGGGCCATGAAATGAACAAGTCTGCCTACATCCCAATGCTCTAAAGGAGATAGCTACAGAAGTAGTAGGTATGCTGGCTGTGGTTTTTGAGAAATGATTGGATACAGAAATAGTCCCATCAGATTGGAAATGGACAAATGTTATTCCACTTTTCAGGAAAGGAGGGAAACATAAAAACAAGGACCCACATGGCAGTGATACAAAAAAATGCTAGAATTCATTATTAAGTGTTAAAATGCACTTAGGAAGGCAAATTATGATTAAAACAAGTCAACATAGTTTCACCAAAGGGAAATCCTGTTTAACAAATTTATTGGCGTTTTTGAAAATATAAATAGTAAGGTAGATAAGGAAGATGCCCTGGTCCCCCCATGCTGACACTATAGTTGACAAAGCCCACCTCTACTTTCTCAGGGGGCTAAGAAAATTTTGCATGTTTTCTATGCCTCTCACCAACTTTTACAGAAACACACTAGAAAACATTCTTTCAGCTTATATCACAGCTTGGTATGGCTCCTGCTCTGCCCAAGACCATCATAAACTTCTAAAGGTCGTGAATGCAGCCCAGTCCATCACGCAAACCAGCCTTCCATCCACTGACACTTCCCACGGCCTCAGAAAAGCAGCCAGCATAATTAGGGACTCCATGCATCCCGGACATATTCTCTTCCCACCTTTTTCCATTGGGATAAAGATACAAAAGTCTGAGGTCACGTACCAACCAACTCAAAAGAGCAGCATATTGCCTGCTGCCGTCAGACTTTTGAATGGACCTACCTCACACTAAGTTGATCTTTCTCTCCACCCTAGCTATGACTGTAGCATTACATTCTACACTCTCCCCTTTCCTTCTCTATGAACGGTATGCTTTGTCTGTATGGTGCACAAGAAACAATACTTTTCACCTAATACTAATACATGTGACAATAATAGATCAAATCAAATCAAACTGTGCAGTATGGAGTTACTGTATGGAGGGTAGGGGTGGGGAATCTTGATCATTCTCTGGGAGGGGGGACAGGTGGGGAGGTTCAATCATTCTCTGGGGGTGCGGGGGAGAGTTAATTCTATCCCATCACATTTCTAATTCTGATCATTCCTTTTATAAATGCTACTTAGATGATATTTCACTTGTCATGAATGTTGTTTTTCTCCCCTACACCAGCAAGTCGAGAAGTAGAAATTATCTTCTTACCATTTCCCAAATTATCTTCTAAACTTGGAAATGCAGCTCTTAGAATTTAATGCAAGTTGGCTGTTGCTAAACACAGTTCCAAAGGTTGTTGAATCAAGCAATGGTTATTTGTACACACCTATATGTTTCATTACACAGCTTCAATAAAGGCCTGGATATGTACCTCAGTGAATTTTGCAAGTACAGGCAACAGAGAGTAGTGCACTTAATTAGTGAAACTGTCAAAGTACTCAGCTGTGAGTATGTGAAATATACTGGAGGGAGGCCAGGTAGATCTCTGGTGGGGTGGGTAGGTGGAGGGGGGTCTGCTGTCACTCTGCGGGTGATCGGTGGGTGAAGGGGAGCAGAGAGTCGTGATCATAATGAGTAGCGGGGGGCGGGGGGGATGGGGTAGTGGATAAGTAGGAAAGTTATGTTGTAGGGGTGAGGAGTGATGTCTGTGGGGGCTATCGCTCCCAGGGTGCTTTACCTGCTTTTTGTGGCTTGGGAGCGACGTGACAGTGACACGATTTTCAATTTCTTTTCCCAATTGCGTATGCGCAGTTCAGAACTCCAATTGTTTTGGGTATGCTAAACACCACTTGCAGTGCAATTCAGACCCATAATTTTTTTTCAGGCTAAGTGAGTATGGGAGCTCCTGAAAGCAGATTTCCAAGTCGGATCTGAATTGCGCCCAGATTCAGCACTTAGAATGAAAGTGGTAAAATCGGGCCCTATGATTTTTCTATGGTCCACTGCTTGACCACTCCAATTCCTGTGGTGAGCCAAATGGGAAAATGTGCCCCTGGTTTACATTTACTCTTCAATCCCCTTTAAGATTGAATATATCTTGATCAGATCCCCTCTAGTCCTTCTAAACTCCAGCAAATAAAAGCCCAAACTGTTTGATCTCTCCTCATCCGTCAATTCTTTCATCCTCAGAACTAATCTGGTGAACCTTCTCTGAACTGCCTCCAACGCCATCACATCTTTCTTCAAATGAGACCAAAATTGGACACAATATTCCAAATGTGGTCTCATCAACATTCTATACAATTGCAACAACACTTCTCTACTCTTATACTCCAGTCCTTTTGCAATAAATGCCAACATCTCATTTTCTTTCTTTACTACATGTTGCTCCTGCATGCTGTCTTTCTGAAATTCATGAACATAGATACCCAGGTCCCTCTGCCCAGATGCATTTTGAATCTGTTTTTCATTTCAGAAATAAGTTTTCTTTATATTTTTTCTGAAAAATGGATAACCTCACACTTATCTACATTAAACTCCATCTGCCAAATTTTGCCCATTCTCCTAGTCTACCCATATCCATCTTTAAAATCTTTATATCCTCTTCACTGCCTGCTTTCCCATTCATTTTAGTATCATCCACAAAGTTTGCTACGTTACACTCTGTCCCTGCTTGCAGATCTTTTATAAAGGTTGTAAACAATTGAAGTCCGAGGACTGACCCCTGCGGCACCCCGCTAGTTACATTTCACCAGCCAGAAAATGACATTCTGCTTTCTGTTAGTCAGCCCAAGCTCAATCCAATCCAGTACTCTACCTCCAATTCTCTGTGATCTCACCTTCTGGAACAGTCTTACATGTGGCACCTTGTCAAATACCTTCTGGAAATCTAGATGTACCACATCCATAGGTTCCCCATAATCCACCTTGCTGGTTATGTCCTCAAAGAACTCAAGCAAGTTTGTCAAGCATGACTTTTGCTTCATAAAACCATGCTGACAATGGTGGATTGAACTTTGTCTTTCCAAATGCTCATTCACCACCTCCTTAATGATTGATTCCAGCAACTTTCCCTCTACAGAGGTCAAGCTAACTGGCCTAAAGTTTCCTATTTTTTGCCTCTCTCCTTTTTTGAATAGGGCATCATATTAACATGTTTCCAATCTTCTGGGGCCTTACTTGAGTCCAAGGAATTTTGAAATATGACGATCCATACATCCACTATCTCTGCTGCCACCTCCTTTAAAATCTTAGGGTGACAGCTATCAGGTCCCTGAGATTATCTGCCTTTAACCCTATTAATTTATTCAATACCTTTTCCCTAGTGATGATTATTGCATCAAGTTGCTCTACCTTAACTAGTTTTTGGAAATTTTTCATAATTCTCTACGTGAAGACAGAGGCAAAATATTAGTAAAGAGCCTCCCCCATCTCTGTTCCCCATTAATACCTCACCAGTATTGTCCTCTAAAGAGCCAACATTTACTTTAGCTATTCTCTTCCACTTCATATACTTAAAGAAACATTTGGTATCTGTGTTTATGTTTTCTGCTAGTTTCCTTTCATAGTTCATGTTAGCTCTTTTGATTTTATTTTTAGTAGCCTTTTGCTGAACCTTAAAGCTCTCCCAATCAGTTTGGTATGCGTAGTTTTTGCCTTTATGTCCTCTTTGACTTCCTTGTTTAGCTAAGAAATTTTTTTCTTTCTTTTACAATTCCTCTTCCGCTCAGGAATATGCTTTAATTGAGAGATATTCAATATTTCCCTGAACATCCACAATTGTTCCTCAACTGTCCTGCCCTCAATTATTTGTGCCCACTTTATTAGGGCCAACTCTTTCCTCTGGCCAAATAATTACCTCTGGCCAACACTAAAACTCTAATATGGCACTCCGTCTTCTCTCGCCTAATCTGAATCTGAAATTCTAGCATGAGGTAAATTGCTTCTTCAGAGAGCTGGCACAGATGCAATGGACTGAATGGCCTCCTGAGGTTTTAGCATTCTATGATTCTGTGATTAACTTTAGATGATCAACAGCTTCATCATGGTCAGAAAGATGGAAATGTTTTGGCAGTCTGCCGATATAGAACATCAAGTTGATGAATGTGGTGTGATTAGCATAGCATCACACTGTGTCAGAGTCATCAATAAGAGAATAATCGTACAACTGGAATGATCATCACTCAGTTCTGTGGCAGTCGAAATAGGGGTTAGCCTTTGACAAAGACCATTTGTTTCAAATTCTGTTCGCGATGCAGAATTCTGAACCTGACCATACAAAAATGCTAATGACACGATTTGTGTTTGTCTTGCCATTGAACACATTTGTCTATTTGTTACACTTATCATTCTAATGGTGACAATACACAAAGCACTGAGCCACTCAGCACCTCTTCAACATTTGATAGATTTATTAGTAGAATCTTCACAAAAATTGACTAAGGGCACAAACTTACCAAAAAGGAGCAATGTTTTGTTTCCGGCATGAAAAACAAAATGTTCCCCACCAACAATGTCAACGTGTTTCCAGACACTCTTACATCTCATGAGTAATAATTTTTAAGCCCACGAGTTTCATGCCCCTCCAGCGTTGTGTTCTCTCTGATTCGCCTGCCCCAGAATGACTTAATGGCTGAGGTCACTGGGGAGCTCCAGATAAATGACTCCCCAGCAATGGTTCCCCAGTGACTTCAGAAGATGTCAGCCAAGAAGGCCGCACCTTACTTTTCAGAAGGGACCTTCACCAGGACGCTGGATGGAGTGGAGCAGAGGTGAGACGCACTCTACCCCTGCTCTAGGAGACAGCCTTCCAGCAGGGCCACCACCCCTGCCTGAGATGCGGTGGCAGCCCTGACCAGTGCAAGCACACTCCAGAAGAGAATGGAGCAGCAGTGTCAGAAGAAGATGAATGAGCTTCTTCACTCATCTAGGGTTAGTGAATCACCCTCAGCCTCTGTATGGACCTTCTCAGATGCCCCTCACACCCAACCCTTTCTCTCACTCAGCCACTTGGCTTTTGCCAACACCAGGCAAAATCACCATATTCCCCCAGTAGCTGTTATGCCCCTCACACTCCAGCTCCCACCCAAGCCTCACGCCTGCCACACCTCATCACTCCCTGAGTGTGGGTTCCAATCACACGGCAGTCATCCTGCCCTGAGTGTGAGGCTCTTCAGATTGCATGAGGGAAGACACAGCCCATTCCTGAATCCCCCACTCTGCCATTACAGCCTGACCTCCCGTGGGACCCCCATATGGGTAACTCACAGTCGCCCCAGTCTGTTGTTTTCAAGCCCTCCCACTCCCTGGGCAGCCTCCACAAGGGAAGGGCAGAGAAGGCCTGGAGAGGGTACACACTAAAGACATGCCAATGCATTAAAGTGAGCTTCCTGGGGTTCTGTGGCCATTACACTGGCGAGGGGCTGGGAGATCAGAACTCAGAAACCTGGAGGTTGAATCGTGCTTTCTGCATTTCTCCGCCTGTTGAGTGCGCACTGCCCTCAGAGTGACATTCTGGCCGAGAAAAGTGGTGTGACATGTTATAGAGTGACATTACACCAGCGGGTTTCATACAGTAAGCTTTTAAAAATAGGGGTCTGGTGAACAGAACCCACCAGGACTGCACAGCTAAGTACAGCCACCAAGGGTGAGAGGGTCATGCCCAAGCAGTACACTGGTAGAGCCAGAGCGCAGTGTCTGTGCACTGCCTGCACTCAGGGGAGGGGGGCTGTCTTTGGGTGCAATGCCATGGGTTCTGAGTTGTTGGAGTGGGAATGGGGCTTCTGAGTCCATGAGGAATGGGGACAGGGGATTGCATGGTGGAGGATGGGAGTGGGGATGCATTCCCCTTTTCTTTTTTTATCTTTTTTAAATCAGTACGTCCATTCAGGAGCTGAAGTTTCTGGCGGATTGGGCTCATTCAGAACATCCCTACCAGCACGGGACCCTTGTCTTCATGTTTAAAAATATGGAGAGAAAATTTGGCCGTGCAGCAGCGGGCTACATTCTGCTCTTCCCGCCTGAGCCCACACATGGATAAAAAAATGAGAAAATTCCACCCTGGATCTTTCTCCTCCTTTTGATCTCTTGGATTAAGTACCTCATCTGAGAATCTGAACACCTCCTCTCTGGTTTGTTGCTCCATTATAAATCTTTGTTCCATTCAAGCCTCCCTGAGACTGTTTCCCCAGATACGGTAATCCAAGTGCACCTCTCCTTTAAGAGGGGTGAGTTAGCTGTATGTAGCATTAGCTGTGATTATGTAAATGCGTAGTTGGCACAAAATCTGCATGTTTAAAGTTTATTCATCAGTGTCACAAGTTGACTCACATTAACAGGGCAATGAAGCTACTGTGAAAATCCCTAGTCACCACATTCTGGCGCCTGTTTGGGGACACTGAGGGAGAACTTAGCATGGCCAATGCACCAAACTGCATGGCGTTCGGACTGTGGGGATAAACCAGAGCACCCGGAGGAAACCCACGCAGACACGGGGAGAATGTGCAAGCTCCGCACAGTGACCCAAGTCGGGAATCGAACCCGGGTCCCTGGCACTGTGAAGTAGCAATGCAAACCACTGTTCCAACGTGCCACCCTATTTTGTCACAACCTGATAATGGACCTGACCAAACTCTCCCCTTAATGTTTTGAGGAATGTCAATGACATTTGGAAAAGAACTGTGTAAATAAAACATAATGGGAGGAAAAACTTTGCAATTTGAAATCTGCTATTTTAAAATAAAGCTGGAAACTATAGGGAACCAAGTCATCGGAAGTTGCTGGCTCAGCAGAAAGCTCCATTTCTGAATGTTTTAAAGCTGACATAAGCAAAACCGTTTCTCCTCACTCTTAGGGCTGAGATTCTTTGATAATGACACAAATTAGTATCATATTTCTCCCGAGCCTTGTTTAAAGTGCACCATTACTTGGCAGAGTCAAATAAGAGACCAACAGTTATCTCTTAAAACAGCGTGATTCCTCCGCATCCTCGCAGCTGTATGTAAAACAATCTCCAGCGTTAACACTCCAGTTCTGCCTTTGCCAAACACAACTTAAGAGAAAAAAAACTTTAAAAGCTGTAGGATTAGAAAGCAATTTCCAAATCATAGTATTTAGGCTCAGTGTCAAGTCAGGCTAAATGCCAGGAGATTGTTCAGCTGAATTATTACATGTCTTGTTACAATGTCTGAAAATAACCTGTCTGAGGCTTTTCATGGCCCTTTGTACCCAAATTTAGAATTGAACCAAATTGGTGACAACTCGCATTAAACTCTTTTGTAACAGTAGCTGCACAGGAAATGCCAGCCTGCTGCTAAATGACAAATCCTATTCCAAGTTGGCATGCTCGCCACTAATACTGCGAGAGCAGGGTTACTGAGTTATTTTTGGGAAAAGTTTGCCTAATATAGCTCAGCGTGAAACTCACCTCTTGCCTCATTATCCCAGTTATTATTGAATCGTGAGAGGAATACTTTCAGTGAAGGTCCCAGTAGATACCAGATTGAACAATAACTGGTTCCAATTGAACAAGCCCCTTGTGTGTGTGGTAATTACAACTATTTTGCCAATGTAACTCATAGGAGCATTGGTAGGCCATTTGGGAAATGGAAAATTAACATTGACGTAGTAGGGGTGCAATGAACAGTGACAGAGCTGACCTCCCTCCTCAATGTCTCGGGCCCCTTCAACCTTGATGGGAAAACATACATTTATATGGCAGTTGACAAGGTATTCTATATGAGATATTCCGATCTGAAATCCAAGAACTGAAGGATTTCCCTCTTGAAGTTGAATAGATGTGCTTTGTTGGAAGCCATTAAGATCCCAAAAAACTATACATAATAGCACATTACCCTCAGGGATTGTGTATCAGAGGACCGGTGCTACATTGTGGCAGTCTTGATTCAGATCTGCATTCTCACTGCTTTCCCATTGGAATTATGGAGCAAACTCTTACATCCTGGGCTTCTTCCTAATGTGGTGATGATGTGATGATCACACAATACCTTCTTTACGCACATTATGGGGTGGCACAGTGGTGAGCACTGCTGCCTCACAGCTCCAGGGACCTGGGTTCAATTCCTGGCTTGGGTCACTTTGGAGTCTGCATGTTCTCCTTGTGTCTGTGTGTGTTTCCTCTGGGTGCTCCAGTTTCTTCCCACAGTCCAAAGATGCGCAGGTTAGGTTGATTGGCCATGCTAAACTGTGGGATACCAAGGGGCAATACAATGTGGCTAATCTACCTAACTTGAACATCTTGAGTCATTCCCCATTTTTTTCCCTCAGGACAGATCCACTTCCTGCGGGAATCCCAAAAGCTACTCCATCATTCATTCATCTTAGTGTCCCAGGATGTGCACATTAGAGGGATTAGTAGGGTAAGTATGTGGGGTTTCAGGGATAGGGCTGGGTGGGATTGTTGACAGTGCAAATTCAATGGACCGAATGGCCTTCTTCTTCACTGTAGCATTTCTATGATAAAAAAGTAATATTTGGATCTATTTCATGCTTTATCATGTCAACATTTCTCAACATGATTCAACAGTTATATGATTTCTGAAGTGTTCTGACAGTTGTTACATAGGCAAACATGGCAGTCTTTCCGTGCTAGCAATGTTCCGAGGATAGCGATAAGTATTTCCATGATTTTGAGGGAGAAATATTGACTAGTCTAGTCCTCTTTACTGAATAGTAATTGATTGGGCGAAGCGGGCTTAAGATGGATAGCCCTTGCAAATTTCTGGATTGCAATATGCTCATTGATTGAAATGTGAAATGGATCAACCTCATGCTGACTAGTCATTATGTGTGTAGTCAGCGTGAACAACGCTCTTCATTGGCTCAATCTATCAGTAAAACCGTAACTTTCCAACACCACTTAAAGCAGGCCTGTATCAATTAAAGGGGAGGTGAATGATGGATGGAGTAGCTGTTGGAATTCCTGCAGGAAGTGGATCTGTCCTGGGGAAAAAATAATGACTCAAGGTATTCAAAGATGTGCAGGTTAGGTGGGTTAGCCACATTATATTGCCCCTCAGTATCCCAAGGTGTATGGTTTAGGGGGATTAGAAATGGTAAATGAGCTGGGTTACAGGGATAGGGCGAGGTGATGGGCCTGGGTAAGATGCTGTGTCGGAATATCAGTGCAGGCTCCATGGACTGATTAGCCTCCTACTGCACTGTAGGGTTTCTATGGTTCTATGGGACAGAATGGGTCCAACCTGTTCTGAAGCAGCGCCAGAGATCTTGGTGGGACAGCTGGGTTTGAGGCTTGGGCAGAGTACTTCAGCCTCTCCTCGCCCACAAAAAATGGCTGAAGTATTACTTAACTTGAGGAGTCAGTGGTTTTTGCTTCCATTCCACTTCTAATCTTCCTTATGCCGAGGAAAACAATGCATTGGTCACTTTCAAGTTGGAGCTTGATTTAATTATACCAATTCAGAGTCCAGCTTCTCTACGATGTCTGCTGCAGTAGAGCAGGGAATTTATACCTGGTGTGTATCTGGTTGCATCCACATATTTCATTTTGAAAGCACCTTGATCCTGTAGAGCGGATAACTTGCAAACACTTATCTTTGTAATCTGGGTTATACCACAATTATTGTTGACAGGAACCACAGAGCGTGGAAGAGTAGAAAGGCTACAGCACAAAAAGAGGCCATTCAGCTCATTGTGTCTGCGCTGGCAGAAAAAGCTGCTGTCCATTCGAATCCTATCTTCCAAGTCTGTAGTCTTTCAGGTTATAGCACTTCAGATGCAGATCCAGAGAAGGTGATGGCCTACTGGTATTATCGCTGGACTATTAATCCAGAAACTCAGGTAGTATGTCCGCGTTTGGCTCCCACCATGGCAGATGGTGGAATTCAATAAAAAATATCTGGAATTAAAAATCTGCTGGTGACCATGAAACCATTGTTGGTTTTGGAAAAACCCATCTGGTTTACTAATGTCCTTTAGGGAAGGAAATCTGCCATTCTTACCCAGTCTGGCCTAGATCTGACTCCAGAGCCACAACAATTTGGTTGACTCTCATCTGCCTTCTGAAATGGCGTTGCAAGCCAATCAGTTTAAGGGCAACTGGGGATGGTCAATAAACTCTAGCCAGCCAGCCATGCCCTGTCCCACAAATGAATTTTAAAAAGACTACCTGTTAAATAAGTAGAGGGTTTCTGCCTCATCCATCAATCCAGTAGTGAATTCCAGACACCTATCATGTCTGGGTAAAAAAGCTTTTCCTTTTCTATGGGCAGCATGGTGGAACAGAGGTTAGCACTGCTACCTCACAGCGCCGGGGGCCAGGTTTGATTTCCGGCTGTGCAGACTCTGCATGTCCTTCCAGTATCAGCGTGCGTTTCCTCCAGGTGCTCCAGTTTCCTCCAAAAGATGTGCTGGTTAGGTGCATTGGCCATGTTGAATTCTCCCTCAGTGTACTCGAACAGGTGACTGAGTGTGGCGACTAGGGGATTTTCACAGTAACTTTATTTCAGTGTTAATGTAAGCCTACTTGTAACATTAATAAATAGGCCACACTGGAAATTCCCGCCTGATTGTCAATGGGCCTTCACATTGTATGCAAACTGCCCGCTAAAATTCCAGTGACAGGCGAGGTGGGAGAATTCTGGCCATGATCTTTAAACTTTTTAATACTCCCTCTAATACTTCTACCAATCACCTTAAATCTGTGCCCCCTGCTAATTAACCTCTTTATTCAGGGAAACAAATCTTTCCTGTCTGCTTTGCTTAGGCCCCTCATAATGTTATACATCTCAATCAGGGAGAACATTGTAGGTGAAGGGAAATAGCAGACTCACTGCTCCCTCTAGGTAGAGTTCAAATTCTTTTGCTGACGTTATCGCACAAACATTTAGGTTTGGTCTACCAAATTCTTCTTCTAGCTTTTCTTTAAACAGAGGTAGGAGTTTGACAGGAGTGCATTGAATGTTTGAATGATAACATCACAAACAGTAATTTCCACCACAAAGCCATATGTATGTTTTTCTCTAAAGGAATGAGCTAAACTGAACGAGATCGGGACCGAATAACTAAATTCAGTAACTGAATCGGGATTAGATTTTATTTGCGGCGTATTGCAGCATCAGATCATATCTCACAATCTGCGCTCGCCATCCTGGGGGCGGGCGCGTAATGTGTTACTGCCAATTCTCGGAAGCCCAATGTCATTTAACGCTCACTTTAACTTTGATTGGCAATGGACGGGACTTCCGTCCAGGTCAGGCGCAATGCTGCAGTGGTCAGACGCGATACTGCAACTGCCTATTTTACCCTTTCCCAGTTCAGGGCCAACTATGGTGACCTTGTTACTGTGAGTCAAGTGAGCTGACACAGCAGAATGATTAGCAATCATGCTGATGGCACTGTCAAGCTTCCCACTTGTCTCTGATGGTGGTGAGAATAATGATTGGTTTATATTTAATTTTCCAGCAATTTGTGTTCCAAACACATTGGCTGAGACTTTTAAGCCCCGTCGCAGCAGGGTCCGCCGTGGGAGATTGGGTTGTCCAGTCAAAAGCCCACTGACTTTCAAAGCAGCATTTAGAAGAGAGTGAGAGGTCAGGGGTATGCCTGAGAGGGTAGGCCCCAATAGGGAATTCAGAGATCGCTGTCCCCCGGTACTTTGTGTGGGCAAGGATGAAATGACGCATCCTCTGAGATTACCTTCTGTTCCTCAGAGATTAATACCAAGATGGTGCACCTTGATGGAGGCTCACCCACTGAGAGGAAATCAGACAGAGAGAAAGGCAGCTGGCCAGGGACAGGTGTGTCCTTCAGACTAGGCATGTGAGGTACCTGGTGTTGTGCAAGGACCAGAAGGATGCAGGGACCAACAGTGACTAGTTGGTTAAAGGAGACTGTAACCAGCGCTCAAGGTGCATAGGCAAAAGATGGCCAGTGTCTTTGCAGACTGCCTCTCTCCAAGCAGACAATGACATCCCTTACACAATGCTAGCTAGGGAGATCAGCTCTAACTATGTAGTGTGGCCTTGATACCTATCGCTCTAAAGGTTTCTGTGGCCTTAAACTTTTATGTCTCAAGGTCATTCTTGGCATCAGTCAGAGACTTTTGTGGCACATCACAGGCTGCTGCATATTACTGCATAAAGGTCCTGGTGGCTCTAATGCTCAGGAGAGTAAACAGTTTCATTGCCTTTAGCACGGATGAAGTTTATCAGGCCGAGAGAGCCAAAGCATGTGGGCACATCGCGAAATTCCCGGACATAGTGATAGACTGTACCCGTGTGGCTATTAAATTCTCATGGCTAGCCAGGGGCATTAGTGAACTGTTCACTCCCTCACTGTCCAACTAGTGCATGACCATTGACAAAGGAACTTGCAGGTCTCTGCGCAGTATCCTGGGAGTTTTCACAATTTTCCTTTGGCATCCCCAAGTGCCACAGTGCTCCTTCCCAGCAAGTTTTGGATCATTGAAGGCTGATCTGCTGGAAAGATGGCTCATGACCCTTATGAGAAAGCCCAGGGGCAGAGATTCAGGTGCCTGAACTCAGCGGGTGATGTACTGCAATCTGGTCTGGCTCAGAGCTCCCTAATTGTCATAGTTTTCTATGCCTGACACAACCAGGCACTCCTAAACAGGGAGGCCCTGGCAGAGGAGGATTAACTGGATTGGCCCACATCCCCTGAGGATTCTGAACATGAGCAAGAGGAGCCGACAGCAGAACCCAAGGGGTAACTGGCATTGGGTGCCACAGAAATGTGAGGTGACTCACGTGAGAATGTGGACAACTTCTCGCAACAAGAGATTTTTGCTTAGTTGCCCTCCAATCTGCCACACACAGACATCATGACCACTGAGACTGGCTGTATATGTGTCAACAACAAGACACACAGTGAGGATGGATGATCACCAGACAAATGACCAGTAACCCCCTGGATAACAGATCAACATGCAACCATGACATCCCTCACAGGAGCAACAATAACAGCAATAAATACACATCCATACTCATACCTAAGCATTTAATAAAGATCATCAGCAAAACTGCTTACACAGGAACAAAATACCTCTGTTTTCCCATTTGTGCCCATTGTGATTTCCTATTTCTTTCATGGGTGCTGTGTGCCCCTCTCTCGCTTCCAGCTGTGTTGGAGTCAGCATGTGTTTGTTGGTGGAAGATCTTGTCTGACAATTTTAATTGAGTTCTTTGAAAAGGTAATTAAATATATTGATGAGGATAGAGCAGTTGAGTGGTTTACATGGACTTCTGTAAGGCCTTTGACAAGATCTACATGGAAGACTGGTCCAAAAGGTGACAGCCCATGGGATCCAAGGCAAGTTGACAAATTGGATTCAAAATTGGCTCGTTAATAGGAGAGTGAAGGTGGAGGGCTGCTTTTGTAATTGGAAATCACAGATGGAATGTTGTGTGAAGTTCTGGTTGCCACACGTATGTGCACTAGAGAGGAGACAAAGGAGATTCACCAGGATGTTGCCTGGAATAGAAGGTTTCAGCTACATAAAGAGAGAGAGACTGGATAGACTGGGTTTGATTTCCTTGGAGCAGTGGTGGCTGAGGATGTGACAGGAGTATACAAAATTATGAGAGAAATAGATGGGGTACATTGTAAGTATCTGTTCCCCAAGGCACAAGTATCTAAGACAAGAGGGCAGAGCTTTAAGGTGAGGAATAAATAGTTTGGAGGTGATTTGAGGAATGATTTTTACACCCAGAGGGTAGTGGAAAGAAGGAACGCGGTGTCTGAGAGGGTGGTGGAGGCAGGTACTCTTGCAATATTCAAGAAGCATCTGAATGAGTGCTTAAATTGCCAAGGCATAGTAAGCTATGGACCAAGTGCTAGTAAATGGGGTTAGTATTGGTTTGATGGTTGGCATTGGGCTGAAGGGCCTGTTTCTGTGCAGCATGACTCTATGAGAATTCACAGAGATGTGAGAATTTGAGCTGGTGTTTCATGTAGTACAAGAATGGAACAATGCATTTTCTGTGGTTACCTTCTCTTCCTCACTCTGGACTGCATATGTCAATGGCTGACCTGTGGCTATGGCTCAATCTTCATGTGCAGTGACTTTGAAGATTGCTGCTTCTTGGACACATACCCTCACTATGTGTCCACTCTCCCTGTCTTTAGATGAAGCCCCCACACTCCTCCTCCATCAGTGCTGCAATGGCTAAGTCTATCCCCCAGCCCTTCACAGTGCATTCAACATCCAGCACTGCCAAGACAGGCAACCAGTTTGTGCTTTCCACAGTTTCCTCAATCCTGTATTTGTTGTCTTTGGTGTAGTGAGTGGCAGTTATGGTCCTAAACTTACAAAGTTTATTTACAAGAAAGTCACAAGTAAGGCTTACATTAACACTGCAATGAAGTTACTGTGAAATTCCCCTAGTCACTACACCTAGCCAGCATGTCCTTCAGAATGTGGGAGGAAACCGGAGCACCCGGAGGAAACCCACTCAGACACAGGGAGAATGTGCAAACCTCACACAGACGGTGACCCAGGCTGGGAATCGAACTCGGGTCCCTGGTTTGTAAAAGCAACAGTGCTACCGTGCTGCCATAAGGCTAGAAGTAATATTGTTCGTAAACTATCTTTTGTTTAACATTAGGCTAACTATTGACAAGATAGTCTCTCCTCATGATGGTCTCAATGGAACAATCTCTCCCCAAGCCCTGTTATTATGTGATCATTCGCCACTGATGATGTAGACTATATATTTACGTATATAACATGAACACTTTACACTATGGTTCTCTCCTTCAAGTACAATTCAAGGTAGTGTTCCACCCATCTTCTCCAGCTGTTTATTGAAGTTGGCAATGACCTTCCTGCCTTTGTTTTCGATGGAATCACTTTCTTTGTTATTGGACTTTTTTGGATCCCTTCATACATGGCGCCACCATTTCTTGTGTTGAAGGACATCTGGACATTCTGGCAAAGTTGTAACCAGTAGTCATTGGCACAGTGCCTAGCGATTTGCTGGACCTTGAATGGCTCTTAGTGAATTGAAAGTTTTCTTGTTGGAACTCTCGTGTAAATAATGTGAGAGGGCTGTTTGGCTTCAAAGACAGATTTCATCACAATGATGTTAATTTCAAACCTGTCGGCATTCTTTACCGATCTTACTTCCCATAGGTTCGGAATGTGGCATTGCGGATGATGTGTCAAAATAAGTTTCTGCACTTTGTGTGGGAATGTCAGAGAGTGCCTGTTCAACTGAGTTGAGGAACTATTTCGGGGAGGGGGGAGGGCGACTTTATTGTCCATTCATGCCACACTCCTGCTGCAGCGAAGACGGAGAATTTGGCAACAAGCTGAATCTCCTTTCATTGCAGCAGGATGGGAAAATGCCACTGGCATGAACGTTCGGTAAATTCGGACCTTTGTGTTAATCTGCATGGACAATATGGTTGATGTTAATCTGAGAACAGCATTTCCGCTTCAATTGAAAAGAAATTCAAGGGGTGCATCTTCATCTTTGTGCACACCAGGGAGTGACCTGTATCAGAGTCAGTGCTATGTACACCGGGGAATAAACTGTATCAGAGTCAGTGCTGTGTATACCAAGAAGTGATCTGTATCAGAGTCAATACTGTGTACACACTGGGGAGTGATCTGTATGAGAGTCAATACTGTGTACACACTGGGGAGTGATCTGTATCGGAGTCAGTGCTGTGTACACACTGGGGAGTGATCTGCATGAGAGTCAATACTGTGTACACACTGGGGAGTGATCTGTATCGGAGTCAGTGCTGTGTACACACTGGGGAGTGATCTGTATCGGAGTCAGTGCTGTGTACACACTGGGGAGTGATCTGTATCAGAGTCAGTGCTGTGTACACACTGGGGACTGATCTATATGAGAGTCAGTGCTGTGTACACACTGGGGAGTGATCTGTATTGGAGACAGTGCTGTGTACACACTGGGGAGTGATCTGTATGAGAGTCAGTGCTGTGTACACTCTGGGGAGTGATCTGTATGAGAGTCAGTGCTGTGTACACACTGGGGAGTGATCTGTATGAGAGTCAGTGCTGTGTACACACTGGGGAGTGATCTGTATTGGAGACAGTGCTATGTACACACTGGGGAGTGATCTGTATGAGAGTCAGTGCTGTGTACACTCTGGGGAGTGATCTGTATCAGAGTCAGTGCTGTGTACACACTGGGGAGTGATCTGTATTGGAGACAGTGCTGTGTACACACTGGGGAGTGATCTGTATGAGAGTCAGTGCTGTGTACACTCTGGGGAGTGATCTGTATTGGAGACAGTGCTGTGTACACACTGGGGAGTGATCTGTATGAGAGTCAGTGCTGTGTACACTCTGGGGAGTGATCTGTATGAGAGTCAGTGCTGTGTACACACTGGGGAGTGATCTGTATTGGAGTCAGTGCTGTGTACACTCTGGGGAGTGATCTGTATGAGAGTCAGTGCTGTGTACACTCTGGGGAGTGATCTGTATGAGAGTCAGTGCTGTGTACACACTGGGGAGTGATCTGTATGAGAGTCAGTGCTGTGTACACACTGGGGAGTGATCTGTATTGGAGTCAGTGCTGTGTACATACTGGGGAGTGATCTGTATGAGAGTCAGTGCTGTGTACACTCTGGGGAGTGATCTGTATGAGAGTCAGTGCTGTGTACACTCTGGGGAGTGATCTGTATGAGAGTCAGTGCTGTGTACACACTGGGGAGTGATCTGTATTGGAGACAGTGCTGTGTACACACTGGGGAGTGATCTGTATGAGAGTCAGTGCTGTGTACACTCTGGGGAGTGATCTGTATGAGAGTCAGTGCTGTGTACACACTGGGGAGTGATCTGTATTGGAGTCAGTGCTGTGTACACACTGGGGAGTGATCTGTATGAAAGTCAGTGCTGTGTACACTCTGGGGAGTGATCTGTATGAGAGTCAGTGCTGTGTACACGCTGGGGAGTGATCTGTATCAGAGTCAATGCTGTGTACACACTGGGGAGTGATCTGTATCAGAGTCAGTGCTGTGTATACTGGGGAGTGATCTGTATCAGACTCAGTACCATGTAGCTGTGTGTGTTGAGAATGTTTTCAGAGCCACATTTGGTGATGATCAGATCCAGCTGGTTGACTATTCCCTGATCTTGGATTTCTTCAGGTCACTTTGTGGCAGGGTTTGTTCTGAAAAAAGGTGTTAGTCACATTAGACTCATTGGAGCAGCAGAGCTCATGTAGTCTCTGTCCACTTTCATAGAACCCCTAAAATGCATGGGGGGCCCATTCGACTCATCGAGCCTGCACCGACCCTCTGACAGAACTTTTCACCTCAGCCTTATCCCTGTAACTCCACCTATTTACCCCACTAATCCCCCTAACCTACACACCTTGTGACAGTTAAGGGACAACTTAGCATGGCCAATCTACCTAACCTGCACATCTTTGGACAGCGGGAAGAAATCAGAGCACCCTGAGGAAATCCACGCAGAAGCGGGGAGAATGTGCAAGCTCCACACTGACAGTGACCCGAGGCTGGAATTGAGCCCATGTCCCTGGTGCTGTGAAGCAGCAGTGCTAACTTCTGTGCCACCATACCACTCACATGCTGCCACTTAACAATGCTTTTTGCAACCTACATGTCCCTTCAGTTCAACCCCTCCTCTTAATCCCTCTGAGCTATGCATAGCTGCTTGAATCCCCTTCCTGTCCATGGCCTAAAGATTAACCCATTCTCCATTTGCCACATGGAACACTCTCAAATCCTCCCACAACTATGTGCACATATCAAAGCGAAGGTTTGACATTTACCCTCAGAGAATGGAGAAGACCTCTTAAGAACATTGCAGCCACATCCTCCAAATGGGGTGGCACAGTGGTTAGCACTGCTGCCTCACAAGGTTGGATTCCCGGCGTGGGTCACTGTCTGTGTGGAGTCTGCACATTCTCCCCGTGTCAGCATGGGTTTCCCCTGGTTGCTCCGGTTTCCTCCCACAGTCTGACAGATGTGCAGGTTAGATGCATTGACTCGAACAGGGCGCCGGAATGTGGCGACTAGGGGAATTTCACAGTAACTTCATTGCAGCGTTAATGTTAACACTGATAAATAAACTTTAAATGGCCCCCCCACCTCCTTTGCCACCTCCATCCAGGCTGGCTTGGTCTGCTCTTGAGGTTATCTGCTGCCATCCTGCAGTGTGAGAATATCTCACTTCTCATTCACAGCCCCGGTGGGGGAGGGGGGGAAGGGGTGCTCACAAGGAATCATTACCAAACTGCAGGACATTCCACACTTCCGAGTCCTTCATTGTGCCTGGTACTGAAGCCAGGGAGATGAGACACCCCTTCTGTCTGTGAGGATGCCCTGCGCAGGTAGTGATATCCCTTGCTTGGCAATGGGGCTGCAGAAGCCCAGAAGGTAAAAAAGTGCCATTCTTATTTCCCCATTTCACTGGTGTTCCATTTTAAAGTATACAAGACCAGTTTGGGCCAGTATCCTTATTTCCCTATTACACTTGTTTTTCCTTTTGGGTGGGAAAAGAACATAAGAACATAAGAACATAAGAAATAGGAGCAGGAGTAGGCCATCTGGCCCTTCGAGCCTGCCCCGCCATTCAATAAGATCATGGCTGATCTGTCGTGGCTGATCTGTCGTGGCTCAGTTCCACTTTCCCGCCCTCTCCCCATAACCCTTAATCCCCTCTCTTATCAAAAACCCATCAACCCGCTTCTTAAAAATATTTAGCGAGGCAGCCTCCACCACTTCAACGGGCAGAGAATTCCAGAGATTCACCACCCTTTGAGTGAAGAAGTTCCTCCTCAACTCCGTTCTGAACCGCCCCCCCTTTATCTTGAGGCTGTGCCCCCTAGTCCTACTGTCTTTTTTGAGCGGGAAGAGTCTTTCCACCTCTATCCTATCCATCCCATTCATCATCTTATACGTCTCAATGAGATCTCCCCTCATTCTTCTAAACTCTAACGAGTACAAGCCTAGTTTATTCAGCCTCTCCTCATAGCTCAACCCCATCAACTCCGAAAAAGAATCACCAGGCTAACAACAGCTGCTGTGCCCTGCTGCTTTTCCATTTCTTAAATCTCAGCTATTCGTTCTGTCTTGTCCCATTTTTTACAAACTGCCAAAGTTAACACCCTCATTGGGTGATTGTCCCTTTAAGGATCAGTCTGCAGATGACCCTTGGATCCAATCAGGGATCACCCTGGTAAGTGTGGGTGTCGGTAGCCAGAGTCATCTCAGCAGCTGACTGCAGGCATAAGGCTGCAAGCCTTGGTTTAATTTTAACCTGTAAATAAATGAGTTGTGTTTGTCCTAAACTGATGAATGAACCATATTTACACTTCTCAAGCTCCCAATCCCCAGCGACAGCAGCCTTTTAAAGTGAAGGCTGGAACCAACTTCCCATTCAAGGCCTCACATCTTTCTGCCAGATGTCCCACTGAGGAATCCGCTGGCCGGTCAGCATTCCCATTGGCTGACCATTAATTGGTTGGCATTCCCATTGGCCAACTGCTAACTGACTAGCATTCCTGTTGGCTGGCTGTTAATTGGCTGCCTTTTTATCAGCCGGCTGCTAATTGGCTGGCATTCCCACTGGCCAGCTGCTAATTGGCCGGCATTCCCATTAGCCACCTGCTAATTGGCTGTCATTCCCATTGCCTGGCTAGCCAACACCAGATTGTGCTGGAAACTTCCATGATAGAGGGAGCCAGCAGACCATGAACTTGCCCTTCAGCCTTCCTGATGCTGCTGGTAACCATTAAACCCAACCCATGGAATCATGGAAAGGTTGAATCTGCCTCCAGATCTATTTCCTAACCGTTTGCTGCGTGTAAAAAAAATTTCCCCATGTTGCCATTGCTTCCTTTGCCAAACACCTTAAATAGGTGTTTTTGGCTCCAATCCTTCTGCAAAGGGGATCAGTTTCCCCCTATCTATTCTGCCCAGGTCCCTTATTGTTCTGAATACCTTTAATAAATCTCCCCTTCTCCAAGGAGAACAGCCACGGCTTCTCCAGTCCATCCACATCAGTGAAGTTCCTCATTCATTGAGCCATTCTCATGAATCTATTTGGCATCCTCTCCAATACCCCAGCACCCTTCCTAAATGGCATGTCCAGAATGGGACAGAACTGAACTCCAGTGAGATGAAGCCAATGTTTTACATTGGTTTATCATAACGTTCTTTGCTTTGTACTTTATGCCTCTTTATAGAAAAACTCAGGACCCCATATGATTTATTATCCACTTTGCTAACTGATCCTGCAATCTTCAATAATGTGTACTGTATGGCTCCTGGGTCCCTCTGCTCCTGCAACCCTTTTAGAATTGTTCCATTTATTTATTTATTATTGTCACAAGTAGGCTTACATTAACACTGCAGTGAAGTTACTGTGAAAATCTCTACACTCTGGTGCCTGTTTGGGTATACTGAGGAAGAATTAGCATGGCCAGTGCACCTTACCAGCGTGATTGTGGGGGGAAACCGGAGCATCCGGAGGAAATCCATGCAGACACAAGGAGAACATGCAGACTACGCACAGTGACCCAAGCCAGGAATCGAACCTGGGTCCCTGGCACCGAGGCAGCAGTGCTAACAATTGTGCCACTGTGCAGCCTCTCCCCATTCTTCCTATCAAAATGCATCTCTTCATGCTTTCCTGCTTTAAATTTCATCTGCCACTTGCCAGCCCACAGTCTATCTCCTCAAATTTATTTGTGTCATATGTAGTCGCTGAAAGAATAAGGCTGGTATAGCCTTAGGACATCCCAAAGCGATTTATCACCAAGGTAGTATTCATTACTGATGCAATGTGGGTAAAGTGGTAGCCAATTTATGTACAGCAAGCTCCCATGAACAGCAAAGGGGTAGAGGCTAAGCAGTCTACTTTGGTAACACAAAACAAAATGCTGCAGATGCTGGAAATCTGAAACAAAACAGATAACACTCGGCAGGTCAAGCAGCAACTGTGGGGAAGAAATAGAGATAAAAGGCTGAATTTTCCCTGTCCTCTGGAGGAGGAATGTCTCAGTATCAAGGCATCTGTAAAATGATATAGGTTGACATTCCTGTCGCTGATCAATTTTACCAGGTGTGGGCAGCAGGATGGACCAAGGGTGGTGGGCAGGCAGGTAACAGGTTGTTTGGCAACCAATTGTTGGGTATTTTCCTACCATTTTCTCATTTTTCTAATGGCCCATGCAATGCATGGAGATTCAGCCTCAGCACCACCTCACCTCCTCAAAGGAGGTCAGATCTTAGCAGCAGTCGAGTCATGGAAGGAACTGTCGGCCATACTGAGAATTCTGTTTTATCTCTGCGATGCTATCAGGTTTGGCGGCACTGCAGAGGGTGGGGTCAAAGTGATGTGGTATTAGTGGAGGAGTGTCTCCCAGATCCACAGCAGCCATGGGAGGCAGGACAGGTTTCTTGCGAGATTCACCAGCATGGAAGCTTCAACTAGCAGTCAATCTTTTCAGACATTGACTTCTCCAGTGAGGAGAATTGGCCAAAAGATGGGATATGCATCCATATGGAAGGGCTGCCAGTAGCCAGGGGAATTCCAGTGGTTCTGAAGAAGCCATTGGACGTGGATGAGCAAGATGCATGAGGGTAAGATGACAGCCTCATGATGAAGAAGACACTACCCAGCTCAAAGGGTGTACTGTCAGTGGCTCAGCTTCATGTAGATGTGTGGGCACCAGACTATGGGTAGGATTTTCCAGCCCCACTGCAGTGGGGCTCCCCCATAGCAGATACAGTAAGCCAGCCAAAAGTCAATTGGAAGTTCCCACCAGCAGGCAGACTGGAAAACTCCAGCCTGTGTCTCTCCAGATGGGTGGTGGCTGGAACAGGAACTGATACCATTGGAAAGTGATTAACACTCAATGCCAGTTGCCATAAAGTTGACATTGGCACACCTTTTTGCTGGTGGTTCATTATAGGGATCATCTGGAGATCTAAGTGGTACCTTGGTGGTTAGTGACCCACTGCTGTGTAAAGGAGGTGACAATGTCAATTTACCACGTTGACTACAAATGAAGTCAGTCAGGCTGAGAGAACACTCCACTTTGGTGTCATTGCTGGGTTTCCCCGGGAGTAGGGGGCTATACTCATTGGGTCATCAAGGCTGCCTCAGGGAAGCCAGGTTCACTTGTGAACAGGGAAGTACTCGCTGTCTTAGCGATCAATTGTCCACCCCAAAGGGTAAGTGGATCATGCCGGTGTGCGTGAGGTTTCCGGGAAGCTGCCTCCTTAGACAGTCCCCGTTGCCACAGCTCCTTAGGCCACCTGAACTCCACCATGACTCCTGCAGACCAGGAGCATCCATTGAACTCATGGCTTCTGGCCCCTGTGTATAACCTCAAGGCAAGTGTAGAGGACACATACAACCACTGCCAGATGACTACAAGAGTCACCATTAGGCAGGTCTTTGCCTTTAGAGGCCATAATAGATCTGGGACTCCAGCATCATTTGCATACGGGACTGCACTGCTTCTTGTTGTTTGTACAAGGTGTAGAGTTAAGACAAGCAGCAACCCAAAGCTCAGGGTCACACTTATGCTTTAGATGAAGCGTTCTGCAAAGTGGTCACCCAATCTGTTATTGTTAGAACAGAGAACAAAGAAGAAAGAACAACACAGCACGGGAAACAGGCCCTTCGACCCAACGAGCCTCAGCGTAGAGCAGGCTGCCTTGTGAGCGGTGAATACAATGTACTTAATTCAGAGATGTAGGCATAAATCACTGATTCACCTGAAAAGGAGTGTCTAGGACCCTGGGCAGTGAGAAGGGAGGAGATGAAAAGTCAGTTGTCGCATCTCCTGCGCTTACATGAGAAGATAGAATGGGAAATGGAAGGGCTAATTGAAGCAGGCAAGAACTGACCTTTTGGGGTGTTGAAAGGGGAGGGGAGTGGACAGTGTTTTTGGGGATGGTGCTACACTGGAGATGGCAGCTGGAGGGGGACATGTGTCACCACTAACTATATCTTTCCCTCCTCTTTCACCATTCCAAAGTGACTGACTCACTGCAGTTACCGCTCAACATTTCCTCCCCTTTTGAATTTCAGACCCTAAACTCTGCCCTCATTTTGTTCCCTTTTTTTGTGGGTTGTAGTTTTGTTCTCTTATTTTCCTCCACTTGTTTTTTCTCTTTTCCACAGCAGTTATCCATCGTTCTGCCATTTGCACTTCCTGTAGACCCAAATTTTATTTTGTGACTTGTTTCTTTACCGCTCCGTTTTGTCTTGCACCACCAACCCTTTTGTTGTTTAGTTCTCTTCTGCCTTCCACCTCGACACAGACCTTCCTGTCAGGTTTTTTCCTCCCCTTTCACTGGCTTGAAACCTATTACATCTCAAACCACTCCCAGTTCTGATACAAGGTCATTAACCTGAGATGTTCACTGGGTTCACTCTTCACAGATGCTGCCTGATCTGTTTGGTGTTTCCAGCATTTCCTGTTTGTATATCTGGTTGAGAGATACATATATATTGGCCAGGGTACTGAGGAGAACTCCCCTGCTGCTCTTTGAATAGTGCCATGGGATCTTTTAAATCCACTTGAGAAGGCAGACCTCTTGTCTGAAACATGAAAGGCAAAGAGCTCAGGTCACTCGGCAGCCATTTCAGAAGTGCCTGAAGCAGGTTAAATGAACACTAGCTGAGTACAGAGTGCTGCCTAATCAGTACTAATTTTCTCCACCTCACAATGCTTCCAGGTTAACTTCAAGTCTAGCCCGAAGCAGAGACTCCTATAGAAATAAGTGGAACCACTCCAGGACACCTGTGAACTGTTGCTGTAATGAGCCTTTGGATCAGTTCCCAGTGTAAACAGAAACCTGAACTAGTTTGAGAAGCGCGGCTCTGAAATTAAAATGTCAGTTACGAGATTCTTGTTTCTTTTCAACTCTTGTTAAAAATTAATACATATTGAAGTCTACTTTGTACACCCCGTCATTCCTTCTCCTTTAACTGTCCCTTCCAGCTGTGCTCAGACACTTTACTCAAAACAGAAATGAAATGAAGTAATAGCACTGTTCGCCGATTTGTTCGTATGCTGGGCTTTGTAGTTAGGTTTATGCATGAGGGAAGCTTTGGAATGCAACACAGAACATACACAGTTCTTCCTGTGGCTGCTCACAATTGTGCTATCAGTCTCAGGAAGGGATTCTTGTCTTAGATTCTATAAGTGAAAAATGTTGAGATGAGCAGAAAATGGTACATGTTGCTCGGGTCAATGTTTTCATTTCCAATGAACAAAGTATTGGAAGTTCTGGTTTAATCGAGGACTGAATGTATCACTTCCTGTGGCCACACTTGATCATTACACAATACAAGATCTCTCAGGTTACTTTTGTTCCATCTTATTGCTCAGTTCAAGGGGTAGACTTCCAACTGGTTTCAAATTGAAATGTTCGTAATGCGCATCTGATCGCATCGCCTGGCTTAATCCAGCTGAAGAGAAAACACATACTGCAAAACTTCAGCGTCAATAATTTGGCGTGCAAGCCTATGTTAAAAAATTACACTTTCTTTGCACACTCTTCCTCAAGACGGAAACATCTGGGCTATCATTTCTTTCTGCTGAGGCCACGGTAAGTAGACTCAGACATGTGCAAAAGGTTAGGATTTATTCAATTGGTTTTTGTTTGGCAGAAACCTTGTGTAGTCAATAGGAATACTGGGTGGAATTTTATGACCTCATTGTGCCCGTTTTGCGACTGGAGAATGTTGTAAAATTGGGCATGGTGCGATCAGCAGGAATGGTGTCCGTTTTCGCACCCATTCCCATTTTACCAAAGATCACAATCTGAACCCTGCCCAAGATGGGCAAAATGTCAATTTGCATTCATCACAATGTCATTAGTGAACTTCACTCCCAATCATCCTAGCTCACCTTCCTTAACAACCTCGTTCACTGCAACCGGATCATCCAGGGAAACACCTCATGTATAAAAGTCAGATTCAGGCACTTGATCAATGAGGGTAAGCGAAGAGATAAATCTCCACATTCAAACTTCTCTGTGCTGCTTGTCGGGTTGTAGTGGGGGGGGGGGGGGTGGTGTTGTTTTGTGGCTGCCATATTGCATTTCAAGTTGCAGGGGCCTGCGACTGTGAGTGGAGGGGCTGTTGTTACTCATGGGGCCCGAACTTCAGACTCTCAGCACAGACCCGGCTCAGAGTGCTGACCTCGGGTCTTTGCACTGACCTTGGGTCTTAGTGCTGGCAGCAGTAAGAACTGTCGCAGGAGGGGATGGGTTGAAAACTCTTCAAATTGGCAGTGCTGCAGCCTCAGGCCTTGTCAAGCTCTGTTTGTGGCCACTATTGCTTGGGTTCTGGGTGTGTGTTTGTGAGGGGATGGTGGGTGGGTGGGTGGAATGGGGGTACTGTGTTGCCATTCTGGGATCTGTGGGGTGGGGATATGGGGAGTGTGTGTTGCTGGGGTTCAGTGAGGAGGGTATAGTGAGTGTGTGTTGCTAGGAGTTGTGAGGAGGGCATGGGGAGTGTGTGTTGCTGGGGGTCTGTGAGGGGGGGTATGGGGAGTGTGTGTTGCTGGGAATCTGTGAGGGGGGGTATGGGGAGTGTGTGTTGCTGGGGGTCTGTGAGGGGGGGTATGGGGAGTGTGTGTTGCTGGGAATCTGTGAGGGGGGGTATGGGGAGTGTGTGTTGCTGGGAATCTGTGAGGAGGGTATGGGGAGTGTGTGTTGCTGGGAGTCTGTGAGGAGGGTATGGGGAGTGTGTGTTGCTGGAGGTCTGTGAGGGGGGTATGGGGAGTGTGTGTTGCTGGGAGTCTGTGAGGGGGGGTATGGGGAGTGTGTGTTTCTGGGAGTCTGTGAGGGGGGGTATGGGGAGTGTGTGTTGCTGGGGGTCTGTGAGAGGGGGTATGGGGAGTGTGTGTTGCTGGGAGTCTGTGAGGGGGGGTATGGGGAGTGTGTGTTGCTGGGGGTCTGTGAGGGGGGGTATGGGGAGTGTGTGTTGCTGGGGGTCTGTGAGGGTGGTATGGGGAGTGTGTGTTGCTGGGGGTCTGTGAGGGGGGGGTATGGGGAGTGTGTGTTGCTGGGAGTCTGTGGGGGGAGGAATGGGGAATGTGTGTTGCTGGGAGTCTGTGAGGGGGGGGTATGGGGAGTGTGTGTTGCTGGGAGTCTGTGGGGGGAGGAATGGGGAATGTGTGTTGCTGGGGGTCTGTGAGGGGGGGTATGGGGAGTGTGTGTTGCTGGGAGTCTGTGAGGGGGGGTATGGGGAGTGTGTGTTGCTGGGAGTCTGTGAGGGGGGGTATGGGGAATGTGTGTTGCTGGGCTGGGGATGAACAGAGTTCTTTAACCTTTCTATCTGTCTCTCCCCTTCTTCAAAACCCGCTCCCCGCCACACTTCCTGGCTTCAGAGTGACGAGATTTTGCAACGCAACCTGTTGCTCTTGCTGTTCTTTTGGTGGAGCTGAGGAGGAAGAGCAGGAGAAAGAATTGCGGGCACAGGAGGCCCAGGCCTCCTGGGAGGGGGAGTAGAGCGAGACTGCCAAAGGGGCAGGATGTGGCCACCATTTGCTCAGAGGGGCCGGGCAGGATAAGGAGAGAGCGGAGACACTGGGAGTTCCACACGTGAGCGTCCTTCAAGCAGCTGTCCGGCATCGCGTGCTACCAGTACATTGCGTGCTGCTGACGGCTCTGGCCCCGAAAGGAGACAGTGCAACACCTGTACCATTTGTTGCAGAGCCTGGCACCTTGGGGCATGGGGAGGCACCCATGCCTGGGGGCTGTGAAAGTGATGGCTGCTTTAAATGTTTCCGCCGCTAGGTCCTTCCAGACAGCCAGTGGAGACCTTTGTGGCATTTCCCAATCATTTGTCCACAAGTGTGTGAGGGAGGTCACAGATCCCTGTCTGCCTGGGCTGGACAGTATATTAAATTTAACCTGTACCAGGCCCAGCAGGAAGCCCAGGCGGCAGAACTCGCGGCTATTGCAGGGATGCTAAATGTGCAGGGGGGCTATACACTGTATCTACGTCAAGGCCTCAGTGAAGAATCCAGGAAGATTCATGACCAGAAAGGACTTCCATTCAAAAAGTGTACAATTGCCGTGTGACCATCATACACATCTGTGGCAGACATCCCGGCAGCGTGCATGACAGCTTCATACTGAGGAGTTCTGATATTCCGGGAGGAGGAGCCCAGGCTGCAGGGATGGCTGGTCAGGGATATGGGGCACCTGCTCCAGACTTGGCTGATGACAGCTGTGCAGAGGCCTGAGACTGATGTGGAGACCCCGTTATAATGAGGCCCACAATGTGGAGCAGCGCACTGGGCTACTCAAAATGTGATTCAGGTTTCTGGACCACTCTGGCAGGGCCCTGCATATGAACCCTCTGATATCACCCCGCATTGTGGTGGTGTGCTTTGCCCTACACAACCTGGCGCAGCAGTGAGGAGACCTTTTGGAGGAGGACGTGGAGGTTGACCAGCTGGGCGTCACTGGGGAGGAGGCCGCCCAGCAGGAGGAGGAAGAGGAAGAGGAGGAGGCGGAGGATGATGATGAGGAACACATCCAGGCGCTGGAGGGCTGGCAGCGAGGGCGGTGAGGGAGGCCTTGATCACCACATGCTTTGGTCACTAGGGGTCTGCGTTGCTGCACGTGTGGGTTCCATAAACCTCACTCCCCTGCCACCCCCTCAGAGTCCTACAATCTCCTGCAATGTCGTAACACCAGAGTGGTGAGCCTGGGTACACTGCATAGATAAAATGTCTCATGTTACTGCTATCAGACTTGGATCAAACTGCAAAATGAAAAGGAAATGTTTCCATATAGACATCAAAATCCATACTTCATCCGATATTGACAAATGACTAAAAAGGTCACTGATCATGAACTAACACTCCTAAATGTTGATAGCTGCAAATGTTATGTACTTCCTGTAGAGGCCAACAATAACTGAGAGGAACAGAATATCTAAAATGCGATTGGATGATTGGGCTTTCCGTTGATAAGGATCAGGATGGACATTGAGTATCCAGACTATTTATAACAAACATTCTGTGCATGGTATAAGTTTTGCAAGACAATAAATGCTTCCCATTCCACCTCGTGATGATCCTGCCAAAAGCCAATTTTCCTGGTGCAGGATTTCCTGGTTCTGAACTTAATGCTTTTATGGAATACATCAACTGACTGAAAGAGCAGCTGACAGACCGTGGACATAAATCTGAGAGACATCTGGCTTCTCACTGCAGCAGATAGAGCTTTTATCATTGCTTCTTTATTATATTTGAGAAGAGCGAGAGCAGGAACTGACATTTACATCCTGAATGAAACAATACTTATTGTCGTTTTAGGTTGGGCACTCTACCCTGAGTGCATTGTGTAGGACACTGGCAGATTGCAGCACAAGGACACACTGGATTTCAAAGGGATATTGTGACAAATACAAAGGATGTGTTTAATCCCAAGATTGTGACATACATTACGAGTATGCATCATAGAATCCCTACAGTGCAGCATGAGGCCATTCAGCCCATTGAGTCTGCACTGACAATCATCCTACCAAGGCCCTAACCTTGTAACCCACCTATTTGCCCTGCTAATCCCCCTGACAAGACAATTTAGCATGTGAGAGGAAATCGGAGCACCCGAAGAAAACCCATACAGACAATGTGCCAACTCCACACAGTCACCTGGAATGGAACCCCGGTCCCCAGCATTGTGAGGCAGCAGTGCTAACCACTGTGCCATGATGCTATATATGTCAAATTTAAAAATTTTCTTTAATTTGCAAGAAATATAACTTTTGAAACTTAATGAATATTGTTACAGCATAGATACTTATCCAGACTGACATGGACTGGACTCTGGGTGGTGGGGGGATCCTGAGCCCACGCAGGACTCAAGATCCAGACGTCACAGTCATGACTTTGGTCATCCCTGCCCCTTGCTGGCGACATCATTAGGTTCACACCGATAACCAGTGTGAACCTGCCTGCGTGGCTTTCCCCATGTCTATGTCCCCATTTCAGCCTAGATAAGTACCTGTGCTGTAACAATGTTCATTAAGTTGCAAAAGTTATATTTCGTACAAAGTAAAGAAATTCTTTAAATTTGACATAAGGGGCATGATGGCACATGCTGCCTCACAATGCTAGGGACCTGGGTTCAATTCTAGGTGACTGTCTGTCTGTGTGGAGTTTGCACATTGTGTGCATGGGTTTTCTCCGGGTGCTCCAGTTTTCTCCCACACTCCAAAGATGTACATGTTCGGTGGATTGGCCATACTAAATTGTCCTGTAGGGTCCCAAGGTGTGTAAGTTAAGTGGATTAGCCATTGTTATTTGGGGGTAGGGTAGGGGAAAGTGCCTGGGCAAGATACTTTGTCAGAGAATCGGTGCAGACTTGATGGGATGAATGGCCTCCTTCAGCACTGCACGGAATCAATGATTTTCCTCCACTTATGTCACCAGTATTAAATAGTTGAATAAAATATTATAAAAATCAACAAACATGGCCAGACACTACTTCACCGCATCCAGGATCCCATCCAGGTGACAAATGCATGTTACTGACTATTAAAAGTTATCGTGATGATGTTCATTTTTTTTGTACGTATCTGCAAGTACTTCCATAACATTATGTGATGGTTAGGTGTAAAATTGTGCAAATTTTAAGAACAAAGATATTGTGCTGGAAGACAAGCCCTCCACAGAACTGTCTGCATACCCAGATCAAGTCATTTACCATGGTAGGTTTTTGCTCATTGCATTCATTTGTGGGCCTTCCAATTGAGACTCTTTGAGTGGGATTTTCCAGTCGTGCTTGCCCCAAAACTGGAAAAACCTGCCCGAATTCAATGGATCTTTGCATGGTCTGCACATCCCCTCTCCCCCCACCTGCTACAATTCCCATGGTGGCGGAATGGGAAAACTCCCCCCTTAAAATCAAGTTCTTGATTGTTTATAAATGCAAGGACACTAATGAGCATCATTCAAAAGCTTCAAATTTATCACAGAATCCTACAGTGCAGAAGGAGGCCATTCAGCCCATTGAGTCTGCACTAACCACAATCCCACTGAGGCCCTATCCCCCATACATTTATCCTCGCTAGACCCCCTGACTCTAAGTAATTTAGTATAGCCAATCTCCCTAACCCACACATATTTGGACTGCGGAAGGAAACTGGAGTAGCTGGAGAAAATCCACGCAGACAATGTGCCAACTCCACACAGCCAAGCCGGGAATCAAACCCAGGTCCCAGGCACAGTAAGGCAGCAGCTCTAACCACTGTGCCACCTGAAACTGACTTGAATGTAATTGGAAATGGCTCTGTATAGTTTATAAAGTCATTTTCAGTTAGTTGAGATTGAGAGTGGTGGACCTTCGAAAGTAAGTGCTTATCTTTTTTGCAACAAAGCCATTTTCTGTTGATAAGTAAAGCTGCACATTTACCACCCTTTACCTCAATGAAGATCTTTATAAAAATGCAAATTTTTAAAAATAATTTACAGTGTAAGATGTCTTGATGCATGCATGCTTCTGGTTACCGCTAACATATCAAAAACCTAAGGTCATTTGTGAGCATGATTTGTACCCAGATTGCCAAATTGTGCTCAAAGAAATTCCCAGCCAAATTGTCATTCACATGGAGAGGGCAATTAATATTGTAAGAAATGAAATTACCTATCACATATTAGGAGTACATTTTCCTTTGTCTTGTGAAGACAGGGGGAGTTACTGCGCTGTCCAATATTACAAGGAGGAGATGTTTTTTGACTTGCACAGGCAGTAGTTTGGCTAGTTTTTGAATAACAACTCATGCACAGCATTGAAAAAAAAATGTAAAAGGAAGCTTTCGGCAAACAGATTTGATTTAGATGAGCCTCATAAAGGTCTCCTGTCTGCCAGCTGCAGAGTAGAAAATACATCAGACCATCCAAGAATTTTTATGTGCAGAGGAAGGGCTTGGACCCTAGTGAGATAACAGTCAACAAATCCATTTATTGAGCTAAATCTGCCATTCTATGGCCAGAGTATATCTTCAAGTACTTCCCCTGACATAAAGCATTCATAAGCTGTCAACATTGAAACAGAGGGCTAAATCTTACCAGAAAATGGCAGTGTTGTTTCTGTCGAGAAAACCGGCATGTTTCTCTCCAGAGAAAAACGTCGGTTTTCTCTCTGGAGAGAAACACGTCGGTTTTCTCTCCGTGTCTTACAACACTACCAAAAAAAAATCAAAGGGCTTTGTTTCTCGCCAACATACAGAGGGGGCAGGATCTCAACACGCAAATGGCGAGAAGGATCCACTAAAATTGTTGTAATATATTTAGGAGTGGAATAGCCCATATGACATATCATGGCAAAATGCCTCCATTGGAAAGCAAATCACTTTAATGTAGACATTTTGAAAGTAAAGACAAAGAACGTAAAAAGTGTGAATTCACTGTGTAATGGTCAGACCTGGATGACATCAGGTAATGGGCTGAAAAGTAACAAATTATGGGCTGAAAAGTAACAAACTATGATCATCTCCAATAACAGTAGCTCTTTGACGTGCAATGGCATTACCATTGCTGAAGGTCTGCCATCGATATACTGGGTGTTGCCATTGACCAGAAATTTAAGCTGGAGTAGCAACATACATGCTGGATGGAAATTCACCGTCCCACCTACCATGGGAATCAGAATGGGTGAGGTGCAGACCGTGGAAAGGTCAGTTGACATTGGGCGAAATTTTAAAGTTTCAGGATGAGCGAGGCCATAAAATCTCATCCACTGTGACCACAAGAGCAGGTTCAAGGCTGGAAATTCTTACCTCCTGATTTCTCAAAGCCTTTTCAGGCCACCAATCAGGAGTGGAATAATCTCAGGTTGCCTGGATGAGTGCAGCTCCAACAATACCCAAGAAGCTCAACATCATCCAGCCCACTTGGTTGTCACTCCATCGTCCAGCTTCTTCAACATTCCTTCCCTCCACGTCCATTCACTGTGGCTGCCGTGTGAACTATCTGCAGGTTTTACTGAAGCAACTTGCCAAGGCTTTTTTCCAGCACCTTCCAATCCCCAACCACTACTGCCTAATGGGTCAAGGGCAGCAGGTGGAAGGAACAGCATGGCATCCACATTCCCATCCAATCTTTTCCAGTCTATCAACTACCCTGAGTCGCAAATATGTTGGCTGGAATTCTCCAGCCATTCACGCCAGTGGGATTCTCTGGTCCTGCCGGCAGCACATCCCCACCCTTCGGTTTCCCACCAGTGTGGGTGATGTCAATAGGAATTCCCATTGATAGGGGCTAGAGAATCCCATCACCTCCTGCTGATGGGAAACACAGCTGGGAGGCTGGAGTATCTCATCCATTGTCTTCCCTTCATCGTCACTTATTCAAAATCTGCAACTCCCTACAAAATAGCACAATGGACGTTCCTATACTACACGAACTGGAACACTTCAAGAACATGGATCACCAACTTTTCAAGAGCAATTAGGTGTGGGCAATAAAGACTGGCTTTGAAAGGGCCAATTATATCCCATGAATGAAGCTAAAAATGTTGTTAATATACATGTAATAAATATGAGATGATTGAGTGACTGAGTCCATGACAAATATGTGATTGGAGTATTCCAGTTTCTTCTCAGTTTTTTAGTCTCTGGTTCTCATTATTGGGCCTGTGGCACTGAAAGTCTGGAATGTATGTTGGCTGAAGTACTGAAACATCACCATGATAAATCTCAATCATTGACTTTGGTGGACTTCTCAGAGTAAAGGTGAGCTGGAGGGAAATTCCGTTAACTCTGTTCCAATGCTGGGCATTTATACTTCTAAAAGTGCTCGTGGGCTGCCCACAAAAGTCATGATGTTGAAATATCTGGCAGAACTGGCCCAGCTTGTGGGACAAGATGATGACTTATGAGACATCTCCCTGCACCCCTCCCCCCGCACCACCTCCCCCCTCAAATAGACACACAAACACACACACACACACACACATGCACACGCACGTGCACACACATACACACACACATAAAGAAGGCCCTTACACACACACACACATAAAGAAGGCCCTTGAAGTCACTTTTGCCAAATAGAATTGTTTTCTCTTGGGGTCCAGACCTCAATCTTGACCGAGATCCCCGGGGTAGGATGGACCCCCATGAATGAGGAGAAAGAACATGACCAGATGTCCCTATACTAACCGTAAACTGGGCCTGGACATGGGCATTTTAAAGTTATGGTGGGTATACAACAAAGCGACCACAAATAAAGGGGCCTATGTGTCCAATTTCCATTTCTGATTTGGAATATAGATTTAGATTGTTCGCATTTCAAAGAAGAAAGGGAAGCATGGAATTGGTCAGAATCCAACATATGGATTCATCTGAACACTCCTCATTAATCACTATATATCTCACATCATAGTATTCCGTTGTACCATGGAGTTGAAATAATTACAAATTACTGATCCCCTAAGATTACAAGATCTAAGTCAAGGTTTCTTGTGGAATTTGACCTTTGTAGCACATGCTGCAAGCAAAATATCATATGCATATTAAAATAATGATAATCACCTACTGCTATGCTCAATCATTAATCAAATGTACAAATAATTGCTCCATCCCTATTTAATTTAAACTCTCTTAAATTCACTTCACAATCCACAGAGCCGCACAGCAGTACTTTAGAATGATTTCAACAAAAGCATTCTGCTGATAAATAGAGACCAAATACCCAATGCATTTCCAAGGCAACTAGCCCAAGTTGAAGCATTGTATGCAGCTGTAATAATACTCTTATTAGGGATGGTTGGAGATTTCTGTTTCGATAGAACCAGAGCTTTACTATCCCTCAATCCCGTTCCCCTAACCAGCCGTGTGACAGGCTGCAGTAAGCACCACACAGGCTGAATTGAAAAAGGAGGGCGACAAAGCACTTCCAGACAGTGGTCAATGGAGCATCTCTGGGTAGTAGGATGGACTTTAATTCCACTGAAACAACAACTAAACCGATGCTGATTTTCATCCACTTTTGGAAGATATTTGACAGAAACTGACCGCAGCAGATTCTTGAGGTTTTATGGGTCATTTGGGAAAATCGCGAGCATTAACACGACTTTGTACCCACGTGCAACAAGATCAACCTGAGATATTCAACAGGTTAGGTATGAAAACAAGGCTGCAACGTTTTCTTTATTCATTTGTGAGACAAGGGCATCACTGGCTCGGCAGCATTTATTGCCCATCCCCAGTTGCCCTGGCGAAGGTGGTGGTGAGCTGCCTTCTTGAATCGCTGCAGTCCATATGCTGTGGGTTGACCCACAATGCCCCTTATATATTGTGGGGACAGTAAGAAGTCTCATGGCACCAGGTAGAAGTCCAAAGGGTTTATTTGATATCATGAGCTTTCAGAGTGCTGCTCCTTCATCAGATGAGTACCTGGGCTTGATCAGGTGAGTCGTGGACTCACCTGATAAAGGAGCAGTGCTCCGAAAGCTCATGATACCAAAGAAACCCATTGGACTTTAACCTGGTGTTGTAAGGCTTCTTACTGCGCCTACTCCAGTTCAACGCTACCAGCTCCACTTCATCATATATTGTGGTTGGTGTTATGTAAATGTTTTATCACAGAATCAAACAGCGTTGTTTGGACCAAAGCCTCTAACACAGTAATTAAAATAAAGAAGATACACAACAACACAGTCTGAAAAATGAGTTAGAATCAAATATGCAAAAATCTAGGTGGAAGTTAATGCTGATTCTGATACAGAAATACAGATGGAAGTGGAATAATTGCTGACTGTATGTTCTTTCACCTACCTAGATAATGTGGTACAACATACAGAAGACTGCAAGATAGATGTCAATACTCACCTTGGATAAATGATTAGAACTTTTCAAATTTTCAAACTTAGAAATCAATGCAATTGGAGAAGAAAACAAAGTTGAGAATCTTTTTGAACAATGTGTTGGATGTGATCTTCCATGGATCTGATGGTGCAAAGCCATTCATTTTTCTTTAGCACACAGACCTGCATTGGGCGGCATGGTGGCACTGCTGTTTCACTGCGCCAGGGATCCAGGTTCAATTCCGGCTTGGGTGACTATCTGTGTGGCTTTTGCACATTCTCCACTTGTCTGCGTCATTTTCTTCCAGGTGCTCTGGTTTCCTCCCACACTCCAAAGATTGGGTGTGGGTTAGGTTCATTGACCATGATAAATTGTCCCAAGGTGTAAGGTGGACAATGACTTAGTCAGTGACACCCTTGTCTAGTGAAAGAAAAAAATAATGAAAGTCTACTTCATGGAGCACAGATGTCAGCACTGACTATAATGATCTCAGACTAAACAACACAAAATAAAATTAAAGAGCAGCTGGACAGATTTTTAATTCATGATGAGTTGAAGGATTATGGGGTAAATATGTGAGGTTACATGTGAGGATAGAGAATGGGTAAGATGCTGTGTTGGGGAGCCGGTGCAGACTGATGGGCTGAATGGCCTCCTTCTGCACTGTAGGGATTCTATGGTTCTCTAGTACCATATGTTTTAACAAGTTGACAAATCCAACCATCTTCCCTTGACATTCAATGGCAACATTGGGGGCAATTCTCCCATCGTGACCTGCAACTTTTCTGGCGGGTTGGGCTGGGAGATGCGCATCATTGGCCTTGTTCTGGGATTTCCACATGCGCTGGGAATACAAGCGCATTTCCCAGAGCTGGAGAACAGTCAGAGCCCAGACCACTCTGGAAACTGGTGGAAAGACAGGTCAGTCATTTGAACCTTTTTTTAAATGTATTTTAAATATGTTTTCAATGTCATTATTGGGAACATGCCACTCGTGATTTGAATCTCCTACCCCGCCAGGCATACTTCATTCCGGCGAGGCTCAGAGTAGCTCTCCACGTTCAGGGAACTAGCAGGAAACCCTGCCGGAATGAAGGGGAGACAACTGGGGCACACTCAGGGGTCAGACAGTGGGGGGTAGTGCCCCTTGGGCATTGGCATCCTGGCAGTGCCAGCCTGTGCTCCCTGGCACTGCCCAAGGGGCAAAGTGCTAATGCCCAGGAGGCGCCTTGGCACTGCCCATCGGGCATCGGGCAGTGCCAAGGGATTGGAGCCTGTTTTGGGCACCGCCAAGGCGCAATTGGTAGGGGTGGGGTTTCCCACTGCCACTCTGCAAAGAGATCAGTCTGGGATGGAGGGAGGCCAGCGATCAGGGTGGGCTGGGGAACAGTTGTCTGCTAGGGGGTGCCTGCCTCCTGCGGGGGAGGGAGGTCTATACGGGGGCGGGGGCGGGGGGGTCAGCAGAGAGGATCTGCCGGGGTGAGGGGGGTGGGGAGGGATCGCCATTGCTGGGTTCAGGGGGCTGGACATTGGGGTGGTCCAGGGCGAGGGGTCAGGGCTGGCCCGAGAATTGTTGTGAGGGCCATGATCAGGCCATGGGGGGGCCTGGAGGGGGAGGCCCCAGGCTGGCCAGTGATCGAGCTGGCCAGCAAATGGGGAGACTGGCAGATCGGAGCTACTGTGCATGCACAGGGTTCCGGAACTGTCAGACTCCAGCACGAATAGGCCTGCCCTCCTGGGTTTTTAATAAGATTCACGTTTGGGATCTCTGCAATACACAGAGTGCGGAGATTGAGTGTGAAGTCGAACTGAGAAAGCAGCCATGATCTAGAACAGTTTTCCCACTAATCCAGCACTTTTGGTAGAATTCCCATCATTGCTGATTTGGACCTCTTGTCAACATCCTATGAGTCATCATTGACCAAGAACTAAACTGGACCAGGCATGTAAGTATTATGACTACAAGAACGTGACAGAGGTTGGGAACTCTATGGAGAGTAACTCATCTCCTGATACATGAAAGCTACCGTCATTCTGACTTGGAACTAAATTGCAGTTCCTTCACTGTTGCTGGGTCGAATTCCTGGAACACCTTCCCTAACAGCGCTATGGATGTATCTACACCATATGGATAACAGCGGTTCAAGAAGGCAGCTCATCGCCATCTTTTGAGGGCAATTGGTGATGGGCAATAAATGCTGACCTAGTCAGTGACACCCACGTCTAGTGAAAGAAAAGAAATAATCAATGTCTACTTCATGGAGCACAGACGATGTCCGCCCCCGCCCCTCCTCCCCCAGCCCCGCCCCGCCCCGGTGCCCATCTGTGACGATTACCATGATTCTGGTCAGTATTGTTTAAGGTTCCTTTGCTCGAGATGTGCAGTGAGAGGGGAAATTTCCCAGCTTTGTGTAAGTGTCTTGTGAATGAAAGTCCGTGTCCTGAAGTTTTCATTTATATATACCTATATTTGAATTTGTTATCAGAATGAGGGTGATATTGGCAAAGTCACTCTTATTCCCCACGCCCAGCAGCCCCAAGAAGCTAATGAGGAACATTCTTGAACTGCCAGCGTGGAATTTTATGACCTCATTGTGGTAGGGCCGGAAAATGCGGCGAGCCTTTCAAAAATCCATTAACCTCGGCAGAAGCAGAAGATCCTGCCAGCAGGAAGGGCCATAAATGTTCTTTCAATTTTGGCTCTGTAACTTTGTGACTTGTTCAGTTCCTTCAACGATCATTAATAAACTGGCATTAAATGCTTGTGACTGGGGTTGAACGTAGATTAGACCACATAGCAAAGGCAGGCTACCGTTCCTGAAAACTAGTAGCGAATTAACTGGGTTTTTACAACAATCTGGTAGGTTTTTTGGTCATTTATTCTAATACTAGGTCATAAATCACCAGTTTTATACTATTTCATTTTACCATTTGGTCTTCTGAGACTTAAATTCGCAATCTAGTTACTTGCCCAATATATAATTACCACTACAATAAACTACAATGAGCTACAATAACCATGTATATACAAATATCTTCCACTATGGTACATTATTACAACCCATTTACACTCCATTTACAATCAATGAATTGCATTTGAAGTGTAATCATTACTAAATGAGCCAAATGTTGACCTGATATTTGGGAGAGATTTTGAAGGTAACCATTCCATTAAACTTTTAACCAAATAACTAGACTTGGACTCCAGTTGCAAATTAGTCACCTGGTCAATTCCTAGAATAGCAGGTCTGTCATACGAGGAGCAACTAAGTTGGTTAGAACATAGAACATAGAACACTACAGCACAAACAGGCCCTTCGGCCCACAAGTTGCACCAATCACATCAACATCTACCAATCCATAGACCTATCTATAACCCCCAATCCCATTAAATCCCATATACTCATCCAGAAGTCTTTTAAAAGACCCCAGCGAGTTCGCCTCCATCACCACTGACGGCAGCCGATTCCATTCACTCACCACCCTCTGAGTGAAAAAACTTACCCCTAACATCACTTCTGTACTTGCCTCCCCGCACCTTAAATCTGTGTCCTCTCGTAGCGACCATTTCAACCCGGGGAAATAGCCTCTGAGAATCCACCCTATCTATTCCTCTCAACATTTTATAAACTTCTATCATGTCGCCTCTCAACCTTCGTCTCTCCAGGGAGAAGAGTCCCAGCTCCCTCAACCTAACTTCATAAGGCATGCTTCCCAGTCCAGGCAACATCCTTGTAAATCTCCTCTGTACCCTTTCAATAGCTTCTACGTCCTTCCTATAGTGAGGCGACCAGAACTGCGCACAGTACTCCAAGTGAGGCCTGACAAGGGTCTTATAAAGTTGCAGCATTACCTCCCGATTCCTAAACTCAATCCCTTGATTAATGAAGGCCAGTACACCATACGTCTTCTTGACCACATCCTCCACCTGCGAGGCCGATTTAAGAGTCCTGTGGACCCGGACCCCAAGATCCTTCTGCTCTTTAACACTACTAAGACTCCTGCCCTTGATAGTGTACTCGTTCATTCCATTGGTCCTGCCAAAATGGACGACTACACATTTATCTGTGTTGAAGTCCATCTGCCACTTCTCCGCCCAGTCCTGCATCCTATTTATGTCCTGCTGCAACTTTTGACATCCTTCCAGACCATCCACAACACCACTGACCTTCGTGTCATCAGCGAACTTACTAACCCATCCCTCCACTTCCTCATCTAGGTCATTTATGAAAATGACAAACAGCAAGGGTCCTAGAACAGATCCCTGGGGCACTCCACTGGTGACTCCATGCAGAAAAAGACCCATCCACAACCACTCTCTGCCTTCTGCAGAGTTAGGATTGTATTCATTTAAGTTTAGAAGAGTGAGAGGGGATGTCATAGAAATTTATAAAATTCTAACAGGGTTAGGCAGGGTAGATTCAGAAAGAATGTTTCCAATGGTGGGGGAATCCATAACTAGTGGTCATAGTTTGAGGATAAGGAGTAAACCTTTTAGAACTGAGGTGAGGAGAAATTTCTTCACCCAGTGAGTGTGAATCTGTGGAATTCACTGCCACAGAAAGTAGTTGAGGCCAAAATGTTGTGTTATTTCAAGAAGAAATTAGATATAGCTTTGGATCTAAAGGGATCAAGAGGTGTGGGGAAGGTGGGATCAGGATATTGAATGCGGAGCAGGCTCAGAGGGCTGAATGACCAACTCCTGCTTCAAGTTTCTATGTTTCTATGTTTCTATGAGGTTTGAATACTTGGTGCCACTTTGTGCACAACCAAACGTTCTCCTCAATGATCCTGCCTGAGTTGGGTATCTCCATAATTGAGAATGATGGGACCTCCTGGGCCTTATAGCAAATGGCTGGAATATCCTCCTCTGTCTCTGCCAGAAATGTCCTGGCTGCTTCTTCCACACTCGCGAGAAACAAATAATGATGGACTTTGATGGGATACAACCTGACAGCCTGGAGACTTTCCTTCCCCATCTGATCCATCTCTCAAATTCATCCACTGGATTTAGGCACCTCCAGCAAGGAGAGCTTTTATTACCCATCCCCAGTTGCCCCTGAGCAGGAAGTTCTAAGCCTTCTTTGTGAACCGCTGCAATTTTTGTGGTGAAGGTACTCCCATTAGTGGAGCTTCGGATAATTTGGATTCGAGCATGCAAAAGAATTCTTCAAAAACAAAGTTTTCATAATGTAGGCATTGCTGGCATTAACAGCCCATCTCAAGTTGCTTTCAATAAAGTGATGGAGGCCTTCTTCTTAAACCACTGCCATTGATGTAAATGTATGTGGGTATGTGGAAGGTGGGAGGTTGGGATGTTGGGCCAGGCTGGAAGGAGTGGGGTGAGGTGTGTTGGGTTGGGATGTGGATCATATGTCTGGTCAGGCTGGAGGGGGCCATGGGGGGGTGGGTGGTTAAGTCAGGGGTGTAGGAGATCTGCTGGAGGTACTGTGTGTGGGAAATGTCCCATGCAAGTCTATGTTAGTTACTCTGGAGTTGGAAGTCCTTTTTTTTCTGACTCTTTCAGAGTGACTATCAGGGTAAAATTGGCAAAACCATCCGAAGTTAATCATTTCTGTCGGATAGTCCCCAACCCAGCTCAATAATCCAGGGGAAGTCAGCACTTCTTGATAATTGCTGGTAAATGTTTATGTGGGAACTTCTTGGAGGGATTCCCCTGCGCATCACTGGGGCATCCCTTAAGTGCAATGCTGAGGAACCAGGAAGTTATAATGAATCGTACCACAGTTTCATGAAAAAATTGTGCAAGTAGATGCCGATTTCTTCTTGAACCATATTGATTTCTTTTTAAAGGAAATTTTTAATTTGATATTTGGCCTAATGTCCACCATCTTGCTCGGTCTTTGATACTCTTTCACAGTCCACTTTATTCAGCAAACTAAATGCAACCCCCACTTTAGATTCACGACATCATAAGTAATAGGAGCAGTCGTAGGCCATTTGGCCCTTCAAGCCTGCTCCGCCACTTTATAAGACCATGGTTGATCTGATTGTTGCCTTAAGTGCACTTTCCTTCCTGCCCATCCATAACCCTTGACTCCCTTGTCAATCAATAACCTGTCTCACTCAGGATCGAATATGTTCAATGATCCAACCTCCCTCACTCACTGTGAAAGAGAACTTCAAATGCTAATGATCCTCTGAGGGAAGCCATTCCTCCTCTTCTCGATTGTAATTTGGAGATTCCATATTTTTAAACAGTGCCTCCTTTAACAGAGAAAATATCCTTCCAGCATTTACCCTGCAAAGTCTCCTCAGAATTGTGTGTGCTTCAACAAGATCACTTCTGATTCTTCTAAATGAGTCCAGCTTGCTCAATGAAGCCTCATAAAGACAACCGCTGCATCCCAGGAATCAACCTACTGAACCTCCTCTGGACTGCCTCCAATGTAAGTATATCCCTGTTCAATTAAGGGAACTTAAAGTGTACACAATATTCTAGGTGTGGTTTTATAAATGTCATGTACACCTGAAATAAATCCACTCCCTTGTAATTGTAGCCACATTCCATTATTCTTCCTAATTACTTCCAGTATCTGCATAAAACTAACTTTTAGTGATTCCTCTACCAGGACACACAGATCACTCTGTACTGCAGCATTCTCTCCATTTAAAAACAAAATCTTGCTTTGCTGTTCTTTTCCCACATTATACACCACTTGCCAGGTTTTTGTCCACTCACTGAACTCATCTATAGCCCTTTGCAAACTTCCTCACAACTTGCTCTCCCACCTATCTTTGTATCATCAACAAATTTGGTGGCAATGCTGTTCGTCCCTTCATCCAAGTCGTACATACAGATAATAATTTGTCGAGACCCCAGCACTGATCGCTAGGCCACTCCACTAGTTACAGTTTGCCAAGTTGAAAATGACTCAGTTATCCCAACTCTCCTACAAGGATGTCTCGGTGGCACAGTGGTTAGCATTGCTGCCTCACAGTGCCAGGACTCTGAGTTCGATTCTGGCCTTGGGTCACTATGTGTGGAGTTTGCACATTCTCCTTGTGTCTGTGTGGGTTTCCTCTGGGTGCTCTGATTTCCTCCCACTATCCGAAGATGTGCAGGTAAGGTTGATTGGCCAGACTAAATTGCCCCTCAGTGTCAGGGGATTAGTAGGGTAAACATGTGGGATTATGGGGATAGGGCCTGGGTGGGATTGTTGTCAGTGTAGACACAATGGGCTGAGTGGCCTCCTATTACACTGTAGGTATTCTATGAAACGATTGCCAATCCTCGATCTGTATTAACATATCACTTCCCAACACCCTGAGCTTGTGCTTAGTTCAATACACTTTTTACGTGGCACTTTATCAAATGCCTTTTGGAAATAATTAATTAATTGAGCGAACAATTAGTTTGAAAATAAACTTTGGTGCAGAAAATGAAAAATGTCTTATTAGTTTTGGCAGCCTTAGTTATTTTCAGTATAATTAAAGATTGAAGCATTAATCTATCTCAGTTGTTGCTATACAATCAGTAAAAATGGCATCAGCTGCAGAGATCTGTCTTGGGTTATCAGATGTTCCAATATACTGAGTGGGACACCCAAAAACCTCTGAGAATGTAAATCAGGCACCAAAGGGCTGGGTGGGTGTTCTCCCATCTCTTCCACCTCTCTACCACTGCCAATGAGAACGGAGAATTTGGCGCTGTGGGCAAGGTTGGAAAATTCCAGTCCTGATTTTTAATATGCAAATTCATTTTTCCACTTCTGTGTTTTATGATGTGGTGGCATTCAGGCTTTTAATAAAATTTTATCATTGGTGAAAAATTACAATCTAGGTATAATGCCATACTCTCGCCAGCTGACAAAGGAAGGGGAATGTTCTCACGACTATAAAGTTTATTTATTAGTGTCACAAATAAGCTTACATTAACAATGCAATGAAGTTACTGTGAAAAGCCCGTGGTTGCCACACTCCGGTGCCTGTTCGGGTACACTGAGGGAAAACTTAGCATGGCGAAAGCACCTAATCAGCACATCTTTCGGACTGTGGGAGGAAGTTGGAGCACCCGGATGAAACCAACATTGACACAGGGAGAGCATGCAGATTCCACACAAACAGTGACCCAAGCTGGGAATTGAACCTGGGACCTTGACGCTGTGAGAAAACAGTGCACCCACCGTATTAGAAGGGGGCTGTTCATTATGAATTTACTGGAGGAATAAGACAAAGAAACATAAGCGAAGTTTAACATTTTCAAAAGATATGTCTCCCTGTGAACTTGGTGAATGTATACCAATCCAACTGGTTACGGTGCAAACAGTGTTTGCGATTGTGCCATAAAGGCACTTGTGCAAAAGTTCTTAGCACTAACTTGAATGAGTTACCACCTCAAACATTATTATATTAAATGAGTGGTAACTCATTTAACCCAAGTTAATGCCTCAGTTAAAATAACTGATAGAGCATTAATCATCAACCCATTAAGCAATTTTAGGATAATAAATTGTAACAAAATTCAGAGCCAAAATGCTTCCAGAGAATCCAAAATAAATAAAGTATTGAAGAAAGATAATTGGAAACTGTACATTGTCCTTCTCTTTTGGGATATGATTTCACAGTTTGACTCCTGCCCAGGCTAATGGGAAAGAATGTTTCTGAGTTGGATTTTGAAATGATTCCCGTTGCTCTTGCATGGCTCCTGAGAGGACTGTTCACACCGTATCCTGGGTGAGGATGAGGGGGAGTGGCAATGGAGGGTGCATGGGGAGTCATGGAGGTGGCATGGGGTGGCATGAGGGAGCATAGCATGTCATGGGGAGGGCATGGGGAGGCATGGTGAGGGGGTGAGAGGTGCAGTTTAGGGGGCCATTTAAATATTTTTGAGAGCTGGCATGTTGAGGGGGTGAATCGAGGCCACCATACCCATACCCCTCACCTCCTCAGCACAGCTTGCAAAATGCACGGTATTCCTGACCCCCTGTGTGCTCCCAGGCAAAGTCACACATGGGCTGGGTTTGCATTTTAGAAAGTGCAGAAGTGCTCAGTTCGGGGTTTTCCGAGTCTAAATGAAAATTCGGGTCTAAGTTCAGCATTTTGCAGCCCAATTCACACCTCCATTGGGAGGGGAGCATCCAATCCCCTCTCTTACTAGCAAGGGCCCCATATGGAATTCATCCAAGCAGCGCTGAAAAGGGATAGAAGTCTGTGAATTAAGTCGTGCACACTATATTCCATCCATGGCCGTCTGGAAACAAAAATTTTATGTCAAGAAGAACTGTCAAATTTACTGCCAGATCACAAAGTTTCAATTTGGGTTTTCCTCCGTCTCTGGTCTGAGAGAACAGTTACAGAAAGAGATAAGCTGGAATTTTTTCATCCTGCCTGCCTTGGGATTCAGAATGGGTGATGGATGGCCATGGAAAGGTCCATTGACCTCGGGCGGAATTTTATGGGTTTGGGGTGACTGAGGCTATAAAATCTTGCCTATAGTCTCTGTTTCAGAGTGGCTTCCTTCACTGCTGCAGAATTCTGAGCATCCTGAGGGCTGGTGCATAGAGCCCATCTCCAGAAAAATATATTGGGTCAAACAAGACAGCATTAGGTGAGATCTTCCAAATTGAACTGAATTACCTTTCAGAGACCTAAAAAAAGCAAATTCATTGGAGGCCTACTGGAAGAGAAAGCTAACAAGCATCTCTTTAACCCATTGATGCTGGCTTAACCTTTGTGACAACTGAAAATGGGTGGAAAGTGTCATGGTCAAGTAGAAAACTGGCATCTAACGCTCCAGCTGCACTGACCAGTTTTCTCTCCAGATCTTGAGCCTCTTAGAGTAAAAAAAGTGAGTGAGATAGGTTTACACCCTCACTCTGGCAGGGCAGGTCCTGATGTGGGAATGCCGGCGTTGGACTGGCGTAAACACAGTAAAAAGTCTGACAACACCAGGTTTTAGTCCAACCTATTTATTTGATAATATACTCACAAGCTTTCGAGGGGACTGCCTCTTCATCAGGTGAATGGAGAGTTCTGGCCTCAGACAGAGCATATAAAGCACAGACAGTTTAGAGATTACTGATTAGAATGCGAATCCTTACACCTAACCTGCTGTTCAAGACCTGAAGTGGCTGACAATGTGAGTGGAAGGAGCACTGATCACAGTTTAAAGAGATGTGTATTGTCTCCAGACAGTACAGTAAGTGAGGTTTTGCAAACCCAGGCAAGTCACGGGGGTTACAGATAGTGCGACATGATCCCAAGATCCCTGTTGAGACCGTCCTCATGTGTGCGGAACTTGGCTATCAGTCTCTGTTCAGCCACTCTGCGCTGTCGTGTGTCGTGAAGGCCGCCTTGGAGAATGCTTACCCGAAGGTCAGAGGCTGAATGCCCGTGACCACTGAAGTGTTCGCCAACAGGAAGGGAACAGTCTTGCCTGGTGACTGTCGAGCGATGTTCATTCATCCGTTGTCGTAGCATCTGCATGGTCTCCCCAATGTACCATGCTTCGGGACATCCTTTCTTGCAACGTATCAGGTAGACTATGTTGGCCGAGTTGCAAGAGTATTTACCATGTACCTGGTGGACGGTATTCTCACGTGTGATGATGGTATCCATGTCGATGATCCGGCATGTCTTGCAGAGGTTGCTGTGGCAGGGTTGTGTGGTATTGTGGTCACTGTTCTCCTGAAGGCTGGGTAGTTTGCTGCGAACAATGGTCTGTTTGAGGTTGTGTGGTTGTCTGAAAGCAAGAAGTGGGGGTGTGGGGATAGCCCTGGCGAGATGTTCGTCTTCATCAATGCTCAGGACATCATTTAGAAAGGGCACCCCGATCAACATCTGAAATAAACATCCCTCGCCCTACCCCCCCCAAAAAGGAAACAAGACCCCCTCCCTCATAATCAATGCCCCTTTCTCCCAGCATCGCAATTTTGGGAGTTCTATCTCTTGTCCCCCTTCCCCCACCACCGAGGAAGTATCATCGGTGCTCCATCCTCACTTTCCGTTCCCTGTCCTTGCCTGTAAGTTTCCCCTCTCGCTGCCTGTTCTCCTTCCTCCCATACACATAACTGCTAATTCCCCCCTACAAGGCCCACCCTTGGCACAGTCCCTGGCATTGCCCCCAGGGGGACCCCCTCGACTGGATCTCATACACAACAACAAAAAGCTGTTGTATATGTCACATTAACTGAGGTTTTGAAGATTCAGTGAGAGGGGATTATATGGTGGCAGGATAGATAATGATACTAAAATGTATGAAAACCTATTAAAATGAGGTTCTTACTCTTTGTGGGTGTGAACCTCATGATGGCACTGGTGAGGGGGTGGGGGAAATCAGGAAGCGTGATCTCTCCAAAGAGAATCGTATTTCCCTATTGTCTCTGGATTTTCCGCTGGTGTTGTCATTCTCTCGGATGGATAACGCAGGCTGAAATTCCTCCCACAATATTACTAAAATTCTATACTTCCAGTGCTAACGATAGTGGGCATGAAGTCAATTAAAATTAAATATTTATTACAGATGTGGTGGAAATGTCAATGGCTGAAATTTCCGACCATTCACTGCCGCTGCAAGCGAGGACAGAGAATTTGGCGCTTAGCCACATCTCTGTTCACTGTAGCAGGACCAGAGGCACCGTGATTAGCACGCTGCTTCACAGCGCCAAGGACCGGGGTTCAATTCCTGGCTTGGGTCACTGTCTGTGTGGAGTTTGCACATTCTCCATCTGCCTGCGTGTGTTTCCTCTGGGTGCTCCAGTTTCCTCCCACACTCCAAAAATGTGGGGATTAGATGGATTGGCCATTGCTACGTTTCCCCTTATGTCATGGGGACTAGCTAGGGTAAATGCATGGGGTTAAAGGGACAGGATCTGGGTGAGATTGTGGTCAGTGCAGACTTGATGGGTCGAATGGCCTCCTTCTGTAGGATTTCAGGAGAATTCTGCCTAATATTCATGTAAAGGCTGATTAGTTTGCTGTCATGATTTGAAGTTATGTAATTCCTTACCTTCTAGGATTTTAGTTTTGCCTCACCTGTCCAATGCCAGTTTCATCTGACTTCCCTGCTCCTTGTCCTTCCTTAATCTCACATTCCATCTTTTCCACCATTGAACACCCTCTCAACCCCTTCACTCCATACATTCCCAATGGGCCTTGGAACGCTGGCAAAATATTCCCCGAGTACTTCCTTATTTTCCTTCTCATCCACAAGTTCCCAAAATCCTCCGAGCACTGCACTGTTCTCGTCATTCGCTCGCCTTCCTTTGATCCCTTACAAATTTGCTCACAAATTCCCAAATTTGAAATTCCACTTGACGTTACAGACAGGATTTTCTGTCCGTGCTTCCCCCGAGACCAGAAAACCCTGCCTGAGGTCAACTGACACTTGCATGGTCCTGCCTGCCCGCTACCATTTCCACAGCGGGTAGGTTGGGAAAATTCCAGTCTACATCTCTGCTGTAGTTGGCCAACTTGATCATTCTTTTGCCTTTGTCGTCTACCTTTCTGCCTCTCCCAAATCAATCCTGGTCCTCCACCTATTGCCTTCCCTATTTTATCTTCTGCAGGGGTGACTCTCTTACTCAGGTTAAAAAGTTAAATGCAGTAAACGTTTTGGTTCTGAAACCTTACCTCAGTGACGGATCTGAAACATTAACTGTATTTTTCCCTCCTGTCTGTCATGCTGAGTACTTCCTGCATTTTCTGTTTTTATTTCAGATACGCAAAATCTGACGCATTTTACTTCTGTACTGATCGAATTTTATTAGGCCAGGATATTGAGGCTTGCAGAACGATGATGGATGGAGTTAAGATACAGATGAACCATCATCTAATTGTTTGGTGGAACAGGCCCGAGGGACTGACTCCCGAGTTGAAACATTCTGTTCGATTGATTCCATCGCTCTGCTAATTTGTCTCATCATTGGTGGTTAATTTTTCATCAGTTTCATAGAATCATAGAATCATAGAATCCTTATGGTGCAGAAGGAGACCATTTGGCCCATTAAGTCTGCACCGACCACAATCTCACCCAGACGCTATTCCTGTAATCCCACATATTTATCCTGCTATTCCTCTGACACCAAGGTCAATTTAGCACAGCCAATCAACCTAACCTGCACATCTTTGGACTTTGCCAATTACACGTTGAAATTTGCGTTCTTAACCTCTTCAGTTTTCCTATCAACTTTAAAAATGTCACCAAAATTCAGCTCTTTGATCAAACCTGGTTATTCCTTATATAATATTTACACTAAAAGTGCCCCCAAAAAACTTTGCATTCTCTCATTTTGTTACAAAGGAAATAGCACAGATGAATTGATATTTCGGAACAATACCCTTCCCCAGTGGAACAGATTCCAGCAAAAGAAATTACAGTGGTGCTTTGGTATGAATGCCATTTTGTCTTGGCTATACAGATTAATCCCTGAAATACCACACTATACCCAGTCAGATTTACAGACCTTGGTCATGTCAAGGAAAGACCTCACACCGTGTGTAATAGAAGCTTGTGCCGGTTACGCTCCTGCCAGTGTCCATTCTGACAACTTGTAAAGTGAAGCAGCAAGTCCGACAGAGCATTTCACTGGCACCTCTCGTAACACACATTCACTGTTCTCTCAAATAAAGTAACAACTTTCTTTTCCTGTTAGACTGGCCATTTGGAAAACATCCCACATGAGAAGCAGGGATATTGCATGGAACAAGACATCTGAGAACTGCCAAGAGGCCTAGGCTTCCTGGTTTATAAACACAGGAAAAGCACTGGTGTTGTTACAAATGGATTGTATGAGGTAGCCATTTACAATTAAGGGCTCCAAAACTGCGGTAGTATTTGACATCTAAAATGATCATAGAGTCCTAACAGTGCAGAAGAAGGCCATTCAGTCCATCAGGTCTGCACTGACAACCATCCCATCCAGGCCTTATTCCCATGTGTTTACCCTGTTAGTTTCCCTGGCAATAAGGAGCAATTTTGCATTGCCAATCAACCTAACTCATACATCACAGTCCAAAGATGTGCAGGCTAGGTGGATTGGCCATGCCAGATTGCCCCTTAGTGTCATGGGGACTGGCTAGGGTTAGTGCATGGGGTTATGGGAATAGGGCCTGGGTGAGATTGTGATCAGTGCAAACTTGATGGGCCAAATGGCCTCCTCCTGCACTGTAGGATTCTATGATCCTATGACCTTTGGATTATGGCAGGAAACCGGAGCACCCAGAGAAAACCCACCTGGACACGGGTGGCATGGTGGTGACATGGTAGTGACATGATGGCACAGTGGTTAACACTGCTGCTTCACAGTGCCGAAGACCTGGGTTCAGTTCCAGGTTTGGGTCATAGTCTATGTGGAGTCTGCACGTTCTTCCCGTGACTGAGTGGATTTCCTCCGTGTGCTCCAGTTTCCTCCCACCGTCTAAAAGACGTGCTGGTTAGGTGCACTGGCCATGCTAAATTCTCCCTCAATGTACCCGAACAGGCACCTGAGTATTGTGACTAATTTCACAATAACTTAATTGCAGTGTTAATATAAGCCTACTTGTGACACTAATAAATAAACATAAAAAACTTTAAACAGACACAGGGAGAACGTGTAAGGTCCACACAGATGGTCACCCATGGCCAGAATTGAACCCAGGTCTCTGGCGCTGTGAGCAGCAGTGCGAACCATTCTATCACCATGCTGCCTTTGTGTCCTTGCTGTATGTGAATGAATCCGATATCAGTAAACTGAAGGTGTACCTGATTGTCAGAATCACTAGCGATGTCTTATTGTTTTGATCATATCCTTTGTGCTCATGGCACAAACATAAGCTTTCAGTTTTCTTGCAAAGCAAATGTGTTTTTATTTAATAGTTATTGTTTACCCTGTAATGTAAGAACAATGTGAAGCTGGAAACTCTTGGACAATCCACATTTTTCTTATGCTTAAAGTCAGACCTTGGTGAACTGTGAGTGCTTCAATCAACTCAAGTATTCTGCTGTCAGAACGAAAGGTTTATTGCACCACCTGCTGTGCATTATCCTTTCCCTATCCCATATCGGCTGAAATGAGAACATGTTAATGACGTAATACTTATTCTTAAATCCTCAAATAAGAGTAGCACGGTGGCACAGTGATTAGCACTGCCAGCTCACAGTGCTAATTCCCGGCTTTGGGTCACTGTCTGTGTGCGGAGTCTGTGTGCTCTCCCCATATTTGCATGAGTTCCCTCTGGGAACTCCGGTTTCTTCCCACAATCCGAAAGACATGCTGATTAGGTGCATTGGCCATGCTAAATTCTCCCTCAGTGTACCTGAACAGGTGCCGGAGTGTGGTGACCAGGGGATTTTCACAGTAGCTTCATTGCAGTGTTAATGTAAGCCTTCTTGTGACACTAATAAATAAATAAATAAACATGTTCTCTGCATGGATTTCCTCCAGATGCTTCAGTTTCCTCCCAGCCCGAAAGATGTATCGGTCAGGTGCATTGGCCATGCTAAATTCTCCCTCAAATTCTCTGAACAGGAGCTGGGGCGTGGTGACTGGGGGATTTTCACAGTAACTTCATTGCAGTGTTAATGTAAGCCTACTTGTGACACTAATAAAAAGAACTTAATACGATCAGCGATATTCATTTAGTGTCAAGGGAGTTTGTTTCAGAACAACCTTGCTTTTTGATTTGTTTTTAAAGTAGGATACAATTTTAGGATTTTTCTTTTGGATTTTTTTTTAGTGAACCTCCAATTATGTGCTCATGCGGTTTTTCACAGAGCAAGCACATCTGGAATTTCAACAGATCTCGAGTCCGCTGCTGTACAATAGACTCTATCCTGCAGAACTCAATGTTAAAGGCATTCAACTTCCGCTGGTAGATTGAAGCTTGCTGGAAAGAGATGGTGTTAGTTATTTAACATTTAGAGACCCATCAGGCAGAGGAAATACTTTATCTCCGTGAAATGTCTTCCACTAAACAGCTTCCACTGCAACTCCACATGTCAATAATTTTAATTCTTAAACCTCTGAATTATTCTTTCTTCATATCACATGAGAATTTCTGACATTATTTGTAGTGGGAAAATCTTTGAGGCAGAATTTTGTTTTATGTTGCTGAATTCTAAGTATTTATATGAGATGTGTATGGACAAGACTGAATTGTGAATTATAGTTTATATCTAAACAGCATTGCTTGCATCTTAAGTTATGTGGCTGACTTTGATTTTCTTGTAGTTCCATTTCTCGATCAAAAGGCTGATGCTAAAATACCAAGGACAATGGCCAGAATTCTCTGGCTGTTCACACCAGCGGATTCTCCAGTCCCGCTGGTAGCGCACCCCAGCCCACGGATTTCCCATTGTCGTGGAGTGATGTCAGTGGGAATTTCCATTGACAGGGGTGGGACCAGAGAATCCCGCTGCTAACAAACAACATGCCATGTCCCATCAGCAGGAAACACACGGTTGGAAGGCCGGAGAATCTCAGCCAAGATCTGAGTGCTCAGGAGAATCTTACTAATCTTCAAACCTTCACAGGGAATACTGGCATATTAGAACATAGAACATAGAAAAACTACAGCACAAACTGGCCCTTTGGTCCACAATTTGCGCCGATGATATCCATACCTACTAGGCCTACCTATAACCCTCAATTCTATTAAGTCCCATGTACTCAACCAAAAGTCTCTTGAAAGACCCTATCGAATTTGCCTCCACCACCACTGACGGCAGCCAATTCCATTCACCCACCACCCTCTGAGTGAAAAACTTATCCCTGATATCTCCTCTGTACCTACTCCCCAGCACCTTAAACCTGTGTTCTCTCATAGCAACCATTCCGGCCCTGGGAAAAAGCCTCTGAGAATCCACCCGATCTATACCTCTCAACATCTTATACACATCTATCAGGTCATCTCTCATCCTTCGTCTCTGCAAGGAGAAAAGACCGAGCTCCCTCAACCTATCCTCAGAAGGAATGCCACCCAATATTAATTCTCATAGGTTGGCTTGTTAAACTGTTGCAAAAAAAACCAAAAATGAGGCCTAATTTAATTGAGACATACACTGAATTGGATGAGCATATGAGTGAAAAGAAAAGTAGCATCATCATGCATAGGCATACATGACGCAAAAGCACATCAGGGATACACAAGACAAAAAGTTCATTCACAAAATCAATCAGTCTGGAGACTTCCAGACCCTTGAGGAAAGTCTAAACTTGGTACTGGATCCTTTAGTGAGTAAAGAATTCGGGCAGACAGATGCAAAAGTCAAACTCATCAATCTGGGGTCAATATCCTCCTCAGTAGCTTCTAGCTTCTTGACTTCAGAAACTACAAGTTGCCCAAGATCCACATCATCCACAGCAACCCCTACATCAGTAATTGGCACATCCAAGTCCACATCAGGAACACCTCCAGGACCCCTGTATCAGGTCCAATTACTGCATTTTAACACAGTGACCTTATGCTTCAACAGATTGGCCCCATTCATTCTGTAACTTTGCTGGCCACCCATGGTGATCCTCCATTAAAATTCCTGGCCAGAACAAAATCATAAACCTGGAAAATTCTGTCCCTGTTTCTTGGGTCGTGGTTTTCTTTCTGGGGGGCTTGTAAAGCCTCCACCCTTCCCGCCAAATCGGAAAATATCGAATCCAAATGAGTTTGTACGCAGCCGGTATAACCCCTGTGGTCGCATTTGGCGTGATATTATAGGACAGCAAGAAACTTGCCAAACATAAAGGCAGTGGCCTGTAGATTTGCTTTTTCATAGATGATTGAATGTTTGTACAGCTCTTTCTGCTAAACCATTGGAAACTGGGTGGTAAGGGGCTGACCAAATATGGCGGATACTGTTTGACTTGACAAATTTATGAAAGTTCGTTGCTGCAAATGCTGTGTCCTTATCTGAAGCTAAGATCTCTGAGATGCCATGGATGGCAAGAATCTACTGCAACTTGTCAATGGTGGCTGTGGCTGTTGTAGCCTTCATCAGTTGGACATCCAACCATTTTGAATGTGCATCAATCAGAATGAGGAACATATGTCCCATGAGCGGTCTTGTGAAGTCAAATGCACCCTTGACCATGGCGGACCCGGCCACTCCTACGGATGTGTATTTACCAGTGACAACATCGACTACTGGGTTTCACAACTTGGACACTTTCTGACCATTCTTTTGATTTCCTTATAAATGCCTGGCCACCAAAGGTAACTTCATCCTTCTTTGTCCAGTGTGTGCATTGGTCAATTACTGTATTAGAAGTCATCTCTCCTGGGGTGGCACTATAACACTAGCCCCACAATAACATGCTGCCCTCACCTGTCATCTCCATCCTACACTGCAGGGAAGGTTTGATTTGCTCTGACTTATCGTAGTACCATCATTGCATCACCATCCTCTTTTGAAAACATTGGGTCCCTTTTAGTCCAAGTTTTTATATAAGTAGGTGAGACCAGCAAAGTTTCTATCAACTACAGTGCCAAAACTATTTCTTGTGGTACAGTTGGTGACAGTACTGTCTGCAGCAAAGGGAGGCAGCTGAGTGCATCCACATTCGATATTTTCATCCCTGGCCTGTGCTGGAAGAGTAGTTGTACGCAGCTAAAAATAAAGCCTATTGCTGTACCCACATAGAGGCAATTGATGTCACTTGCTTATCCCCTCAGAATAAACCCAACTAGGGCTTGTGATTTGATACTAAGGTGAAATGTCTACTCTATATATAACTGATAAAATTTCTTCACTGCATAAATTACTGCCAGACTTTCTTTGTCAATCTGAGAATACATTCTCTCAGCATCTGATAAGGTTCTCGACGCAAATGCAGTTGGCCTCTGTATTCCGGCTGACATCTTGTGGGACAGGACTGCTCCCACTCCACATGGTGATGCATCACAGGTAACTACTAATGGTTTGTTGGATCAAAAAGTACAAGCAGTGCCGATGGCTGTAAGGCTTACATTATTTTTGCAAATGCCTCTTTTTGTGCTTCTCCCCATTTCCATCACTGACGTTTCTTCACAGCTGGTGAAGTGGGGCTAAAATTGTAGACACATTTTGTAAGAATCGGCAGTAATAATTCACCATCCCCAGAGATGGTTTTAACTCTGATACATTTTCAGGCTGTTCTACTTCCTTTATGGCTTTGACTTTATCCTCTAAAGGATGTAGGCCTTTTGCATTGACCCTGAAATCCAGGTGTGTAACTTCATCCACCTGGAAAGTACATTTTTCTTGTTTTAAATGGATGCCCGCTTCTTTAAATCTTTTTAGGACCTCTTCTAAGTTTGCCCTGTGCCCTTCAGCTGATGCTCCAGTAGTTAGGATGTTGTCCAGGTACTTTCAGAATACCCTGCAATAAGTGTTCCATTATATGCTGGAAAATGGCACAGACTGATGAGACTCCAAAGGGCAACTGTGTGCACTGGTATAACCTCTTGCGTTGATTGTAACTAACCACTGGGAATATTCATCCAACTCCAGTTGCTGGTAGGCATTACTAAGATCAAACTTGATGTACTTAAGGCCCACTGCTAATTTTGCATAAAGGTCCTCAATTCTCAAAATGTGGTATCTATTTATTTGAGCTCCTCAATTTACAGTTAATTTATAATCCCCATCGATCCTAACAGCGTGATCTGGCCTCAAAATAAGAACGATGGGCACAGCCCATTCAGAAAACTGTACAGGTTTTTTGACACCTAAGTTTTGCAATCTTCCTGGCTCCACTTCTACTTATAATGGAGTGTGTAAGGTGTTGGGTGGGCCTGAAAAAATGGAGGTGTTGCCTTGGTGTTCAAATAAATTTTGGCTTTAGCCCCTTTTATTCATCCCAGTTCCTTTCACAAAACTTCACAGTACCTCTTGCAAATGTCCATCCCAAATACTTAACATCTCCAGACAGACTAATTTTATCTTTTTCAACCAGTCTTGACCCACAAGACAAGATCTGTGACCCTCAATCACTTGCAACAGGTAATTGTGTTGTTTGGTTTCTACAGAATACTGTAATTGTAACTCACCCTACTGTCTTCAACGTCTCACCTGTATACATAAACAAAACTGCTTCTGAATAATTCGACCTAAAGGTTTGAAGACCTTTTTGAAGATGGCGGAATGCTTCCTCCCCGATAACTATGGCTGCAACTCTTGTGTCAACCCTTGTTTTAAGTGATCTGCCATTGACCATCAAGGCTATTCTATAGGAGGCACCTCATTGAGTTGGACCGAATTTAATGTACATGATTCCGATCCCTTGTTAGACTCTTCAGCGAGTTTCTTTAATGGGAGTTAAACTAAACAGTATTTTTTCCCCACATTCTGTCTTGCCTGCTTCATTCTGCACCATGCTTGTAAATGGCTACAACTGAGGCTCCTAATGTGGTCCTCAAAGGATCGGTGCCTTAAAGGGGCTACATTACCAGAACCACACCATTGATTTTGATTTTGATTTGATTTGATTTATTATTGTCACGTGTATTGACATACAGTGAAAAGTATTATTTCTTACGTGCTATAGAGACGAAGCATACCGGTCATAAAGAAGGAAACAAGAGAGTGCAGAATGTAGTGTTACGGTCTTCGCTAGGGTGTAAAAAAAATCAACTAAATGCAAGGTAAGTCCATTCAAAAATCTGACAGTAGCAGAGGAGAAGCTGTCTTGAGTCGGTGACCTCAGACTTTTGTACATTTTTCCCAAACAAAGAAGGTGGAAGAAAGAATGTGTAGGGTGCGTGTGGTCCTTAATTATGCTGGCTGGCTTGCCGAGGCAACGGGTTTGCTGGCTGGTTTGCCGATGCATTTGCGTGCATTTAAATTGACTTAATGGGCTGCCCCCGCAATCTCACTGGCACTTCCCTATTTACCACCGTGCTCGCCCATCCAGAATCGGCGAGAAACAGACAAGCTCCATAAAGTCCGATTCGGGTGCTCCAGTTAGTGAGGAGGTAAGTGCTGAACATCCGTCAGCTCTCTGCTTGAGATTGGTGAGCGGGGGGGTGGGCGGCGGTGAGATGGGTCCGACGGCTCTCTACTTGAGATTGGTTGGGGGGGGGTGGAAATGGAGGTCTGCTGCCACTCTACTGGGGATCAGTGGGGAGTACGGAGTCCGCTGCCACTCTGCCTGAGATCAACTAGGGGGTGAAGGGGATCCGCTGCCACCCTGCCGGTGATCAGTGAGGAGGAAGGGAGTCCGCTGCCATTCTGCCAGAGAGCAGTGAGGGGAAAGGGGGTCTCCGCTGCCACTCTGCTTGCGATCGGTAGGGGGAAAAGGGGAGCAGGCCCGCGATCGGTCTTAGTGGCGGAGTGAGTGGGGGAATAAAGAGGGTCAGTAATGTTGGGGGGTGGGGGCAATGTCTATGGGGCCAGTGGCTGGTATTATCCAGCCCAGGAGCAATGTGGTAGGGGAGCCACATTCTATCATTTTTTTCTGCGCACGCGCAGTTGGAGGCACCGATCAGAGCTACAGGATTTCGGACTTGTTATGCCCCACCCATAGGCTTCTGCAGTGCAATTCGGAATCGCCGATATTTTTGCAGGCAGGGTGCGTATGGGAGTGCCTGAGAATGGGTCTAAAAGTTGGATCTGAAACACTCCCAGTTTCAAGTCCGCCCAGCACTTGGAATCAAAATGGTAAAATAGGGCCCTAAGGGACAATTTACCATAGACAATCAACCTAACCTGCACATCTTTGCTCTGTAGGAGGAAACCAGAGCACCCGAAGGAAACACATGCAGACACAGGGAGAATGTGCAAACTCCACACAGTCACTCAAGGCTGGAATCAAACCCAGGATCATGGTTGCTTCTGTAAACAGGAAGTATGCAACGATCTGTGTGATGCCAAGTGTTTTATTGAATACATTGTGTTGTTTGTATGTCGGATTACCATTTAATAATTCAGCCAAGCTTACTGGAGTCAGTTTTTGTCTCATGCTTTATTGTCTTTTTTAAGGAGGAAGAAAGAAAGAGGCAATGTCTTCTCAAGGAACAAAGAACAAAGAGAAGTACAGCACAGGAACAGGCCTTTCAGCCCTCCAAGGCCATACTGATCACAGCCTATTTAAACAAAAAAAATACTTCTGCCCTTGCTTGGTCCATATCCATGTACTTCCTCCCTATCCATGTATCTATCCAGATACCTCTTAAATGTTGCTCATGTGCCTGCTTCCACCATCTCCTCTGGCAGTGCGTTCCAGGCACCCACCACTCTCTGTGTGAAAAACTTCCCCTGCACATATCCTTTAAACTTTATCACTCTTACCTTTTACCCATGCTTCCTTGCAACTGACACTTTCATCCTAGGAAAAAGCCTCTGCCTGTCTATGTCTCTCATAGTTTTGTAAACCTCAATCAGGTCTCCCCTCAGCCTCCTTCCTTCCAGTGAAAACAATCCTAGTTTATTCAACCTTTCCTCATAGTCAACACCCTCGAGACCAGGTAACATTCTAGTGAAACTCCTTTGCAACCTTAGCGTGATTCTTCACCATTCAACTTAGCCTATTGCTTAGTATTACACAAAATGTGCAGCACTGAAACAGACCATATGACACAACTGAACCATGTTGGTGTTTATGCTCCACAAGAGATTCCTTCCACCCTCTTCATCTAACTTTTTCAACAGAGTCATCTGTGGATTCTCCCTAATGTGTTTATTGAGCTTCCTGTTAAATGCATTTAAATTATCTGCGTCAACTGCTCCTTGTGATAGTGAGCTCTACATTCCAACCATTCTCTCAATAAATAAATTTCTCTTTAATTGCCCAGTAGATTTATTAGTGACTATCTTATACAAATGGACCCTTGTACTGGCCTCACGCAAAACTGAAAATATTTTCTCTGTGGCAGCCCTTTCAACTTTTTCATAATCTTGAAGTCTTCTATCAAGTCACACCTTTCTGGAGAAAAGTATCACAGTCTGTTAAAACTTCCCTGAGAAGTATAAACTCTCTGTTCCAGTATCACCCTTATAGATTTTTTCTTTTTGCGCCTTCTCCAATATCTATATGTTCTTTTTACAATTAAATACGTAATAGAACGCTACAAAATCTTTCAAGTAGTCTGGCCAAATAGAACACAGTTTTTCAATTTTATCTTCCGAAATCCTTTTGCTTTGCTGCTTCTTAATGGCCTTATTTAACCTGTGTTGTTACTTTTAGTGGTTTGTATGTCAGGCCCTCAAATCTCTTTGTTCATCTCCCCCATTTAGGCTTTCTATGGGGCCTTCTTCTTCCTCCTGCCAAAATACAACACCTCAAGCTTATCTTCATTGGAATGTATTTGTTAATTACACATTGATTCTGAAAGTTTATCAAAATCTCCTTGGGCAGCATGGTGGCACAATGGTTAGCACTGCTGCCTCACAGTGCTGGGACCCAGGTTCAATTCTGGCTTGAGGTCACTGTTTGTGTGGAGTTTGCACATTCTCCCCGTGTCTGTGTGGGTTCCCTCCAGGTGCTCCGGTTTCCTTCCACAGTCCAAAGATGTGTGGGTTAGGTTGATTGGCTGTGCTAAATTGACTCTAGTGTCAGGGAGATTAGCAGAGTGTATATGTGGAGTTATGGGAATAAGGCCGAGGTGGAATTGTGGTCAGTGAGGACTCGATGGGCCAAATGGCTTCTTTCTGCACTGTAGGGATTCTATGATTCTGTCGCAGTATAATTCTGTCATACAATTTGTCTGCAAATTTTGAAACAACTTCTGGTCCCCAAGTCAAATGTAAATGATGAACAACAGTGGCCCCAGCAACAGTCCTTGTGGAACACTGCTTCCCATTTTTGCCAGTTTGAACAACTACATTTAAGCTAAAGAGCACGATTTTACCATTCACGCCATGCTCCCGCTACAGCGAAGTCGGAGAATTAGGCACCCAGCCAAATCCCTGTTCACTGCAGTGGGATGGGAAAATCCTGCTGGCGTGAACGCCTAGAAAATTCCAACCTAATTCTGTGTATACTGCCTCGTAGTCAGCGTTCTGTCCATCCTGATACTTCTCTCTGACTCCATCTTAGTCATGGATTGTTTATTAAATGCCTTTTGAAAATTGAAATATGTCACAACTAATAAATCACTTACTGAATTACACACTGATGTTCCACCAACCACCACCAAACTCTGACTCTATACCCCGCCTGTCCTAACCATTAATGACACAGCCCTGATTGTTGTAGATAACTTTACCTAAGTGAGGCACAATCTCCAGGTATCTGTGCATTGACAGTGAGGTGGCAAATAGAATTGTCTGAGCAAGCTCAGCATTTGCCCATTTATGCAGGAGACTGTGGAGGAAAAGAGCTATCAAATTTACAACAAAACCTGCCCTGTACAAAGCTGAGGTAACACCTACTCTTCGATATACCTGAGTACCTACTTCAGATATATTAAGCAGTTGTATATCATGAGCATCAAAAGACAGGACAAAGTGGCTAACACTGAGCTTGCCTGGAATTGAAGCATTCATCAGAAGTGATCAGCTCAGATGGAATGGACATGCGTGCGGCAGTCGATAAAATCCCTCAGGCAGTCATTTCACCACAGCTCAAACTTTGAAAGAGACTGCCACGTGACAGGTCCATCATAGACAGAGAGAAAATTCCATAAAAGCTACCTGAAGAATGATCTCGGGTAATGCATTGTTCCCTTGCTGGAAAAAGCTTTCCCTTTTGTAATGCTCCTTTTTCATGTTTCTGTATTGAGTGTATACCTTTTTCTTAATTTCAATGTTGTCCTTATCTCTTTATTCATCGACACTGTTTAATTGTTGGCTTGTTTGCTCTTGTCCATCATGGAATACATTTCTCCCAATCACCTTTTAACATATTTCCCACTGCTTTGCCTTTGTCATTTTCTTTTCAGGTTTACCTTCCCAACTTCCATTCTCTTTGAAGAACAGTTGTGTTCCAATCTACAATTTTGGTCTGCCTCAAGTAACTGAAGAAGTACCAATTGACAAAAAGGTGCCAACAGGCAATGCCTTGTTGGTCTTGGCTCCAGCTGCAGTGGAGCCACCTGAACTAGAAGTCCAACATAACCTTAATGTTGGGTTTGAACAATAGTGTTCTTGAGTTAGTCATCTGAATCCTGTCAAATCTGGTAACAACACACCCTCATAAGGAATCATGAGGAAACAGTCTGCCCCTTGTCCCCTCTTTTCCACAGCAGATGGCCGTACAGTGTAGTGTGTAAATTCCTCGTACGTTGCTGCTGAAAGTTTGGACTTCATTGCTGCCCATTTTCCTGACAACTATTGAAGGGTGTCCAGTACAGTCTCTAAAATACAGCAAAGAACATTTTAAAGTAAAAGTAAAATTTATTTATTAGTCATAAGTAGTCTTACATTAACATTGCAATGAACTAACAGTGAAAATCCCCTAGTTGCCACACTCCGGAGCCTGTTCGGGTACACGGAGGGAGAATTTAGCATGGCCAGTTCACCTAACTAGCACATTTTTTGGACTTGGCTCATTGTTTTGACCCATCAATGAACTTCTTGAGCAGCCAAGTACTGCGTGGTCGCAATCCAATGGACAGAAAGAGAAATTCTTGAGAGTATGATCCCGGTTAGGTTTTTCTTGGTTGTTTCTTCCATTTTATTCTTCTTCACCTGTGTTCATTTCTTTATTTGGCCCAATCTCATTAAACTTACTATTTGAGGGTGCTTGAATATAAGATTCTAATTCAAATGAAAGTGTGTGATGCAGCTCAAAAAATTTGTAACGGTACAGATTAAAGCTGTGAAATAGTTGCGCAAGCGGTTGCCATTAGTTGATACCGTAAGAGGGAAAGAAAAGGAAAATGCATTACGAGGATGTGTGATGCAATACTTTAGATGTTAAATGTGCCACGCTACCATTGAACAACACACTACAGAGGCAGCAGCGGAAACAATGAAACAATAAAAGGACATTTTTTAGGTGGTGACAGCAAGCTCCTGAGCTCTCCCTCTAATGTTCCTTTCACAGATTCCAGGCCATAAATGCTGAGGGCCGTCTCCTTGAATCTCAGCAGCTCTTTCAAATTGGCAGGTGTCCCGCCACTGCACTCATGGTGGCTGTGAACAGCCCTCTTCTGGAAGCTCTCTAAAGACATCCAGATGTTGGAAATTGGCAGAGCACCCAGACAGGCAGCCCTGCGGCCAGTCCCCATCCCACCCCATGAGAGTGCATTCCAATGCAGCACGCATGGAGTTTCTGGCATCAGTCTTCCTTTTTAACATTTTATGCGTCGCAGTACAAGCTGTTAGCAATGCACAAAAAGAAGTGTGCCCTGCAGGAGTGCACAGAAATGGCTGCCTGTGTCCTGTGCAGGCAGACTCCCTGAGATTGCTTCTTCAAATTAATTTGTAATGCACCGCACTGCAATGCTGTGTGCAAAGGCAGCTGCTCTGATAGCGGTCTAGATGCTAGAGAATATCTCCCTTATTTGGGACTCCTTTTCAGAGGCTTCCTCTCCAGTGGCAGCTTCTGCCACAGCTCTGTATCATCATCCAAAAACATTTCCTCCAAATTTAATTTTGAATCCATTGTAGTTCCAAGCAGCCATTCTCCAACCAGAAAAACACTCCACTTTAATTGCGGTCAGCAGATCTTGAAGCGATGCTGTCTCATCAGATTCGCTGCTCCATAGCCAGTTATGCTGCTAACCAGACCTCCTGGGTGCAACCTTTTGTATATAGTCCCTGTCAGAATGGCAGGAACATTTGCCAGGGAACAGCCCAACTTATTAATTAACGCATTTAGCCAAGGCTGCTTCCCCGACTCTGTCTCATGGCTGGATGCCCTGTTGCAGGGTCTTGAGAGGGTGCAGTAAGGTGCTGTTTCCTAAAGGTTGGAGGAATAGGATAGCTCCTCCAACCAAGTAAGGGTGGACAGAAGTGACTGAGGAGGAGTCTGCTCCCTCAAGCCTCAAGACAGTGCACCAAGAGGACTTAGGATCTTAGAAGGGGACGGCAGGTGAGTAATGTTTTAATATGCCTTTAAGGGACTGCAGCATAACACGGCTAGAAAGGAATTGTGTCATGTGATCCAATTTTTGCTTTCTTTTGCTTTCAGCAGTGCATCCACAGACCTGCAACTGTGATGTTTTCGAGTTTTGTATCAGTTTCTGGTCGAAGGTAATCCCTGAGATGCGGCATCACACAAGTGACAGGCAAAGAGAGGGAATCTAACTATCACCACTTGACATTCAATTGTTCCTTAATCCCCACTATCAACATCCTGGAGTTTCCCATTGACCAGAAACAGAACTGGACTTAAATACTGTGGCTACAAGAGTGGGTTAAAAGGCTAGGAACTCATCTCCTGATGCCCTGAAACCTATCCACTATCTACAAGGCACAAGTGAACAATGTGGTGAAATACTCCCCACTTGCCTGGATGTTTGTAGATCCAACAACACTCAAGAAGCTGAACACCATCCAGTACAAAGCAGCCCGCTTGATTGGCACCACATTCACTCCCTCTGTCTTACAGTAGCGTGAGATCACCACCACCTGGAAGCTCCCATCCAAGCTACTCACCTTCCTGACTTGGAAATATTTTGCTATTCCTTCACTGCTTCTGGGTATAAATTCTGGAATTGTCTCCCTAATAGCACTGTGGCTGCAAGCAATTACCAACACAAAACAAGTATGTTGGGTACTGTCAGAAGATAAATTACAAAAGTCATGAGCAGCTGGGTTTCCAGGTTTGAGGGAGAAGAGAGGAGCTGAATCTGTGAGGTAATTGTCTTTACAACGCATCTAATAATCAGAAGAAGCAGTAAACCCAACTTTAGTCTCTCTCAAATTACCTTATAGACCCTTATACCCCATAATCTGTCTGTTCCCCCACCAGTAGACCACCGAAACAACTGTAGAACTCTATCCCCATGAATGTGACCACCAGAGGACCCTTTGCAACACAATTGGGAACTCAGGGATTATCACTAAAGCCTTGCAACTGAGTCCCCCTGGACTAATAGGAAATTCCCCCCCTACCCGATTCAAAACTTCCCATCATGATTTGAACCCCCTGAGATCCAGGCCACACTCACACTTGGGATGCCCTCTTCATGATCTCTTGCACTTCCTTAAAGTACAGACTCATTCTTGCAGGCTTCAGCTCAATAAAACCTGCAAGGGAGAGTTACAGAGCAAAGAGATCTAGGGATACATGTTCATAGCTCCTTGAAAGTGGAATCACAGGTGGACAGAGTGGTGAAGAAAGCATTTGGCATGCTTGGTTTCATAGGTCAGAACACTGAAGACAGGAATTGAGGTGTCTTGTTGAAGTTGTACAATACATTGGTAAGGTCACACTTGGAATACTGTGTACAGTTCTGGTCACCCTATTATAGAAAGGATATTATTAAATTTGAAAGAGTGCAGAAGAGATTTACTAGGATGGTACGGGAACATAGAACATAGAACATAGAACATAGAACATTACAGCGCAGAACAGGCCCTTCGGCCCACGATGTTGCGCCGACCAGTTACAAAACTTAATGGGTTGAGTTATAAGAAGTTATAAGAAGAGGCTGGATAGACTGGGGCTTTTTTCTCTGGTGCTTGGAAGGCTGAAGGGTGATCTTATAGAGGTCTATAAAATAATGAGGGGCATAGATCAGCTAGTCAATATCTTTTCCCAAAGGTAGGGGAGTCTAAAACAAGAGGGCATAGGTTTAAGGCGAGAGGGGAGAGATACAAAAGGGCCCAGAGAGACAATTTTTTCACGCAGAGGGTGGTGAGTGTCTGGTACACGCTGTCAGAGGAAGTAGTAGAGGCGGGTACAGTTTTGTCTTTTAAAAATGTTTAGACAGTTACATGGGTAAGATGGATATAGAGGGATATGGGCCAAATGTGGGCAATTGGGATGAGTTTAGGGGATAAAAAAAGGGGTGACGTAGATAAGTTGAAGGGCCTGTTAGGGACTCTATTACTCTAAACAGGTTTGCTGCTTGAAATGTAAAAAAAACTCTAAGTACAGATTTACTGCAGCTGCAGTTCTGACTCCAGAAGCCGACAGATTTATGTAACCACTTCCCAGGATATATGAAGGCATCTCCGGCATTTCCTTCCACTCATCTCTAGACAAGAGCTCTGTCGATGGTCGTGACACTGCTTGTCATTGCAGTGTTCCTCTTGACCTTGTAGGAACCCTGCTGCCTCTTGTTCTTCAGGCCCTTGATCCCCATGACCCTGTACCAACTTGTGATGGGTCCTCCATCTGCTGATCTGGATGAGAGCCATTACCAAAGTCAAGTTCCCTGAAGCCTGTATCATTGATGTCTCAATGGATGTGAGAATGAATCGAAGTGATAAATTTTGTGACTATGTCCTTAACAAGTTTTTCTAGGCCTCAAAGCTTGCAGGCAGAAGCTGAGAACTTTCACCTGGCCTTCATCTAGGAATGATAACCCCATCCTACCCCATCCAGGTAAAAAACATCCTAGAGGACCAGAGATGGGCATTCCTCACGTTCATGCGTGGCTGCATATGGGGACATTGCTCTTTGATGACTGTAATAAGAAACTTGTGCAAGAAGCCTCAAGTGGACAGTTTACACTTGTCTCCACTACCCTCAAAACTCTATAGAAAGACTAAACATGTGATCCCTTGTTACATGATCATTCGCCCAGGAGAATGGAGGTTTAGAGTTGCAAGTTGGCTGCTGCCAATACCCCGGCTCCCTTAGAGACATCCACCTTCCTCCTTCCCTTTAGGCCTGCTTCTGTCTGCAACCAAATGGTACAGAATCACCAATAGATCCATACCTTGCTGCAATCTTGATGTACTGAGACCCATGAGTCAGGAGTCAGGAAGTAAGCCCACCAAAGCCTCTAAAGCAGACATACCAAATAGGAAATTTGGCATTTCTACTACGACTCTCACCAACTTTACAGATGCACCATAGAATGCATTTTTTCTGGTTGTATCACAGGTTGGTATGGCAATAAACTACAAAGGGTTGTGAACATAGCCCAGTTCATCATCAGCAAACCAGCTTCCATCCATTGACACTGGCTACACTTCCCGCTGCCTTGGAAAAGCAGCCAGCATAATCAAGGATCCCACACACCCAGACATTCTATCTTCCACCTTCTTCCAAAAGGAAAAAGATATAAAAGTCTGAGGACATGCACCACCCGACTCAAGAATAGCTTCTTCCCTGCTGCCATCAGATATTTGAATGGACTTACCTAGCATTAAGTTGATCTTTCTCTACACCCTAGCTATGACTGTAACACTACATTCTGCACTCTTTCCTTTCCTTCTCAATGTATGGTATGCTTTGTCTGTATAGCACAAGAAACAATATTTTCCACTGTATGTTAATACATGTGACAATAATAAATCAAATCAAATCAAAAGAAAGCTGCTGCCATGTGTGTTTCAGCATTGGAGGAGAACACAACAGAGCATGATTCCCATCCAGTTGCCTCATGATTATTAGATTGTCCCCTCATCAGCCACATGAGCTGAAATTCACCGATAGGAACGCAGCTATCCTCCCACCCGGGAGAACTCTCTACCTGACTAATTATGTGTTTAAGGTCAGTTTGGAAAAATTAGGCCGTCACCTTTCAAACTCAATCCACCTATTTTTACTCTCCCCCTGTCACCCACCAACTCCACATACTCCCAAACCCCACCATAGACCCACACAAAATCACCATTCCTCTCCCCTGTCAATTGACTCCATCATGATCCACTTCTAGATACCTCTCAGAGCCAATATGCATTATTGTCCCATGGGGTGACAATAGCACAGTGGTTAGCACTGCTGTCTCACAGCTCCATAGACTTGGGTTCAATTCATGGCTTGGGTCACAGTCTGCGTGGCGTTTGCATTTTCTCCCTGTGTTTGCACGGGTTTCCTCTGGGTGCTCGGGTTTCCTCTTACAGTCCAAAGTTCAGAGTACACTGAATCTCTGAAAGGGCATGCTGTCCACCCTATCCCCATATCTCCATACATATCCCATGGTTAATCCATCTAAACTTTCGGTGCTGTGAGAGAGAGAATCGTTGGAAGGGAGTTGAGTGAAGATGTGGGAATGGTGGAGAATGTATATTAGCAACAGAGTCCTGGCTTACCCAAGTCACTCGTGAGTTCATTGAACCTCCTTCTGCATTGTCTGGCAAATTATGGGGTCATAGACATTCTACTGAATGCTTCTGCCACCTTCCTCTGGACAATCTGTCCCACCTTGATTTGGTAACTCCTACACTTAGCCCAGAAGCTGTAAGATCCCTCTTGTTTTTCATTTTTGTCAGTATCACCTCCACGGAATCATCAGAAAATCTTGGGGAAGTTCTCACATTTGCTGATGTTCTGAGTCTGCACCTCCTTCCACCACCGTGTTAATAAGTAATGTAGCACTTTAACTTTAGTAAGGGTGATTAAATGGCTTAAGGAGGTGCTCTGTATGCTCCTCACCCTCTAACTTGACAAATTTAACAGAACCTGTGATTGTTCCAACAGAGGAGGAAAGTGGATCATTTAGTTCCTAGTTTCAGTCCCATTATGTTGGCACTCATTCTTGAGAAGATGCTAAAAGGGATCATAAATGTTGCTCTTTATGATAACTTGGAAAGTGAAAGTGCTTTTGGAAATGCACAGTATAATATTACACTTTGCACTAGGCTACTTCACAAGTTTGAATCTTGTGGTATAAGTGGGAATTTAATATGATACAGTAGGAATTGAGTTTAATTCTGCTGTCAAAATGTTATAGTTAATGAGTATGATTCAGCCTGGAGGCACTCCCCTGGGGTATGCCCCAGGAATCAGTCCTAGAACTACCACTGGTCAGTGATTCTATTCATATTCACTAGTGTTGGGAGTTTGGTCAGTAAATTAACAGGTGGCATCAATATGTGTGCAAGGGTTAAGACATCACTGCATGGGAATGTGGTTGCCTGCAAAAAGCTACATACGTGTTAGGGCAGTGAGCCACACGTTTAACTTGGATGAATGTAATGTCATGAATTGGTAAGGCTAAGACAGACCACTCATGTCATTTATCAGGAACAATGCTGACAAAGTTTGGGAGGGAAAAAAAAACAAGGTGTTGTGCGCAGATTACTGAAGATATATGACCAAGGATAATGTTCTGTAATTGCACAGATCACTGGGCAGACCACTTTAGAGTAATGTTTCCAGGTTTTGTCCCCCAATGCAGTGGGTAGTTTGTGCCATCAGAAAGGAACCAGGATAATTGCAAATTGTTTGGTGCAGGGTCAGGAACCGAGTTTCGGGCCTGCACTTTATTTTCCGGGATCGGCACAATATGCTCCAAGCACGATGAGGTCAGAAAATTGCCCCCATAATGTCCTTGGCACAGATCCAAAGCAAAGCTACAAGGATGATTCCTAGCTTAAATAACATGCACTAATTAGATAAGAACATAAGAAACATAAGAACATAAGAAATAGGAGCAGGAGTAGGCCATCTAGCCCTTCGAGCCTGCCCCGCCATTCAATAAGATCATGGCTGATCTGTTGTGGCTCAGTTCCACTTTCCCGCCCTCTCCCCATAACCCTTAATCCCCTCTCTTATCAAGAACCCATCAACCCGCTTCTTAAAAATATTTAGCGAGGCAGCCTCCACCACTTCAACGGGCAGAGAATTCCAGAGATTCACCACCCTTTGAGTGAAGAAGTTCCTCCTCAACTCCGTTCTAAACCGCCTCTCCTTTATCTTGAGGCTGTGCCCCCTAGTCCTACTGTCTTTTTTGAGCGGGAAGAGTCTCTCCACCTCTATCCTATCCATCCCATTCATCATCTTATACGTCTCAATGAGATCTCCCCTCATTCTTCTAAACTCTAACGAGTACAAGCCTAGTTTATTCAGCCTCTCCTCATAGCTCAATCCCCTCAACTCCGGTATCAGCCTAGTAAACCTCCTCTGCACTCCCTCCAGGGCCAAAATATCCTTGCGCAGGTGCGGCGCCCAAAACTGCACACAGTACTCCAGCTGCGGCCTCACCAATGCCCTATACAGCTGCAGCAAGACCTCCCTACTTTTATATTCAATCCCCCTCGCTATGAAGGCCAGCATCCTATTCGCCTTCCTGACCACCTGCTGCACCTGCAAGCTGGGTTTTTGCGACTCATGCACAAGGACCCCGAGGTCCCTCTGCACCGTCGCCTGCTGCAGTTTTTCGCCACGTAAGTAATAGTCCTTCCTACCATTCTTCCTACCAAAGTGGACCACCTCACACTTGCCAACATTAAATTCCATTTGCCATTTCCTGGCCCATTCGCCCAGCCTATCTAGATCCTTCTGCAGACTCTCCACACCCTCCGCACAATTTGCCTTTCCCCCAATCTTGGTGTCATCAGCAAATTTCGACACCCTGCACTCGGTTCCCTCCTCCAGATCATCTATATAAATGGTAAATAGCTGAGGCCCCAGCACCGACCCCTGGGGCACCCCACTAGTCACCAACCGCCAATCCGAATAGCACCCATTGACCCCCACTCTCTGCCTCCTATTTGACAACCAATCCTCTATCCACACTAACACCCTACCCCCAACTCCATGTCCCCTGACCTTCTGCAATAACCTCTTGTGAGGTACCTTGTCAAACGCCTTCTGAAAATCCAGAAAGACCACATCCACCGGCTCTCCTCTATCCACTGCCCTAGACACATCCTCATAGAACTCCAGTAAATTTGTCAGACACGACTTCCCTTTAATGAAACCGTGTTGCGTCCGCCCTAACAAGCAATTCCCTTCAAGATGCCTCGCAATTTCCTCCTTAATGACGGATTCTAACATTTTACCTACCACAGACGTTAAACTAACCGGCCTATAATTCCCCGCCTTTTGCCTGGCACCCTTCTTAAACAACGGTGTAACATTAGCCGTTTTCCAATCTTCCGGCACTTCCCCGGAATCCAGCGACGTCTGGAAAATAACTACCAAGGCATCCACTATAACCTCCGCCATTTCTTTCAGAACCCTCGGATGCATTCCATCCGGTCCTGGGGACTTGTCCACAATCAGCCCCTCCAGTCTGTCGAGCACCACCTCTCTAGTTACAGTAATGTCATTAAGACCCTCCATTCCTACCACCTTTCCATCTCTAACACCCGGCAAATTATTCACGTCCTCCTCCGTGAAGACAGAAACAAAAAAGTTATTCAAGACCTTAGCCATATCCCCATCCCCTACCACTAGCTCCCCTTTCTCATCCTCTAAAGGACCAACGTTCACCCTAGCCAGCCTCTTCCTTTTTATATATTTATAAAAACTCTTGCTATCCTTTTTTATATTAAGTGCTAGCCCAGCCTCATAGCTTCTCCTACCCTCCTTTATCAACTTCTTTGTCAATCTTTGTTGACATTTAAACCTTTCCCAATCCTCTTCTCGCCCACTGCTCTTAGCTACTCTAAATTCCTCCGCTTTTAATTTAACACTTTCCTTCACCTCCTTCGTTATCCACGGCTTATTACCTCTCTTCCTACTTTCCTTTTTGACCATCGGAATAAATTTCTGCTGAGCACTAAGAAAGATCTCCTTAAAGATCCTCCACTGCTCCTCAGCAGACCTACCTTCCAACGCACTCCCCCAGTCCACATTCGCCAATTCTTCTCTCATCCTACCGTACTCCCCTCTATTCAAACAAAGGACGCGTGTCCGGGAACCCACTTTCTCCTCCTCCATCTGCACCAGAAACTCCACCATACAATGATCACTCTCTCCAAGAGGATCCTTCACCGCAAGGTCCCTAATTCTACCCGCCTCATTACATAGCACCAGATCCAAGATAGCTCGCTCCCTCATCGGCTCCAACACACACTGTTCGAGGAAACTATCCCGGCAGCATTCCAAGAACTCCTCCTCGAGCCCACCTCGTCCAACATGGGTCGACCAATCAATATGCAGATTGAAATCTCCCATAACTACTGCCGTCCCGTTCCTGCACGCCGCACTTATTTGCGTGTTAACTGCCCGCCCCACCTCCAGATCATTATTCGGGGGCCTATAGACGACACCCACCAGCGTCTTCCTCCCTTTGCTGTTCCTAATCTCCACCCACAACGATTCCACGTTCTGCTCTTTGGCTCCGATATCATCCCTTGCTACCACCTTGATACTATCCTTAATCAGCAGAGCTACGCCACCCCCTCTTTCCTCCTGCCTATCCTTCCTAAACACTTGATAGCCCTGTACATTCATCTCCCAGTCCCTGTCACCTTGCAGCCACGTCTCTGTAATGGCCACCAGATCGTATCCATTTGTGTCGATCTGCGCCACCAGCTCATCCACTTTATTCCGAATGCTTCGTGCATTCAGATAAAGCGCTTTCATCCCAGCCTTCACCTGGACCCTATTTGCCGTAACGCCACCAATTGGGACATCCTCGGCCTCTTCCCTTACCTGTACCCTATCCTTAACTTTAGACCTCGTAGCGTCACCTACCCTCGCACCCTCCCCCGCCCTAATTAGTTTAAAGCCCTGTCTACAGTCCTCTTTACTCGATTCGCCAACACTCTGGTCCCAGCACGATTCAGACCAACCCCATCCCGCCCGAACAAGTCCCACCTACCCCAATACTGGTGCCAATGCCCCATAAATTCAAACCCATTCCTCCCACACCAATCCCTGAGCCACCCATTCACTTCCTTTATCCTGTCAACCCTACGCCCGTCTGCACTCAGTTCAGGCAGTAGCCCAGAGACGACCACCTTGTCGGTTCTACTTTTTAATTCCATTCCCAGCTTCTCATACTCCCTCCCCAGATCCTCAGTCCGCACTTTGCCTATGTCGCCGGCACCCACATGTACTACAACGACCGGGTTCTCACCCTCCCACTCCAGGTTCCTCTGCAGCCCAGCTGCGACATCCTGTACCCGAGCACCAGGCAGACAACACACCCTTCTGTGCACTTTGTCATTGTGACAAAGGACAGTGTCAATACTCTTCACCCCACTATCTCCAATCACTACTATGTTCCTTTTCCCCTTCTCTTTGCCTATGTCCTGCTGCATCACTGTACCGTGTGCAGTTTGCTCACCAACCTCACCTGCCTCGTCCTCTTCCAGACTGGAAGCAAGAACCTCAAACCTGTTATGCAGATTAAGAGGCTGAGGCCTCCGCTCCTCACCCCCCTTCCTCCTCCTCCCAGCAGCCCCCTTTTGTCCCTGACCCTTAGATTTAGCCAGTCTAGGGGCACCCTCTCTCCCCCTGATGAGCCTCAGTGTCTGTAGCTCAGAGGCCAGCTCATCCACCTTGAGCTGGAGCTCCTCCAGCAACCTGCACTTACTGCAGACATGGTCACTGGGAAGGACCCTGGGGTCCGCCAGTTCCCACATCATACAGAAACCACACATCACATGCCCCTCCATTATTCACTGTAATTTTTTATGGGGAAAAAAATTTTTTCCTTGTTTTTTGCTGTAGTAGTTTTGAAAAAACTTTTTTTTCCTTGTTTTTTTTTCAAACAAACTCACCTGGCCTTTTTCCTTCAAGCCCTTTTTGATATTAAGCCCTATTAACTCACTCTGCTTCCCACTCACTCCGCTGCCCGCTCAGACGCTGCCCGCTGTCTACACCAGGCCTCCTTTTAAACCTGGCGCTGATTTAAAGCAGGCTGGTCCACAAATGCCTTTTCACCACACCCTCAGAATTCTTAAAGCAGTAAATACAATAAATAAATGCTTTAAACAGTTCTACCTGATGAAGGAGAAGCACACTGAAAGCTAGTGGCTTTTACTACCAAGTAAACCTATTGGATTTTAACCTGGTGTTGTGAGACTTCTTACTGGATTTGCTTCTGAGCAGCTTAGACTTAGAGGTGTCTCAATGAAGCTTTACAAATGAATGCATGAGTGTGCCTATTAATAGATTATTCTAGTTTAACAGAGAACTGGGAATATGAGATTAACGTTTGCAAGTTTAGGAATCGGATGTTAATTATTTCTTCTTTACCCAGGGAGTAGTGAGCCTCTGGAATATGTTGCCAGCTGGCATGTGGATGGTAAGTCTTTGCATGCCTTCAAGAGCTAACTGGGTCTGTTCTTTGACTGGGCAAGACAGCACATCATGTTTTCACAGTTAATACCTGGGTCCATGTGACCTGCTGGATAGTCAGTGAAAAGTTCTTCACAGTATTTTTCCTCCTTTATGGCACTTCAGCAAGCTGACATGAGGAGTAGGTCAGGCTTGATAGATCAACTGCTCATTTTCTACCCATCAATTTTGCATGTTCACAGAACTGGCTGAAGCAGTTTTGCAGACATGCACCCAAGCTGTCAATCTCTCCCTCCCAACAGCAGCAAGTCAGTGAAGAGAGGTTTACTGGCCTCCAGGCTACCTTGCATGGCGAAGCAGGATTTGAGAAGAAAATTGCAGCCAATTTGTGGCATTGGGAGGTGCAAGCTCGCTGAGTTTTCAGACTCAGTATTACATTTAATGTACCATAGTAAGTAGCAACTAGCAGTTATTATATCCACAATGATAATGAGAATTGGCATTGCAGAAGAAAAAAATGCTTTGTTATTGTACTTTTCCCCTTCTGAAGCCATCTTTTCTATTTTCCTCTTGATAGATAGAATCAGAGAATCCCTGCAGTGCAGAAGGCGGCCATTCGTCCCATTGAGCCTACACCAACAACAATCTCACCCAAGCCCTATCCCTATAACCCCATATATTTACTCTGTTAATCCCCTAACACTACGGGGCAATTTACCCTGGCCAATGCACCTAACCTGTACATCTCTGGATGTTTTACATTAAGTTATTTCTCTGAGGATGTTGTAATTACATACTTTTAATATATGTTAAGAAGAAAGAAATAGAACAATATGTAGAGATGGTTAGATTAATTTGGGTGGGAGGAGGCCCATATGGACTATAAACAATAGCACAGCCCAATTGGATCAAATGGCCTATTTTTAAGCCTAAGTAACACCATACTAGGAAGTCTTGAGGTGTCTCTGACCCAGAAGCTTCAGGTTTGAGTTCCACCCCAGCCCCAGGACTTGATGGCCAAGAGAAGTGAGTTCTTAATGAGGCAAACAGGTTTGTCATCAACCTACAAAATCCTTCCACTACATCAACAACTAATAGTAAGAGTGGGAGAGATTCCTGGCCATTCATGCTTGATATGGAGTGGTGTTCCTCAAGCTATAAACCTCTGGGGACAGACTAGCAACCTCTCTCAGGTAAAAACACACTCTGGGAACAGATGAAAGTCAGCCTTGTGCGGGAAAGAAACCAAAACAAAAGCCATGTTTTTAACTGTCATGACAACTTATGATAGGAAAGTATTGTGCATGGTCCTCATAGTCAACTATCTCAAGACTCTTCAGTTCTTAAGAAGCAAGCCAAGAGCTTGCATTTATATAGTGCCTTTAACTCTCAGGATGTATAAAAGGCACAGTAAGAAGTCTCAACACCAGGTTAAAGTCCAACAGGTTTATTTGGTAGCACGAGCTTTCAGAGCACTGCTCCTTCACGGATCTAATAAAGGAAAAGCGCTCCGAAAGCTTGCGCTACCAAATAAATCTGCTGGACTTTATAACCTGGCGCTGTGAGACTTCTTACTGTGCCTACCCCAGTCCAGTGCTGGCATCTCCACATCGATATACAAAAGTACTTCACAACGAATGAATATACCTGATGTGTAGATGCTGTCGATAATGTAGGAAATGTAGCAGCCAATTAACGCGCAGTAAGATCTCCAAACAGCAATGAGATCATCTATTTTAATGATTCTGGTAGAGTGTTGGCCAGGACATTGGAAGAATTCTCCTGCACTTTTGAGAAATGCCGTGGAATCTCACTTGAGAGGAAGTTAGAGCCTAGTTTTAATGCATCAAATGAAAGACAGGACCTCTAACATATAGCATTGCCTCACTACTGCCAATCTAAATTATACATTTGGGTCTCTGGAGTGGGATTTGAACCCATAACCTTCTGACTCAGAGGCGCTGGTGCTGCAACTGAGCCAAAACTGACACCTTAAGTGTATTTCAAGGCTATATTTAAACTGCTACGCACAAACAATCTTTTCCCTCTTTTGGCTTAGGTGCAATAAAAGGTATAAAAATTATTTGAGTACAAGTCACCTCAGGCAGATTGTCATTAACTGGAACAAGCTAAACTAACCAGACTCGAGCAGCTGTTGGGATTTCTGTGTTCCTATTGTTCTGCATCAGAATGTGTGTAAAGTTATACAATCTCCCCGCAGCACCTAAAGAATAGCGCAGAATCAAATTAATCTTTTGATGTGGTTGCTATAATTCATTATAATTTGTTTCAGCCAGTGCCTATAGTCTGCCAGAGCGCTGGAACCAGGACAACTCCCCACTCACAACAAGAACTTCATTGTTCTCCATGTTGAAATCGAGAAAGCCCAAAGCAAAGTTTTTGCTGCTTTTTTTGTTTTTAAAACCGTAATAACAACAAACAATTTTTTTTTGACTGGCCAAGTGTCAGTAGCTTTAACAGTGAGACAGAAAGTGCACAGATGACAACAGTTGGAACTTAACTGAAGGTGTCAGCTAAAAGACGGGCACAGGGTAAAAACTAGGCACTTTGAGGATTCGGACTTGGTTCAAATAGAGCAGGACCTGGATCTTTGGAATTCAGTGAGGTAGCATGGAACTTTCAGGCATCTTCCTGGCTTTGACGGAAAACATCATTACACTGCCAAAGCCCAATGCAGAAGATTTTAAGTATTTACTATTGTCCTTTCCAATTAGTTTATTCAAACCTAGCGCAAATCATTCATTAATAGAGGCTAATAAATGGGGAAAAAGGTCAGTGAAGCCATAATTTCCTAAAAGGGGACATGATTTTCTTGATAAATATAAGGCACAGATGATAAATAAGCTGTTTCACTGTTACCTCTGTAGCTAGTTACTTAATTATACTGCGATTATGTGACACTCCTCAAAGCGGCTGTAAAATTTATAACTAAAACAGAAAATGCCAGAAACAATAAGCAGATCAGTCAGCTTCTGTGTAGAGAGTAGAGTTTTTAACCCAAAATAAATTTATTCATAAGCAAATCAACTACACATGCGGCCCAACAACAATTAGCATATTGTAAATGGCTATATAAGGGGCATTCTGAAACACATCATTCTGGATAGCATTGGAGAATTCTTTGTGTTCTAACGTTACACTTCAAAAGATGCTATTTTAATAAGGGAGCATTAATACTTCAACCTCTATCCACCATATTTAGAAAGTGCTCTGCTTGCATTGAAAGTTTACAGTGCTAGAAATTGGACAGCCTCTCTTTTTGGCATGGGGCCATGATTTGCAATTGGACCATAACCATTCAGATCAAGGTGGTGCCATGAAGCCATTTTGGTTTGTCTCTGTGTGCTGCGGAGATTGTAACATCCAGTCCATAAGACGTTCCCATGCTTGTTACTTTTAATACTGCCTAGTAACAAGGGCGGGACTCGTTTGGAATGCTAGTTTGAAAAGGCCAGTGAAGAGTGATTAGACAGTCGGTCAGTTTTAGTTGGAGACAGAGTCAGGAGTAGGAGAAGAAGCTCTTGGTATTTTAAGCGCTGTTGTTAACTCTGAGGAGTTGGGTTGACACGCTCCAGGGAGTGAGGGCTTGGGAGCAGGGTGTGCAGATCATTAGGAATATAGGAACATATGAATTAGGAGCAGAAGTAGGCAAACTGAGCCCTTTGAGCCTGCTCCACCATTCAATCAGATCATGGCTGATCTCTCCCTGGCCTCAAATCCACCTCCCCACCTGTTCTCCATATACCCTTATCCCTTTTTAAAATTAGAAATATATCTATCTCCTTCTTGAAACCATTCAATGACTCAGACTCCACCGTGTTATGGGGCAGCGAGTTCCACAAATTCACCACCCTCTGTGAGAAGTAATTCCTCCTCATCTCAGTTTTCAATCTATCACCTCTCAACCTATGCCTTGTGACCTCTTGTTCTAGTTTGTCCCATAAGAGGAAGCATTTTGTCTACATTTATTTTATCAATGCCTTCAAAAATTTCATAGAGCTTGATCAGATCCCGTCTCATCCTCCTAAAGTCCAGCGAGTACAAGTCCAAACTGTTTAATTTCTCATTTGTCAATGTTTTCATCCCTGGAATCCATCTGGTGAACCTCGTCTGAACTGCCTCCAATGCCACCACATCCTTCCTCAAATAAGGAGACCAAAACTGGACACAATACTCCAGATGTTGTTTCACCAACACCCTATACAATTACAACAACACAACAATTGTAGGCCAATGACTCTGTGCTGTGGGTCCTGGGGCAATGGTAATCCCTGTGGAACAATGGTGTTCTGCTCTGCATGGCTGAAGAGCCAGAATTGTGTTCATGAGTTGGTGCTGGAATGTAGACTCGGGAATCCAGGGGAACAAGGCCTCTGAAGATGAGATGAAAATCCCGGGAAGCTAGCAGTAATTAAGGTAATCTGAGTCGGAGTTACTTTTGTAGGGAATTCTGAGGCTAGATCTTCAAAAGGGAAGAGTGAAGACTTGCAATCCTTCATAAGGGAGACAGAATTTTAATGTAACTCACAGTGAACACTGATGTCTGGATGGGCTGCTGAGAAATCCATGGGATCTGTCTTGGTTGCATCTGTCGTCAATTGTACAGAGTGATGTTTTTAACCACAGTTGGCTTGTTATTTCACATTTGCCCCAAGTTTATTCTTAAGGTTACAGTATAAGGTCGATATTGTAAATTGTTTAACTTTTCTCACTGTGTATAGTAAAGTTTATTTTGTTTGTTTAAAACAGTTGAATCTTATGGCTTTATTTCCTTAGCTATTACCTGCGATCTCAAACTTTGGGGGGTCTGGTTTAGAATCCCAACAGAGGGCAACAGTTGTGTTTGATTTACTCACCTCACTTGAGTGATTGCTGCTTTAGTTTGATACCTCCAGTGCTTCTCTCCTCCCCTAAACACTGCCGGCAATCTCTGCTCTCTGTGGGGTGGAGATGGGGAGGTTTGGGGGTGGGGGTGGGGTAAAGGGAGTACATAGGCAGCAATCCAGGCAGCATTGTTAGCACACTAGGTGGTCTCTTCTTAATGGCAAGCTCCCTGTTAAAGTGATGCTGCACTGCTGATTGAAAGCTGCTGGTGAATTAAATGGAAAGACTTAGTGATGCCACTCCTAAGACTCTGTCAGCTGAGAAGAAGTCCAGGAGGGACTTGCCCAGGTGGACAGGAAGTCCACACACCTGGTTCCGAGGAGAAAATGGGAGCATGGGTGGTCAGTGCTTGGAGTCTGGAGTCAAGGATATTGCAGCAGTGCCAAAAAAAGTGCAATAGCCTGACGGGAATGTTCAAGGCATTGTGAATACACCGACGCATGACATCTCCTACCCAGCACACCATCAACCACTCACTTTGTTTGATGCAACACCTCCCCTTCACTCACCCAGCAGCAATCCATGACACACAGTGCATGATTAACATTCCCATTTTTCACCTCAATCTCACACACACTTTCTAATGTCCTGCCTATCTATCATTCCTTCCCCAGATATTCACCCATGTCAGCCATCACCCAGATGCATTGCCACACAATCACTGACAGTCTATCTCACTGGGAAAGATCCTGTAATACTACGGAGGTCCAGAAAACTGAGTGGGGCGGGGTGCAAATTTCCATCCGCTGATGTACAAGATCATGGGTTCAGAGGGAACACAGCCAAGGCACCTGGTATCACAGAGGCTATCTGCAATGATGGTAATTGACCACCTCATGCCCCTTCTCGGCTCTATCCTCACCTAATCCTGAGACGTGGCATGAAGTGGAAGTTGCAGTTAGTTTAATCAACTCCCCCACCAACCCCTCTCTCAACCCGGCCTTCTCCTAATGACAGTATTCTTTCATGGATCCAAGAATTGCTGACTGGGTAGCCTCAAGCAATAGTGAGGAGGAAGAGCAGCAGTGGCCCTGTGGCACTGATAAGGTGACTCCGTCACTTGCCCTTACAATCCCAACCAGCAGCTCAGCTACTGTGTGTGCCTTAGAGGATCAGCACCTGGTGAGCTATGGCAGAAATGTCCTACAGCTAGGCCACAGGGAAAGGACAATTTGTGGAGGGCAAAGTTACAGATAAGTTCAGCTGAGGAGTTTGATGGTGCAGCACACAGAGAAATGTTGATTACAATGCACACTGAGACACTTGGGGAATTGGCTGACCTGCCAGACAGGCGCCTGTCACTGTCTAGCAGCATAGAGGCGTCTGGCTCCAACTTGGCAGAGGGCTTTACACAGAGTTTGGATTCCATTCCTTCTAGTGTGGAAGTGGTGGCCAATTCTATGACAGCCTTGGTGGTAATAAATTGAGGACGGCTCGATGTGGCTTAAAGTTACAAAGGTTTTATTGCCAACAAATGAGTAAGTATTTACACTTATAGAAACAGACAGAATTAACTGTGCGACTGCACAGCTCTCCTCCCTGACTCCAACTGAGAATCCTCTCCTACACCGGGATATGCGCCCTCACATTCGATTGGCTCTGCTTTCCACCTCAACGCTCCATTGGATCAGGCCCGATCACTTGGGAATGCCTCCTTAAAGGGACCGTGCTTACCAAGCTCCTTCCCCTACCTGCCAACCCCTGAATCAGCTGGGAAGGATTCAAAATGAAAACATCATTAACATAGACAAGCTGCAGGTGAGGTTTTGTTTGAGTAACTTATGCTTAGGCACAGTTGGTGGGAACACTGTGCTGGGTTCGGAATTGGCCAGTCTCCAACACTCATTCCCAGACCGATCCTTACCCCACACGACAAACAAGCTTAAAGCAGAGTGAAAGATATCTTTGATCATGTTGATGGTCTTCTGTGAGCAGTTAACTTTACTTATGTCCCCATGCATAGCTCCAGTCTATAGAGTACAGTGTCCTGTGTTATAAAGCTGCTTGGATAAATCTTGACTTCATTTCTTTTTTGTATGTAAACATTCCAGGAGGATGTAGACGGTAATCTCCCACACCTACCGGCCATCTTGCAGACAGCTTGCAGTTCCAATGAAACTTCGAAAGTGCAGGAAGGATCCGATGAGAGTTTGGTCCACTATGAGCCAAGCAACGTCTTGATACTAGTTCAATGGAGCTGATGACACAGCATTCTGTTCGGGGCAACTTTATTTGGATCCAAAACTTTCTTTCTGAAGAAACATTCGGTGACCACCATTGATCAACTTTATAATTTTATAAGTTCATAAGATATAGAAGCGGAATTAGGCCATTCGGCCCATCGGGTCCACTCCGCTATTCAATCATGGCTGATATGCTCCTCATCCCCATTTTCCTGTCTTCTCCCCATAACCCTTCAATCCATTGCCAATTAAAAATCTGTCTAACTCCTCCTTAAACTCACTCACTGTCCCAGCATCCACTGCACTTTGGGGTATCAAATTCCACAGATTCACAATCCTCTTTGGGAGAAGTGGTTTCTCCTCAACTCTGTTTTAAATTTGCTATCCCTTGTCCTAAGACCATGACTTCTCATCCTAGAATGCCCCACAAGGCGAAGTATCCGCTCCACATCTACTTTATCCATACCTTTTATCATCTTGTATACGTCAATTTGATCTTCCCTCATTCTTCTAAATTCCAGAGAATATACCCTAAACTGTTCAATCTCTCTTCAAATAATAAATCCCTCATCTTGGAATCAACTTAGTGAATGTCATCTGAACTGCCTCCAATGCCATTACATCTTTCCTCAAATAACGGGCCAAATACTGTGCACAATAATCCAGGTGCAGTCTCACCAATGTCTTGTATAGTTACAGCAATACTTTCTTACATTTATATTCCATTCTTTAGCTATAAATGCTAATATTCCATTTTGACTTTAACTTTAGATTAAAGCATTCTTCTGAAAACATTTCTATGAAGGTCAGGCAGTATTGTACGCTTAAACTGAATAGAGTGCTCCAAAACAATGGGACCTGACTCACCCTGCAATCTCAGCACATAGAACCCCATAGTGCAGAAAGAGGCCCTTCGGCCCATTGAGTCTGCACCGAACACAATCCCACCCAGGCCCTACTCCCATATCCCTACATATTATATCCACTAATCCCTCTAACCTACGCATCCCTAGACACTAAGGGGCAATTTCTTAGCATGGCCAATCAACCTGACCTGCACATCTTTGGACTGTGGGAGGAAACCGGAGCACCCGGAGGAAACCCACACAGACACGAGGAGAATGTGCAAACTCCACACAGACAGTGACCCGAACCGGGAATCGAACCCAGGACCCTAGAGCTGTGAAGCAGCAGTGCTAACCACTGTGCAACCGTGTTGCCCATTTAATATTTGTCACAGATATGTGCACAAAGTTTGATGAAGCTGTATGTGAATTTTGCCATTAGAATGAGGATAGATTTTTTTTTCACCTTTATATCTGAAGATTTGTATACCATTTTCCGGTGGAGGAGGTCCATTTTGAGTTTCCAAATAAAGTGAAAGCTTTCTTGGGTGGCTGCTGTTGCAAAGTCTGAAGCTTTAGGTGCAGTCTCTCTGATAACAGGTTATGCTGGTGGGCAGAAGTATATCATATGTAATCCTGAGATTGTCACCATGATTGAGAGAAACTTATCAAGGTTAAAATGCGTACATTGGAAGCAGGAAATTGTAAATGGTAAAAGTAACATTAATATGAGACATGAAGATGATAATTTAGGGGAGCAGGTAGGATAGTAGTAATGTTACCTGAGGTCCAAGCTAATGTTACATAAGAACATAAGAAATAGGAGCAGGAGTAGGCCATCTAGCCCTTCGAGCCTGCCCTGCCATTCAATAAGATCATGGCTGATCTGAAGTGGATCAATTCCACTTTCCTGCTTTCTCCCCATAACCCTTAATTCCCTTGTCTGTCAAAAACCTATCTACCCGTGACTTAAATATATTTAGCGAGGTAGCCTCCACCACTTCAACAGGCAGAGAATTCCAGAGATTCACCACCCTTTGAGTGAAGGAGTTCCTCCTCAACTCCGTTCTAAACTCTCCCCCCCTTACCTTGAGGCTGTGCCCTCTCGTCCTGCTGGCCTTTCTGAGCGGGAAGAATCTCTTTACCTCTACCCTAACCAACCCCTTCATTATCTTATACGTCGCTATAAGATCCCCCCTCATCCTTCTAAACTCCAACGAGTACAGACTCAGTCTCTTTAGTCTCTCTTCATAGTCCAACCCCCTCATCTCCGGTATCAGCCTAGTGAACCTCCTCTGCACTCCCTCCAAGGCCAAAATATCCTTGCGCAAGTGCGGCGACCAAAACTGCACACAGTACTCCAGCTGCAGCCTCACCAGTGCCCTGTACAGTTGCAGCAAGACCTCCCTGCTTTTATATTCTATCCCCCTTGCTATAAAGGCCAGCATACCATTCGCCTTCTTGATCACCTGCTGCACCTGCAGACTGGGTTTTTGCGACTCATGCACAAGGACCCCCAGGTCCCTCTGCACCATAGCATGCTGCAGCTTTTCGCCCTTTAAATAGTAATCCCTCCTACTATTATTTCTGCCAAAGTGGATAACCTCACACTTGCTAACATTGTACTCCATCTGCCAGGTCCTCGCCCACTCGCTCAACCTATCCAGATCCCTCTGCAGACTTTCCACACCCTCCACGCAATTTGCTTTTCCACTCATCTTTGTGTCATCAGCAAATTTCGTTACCCTACACTCAGCCCCCTCCTCCAGATCATCGATATAAATGGTAAATAGCTGAGGCCCCAGCACCGATCCCTGCGGCACTCCACTAGTCACCAACCGCCAACCAGAATAGCACTCATTGATACCAACTCTCTGCCTCCTATTAGACAACCAATCATCTATCCACGCTAACACCTTACCCCCAACTCCATGCACCCTAACCTTCTGAAGCAACCTTTTGTGCGGCACCTTATCAAACGCCTTCTGAAAATTGAGAAACACCACATCCACTGGTTCCCCTCTGTCTACCGCACTAGTCACATCCTCATAGAAATCCAATAAATTCTTCAAACACGACTTCCCCTTAACGAATCCTTGCTGCGTCTGGTCTATCAAACCATTCTTTTCTGGGTGCCTCGCTATTTCTTCTTTGATTACGGATTCAAGCATTTTTCTACTACAGACATTGAACTAACCGGCCTATAATTCCCTGCCTTTTGCCTGCTACCTTTTTTAAACAGCGGTGTAACATTAGCCGTGTTCTGGAAGCACGTGTTCTGGGAACCCATGTTCTGGGAACAGGGGCACAATTGCTTCAGTGGCCTGTCCTGAAATTTTAATTCAATGAATGAATCTGAAATATAAAGCAGCTCTCAGTAATGGTGACCGTAACAACTGCAGTTGATTATGGTAAGGAATCCCTACCTGGTTCACTAATGTCCTTTAGGGAAGGAAATCTGCCACCTTAACCCTGTCTTACACAGTAATGTGGTTGACTCTTAAACAACCCCTGAAAATGGCTTAGTAAGCCATTTGTTAGCAAGGACAATTAGGAATGGGTAACAAAAGCTGGCCTTGCCAGTGATACTCATATCCCACGAAAAACAGGAGCATAGTGAATAAAATTAAAGAACTATAGGCATGTTTGATACAGAGAAGTTTATAATGGAGCACGGTTCAGCAGGGTGAAAACAGAAGCACTAAAATGTTCCAAAGCAATGGCTTAGGAGCCTGGCGGAAGCAAAAAACAAGTTGTTGTCATGGGTACAGATTGTCCACCAGCATGGCATTTTAACAGAGAGTTCTACATCAAGCTTCAGCCTATTCATTCTCTTTAATCAATGTTCTTTCACTTAATCTATTTCTGCTCAAGTAATTAGTTTGTCATAATGTTCAACTAGTTAGGTTAAGATTCATGACAATATATTTATGTGGCTCTATTGTTTATACTTGTTCATGGGATGTTGGCATTGCTGGCAAGGCCAGCATTTATTGCCCAACCTTAAATGCCTTTGGAAAGGTGCTAGTGAGTCTTGTTGATAAAATAACTGCATGTTAATGACACCTGCTGTTAACAATGTGCAAGTCCAGAGGATTAAGAAATGGATCATGATTCAGGAATTCCAGAACTTGCTGCTCAAATTACACTGTCCCTCCATTGCTTCACACAAGTATTATCTCACCCTTGTCTCTCATTTAAGTTAAAGTACTTGTTGAATTTCCACATTGAACATTAAACTCAATATTGAAAGTTGATTCTGTTAATTTGTGGCATAAATACCTTTATAAGGCATGATAATGATTAATGCAGTGCCACATGTCTGACTCCAAGACATTTGACTCCAAGATGGTGCCTGAACGAGATGACTTTTTGCAAACTGTACCCAGCATACCTTCTAATTCTATCTCTCACTCTTGTTCTATGCTTCTAAAACTTAATTCTACATCCTAATTATGACTGTGAAACTACATTCTGCACTCTCTCCTTTCCTTCTCTATGAACGGTATGCTTTGTCTGTGTAGTGCACAACAAACAATACTTTTCACTGTATACATGTAACCATAAGAAACTACAAAGGGTTGTGAATGAAGCCCAGTCCATCACACAAACCAGTCTCCCATCCATTGACTCTGTGTACATTTCTGTGTACTTTGGAAAAGCAGCCAGCATAATCAAGGACCCCACACACCCTGGACGTATTCTCTTCTATCTTCTTCCATCGGGAAAAAGATACAAAAGTCTGAGTTCTCGGACCAACCGACTCAACAGCAGCTTCATCCCTGCTGCCATTAGACCTTTGAATGGACCCACCTCGTATTAAGTTGATCTTTCTCTCCACCCTAGCTATGACTGTAAGACAACATTCTGCACTCTTTCCTTTCCTTCTCTATGAACGGTATGCTTTGTCTGTGTAGCACGCAGGAAACAATAGTTTTTGCTGCATACTAATACATGTGACAATAATAAATTAAACCAAACAAATCAAACGTCTCAACTAAAAAGTATCTAAAGCATTCAACCTCACTCCTTCAGACAGCAAATTCTTATTAGAGATTTGAAAAATGGCATGTTTTAATGTTTTTATTCTATTTCCTATCTGCCTTTTTTTTTAACCCCGTCTTTCATTTCCTCTTTCGATTTGAGTTCTTGGGAGGAATTTATTTAAGGTGATGTGGTTCTCCTCTGCGGGCTGAAAAGTCAATGAGAGACCCGTCTATCCTCTGTTCGGGAAGACATACTATATTAAGTGCCACAAGTGGACACAGCCAGACCCTCCCTGGAAATAAAGGACCCCAGAGGCCAGCAACTGACCATTGCAGACAGCACCTCCCGTAGTTGGAGACAACAGAGGGAACAGATTTCATGAGACAAATTCTGCCAATTCTTGTATAAAGTATACCACTAACAGAATATGAATATTTGACTACATTCTATGGGTATTGGCTTAACCTGGAAATGCAAAAAACCTTAGACAGCATTATATTTTTTAATAACCACTGAGATTGTTTAAAATCCCCCTTCCAAGATTCACCAATCAATTAACCAATTGTAGAAAAGGTATTAGTAAAATGATGATGCCTATTGTTGGCTTCTGGTTAAAAATATCACCTTGTCTGATATCTACTTGGCACAGCAAGGGTTATTAGAATTAAGAGCAGCAATAATATAAAGCAGGTTAGTTTGTATGCATCTTATAGGTGATCTCATTATGACTATTCACCGAACCAGAGTACAATTTTTATTCAATCAGTATCATGCAATATTGTTAATTTGACAGGAAAATACCTTTAGTCATTTCTCACACTGTGCAAGCGATAGTCCTGATTTTTGTGACTGTCTGAGCCCTAATTAACATGTTATGCACATTGCATCATATTGACACAGTGACAGTAAATTCAAATAATAAAAGCAAAATATTGTGGTTCCTGGGAATCTAAAATAAAAGCAGAAAATGCTGGAAAATCTCAGTAGGTCCTGTAGCTTCTATGAAGAGAGAAACAGAATTAATGGGGTGAATTTTATCATTCTGCCCGCAAAGGCAATCGGAGCATGTGAGGCACAGACCATGGAAGGTCCTTGAACTCAGGTGAGATTTTATGGAGATCCCACCTAATGTTTTGAGTTTACTATAACTCTTCTTCAGAACAGAATAGTTAATTTATATTTGGAGGAAAGATTTAATATTTGCAATCCGAATAAACTGTGCAAGATCTTTTCAGTTCTATACAAGTAGAAGACCTTCTCCTGCCTGGGTGCATAATGCTATTTAATTATTTCATATGAGGGGTGTATTTGAATTCTGTTTTATAGTATCCCACAAGGTGGACAGATCAAATGACTCCTAAACAACAAAGTGCAACGATTGAACAACATAGGCCTTCACTGTCAGTGAGAAGCATTGGAGCCCTCACGTATTTTTGTGTAACACTACTTTTAAGAGGCCAGAGGACAACAACCTAATGGTTCACAATTGAAGCTGCATTTTCTTGATTAGCAAGTCTGAAGAATCTGTTGAATACTGTATTTCATACAATATGGGGGCAATTCTCCTATCCCACTGTACTAATTGTATTGGATACTAATTGTATTGGATGCTGCAAATTTACAACCTAAAATTGAAAAAAATATAATTAATAAATAAGAAATTTGAACAGCAAAAAAGTGACATCCTCAAGTCCATACCACCCCTACCTTCCACCACCAATAACCAATCCATTCCGTGCCTGGCAACCAACTTCTCCAACAATCCCCAACTTTAACCCACACTTCCAACAGTCCCTAACTTCACCCACCTATCCAACAGTCACCAACTTCCCCCAACTGACCAACAGCTACCACCCTCAGCCCAACCGTTCAATTCCACCCAACATACTTTCTTCCCCTCCAACACCCTCCAACCTACTCCAACACTCCCCTATCTATCACCCACCCTTTCAACACCTCCAACCTACCCCTACTCCTCCAAAACTCCCCAGTCTACCCCATCTCTCAAAAAGCCCCCAACATATCCTCCACCCTTTCAACACACTCAAACCTTCTCCACTCCTGATGTTTCCACTCGTGGAAGAGACTTGAACTCAAGGGCATAACTTCAGAGTGAAGGAACGTTCCTTTAAAACAGACGCGAGGAGGAATTTCTTCAGCCAGAGGGTAGTGAATCTGTGGAACTCTTTGCTCAGAAGGCCACATCATTAAGTATCTTTATGACAGAGATAGATAGGTTCTTGATTAATAAAGGGATCTAAGGTTATGAGGAAATGGCAGGAGAATGGGGATGAGAATCATAATGCCATGATTGAATGGTGGAGCAGACTCGATGGGTGAAATGGTCTAATTCTGCTCCTATATCTTATTGTCTTATGCTCTTATGGTTTTCCAACATCACCAATCTGTCCCCATTTCTTTAACACTCCTAATCAATGCCTCCTTCAAACATCCCACAACCCACCCCTCCAGCTTTGCCATTTTCTGGTGGGATTTTTCAAAAAGAATTGGAGGCACAAGGCTATCTGAAGGTTAGAAGCAGCAGCACAACAACTCGTGAAATGATCATGACAGACCAGCTTTAAAAAAAATTGGAACCAGCAGCCTGAAGGCTCTAACATTTTTTAGAGTCGATCTTATGAGCATGAAGCTCTGCCTCTGAATGCTCAGGCTGGGGATAACAAGAAACTCCATTTCAAGCAACGAGTCTGAGCTCCCTCCCCTAGCCTCTGGTCCTGGCGCTTCTCATTGCCTGCAGCCCCCTCTTCTGGACCAGTGCAAGACATCTGACTTTGGTAAAGTCTCTGTCAGAACAAGTGACTAAACCTTGATGTATATAAATTCCATATTTATGTGCAGGCTTATTTAATAATAGATACATTAGGTGTGATTGCTACTTAGTGGTGATCTGTCACAGTACCTGGCCCACCATTGTTGCTTAGCAGAGCTACACCCCTTTGCAAAGTGGGTACAGCATTTGGAGCTTGCCTACTATACATAAGCTACCCCAATGCAGGAAAATGAGTTGGAGTCAAGGTAAGGCCAGGATATTACATCCTTCGGGAGAAAATTTCACCATGGAAAAAATGAGAATTTCTGTATGGGAGAGACAGAGCCCAAGAGAAATTGAGAGAAAGAGAGAGAAAGAGAGACAGGAAGTCGCATTTAGTCCTATTGTCATGGCACTTGCCGATGAGTCTGGAGTCAGGGATTTGGTACGGTTGTTGGTCGGACTCAACTACGTGGCAGCAAACTTATGAGCGTGAGTGATGTGGTCTTCCTGCTGGATCTTGTGGCAGGAGCCAGCAATGACATCAGGAATCCCATATCAGGTAAAAGCCCTACAGGAGCTGGCAGCAGATTTCAAGGGCACTCAGCCTTGTGTTTGAGTTGGAAATCAGAAATAGTCTTCAGTGCTTTTAGAGAAAGATCTGCAATTTAAATGTCTAGCGTCTGAATTCCTGTTGCTCAAATGCAAAATGATGGTCCAAATGTGAAATCCTTCGTAACAAGCAGTAAGATTTGGTAAAGTTAAATAAGAAGTCAAACGGCTGCATATGTGTTAGAATCACGTATGTGATTCCAATCATGCCCAAAACTGTTGCAGTGTGGAAACTGATAAACACGTCACGTTCTCCAGATATGGCATAGAGTAAAGCTTTCATTCTGATGTCCTTGAATAATGCTGGCATTTCAAAAGTCCCGAGAACCTACAATGGTTTGTCACTATGTTCAGGAAAGTTTTTGTATTTCCTGGTTTTCAGAGAATGGGGCATTCCTGAAGTTCATTGAATGTCTTACCCCTCATGACATTGACAGATGCTCCTGTATCTTTGAGAACATCTGCATCCGGGTAATCAAGCTTTCTGTTATAGTTGGCTGGTTGCTGGGTATGAAAGAAAGCATAAAAGTGTATTTAGGCTCATCTAGCTTTACTTTTGCTACAGTCACACACCTTTTAATTCACCATATGTAGCATCCTTCCTTTGGTTTTGGTTTTTGTTGTTGTAGAGTCATAGAAATTTACAATGTGGCAACAAATCCTTTGGCCTAACTTATCCATGTCACTCAGTTTTTACCACTAAACTAGTCCCAATTGCCCATGTTTGGCTCATATCCCTCTATACCAATCTTACCTATGTAACTGTGTAAATGCTTTTCAAAAGGTAAAATTGTACCTGCCTCTACTACTACGTCTGGCAACTTGTTCCAGACACTGACCACCCTCTGCGTGAAAAAATTGCTCCACTGGACCCTTTTGTATCCCTCCCCTCTCACCTTAAAACTATGCCCACTCGTTTTAGATTTCCCTGCCTTTGGGAAAAGATGTTGACCATCTAGATGATCTATGCTCCTCATTACTTTATAGACCTCTATAAGATCACCCGTAAACCTCCTACACTCCAGAGAAAAAAAGCCCCAGTCTATCCAGCCTCTCCTTATAATTCAAACCATCAAGTCCCAGTAGCACCCTAGTAAATCTTTTCTGCACTCTTTCTAGTTTAATAATATCCCTTCTATAATCGGGTGACCAGAACTGTACACAGTATTCCCATACAGGTTTACAGCGCAGAATGAGAAACACTGTGAGGATGATCTTACCATGGCACTCTGCTGGCCCGCTGGTAGGCCGGGGAGAGCCGGTATGATCGTGCGAGAGCCGAGGGATCAGGGTCGTGCCCATTCCCGATGGGAGGTTGAATAAATTATGTAAATCTCATTTAAAATGTAATTTTCATGTGACTAGCGAGCCTGGGCGCTGTCATCTGGTCTCACTTGTCTCCATGGCCTCGCCAGGAGAGGTCCTGTCTGGCGAGAATCTCAGCTGGTCCCCAGATGTGATGGCCTTGCCGGTGGAACCGGAGGCCATTGAGGCCTCCCTGGGAGTGGTGGGGCAAGGGGGGGGGGGCGGGGTGGTGGGGAGGAAAATGCTGCACATTCTGTATTAGAAATTGGTGGGGGTGGGGGGGTAAAGAAGAAGGAGTGAGGGGGGCTTGCTCCCTGTGTGGGGTGGGGGTGGTGTGATTGACTGCAGGCCCCTGCGGTAACTGAGGGAGGAGGAAAGGCCTGCTTTGAGTTTGCTGTGAAGGACAAACATGAGCAAAGTGGTTTGCATTCCACAAGCTTTACACTGTTTGCCAGCAGCAGGATTCTCTCTGCAGTGTGGTTAAGCACTGGGAACATTCTTTGGATAAATCACTACTCTGTTTGTGTGAGTGCTTTTGTTGTTTTGCAGGTGTTTTCCTGTTATGTGAACAATGACCATTGTTCGCAGGAGTCGAACTTGGAATGTGGTGGTTACTGTTGCTTCATCATCTCAGGAAACTGATAGTGACATGAGTCATAAAAAATGCCTGGTTTTGAGAATTTCTTTTTAACTTTCCATCGACTGAAAATTCAGTACTTTACTTTAGAAAAGGAGACAGAAGACTGATGTAAAACGTAAGGCTACCATCCAAGATGGAGGTGAGAAGAGCAAATAGTAATTCCCTCTGAAAGGAATTATAAAGAGTCGTTTCAAAAGAAACTACAGCTACGAAAAACCCAACACTCTACGGAAGTGATTAAAAATGCAGAATGCTGAACTTTAGTCAACAGTAAAGATAATGGGAACTTCTAGCAAGCCAGATTATGTTAACAGACACTAAAAAGACCCCATGTGGATGACAAAATAACTCCATCTCTTATTAGCTTCTACTATCTTGAAATGTGTCAAATGTTTCTGAGATGATTACTTGTTCTCCAATAATGGCTGCAAGACATGTTAGTGGAATTCCATTTGAGGAATATACAGACAGGACATTTTTAAAAACTGGTTTTGCCGAGCCAGACACAGAGAAGTCATCTGAAAATAAAATTGCTGAAGTGAGCAGTAAGGAATCTCTCTCTTAAATTAAGAAACACCCTATCTCTACAGCATAACAATCCAATCCAGGAGGTAGTGACTGCCCATTGGAAAGAAGTTCAGGAGGAGGCCATCAATTTCTGGGAGTTGGAATATGCAATGTAAACAAAGAAAACTTTCTCCAGCAAATTGCAGTTATAAGAAACGGCAGAGAACCAGGAAGGCGTGTGACTCCATCCACAAAATGATGAAGCAGGTTCACCCAATACTGACATGTTCTCCAAGGCTATAAGCGTCATGAACTCATTCGCCAATGACTTCTTCAGGCACATCACGGTGAGGATTCCCACCTGGCCCATTACAACGAGTGGCAGACCATCAGCCAGATGACAGTGCACCTGCTGTTGCCTTGGAAACTGGTCAAGCACGCTGTGTCAGAGGGGACAAAAACAGTGACCAAGTACAGTCACTTTAAATAAAGCTGCACTTGAATATAACAAAACCTAGATTTCAGTTCAACTATAGGATTTTAAAGGGAACCAGCTAACTTCAAACGGCTGCAACATTCAACAATATATGCCTCAAGGACAAGCAAAGGACTTATTTTGTGAATTTGGGTACAATTTGGTGACCAAGCAGGAGTCTGGTCTACCCCTGCTCCTAATTTGTATGTATGTAATTAAGTGAACTATGTAATAGACAGCCTGGTTTTGCATCTTAATAATCAGTTGGGACTTATTGCCTATCTATAAAATAATGATGTCTTCACAGGAATTTTAAGATAAAGCTTCCAAGATATGGAAGTATGACAGTATTGTAACTGACAGGATGGTTCAGTTCCTTGTTCATTGCCTTTGCAAATGCATGCAGTTTAAAGTTGTGGTTACATTCCCAGTGGGAAGTTCTATTACTCATGTCAACAATAGTTCCAAAATTGAAGTTTTGGTTACCTGCAATGAATACATATAGCATAAAGAATTTTCCTTTGTTTAATGAAAACCGCACAGGATGATTAACAGACATCTGCATGGATTTAATTAGTAATGGTTCCTTTCCAAAAACTGGCTGCAAATGACAGCAAAGGTCAATTCTCTGATAGTGAGGAGCTCCACTTGTCAGAATCATACGTTGAAAATGCGGACATGCACGGTGCAAGATTTTCTAAGATTTTCACATGATACTTTGCTAGCAGGTAAGAGTTCCCACTGGAATTGAGCAAGAAGCTGAAAAATTTTCGTTTAAAGCATCATGTAAAGTGTTTTCAGTCTTCGATGTAATACTGAGCTCTGTACAATTTAAAAAACCTTTATTAGTGTTACAATTAGACTTACATTAACACTGCAATGAGGTTACTGTGAAAATCCCCTAGTTGCCACACTTCAGCACCTGTTTGGGTACACTGAGGGAGAATTTAGCATGGCCAATGCATCTAACTACTATGTTTTTCGCTCCATGGGAGGAAACTGGAGCACTTGGAAGAAACCCACGCAGATACAGGAGAATGTGCAGACTCATCACAGACAGTGACCCAAGCCAGGAATTGAACCCAATTCCCTGGCGCTGTGAGTCAGCAGTACTAACCATTGTGTCACCGTGCTGCCCAAACATTGCTTATTGCATACTTACATTTGTTTAAATTGTTTATGAATTTTCATGGGCCTATTTTTCAAGCTCTGTTGACTTCTGCAGAATTATTGCACAATTATATGTCCCATCCCTGTCATCCATTTTGCCTGAGTCTTTTGGCCACTTTGTTATTTTTTGACTTTAAACATTTGTTGGAGTTCTGATTCTATGTATGGAGGGCCATTACATATGATGTATGCTTGGTCGGTGAACCCGCTTATGGTGAATAAAGGATGTTACTTGTGCTTCTGATCATGTCATTCATAACTTCATCTTCTTCAGGCAACTCACACCATCTAAACCAATTATACCAATAACTTGCAGTTTTTTTGGGGGGTCAACTTTGGTTTTATCGTCTAGTATTAGACATAGAATCGTAGAATATACAGTGTAGAAGGTGGCCATTTGGCTCATCGAGTCTGTAATGACCACAATCCCACCCAAGCCCTATTCCCATAACTCCATACTTTTACCCTAGTTAGTCCCGCTGACACTAAGGGGCAATATAGCATGGTCAATCCACCTAACTCACACACCTTCGCTTAGGTGGAATGCAGAAAGGGAAGTTAGGCAGGGAACACTGAGGCCGGAGCTTTCCCGGTATGCCTGCCCGAGGCTCGTAAGATCGCATAATTGCCGTTCCATGAGCCTTGCCTGCCCTGGTTTCAGAACGGGTATGATGGTAAAAATCAGGGTTTGAATATCGTCAACAGAGCCAATGCAATTATCCTTCAATTTAAATGAATGGCCAACTCAAGTGGGATATTCCCCCCTTAACTTTCATTTCTGTGCTCCCTGATCCTAAACCTAGCTGGTAAAGACCAAACCCCCTCGCAAAACCTCTTCGCTATTGGAAATATCTCAAGGTGATTCATGGAGGAGGCTGGCGAGTTACCTGTATCTAGGCAAGATTGCCCCCTTATGGTGCAAAGTGTCTTACAGCTGTTGAAAAATCATAATTCACCTCAAATCGGAAATAACCCTTTTAACTCCTACAACTATGCCCCAGACAAATGGCAACGTTTTATCACTTCACATGTGAAAGAGCAGAAAATGGTCTAGCCAAACTATGCAACCAATGTTTGCAAGTATGGCTTTTAGCTCATTCGCTCTCACAACAAAATGCATGAACACGTGTACCAGAAAAGTAATAAATTGGTGCATTATGGCCAGAAGTGTTCACAGTGCTTCAAAGCATGTAGAGAAACATAAGCATTACGAGGTCAATGACTTACAATGAATAGCCAAACCATGAAATTGAGAACTATATCAAAAAAACTCCCAGATACACATGAAAGGCGTGCATAGAAAGTGGGAAATGAAGAGATAAGAAAGCAGAGTTGAGGGTGTCACACTATTCCAGCTGGTGAAGCAAGGAATTGATCTGTCATCTCACTCCTCTGGGAACTTTCACATTACATTACTGCAACATCACCACCTGCAAGTTCCCCTTCAAGCCACTCACCATCCTGACTAGTAAGTGTATCGCTGTTCCTTCGCAATCGCAAATCCTGGAATTCCCTCCCTAGAGACATTGTAGGTCATCCCACTGCACATGGACTGCAGTGATTCAAGAAGGCAGTTCATCACCAACTTCTCAAAGGCAAATAGGGGTAGGCAATAAATGCAGGCCAGCCAGTGACCCCCATACCCCATGAATGAATAAATAAATAAAACTTTATAGGTAGTCTTGAATACTTCGGATTTATGGAAACCCTTTTAAAGTGTCTGTAATTGTTCCTGACCAAACTTGATTACTTTTTCTTAAATTCAAACCAAAACTGTGTTGATTTTTATTTTGCTGAATGCCATTGCTAGATAGTTCTTCAGTTGGTATATAATCAAGCATAATTAAGCAAATCTTGTCCTTTTTATAGTTCCATATAAAAAAATCATCTACATCCACAAGGTTGGATTATGCATAGCATTTTTGTACACGAGAACTGGAGGAGGGTGGAGGGAGACTAACTGGACCAAAGTCAAAGTGGGTACCAGATGCTGAGAATGCAGTTATGTTGGTCAGAGGCAATTGTGTATATGGAGTTATGTTCCAAAGAACTGACTCAAATAAGGAAAAGCACAAGAGCTTATATAATATTCATGTACAGGGATTGAATTTGGCATTTCAGTCGGAAACTAAAGGTGAGCCTGGTGAAGGCAATAGTTATTCAGGTGGATGGGGTGAGGGCAGCTCCAATCCATCATGTTTAAAAGCTGAAGTTACCATAGGCCCTGATGACCTTTTAAGGGGGAGGGCTTATCACTGGTGGTGATTTAACCTGAGAGTTACCACACCTCAGGCGAGGAGCAGGGTTGCAAAGGCAGATTTCATGAATAACCTCGGCCAGTACAGAAACTGAACTCATGCTGTTGGCATCACTTTGCATCACTAACTGAGCTAAGTCACTCATTCCCCTAAGTTACATGAGAGAGACAAGTTGCAGCATGCAATGAACACCACATTAGCAACTCAACAATTGGAAGGCAACAAATCCAGAGCTGTCAGAGGTAGTTAAGGGCCTTCAGCTAATTAAGACACCTAAAGAAAGGAAGCAACACTGTAGAGCTTCAAGAAGATGTCCGCAGAGCTCCATATTGCCCTCAGAGTTTGTAATATATCTGTGGAGAGGCTGGTGGAATAAAATGGAAAGGATGCAATTTTCCATTTGGAAGGTCTCTAGGTATTGAGGAAATGTGGTGAACAGGCTAGGTGAGAGGTGGCTCAGTGTGCAAAGAAGAATTTAATGATCTCACCAGGCCTGCAAATTGTCCATGACAGTTTGCTTACACCAAGCCCTTTACATTTAGCTTTTTGCCTTAGAAATATCAGTTCTTCTCCTCTTCACTGTGCAGAAAGAGGCCACTTGACCCATCAAGTCTGCACCAACCACAATCCCACCCATGCCCTATCCTCATATCCCTACATAATTACCCGCTAATCCCGCTAATCTACGCATCTGAGGACACTAAGCGGCAATTTAGCATGGCCTATCAACCTAACCCGCACATCTTTGGACTGTGGGAGGAAACAGGAGCATCCAGAGAAAACCCACGCAGACACGAGGAGAATGTGCAAACTCCACACAGACAGTTGATGAATATCTGATGAGTCCAAGACTGATAGCAGTGTTTTCCATTCTTAAATACCTGCAGGCCTTGGAAAAATACCAAATAAGTAAAAAGATCATTTAGCCAAGAACTAGGATTTTCACATTAAGATGAGAAATAGTACTTAGTACTTGGTTAAGTCTCCCTCTGTAGTCTTCCGCTACGGAATCTGCACACTGTGTACACACTGAGTGCATTTCTCTTCCATTAAACCAGTAAAGCCTGCACTGCCATTTGAAATCTTTGTGTTGAGAGTGTTGTAGCTGGTGTGCTGCAATGTTGGATCTGATAAATATCAGTTTTGTTATTTAGGCACATGTTGTTGATTCCAGGGTGGATGGAATAGGGCAAATGTCAGAATTGACTCGTAATGAACTGAAACTCAGAATATTTAGCAGAAGTTCTCTCCCAATATCAGATGTTGCCAAGCATCTCAGATGGCAGAAAACTGTTGGTCCCCTCCCTTGTCTTTGTTGTTGAAGTTAGAAGAGCTTCCCCCTCCTCATGCTGAAGGACTGCCATGAACACGAACATGACGGCAGCAGTCGATGCTGTGGAAGTAGACTGCTAAGCCTTGTTTAGAGGATATGATGGAACACTGTTTCTTTCCCCCTGGAGATTCAAAACCTTCTGATGCACAGTTCATTTGAGAATTCAGGTGGGCTTTTAAACTCAGTAGGATTTCTCCAAGGGTAATTCTATCTATTCCTTATCTTCCAACCACGGCTTTCTTCATTCCTTCACTTCGCTCTTCTTCTCCTTGTGCCATTTCCAGAAGGGCCCTCAACAAGAAACAACACCATCATTCAAAATCTAAACACTTCCAAATCCTTTTGTGAGGATGGTGTTGGTTGTAGAATGTATCTGTTAAAGAAGGCTTTGCAATCATTTGTATGCTAACAGCAAGTCTTTATTAACTACTTGTGATTACATGAATGTATACAGTAAAGGGTACAGAGATAGCTCCATGTGTAGATCTTAGTATATCTCAGCTCAACATCATTCTGACCTTAACTCTGGGTCATGTACCTTTTTACATCACTGTGTGGATGGTACCATACTTAGTTTCACATTAACCTTGTATGTGCTAGACAATTATACCACATCTTTAAGGTTAAAAGAAAATCCAAGTTCAAGAAAACAAGTTCTCCCAAAACATGATAAAGTTCTACCTGATAGTTGAGGCTCAGAATCGCTTAACAGTGTTTGAAGTGGTACTTGCATTGCCCATGGTTGAGGATCGGTCAGAATAGGAAATGACTTTGATCTGGTGTTAAAGTCATAGAATGTTACTGGTACCATATCCACATTACCTAACAGCAAGTTGAATATATTCATGAGGCTCAAGCCAATGATCTCCGAACAGAAGATATTGGCTTTGTAGTTTCAGTCTGCAATTGCTTTACTTTTGAGTGTGAACAGAGTGGGAAGAATGATAAATTCACAGCCACTATCCCTTCATCTCTTGTTCCACAGTATTGGAGTATGCGAGGATAATAACTTAAGTGATGTGTGTCAAATATGGGTCGTAATTATGTATTATGCAACAGCCATGAATGCAGAGAATTATATATATTGGAAAATGTTTTCTTGGCTTCTTATGCCATATTTTGTATCCAGTTGCCACAAAATACCATCCCTCTGGTTGGCACAGTGCAGATTCTGTAACCCGCCTTAATTTATATATTAAATATATATGTGGCCAAGATTGTACACCACTTTAGCAAAACAAGACATGATGTTTCAGAAACATACATTTTCAGAAGCACATTTTGCAAATATGTTCAATATGTTAATTCCCAGCAATGTTGTGATAATCAAGATTTACACAATAAAACTCAATCAAAGCACCTAAATGACACTGCCATTGGATTATTTATGTAGGCACGTGCTCTTGGATAAAACAATGGAAAATGCTTTATATCATATACTTCAGAAAACATTTGTATGAAACCACAATTATTTTCTTTGCGTGTTGCAGATGTTCCAGGCATTTTATTTCATTTGGCCTAAGTTCTCCATGTGTAGAAATGCTGTGGGCGCAATGGATGATCCAACTGAATCCAAAGCAGATAGGGATCATCTCTAATTACAACCCAAATCGGCAGATCTTGCGACTCTCCTTCAGCATTTATCAACACAGTTTTAAAAAGTTTAGATGATTCAGACAGGTTGGAATTTGGTTTTAAAACAAGAGTTGTGCAGAAATTACAGTTCTCCGTCTGAAGAGGAGATGGCAGACAGAAAGAAGATTGCAACACATGTTAAGTTCATTCATAAGTATTGGCAGTAACAATTACTATCTTCTAACTTAAGCCAAAATTATACATGCACTGCAGCTAAGCTTAGTGCTTGGTGATCTGAATCTGGTTATAAAATGCAATCAATATTTTACATATAAAGAGGAAATTCACAGTTTTAGATGTGATCCCACATACTATTCCTTTCACGCAAAATTAAAGCCTGTAGAATTAAAGGGATATTAGTCATAATTTTACCTCCGTCTGTCATAGGAATTGAAGCAGGTGAAGGACGGGCAATGGGAATGTCCGGTGACCTTGGACGGGATTTTATGGTTTTGGGATGAACAAGACCATAAAATCCCACCCATTGATTGCCATTGAAATTACAGCACAAGACAGGGAGAACACCCATTGCTTCTGAGACCTTTTACGTTGGGCTTAGACAGCAAAAAAGCAGTGGAACTTCACAGTGTTCCCAGAGAAACATGTCCTTTCCTGGCAAGACATGGCAGAATGTCACATTGAACTGCTGCAGTCTACCTGTGAAAGAGTGAATGTGGAGATAAGGAAGTGGGTTTAATTGGTCATGACTGGTACTGCATAGTGTTTGCAAATCAGTATCTCATTTTATGTTTTACAAATAGTCTGAAATCCCTTTTCATTGGTTGTGGGCAAGAACTGAAAGCAAAGGACACTAATTCTGAGCTTCCAGTCTGATTTTGTAACCAAATTTCGGGGTAAATGGATATGGGGAACAAGTGGGGAGGTGGATTTGAGACCAGTGAGAGATCAGCCATGATCTGATTAAATGATTAAATGATTATAGGCTTGAAGGGCTGAATTTGTCTACTTCTGCTCCTAATTCCTACGTTCCTTTGTTCTAAATATACAAAGGACATATGTTAGCAAGAAGTGAGAAAGGATGAGTGATGTTCAACTGCCCAGACCACGAATGTGGCCATTGTCCCTTTAAGGATCGATCTGCAGAGTAAGGGTCACATGATACAGGGAATCGATTGGGAAGCAGGGTTGGGGATCAGCCTGGTGAGCTGTTCCACAACCTTCTCAGGAGCTGACTGACAGCCTTGAGGTTACAAGCTTCTGTAGGATAGTTATATATAAATAAACACTGCCGTTGTTATTTACCTAACTGGTGAATCAGAATCATTACATTGGATAAAAAGCACATAAGCGGTCCCCAGGATTATAAATATAAAGCCAGGTTGAAATTCAGTTCAAGTTGAGAAACAGATGAGTGTTTACAGATATGGCCCTAATCAGATGAATAGGTCCTTTTGATGCCTCTGTGGAGGGTTGAACACAATAGGTGGAATTCTCCCAAAAAAAACTGCATTTGTGTAAAAGTTGGAGTAAGTCCCATTGTTTTTTTCAGCTGGATTTTCAAAATGAATCTCCCACACTCTGTACATCACAGAGTGCCCCAGTGTGAATCACGTTCATAAGCCCAAACTGCCAGCCTCCCGAAAGCAGGCCAGCCCGATCACAGGCCTGCACAGAAAACTCGCATCGCTGACTGTGCAACCAACACTGCCCCCCACCCCGGCCCCCCCACTCTCCAAATGCTGGCCTCCCAAACATGTCCAGGCCAGCCCTGATCCATACCCCCGAGATCTTCCCCCCCTTTTAGGGAGCCCTGATCTCCCTAAAACCGACCTTCCCAACTGCCCACAATCCCCTCCATAGTCCAGAACCCCATCCCCTCATCCCTGACCCCCTCTGCAAGCTGACCTCCCTCTCCACGCTGATGGTCAGCCTTGATCACTGTCTACCCACCCTCTGTCAGTGACCCAAAGTGTAGAGTGGCAATGAGGCCCCCCACCCCTACTAGAATCATAGAACCCTACAGTGCAGAAAGAGGCCCTTCGGCCCATCGAGTCTGCACTGAACACAATCCCATCCAGGCCCTACCTCCATATCATAACCACTAATCCCTCTAACCTACACATCCCTAGACACTAAGGGGCAATTTCTCAGCATGGCCAATCAACCTAACCCGCACATCTTCGGACTGTGGGAGGAAACCGGAGTACCTGGAGGAAACCCACGCAGACACGAGGAGAATGTGCAAACTCTACACAGGCAGTGACCCGAGCCGGGAATTGAACCCAGGACCCTGGAGCTGTGAAGCAGCAGTGCTAACCACTGTGCTACCATGCCGCCCAGAGGCCCTGCCAATCTCATATGCCCCATCTCCTCTAGCCCCACCACCTTGGCACTGCCCAACACCTGATCCACAGTGCCAAGGTGCCCCTTGGGCATTGCCAAATTGCTCCCGGATTGTGGCAGGGGTCAGACTGGGACTGCCAAGCAGACAATGCCCAGGGGTCAGCCTTTTACCTTCAATCTCCTGAACTTCATGGTCTTCCTTTCCCTTTCACTCCAGCAGGGACTGCCCTTCCCCCCACCTTTCCCCCCCACATTCCCCCCCCCCCACCCCCCACCCCCCCCCCCCACTGATCTCAGGCAGAGTGGCAGCATTCCCCCCTTCCCCCAGACTGATCTCAGGGAGAGCCATTCCCCCTCCCCATCACCCCGGACCCTCCTGCACAAGGCCACCATCTCCCCCTGACTCTGGTAGCTGTGTGCACCTCCCTCTGTCTCCCTTTCCCAATCATCATTGAGGCACTAATCCACCTCCCCCTCCCCAGCAGCACACCTGTAAGTGCTCACTTGCCTTCCCCTCGATGCTAACAAGCTAACTGCATGGAACTTGCTGGAATGCTTTGTCAAACTGCCTGCAGCTGATCTGCCCGAATGAGGGGCAGCTCCATTAAAAACCCAAGAATGGACAGACAGGCAGTGCAGGGAAAAAATGACAAAACAACCGGTCTCCAGATTTACTGAAGGCAACCTTATTAGGCTGCTGGATATGGCAGAAGCGAGCAGGGACACCCTCCTCCCTCCAACAGAATGCAGACCCGGGGGGCTGAGGCATTGTGGCTTGGGAGGCAGTTGCCGCTTCCGTCGGTGCAATGGCACTGGCTCCCAGAATGGGGAAGCAGTGCCGCAAGTAGGTTAATGACGTCTTCCGGGCAGCAAACTTAAGTCCATCTAGCATCTTACCCTGAATCTCCCCCAGATCCTCCCACCCCCCATGCTTCCAGCCCCTGAAACCCAAGCACCTCCTTCCTACTCTACCCTCCACTGCCCTTCCCCTTGCCCCCATCCCCAAGAGCCCCACTGTGCTTGTTCTCCAAGGGCCACCACCTGATACTCTGCAGGAGCCACGCCATCATTTCTTTCATGGCTTCTTCTGTCCCCACAGGAAAAGACTGAGCACAACAACTATGAGAGACTGAACTCTGGTCCTCACCCCCTTTGAAGAGCAGGCGCTGGAGCTATTCGGAGAAGGGGAGATGCGGGCTGTCAGCGACAGCATGGTTGGGCTGAAGTTATGTGAGCGTGTGTCAATCCTCCACTCAGTTTGATGCAAACACTGGGGGCATAGGTTTTGGGTGCAAGGGGCAAGGTTTAAAAGAGACATACGAGACATGTTTATTTGCACAGAGAGGATGATACGTGCCTAGAACTCACTGCCAGGGGAGGTCCTGGAGACAGATGCAATAGTGATCCTTAAGGGGCGTCTATACAGATTTGTGAATGGGATGGGATTAGAGGCATACGGTCCCCGGAAGGGTAGCGGGTTACTATTCAGATAGGCAGCCTGGCTGCTGCAGGCTTGGAGGGCCGAAAGGTTTGTTCCTGTGATGTAATCTTCTTTGTGCTTTGCTCTATGTTCAGTGAAGAAACGTGAATCACTTCCCGGATTCTTTTCCTTCCCTTGTATCCTGTACTGCAGGGACAGAACTGGACACAGTTCCAGGGCCATCTGGTATCGTGGTTCTTACTGCGACTCCCATCCATTCTGCTCCAGGTGAATCCTCGGAGGGTATTGGTGAAGGGACTTCCAAAAGGTGGCACTGTTTTGGTGTCAGCTTCCACCTTGTGCTTCACCATCCCAGATATTGACACATCAGTGGGTCCAGTTAGTGGTGAGGCTTCTGGGTCACTCTCTGGTGAGCGCAACACATCTGCTGATGTTCTTTGTTCTTTCTCTTTCTGGGCTATCGGACCACTCCACATGCAACAATGGGAGTCCTGCCAGCAGGGTTGTTAATGAACCACCATCTCAGAATGAGTTCGCGCCTCATGTCATGAGCCAAATTTGCCAGGGGGGGCAGAGGCCAGCCAAAACAGTCAGCAGACAAACCACGATTCACGTCGGTCAACATGGCTATTTTCAGTGGGTGAAGCCAGGTATGCGAGGAATTTTAAAAGTCGGTCAAGTTGGGTCCCTGGAGTTGTTGCATCCAAAACTTGAACCATATCTTATCAAGTGGACGTAGAAGAAAGGATCATTCGGAAATACGTAGACTGTATCTGAGAGATGCAGAGTTGCCCCAGCAGCCAATGCGGCCATCAGGAGCTATATTGCCATCTGGAAGTATGGTCAACTATCCAAATACTGAAGTACCTGGTTGTCCTGTGGCAGGCACAACCAATGCCTCCTTGGAAACAGGTAGAACTGAATGCCTGTCATTGTGGTCTTGGCTGACAGCAATCCTGTGGAATTGTCCCAGATAGGGGAATTATGCTATAAGACCATAAGACGTAAGAGCAGAATTAGGCTATTCAGCCCATCAAGTCTGCTCCACCATTCAATCATTGCTAATATGATTCTCATCCCCATTCTCCTGCCTTCTCCTGTAAACCTTGATCCCCATATTAATCAAGAACCAATCTATCTCAGTCTTAAAGACACTCAATGACCTGGCCTCCATAATCCTCTGTGGCAATGAGTTCCACAGATTCACCACCACTCCATGAAGATTCAGAAATAATTTATAATTGACTAAATTAATGTACTAAATGTTTAATTATTTTGGACTGTGTCAATTGAATATTGACATTTGTATAAAAGGACTTAGTGGGGGAAGAATATGGTGATTGTCCCTATAAGGATCTGCAGAGTAAGGGTCACATGATCTGGGGAGCCAATCAGGGAGTAGAGTAGGGGATCACTCTAGTCATCTTGGGTTTCTGTTCCAGAACCTTCTTGGAACTGACTGGCAGCCTTGAGGCTGCAAGCCTCTGTATTATTATTATATGTAAATAAATGTTGCAGTTATTTACCTAACTGGTGAACTGGAATTATTACACTAATTTGTAATGTTAAGGAAACTTTTGTTAGCGGACTACTTTACACTTTTTTCTTGGCATATTTAATGGCTGATATGTTTTTGAATTTTAACGGGGATGATTTTAAAAAAATTAAACGTAATTCCTGGAAATTGCAGCTCATGATCCCTTGAATAGAACATTTCACTGAAAGAGGCTCTTAAGGTCAAATTAGTACTGCTGTTGTTGGAACTCTTGGCAAATAAAAACAATTTATTGTATGGTTTCTGTGTAATGTATCCCAAATCTCTGTCATATCTAAGGCAGAAGATCACAGAAACAGTGTAAGACCTTGTGTTATTCCTCTGAGTTTCCGCCAAAATTACAGTGGGAAAGTAGGAGAACTTCTGCAGAAGTCATTGGCATTTATTCTCTCTCTTAACTTTGTCTGGAGTATTTACCAAATTGGCACAGAATGGAATTAGTACAAGTAGCAATATGAAAAGTACTTAAGTTGTAATGATAACAAGCGAAAGTGAATAGTGCTGGCAAATTGAGGGGAAGGAACAATCACTGTGTTGAAACAGTGGCTTGAAATTCCACCTTAGACTGTATTTAAAGTGGGCTGGCAAATTGCAGAGACCAACCCCCCATCCCCACACAGCTCACAAGTGAAGACCTCTGGCAGGATCATCAGTGGGCTTCAAGCTACCTATTCTGTCAGGAAAGCACTAGTACTCCTCGCAGCCCCAGGTCTGTGTGTGACTATCGGTTTCAATTACAATTTTTGGTGACAGCCTCCCTGGATGGACCACTGATGAGGCCATAGCTAGACTTGTTTTCGCTAAACATAGCCAGCCCATCACTTCTGCACAGGGCAACACGGTAGCACAGTGATTAGCACTGCTCCCTCACAGCACCAGGGACCCAGGCCCAATTCCCAGCTTGGGTCACTGTCTGTGTGGAGTTTGCGCATTCTCCTTGTGTCTGTGTGGGTTTCTGGTTTCCTCCCACTGTCTGTAAGACATGCTGCTTAGGTGCATGGGCCATGCTAAATTCTCCCTCTGTGTACCTGAACAGGCCCAGAGTGCAGTGACTAGAGGATTTTCACAGTAACGTTATTGCAGTATTGATGTAAGCCTAATTGTGGCACTAATAAATAATCTTAAACTTCTGCTCAGAGCAGCCTGGTTTGGCACAGCGAATCTGATGACTGGATTACTTTCAGTAAAGTTTATGAATAAGTCTTACTTGAATAATGGAGCCAAAAGGAACATGTATGCTTCTCCTGGCTCTACATTAAATCTTGGATATCTGCCCGCCACCATTCATGACCACCCCAATACATCTAATCGCCACACCCCAGACTGGGACTTCCGTCATCCTCCAGATCACCTCCCGTCCCAATGGGCTGATCTACCCTTTCTCAGTCCAGCTCTCCCTTTCTCAGTTGCCCTCCCTCTCCCAGTTTGCCCTCCCTTCCATCTATAGCAAGCTAAATGAAGGCTGTCACTGTCGATGCGGCAGCCTGAAATAAGGTGTCCCTCGCTCGCCTGTCCCGGGTACATGTGAATGAGGCCCAAAGCCCAATAAAAGGTATCCCTTGAGCTTACTTGCTCGAGCACCAGGGATTGTAGAATTGGAGGCTGAAGAGTCAGCAGGAAGGAAAGAAGCCAAATCATTATGATTCCTGTGGGCTCAGTGTCAGCAGTGAGGCCTGGTGGTTTTGGAAAGTGTACTTTCAAACAAAATGCCTAAATGTGCTGCCTTTACATTGTGATGGGGCTGAAATATTTTGTGGACGCTTGGACTGAAAAGTTTTGAAGACCAATGCACAGACCAGAAGCAAAGGGTTCAATAGACCTTGAACCAATCAAAGAACAAGGAACAAAAATCAAAGAAAATTACAGCACAGGAACAGGCCCTTCGGCCCTCCAAGCCTGTCCCGACCATGCTGCCCAACTGAACTAATACCCCCTACCCTTCCAGAGACCAGATTCCTCTATTCCCATCCTATTCATATATTTGCCCAGATACCCTTTAAAAGTCTCTATCGTATCTGCTTCTGCTACCTCCCCCCGCAGCGGGTTCCAGGCACCCACCACCCTCTGTGTAAAAAAACTTGCCTCGTACATCTCCTTTAAACCTTGCCTCTCGCACCTTAAACCTGAGCCCCCTAGTAATTGACTCTTCCACCCTGGGAAAAAGCTTCTGACTATCCAGAATCCATTTGATCTACATGATCAACACATCCGTGACAGTTCAGCATTGAATATTTGAATAACATATCTAGGGATTAGTGTTTAGATTCATTTAAATTCATATCCCACCTAAAACATCCAAATTAACATCCCGAATATTGTACTGGAGCCAATTTTGCATAATTGTGAGCTGTAATGTTCCTCTTACTGAAAAAGTAGGAGATTTGTCCACAATGGAGCGAAGCCACAGGAACATTTTTTGACATGTATATCTATAGAAACCAGCTTTTTTTCTCCCTGTATGAGGAATGTTATGATTTCATTTATTCAGCCACTTTTCACACAGATCGGTTCCCAGAGTACAAGACAAAAAGATGTAGAGTGCACATTACATGGGGTAGAAGCTCCCGAAACGAGTTAAGAAATGTTTGCTGCAGATGCACAGCCCTGGTAAGGAAATGAATGCCTTGGCTCATTATTCCACCCACGGACCACCGGGGAATCTGAGGCCACAAATATATTCACTAATCCACAGCAGAACTTTAACACAGCAGAGATCAGGACCAGGATTCTCCCCCCAAAATTCAAAGTGTCAAATTCGTGTGAAAACCGGAGTAATTCACATTTTTTTTTCAGTGGGAGTTCAGTGAAGAATCTCCCACATTCTGTGCACTGCAGAGGCCACCAGCGTGAATCTTATTAAAAACTATAGGGTGCTGCCTATCCCCACTGGAGAGGCTGAAGTCAGCACGCTGACCGAGCCACTGTGCATGCCCCGATCTGTCAGTGCCGAGATCGGTGCATGTGTAGTGGTCCCGCACTGCTGGTCCCCGATTGCTGGCCAGCTCATGATCCCTGCAATGCCAGTTCTCCACTCCTCCCATGGCCTGATCAGTGGCCCCCCGACCCCCTTCCCCAGCCCGCTCCAATCTCCAGGGCCCCCCCCCATGGATTTCCCTCCTCCCCTAACAGTAATCTCCCCCCAACAGTCTCGACGGCTCCCCCGCAGTGTCAGCTCCCCCCCCAAGCAGGCTGACTACTCCCCTTGCTGACTCCTCCCCCAACACTTTCTCCTTCCCCTACTGATCCCTATGCAGAGTGACAGCGGGACTACCCTAACCCAACTGATTGCCCCCTAGGCTCTGCTGCCAATCAAGCCCGGCCCTCTTGATCTCATCATATGCCCACCCCTTTGGCAATGTCCCATGGCTGATGAGCAATGTCAAGGTGCCCCCCCCAGGCATTTGTACCTTGGTAGTGCCAGGGGCACAGGCTGGCACTGTCAGGGTGCCAATGGTCACAGGGCACCACTCCTCCACTGCCCCACTTTCTACGGGTCCTGATTGCCCCACCTTCACTCCATTGAGGTCAGGCCACTAGCTCCCTGTTAGTGAAGAGCAACTCTAAACCCCGCTGGATGAACCACTTAGCGGCAGGATGGAGAGGCTAACAGGCCCAGAGACTTCAACCTGGGCCTGCTAATCACATTTAAAATGTATTTAAATTATTTCCACAGCTCCCCGCCAATTTCTGGTGCGGAGCAGATGCCGCTGGAAATCCCACCCTGGGAGAAGCTAGTGGAGCACGAATGCAAACCCCGCGAATCGGCTAATGTGACAATCTCCTGGTCCGCTGTGCTAATCTTTTAGGGATGGGATAATCACGGCCTAGATGTGCTTAACAACATGAAATAAAGACAAACATTGAAAACGGCCCACTTCTCAGTTGCTCGTTCAGGTATCAGCACCAGACACCCACGAAACATGGAGGCGAGACTTGGCCACATTACCTCCAATGTATAATTGTTAATAACTCCCACATTGCTGTTAATATTTCATTGCATATGTGCAGCACAAATAAAAGAAGGCAAACATTCCTGTCAAACATGTTGTTTTGTTGTTTGATCTTTGTGCTAGTTGGCAATAGAGCAGTAAATCTTTGCGCCAAATATGTACCTCAAAAAACAGACTAATTCACTTCTAACATATTGCAGAGGCGTGTGGGAGAGGGAGAATTATTCCTCTTTAATTGACTGCCTTCAGCCTGTGGTAGCATGGCCCTTTTAAGGGAACATTCCCTGGAGGCCACGTGATTAGGCTGAAACTTATGGAGTGTCAAGGTTGGACGCTGAGCCAATCGAGTACAAGGGCGCGTATCCTGGGTTAGGGAGGAACCTCAGTTGGAACAAAGGAGGCATGTTGTGTAGTTGTATAGTTATTCTGTCTGACCCTTTTAATGTAAATACTTATTTATCCATTGGCAATAAAGATTTTTGTTGCTTAATCCTCATTGAGTCCGCTCAACTTATTACACAGCCCAATTCACATTGTCAATGATTTGAGATTGTTCCTGGAATTATTGATCAACATTGTCACTTTTTGGTAATCACTTCAAAAGCAATTCTCGGGGCAGCCATTTTTGGTGCTCTTTGCGCACATAATGTATACCCTGCACACGAATGGTAGGGAAAAGGAGGTCCATGTATTGGGCCTTGGATCTCACTCCCATGAGAATAGTCCTGCAGGATGTAACCATGGTGGTGGTCTGGAGTGTCGGTGAACAATCATGCCCCTCCGAGGCTTGTGGTTCTTGGACAAGATTACAGATCTAGGATGGAACTTAGATCTCGGGGGGGAATATGGGTGTGGGTGGATCAGGGTTCCTGGTTCCTTAAACAAGGGGAGAAGAATTTGGTGACTGCAGAAGGGATGCGCTTCAACCCATAGCAGGATCTTGGGGCTTGGAGTGGTTGGAGATTGGTGAGCCAGGATTTTCAGAGGTTGGGCAGCCTATAGCTTAGGTTAAGGGGGAGGGGAAGCTCAGCAGTTGAGGAGCCTGAAACTCACATATATAGATCTTAGGGCAGTGTCGTGGGTTGGCTCCTATTGCTGCAGTGATCAGGAGAAATGTTTAATACAGGTGACCTTGCTCTCTCCAGCTCCACATCTAGCTTAATAATTGCCATTAACATCACAGATATGTCTTAGGGTTGCCTTCCCTGAGCACAGGTCACAATTGGTTGCCTAAGAGCTCAACAATCTTAGACTAAGAACCTCGACAAAGTATTTATGACCCTTATTTACATACACGAAGGACCTACAACACTCAGTTTTAGTAGGATAAAGCTCATGTTTATCTTTATCCAGTAGGATTCTTCTGTTTTAAGTGTGTGTGTGTGTGTCTGTGTGTGTGTGTGTGTGTGTGTGTGTGTGTGTGTGTGTGTGTGTCTGTGTGTGCTTCCTGCCACCATATGAGCAGTTCTGGGCAACATACCTAATATTCCTGCCACCATGTTGTTGTCTTAGGCCATGTATGACTTGGAAATAGTTGAGAATGGGTAACATGCAGCTCAATTTACAAATTGTGTAATCTTTTGTAGGATTTTATCACTGTTCTAATTAAAAAAAAGATATTAAAACTATCAATGAATTTTGTTTAACATTGGTTTTAAAAATGGATTTCCTGCTCACCCCATACGGCAGCATTATGGGATAGAAATCAGTTTAATCCCAGTTGTGAGTGGAGAATCGCTGCCAAAAGACCCAAATTGACAGTGTTTGCCTCACTTAACTAGAATAGACCAGCTACTCATGCTGGAATGCTGTTTTTCAGTCTCGAGGACCAGAATACAAGTTGGTAGAAGTCATGCAAGACAAAACCATACTTAAATCTGGATTATTATGAGCAATTCTGGGCAATATACCTGACAAAGAATATATGAGACTTGGAGGAATAACACCTGGACACTAGGGGTTAAATTATGAAATAAGATTACACAATCTAGGGTTGAATTCCTTGGAATTTAGAAAGTTACTGGAGGGGCAGCATGGTGGCACAATGGTTAGCACTGCTGCCTCACTGTGCCAGGGATCCAGGTTCGATTCTGGCCTTGGGTGACCATCTCTGTGGAGTTTGCACGTTCTCCCCGTGTCTGTGTTTCTTCTAGGTTCTCCGGTTCCTCCCACACTCCAAAGATGCTAATTTGCCCCTTAGTGTCTAAAGATGTGTAGGTTAGGTGGATTTGCCATGGTAAATGCGTGGAGTTATGGGGCGGGGAGGGGGGACTGCGTAGGCCTGGATAAGATTCTCTTTTGGAGAGCTAATGCAGACTTGATGGGCTGAATGGCCCCCTTCTGTACTGTAGGGATTTGATGGTTTGATTGGTAGTTTGAAGTTTTCAAGACAATAGTGGAAACACATTGGGTAGATAGAAAGAAGCTACCTCTGCTGGTTGGAAGTTGTAGGACTGAGGGCAGAATCAAAACATTAGAGCCAGATCTTTCAGGAAGCACTTTTACACATGAGTGTGGCTGAAGTCTGGAATTCCTATCCACAAATGACAATTAATGCTAGATCAATTGTAAAATTTAACATTGAGGTTCATAAATATTTGATCTCCAAAGTTATCAAGGGACAGAACGCAGAGGTGGGTATATGAAGGTGTGTGCATGATCTCATCAAAAGATACGACAGGTTCAAGGGGCTAAGTGGTTCATACTTCTCCTGATATTCCTGTGTTCACCCTGTTCATTGCCAACTCGCCAAAGGGAGGCTGTGTCAATGTTGCATATTGTTCACATCTTTTAACAGCAGCCTATGCCTCAAAGCAGGACAGCTGCTTTGTCTGCAGGGAACTGCAGGCTCATGGTTTCTCTCAATGGCAGGCACACAGGAAGCTGCTAGCATCCTCCTCATTTATTTCTCAAACTGAATTCCAGCTATTGGTGGAAGAAATCAGCAGCAAGAGGGACGTTTTCTTTCCATTAACCAGCAGGAAGACAACCAGCAGGAAGTTAAGTTGAGTAGACAGTGTTGGTTGAGTGAGGGAGAACCAGAAGAATTACCCACACTCCCCAGATATCAATGTGGTGCTGAGAAAGTGCAATGACATACACAGCCCTTCCTTACACAGCTCCCTGCATCTCTCCTCTAATAAGTGCAGCACCTTTTCAGTTCATCTCTTTTTTGCAGCACTGCGCTTTTGCAACTATCTACACCTGAATGATTCCACTGAGCTCCCCCCTCCCCCCAACCCACCAACCCCCACCTCACCCCCTCAACTCCTGGTAAGAAAGTCCATTCACATCAGAGTGAAAAATTGAAGCACTTTTCAAGATCGCAGTGGGTTGTGAGGTCACGCGGTTATGCCCGCCACTCTTACAGGTCCATCAGCATATTCAATATTACTTAATTTATTCCCTGAGGGTTGGTCACCCTGCTCAAAGATATATGGACGAATTTCAGCAAAGATACACAGCTAAAGTATGGCCCAAGGTAGAACTGATTGGTACCAAAAGCGAAAATGCTGGAAAATCTCAGCAGGTCTGGCATCATCTGTAAAGGGAGAAAAGAGCTGATGTTTCAGGCCCAGATGATCCAAGAATAATTTAACCCTTAGAGTCCAGATGTTATTCTGGTACACCTGCTCTGCAAGAACTATATATTCTTCCGAGAGTATCCAACATATTATCTTTTGGTTTCAGATTGCAGCATCCGCAGTAATTTGCTTTCATTCAGTAGAACTGATTGGTTTTTGGCAAAGATGCAGATCTGCACCTTGGAATCTTTTAAAGGATCCATTAACAAGCTGATTTATTTTTAGAATGTATGAGTTGTTTGATTTTGAATGTTGTTTCATTGTTTTAGGATGTTGTGGACTGTCTCAGCTGCTGTGGTGGAGTTTGCCACAGCTAACAAAATGTGAGCAGTGTTTTCACAGCAGGTTGTTAGGTATGGATTGGCCTGAAATTTCTTTGGTAAAATGGGAACACTTAATGAAAAAACATTTTTTTTTAGCTTTGTAGTAACAAAGCAACAGCTAGGCAAAGAAAAGCCTCAAGGCAGAGCAGTGCGCTTGTCATAATGTTGAATAAACACAGCATGCTGGAGATATGTGCTGTACTGAGTGCCCTCTTCACTTGTTAGTATATGGTTTTAACATATGTTCATTGTTGTTACAGTTTTGGATAGTGAGGATGTATATTGAACATGTTCTCATTTTGATATCCAGCTGAAGAACATATTGCTGTAGGTCAGAGTTTTCAGAGTACACTAAATTGCTAAACTATGCAGATAACCTTTAAACTCATTTGCCTACGCAGCTCATGTAGTTCTTCAGTGTAATGTTTAAAGTTTCCACTTTCCAGCAGCAAGCATGAAATTGTAAGATAACTTTATAGATTCATATCCAGTTGGAATTATCACTGTCCGACAACCATTCAGGCCGATTTCCCTTGTGTTCATTCGAAAGCACTCAGAATATAAAACATATCACGCCATCTGTTTATGATCAGAATTAAGTTCCATATGCCGAACTAGAGTATTGTTACCCACGGCATCTCACTCCCATCAACCGTCAGATGCCCTGCTGGAGTGTAAGACATATGACTGCGTGCAATCTTCATTTTATTACAGCACACACTTCACTCCATTGAGACCTGACTAAAATAGCAATAGTTTCAATGTTTTCTTATTCTATCAGTATAACTATAAACAGTACTGCTTTAAGCTTTCTTCCTGGTGGTTAGAAGCTCCTGATATGCCATTCTTTGCTTACTTCTTCCTGTTTACAAATCCATAGCATTGCAATTAGGGCTCATTCTTATTCTAACCCATTTTTCCTCAGGACAGTTAATCACCTTTCTCCCCATATTCCCAATTCACTAAACATCCCTCCATCTCCAGTATATCAATGCCTCATGCGCTCCACTCTCTTAGTTTCCCTGTTCCTCCACCTCTGAGATGTTAATGCCTATATCTCTACTTGCCCAATATGTCAGCATCTCCATCCTTGCATTTCCTATGCATCAGTGTATTTGCCATCCTCTTGAATGACTGCAGTCCATGTGGTGTAGGGATATCCACAGCTAGTCTGCACTAGAGTCTGGCTTTGGGTGCGTTAGTGTGCTTAAGCTGGAGTTTGGTGAGCGAAGGAGTTTAGTGAAGAAGGGAAGGAAGTGCTTTGTTCTATTTCTTTTTCTACCTTTCTTGTACCTCCAGTATCTGGCTCTTACGCTGCTACAAGGAAAGAAGCTGATTGGTGAGTAACTGGTAAGCTATTCCATTTACTCTAACTGTAATAAATAGTTTTTAAAGTTAGAGTTTAGAAAAGCAGCTCAATCAAATGGAATGTATATCCTGCAATATGTGGGAAGTCATGGAGGCACAATGTGACCTAGACCAGCACATCTACAGTAAGTATCACCAGGCAAAGCAGATAAGCTCTGGGCTGTGGGACTCAAGTGGTAGCTTGCTGTGCATCTGTGAGGCAGAAGATTATACAGATGGCATGTTTAGGGAGGTGGTTACACTGCAGTTTATGAATATGCAGGCAGAAAGGGAATGAGTGGTCACCAAGCAGTCGAAGAGATCCAGGCAGGTAGAGCAGGAATTTTAAGCCTATCGTGCTTGCTAATCGGTTTACCGTTTTGGCCATCGGTGAGAGTGACGGTTCCTCAGGGGTGTGCAGTCAGAGCCAAGTCTGTGGCACCATAGATGGATCAGCTGCACGGGAGGAGAGGAAGAGAAGTGGAAGAACAATAGTGACAGGGGATCCCATTGTCAGGGGATCAGACTTCTGCAGCAGCAAACATGATGGTGTGCTGGCTCCCAGGTGCCAGGATTAAAGATGTCATGAAATGGCTGCAGGATAGGGTAGGGTGTAGGGTGAACCCTCGGGAGTAGGGTGAACAACCAGAGGTCATGTTCCACATTGGCGAGTAGAGCGATGAGGTCTTGAAAGCAAATTTTGAGGAGTTAGGCAGGAAGTTAAAGAGCAGGACCTCAAGAACAGTGACTTCAGATTACTCCCAGGTGCATGTGCTTGTGAGCACAGGAACAGGAGGATTGAACAATTAAATACATGGCTGGAGAATTGATGTGAAGGGGAGGGCATCAGGTTTCTGAGGCTTTGGGATGGGTACAAGCTGGATGGGTTACACCTTAACAGGACCGAGATTAATATCCTCACAGGGAGATTTGCTGGTGTTGTTGAGGAGGGTTTAAACTAGTTCATCAGTGGGATGGGAACCTGAGAGGTAGTTAAAATTGGAAGGAATTAAAGCTGGTAACACGATATTGAAGAGTGGCGAGTGAAATTAGAAGGCAGGCGAAACAAAGGCAAAAATGCATAGTAGTGTCAAAAAGACTAATTTCAGGGCATTCTACATGAAAGCACACAGCATGCACAAAAAGGGGAATGATTTTAAGGCACAAATAGAGGTAAATTGGGATCATAGAATCATAGAATCCCTACAATATAGAGGAAGGCCATTCGGCCCATTGAGCCTGCACTGACAACAATCCTAACCAGCCCCGGGCCCCGTAACTCTGTGGTGCCTCAATCTAACTGAACTAAACTGAAAAATAAGATCCTCCCCCCGCAAAAGAACCCATGAACATTATGAACATTCCCAATGGAAACTCCACTCTGGGCATTGCCTCCTGGCTATCCCCCTTGGTATTGCCCTCTGCTACTGTCCATAGTGTTGGGAACAGTACCAAGAGGCAAGGCCAGGTGCAGTGCCACAGGGAAATGCCAGGGCAGTGTCATGGGGTAATGCCTTTATCGTTTCTCATCTTGACATATCCTCTTCCTGTCCTTCCTAAATTTCACAGACCCTTCAATATCAGATTCCAATATATATCATCCTGTAGTCATAGAACATAGAACATAGAACACTACAGCACAAACAGGCCCTTCAGCCCACGAGTTGCGCCGATCACATCAACACCTATCTATAACCCCCAATCCCATAAAACCCCATATACTCATAGCTATAATAGTTATCAGATTGTACTTATTAATTCCTATTTGCACTATCAGTTTGCTTTGTGCATTCAGATACAGCCTTAGGTTTTGGCCTTTTTTATTTTTATAGTATCTAGCCTTAACTGCTGATTTACTCTTGGATTTGCACTCTCTGTCCCATCCTGTCACCATCTGTAGAGTACCTATCTCTCTTCCCTTGTCTCTACTCTTCAGTATACCACTTTTTCCCAAATTTGATCCCTTGTCCCCGCTATTTAGTTTAGAACTTTCTCTCCTTCCTTAGTTATGCAGCTTTGATTTGATTTATTATTGACACATGCATTAGCATGCAGTGAAAAGTATTGTTTCATGCGAGCTGTACAGACAAAGCATACCATACAAAGGGAAGGAAACGAGAGAGTGCACAATGTAGTGTTACAGTCACAACTAGGGTGTAGAGGAAGATCAGCTCACCGCGAGGTAAGTCCATTCAAATGTCTGATGGCAACAGGGAAGAAGCTGTTCTTGAGTCAGTTGGTACTTGTCCTCAGACTTTTGATTTTGATTTGGTTTCTTATTATCACATGTATTAGTGTACAGCGAAAAGTATTGTCTCTTGCACGCAATACAGACAAATGATATCATTCATAGAGAAGGAAAGGAGAGAGTGCATTGTTACAATCATAGCTAGGGTGTAGAAAAAGATCAACTTAATGCGAGGTAGGTCCATTCAATCGTCCTTGATTATGCTGGCTGCTTTTCCGAGGCAGCTGGAAATGATGACTGTCAGTGGATGGGAGGCTGGTTTGCATGATGGAGTGGGCTTCATTCACAACATTTTGTAGGTTATTGCAGTAACTTGCTAGAACGTCAGTCCTGCACAGTTCAGGTGTAGATCATGCCAAAAGCACAAATCCCACTTTCCTGGCATTGGTTCTAATGCCCCATGAACTCGAACCACTTTCCCACACCAGTCTTTGAGCCACACATTTATTTCCCTAATTTATTTGTCATGTGCCAATCTGCATCTGGCTCAAGTAATATTCTGGAAATTGTTACCTTTGTGGTTCTACTTCCAAATTTGGTGTCTGGCTCCTCAAACTGACAATGTAGAATCTCCTTCCTTATCCTGCCTGTATCATTGGTACTTACATGGACCACCATCACTGGATCCTCCTTCTCCCATTACAAGTTTCTCTCCAGCCCTGAACTGCTGCCTCACAGTGCCATGGACCCGGCTTTAATTCCAGCCTTGGGTTACAATCTGAGTTTGTATGTTCTTCCCGTGTCTGTGTGGGTTTCCTCCGAGTGCTCTGGTTTCCACCCACAGTCCAAAAGTGTGAGTTAGATTGATTGGTGATGCTGAATTGCCCCTTAGTCGTGATGTGGATATGCCGGCGTTGGACTAGGGTAAACACAGTAAAAAGCCTGACAACACCAGGTTTAAGTCCAACCGATTTATTTGATAGTAAACTCACTAGCTTTCGAGGGGATTCCCTCTTCTTCAGGTGAATGGAAAGTTCTGGCCTCAGACAGAGCATATAAAGCACAGACAGTTTAGAGATTACTGATTAGAATGCAAATCTTTACACCTAACCTGCTGTTCAAGTCCTAAAGTGGCCGACAATATGAGTGGAAGGAGCACTGATGACAGGTTAAAGAGATGTGTATTGTCTCCAGACAGTACAGTGAGTGAGGTTTTGCAAACCCAGGCAAATCACGGGGCTTACAGATGGTGCGACATGAACCCAAGATTCCTGTTGAGACCGTCCTCATGCGTGCGGAACTTGGCTATCAGTCTCTGCTCAGCGACCCTGCGCTGTCGTGTGTTGTGAAGGCCGCCTTGGAGAATGAAAGTGGTCACAGGCATTCAGCCTCTGACCTTCAGGTAAGCATTCTCCAAGGCGGCCTTCACGACACACGACAGCGCAGAGTCGCTGAGCAGAGACTGATAGCCAAGTTCCGCACACATGAAGACGGTCTCAACAGGGATCTTGGGTTCATGTCGCACTATCTGTAACCCCCGTGACTTGCCTGGGTTTGCCAAACCTCACTTACTGTATTGTCTAGAGACAATACACATCTCTTTAACCTGTCATCAGTGCTCCTTCCACTCACATTGTCAGCTACTTTAGGACTTGAACAGCAGGTTAGGTGTAAAGATTTGCATTCTAATCAGTAATCTGTAAACTGTCTGTGCTTTATATGCTCTGTCTGAGGCCAGAACTTTCCATTCACCTGAAGAAGAGGGAATCCCCTTGAAAGCTTGTGAGTTTACTATCAAATAAATCGGTTGGACTAAAACCTGGTGTTGTCAGACTTTTTACTGTGTTTGCCCCTTAGCGTCAGGGGGATTAGCAGGGTAAATAAGTGGCATTATGGGATAGGGCCTGGGTGGGATTGTTGTCAGTGCAGGCTTGATGAATGGAATGGACTCCTTCTGCACTGTAGGGATTCTATGATGTCCCGAATCTTGGCACCGAGCAAGCAACATACCTGTTTGGACTCTCGCTCTTTGCCACAGAGAACAATATCAATCTTCCCCACTTCCACTACATTCTTTTGTGCTCCCCCTACTTGAATAGCTTCCTATACCAAAATGCCATGGTCAGACAATTCTGCAGCCCCCACGTGCATCCAAACAAGATGACAGAACCTCAAACCTGTAGGATAATTGCAGAGGCTGACAGTACTACACTCTTGCCTTCTGGGTCCACTTGCCTGCATCTGCTGCAATCACACTCTCCTGTCCTTGACCACCTCCCATACCAGAAGATCCTATCCTAAGGGGTATGACCACCTCCTGAAACAGTATCCAGATGACCCTTTCCCTCGCTGAAGTGTTGCAGTGCCTGCAGCTCAACCTCTAGCTCAATGGATAAGAGCCTAAAGTCCTCGAGCCATAAACACTTATTGCAGATGTGTTTGCCCTGGATGACACCGGTATCCACAAAGGCCTACATGCTGCAGCCATGACACATCATCTTCCTGCTTTACTTTTCAGCTTGAATTAAGTACTTAGTTATTTTATTCAGTATTTTTTATTTTGTATATTTATTAATATTACCACAAACTCCGGTACTATTTTGAACCTTTGGAAGACAGACCTTGACCCCTTAACAGGTATTCATCAGATACTCACCAACATATCACTTCCTCTCTCTGGCAGAGCAGAAACCACTTAATAAGAGTGAAAAAGGCACAGCAGCACATCCCTGCCTCCCCTCACTGAACGTCACCAAACTTCCACCCTCTGTCTGAAGTTGAACTTTATGCCATCTGGAGTGGCCTTGCAATCCTCAGCCTCCCCTCTTGTCAGAGCCAGGTCCCGCAAACTACAATAGGTATTGACTTTAAGCAACACATGTTCTGGATGATACTGCAGTACACCTCTGATTACTACAGGCACCTGAACCACCAATATGCTAACGCATGTAATGGTGCCAAGTGCATGCGTTAGCAATATTATGTTACAGCTAATGATGTAAAATTCTGGCCATTGGCATGGATAATCAGCCATGACCATATTAAATGGCAAAGCAGGCCCGATGAGCTGAATGGCCTTCTCCTACTCCCAGGCTCCTATGTTCCACATTGCTGTCCATGAGGGAGTTCCAGGATTTTGGCACAAGTGACATTTAAGAAATATCAATGTAATTCTGAGTCAGATGGTGTGTGATATTTGAGAGGAACATGCAGCTGGTGGTGTCGCCATGCTCCTGCTGCCCTCGTCCTTCTAAGTGGTAATGGTCACTGGTTTGGAAGGTGCCGCCGTAGGGGCCTTGGAAAGTTGCTGCAGTGCACTCGCATTCAAACTTCACTCGAGAGGTCCATGATTTCATCTCAACTTTCTCAAAGCGATATCATCTTATATTAAACTTCAGCTTCTAGGTAACTCTGCTTCTAAGCAACAGTTATATTTTCTTGACCTGATGAACGTAATCGGGTTATTGTATCACTTGCTTCTTAGTGCATTCTCCCCACAAAAGGGGAATAAATACCTGTTGAAGAAACTATTTCTTTTTAGCATCGCATTGATTTAATGATGAGTTAAATCTTCGCAGCTTATACTTCTCACTGAAAATGTGTACAGATTTTAATGAGTCATCACAAATATACTTGAATCCAATATATTTCTAATGGTAGTAATGAATATTTCAATAAAAATGCAAAATAGACTGTTGTGCATTCGAGACATTGGCCACATGTTTCTTGCAGGATAATGAAAGACAATAGGTCAATACAGGAAATATGTACCGGTGCAGCTATGTTATTTGCAAGGCTCAGGGATAAGACAACATGGAATGTTGGCTCCTTCACTTCCAGAAGGTCAAAAAGTTAAAATCCAGCTTGTGCTGATACACAATGAAGAATAATTATGGCTGACAGCGTGTGTCATACTTGAAACTAAGTCCAACCTAAAATATTTTCTTCTAAAAATGACTCAAGAGAAATAATATTCTATCCCTTTTGTGTTCTCTAAGAATAACGTGCCTTGCCAATAAATAATTCCTATACGCCGTGCAACCTGCATCTAATTACTCAGCCTTACGAGTATCATAAGGCTAGACTATCGCGAAGTAGAAAATACTGTGATTAGATGTTTCCTTGGGGAAGGTCTAGTCAACTCACGCCATAAATAGTGTCTGTAAGTATTTAGTTACGAGGGATAGCACAAATAAATTTAAACTGTACTCCGTGCCTCTGACAATGAACAGAGTGATCCCTGAAGCACAGTCTAGTTAATCCCATATTTGGTAATAAGGCATGAGATGAAGTAACACTTGAGTCAGCCACCCTTTTAATGCAGAAGAAATTCACTGTTTAGACTCATTTCTGCATCTGGCATGAGCCCTCAGGCAACCTGGTGTCACAGTGGGGTCTTTTCATCCTTGGAAAGTTGGTTTCAATCCAGTCAGATGGGGCAAAAGTGTTTTCTATTTGGCAGCCATGGTTGGTTCCTTCGTGAACAGATTGGGGAAGATCTCAAGCCAACTCTGCTGGGCATAGATTCATGCATATCCTCCAACTTCAATCCAATTGACACTCATTTGGCAATCTCAAATTGGTGAAATCACAACAATAGATAATGCAAGACTCCTTAAGATTATAATTGGTGCAGTGGGTAGGGTACTGATGTTAAATCAAATCCAGAATAATTGTCAGCGTGATATTATTAATTGAGTTCCCCATTTAGCCTCATTCGGGAATGCATTCTACTGGCATTGGACTGAATTTTAACTTTTTAACCTGCGATAGTTGAAGGAGCCAATATTCTATGCTGTCTTATCCCTAAGCCTCGCAAAAACTCTGAGGAAATAATCTGAGCAGGGATCTGAGCACCACGCTTCTACCTCTGTTGAAGCGATAAGGGTTGTATCATATAGTAGTCGAAAATAAAGAGTTATGAATTGTAGCTGTGAAGGACACATATGTGGATGTTTAACACAGGAATTAGATTATTAATTTTCTGTCCAGCTTTTTCTATATGATAAAAGCTATGCTTATTACATTTGCCCATTTTCACCCATTGCCTGGTAAGTGGCCTTCAGCTTTGTGAAGAATGGTAAGATAAGAGTTAGAGATGAGCAATGTGTTTGTAAAATATTTCTTTGTTGATTGCATTGTGCTGAACTTTGCAGGGGCTGGCAAGTAGTTTCAGAGTTGGCTGCTAGATTTTTGCACTGGCTGAGTGACTGGAATCAGGCTATTGTGGGCCTCCCTGGAGAGCTACGTGTGTGGCTGCTGAAGACCTCCCACATCATGTTCTCTCTGCTCCTCATGTTGATCCTGATCTTCCTCCTCTAAGGAAGAGACTGTGCGCTCTCAGCACTGCCATCCTCCTGAAGCTCTAGTCCTCACTGCTGTGCCACATTGTGCAAGGTGCATCAAACAGCTACCATTCTTGACACCCAGGATGGGGCATACTGGAGATCTTGGGAGGCACCTAAACTATTGCATCCCAATTGCTTGCTCAATGACAGCTCTGGTGGTCAGATAGTTTCAACTGTAACTTTCCCAGGCATGAATGTTTGGACTCCTAATAGTGTCACCAGCCATATCTTCAGTGGCTAACATTTATGTCACGGAACCACAAAATCATACAGTGCAGAAGAGGCCCTTCGGCCCATTGAGTCTGCACTGACACGTGACCTCCCACCTAATTCTAGCACTTGTCCCATGGGCTTGAATCTTATGATGCACCAAGTGCTCATCTAGGTACTTGTTAAAGGATGCGAGGCAACCTGCTACTACCACCCTCCCAGGCAGGGCATTCCAGACCATTGCCAGTCTTGGGTAAAAATGTTTATCCTTTGCATTCCCCCAAACATCTTGCCCCTCACCTTGAAATTATGGCCACTGACGACTAACCCTTTGACTATGGGGAACAGTTGCTCCTTATCCACTCTGTCAATCCCCTCATAATCTTGTACACCTTGATCAGGTCGCCCCTCAGTCTTCTCTGCTTCAACGAAAACACCTCAAGTCTATTAAACCTCTCTTCATAACTTAAATGTTCCATTCCAGGCAACATCCTGATGAACCTCCTCTGCACCCCCTCTGGTGCAATCACATCCTTTCTATAATGTGGCAATCAGAACTGTGCACAGTACTTCAGCTGTGGCCTCACCAAAGGTTTTTACAACTCCAACATGTCTTCAGTGCTTTTATAATCTATGCCTCGATTGGTAAAGGCAAATGTCCCATATGTTTTGTTCACCACCCCACTAACATGCCCTTCTGTCTTCAGAGATTTAAGGACAAACATGTCACGATCCCTTTGTTCCACAGAACTGCCTTGTGTCCGACCATTCAGTGAACATTTCCTTGTCAAATTTCCTTCTCCCAGGAGAAATCCACAAATTCTGCTTCCAGATTTGAAGATCCTGTCTCAGACTTGTTCAGCCATCTTCAATCCTGCCGTCTTCTCGCCCAAATTTTCCTGCTGAGTTCCATGAATCTTTGAAAACCCAAGCACACATTATTAATTCAAAAATTGCAGTTGAAACAGCTGATTATCAAGTCTTTGTATATTACAATTGCCAAGTGGTCAGCTCCACATAGGTTTCCCTATACATAGCAGATTGTACTGAGGTTCAAGCCAATATTGGAAATGAGCATAAAGTTTTATTTTTAAGACTTTCCAAGCCGTCAACAATTTTCTTTAGAAAGTCTTATTCAAAATCTAAGGAAAAATATCAACAAAGGTTGAGGGATTGCAACGCCACTTCTCGCACACATTGCATGATGGTGAGATGCAACCTCAAATCTTTATGTGGTAAAAAAATTCTAATGGTATATTTAGATTGCAAATATTACATTGTTAAAATATTGCTAATTCATGCTCGAACAACTGATGAATTTATTTTGCATATTTTAGATGTTCAGAAAATGGTTAAATTTGATCTCAGTTCAGTATGTTAGGATTCAGAAATATATTTCCTTAGTAAACCAAAACTAGTATTAAATGTGCATCGCGATCAATCAGCATCATTTTGCTGCCTTCTGTATCTCTGTGACAACATATACCTCACATTCAAGGTGTCGCGTCTTCTTGTGAAAACAAAGGAAAGCAAGCTATGAGAAAATATAAAAAATACAGAAGAAATCACTAATTAGAGAAGTAATTAAACACATAATTAAGTAAAATGGCAGATGGGTCAAAGACGAGTAAGAATTGTGCAAAGAAGAAAACTAAAGAAAATAAGAGGCATGAAAGTCTTGTTAATCAAGACTTGAATCTGTCTAAGACTGGCTGTATCATCACCAAGGAATGTTACTGATGCATATAAAAATGAAGATTAGAGCTCCATATGGTCTGACAGTCGAGACAGGTCTTGGCTTCAATCTCCACTCTGCCTTAAGTGATCTCAGTTGGATAGTACAAAGGTGCTAAAATTGGCAAACTGAGATCAGGAGGAAGAAAAGCTAGCCAGGGAGCTCGCTATCCAGTAGCCCGAGTTGGAATACAGGCCAATCACAGATACAAATGAGGGCAGAACTGCACTCACCGTGATTCCCTCGGTAGTATGGCATGTGAACATTCACTATTCAGGTGTGAACATGTCCTCGACTGAGGAAAGAGAAATCAAGAACTGAAATGAAGGATCTGATCAAATACGAGAAGTTAATAAAGGAAAAGCAAAAAAAATTGAGTTCAGTTTGAGGTTTTAGAATAAACCTTCAGGGATTCTGTACAGAGGAAGAGAAAGAGAGACAAGGAGTTAAACAAAAACCACAAAGCTTTTAAATTGTTCCATGGTTTTAAATGTTATTGCTATTACTCATTGAGCTGATTTAAACTTAAAGTTGCTTGCTAAACAGAATTCCTGTTCCAGAAAATTCAATTGTAAGTTTCCTAGCTTTTACATTGATTCGTGGAAGGATATATTTCACAACTAAGTTTACAATCTTTTTTTATTTCCATTAAATTTAATGATCTGAGAACAGTGAATGATCGGATCATTAGCACAATTAATGCAGCATCTGGAAATCCAGAGGGTTATCATTTTTTCTGTGTATATGTGTGTCTGACCAGCAATAGCTATCTGTTGTGCTGAAGGTGGCAGAAGAACTTAGAAGTGGCATTCCTTTATACGCTGTGCTATTCGGAATATGCTGTACTTCAAAGGGCAGCACGGTGGCACAGTGGTTAGCACTGCTGTCTCACAGCACCAGAGACCTGGGTTCAATTCCGGCCTTGGGTCACTGTCTGTGTGGAGTTTGCATATTTGTGTTGGTTTCCTCTGAGTGATCTGGTTTCCTCCCACACTCCAAAGATGTGCGGGAAAGGTTGATTGGCCATGCTAAATTGACCCGTAGGGTAGGATTTTATGGTCTCCCTCATCCCAAAACTGTAAAGTCTCGCCTGAGGTCAACTGACCTTTCCATGGTCCGCCCTTTGCCCACTTTGATTTCTATGGTGGGTGTGGTTGCAAAATTCAGGTCATAGTGTTCAGGGGATTAGCTGGGTAAATACCAAAGGGTTACATGGATGGGGCCTGGGTGGGATTGTTGTCGGTGCAGGCTTGATGGACTAAATGGCCTTCTTCTGCGCTGTAGGGATTCCATGATTCAGTGTATTGAAGAATAAACATAGAGCAGAAATCCATATCTTCAAAACGTTGAAATTACTCATTTAATCATGTAAGTGGTCTTGCCATGTAATGTCATGTTATAACATGAGGCACAGGGAAAAGTTGAACTTCATTGTGTCTATTTTCTCTGTGTTGTCGGCCTGCCAAAGGTCAAAGGCTGAGTCCTAGGTGCATGCACACACTTCTGATGGATGTGTGCCAAATGCCATCTTGTTATAGTAGCTTGCATGTATCTAATGGCCACAGACAGCCTGCAGAGCCAACAGATAATGACATCAGTCAATGATCAATGTGAATCCAATGCTGTCATTTTTTAATGGTTTGTTCCAGTCAATGCCTTCTCTTAAATCTAAAGCTGGACAAATGTTCAACAACATGAAGGAATCATTTACAAAGCTGTCAGTCTCAGCTTGATGTGGGTATGCCGGCGTTGGACTAAAACCTGGTGTTGTCAGACTTTTTACTGAGTCTCAGCTTGAACACAGTAAAAAGTCTGACAACACCAGGTTTTAGTCCAACCTATTTATTTGATAATATACTCACAAGCTTTCGGGGTTAGCCCCTTCGTCAGGTGAATGGAGAGTTCTGGCCTCAGACAGAGCATATAAAGCACAGACAGTTTAGAGATTACTGATTAGAATGCGAATCCTTACACCTAACCTGCTGTTCAAGACCTGAAGTGGCTGATAATGTGAGTGGAAGGAGCACTGATCACAGTTTAAAGAGATGTGTATTGTCTCCAGACAGTACAGTAAGTGAGGTTTTGCAAACCCAGGCAAGTCACGGGGGTTACAGATAGTGCGACATGAACCCAAGATCCCTGTTGAGACCGTCCTCATGTGTGCGGAACTTGGCTATCAGTCTCTGTTCAGCGACTCTGCGCTGTCGTGTGTCGTGAAGGCCGCCTTGGAGAATGCTTACCCGAAGGTCAGAGGCTGAATGCCCGTGACCACTGAAGTGTATGCCAACAGGAAGGGAACAGTCTTGCCTGGTGACTGTCGAGCGATGTTCATTCATCCGTTGTCGTAGCGTCTGCATGGTCTCCCCAATGTACCATGCTTGAAACATACCTTTGACAGCAGTCCTGGACAGAGAAATCCAACGATCTACAACTCCTGATTTAAAATAATTTTCCTCGCCTCGGACCTAAGTGGCTTGCCCTTTAGTTTGAAAGTGTGCCCCAGGTTCTAGGCCCCCCAACCAGTGGAAACATTACTTACCTGCATCTATCCTGTTCAGGTTTCAGTGAGATCACCTCTCATGCTTCAACACTCTAGAGTTTTCTCAATCTCTCTTTGAACCACATCTTGCAATCCTGGAAACTAGTCTAATAAAACTTTGTTGTACTCCCTCAATGGCAGTGACATCCTTCCAACACTGCAGGCCATTCCCTATGTGTTATCGAACCAAGATTCTGTACTATTGAAGCATGGCTTTGCTACTCCCATTCACAAATCCTCTTGCAATAAAGGGATAACATAGATAACCTACCATTAGCATTCTTAGCCCAAAGAGAAAATGCTGGATAATCTCAGCAGATCTGGCAGCATCTGTAAGGAGAGAAAAGAGCTGACGTTTTGAGTCCAGATAACCCTTTGTCATAGCTGCTTACTGCACCTCCACGTCAGCCATCAATGACTTAGTGATGAGGACATCCAAGTCCTTTTGTACATCTACACTTTCCTTCACTTTCACTGAACTGCTTATTCTTATTCGGGGTCCTGACAGACACTGGGTGCTGAGCAGGATACACCCAGGACGGGTACCAGTCCATCACAGGACACACATTCACACTTATACACAGACATACCGTGGCCTTACTGTGGCCAATTCATCTAATTGGCACGTCTTTGGACTGTAGGGAGAAATCAGAGCACCCACAAAAACCCGCGCAGGTTAATGTGCACAATCAACACATACAGTCACCCAAAGCTGGGATCAAACCTGAGCCCCTGGAGCTGTGAGGTAGCAGTGCCAACCACAATGCCACCACACCACCCTTGTACATCCACTCTTTCTAAGAAATGCTCTGCACATTCTACCAAAGTGAATTTCCTCACATTTTTCCACATTATATTCCATTTGTCATGTTCTTGTCCACTTACTGGCCGGAATTTTCTGGCCATTCACGTTGGCAGGAGTTTCTGGTTCTCTTGATGGTGCACTCTCACTATGAGCTTTCTGGCATCAAGGGTTGCATTCAATGGGAAACGTCATTGACAATGGCAGGATCAGAAGATCCCAGTCAATGGTGGGTCATCTCTGCCGCTGTGAAACACGCGACGGATGGTGTGGGAAGTCCTGCCAACTAAATCCGTCCAAATCTTCTTGAAGTCACTTTGTTTCTGTCTCAGTACATACATTCCCACTTAGCTTTGTGTCATCCACAAAGTTGGAAATATGACATCTGGTCCTCACATCCAGATCATTGATATATATTGTGAACAGCTGGAGCTCAAGAACTGATCCCTATGATAACACACCAATTTCCTGCCAACAGAAAAATGATCTGCTTATTCCCACTCTTTGTTTTTTGCCTGTTAACTAATCCATAATCCATGGCAGTGCATTACCTTCTAACCTGCGAGCCTTAACATTACTATTTAACCTCCTTTGGTGGTCTTCAGCAAAAGCATTCTGAAAATCCAAGTATACTATGTCCACCAACTCCCCCTCATCAATTCTGTTCAAAAAACATCCTCAAACAGGCTCATCAAACATAATTTTCTGTTCGTAAATCCAAGTTAACTATATCCAATCAGATCATTATTATCCATGGGTCCATTTATCACCTTTTGAGTAGATTCTATTATTTTACTTATCACTGATGTGAGGCTAACAAGTTTGTCGTTCCCTGTTTTCCCTGTCGCTCCCCTTTTAAATAGTGGTGTGACATTTTCTATTTTCCAATCTGCAGGAACTGTTCCAGAATGTAGAGAAATTTTAAGACGATCACAAATTTGATATCCATAGCTAGCTCTTTCTATATTTTTGGATGTAGAATATTAGATCCCGAGGATGTATTAACCTTCCATCTTATTAATTTCTCCAATAAAACTATCTTCCTAATATGAATTTCCTTCAATTCCTCGTTCTCACTAAATCCTTGTATCCCTCATTCTGGGAGATTTCTTGTATTTGAAGACAGTGAAGACAGATAGAAAGTAATCATTTAGTCTTTTTGCCCCTTCTCTATTCCCCGTTGTGAATTCTGCTGACTCTGCTGTAATGGACCCACATTTGTTTTAGAACATAGAACATTACAGCGCAGAACAGGCCCTTCGGCCCACGATGTTGCGCCGACCAGTTAAAAAACAATGACCCTCTAACCTAAACCAAACCCTTTCCATCCATAAACCTATCCACGGATCTCTTAAACGCCCCCAAACTAGGCGCATCCACAACTGCAGCAGGCAGGGCATTCCAATCCCTCACAACCCTCTGGGTAAAGAACCTACCCCTGACATCCGTCCTATAACTACCACCCCTTAATTTAAAGCTATGCCCCCTCGTGCTAGCTTTCTCCATCCGAGGAAAAAGGCTATCACTGTCCACCCGATCCAAACCTCTAATCATCTTATATGTTTCAATAAGGTCCCCTTGCAGCCGCCTTCTTTCTAATGAAAACAACCTCAAGTCCCTCAGTCTCTCCTCATAGGACCTCCCCTCCATACCAGGCAACATCCTGGTAAACCTCCTCTGCACCCTCTCCAAAGCCTCCACATACTTCCTATAATGTGGGGACCAGAACTGCACACAATACTCCAAGTGCGGACGCACCAGAGTTTTGTACAGTTGCAACATGACGCTGCGGCTCTTAAATTCAATCCCCCTACCAATAAACGCCAAGACACCGTATGCCTTCCTAACAACCCTATCTACTTGATTCCCAACTTTCAGGGATCTATGTACACATACACCTAGATCCCTCTGTTCATCCACACTATTCAGAGTCCTACCGTTAGCCCTATACTCTACACATCCATTATTCCTGCCAAAGTGAATTACCTCACACTTTTCCGCATTAAACTCCATCCTCCACCTCTCAGCCCAGCTCTGCAACTTGACCAAGTCTCCCTGTAGACTAAGACACCCTTCCTCACTATCTACCACACCTCTGACTTTGGTGTCATCAGCAAATTTACTAATCCACCCAACTATACCCTCATCCAGATCATTTATAAAAAATTTATCAAACACTTAGCCAAACATCCTGTATCCATAGAAACTTTTGCAGTCTTCATATTATTTGCTAGTTTATATTCATATTTTCTTCTCCCTTCTTTATCAGTTTCTTGGTATTCATTTGCTATATTCTAAAATGCTCCTCAGGTTAATTACTATTTTTGGCAACTTTACATTTCATTTCTTTTCATCTTATACAATCCTTAACTTGCTTTCTCGGCCTCGGTTGACTGACTTTTTATTTGAATTTTTATGCCTTGAAGGAATGTATAGTTACTGTAAACTACATGATAATTCTTCAAAGACTATCCATTGCATATGTATTGTCATCCCCTTTAATGTATTTTCCCAATCCACTTCAGCCAACTTGCCCCTCGTAATTTTCTTTGTTCAAATTTAACACTTTGGCTTCAGATTGAACTACCTCACTTTCAAACAGTAGGTTAAATTGCATAATATTTTGGTCACTCATCCCAAAAATGATTTTGCAACTTGATTATTTAATTAGTCCTTTCTCATTAAATGATGCTGAATTTAAAATAGCCTGTTCTGTAGTTGGTTCCTCAACATATTGTTCTAGAAAGCCACCCCTAACTAATTCCAGAAACTTGTCTTCCACAGCTCAGTAGATTTACTCAGTCTATGTGCAGATTGAAATTGCCCATGGTTACAGTATTAAAATGCTACATGCTTCTCTCATCTCCTGGTTAATAGTGTCACAAAATGCCTCTAGTTGATGGCTTATTAACAACTCCTCCCAATGTTTGCTGCTCTTTGCTGTTTCTTAGTTCCACCCAGGCCAATTCCACATTTTCTTCTTCTGATCGGAGATCATCACCTTAGTCATGTACTGATTCCAACGTTTATTAGTAATGCAACACTACCTCCTTCTCCTTTTTACCTGCACTTCATAAATGTTGGATCCCCTGGAATATTCAGTTCCCAGTATTTGTCACACTGTAGCCACTTCTCTGTAATGAAAATTAGATTACACCCATTTACTTCTAGTTGTGCCTTGAAGTAATGGACCTGTTGTGAATGCTGCATGCATTCAGGCAGAGTCCTTAACTTAGTCTTCTTGACACTATCATGTAAGTTAAACTTAGTTGATGCTCACCTTTGTTTCACCTGCCCTCTAGTTTCACATGTTATTTTTCTATATCCTTGTTACCAGCCTTATTTCCTACTAATTTCAGCTCTCCCACCGCTGCCTCCCCCACCCAGGTTTTGATCCCCTGATAAGCTTAAACTCTCCCCAACAGTTCCAGGATCTTGAAACAATAACGAACAGCAATAACAAACCTCAAAGAATGCTTCAAACTGGATTGCTCTGTAGTGCGCAGTTAAATGTGTTGTGGCAGTAGACTGCATGCTGGCCATTATAAGAGAACAAGCTTTGTCAACACAATGGGTAAGATGCTGAAGAGCAGGAACACGAGGAGGAGGAGAAAAAGGAGAGGATTGAGGAAGAGGAAGTGTAACAGGAGAGGGAGAACCAGAAGAGAAAAGTGAGGAGCAGGGAGGGAATACAGTTCAGGCAATGTCGCCCCACTCTGCCCAGGTTCCACACCAACAAGTAATTCATGTTGAAAGCAGTAACTCCTACCACAATTTTGTATTCACTAACACTCCCAAGTGCTGACCTTTCCTCTATCAGTGACCACATCTCGGTCAGCACAGAAATGAAATAGATAAGAAAATGCATGTTCCAAACCACATTTATGAAATAAACCATGACATAATCATACTCAAACAAACTAAGAGTCCTTAATGTCTTAATTCCCCCAGTAACTCATCAATTTGTCTTTGCCGCCCCCAGTGTTAGTAGTAGATGCTAGCCCAGTGCTTGCAGCATCATGGTTGAAGGTTGCTGCCGTTCAACTGACAAAACAATAAATGGAATTGGAGGATGATCCTGTGTAGTTCCGGACCTAGAAAGGCTGATTATTCTTAATCGTGGCCTGGACAGTGATATTCTGGCCTGGTTGACAGGCGACAGCAAGGACACCTTAAGAATGACAAGGTTGTGGGCACAAATCCCCTCATTCTAAGAGGGGACAGCACATTTGTATCCCATGAAGTCACTTGCACTGTACCAGAGCAGTGCTTCTGCAGTCCTAGTGATCTATTGAAGAGCACATTACTCCACTGCAGTGTTGACCAAGGAGACCTTCGAACACTGGCACCCAGAGCCATGATGACAGCCATGTGAACTTACAAGGCAGCACCTTGAGTTTCCACTATAACATTCAAAACTTTAGGGGAAGCTACCTGTGTTAGCTGTAATGGAAACTGAGACATTGGCTATTAAAGGCTGTATTATTCTGGGTTCCAAAGATATGTTCATGGACGTGACCATAGTTCCATGTTGGAAATTATGGTCTTGAGCTCTGCGAACATTCTGCGCCAAGTTGCTGCAGCATCTTCTATACTCCTCGTCACTGGAATTCGGGCTTTCTTTATCCTTTCACCATTCTTCAAGGGTTTAGGTGGGTATACATGTGCACCTTTTCCTAAAGCCTGATCTATTAAACTTCTCATTTGAGTCCTTTTGCAACAAAGACCATGTCCAACCTTGCTCACTATGGAGCTGGGATCTGTGCTATATTTACTACCTGCCTTAGTAGTAGGACAGTTGTGCCGGGGACTCTGCACATACATCCTGTCTCTATTCTAGTCTCCAAACTAAGCACAGAGTTAATCGTTGAGCAGGTGCTGCTTCATCTTCATTGTCTTTTTCCTTTTCTTCCAGTGGATGGCTTTGGAAGCATAGGCAGCTGGAGCTTACAAGCCAGCACAAAAGATAAACTCAACAGCAATATGTGAATATAGAGGGTGTTTTGAGAAGGTCTCTGAGGATGGAGGATGTCTAGGCCTGGGACTCCTTGACATTCCTAAATAGGCTCCCACTGGCCTTACAAAAGAAAGTATTTCTTGCATCCAATTCTTTCCTGAAAACTGCTGACATGTCTAAAGCCAGTAACTTCCTAACTTGGCTCTGGACGAAAGCACGCTGAGGATCCCGATTAATGGCACAGTGGTTAGTACTGCTGCCTCACAGCACCAGGGCTCCAGCCTTAGGTGACTGGCTGATTTGATTTGATTTGACTTGATTTACTTTATTGTTTGCACATTCTCCCCATGTCTACATGGGTTTCCTCCAGGTGCTCCGGTTTCTTCCCAGACTCCAAAATGTGCCGGTTAGGTGGATTGATCAGGGCAAAATTGCCCCTTAGTGCCCTGAACTGTGTAGGTTTAGGAGATTAGCCATGGCAAATGCATGGGTTGCGGAGGTTGGATGAGGGAGATGACCTGGGTAAGATATTCTGTTGGTGCAGACTCAATGAGAAAAATGGCCTCCTCCTGCACTTTACAATCTACAAGATTCCCTTGGGAATGGGCAGAAAAGCAGATTGCCTTATTTTCAAAATTTCCTATTTTGTAGCCCTGTACAGGTCATGTCCCTGAAAGAATCATGTGACCCACAGTCCAATCAGGATCTGAGATGGGGGCTCATTCAGGCTTGCCTGGACTTGTTCCAGTAGTTGGAGTTTTGGGCCTGTGAAATTTAGGACCTTTCCCTTGCTCTGTAACGTGTATAACTGTTCTGTTAATAAACCTTTGTCAGTTCAGTGACTGAAGTTCAAGCCTTACCTTGGCGACAAGAGTAAATGAAGACCTCCACGGCAACTACAATACAAGACGAGGCTTCTAATGGACTTAGGCTGCAACAGCAAAAGGTGAGTTAAGCAAACCTTTACCAAGAAATCTGAAGCTTTTGATTCCAATGTGGAGCACTGGGGTCAAACATTGAGTGGCTTAAAATATACTTAGAGCTAAAGGAATAGAGGGAGGGGGAGAAACATAGAATGTACTGATCACAGTTTGGAATGGAGTCCAAATGGACAACTTGACCCAGTGTTTAACCTCTCCAGGGGCCCTTGATACTAAACGTTTAGAGCAGCTGGTGATGTTAGCAAAGGAGCACCTTCATCCCAAATCTCAGTTATCATGCAACAGTATTAATTTAACTCAACTTGCTAGAACTCAGGAGAGTCAATTGCAGAGCTTTTGGCCAGTTTGAGACAGCTGGCTGAACAGTGCAATTTTGGAACCACACTCCAAGATATGCACAGAGACAGACTAGTCTGTGGGGTGAACAATTTGACCATACAGAAAAATCTGCTGAAATGGATATTACGTTGGCCAAAGCCATGGAGATTGCACAGGCTATGGAGAGTGCATCGCAGGGTGCTTTGGAACCACAGTGCATGCAGCATTGTGAGATGAATAGGCTTACGGGAGGGGCACCTAATGATTTTGGCATTAAAGATGTGAATGATGGACTGCACAAGTAGAAGTAGTGACTAAGTGCAAGAACAAAGGAATAGAAGAGACCCAGAGAGTAGAAGAGTGTTACCAGTGTGGGGGAGAGCATCATCAAGAAACATATAGATTTAAGGGCTTGGTGTATGTTGATTGAGAAGAGCCACATCCACAATTTTGGAATTCCTACCAATTTCTGCCCGGCAAATCTGGTCATGAACCCAAAGGGACGCAATCCTGGCAAAGGTACAAAGAATGGTCCTTGGAAGAATTACAAGTCTGAATAGTTGAAAGTTGAAAAGAGTAGTTGATAGTAGAGGTTGGAGTGTTATTCAGGGGAACGAGAATGGTTGCCCCCACATCCCCCCCCCCCCCCCCGCCCTTTCCCAGTCAGGGAGGTGCTGTTACAGGAGTTACATGCAGCCTACACTGGCATAACCAAGATGAAGATACCCTGCTACATCTGGTGGTCGTCAGGTCTGGACAAGGATATTGAGAATGTAGTTGTGCAATGTGACCTATGCCAGCTGTAGGAGCAGCTACCCCCATCAGCACAGTTACGTCTTTGAGAGTAGCCCGGTCGCCTGTGGGCGTGGATCCACATTGATTTTGCGGGACCCTTTCTAGGTGCCATGCTGCTTACCATTGCTGTCTCCCATTCAAAATAGATGGATGTACGTGATGAGATCCACAGCCTTGATGGCAATGATAGAGAATTGGCAGTAGACGTTTGCCAATCACAGACTGCCTGAAATCCTGGTGTCAGATAATGGCTAAATTTTTACCAGTGAGGAGTTTCATTGTTTTTATAGTCAAATGGGGTTTGGCACATTAAATCAGCATCTTATCACTCTGTGTGCAATGGATTAGCAGGGAAAGTGGTCTAGGCCTTCGAAGCACTGATGGAAAGGCAGCCCCCGGACTCCTGCAAGTAAATATTTTGAGGTTTCAGATGGCTTTCCAGACAATTCCTCATGCCACCTTGTGAGTGTCCCCCCACTGAATATTTGATGGGTAGGCTCCCTCTCACACACCTGGCGGGGACGTAAAGCAGGCATTTCACGATTCAAGTAAACCGGAAAGAGTTCTCAGGTTGGCAACTTGGTTTTCACCAGGATCTGTGGGAGAGGTCCAATGTGGATCCCAGGAGAAGTTGTGGAAAAGACTGGGCCGGGTGTTGTATGTCATCAACGTTGAAGGAAACAGAATGCGGGAACATGTGGATCAGGTAAGAGAGAGACAAGCGAGTGTTGCTTCAGAAGCGGTCAAGTAATGATAGTGCAGTTTGATGTGAGTGGGGGTGAAATGCATTCCCCTGCAAGAGAAAGTACCTTAGCAGCGTCAGCAAGTGAAGAAGGCACTGGCACAAGCAGTCCATCCCATGGGGAGTGGGAGGAGATTGTTCCAGGAAGGGAGGGGCATACCCAAGAACTTCATCGCTCCCAGTGAGGTTCGAAATCCTCAGACAGACTGGACTTGTAATGGACTGATTGATACCCTATCAATTATGAGTTGTTTTTTAAATAGTTATTTATCTGTTGTGAATGTAGTTCGATTCTTAAAGAGGGATGGATGTGCTATCATAGCCCTTTAAGGGGCATTTCCCTGAGAGGGTCATGTAACCCACTCATCCACTTGAACTGGGGACTCACTCAAACTTACTTGGACTTGTTCCTGCGGTCAGAGCTTTGGGTCTATGGAATTTAAGACCATTTTTCTTGCACTGTAATGTATATAGTTGTTCTCTTCATAAATCTTTGCTAATTCACAATCCAGAGTTTGAGTCTTACCTCGATACACTGCACCTATACCACTCCTGGTGGATGGGGAGGAATGAAATTCCCTACCCTTTGTGAATTGAAATTGTCTATGACTCATGTTCTGCTGCAGGAAACCAAAGATGCCGCAGTTCAAGATTCCAGTCAAATGTTCCTGAGTCAAGTACATGTCAGATTGTTTAGCTTGGATGAGTTTCTATTCATCTCTATTCTGTTACCTGGGTTCAAAGCACTGCATCCCTTGATTTACGGACAGCCAAGCACAAAATTGAACCACAAAGGGGAAGTTGTTATACAATTCTCCAACCTCATAGCCTTTCTGTCTCAATTATCATTGTTCTGTGTTGAACTCTAGGTAGTTTATGAAACAGAGTTTGATAATGCTATCACAACCTGATCACCATTTTCTGGAACTCCTATTTTCCATGTGTGAGTTTGCTATAATTCAACAAGATATTCACCATTAAGCGTTCACTGTCACTCGATTCACAGTCACAATTCACAGTCTGTGTTAGACTCTTCGTAGGTAATGTTGAGATGGATCAATATAGAACACGTGGGAAATGTATATTGATGCTGATCCATCGGTTGCACAGTGGTTAGCACTGCTACCTCACACTTCAAAGGATCTGGGTTCAATTCCTGGCTTGGGTCTGGGTGGAGTTTGTATGTTCTCCCCGTGTCTGCATGGGTTTCCTCTGGGTGCTCCAGTTTCATCCAAAGATGTGCAGGTGAAGTGCATGGGCGATGCTAAATTGCCCCTTAGTGTTCTGGGATGATAGAGTAGAGGGATTAGCTGGGTATATAGATGGGGTTACGTAGCCCAAGTGGGATTGTTATCGGTGCAGATTTGATGGGCAAAATGGCCTCCTTTTGCCTGTGACGTTTCAGTGAAGTATAAGAATTCATTGCAAGACAAGTGTGGCAGATATGAGAAATCTTAAAAAAATCTTAAGTGGGATAAACACACAGTTTAAAGTGTATTTATCAGTATCACAAGTAGGCTCACATTAACACTGCAATGAAGTTACTGTGAAAATCCCCCAGTTGCCACAGTCCGGTGCGTGTTTGAGTACACTGAGGGAGAATTTAGCATGGCCAATGCACCTAATCAGCATGTCTTTCAGATTGTGGAAAGAAGCCTGAGCACCCGGAGGAAACCCATGCAGACAATGTGCAGACTTACCCGAGGTCAGAATTGAAGCCAGGTCTCTGAAGTTGTGAGGTAGCAGTGCTAACCACTGTGGTACCATGGTCTTTTATTGGGCAAATGATTACAAACTGCTGGTGTTGAAGGTGTGGCTCTCCTTTTTCTATAGTTTACCGTGAACAAGTTGGGTCAATGTGGTTTTCGACTGATGTCAACAATCGTCAGAGAAATGTCATCACTGTTGTTGCTTGTTCTTATACATACCTGCAGCACTTAGCATTTCCCATCCTGGGTCTGTTCTCAGCCTATGTTGTTGTTACATTGCACATATTCTTTGCCACTGAGGTTATTCCAAGCATAGGTAGAGGCGCAGGTTTAGGCCTTATTCTGGCTGCGTTGAAAAAGCAACATCACCAATGATTGATCTCCACAATCAATATGGCTTTTTCTTAAAAAAAAACTGTGTGAGAAGTTTAGTTCATACGTGACCAATTCATTAATTCATAGCTGCTATAGATGACACAGAAGTAACAGCAAAGAACAAAGAACAATAGAGCATAGGAACAGGCCCTTCGGCCCACCAAGCCTGTGCCGACACATGACACTTTTCTAAACTAAAGATCTTTTGCCTCTATGTGGTCTGTATCCCTCTATTTCCTGCCTATTCATGTATCTGTCAAGATGCCTCTTAAACATTGCATTGCATCTGCTTCTACCACCTCCATTGACAGCCCATTCTCTGTGTCAAATACTTGCCTCTCACTTCTTCTTTAAATTTCCCCCCCTTTATCTTAAAACTGTGTCCCCTAGTAATTGACATTTCTACCCTGGGAGAAAGTCTCTGACTATCCATTCAATCCAAGCCTCGAATAATTTTGTAAACCTCTATCAGGCTACCCCTCAGCCTCCCACGTTCAAATGAAAAAAAAAGTATTTCATTCTCTAATCTATGAATCAAGAAAAGTACGGCATAGATTTTGAATAATGATTAGCAATGTTCTCGTTTAAACCATTAAAACTGCTTAGATTTCAGCACAAACATCAATGGGTTTCTGGATTAATATCAGTGTTAAAATGACACAAAGGAACTTGGCAGGACAAGTTGGTGCTTATAACAAAACAGTGCTGATCATTATATCTATATAATGGACTAAAGGGGCCAGATATTTATTTAGCAATGTGGTCATTTAATGCATTAGAACATAAGAAACAGGAGTAGGTATACGCCATTTGGCCCATCAAGCTTTCTTCTACATTTTAATAACTTCATGGCCAGATTTGACTGTGGCTGTAACTCCACATTCCTGCTTGCCCTTTGCACACCTATGCCCTTGATTCTAATCAAATATCGGTCTAACTCAACCATTAATATACTCAATAGCCTCCAATAGTCTCTGTGGTAGAGAATTCCAAGTCTAAGGACCTGTTCCTTGGCCATACTGTTCTTTGTTCTTTGCTTGCTACTTCTGTGTCATCTACAGCAACAATAAGCAAAAAATGAATTGGTCATATATCAACAAAACTTCCTACATAGTTCATGTTTTTTTGAAGAAAAAGCCATATTGATTGGTGGTTGCTTTTCCAATGCAGCCTGTTGCCAGAATAAGGCCTAAGCCTGCACCTCTGAGACAGAAATTTCTCCTCAGCTCTGTCTTAAATGGCAGACCTCTTATTTTTAAACTGTGCTCTGGGTTCCAGATTCCCCCATGAGGGAAACATACTCTCAGCACCTACTCCATCAAGCCCACTCAGAATAGTGCATGATTTAGTCAGACTATCTCTCATTACTCTCACCAATGCCCTGCACTATTGTGGTAAGACTTCCCTACTTTTATACTTCAACACCTTTGCAATAAATGCAAACACTCTATTTACCATGCAAATTTAATTGCTTGCTTTTTGTGATTCGCTGATGAAGATTTCTCTACACCACAGCATTTGGAGTCTCTCTGCCTTTCAAATAATATTCTGTTTCTTTCTTTTCCTGCCAAAGTGAAGAACCCTCCTTTCCCACATTCGCCAGAATTCTACCGCCTCATCACCACAGAATCGGAGCAGGCGAGGGGCAGACAATGGAAATGTCTACTGACCTTTGACAAGAATTTCCAGTCTCACTTGAGTGGGGCCATAAAATCCTGCCCATTATACCCCATCTACCACATTTTAGCCTACCCACTTAAACCATCTATACCACTTTACAATCTCTTGTACCTTCCTGCCTTCGAATCACCAACAAATTTCGTTACAGTACAGTGTGTTCCTTTATTCAAATCACTGATACAAATCATCAATAGTTGAGGCCCCAGCATTGATCTCTCTGCCATTCCATTTGTTATGGTTTGCCAACTGAAAAATGAACCATTTATCCCAAATCTCTGTTTCCTGTTTGTTGACAACCTCCTATCCTGTACTACTGCTGCCTTGCAGTGCCAGGAACCCAGGTTCAATTCTGACCTTGGGTAACTGTGTGGAGTTTGCACGTTCTCCTCGTGTCTGCATGAGTTTTCTTCAGGTGTTTCGGTTTCCTCCCACAGTCCAAAAATGTGCAGGTTAGGTGGATTGGCCATGATAAATTGTCCCTTACAGGTAAATATGTGGGGTTACAGGGATAGGGCCTGAGTAAGAAAGAAATGGTGGATCAGTGCAGACTCAATGGGCTAAATAGCCTCCTTCATTGTAGGGATTCTATGATTCTATCCATGCTTTTTAACCCCAACAGTTTGCGGTGTCGATGGTAGTCATGATGTGGAGATGCTGGACTGGGGTAAACACATTAAGAAGTCTTACAACACCAGGTTAAAGTCTAACAGGCTTATTTGGAAGCAGAAACCACTAGCTTTCGGAGCACTTTGAAAGCTAGTGGTGTTTGCTACCAAATAAACCTGTTGGACTTTAACCTGATGTTGTAAGACTTCTTACTGTTTTAACCCCAACACCATGAGCTCCTATCTTTTGCAGTAACCTTATATGTCACCTTATCAATGGCCTTTTGCAAATGTAAACACAGTACATCTATTTGATCCCTTTATCCAGCCCACTCACTATATCTTCAAAGAGCTCTAATAAATTTGCCTAGCCCATTTCTCTCTCCCTAAATCATGTTGTCTCTGCCTGATTGTGCTATGATTTTCTAAATGCCCTGCTACGACTTCCTCAATAATAGATTCTCATACTTTTGTAATGACAGATATTAGGTTAACTGATAATTGATTTTCCTGTCTCTAATTCCGTCCTTTCTTGAATAGAGATGTTGCATTGGTGGTTTTCCAATCTGTGAGGACATTTAAGGATTACACCCAATGCATCCACTATTTCCGCAGTCACTTCTTTTGAGACCCTCAGATGCCAGCCATCAGGCCAATGGTTTTTAACAGCCATTAGTTCCATTAGATTTCCAATACATATTCTCTACTTGTCATGCCCATTTTAAGTACCTCCCTCTCTTTTGCCTGTTAATATTCTAATATTCTTGGTGGCTATTGAGTCTTTTTCTGTGGAGACAGATATAATATACATGTTCTGCCATTCTGCATTCCCCAGTCTCATTCTTTGAAGGACAAATGCCTACGTTAGTTAGTTTTTTTCCTTTTTGCTTGTTTGTAGAGGCTTTTATTGCCTGTTTTATATTTATTGCTTGTTTTTTCCTTGTACTCCAATGTTTTTCTTTACTATTCTTTTATTTACCCTTTGCAAATTTCAAAGCATTCCCCAACATCCTGGCCCACCACTAATCTTTGCAGCATTCAAAGCTTTTGCTTTCAATCTGATACCATCCTTAACTTCCTTAGTTAGCCATGATAGTATATCCTTCTCATAGAGTCTTTCTTTCTCATTGGAATATGTCTTTGTTGAGAGTTATCAATTGTCTCCTTAAATGTCTGACATGGCTTCTCTACAGTCACATCTATTTGACAATTTTCCTGGTCCGCATCAGTCAATTCCATACCCCTGTAATTGATATACTTAAGTTTAAGACACTGGTTTTAAACCCACACTTCCCACTGTCAAACTAAACATGAAATTTTACCATGTTATGATCACTCTTACCTAGATAATCCCTTAATATGAGGTCATTAATTAATCCTGTCCCATTACACATTACCTAGCCTACGATAACATGTTTCCTTGTTGGTTCCAATAATAATTATTCTCAAACTATTCCAAATACGCTCGAAGAATTCAACTTCAAGATGAGGTAATAAAGACAGTTGAAGAGGGCAATGTGGTTGACATGATATGGTGTGTGTGGACTTCCGAAAGATAAAGTGCCACATAATAGGCTCACCAGCAAAGTTAAACTTATGGAATAAAGGGTAGGAGGACAGCATGGATATGAAATTAGCTGAGTGACAGGAAACGGAGAGTACTGGAGAGCATTCTTTTCATTGGAGGAGGGTATGCAGGAGAGTTCCAAGAGGCCAGTACTAGGACCATGGTTTTTCTTGATATATATTAATGACCCAAATTTGGGTGTACATGGAACAATTTGAAAATTTGCAAATGACTCGAAATTTGCAGTGTTGTGAACTGTAAGGAGGACAATGACAGACTTCAAAAGGACCTAGACAGATTGAGAATGTGCTTTACAAGATAGACAGGATTCTGGACTTGATAATTAAAGATTTAGGGACTTTTTAAAATTATTCACTTATGGGACATGGGAGTCACTGGCTGGCCAGGATTTATTGACGATCCCTAGTTGCCCTTCAGAAGGTGGTGGTGAATTGCCTTCTTCAACTTCTGCAGTCCATGTGGTGTAGGTACAACCACAATGCTGTTAGGGAGAGAATTCTAGGATTTTGAAGTTAGGATGTTGAGTGACTTGGAGGGGAACTTCGAGGTGGTGTTATTCCGAGGCATCTTGTCCTTTAAATGGTAGTGATTGAGGGTTTGGAAGTTGCTGTCTAAGGAGTCTTAGTGAGTTTGTGCACTGCATCTTGTGCATGGTAGACATGTCTGCTGCTGTTTGTTAGAGGTAGAAGGATTGAATATTTATGGAAAGAGCAGCAATCAAGTGGGCTGCTTTGTCCTACATGATGTTGAGCTTCTTGAGTGTTGTTGGAGCTGCACTCACCAAGGCAAATGGAGGGTATTCCATTTAAGTTTGAGTTTGAGTGACAATTTATGTCATGTGGCTAGGGACAGGGATGCTTCACAGAAAAGTTTAGTTTCGCTTCTCAGTAATGGCTTGAAGTAGAGAGAAACAACCTTCCTCTGGAGTTTTAGTTTTGGTTCAGTTGCTGTTCGGACTTAATGGAGAAAGCAGGATCTGGAATTGGAAATTCTGTTGTCTGTGAGTTGCTGTTAGAAGTGGGTGGAAACAGACAGTGTCCCTGTCTCTCTCTCCGGAGGCTTTTTGGAAAGTTCCAGGACTGGGAAGCCTCAGAGATTTCATCCACCATTCAAAGCAGCAGTTCATTGCAGATGTTAAAAAGTTGCAAAACCCAGCATCACGTGAGCATACTTGCTTATTTTTTGTACCAAGCCTGAAGAGGGGTGCATGTCTATGAGATGGTGTTTGGTTTGGAACAACATAGATAGCTAGCTGTTAAAGTTTATCCTGTGTCGTGTGTAATTCTCGTACTGGGTAAAAGTTATGCTAAACCTTTCTATTATATTTGAACTGCATTCTTAAATAAACTTTGTTTGATGAAGGCCTCCTAGTGGGTCACTTGAACCATACCTGCAGTGAAAACAAAATCAAAGGATCTAGGCTGTCTTCACAAAACACCCTGGAGTTTCTGGTCTGGGTCTTAACCCAGAGATGTCAACATCAAGGTGGGTAGAGTGAGTATGGAAAATACCCGGCCCAGTCCGCCAGCCTCAGCAGAAACTGCCAGGAAAGATGAGGTTTTCATTGTGTGTGGGAAGGTGCAGGCTGCAGGAAAGAGTTTGGAGGCAGCCACGGGGCCTGTTGTGTACTGAAGTGAGCTGCATTGGTGCTGTGGGGTATTGTCCCAAATGTAATGAAAAATATAAAGCCCTTCCCTAACCTTCATTCTCCACACAATCCCAATGACCTATCCATGCCACCTCATACACCCTCACCCTATGTTTCACATGCCAAAGTATATTTTCCTTCACTCCCTGGCAGCACTGAACCTTTCCCAGTGCATGGTTCATGCTAGCTACCTGATAATTGGCCAGGCAACACCAAGTCAATGTCCAGGGTCGACCTTGGCCAGACGTACGTTTTGTGCTCACTTCCAGGCCTGCTGGCTGCATGCACCCAATGAGCAAAAAATTCAGGCCTTGGTTTTTCAAAGCTTTTGTTTCTACATATCCTCTTTTCACTAGGGGGTTAATTGATTCCATACAGTATATAGTGGGTGAATGGGCATTGAAGTGTCATCCCTGGGCATGAAAGATATGAGGGTTCATAAGGAGTGGGTGAGAGGCATACCTTGACATTGAAGTCACGAGGAGGGCCTTTTGGATCTTCCTTTTCAAAAGGATTCCCTCATGCCGATTATGGTTCATGACACCGCTGAGGTGCCAGGAATCATCACTGGGTGACTGGGATAGGCCAAATCCTGTAAAAGAGCTGGCCAGGTCAGGAGTGCAGGGTCTAGCTCATGAGTCTGTACTCTTAAAGGGCACGTCTGAAAGTTGGAAATCCCAGAAACATGTTGAGAATTGCACAACTCGGCTGCACCCACCATCTTAAAAGTCTCCCAAATCACCTTAACTCAGCAAAAGTCCTGTCCATATTATAGTAAAGTAAGGAAATTATGATAAAATTTTATAAAACATTAATTTGGCCACAACTGGAGTGTTGCATTATTATATCCAGTTCTGAGCACCACACTCTCGAAAGGTTGTGAAGGCTTTCAAGAAAGTGCAGAGAAGATTTACAAGGACTATTCCAGGGGTAAGGAAATTTAATTAAGTGGATAGATTGGAGAAGCTGTTCCCCTTTAAGAAGACATAATTGAGAGGAAATTTGATAGAATAGCTAGAGAGAAACTGTTCTGTTGTTCGAAGGGTTGAGAACCTGAAAGCACTCAATCAAAGTGATTGGAATGGGGAACACGGTGGCATAGTGGTCAGCACGGCTGCCTCACAGTGCCAGAGACCTGGGTTTAATTCCCAGCTTGGGTCACGGTTTGTGTGGAGTGTGAACGTCCCCCTCGTGTCTGCGTGGATTGTCTCGGGGTGCTCCAGTCTCCTCCCACAGTCTGAAAGACATGCTAGTTAGATGTATCAACCACGCCAAATTCTCCCTCAGTGTACCTGAATAGGCGCTGGAGTGTGGCGATAAGGGGAATTTTACAGTAACTTTATTGCAGTGTTAATGTAAGCCTGCTTAAAACACTAACAAATACACTTTAAACTTGAAAAAAGAATGAATGATGACACGAGAAATCAGTTTTTAAGCAGTGAGTGGTCAAGATCTGAATTCACTGCTTGAGAGTGTGAGGGAGGCAGACTCAATCAAGGCTTTTTTAAGAGATAAATTCCTGAAAAGATGGAACTGTCAGAACTATGAGGAAGGACAGAGGGGTGAGATTTGCTGAGTTGCTCTTAAAGAGAGTCAGCGTTGGGCAAGAAGGGCCAAATGCCTCCTTCTTTGCTGTAACCCTTCTAGGATGTCATTGCAATTATTCTATCATGTTTATTGTGGTATCTGGTTTAGTCTCAACTCCCGCATTCTGTAAGTGATTTGCCCGTTGTGAAGAGGGGCTGGTATTTCAGAAAATGACAAGCTGCCATGGGTGATGAAGGAACCAGCATTCATTTTCAGCACTGAAGCTGTTTCCTGTAAAAAAAAACATAGCTGCAATTTATCTGATACAGGAAATAGCATTAACATTTATACTGCCTCTGTGTAATATCCAACTTGAGGCAAAAAGTTAAGAAATGCATCTTGGAACTTTTTCAGAGTAACATTGGGATAAACGGAAAATACAAGGATAGAAGTTGAAGCAACATGAGCCCCTCTGTACAGCTCTGTTTTTCTCCTTAAATCTTCCATAGGATAATGTCTTTAGTGCGTACGGATAAAAGTGTTAATTCTGAAACCATTCAGCAAATCATTGTAGGTTCGGGATTGGGTCTTTTACACAGGTAATCAATTTGTATCCTTGCCATCTATAAAAACCCAACCCAAGAGTTTTTTGTGTATGAGAGCCAATTATTACACTCACTGAGTACAAATCATTATTGCAATTTACGACCGAGGCTTGCTTTATAACAAAGCCAGCCCAGCATGACCAATTATTTGAATATTTGCTCCTTATAATAACGGACAGCTATGTGCTAATTATCAGAATGCTATGCTGGCACTTGTTTTCAGCATGAATGAACACGTCATGGCAATTGTTTTCACTTCACTTCTTTCCTTTAGTAGAATTGGAGAAAAACAATACTCCCAAATACTTTTAAACCCTTTCAACTTTTCATGATAGGTTTACGTTTTAATCGTAAGTGGCTTTTCATTCTGTTTTCTCACAGGTTTTGCGAAGCGGGGGTTACTGTCGCTGCTGCTACTGCGGGTACCTTGGCTAATTGTACAGCGCAAGAATGTGAACTTTTCAAACAGAATCATGTACTGTTCAGCAGCCAATGGAGATTATCAGTTCATAACAATTATTCTGTCACAACTGGCAATTATCCAGCGTTTTTCTGTCTTCATTTCAGATTTCGAGCACCCGCAGTATTTTGATTTTAACTATTCTGTCACATTCAGCCCAGGATCAAGAATGCAGTGAGATGTTGAATTGTGTTGATATCAACATTCATGAGAGCTTAAGCTAGGAGCTTACAGTTACTTCAGAACATTAGAGGTCATAAAACAACCAGTAGAAACCAACATCACTGCACACTTAGTCCTTCATTTCACTCTTCTTGGTCAAATTAATCACTTCCATTTTTTTTTTCTTTATTCATTTGTCAGATATGGCATTGCCAGCTGGCCAACATTTCGTGCCCATCCCTAGTTGCCTGAGGGCAGTTGAGAGTCAACCACATCGCTGTGGCTCTGGAGTCACATGAAGGCCAGACCAAGTAAGGACAGCAGATCTCCTTCCCTAAGGGACGTTAGTGAACCAGATGGATTTTTCTGACAATTGGCAATGATTTAATGGTCAGCAGTAGACTCATAATTCCAATTATTTTTTATTGAATTCAGATGAAACATATCCTTTATTGCCTTTTTAAAAATTCATTTATGGTGTGTGGGTATCACTGTCTAGGCCAGCATTTATTGTCCATCCTTAGCTGCCCTTGAGAAGGTGGTGTTGAGCTGGCTGACTTCTTGAACCACACCAGTCCATGTGGTGCAGGTACACTCACAGTGCTGTTAGGGAGGGAATTCCAGGATTTTGACTCAGCGATAGTGAATAATTATGGTTCTCTCTCTGCCAATAACTTCTTCACTCCGCAAAAAAAATTAACTCTTTATAAAGCCATATAGGTTTCAGACATTTATCAGGTTTCCAGGACTAGAAAGAGAAAGAGGGCCTTGATTCTAACATAGCTGGGCTTGGTCAGTGTGAAGGATACTTGCCAGCAATAAGACTGCATGTTGAAACCTGGATAGATGTTAATTCATGGGCCTCATTTTAATATTCAGGCCTGAATCCAGCAGAAAACACTGTTAGGCAAGTTCAACAGAGCTAGGAAGGGGAAACCTGCAAGTTCAGGCTGCAAGGGCAGTCTGGGGATATCAGTGATGGGGTGTTACCCTGGCAGCATAGTAAATGGTGAAGGAGGGCTTCTCGTGATTAGGGGAGGAAGGAATGAAGTGGCCTGCACTGTAAGCAGGAAAATGAGTTAAATATAGAGTTATCCTATAATAGCCTGCTTACTTGGGCACCAATTTAAGCAATCCTTGGGGGGAAAGAGTTGGTGGAGGGGTGGCAAGAAGAACACAATTTCTATCTGCTAGATCCATATAGATTAGGGATGGATTGCACTGTGGGATTTGGTGCCATTAGCTTTAAGTTAATAATGCGCGCGGACATTCTATAGAGCAACCTGAATAGCGTTGTGTCACAGTTTAAGAATGCACTCACACTTATACTACCTACAGTATGAAGTCCAATTTGGGTCGTACAGCCCTGCACCATGGTTTTGTAATACTGCAGTCTCATAATTCGAACATGACTCTAGAATTCAGCATTCGCTTTACCATAACAAACATTGTTACACGTACACCTGAGCATGGGAAAATAGCTGCAACCTTTTTTTGATACATTGGGCGTGATCTTGAGCCTTCATTCGCCAACCGCAGGAATGGCAGGAGTGGGTCAAATTGCAGAGAGTTTGGAAAAGCATGATTCTCGCTGGCGAGATCGCATTTTCCAATTTTGAGCTAACCTCGCCAGCGGAGTGATGTGGAACAGAATGGGGCAGGGCAAGAATCTGATGTGAATATATCAGCTTATTACTCGCGAGCACTCATGCAGGACATTGAGCCCGCACCGAATACTCAGCTGTCGCCGGCATGATGTCACGCTTACACCATTTACAACAGCTCTATGTAAACAGGAACCTGGCACAGTCACCCTCTGAGGAGGATATCAGAGATCAGCGTTCAAGTGGTCATTACTTCTCGGGCAGTCCAACATGCAAGGGGTGCCCAGGAAAACACTGGGGATGCACACAAGTACCACTCGGGGCCGGGGCTCAGGGTCACTGTTGCTATCGATGGGTGGGGGAGAGTAGATGTTTGGGGTGGATGAGGCCTTGTCTTTTTGCATTGACCCATGCACTAAGGGGATGTGCTGGCTGCAAAGCAGGCATTGCTTCCCAGTTCCCCCGTGCGGGGTTCGTATTCAAATAATATCGCAACACCAGGTTAAAGTCCAAAAGGTTTATTTGGAATCACGAGCTTTTGGACTGGTGTTCCTTCATCAGCTGAATGGAGAGGTAGGTTTCACAAACACGGCATATATAGACAAAGGCACAATAGCAAGATAGTGGTTGGAAAGCAATTCCAACCATTATCTTGCAATTGTGTCTGTCCATATATGCCATGTTTGTGAAATCTATCTCTCCACTCACCTGGTGAAGGAGAAGTGCTCCGAAAGTTCTTGATTCCAAATAAACCTGTTGGATTTTAACCTGATGTTGTGAGACTTCTTACTGTGCCCACCCCAGTCTAATGTCTGCATCTCCACATCATGGCTTGACGATGGATGAATCTATATGGATTTCAGTAAGGTGTTTGACAAAGTCCCTCATGGTAGGCTGGTAGAAAAGGTTAAGGCACATGGGATACAAGGACAGGTAGCTAGGTGGATCGAAAACTGGCTGGGCAACAGGAGACAGAGAGTAGTAGTGGAAGGGTCCTTTTCTGGCTGGAGGTCAGTCACCAGCGGTGTGCCGCAGAGCTCAGTACTGGGACCTCTTCTCTTTGTAATATATATAAACGACTTGGAAGAGGGCGTACGTGGTGTGATCAGCAAGTTTGCAGATGACACCAAGATGGCAGGTTTGGCGGATACTGAGGCAGAATGTCAGGTGACACAGCAAGATATAGATAGGTTGGTATACTGGGCAGATAGTTGGCAGATGGAATTTAATCCTGACAAATGCGAGATGATGCATTTTGGAAGGAATAATACAGGGAGGAGTTACATGATAAAAGGTAGACCAATTAAGAGTATAGAAATACAGAGGGACCTGGGAGTGCAAGTGCACAAGTCTCTGAAGGTGTCAACACAGGTAGAGAAGGTTGTGAAGAAAGCTTATGGAATGCTAGCCTTTATAGGAAGGGGTATAGAGTATAAGAGCTGTCGTCTAATGATTCAGTTGTACAGAACATTGGTTAGACCGCATTTGGAGTACTGCGTCCAGTTCTGGTCACCTTACTACCGGAAGGACGTGGAGACCCTGGAGAGAGTGCAGAGGAGGTTTACCAGGATGCTGCCTGGTATGGAAAGACTGAGTTACGAGGAAAGATTTGAAAAACTGGGGCTCTTCGCCTTAGAAAGACAGAGATTAAGGGGGGATCTGATAGAAGTGTATAAAATAATGAAGGGAATAGATAGAGTCAACAGTGGCAGGCTTTTCCCTAGACTGGGGACAACTATTACGAGAGGTCACGATCTAAGGGTGAGGGGGGAGAAGTATAATTTGGATACTAGAGGAAGGTTTTTCACGCAGAGGGTCGTGGGGATATGAAATGCACTACCAAGTAGGGTGGTGGAGGCAGGCATGTTGGACTTGTTTAAGGTTTACTTAGATAGGCACATGAGTGAAACAGGGATGGAGGGTTATATAAGACGGTATTAAAAAGGGTCAGAGCCTTGGAATGACACTGGAAATGTAATATTACATGTTAATGTTTTGTCTCTTTTAATCCACAGGTGTCGGTCCGCCTTGTTGTCAAATGAGGGGCATGCACACGGTGGGTCGTGCGTGGGCTGCTCTTGAAGGTTTCGAGAGTGGCCTAGTACTTTGTGTCGTTGTGGGTGCTTAATCTTGGACCAGCAGATGGGCACCACAACAGCTCAGTGACTATCACTGTTTGCTGTGTAGATACATGGATTTGGGCCTGTGTCTGTGGGAGTTTGCGCATTCTCCCTGTGGTTGCGTGGGTTTCCTCCGGGTGCTCAGGTTTCCTTCCACAACCCAAAGATGTGCTCTTAGGCTGATTGGTGTACCAAATTGACCCTACACTATTCTCCCCTGGATCTGGCTACATTAGGGGTACCATTCACATACACACGGGGCAGGGTAGGTGTAGGAAAATGCTTTGTTGAAATGGTGGTGCGGGCTCGTTGGGCCGAAGGGCCTGTTTCCCGTGTTGGGTTGTTCTTTGTTCTTTCTTTGTTGTTTGTTCTAATATGGCACACACGGAGGGAGGGGGAGGTGGTGGAAAATCCCATCTATGAGCTTTCTGTTCTTGCACTCACTTTAAAATGGTAACATTTACTTTATAATGCCTCCCCTCATTCTTCCTTCCAAAATCCACCATTTTACATTTTTCTGTGTTAAATTTTATTCACCATGCTTTTGTCCATTTATCAATGCCCTCTGAAGTGTGCTACTATCTTCCCCACTATTTGTACTATCTGCAAATTTGGAAATTATGCCCTGAATACTCAATTTCATATATTAGAAAAGCCATGGTCCCATAGTTGTCCCCTGAGGGACACAATGGTGTGGTTTTAAAATCACTGGTTAGGTCTTAGCAGCGTCATTATGTAATATTCAGAGCACCATCATCTAAGAAGGATGTCATAGCCTTGGAGAAGGTGCAGAGAAAATTTACTGGACTGGAACCTGAGATGAAGGCCTATTTGTTCTCCTTAGGGCAGAGAAGATTGTGGGGGAGGTGGTATTAATAGAAGCATTCAAAACCCTGGAAGGTTTTCATAGAATAAATAAAGAGAAACTGTTTCCAGTGGCTGTTGGCTCAGTAACCAAAAGACACAGATTTCAGATAACTGATAAAAGAGCTAAAAAGGAGATGAAAATATTTCTTTCACACAACGAATGAATAGCGTGGCAGAGTGGAAGAGGCAAATTCACAAGTAACTTTAAAAAGGGAATTGGACAGATATCTGAGGAGAGGAAATTGTGGGGCTATGATGATAGAGTGGGGCAGTTGGGTCAATTTGATCACTCTTCCAAAGAGCTAACACATACACAGTAAATTGAATGGCCTCCTAGGCTGTAAGGTTTTATGATTCTGTGTGACAGAGATCACTTTTCAAAAGTTGCACTGGCAAGTTCCTTATGGTAATTGCATCATGTGTCAAAATAATTTTGTCAATAGTGCATCAGGTTCTACTGGAATCATCTGCATATTATCTCAGCCTGTGATATGAAGTTCTTCAGCTGCGTTGGTGGATATATGTTGTAATCTTACAGAAACAGAGCGACCCTGAACCCTGCCAGGACTCAGATGCATTGGTTCCCAGCCAAAGACAAAGGATTACTTTGTGAAAACTGAGCTTTATATCTGTCCCTACAAGGCCATTGTCTTGGGGCCAATTTCAGATATTTGGTGGGATGCAAATTCCTGTGTTTCTGTCCTGAACTTTGGTCTGGTCTTGTCGGCAACCTTCCAACACCCAACTCAGCTGTGTGTCCCAGCCTGGGATTAAGCCCTGAAGTGCTAAAAATGAATGGAAAAAAGTATATTCTAAGTGGCTCACTGACTTCAGTTGACTTTTTTCTTGATAGATTTATAATTTTTAATGTTTCCTTTTCTCTGTAATAAAGCCATTGCCCGGCATAGAGTAAAAGAGCAAAGAGGTTATGCTGAATTTATACAAGACGCTGGTTAGACCTCAACTGGAATACTCTGCACAGTTTCTGGACACCACACTGTAGGAAGGATGTGAATGCATTGGAAAGAGTGCAGAAGAAGTTTATAAGAACGGCTTCACAGATGAGAAACTTCAGCTACAGGGGTAGATTGGAAAGGTTGTGACTGTTTTCCTTGGAGAGGAGAAGGCTGAGAAGAGATTTGATAGAAGTGTTCAAAGTCATGGGGGGCCTGGACAGAGCAGAAAGAGAGAAACTGTTCTCACTCATAAAAGGATTAAGAATGGGAGGGCACAGCTATAAAGTGGTTTGCAAAATCAGCAAATATGATGTGAGAAAAATCTTTTTTCACTTGAGTAGTTTGGATCTGTAATGCACTGCCAGGGAGTGTGGTGGTAGCAGATTCAATTCAAGAGGGTATTAGATGATGAGTTGAAAAGAAACAATGTGCAGGAATGTGATTCCAACCATTATCTTGCAATTGTGTCTGTCCATATATGCCATGTTTGTGAAACCTACGTCTCCACTCACCTGGTGAAGAAGCAGTGCTCCGAAAGCTCCTGATTCCAAATAAACCTGTTGGATTTTAACCTGGTGTTGTGAGACTTCTTACTGTGCCCAACCCAGTCCAATGCTGGCATCTCCACATCATGGCTTCAAATAATACGCCACACACAGAGGAAGGGGGAGGTGGTGGAAAATCCCACCTATAGTCTTTCTGTTCTTGCACTCACTTTAAAATGGTAACATTTACTTTATAATGCCTCCCCTCATTCTTCCTTCCAAAATCCACCATTTTACATTTTTCTGTGTTAAATACAACATGTTTATTCACCGTGCTTCTGTCTTTGTATCAATGCCTTCTGGAGTGTGCTACTATCTTCCCCACTATTTGTACTATCTGCAGGGGTATTGGGAAAAGGCAAGGGACTTCCACTAAGTCCTGATGCTTGTTTACAGAACTGGTACAAACACAATGGGCCAAATGGCCTCTTTCCGCACATTGCAACTCTGTGATTCTGGTGAAGGAAAAGCACGTGGCATTCACCTCATTGACAACCACCCACGATATATTTGTAGGCTTTCGAGGGCAGACTTGCTTGAGTCTGGTGTCTGAGCCAGTGTCGTGTCCTCCATGCGGCATTTGTGAACAGGGCAAGACAGTGACTTTTCATCTAGACAGATTAAAGAATCCTTTCTGAAAGAAGCCGTTAAAGCCAGTTAGTATAATACAGGAAATACAAATCGACTCAAATGATATATAGGAAGCAAAATATAGATACAGAAATACATTTGGGATTAAATGAGAGAGATAAAAGAGAAAAACTGAACATATGAGGAAGAAAGAGGAAAAGTAGCCCACTCGGTCACTCCCATTCTCCCACTCAAATGATCACGGCTGATCTGACACTGGCCTTAACTCCACTTTCTTGCCTGCACCCTCTTGTGTCCATGTTAAAGAAATGTCTGTCCACCGTGGCCTCTATTGCTTTCTGTGAAAAATAATTCCAAAGACTAACAACTCTAAGGAAGTTCTTCTCATCGCAGCCTTAAATGGGAGACCACTTTTTTTAAATTATGCCCTTCAATTTTAGGTTCCCCAATGAGAGAATCAGAGATGGGAGAAACAGAGGGGGAGAAACAGAGGGGGAGAATCAGAGGAGGAAAAACAGAAAAGGAGAAACAGAGGGGGAGAAACGGAGGGGGAGAAACAGAAATGGAGAAACAGAGGGGGTGAATCAGAGGGGAAGAAACAGAGGTGGAGAAACAGGGGGCTGGAAACAGAAGGGGAGAAACAGAGAAACAGTTTCAATCCTATTATCACCTCAGCATCTGTTGCAATTAGATCACGTGTTTAAATTCCAATGAGTGTAGACCCAATTGGCTCAAGTAGAAATGGTCAAGCGATTCAAGTTTCTAGGTGTCTGGATCACCAATAACTTGTCCTGGTACCCTCATGCCAACTCTATTGCCACTACTTTCTCAGAAGACTAAGGAAATTTGGCACATCAGCTACAACTCTTACCAACTTTTACAGATGCACCATAGAAAACATTCTTTCTGGTTGTACCACAGCTTGGTATGGCTCCTGCTCTGCACAAGACTGCAAGAAACCACAAAGAGCCCAATTTATCACACAAACCAACTTCCATCCATTGACTCTGTCTGTGCTTCTCGCTGCTCCAGAAAAACAGCCAGCATAATTAAGTACCCCACACACCCTGGATGTTCTCTCTTCTACCTTCTTCCGTTGGGAAAGAGATACAAAAGTTTGAGGTGACATAGGAACAGACTCAAGAACAGCTTCTTCCCTGCTGCAATCAGACTTTTGAATGGACTTACCTCACGCTAAGTTGATCTTTCTTTACACCCCAACTATGACTGTAACACTACATTCTGCACTCTCTCTTTTCCTTCTCTATGAACGGTATGCTTTGTCTGTACAGCATGCAAGAAACAACACTTTTCACTGTATACTAAAACATGTGACAATAATAAATCAAATGAAACTTTTCTTCTTAAGAAAATCCCTTCACCCCAGGTATCAGCCAAGTGAACCTTCTCTGAACCACTTCCAACGCAAACATATCCTTCCTTGAGTAATTGCTGGAATACGCATCTGAAATCCAGTGACCTTTGTCTTGGGCCTGCTTGCAGTCCTACTAATGTTTTCTTAGCACTTCAGGGACAGCTGAAGCCCTGTGTTGTAATATGCCTTGAAGAGCCTTGAAATCACTAGAATCATAGAATCCCTACGATGCAGAAGGAGGCCATTCAGCTCATCGAGCTTGCACAGACAACAATCCTACCCAGGCTCCATCCCTGTAACCCCACATATCTACCTTGCTAACTCCCCTGACTCCAAGGGGCAATTTAGCATGGCCAATTAATCTAACCCAGGCATCTTTGGAGTGTGGGAGGAAACTGGAGCACCTGAAGGAAACCCACACAGACACGGAGAGAACATGCAAACTCCACACTGACAGTGACCCAAGGCTGGAATTGAACTTGGGACCCTGGGGCTGTGAGGCAGCAGTGCTAACCATTATGCCACCCCTAGAAGAGGATTGTGCCATTCACTCCAGTCTCACTTTTCGTTTCGAGCAGAGCACACAGATACAACTCTGATGCCTTCAAGCTTTACAGCTACGTATAACTGTTTTCACGTGCCTAGTCCTAATACTGCACCAATAGTGTGTTTACCAAATCCCTTATGGGCAACCCTCAATGTTTTGGTCAAACTGCAACTGAAGGCGTAGCATGAGACAAGGTTGAGAATACAATATTGTTATTGTGAAGAAGAATTTTGGAGTTAAAGCACTGAGATACTTTCTGAGTAAAAAGCTGGTTAACAGATGGAACCCTTGTGGCGAGATTGCAGTACAAAGCCTGTCAATTCTGTGAATAGGATAGCATATCAAGAGGAAAAGATGAGTGATCAGGGTGTGGGCCGGATGGATAGCAAGTGTGGGAGAATCAATCAAAAAAATTCTGATAAAAACCAGGCCAGAGAAAGGTAAACTCTGGCAAATGGAGTATAACGTGGGCACATGTGAAAATCTCCATTTTGGCAGGAAGAATAAAAATGAAGTTTATCATCTAAATGTTGAGAGATTGCAGGGCTTTGAGGGATCTAAATTTCTCAGTGCATGAATCACAAAAGAACAGTGTGCAGGTAAAGCAAGTAATTAGGAAAGCAATGAGACTTGGGGTTCCTTGCACACACACCACTGAAAATCAGCATGCAGGTGCAGCAGGTGGTAAAGTAGCAAATGGTATGTTGGCCTTCAAAGTGAGAGGGTTTGAGTACAGGAACAGACATGTCTTGCTGCAATTATATAGGGCCTTGTTGACACAACACCTGAAACTGTGTGCAGTTTTGGTCTCCTTATCTAAGGAAGGGTGTTGATATGGAGGAAGTACAGACTGATTCCTAGGATGGTGGGGTTGACACATGAAGAGAGACTGAGTCAGCTGAGTTTATATTCACTGGAGTTTAGAAGAATGAGAGGGGATCTCATAGAAACTTTATAAAATTCTAACAGGACTAGGCAGGGTGAATGCAGGAAGGCTGTTCCCAATGGTGGCGGAGTCCAGACAAAACGGATTGAAGGGTAGGAGATAAACTCTTTCCAACTGAAATGAGGAGAAATTTCATCACCCAGAGAGTGGTGAGCCTGTGGAATTCATTAGCACAGAAAGTAGTTGAGGCAACAAGGAATTAAAAATAGCTCTAAGGGTAAAGGGATGAAGGGCTATGGTGGAGAAAGTAGGAGCAGGTTACTGAATTGGATGATCAGCCAAGATCATAATGGCAGAGCAGGCTTGAGGTACAGAATGGCCTACTCCTGCTCCTGTTTTTCTATGTTTCTAATAGAAAGTTAATGTTTATTGTGAGGGGAATTGATCACAAAAGTAGAGAGGTTATAGTTCATTTCTACAGGACATTGGTGAGACTATATTTGGAGTATTGTGTACAGCATTTGTCTCCTTATTTGTAAATGAGTTAGAAGCGTTCAGAGAAGGTTTACTGGATGAATACCTGAAATGGTATTGACTGTCTTATGAGCAAAGGTTGGAGAGATTAAGGGGGCGATTCTCCTAAAAGTGTTGAAATGACAGGAAAACTTCTAGATCACAACTGTTTTCTCAGTGCAGATTCAGAGCTGAATCTCTGCATTCTGTGCAATGTAGAGGTCCTAATTGTGAATCTCATTAAAAACTGAGGGGGGTGGTGGTGGTGGAGGGTGGGGGGGGTGGGGGGGGAGGGTGGCGCGAGCCTATTCATGCCGGAATCTGAAAGCTCCAGCAGTTTGCATATGTGCAGTGGTCCCAGTCTGTCAGTCTGTCCGTTTGCTGGCCAGCTCAATCACTGGCCAGCCCAGGACACTCACAGTGCTGCCCCTCCAGCCTCTCCCCAGAGGAAGCAGACCACCCTAGGCAGACCACCACCCCTCCCCACCCAGCCCGCCCCAATCGCTGCTGTCCCTCCAGCCCAGACTGATCCTAATGCAGAATGGCAGTGAACCCCCACCCCACTGATTGCCCATAGGCCTCACCCACAATAGGCCCCACCCTCTTGGCACTGCCTGATGCCGGTCAGCAATGCCAAGGTACCCTCTGGTCATGGGCAATTTGCCCCTTGGGCAGTGCCGGGGGTACAGACTGATATTGCCAGGATACCCATGTCCAGGGTGCACCAGCCCCCTGCTGCCTGACCCCCCGGGGGCCCCGATTGCCCCCTCTTCATTCTGGCGTGGTCTCCTGCTAGTTTCCCAAATGTGGGGAGCTATTCTAAATGCCGCCAGAATGAAGTGCTCTTGGTTGTATTGGGAGGTGGGGGGGTGGGGCCGGAGGGGTACCACTGTGAGGGTCCTGGGTCGGTGGGGGGGGGTTATATTCAATCAGGTGTGGCATGTTCCTGATAATCACATGGAAAACATATTAAAAAAAGATTCAAATGACTTACCTCTCTTCCCAGTGTGGTGTGGACTCCAACTGTTCTCCGGCTCTGGGAGGTGCACATGCATTCCCGGTGCATGCGCAAATCCTGGAAAAAGGCCGATGCCATGATTCCCCTGACCGGACCCGCCGGAAGATTTGCAGGTGGCGACAGGAGAATCGGGCCCTCCGTATCCACTAAGGTTTAGCAGAGTAAGAGGTGACTTGATCGAAACCTTTAAAATCCTGATGGGTGGATGTGGAGAGTATTCCTCTTCTCAGAGAATCTAGAACTAGGGTTCGCTGTTTAAAAATAAGGGTTTGCTCATTTAAAACAGAGGTGAGGAAAACAGTTTTCTCTCAGGGGATTGTGAGTCTGGAATTCTCTTCCACGAAAGGAAGTGGGAGCAGAGACTTATTTTTAAGGCAATGCGATACAGATTCTTGAGTAATAAGTTGGTGGAAGGTTATCAGGGGATAGGCAGAAATGTGGGGTTGAAGTTACAATCAGATCAGCTATGGTCACATTGAATCATGGAGCAGGCTCGAGGGGCTGAGTGGCCTACTCTTGCTCCTAATTCATACGTTTGTATCTATGTTTGTTCATATGCATGTTACAATTATAATGGGTGGCTTCAGAGTTGCTGAATAATGAGTTGAATAGACAGTAAAGTCCTTGGTGTGAAACCACCACAAGTTGTCTTCATGGCTGGAGCTTTGGAATAGTGCACCTCCAGTGACACCCATCTCAGCTAGCAGGAATGTCAAAGGGATATTGTCAGAATGTCGGGAAAACTAATTCCCCATTTTGAATTAGAATACAGCTGACCTACCATCCAAATCCCAGATGTCAAAACAACATACAGAACTCTGGAATCTTGACTCGGTTATGTCAGAACTAAACAAGCAAACCATAAAAATTCAGCTAGCAATTGGGAATGAAGGTCTACACAGGCTGAACATATCAGGATTAATAGCAGAAGAGCTAAAGGATTCCAAACAAATATGGACTACATTACAAAACAGGTTCAGAATAAGCTTAAGCTTTTGTATTCATCAACTAACAGGGCAGCACTGCTGCCTCACTGCGCTAGGGACCCGGGTTCAATTCCAGCTTCGGGTGACTGTGTGGAGTTTGCACAATCTCCCCGTGTCTGCATGGGTTTCCTCTGGGTGCTCCGGTTTCCTCCCACAGTCCAAAGATGTGCAGGTTAGGTTGATTGGCCATGCTAAATTGAACCTAGTATAAGGGGATTAACAGGATAAATATGTGGGGTGATGGGAATATGGCCTTGGTGGGATTGTGGTCAGTGCAGACTCAATGGGCTGAATGGCCTCCTTCTGTACTGTAGGGATTCTATGATTCAAAGACTAGAGTTCATGTCACTTTTGCAACAGCCTCCAAAATCCATAAACACTTTATTTGGAGCTGCAGAGAAAGTGGGGGAGGGGCTACATGCTGTGACTTTTCAAATACAGAACTAGCAGACAGAATTGTTGAGCTGGTGATCACATACACTGTCTTGGACGGGTGATCTGCGAAAAAAAAAAGAGAAGATATAGCATTGAAGAGTTACTAAAGGAAGCGATCCTTGCAGGTCTACAAAGATTACCAGACTTTACGAACAACCTGAATGGCTGATGCATTCACTAGAACATCCAAACTTTGAAAGAAATGTGGAAGGTGCAGCCTTCTGCAGGCACCAAGAAATACCCAGCTTTTCATCAATTCTGCAAGGCATGTAGCAGAAAGGGCCATTGGCAGCGGCAGTGCAGTAGAGCAGAAGCTGAGGTGGCAAGGAGCTGTCCACCGATCCAAGCAGGCTACACATGATGGTTGCCTTTAGAATCCCTGCATTGCAGAAGGAGGCCATTAGGCTCATCGAGTCTTCACCGACTCTCTGACAGAGCATTCTACCTAGGCGCACTCCCCTCCCTACCCCTGTAATTCCACATATTTACCCCACTAATGCCCCTCATCTACACATCTTTAGACACTAAGGAGCAGTTTAGCATGGCCAATCCACCTAACCCGCACATTTTTGGAGTGTGGGAGGAAACTGGAGCACCCAGAGAAAATCCACATGGACATGGGGAGAATGCATAAACTCCACACGGGCAGTGACCTGAGGCCAGAATTGAACCCGGGTCCCTGGCGCAGTGAGGCAGCAGCGCTAACCACTGTGCTATTGCTTTGAGCAATAAGAATAATCATTTGCTTTCCCATTAGAAACATACATAAGGTGACTGACAAACCAGAGAATGATGATGTGCATGATAAGACAAAGAGTGGTGAACACATGATTCACACTATTAATCTCGTTGAAAATATAGATGCTATCACACCAAGTGTTTGCCAAGATACAAATTATCTGTCCTAAGAAAGTTGTTGGAGATTTGTTATCAGCCAAGATTAACACAGGAGCAAGTGTCAAAATACAACCTCTGTGAATTCTAAATTTCAGTAAAAAGTCTGACAACACCAGGTTTAAGTCCAACGTATCATGTAGACAACATTGGCCGAGTTGCAAGAGTATTTACTGTGTACCTGGTGGATGGTATTCTCACGTGTGATGATGGTATCCATGTCACTGCACAGAATCTTCAACTGATGCTATACACTAGATACATCGATGACATTTTCTTCCTTTGGACTCATGGTGAACAATGACTGAAACAACTATGTGATGATATCAACAAATTCCACCCCACCATCCGACTCACCATGGTGTTAATGTTTTGTCTCTTTTAATCCGCAGGTGTCGGTCCGCCTTGTTGTCTAACGAGGGGCATGCACACGGTGGATCGTGCATAGGCTGCTCTTGGATGTTTCGAGAGTGGCCTAGTACTTCGCGTCGTTGTGTGTGCTTAAACCTGGACCAGCAGATGGGCACCACAACAGCTCAGTGACTATCACTGCTAGCTGTGCAGATACATGGATTTGGGCCGGTGTCTGTGGGAGTTTGCGCATTCTCCCTGTGGTTGTGTGGGTTTCCTCCAGGTGCTCCGGTTTACTCCCACACCCCAAAGATGTGCTCTTAGGCTGATTGGTGTAACAAATTGTCCCTACATTATTCTCCCCTGAATCTGGTTACAATAGGGGTACCATTCACATACACATGGGGCAAGGTAGGTGTAGGAAAATGCTTTGTTAAGATGGCAGCGCGGGCTCATTGGGCCGAAGGGCCTGTTTCCCGTGCTGTGTTGTTCTTTGACTATTCCCCAGAATCAGTTGCATTCTTGGACACACGCATCTCCATCAAGGACGGTCACCTCAGCACCTCACTGTACCACAAGCCCACAGACAATCTCACAATGCTCCACTTCTTCAGCTTCCACCCTGAACATGTTAAAGAAGCCATCCCCTATGGACAAGCCCTCCGTATACACAGGATTTGCTCGGATGAGGAGGATCGTGACAGACACCTCCAGACGCTGAAAGATGCCCTCATAAGAACAGGATATGGCGCTCGACTCATAGATCAACAATTCCGATGCGCCACAGCAAAAAACTGCTCCGATCTCCTCAGAAGATAAACACGGGACACGGTGGACAGAGTACCCTTCGTCGTCCAGTATTTCCCCGGAGCGGAGAAGCTATGACATCTTCTCCAGAGTCTTCAGCGTATCATTGATGAAGACGAACATCTCGCCAGGGCTATCCCCACACCCCCACTTCTTGCCTTCAGACAACCACACAACCTCAAACAGACCATTGTTCACAGCAAACTACCCAGTCTTCAGGAGAACAGTGACCACAATACCACACAACCCTGCCACAGCAACCTCTGCAAGACATGCCGGATCATCGACATGGATACCATCATCACACGTGAGAATACCATCCACCAGGTACACGGTAAATACTCTTGCAACTCGGCCAACATTGTCTACCTGATACATTGCAAGAAAGGATGTCCCGAAGCATGGTACATTGGGTAGACCATGCAGACGCTACAACAATGGATGAATGAACATCGCTCGACAATCACCAGGCAAGACTGTTCCCTTCCTGTTGGCGAACACTTCAGTGGTCACGGGCATTCAGCCTCTGACCTTCGGGTAAGCATTCTCCAAGGCTGCCTCAGCGACTCTGCAGAGTCGCTAAGCAGAGACTGTTAGCCAAATTCCGCACACATGAGGACGGTCTCAACAGGGATCTTGGGTTCATGTCGCACTATCTGTAACCCCCATGACTTGTCTGGGTTTGCAAAACCTCACTTACTGTACTGTCTGGAGACAATACACATCTCTTTAACTTGTGATCAGTGCTCCTTCCACTCACATTGTCGGCCACTTTAGGACTTGAACAGCAGGTTAGGTGTAAAGATTTGCATTCTAATCAGTAACCTGTAAACTGACTGTGCTTTATATGCTCTGTCTAAGGCCAGAACTTTCCATTCACCTGAAGAAGAGGGAAACCTCGAAAGCTTGTGAGTTTACTATCAAATAAATCGGTTGGACTTAAACCTGGTGTTGTCAGACTTTTTACTGTGTTTACCCCAGTCCAACGCTGGCATATCCACATCAATTCTAAAATTCACAGATGTGGAAGGCTATGGAAAGAACCTACTGCTGTGAGGCATTCAGCCTATGATGGGTTCACTAATTGTAAGTCCTGGAGTGCAATTACAATTCAGAATGTCACAGGTATTCTACGTTGTGAAAACTGAAGGCCAGCAATTTCAGATTTACCAGCATGTCTTGTTCTCACACGAATCATAGTGCCTAAAAATCAGTCTGACAACACGATGCAGCTTAATATCAGAAACTACTCCTGTCATATCAGTTCGTGACCTAACATTGAAAAATCCAGAATGTTTGAGCAAAATAGAGGGGGCAAACTTATCAAAAAAATTCGAAGTGCTTATCGAGTGTGAAAGACATGTATTGTTTGGGTGAGCTCCCAGATGCAATCGTACAGCACCTAGAAAAAGTGAGTCTAAATGTGATTCTCTCTAGTAGGAGGAGTGAGTGGAGCCTAATTAGTTTAGGAAGCTGGCTGTTGAGCTTTACAGGCACAATTGAGCATGTGCCCTGAGTTCCCAGTGAACTCTGTGCAAGTATACACAGTGCCTAGAAGATCTAGCACTCCCCCACCCCTCCAGACATTGGCCCCCCTCCCATCACCCCTCTGGACATTGCCTTCCCAACCTCTAGATCATTGCCCTGGCCAACTCCAACTCTCCTAACCACTGCCCAGGATGATCGCTGCCTCCGATCCCCCCGACAGCTCCTACCGGCTGATCGCCATCCCTAATCCCCCAGCTGATTGCTGCCCCATATCCCCCCTGCACCTGTTTGTCACCCCGGTTGATCCTAAGCTTTCCTCCCAATGCAGAATATCCCTCATGAATCTCCCTCTCCGTCTCCTCATCAAGTCCCTGCCCATGGTCCTGGCCCTTCCCCCTTCAGATACCACCCCTTGGCACTGCCAAGGGGTCCAGGCTGACATTGTTGAAAGGGTACTACCTGTACCTGTCCCTGACCACCTCAGGGGCCTCAATGGGCTCCAGTCCCACCAGTGAGACCATCATATCTGGTCCCTGTTGGTGTGGACTATATGTGATCTTCACTGGCGAGCAGGTAAGGGGAAGTGAGCCTGAACAATTGTGTCCAGCAGTCACTAATTATATTTAAATTACTTAATGAGTATTTAAGTCAGCCTCGCGCCCTTCCAGATTGGGTCGGGTGTTGGGGGTTGCTGTGGTGTTTAAATAGCTAATCTGGAGTTAGAATTGTTCTTTTTTCCTTTCTAACTCTTTCAGAGTAACTATTAGGGTAAAACGGGCAAAACCATCTGAAGTTAGTGATTTAAATTGATTCTGTCGGATTGTTTCTAGCCCAGCACAATTGTCCAGACGAAGTTAGCAGCTCCTGCTGCTACCTTTAACCCTTCCATGGGAACTTCCTAGAAGGATTCCCAGCACATCCCCTCCAAATGGGGAACCAGGAAGTTATGGGCCACTAGTGCAGCATTGTTTTGAGGTGAAACTGAGTGTCACAAAACATTGGACAATTTATTTTTAACAACAGTTTACAAGGTAAAGTTAATGAGCTGAATCGATCATGCCCTACGAAACCAGGTTAAGGAGCTGCAAATGCAGCTCGAGGACCTTCGGCTAGTTAGGGAGAGTGAGGACGTTATAGAAAGGAGCTACCAGCAGGTAGTCACACCAGGGCAACGGGATGAGGGCACTTGGGTTACCATTAGGAAGGGGAAAACACGGGTGATGGGGAGCACTCCGGTGGATGTCCCCCTTCAAAATAAGTACTCCGGCCTGAGTACTACTGGGGGGGACAGCTCATCTGAGGGAGGAAGCGATGGCCAGCTCTCTGGAGCTGAGCCAGTGAGCCAAAAAATCAAAAAGGGAAGCAGAAAGGTAGTATTAATAGGGGACTCCACAGTGAGGGGCGCAGACAGGCGTTTTTGTGGACGTAGAAGGGAGTCGCGGATGGTGGTTTGTCTCCCTGGGGCTGGGATCCAGGATGTCTCTGGGCGGGTCCCAGACATCCTGAAAGGGGAGGGTGAGGAACCGGAGGTAGTAGTACATATAGGTACTACTGATGTAGGTAAGAAGAGGGAGGCACTTGTGAAAAAGGACTATAGGGAACTGGGTAGGCAGCTGAGGAAGAGAAAAGCGAAGGTAGTAATCTCAGGATTGCTGCCTGTGCCAAGGGAGAATGAGGGAAGAAATGAAATGAGGTGGAGGGTGAATGCGTGGCTGAGGGACTGGTGTAGAGGGCAGGGATTTCGGTTCCTAGATCACTGGGACCTCTTTAGGGGTAGGTGGGACCTCTATAGTAGGGACGGGTGGCACTTAAATACCAGGGGGACTAGTATCTTGGCGGGAAGACTGGCTAAGGCTACCGGGGGGACTTTAAACTAGAAAGGATGGGGGGAGGGAACTGTGTTGGGGAAACTGGGACGGAGGAGGTTCTCTCCCAGGTAGGGGAGGACCGCAGGCAGTATGCGAGGGAGGTTAGACAGGTGGTGGAGATGGGAAATGCCCAGACTGAGGGGCTGAAGTGTATATATTTTAATGCAAGGAGTATAGTGAATAAGGTAGATGAGCTTAGGGCGTGGATAGCTGTTTGGGATTGTGATGTGGTGGCCATTACGGAGACTTGGATGTCTCAGGGACAGGACTGGGTACTTCAGGTGCCAGGCTTCAGGTGCTTCAGGAAGGACAGGGAGGGTGGCAGAAGGGGTGGTGGCGTGGCACTGTTGATCAGGGATAGTGTCATGGCTACAGAGAAAGAGGATGTCGTGGAGGGATTGTCTACAGAATCTCTGTGGGTGGAAGTTAGGAACAGCAAAGGGTCAAAAACTTTGCTGGGTGTAATCTATAGGCCGCCCAATAGTGACAGGGAAGTTGAAGTGCAAATAGGGAAACAGATTCTGGAGAGATGTTTTAATAACAGAGTTGTCGTGATGGGAGACTTCAATTTCCCAAACATCGACTGGAATATCCCTAGGGTAAGGGGTATAGATGGGGAGGAGTTTGTTAGGTGTGTTCAGGAGGGTTTCCTGACGCAGTATGTGGACAAGCCTACGAGGGGAGAGGCTGTACTTGACCTGGTACTGGCGAATGAACCAGGGCAGGTGATGGATCTTTCGGTAGGAGAGCATCTTGGATATGGTGACCATAATTCTATCTCCTTCACAATTGCGTTGGAACGAGATAGGATCAGGCAGGCTAGGAAGGTGTTTGTCTGGGGTAAGGGGAGATACGAAGAAGTCAGGAAGTTACTTGGACAAATAAACTGGAAGGAGGCGTTCTTAGGGAAAAGTACCGAAGGAAGGTGGCAGATATTCAAGGAATGTGTGTCTGGAGCTCTGAATGACAACGTTCCGATGAGACGAGGGGGTTTTGGTGGGTCGAGGGAACCGTGGTGCACAAAGGATGTGTTGAACCTAGTCAGGAAGAAAAGGAAGGTGTACAAGAGGTTCAGGGAATTAGGAGATGTTAAAGATCTTGAGGAGTATAAGGACTGTAGGAGGGAACTTAAAAGGGAAATTAGGAGAGCCAGAAGGGGTCATGAGAAGACCTTGGCGAGTAAGATTAAGGAGAATCCCAAGGCCTTCTATAAATATGTGAAAGGTAAAAGGATAAGAAGAGAAGGGATAGGACCGATAAAAGGTGAGGGGGGAAAGGTTTGTGTGGAACCAGAAGAAATGGCGGAGGTGCTTAACGAGTACTTCGCCTCAGTATTCACGGTGGAAGCCGATCTGGGAGATTTTGTTATGGATTTGCAGCAGATGGAAAGGATTGAGTACGTGAATATTAAGGAGGAGGATGTGTTGGAACTTTTGAATTCTATCAAGGTAGATAAGTCGCCGGGACCAGATGGGATGTACCCCAGGATACTGTGGGAGGCGAGGGAAGAGATTGCAAAGCCCCTGGCGATGATCTTTGCGTCGTCAATGGAGACGGGAGAGGTTCCAGAGGATTGGAGGATTGCGGATGTAGTTCCTATTTTTAAGAAAGGGAACAGAGATAGCCCGGGAAATTACCGACCGGTGAGTCTGACCTCAGTGGTTGGTAAGCTGATGGAGAGGCTTCTGAGGGACAAGATTTACGAACATTTGGAGAGGTTTGACATGATCAGGAATAGTCAGCATGGATTTGTCAAGGGCAGGTCGTGCCTTACAAGCCTAGTTGAGTTCTTCGATAATGTGACTGAACACATTGACGAAGGAAGTGCCGTGGACGTAGTGTACATGGACTTCAGCAAGGCGTTTGATAAGGTCCCCCATGCAAGACTTCTTGAGAAGGTGAGAGGGCATGGGATCCAAGGGCCTTTGGCCTTGTGGATCCAGAACTGGCTTGCCTGCAGAAGGCAGAGAGTGGTTGTGGATGGGGCTTTTTCTGAATGGAGGTCAGTCACCAGCGGAGTGCCTCAAGGATCTGTTCTGGGACCCTTGTTGTTTGTCATTTTCATAAATGACCTGGATGAGGAAGTGGAGGGATCGGTAAGTAAGTTCGCTGATGACACGAAGGTCGGTGGTGTTGTGGATGATCTGGAAGGATGGCAAAAGTTGCAGCAGGACATAGATAGGATGCAGGACTGGGCGGAGAAGTGGCAGATGGACTTCAACGCGGATAAATGTGTTGTCGTCCATTTTGGCAGAACCAACAGGATGAACGAGTACACTATTAAGGGCAGAAGTCTGAGTAGTGTTGAGGAGCAGAAGGATCTTGGGGTCCGGGTCCACAGGACTCTTAAATCGGCCTCGCAGGTGGAGGAGGTGGTCAAGAAGGCGTATGGTGTACTGGCCTTCATTAATCGAGGGATTGAGTTTAGGAGTCGGGAGGTAATGCTGGAACTTTATAAGACCCTTGTCAGGCCTCATTTGCAGTATTGTGCGCAGTTCTGGTCGCCTCACTATAGGAAAGATGTAGAAGCTATTGAAAGGGTGCAGAGGAGATTTACAAGGATGTTGCCTGGACTGGGAGGCATGCCTTATGAAGTTAGGTTGAGGGAGCTGGGACTCTTTTCCCTGGAGAGACGAAGGTTGAGAGGCGACCTGATAGAAGTTTACAAAATGTTGAGAGGAATAGATAGGGTGGACTCTCAGAGGCTATTTCCCCGGTTTGAAATGGTCGCTACGAGAGGACACAGATTTAAGGTGCGGGGAGGGAGGTTCAGAAGTGATGTTAGGGGTAAGTTTTTCACTCAGAGGGTGGTGAGTGAATGGAATCGGCTGCCGTCAGTGGTGGTGGAGGCGAACTCGCTGGGGTCTTTTAAAAGACTTCTGGATGAGTATGTGGGGTTTAATGAGATTGAGGGTTATAGATAGGTCTGTAGGTTGGTAGGTGATGTGGTCAGCGCAACTTGTGGGTCGAAGGGCCTGTTTGTGCTGTAGTGTTCTATGTTCTATGTTCTATGACTGCTATCTTTAAAAGTTTAACTCACATTCACAAACAGTAAGTTTAGTTTGAACAATTCCAGTTAACTTCATATTGGTAATTCGAAGAAATTATTCCATCATTGTGAAAGGCAAACCTGGTTTCATATCATATAACTTCTGTCCAGACGTATCGCGAGTGTGGCTGAAAACAATGCCTATGTTTCCTTCAATCGTTAATTATCCTGGATTAAGTCACATTGTGTCAGTGTCAAAACGTTTGATCTGATTCATTTCCATAAAAGATTCACACAGCACTGAGTTCACTAATTACTTGTTACTGAAACACAGGGGTGAACGTCTGATCTCAATATATGCTTCCTGCTTCCTGCCACATCACGAAATTCTGAGGGTTTGATCAACCCCTCACATCTGTTACATCATTCACAAGCCCTGCTGAGATTTCAGTTCCCTTCATGCTTGTTGTCTAACAACGTTTGACAGGCCCAACAGTTGGCGAGGTAAGAGAGCAACTGTACAAATCGTTTGAAATCAGACCATCATTAACTGGGTAACCATATAACTGATCTCAACCTACAAGAGGTGCTGAAGTCGGTGTGTAACCTCCTTGGCATCAGCATTCTGAGGATCCTCTCATACAGTCGAGCTGCTGAGATGATCAGAAACTTAATCTATGCCAGTTGGAAATAAATTGAAACTGAATCAATGCACTATCGACATCATCCTGCAGTTCACGTGTTGGACAATCCCTGGTGGGTGTTTATCTGAAACTTGTAGTGATTTCTTTCTCACTCTCATATAAATTCTGCCTCCTGCTGTTATCCTTAACTGTCACTACAAATCATCCATTTACAAATCCGACTGGAAGATTTAAACATTAACACTAGAGTTGAAATTTATCTGTGGATCATTGTAAAGGCTATCAAGCACAAGAAGAATAATTACTGACTGTGGAAATAATGAATGGTCAGTAATGCTGTGATAAACCCCTCTTTCACCTGATGATTGAATGCACTGACCTTCACATCTGGCTAAATGCATAGGGCCTGAGGATTCACATCGTAGCAGCATTGCCAATCTCCTCACATATATGAGTGGATGGTGTTGTTAGATTGTATGTTGGCTCATGGAGAGGCCTAGAGGCTTGTAATAACTGTTTATTAATTGCACCTAAATTATATACATATGTTTAGGATACAGTCGTGGGTAGGTGCAACCTTCACGCTGACTTCTGCCAGTTTCACCAGTACACTCAACCGTTCCTGTGCACCTCCCTCCATCATAATGTGCCTGCTTCTGTTTCATCAGTCCCATTAACCCTTTCAGTCCCAAACATCCTTATACTACAGGTGGGCCAGAATTTTATTTTTGGGATTGGGTGTGCAATTGAACAGGTCGAACGCAAAATTTCATCAAATGTCGAGTTTCCTGACAACATTGCTCACATGTGCAATTTTGTAGTCAGTGGGTGTGTGTGCAAATTAAAGGGCTGATTAAGGCCACTAACAAGCCAACAGGCAGCGGTTTTTCTGCTTCCCTCGTGATTTTCAGCTTGGCAAAAATGGGTGGGCGCTAAATGTATTTTTTGCATTTCCTCATCCAAGGGCTGAGTAAAAGGTCCTCAGGGCGGTAGCACTTTGTTGTTGTGAGTTCATCGCTGTGCTCCTTTCTGGTTAACCGAATCAATCCACAAATGGAGGGATAAATTAAAAGGCAATCCCATAAATGGTTCAGAGTAAACAGAATATCAAAGAAAACCTAAAACATCAAAACAAAATGTGATTAAAAGGCTTGATAAAACATCCCAGTCCCCCTGGAGCATGGATAGCTTCAATTGTCCCAGCGGACAATCCATGCTCCCTATCCAGAAACACTCAGCGGTAAACATAGCCATGGAGGAGGGGGATACAGTCAAGGGGGGTGACCCCCCTTGACTGCACACTGCTTAGACCTTTAATAGTCAGTTTGGCCAGGCCTAGAAGCAGGCCCATGAGGAGGTCCTCCTTCCTCTGCACTGCAAGAAGTCCACCACTGTGTGAGTACAAAGTTGCATAGGAAACGGACACCTGATTACAGGTCTGCTCACAGGTCCATGCCATCTCTGCACTGACCCTTGCCATCTACAGAAGATCATTGTACATGTTGTGGCAGTGAAGCCATGTGGGGCACACTACAATGTGCCCAACAACCTGGGTGGCAACATCTGACCAGGCCTTCTTGGTCAGGAGAAGCAGCCTTCTCTTACCATCCCTTGGCATAAGAAGGTGCCATTTGACACTAACCCCCGGATGTGGACATCAACTATCCATCAGTGGAATAGAGAGATGCCTTGTCTACCCACCTTCTATAACCACCAGGAGATGATAACACTGCCTGGCATTAGGGACATTTTCTAATGGAGGGCTATAGCTCCCTCAGCCCTCTTCACAACTCCTGGAAGTCTTCAGAGAGCTGCCCCTCTGGTTTTAAACCCTCCCCCCACTGAGTCCCCATTGGACCCAGGACCTGATGCATTCCACTCCCGCTCAGTGCGAACCCAACCTGTAGATGCATAGCCAGTTGTTATAATTGATCATCTTGCGTCATATCACATGAACCCAGTCTCAGACGTGAGTGAGTTTTATATCCGAGCGGGTCCCTGCTGACTTCAGGCACACATCAAGGGTAAAATACAGGTCTCATTCTGCTCTGAATTTGTACACACCTGATTGGGTTTAGAGGTAAGAATACTCCAAAAAACTTGTGTGTCTATATTGGTGCAGCAGTGTTACATTACTGGACTAGAAACCTGGATTAATAATCTGGAAATTGGAGTTCAAACTCCTCTATGGCAGTTGAGGAATTTAATTTCAGCCAATTAAACAAATCCTGAATTGAAAAAGAAAAAAAGTTGGAAATGGTAACATGAAATAACTGGGTTGTTACAATAAACTAAATCGGCCCACAAAAACCTTTTGAGAAGAAAAGCTGCTGTCTATACCAAGAGCAGCATATAGAAAATATTCCAAACCCCCAGCAATGTCTCAACGCCCCCCCCCCGCTAAAATGGCCAAGTAAGTCACACAATTGTATCAAAGCTACTACCAAAAACTATCTTCCACGTGAACTGCAGATGGTTCAAGAAGGTGGCTCAAGGGCAACTGGGCATGGGCAATAAAGGCTGGCCTTGCCAGTGCTGTGCAAGGGGCAGCATGTTGGCACAGTGGTTAGCACTGCTGCCTCACAGCACCAGAGACCCAGGTTTGGTTCCAGCCTTGGGTGACTGTGTGGAGTCTGCATGTTCTCCTTATGTCTGCATGGGTTTCCTCTGGGTGCTCTGGTTTCTCCTCACAGTCCAAAGATGTGGGGGTTAGGTGAATTGGCCATGCTAAATTGCGCCCTATTGTCCTAAGATGTTAGGGGGACTAGAAAGATAAGTATGTGGGGCAGAATTTTCCCATTCTGCTCACCACGGGAATCGTAGCAGGTGGGATGAGTGCAGCTGGAAAATCCCACCCATGGGGTTCCAGGGATAGGGCCTGGGTAAGGGAGTCAATGCAGGTTGGATGGGCCAAATGGCCTCCATCTGCACTGTAGGAATTCTACGCTTCTATGATTTTATATACTTCGAAAGAAAGTAAAATAAAAGACTAAATAAATGTGAAAGGAAGATTGGAATAAAAGGATATGTTGATAAAGTTTGTTGAAAAGTGTGCATGGCAGCTTGTGTGGAGCATTACGGTTGACACAGACAAGATGGACTGACTGGCCTGTTTCTGTACTGTAAGCTCAGAGGAACTTATTTCTTGTGACTGTGAAGGATAGGTCTGTGCCCTTCACAATATTGTGTTAAGACATGATTAAGGCTGAAGTAAACCACATTTAATATATTTTCGGTTCAGACTGCCAGACAAAACCTCACAGATATAAATGATTAGCTTTAAGAATCATGGCGCCCTGCTTTCTGAATGTTGGTATGTTGACAATGCCAGGCAAAAAAATAACATTTACATAAATCTTCTTGTAACACTATGGGAGGATATGTTCCTTATACATTAGGTATAATGATATTTTAAACCTGTTTTGAAGAATGGGTATAGAATTTCACTACATTTAGTGCACAGAGGAAATTCTCTTCTTCTTTGGTTCCATGCTGTAATTATAGGTTTAACATAGCCATAAACTGAAATGTACAAATGAATTTAGTTACTGTGGGTGGAACACATGAACTTAAAGCTGGTAATTTCTGGTATTACAAAGTTCTTAGGCCACCAGCACTATAAGTAACACGTGGCCAAGCTCACTATTCCAAAGCTTTCTTTAGCAAGAGCTTGCAATTCATGTAGTGCAGTGCAGTGCAGACAAACACATATTATCATATTACATCTGCCTTTATACCAGGAAGATCTTTGGTTGACAATATTAGGGCAATAGAAATGAAAGAAATAACATAATGGGAATTTTGGGACGGATTTTCACAGAATCAGGAAGACCCTGCAGAACTTGTTGGATGGTCTGATTTTGAAATTCGTGTCCCCATTCAGGCCCCCAATTTTGACTAGTGTGGGTCAAGGATGTGAACTGGTGTGGGTCATAAGCCCACACTCTGTAATCCCGACCTGGCCAGTTCCATTGCAGGGGGAGGCATACCCTAGTTCTCCGCAATTTTCATGGAATTGGGCCAGCTTTTCAGAATGGCCGTGAACTAAAGTCTGGGGGTGAGGAAACCTGCATCACGGTGGGGTGGGGGGAGGGCTGGTGGAGGTGGAGGATAACAGTGCTGCTGGGAGAAGGTTTAAGTCTCTGCCAGGCCCACCCCACTAGATGGATGGCTTAAACCACATCCCTGTTTGTTTAGTTGTAGTGGCTGAAGATTCGGTCTGAAAACTCGGTGGTGCATCTGGAGAGATACACGCCAGTTCAGTCAAGGTCTGAAACTGACAAAATATGGGAAAATTCTGCATTTTAAATGAGAATATTTCCTATTTTACAGCAGTATTCACACTTCAGAAGGAGTTCATTGGCTGTAAAGCGCTTTGAGATGTCTGGTGGTCATAAAATACACTATATAAATGGAATTTAGTCTTTAATGATAGCATTTTTAGGGGTTTTGCTGATCCAAGGAATTCAGCTATCTGACAGGGAAAACCAAATATTTTCCATGTTCTTTGAATGGAAAAAGTATAGAAAGTGAATGGGAAAAATAAGTAAGAAGAGCTAAGAGCCAGTGTATAAATAAATTTGTGGCTAACATAAAGAGGAATCTGGTCTTCTATGGCTGTATTTGTCATGGAAGTGTTGCCAGAGGAACAGTGGGGGTCAGTTTGAAACCAAAATTAAATCAAATGGCAGAGTCAATAGGCATGTTTGTGGTTCAGATAAGTACTTTGATGTTTAACAACGCGAATGACTTTTTCAAAGCTATGGTAAATAAGCAGGTTGCCAGGATACTGGATAAAAAAAAAATAGATATTGCTAAGAAGTCAGCACTTAAAGTATATAAATCGCCTTTATGGGATCCTTCCTAGGTTGCTGAGGGAAGTAAGGGCCTAAATTGCAGGGATGCTGGTCACAATCTTCCTGCTTCTTTAGAGACTGGGGTGGTGCAAAAACGGGGGGAAGGTTAAACCTGAAAGAGGGACAAGGGAAGCTGCCCATTGTGCCACATAACCTCCATATTTATGGTGTTACTTTGTAATATTAGGACATTCCTGGCATCCTAGGTGGCATTGTAATTGGCTGTTCTGACAAAGAGTGTCTCATCTTCATGTTCCTCCTCCTGTTCTTCCTCCTATGAGTTGTTCCTCAACCAGAGATATTCGATGGTCCCTTTCCCCTCCTCCACCTACAAGCCTCTCTGCTGCAGAGTATTGTGCAAAAGGTAACACACCACTCTTATTCTAGAGATACTTACTGACGCTTACAGGAGGGCTCCTCCAGTCATATCTAGACAAATCTATCTGAATCAAATCTTCAATGATCCAATGCTTGGGGTTTTTGAACCAATGGATGGTCATGTGATGCTTGCTGTAGCATTTCAATGTCTCATTGGTGGCATTCCTCCCAGGTTCCTTGAGCCAAGTTTGAAATGGGTATCCCTGGTCCTAACAAGTGAACCCTTAAATCTGCTTCGTGGAAGAAAATATTTTCAGATTTTTGAGGATTGCAGTCCGAAGGCATCATGACAGTTCATACTTGCCTGAATCCCTTCTTGCGGTTACACATTGGCTGTGCATTGCTGGTATGAATATCACTGTATCAGGTTGCCCTGCGTATGCAGTCAATAGCATCCTTTACCTGTAGAAATCCAGAGAGGTGATTATGAGTGCTCGCTCTTCCTGCCTATCGTCATCACGGGGAAAGCATATACTTACTAGCCCCGGGCAATATACTCTTTCCTTGTTGACCTAACAAGCAGAGATATTGATTGTTTCACCTTCGTTCCACATAATTGCCATTCTGCCAAGCTTCAGTTTCACTTGCACCAATAAAGCTGGTGTGCGCTCAGACATTTTCCTTTCTAGAACTAACTATTTTGCCACACTTATCAAAAAATTCAGTTTGTAGCAACATGTCTTTAATTCAGGTTATTTGTTGCTGCTTCACTAATGCCCTTTAGGGAAGGAAATCTGCTGTCCTTACCTGGTCTGGTCTATACGTAACTCCAGAGCAATGTGATTAACTCTCAACTGCTCTCAGGCAACTGGGAATGGGCAATAAATGCTGGCCCAGCCAGTAATGCTCATGTCCCACAAATGAATAAAAATAAAGTTCAGCTGAATAGTTCATTGTTACTTTAAATTGCTTTATACTTCCTTGTTTAACAGGAAAAGTCAAAAAGTTATTATACAATGTGAAGAGATATTAATAGTAATAAAATGTTAGTAGACTTCAGGACAGCCTGATGAATTCTGTCCTCATACTTGAAGACCAATGAGTTGTAAGGGTGCTTGGTGTCGTTGAAGCACATGAAGTAATTATTAATGGAATCATAGGGCAGCACAGTGGTACAGTGGTTAGCTCTGCTGCCTCACAGCGCCAGTGATCCAGGTTCAATTCCCGGCTTGGGTCACTGTCTGTGTGGAGTCTGCACTTCTCCCTGTGTCTGCATGGATTTCCTCCGGGTACTCCGGTTTCTTCCCACAAATCCAAAAGATGTGCTGTTAGATGCATGGGCCATGTTAAATTCTCCCTCTGTGTACACAAACAGGTGCTGGAGTGTGGCGACTTGGGGATTTTCACGGTAACTTTTTACAGTGTAACACTAATAAATAAACTTTAAATAAGCTCTTCTGCCTTCCTCTCTCTCTGAAGCTTTGTATTCTTGCTAGGGTTCAATGGACACTAGTAACTCCTATGACCAAGCAGATTGTTGCTAATATAAAATATATGTTTTCATTTTGCTTTTATTATTATACTATTGCTAACTTCCTCTGAGGGGCTCTCATTCTTCTGCTGCAACATCACCGGAAATGTGGTCAAAACCTGAGTTTCAAAACAAAATTTCCAATGTAATTGATAATGGCATTGCAGTAGTAGCAGCTCTAAATGAATTTCCAATCAATGTTTAACTAATATGTTCAATACGTCATAAAATAGTTTAGTGCCAAATAGTGAAGTGGTTAATGCAAATTATTATATGCCACAAAGTCCTCGAGATGTCCCTATAATAAATCAAAGGCGATTCGATGAGGCTTAAGAATGAAAGGCTTTGTTACCAACAAACGAATAATTATACCTACAAATAGAGTCTGACAGGATAACTATGCAACTGTACACTACTCCTCCGTGGTCACAACTGGGAATCCTTCGCCGACCCAGAATATGTGGCCTTGCACTTGAATCGCTCATCTTACTGCCTCAACATTCCATAGGGTCTAACCCAAACACATTGTCCCTCAGGAAATGCCCTTTAAAGGGGCCACAGTACCACAGTCTAAACTACCTGCCACCTCATTGTTCTTTCTCCGCCAGGACCTGGATACTGAATCCAATGGAGAATCCTGATGAGGTGAGACTCAGTGGCCAGAATTTTACTGGCACAGCCACGCCGATTCGGGGGCGGGCAAGGCTTGGAGAGCAGCATTCTTCGTTGGCCTGGGGGGGGATCATACGAACCTTGGGCCGATAAGCCAGGGAAATTCTGCCCATTATTTTTCCAGTTTTCAATTGCATGCACAAAACTGCCCATACAATGTGAGCAGCTGATTGCATTCAGAGATATTAAGTAAAGGCTAATTTGCAAGATGATGACATTTGATTCCAATTGGAAGGATACTCAGTGAGATTAGTGTAAAAATGCACCGTTAAATAGCATGTAGAATCATAGAATCCCTACAGTGTAGAAGGAGACCTTTTGGCCTATCGAGTCTGCACCAGTTCTCCAATAGAGCATCTTAAGCTAGCCCCGTAACTCTACCTATTTACCCCAATAACCTACACATTTTGGGACTCCAAGGGGCAATTCAGCATGGCCAATCCACCTAACTTGCATATCTTTGGACTGTGGGAGGAAACCACAGCATCTGAGGAAACCCACGCAGACATGGGGAGAAGGTGTGGGACAGTGCCACTGATATTCAGGATCTAAGTAGCATCATGTCTTCTATGATATTCTGGGAAGGATAAGTTTTAATTTTGGCAGGGATGACAGGCTGGTGGTCGTGGATTGACTGCCTGTTAAATATCCACCCAATTTTGCTCCAGGGATTTCAGTATTTGCCCCTCACCAAAATTTAGAATGAACTCCCCTTACAACCAACATCGGCACTGACTTGTGAAATTGGAACTGACTTTTGAACAAGCCATCCATCACAATGCAAAGCATAAAAACTCCATCACTAAATAAAAATATCTAATAAAGAAATTAGTAAGTACACTTCATAACAAAACATCTGGAGGAAAGCGCTACCACATGGGGCAACTCTGTGTCCTGGTGATTTATAAAACCACAGAGTAAAGTGAGAAGTCTGGGATGTATGTTTGGCATAATTGGTGTGGCAGTATTTTTCATCAACTTTAATGGGCTTCCTTCACAAAACCAATAAAACACCTCAGATTATGTTATATTTGTGCTTACGATGGTCAAAGACCAGCTGAAATGGACAAAACGGATTTGGAATTTTTTTTTTGGAATTTTTAAATAAACTTGTCCAAAGCACTGAACAAAAGTGCAAGAAGCCCTTGAAGCAGCAATATTTTGATGGACATTCCAAGGCTGTTATCAATAATGGTTTCAAGACCCACAGCTGCATTTATGCCGCTGAATATTTTGGGGAAGATTCTAAATGTATAATCAGTGCAATTGCCATGGTTACCACCTTTCATTCAAACTTTTTTTCTCTCAAAAAGCATGGCCAAATCATCAAACAAGTCGGGCAATCTAGAGAGCACAGCACTCGTTCATATCCCTGGGCAAATACAATCAATACCAGATAAACATACAAGCCATCCAAGCATAATTCTGATCCAACGTTAGGATTCTAATGTAACAAACCACTTCTCATTCAACGTCAATGTATAGAATTTCTGATCCAAGCATAATAATTAAATCTGAAATCCTGATCCAAGTATTAAATGTTCCCCATTTATTCTGTTTTAAAATGTTTAGCATATTAATTCCACTGAATACAGTCCCACAGACAATATTTTAGAAGCCTAATCCGTTTTGTACGAAGTAAAACATGCTTTTGTATAGATTGAGTTGCTGAACAAATAACTAAATGGTTGGTGGCACAAAACTTGCAAATCAACTAAACTAATCCACAGGTTAGAGAAATATAGTGCTGGGTTAAGTATGATATTCTTTACAATTTTGTGTCTAGTAGGTCTCAACTGAAGAACAATGACTGCTTCTGCAGGAGTTCCAAACATTGAACACGGATTACTTAAGCATTTATCTGGTAGGATGAAGAAGATATCTGAAGATTTTTAACTAATCCCATTTATATCCAGGCTCTGTGGAAGGGAAACACCTGAGATGATGTTCAATAAGGATTAAAAAAAAGAAAAGATAAGGATATTTAGCCGTTCGGTAGTACAGATTAGTGTTGCTAAAAACAAATTGGGCGCAACGCTCCCAAAAAATAACTAAGTGCCTAATAGGTGGGAAAATGGGAGATTTTCATGGAATCATAGAGACCCTACTGTCCAGAAGGAGGCCATTTGGCCCATCATGTTTGCACCGATGACAATCCCACCAAGGCCCTATTCCCACTAGCCACTTATTTGCCCCATTAATCCCCTAATTTATGCATCCTGGGACACTATGGGGCAAGTTAGCATGGCCAACAAACTGAACCTGCACATCTTTGGAGACTATCCCACCAATTGTTTTGGGTGTACTTAGTGTCATGAATCTTGGGCACTCTGTACTCCACAGAGTGCCTCAGGGGGATGGACCCCAATAAGTGCAGGACACAGCCTCATCCCACTGAATGAGGCTGGCATCAGTGCATTGAATGGGCCATTGTGCATGCACCAATTTGTCAGTGGGGAGATTGGTGCATGCTGTCCACCGCTCCCCCGCCACCCCCCCCGATTTCTTGCCATCCTCCCCCCCCTCACCCCCCCCGATTTCTTGCCATCCTCCCCAACCACCCCCCTCCCTGATTGCTGGCCTACCCAACCCAACCACTGGTCGCCTCACCCCCAGTAGGCCATGCCCCCTCTAGCCCTGCCTCTTTGGCACTGTAAAAAGTCTGACAACACCAGGTTTTAGTCCAACCTATTTATTTGATAATATTCTCACAAGCTTTCGAGGGAACAGCCTCTTCGTCAGGTGAATGGAGAGTTCTGGCACTGTCCAGTGCCCGATTTCCTGCATGGGGCTGGATACATTGAAAAACATTGCCTGGTAGACTCACAATCACCCGTACGCCAATCGCAAGCCCCGTTACAGACCGCCCCACTGATGTCTACTGCACTATTCAAGCAGTACAGCAGGCCGGGAGAATCACCCCCATTGTTTCGAAGCTCTTTGTCTTGCACTCATCAGGACAATTGCAGGAATACCAATGTCAGGGAAAAGAACAACAACTTTATGCAGTGTGAGAAGAGAATACAGATTTGTTGGCAAGTTCACTCTGATTATTAGAGGCTGAGTAGCAAGTAAAGCTGGCTGCTTCACGCCGTCACCATGCAGTAGCAACCTGGCTGGTATTTGCCACCAATCGGATGCTGACGTTGAACCAAAACAATGTTTTGGCTATCACACAAATGAATAATGTGAGAAATGAATTTCACTGCCAGTTTGACACTGGGTATGTAGGCTGTAAGTCCCAAAGATTAGCAATCGTGTCAAACAACATGTCTCTTCCGGTGTTCAAACTCAAAACATACAGCAGAATTCTCCCATCTGGGACTAAGTCCTGTAAAAAGTCTGACAACACCAGGTTTTAGTCCAACCGATTTATTTGATAGTAAACGCACAAGCTTTCGAGGTTTCCCTCGAGGGTTTTAGTCCAATCGATTTATTTGATAGTAAACGCACAAGCTTTCAAGGTTTCCCTCGAGGGAAACCTCGAAAGCTTGTGCGTTTACTATCAAATAAATCGGTTGGACTAAAACCTGGTGTTGTCAGACTTTTTACTGTGTTTGCCCCAGTCCAACGCCGGCACATCCACATCATGACTAAGTCCTGTGGCAGGGGTGAGAACAGAGATGCTCTCCCACTGTGGAGGCAAGGAAGGCATGGTGGCATGTGTCCCACTACCATGCATATTTGTCATATTGAAGAAGTGCCTAACATCACTGACCCACCATTGATGCAAGAAGATGGGCCCACTGAGAAAGCAGATAGATCTCCTGCTTCATTCCGAGACTAGAAACTGAACCTCCTCGATGACACTGAATCTGGAAGATCCACCTGTAGATGCTCCTCACAGCCATCGCTGTGTTGTTCCAGGGTTGCTGGCAGCCTCCATCCCAAACTCCCAGGTATTCCGATAAGTCCCGACTTCTGCAAACCACATTGTTTCAGGCACGTTCTGGACTGGTTTGTTTGAATGCCAGTGTCATGTAGAACCAAGTATGAGTGGATGGTCACCTCCAGAACTTCCTCCTCTCCAGCCTATCCCTCAATAACCCAATCACCCCTGGTGACCTCCCCTGTGCTATCCCTGCCCAAGAATGCCTTTCCTGCCCTTCCCTTGGAGCCCTGCCACTTACCTGGCCTCCATGTCCTGATACTTACCCCCAGGTATGTCTCTTCTGGCCACTGCAGTGCTGTGCCTGGAAGGCCTGGAGAATTACCAGATAATTAAATTGGTCGACAGCTCTCCAATGCAGGACTTCTGTCCAAGGGAAGATGAAATTCCACCTGCCACCAATCCATAAAATGGCAGCAAGCTTCTCAGAATGAAGAGGATGAGTTCCACCATCCTAATAAGGTCAAAATATATCACTGCCCAATCTCTGAGCAAAGGTGTTGAGCTGTTCATTTTAGAAGGTCAACCGGACAGTGGAATGGCATCTAAAGAACAAAGAACAGTACAGCACAGGAGCACACCCTTTGACCCTCCAACCACGATGTCCTAACAAAACTAAAAAAATCCTTCTGCCCTTACTCAGACTGTATCCCTCTATTCCCTCCCTATTTACGTACCCATCCAGATACCTCTTAAATATTGCTAATATGCTTGCTTCCACCATCTCCCCTGGCACCCACAACTCTGCATGTAAAACTTGCCCCGCACATTCCCCTTCAACTTTCCCCCTCTCACCTTGAACCTGTGCCACCTTGCAATTGACACTTCCACCCTGGGAAAAAAGCCTCTGACTATCCACTCTGTCTATGCCCCTCATAATTTTGTAGACCTCTTTGAGGTCCCTCCTCAGCCTCTGTCTTTCCAGTGAAAGCAATCCTAGTTTATTCAACCTCTCCTTATAGTCAACACCCTCAAGATCAGGCAACATCCTGGTGAACCTTCTTTGTACTATCTCCAATGCTTCTACGTCCTTCTGGTCATGCGGTGACCAGAATTGCACGCAATATGGCAAATGCGGCCTAACCAAGGTTGATAAAGCTGCAACATGATTTGCAACATCACATCTGAGCACATTACAGCCTAGATTTCTTAATCAGCATTACTTTAAGGTCAACATTAATCTGTTTGGTACAAACTGGTTAACATCAGTGATAAAATAACACAATTAGAATATCTAGATCAAATTTTGAAATTGTTTCCAGGTAAAAGATTAAAAAAAAACTAAATATTGAGAACTAAGAAAGTGAACAAAATCTAAAATGAAAGAAACAATGAAAGGAACCAAAAGATTGTGCGTGTAATCTGGAATTTTATAACATCCTCAACAGAACTAGACAGCACTTCTGGTTCTAAATTCCCAATTGTTTTTGGGCTATTTTAATTCATTTAGGACCACTAAAGGATAAATAAATTTCAACAGTTACTGCTGATCATGAGAATTTGGCATTTGCCTTTTCCCTCCTGACTTTCTCCAGATTCAGCAGTTAATCGTGGAATCTCAGACAGGCGAACACTGCAGACTGTGGCTTTTTACTTCTACCAAGGCACCTCAGATTTGGGTGAGTCATTGAAAGGCTTCCCTCGATCGCATAACAAGGGCCAAATTAAATTGTATCAAGCTCTTTTGAATAAGACCACAAACTGAATCTCATATTGAAATGCTTAATACTGTTACTGGATTCAAAACTCTTTTGTCTCTCTTCTTTGCACAGTCAACTTGACACTGCTAAAGAAATATGGGAGTTGATATCCGGCACTTACTGGCATTTTTTTTGAATGCACTATAGACAACTCACCTTCTTTTTCTGTACAGATGGAAATATTTTAGCATCTTAATTTATAACGTACAGCAAACACAAACATCCAATTTGAATTTTTTCCTTTTGGATTGATATAAACTAAAAAACCTATAAGTAGAGATCTAATATAAGAATATAAGAACTAGGAGCAGGAGCAGGCTATCTGACCCTTCGAGCCTGCTCCACCATTTAATAAGATCATGACTGATCTTTTTGTTGACTATCTCCACTTACCCACCCGCTCACCATAACACTTAATTCCTTCACTGTTCAAAAATCTATATTTGCCTTAAAAACATTCAAAAAGGTAGCCTCAACTGTTTCATTGGGCAGGGAATTACACAGGTTCACAACCCTTTGGGGGAAGAAGTTCCTCTTCAACTCAGTCCTAAATTTGCTCCCCCTTCTTTTGAGGCTATGTCCCCTGGTTCTAGTTTCACCCATCAGTGGAAACAACCTCTCTGTTTCTATCTTATCTATTCCCTTCAGAATTTTACATGTTTCTTTCAGATCCCCTCTCATTCTTTTTATATACAAAACAATGTCGGCTTAAAAATAGTAGGAGGGACAACAGAATAAAGCAAGGTTAGCTAATGTTACTTTAGCATTTTAAGAATTTGTAGATCAGAGAGAAGTGAAAACTCAGGAAGATAAGGAAGGAGCTTTTCCTGATTTATGTCTGGATGTATACTACCACCTGGGTGGGCCAGAGAGAGCAACATTTTATGCAGAGTATCATACACATTCCATGGTACTTGGCTGATTATCCATTAACTCTGGTTATGGGACTTACAGATATGAAATCTTCCTTGCCTTTCTTTTCTCGACATGTTCTCCTTCTGTACTGGAAGTGTCTGGATTTCTACGCTAGATAAATGATAGGGGATTTATTTAAAGCAGTTGGATTAAGCTAATAGAATGTAATGTGGAAAAACTGGTCTCAACATGTGGCTAATGTGAATTTGTCTTTTAAATGACAGCATGTTACTGCCTTATGATCCTTTCTAACTTCCAATTCACCCTTTCTGGCATGATGTGCATATTCTTAATGGGATGACCACGTATCTTGTGTTTCCCACTCTTTCATCACAATGATCTTCTCCTTCACAGTTTTCGGTTTTCAGACAACTAAGAACTGCATCCTGCCCAACCATAGCCACACAAGGCAGAGGAAAGAGAACTACAGCAAAACACTGAAGACAACACTCAATCTGTCACATATTGGCATTGCACAAGGCCTGGGTGTCCTCATATACTAGCCACCGAAGGTAAGCATGCAGGTGCAGTATGTAGTAATGAAGGCAAATGGTATGTTGGCCTTCCTATCGAGAGGATTTGAATACAGGAGCAAGGATGTCTCGCTGCAATTATACAGGGCCTTGCTGAGGCCACATCTGGAATATTGTGTGCAGTTTTGGACTCCTTATCTGAGGAAGGATGTTCTTGCTATAGAGGGAGTGCAGGGAACTGATTCCTGGGGTAGCAATAATGACGTATGAAGAATGATTGAGTCGGTTAAGATTGTATTCGCTGGAGTTCAGAAGAATGATGCAAGGTGTCATTAAAACATAAAAGTCTATCAGGACTAGAGAGGGTAGATGTAGGAAGAATGTTCCTGATGTTGGGGGTATCCACAGCCAGGGGTTATAGTTGAAGGATGTTGGGGGGGGGCGGTGCGGGTAAGCCATTCAAATTGAGATGAGGAGAAATTTCTTCACCCAGAGAGTGGTGGAATTCACAACCACAGAGAACAATTGAGGCCAAAAGATTGCGGACAGAACTTTATGAGGAAAATTCTAAGTGTCCAGCTTGCCTGAAAATGGGAGAATGGCAGATCTGTTTTTGAGTGAGCTTTTACTCAATCTAATGCACAGTGCTTTAAAAAATGGACTATGCCATTTCTAGCTACTAGAGACAGTGGTTGGGGTTATTTCAGCCTGCCAGTTGGTTCAGGCAGCAGAGGGAGCTATTATGCATGTGAAGACCTCTGTGTCTGCACATGCACAATTCCAACAGCAGAGGCCTGACAGACAGAGAGAGAGCTGTTGCGAGCAGCCTCAAGACAGCACCCATGGGGGCCCACAGTTAATAGCGAGCCCCACACTACTGGAAAATGTTGCCCCTGCCAACCTCCCCAGATCGATCAAGACTTCCTCCCACTGATCATAGACAAAGTGACAGTGGCCCACCCCTCACTCCCCCTACCAATCGCAAGCAGAGTGTGCAGCGGGCCCTTCTCACTCTCCAATGGGGCCATCAGGGCCTGGACCCGCCCCCTCCAGGCCTCACCCCAGATGACCCATCATCATATTCCCTACACCATTCTGACCTTGCCCCCATATTCCATGCCCCTTCAGCCCCTCCCCATATGCCCCACCCCACTGCCCGGTGTGCAGTGCCAAGGTGCCAGGCTGGCGCACCCCTTGCCCTCGGCCTCCCCGGGGATCTCAAGGGCCTCCAGTTCTACTAGATATCACTATTCCCTGTTCATGGGGAGTAGGTGTTTTCCTTGCTGGAGAGGACATCTCCTGGTGAGGCCATAAAGGTAAGTGATTCTTTTTCTAAATGTCCAACAAGCGTAAAAATGGCAGAGCTCTTGATCTGTTTTTTTAGGCGAGTTTTTGCTCCTAATCTTATGCACAGTCTTTGAAAATATGGGCTAGATTGGTTCTAATCGCGAGAGGCAGTGGTTGGAGTTTAACTCACCAGACAGCCAGCAGCTCAGATCAGAGCCACAAACTGCGCGTGTGCAAGAAAACCAGGCAAGAAAGCAGCTCTCCTGATAGACCCTCTCCCCCCCCCCCACCTCACCATGGGCCAAATACAGCCTTCCCCCCCTCCCCCCCAACACTACTGACCCCCTTCTCTCCCCCAACCCTGGAATCCCCTTGCACATGGCCCCCTCATCACCCCCCCTTGGCCCCAATGGCTGAATGACATGACCCCCCCCCCTCTCTCTTTAGTGCCCCCAATCATCACAGAGGCACAAATTTCACCCTACTCCCCACCTCCCACCACCATCAGCACACCTACAAGTGCTGACTTGCTTTCCCCACTATGGTAACAAGGCAAACTGCTTCAAACTCACTGGATGGCTCGAATGGGCATGTGAATCACCCAAACTGCCTGCAGCTGATCCACCCTAACAGGGCAGAGCCCCATAAAAACCCCAAGGATGGACAGTCAGGCAGGCAGGGCAGGAAGAAACGGCCTCCAGGAAGACAGCTCCTTGTTTTTCTGATGCTGATCTGGCCAGGTTGCTGGAGTCGGTGAAAACAAGGCAGGACACCCTCTTTCCCCCCAGCAGGATGCCGTCCCAAAGGAAAAGATGGAAACGCAGCCCGGGAGGCGGTGGCAGCAGGTGTTAGTGCCAGGGCACTGGCCAGGAGAACCAAGAACCAGTGCCACAAAAAACCGAATGACCTAATCCGGGCAGCAAGGGTGAGCCTTTCACCTCATCTCGCATCTTCTCCCTAATGACCGCCAGATTCCCCCCACCCCAGCACCCTGCAAGCTTCCAGCCACTGACCCCCAAGCACCTTCTTCACACCCCCCTCCCCAAGAGAATCACAGCCCTGGCCCTCTGAGAGCCAGTCCCTGAAACCTTGCAGGACTCATGCCATCAGATTTTACATGGCTCCTTCTATCCCCACAGGAAAAGAATACCCATAATCGCTGGGAGAGGATGAAGACAGGGGGTGGTGTGCCTGAGATCTGGGTCCTTACCCCCTTTGAGGAGCGGGCACTGCAGCTTGTGGGAGAGGAGGGGATGCGGATCATTAGCGACAGCATGGTCGGGCTAGACCATAGAAATGAGCACCTGCCAATCCTTCATTTATTGGAGACATCTCAAGTAAGTTGCATACAACCCAGATTCCTTTTCCTCTTCCTCTTCCTCCCTTGCATGTAACCTTGTGTCCTGTGTTGCAGCAAGGGACCCTAGATAGCTTAGTTAGAATCTGAATGGGGTGGTGAACAGGAGAGTGCTGATTGGGCATGTACACCGAGCTATTGAGTGCACTGGCTGGCCTACCGGACAAACTCCTCTTACTGATCGTGGAGAATTATGGAGTCTGGTCCCAACTTAACAGAGGGCATTGCACGAAGCTCACCCACTCTGTTCCATCTCCCTGGGCACCCAGAGACACTGGCACTATGTCCCTTTGTAGCTGTATCAACCTTTGTATGAACAGATCATAGAAACATAGAAACTAGAAGCATGAGAAGGCCATTCAGCCCTTCGAGCCTGCTCCATCATTCATATTGATCATGGCTGATCATCAAATTCAATATCCTGATTGCCCCCCTTCCCCCATATCCCTTGACTCCTTTAGCCCCAAGAGCTGTATCTAATTTCTTCTTGAAATCACAGAATGTTTAGCCTCAACTATTTGCTGTAGTAATGAATTTCACAGATTCATAACTCTCTGAGTGAAGAAATTTCTCCTCACCTCAGTTCTAAAAGGTTTACCCCTTATCCTCACACTATGATCCCTAGTTTTGGACTTCCCCACCATCAGGAACATTCTTTCTGAATCTACTCTGTTAGTATTTTATAAGTTTCTATGAGATCTCCTCTTACTCTTTGAAATTTCAATAAATCTAATCCTAACCAGCTTAATCTTTCCTCATGTGACAGACCTGCTATCCCAGGAATTAAACCATCACTGCACTTCCTCTATAGCAAAGACATCCTTCTTCAGATAAGGAGACCAAAACTGCACACAATACTCCAGGTGTGGCCTCACCGACACCCTGTACAATTGCAGTAAACCATATCTGCTCCCATAATCAAACCCTCTCATTATGAAGGCCGACATTGCATTTGCCTTCTTTACTGTAGGTAAGCATATAGGCACTGCTGTACCTACATGCTTACTTTCAGTGTCTCAGGTCTCACTGAGTATCCAATTTGTTAATTAATGTCGCAAGTAGGCTTACATTAACACTGCAATGAAGTTATTGTGAAAATCCCCTAGTGAGTACACTCCAGCGCAAGTTTGGAAGCGCTGCAGGAGAATTTGCCGTAGCCAATGAGCCTAACCAGCACGTCTTTCGGATTGTGGAAGGAAATCAAAGCACCCAGAGGAAACCCATGCAGACACAGGGAGAACGTGCAGACTCCACACAGTGACAAGCTGGGAATCGAACCGGGATCCCTGGTGCTGTGAGGCAGCAGTACTAACCACTGTGCTACCACGCTGCCCACCTCTCTCAATTTACACCCATTCAAATAATAATCTGCCTTCCTATTTTTGCTGCCAAACTGGATAACCTCACATTTATCCACATTAAACTGCATCTGCCATGCATGCAAATTCACTTAGCCTGGCCAAATTACACTGAAGCATCTCTGCATCATCCTCACAGCTCACCCTCCCACCCAACTTTGTATAATCTGCACATTTAGAGATAATACATACAATTTCCTCTTCCAAATCATTAATGTGAACAGTTGTGGTCCCAGCACAGATCCCTGTGGTACCCCACCGATCACTGCTTGCCAGTTGCTCTGCCATTCCTGCAGCACCATTCTCTGGTAACTCCAGTAACTAACCAAAAGGGAAGTATATTTCAGAAGCACTAATCTAAAGAATCGAGCAAATTGTCTGTGCGCTTCACTGCACAACTGAGTGAATGCTGCACTATCAGATCAGCGGAGTTTTGGATAAGGCAGTAAACCAAGTTTCCACCTGCTCTTGCAAGTGGAAAAGAGCCAGGGCACTATCTGAAAAAGAGTAGAGGTGATCACCTGCTGTTTTGGCTGTCACTAAAAAGATCATTATCTTGGCATTTATCTCATTGCCCTATATGGTGCTGTGTGTACAAATTAACTGTTCTCGTTCCCTATAATAGTGTCTGTACTTCGAGAATCTGGAACTAACTGTGAAGTGTTCTGAAACACCGATAAAGGTGCTCTTCCTCTCTAACAAACACTCATGAGGAGAAGCCTGGTTGAAAGAATACAACAAAACACAAGAAATAATAAAGTAAACATGATTAAAAAGAAATGAGGAGGTAAATACTTCACCTGTATGAAAACTTTGCATCTTGCGTTTGTCTCACTCCTTCAGTTAAACTAGAAAATAGCACCTTTCAAATGCAACAAAATTAACCGAAAACAAGGAATATGGACAGCCATTACAGAGTATGTTTTTCTGACTTGGAACCAGAAACTTGCAAGCATCTAGCACCTTCCTCAGGAGGCTGTTCATTTAGATACTTCCCCACATCCTTCAATGAGGGCCAGGTTAAGCACAGCTTCATCTGAGTAACTAAACATCCAAACCGTGATCCAGATTTCAGGCAGTCCGTAACCAATGTCACTGGAGGCCCATGAGAGTTGGAGGAGTCAGCTTTTATTGTTCTCTGGAGCATTGAACCTGGTGGCTGTGGCTGTGGTGAGTGACTGATTTGAATTGAAAACCACTTTTTTCCTGTACTTCCGGTTCTTGGGGCTTGTGAGTGTAGTTTACTTCCGTGCCGGAAGTTAGGCCAGGGGATTGTCGTTAAGGGGGAGCGGGGGGGTATAAAAAAGGGTTAGCAGCGTACAGCGGGCAGCGTCAGGAGTGGGCAGCGGAGTGAGTGGGAACTGAGTGAGAAGGGCTTTGGATCGCTGGGCTTAGGCGAGTGCAGGCTTAGAGAAGGTGAGTGACAGATTTCTACCTTTTGCCACATACAGGAGGTTGGGACATGGCAGGGAATATAGGGAGGAATGTAAGTTGCGTCCGGTGCCACATGTGGGAGTTCTTGGTGGTGTCACATGTCCCCAAGGTCCACATCTGCAGTAAATGTTTAGAACTGCAGCGCTTGAGGGCCCGGGTCAGGCAACTCGAGGGGCATTTGGAGGATGCGTTTCTAGTCAGGGAAAACGAGGAGTTGATGGCTAGGAACCACGAGCAGGAAGAGGTCCCAAGGGCTGAAGAGCAGGAAGGGTGGACGACTGTTAGGAGGAGAAAGAGGAAGAAGAAGAGTAGTCAGGGTCCCCCGGCCTCCCCGGAGGCCCCCCAAGGTTCGTCGGCAGGGGCGCAGAAATATAGGCAGGAAGGGGAGACTGACTTAGAGGGACAGAAGGGGGCTGGCAAAGTGATAGTGGTAGGGGATGGGAGGGTCCGAGGGATTGATAGGAGGTTCTGTGGACAGAGGCGCGACTCCAGGATGGTGGTCTGCCTCCCTGGAGCAGGGGTAAAGGATGTAACAGACAGGGTAGAGGGAATTTTGAAAGGGGAGGGGACCCAGGCAGAGGTCATAGTACACGTAGGGGAGGGGGATATAGGAAGGAGGAGTAGGGTAGAGGTCCGTAGGCAATTTAGGGAGTTGGGGTCCAAACTAAAGAGCAGGACCTCCAGGGTGGCACTCTCTGGATTGCTGCCCAGTATTAGCAGGGCAAAGAATGACGAGATCATGCAGTTGAATGCATGGTTGAGGGATTGGTGTAGGGTGGAGGGCTTTACTTTTGTGGATCACTGGGAGGTGTTTAGGAGAGAAGGGCAACTGTACAGGAGGGGTGGGGAGAATTTGAACGGGAGGGGAACTAATGTCTTAGCGGGGAGGTTAGCTGGGGTGTTCAGGAATGGTTTAAACTAATAGGGAGGGGGGGTGGGGAGGTGGCTGGGAGAGAGTCGGGTGAAAGGAAAATTGTCAGGGAGAAGGAGGTTCCGAGGGACACTCGTGGGTTGAACTGTGTCTGTTTCAATGCTAGGAGTGTGGCAGGGAAAACGGATGAGCTTAGGGCCTTGATGTTCGTGAGGCAGTTAGATGTGGTGGCTGTAACGGAGACGTGGTTACGGGAAGGGCAGGACTGGCAGCTGAATGTTCCTGGGTACAGGTGTTTTAGGTGTGACAGAGGAGGGTTGAAGAGAGGTGGAGGGGTGGCACTGTTAGTAAAGGAAAACATCACACTAGTGCAGAGGGAGGACAATATGGAGGAGATAGGGATTGAGTCACTGTGGGTGGAGTTGAGGAATAAAAAGGGAGAGATCACATTGCTAGGGGTGTACTATAGGCCACCCAACAGCCCGAGGTCGGTGGAGGAAGGTATTTGCAGGGGCATTTTGGACAGGTGCAGGAAGAATAGAGTGGTTGTAGTGGGTGACTTCAATCTTCCAGGAGTGAATTGGAGGGGGCCTAGAGCTGGGGGTACGGAGGGAGAGGAGTTTGTGAAATGTGTTTTGGAAGGGTCGCTGGAGCAGTATGTAACTAGCCCGACTAGGGGAGGGGCTATACTGGATTTAGTGTTGGGTAATGAGCCAGGGCAGGTGGGTGAGATAGAGGTAGGCGAACATGTGGCTAACAGTGACCACAAGTCCATCTACTTTAGGATAAAAATGGAAAGGGACGAGTGCCGGCCGAACGGGAGTGTGCTGAACTGGAGAAAGGCGAGCTATAGCAGGATTAGGAGGGAGCTGCAGGACACTGATTGGGAGGGACTGTTAGCTGGAAAGTCCACGGTTGGCAAGTGGGAGGCTTTTAAGGGCAAAATGAAATGGTTGCAGGGGAGGTATGTTCCGGTTAAGCGGAAGGATGGGAAAGATAGGATTAGAGAGCCGTGGATTACAGGGGGTATCGAAGACTTGGTCAGAAAGAAGAGGGAGGCGTATGTTAGGTCGAAACGACTGGGTATGGAGAGTGCGCTGGAGGAATATAGAGAGAGTAGGAGGGAGCTAAAAAGGGGAATTAGAAGGGCGAAGAGAGGGCATGAAATGGCTTTGGCTGGTAGGATTAAGGAAAATCCAAAGGCATTTTATTCCTATATTAGAGGCAAGAGAGTAGTTAGAGGGAAAATTGGTCCTCTTAGGGACAAGAGTGGAGAGTTATGTATTGAGTCGGAGGGAATGGGGGAGCTCCTGAATGAATACTTTGCGTCGGTATTCACGAAGGAGAGGGGTTCGGAATCGTATGGTCTCTTGGAGGGAGCTGAGGATCAGTTGCAAGAGATATCTATTACGAGGGAGGAAGTGCTAGGGCTTTTAGGTAGCGTAAGGACGGATAAAGCTCCGGGGCCTGATGGTATTTATCCCAGGCTGCTTAGGGAGGTGAAAGATGAAATTGCTGGGCCTCTGGCGCAAATCTTTGTCTCTTCTTTGGACACAGGTGAGGTCCCAGAGGACTGGAGGGTAGCAAATGTGGTACCGCTGTTCAAAAAAGGTAGTAGGGATAACCCTGGAAATTATAGACCGGTGAGTTTGACATCGGTGGTAGGGAAATTAATGGAAAAAATACTTAGGGGTAGGATGTATGAGCATTTGGAGCGTTGCGATCTGATTAGGGATACGCAACATGGCTTTGTTAGAGGGAGGCCTTGCCTTACGAATCTGGTGGAATTCTTTGAGGAGGTGACAAAAACGGTTGAGGATGGGAGAGCCGTTGATGTCATCTATATGGATTTCAGTAAGGTGTTTGACAAAGTCCCTCATGGTAGGCTGGTAGAAAAGGTTAAGGCGCATGGGATACGAGGCCAGGTAGTTAGGTGGATTGAGAACTGGCTGGGTAATAGGAGACAGAGGGTAGTTGTGGAGGGGACCTTGTCGGGCTGGAGGCCAGTGACCAGTGGTGTGCCGCAGGGCTCAGTACTGGGACCTCTCCTCTTTGTAGTATACATAAATGACTTGGAAGAGAGTGTAGGTGGTGTGATCAGCAAGTTTGCTGATGACACCAAGATGGCAGGGTTGGCGGGTACTGAACTGGATTGTCAGGTGATACAACAGGATATAGATAGGTTGGTGCATTGGGCAGATAGGTGGCAGATGGAATTTAATCCTGACAAATGCGAGGTGATGCATTTTGGAAGGAATAATGCAGAGAGGAGCTATGTGATAAAAGGTAGACAGATTAGGAGTATGGACATACAGAGGGACCTGGGAGTGCAGGTTCACAAATCCATGAAGGTTGCGTCACAAGTGGAGAAGGTTGTTAGGAAGGCGTATGGAATGTTAGCCTTTATAGGAAGGGGTATAGAGTATAAAAGCTGCCGTCTAATGCTTCAGTTGTACAGAACGTTGGTTAGACCGCATTTGGAGTACTGCGTCCAGTTCTGGTCACCTTACTACCGGAAGGACGCGGAGTCTCTGGAAAGGGTGCAGAGGAGGTTTACCAGGATGTTGCCTGGCATGGAGGGGCTGGGTTACGAGGAAAGGTTGGAGAAACTGGGACTTTTCTCCTTGGAAAGACGGAGATTGAGGAGGGACATGATAGAGGTATATAAGATACTGAAGGGAATAGATAGAGTTAATAGTGAGAGACTGCTCCCTAGACTGGGTACAAACACGAGAGGTCATGATTTAAGGGTGAGGGGGGAGAGGTATAATTTGGAAATGAGAGGAAGATTCTTTACGCAGAGAGTTGTGGGGGTATGGAACGCACTACCGAGTAGGGTGGTGGAGGCAGGAACGTTGGACTCATTTAAGGTTCAGTTAGATAGACACATGAGTGAAACGAGGATGGAGGGTTATGGTAGGGGCTATTAAATAAGGTTAGAACCTCGGGAGACACTGGAAAAGCAGGCTTGTAAGATTAACGTTTTTGTCTTTTTATTCCGCAGGTGGAGGTCCACCTCGTGTCAAACAAAGGGCATGCACACGGTGGGTCGTGCGTGGGCTACTCTTGGAAGTTCCGGGAGTGGCCTAGTACTTCGTGTCGGTGTGTGTGCTTGATCCTGGACCGGTAGACGGGCGCCGCAACAGCTCAGTGACTAGCACTGCCAGCTGTGCAGACACATGGATTTGGGCCTGTGTCTGTGGGAGTTTGTGCATTCTCCCTGTGGATGCGTGGGTTTCCTCCAGGCGCTCCGGTTTCCTCCCACACCCCAAAGATGTGCTCTTAGGCTGATTGGTTTTACCAAATTGACACTATTCTCCCCTGAATCTGGCTAAGTTAGGGGTCCCATTCGTAGACATGCAGGGTAGAATAGGTGTAGGGTGATGCGGCGGCACGGGCTCGTTGGGCCGAAGGGCCTGTTTCCCGTGCTGGGTTGTTCTTTGTTCTTTGTTCTTTGTATATTTCATATTCTTGGAATGTAGTTTGAAGTTGGCAAGACCATCTTTCTTTCCTGTTGCTTAATATTCTGAAACATGCAGTTCTTGTAGTAATTGTCTTTGAAGGTATTAGATAGGGAATTCCAGGAAGGTGACGTCGGTTATTAAGCTGTTTGCAATAACATTGAGTCAAGATAACTGAATAATGATGTTTCCACAATATTCTGCTCTTGTTCTCAACTGTACAAATTCCAGAGGAAAGCATTGGAGATAGCCTTATGAGTTTCTGCAATGCATTCTATCTGCATTCTGGAAGGGGTTTGAACTAAGTTGGTGGGCATGGTGTTGGCATGTAAGGGAAAATTCAGAGCGGGGAACATGAGTTGGAGAATTAGTGAGTGACTGAAAGACAGAAGTAGCACAGGTTAAAACATGTGCAGCACAGGAATGTGAAAAGGTTTAGAGGTAAATGCAAGGAGTATCGTCAATAAAACTGATGGGCTAAGAGTTCAGAGGCAGCATGATAGCATCGCTATAACCGAATATGGCTTAATGAGAGACAAAAATGGCAGCTTAACATTCCTGGACACAGAGTTTACAGGCAGTTTAGGGAGGGTACTAAAAAAAGGTGGGGGTACAGCATTATTGATTTAAGAATCAATTACAGCTGTGAGGAGAGACGGATATACTAAATGAAGCATGGAGTGAGGCCTAATAGGTTGATCTCAGAAATTTAGAAAAGGGGCTGCCACTCTGCTGGAATTGTACTCTAGGCCCTCAGATAGTTAGAGGGAGATGGAAAAGCAAATATATGAGTGTAAAACAACAGAGGAGTACTTACTGGGGACATCAACTACTCTTATATCCATCAGGGTACAAGCAGTGTGAAGGGCACAGAGGGCGCAAAATTCTTGAACTGCAGTAAGGAGGACTTTTTTTGTCAGCAAATAACATGCCTGACGAGAGGGGATACACTTCTAGGTTTAGTCTCAGACAATGAAGCTGGGCAAGTAGATGATTGAGCAGTGGGGGAGCATTTTGGAGATAGTGACTGTAACATAATTAGATTCAGCATCATTGTGGAAAAGGACAAAGATAGAACAGGAACAAATGTTCTAAATTGGTGGAAAACATATTTCATAAATCTGAGAGAGGAACTGATGAGAGTGGACTGCATTCAGCTTTTAGAAGGAAAGTGTAAACTTATCTCCACAGAGAAAAAGGGTGGCACGGCCAAATCTAGAGCCCCTGGTTATCCAGAAGCATAAAGCAAAAAAAGGAAGCTTATAACAGTCGCAAAAAACTTAATATTGCAGAAAACCTCGACAAGTATGGAAAGTACAGAAGTTAAAAATGGAAACTAGGAAAGCAAAGGGAGGATATTAAAAAATATTGGCAGGCAAAATCATAGAAAATCTTAATTTGTTTTACTAATACACTAAGAACAAGAGAATAACTCAACAAAATGTTGGGCCTATCAGAGGTGTAGATGGTACCTTGTGGGTTGATTCAGATGTGGGCAGGCTTCTCAATGAACATTTTGTTTCTGTCTTCATGAAGGGGAGGGATGATTTAATAATTCTAGTTAAAAGGAAATGTGAACTATTAGATATAATAAGGTAATCCGCTAATCCCTCTAACCTACACATCCTGAGACACTAGCGGGTAATTTAGCATGGCCAATACCCCGAACTCACACATCTTTGGACGGTGGGAGAAAACCCGAGCGCCTGTAAGAAACCCATGCAGACACGGAGAAGATGCAGACTCCACTCAGACAGTGACCCAAGCCGGGAATCGAACCCAGGTCCCTGGAGGAGTGTTAGCCACCATGCCGCTGTTTCAAGTGTTGCTGTGACTGCAATCATGCAGTGACTGATAAACATGCTGTGACACCCCTGACTCAAACTTTGTGGATGTTACAGTGGCTGAGAAGGTCAGAAGGTCAGCTTCTTATTGCAGCACATTCAGCTTCTGCCCTTCATCTGTGGCCAAACTGTTGGCATGACTGGCTCAGTTAAGCTTCTTGTCAATGGCAATCCCCAACATATTGATGATGGAGGGGATAAATTATGACAGTGCTGTTCGTGGTCAGGAGGAGATGGCTGGGCATTTGCTTGCTTAAGATGGCCATTACTGGTCACACGTGTCACTGGTAAATCTAAACTTGGATGTTATCTTAGGTTCGACTATAGGCTGGCCAAATTGAGTGAATTGTATATGGAATATGCTATTCGGATTGGCGGATGGTGACTAGTGGAGTGCCCCAGGGGTCAATGCTGGGGCCTCAGCTTTTTACCATTTATATAGATGATCTGGAGGAGGGAACCGAGTGTAGGGTGTCGAAATTTGCTGATGACACCAAGATTGGGGGAACGGCAAATTGTGCGGAGGGTGTGGAGAGTCTGCAGAAGGATCTAGATAGGCTGGGCGAATGGGCCAGGAAATGGCAAATGGAATTTAATGTTGGCAAGTGTGAGGTGGTCCACTTTGGTAGGAAGAATGGTAGGAAGGACTATTACTTACGGGGTGAAAAACTGCAGCAGGCGACGGTGCAGAGGGACCTCGGGGTCCTTGTGCATGAGTCACAAAAACCCAGCTTGCAGGTGCAGCAGGTGGTCAGGAAGGCGAATGGGATGCTGGCCTTCATAGCGAAGGGGATTGAATATAAAAGTAGGGAGGTCTTGCTGCAGCTGTATAGGGCATTGGTGAGGCCGCAACTGGAGTACTGTGTGCATTTTTGGGCGCCGCACCTACGCAAAGATATTTTGGCCTTGGAGGGAGTGCAGAGGAGGTTTACTAGGCTGATACCGGAGTTGAGGGGGTTGAGCTATGAGGAGAGGCTGAATAAACTGGGCTTGTACTCGTTAGAGTTTAGAAGAATGAGAGGAGATCTCATTGAGACGTATAAGATGATGAATGGGATGGATAGGATAGAGGTGGAAAGACTCTTCCCGCTCAAAAAAGACAATAGGACTAGGGGGCACAGCCTCAAGATAAAAGGGGGGCGGTTTAGAACGGAGTTGAGGAGGAACTTCTTCACTCAAAGGGTGGTGAATCTCTGGAATTCTCTGCCCGTTGAAGTGGTGGAGGCTGCCTCGCTAAATATTTTTAAGACGCGGGTTGATGGGTTTTTGATAGGAGAGGGGATTAAGGGTTATGGGGAGAGGGCGGGAAAGTGGAACTGAGCAGCGACAGATCAGCCATGATCTTATTGAATGGCGGGGCAGGCTCGAAGGGCTGGATGGCCTACTCCTGCTCCTATTTCTTATGTTCTTAATTGAATAACATGGAATCTTCAGAAAATAGCTCTATTCTTAAGTTCGTTTGGAGGAAAGGTCATCCATAGGCAATTGAACATAGTTGAGCCGCAAAAGACCTCCTTCGGCAATGCCCTGGGACTCAAGTGTTCGAGCTCTGACAAGAACAATCAACCGCTGAGGGACTTCCTTTGCTTTATGTTGGTGTGAGTTGAGCTAAGACTCCTCGCTGCTATTCTTAGTCAAATGACATTTCTCATCTGGCATTCAACTCTTCACCCAGAGGGTGGTGAATGTGTGGAAGTCGCTACCACAGAATGCAGTTGAGGCCAAAACGTTGTGTGATTTCAAGAATAAATTCGATATAGCTCTGGAGATAAAGGGATCAAGGGATGGGAGGGGGGAAGTTGGGGTCAGGATATTTATTGAATTTGGTGATGGCCTACAAGTTTCTATGTGTCCATCATTGGACTGAGAACTGAATGTAGTCTGGTACTGAGAGTTTCTGGCCAAACCAGAATTTAAAATAAGAAAGACGAAAAGAAAGAGCAAAAAAAACTTAAAAAAAAGAATTAAAGAGGGGAAAAAAGACCGGAAGCATTAAGTAATTTCTTTCACTTCTAAAGGAGTGAAGCAGGAGATGAAATCTATAGAGAAGGCTGATGAGACGGGATGAAATGAGTCCAGTTTATTGAAGATTACTACAGTTAGTGAGAGTGGAACCAAATAGTTTGGAGGAATGAAGAAATGAAAGGATTTCTACCCTATAATTAATGATATTTCTAAAATAACTCTCCATCCAATTTTTTTCTCTGGTACTGGGATCTCAGTACAGAAATAATGAAGCCTGAGCGATGTAAAAGTGAATAAATTTCAGTAGCTGCAAATGTGTTATTATTAAAGAAGAAAAATTACCTTCAAAATATTGAAAGGCATTGTTAAAAGAAAACTGCGGCATTCTGCTTTGTCAAGGATGGTGAGCAATAGCAAAATTATTGCTGAATTTCAAATATTGGTAGACCTGCAATGAACGAAAGTTAAACTTCAGCATGTGAGTCATAAGCATACTGATTCTTTTCAACAGTAGCTTACTTAGAACAATGTTGGAGTGTTAGGAGTATAATCGATCAACAAGGCTGTGTTTAAAGTCATAACATATAGTAAAAATTGCTGTAAAGGTTCCATGCTGGAAATAAATGACACGAGTCTTTGTAAATAAACTTTAAATTTAAAAAAAAAGATTTATTACCTAAACAATCAAATGTGATTAATGGCAATACAATATGTGAATACATACGCAGCTCTTAAAAGTTTATTCAGTACAAGGTTTCATGCATTATTTACAGAGTGTTAGATGTCATCCATGTCACGATGGCCAATCAGCATCATTATGTAAAGCATGCCGTGACAGAGTCTTCAGTCAGGTATTGAGTGACTGCGGTGACTAACAGCAGGACAACCATTTAGTTTGTTCACATGAAGTATGAGCTGGTGAATTTGGAAAGCACGGAGACCCTCACAGGCACTCAGAGTACTTGCGAGATACCTTTCTGAGAAGGTCATTGTACCCTTTTCCTGGAATGAGTGCTTTTCAAAATACTTTTTAAGCCAATTTTCTTTCCTTCCCTCCTGAGAGTGTTGGCTTCTTTCTGGCTTGTGGCTCGCTGGGCATTGAGCACCTTCTGAGACTTCACCCATCAGGATCAGGGTGGCAGAGTGGCACAGCGGTTAGCACCACTGCCTCACAGTGCCAGGGGCCCAGGTTCAATTCTGGCCTCGGGTCACTGTCTGTGTGGAATTTGCACATTCTCCCTGTGTCTGTGTCGGTTTTCTCCGGGTGCTCTGGTTTCCTCCCACACTTCAAAGACGTACCGGTTAGGTTGATTGGCCATGATAAATAGCCCCTTGGTGTCAGGGGGATTAACAGGGTAAAGATGTGGGGTTAGAGGGATAGGGCCTGGGATGGAATTGTTGTTGGTGCAAGTTTGATGGGCTGAATGGCCTGCTTCTGCACTATAGAGATTTCATGATTCAATGAATACGCTCAATAATAATAGGCATGGGTTGCTTTTCAATGACAGATATATTCTGGTTGCGCACCATGCCATACCTAGTTGATGTCTCTAGATGAATACTTCCAGCAGGCTTTGATGAATAGTGTGACTTTTCCCCTCCCAAATCAAACAACACTGAAGTCACTTGTAGAGTTATTTCTATTCATTTATGGGATATGGGCTTGCTGGCTAGGCCAACATTTATCGCCCATCACTAGTTGTCTTTCAGGAGGTGGTGCTGAGCTACCTTTTTGAACTACTGCAGTCCCTGAAGTGTAGGTGGACCCACAGTGCTGTTAAAGAAAGAGTTCTAGGATTTTAACCTAATGAAAGTGAAGGAATGGCAGTATACTTTCAAATCCGGATGGTGAGTGATGTGGAGGAGAACGTCCAGCTGGTGGTGTTCCCAGCTTTCTGCTGCTCTTGTCATTCTAGATGGTAACGGTTGTGGGTTTGGAAATTGCTGCTTAAGGAAGCTGGGTGAGTTCCTGCAGTGCATGTTGTAGATGGTAGACATGGCTGCCACTGTTCATCAGTGGTGGAGGAGTTCAATGATTATGAAAAGGGCAGCAATCAAGTGGGCTGCTTTGTCTTGGATGGTGTCAAGCTTCTTGAGTGTTGTTGGAGCTGCACTCACCCAGGCTAGTGGACAGTATTCCATTACCCTCCTGTCTCGCAGATAGTGGAGTCAAGAGGTGAGTCACTCGCCACCGGATTCCTAGCTTTTGACCTACTCTGCTAACCATAGTATTTATATGGCTATCCAGTTCGGTTTCTGGTCAATGGTAACCCCCAGGATGTTGACAGTGGGAGATTCAGCCATTGAATTTCAAGAGGCAATGGATAGATCCTCTTTTTGGAAATAGTCATCATCCCCAAAGATGTGCTATTAGGCTGATTGGAGAATAAATTGTCCCTAAATTAGTTTCCCTCAATGTGGAATGCCATAATCATAGATAAGGGTCATGGGTGGAGGGGGGACTGGTAAATGTTAAAATGTTAGAACGGCGGCACAGGCTCGTTGGGCCGAAGGGCCTGTTTCCCGGGCTGTTTTTGTTCTTTTTTTTTCATCTGGCACTTGTATAGTATGAATATTTCTTGCCACTTGTCAGCCCAAGCCTGGATATTTTTCAAGTCTTGCTGCATTTGGACATGGACTGCTTCAGTATCCAAAGAATAGCGAATGGTGTTGAACATTGTGCAGCCATCTGCAAACATCCCAGCTTCACATGTAGGCCAGACTGGGCAGGAGTGTACATTTCCTTGCCTAAAGGGAATTAGTGAACCAGATGGGTTTTTAACAACAGTTGTTATCATTAGGCTTCAAATTCCAGATGTTTTATCGAGTGTAAATTCTACCAGCCGCTGTTATAAAAGCCCACCTGGGTCACCAGTATCTCTCAGGGAAGGAAATCTGTCGTCTTTACTCAGTCTGGTCCACATGTGACTCCAGATCCACAGCAATGTGGTTGACTCATGAAATGGCCTAGCCAGCAACTCAGTTCAAGGGTAGTTAGGGATGGGCAACAAACACTGGCCAGGCCAGCGACACCCTTATCCCACGAAAGAATTAAAAACAGTGTGTATGTATGAACTGCCTGATGCTTATCTGAGAGAGTTTGTGATTTGAATTGGATTTTATTATTACCTGACCTATCTTTTCTGATGGTGCAGGAGAGACACAAATAATAAAAAAGGGATGATTTGAATCTTCATCTCTCAGCAAAGTTAGGTGAGTAGTTCAAGTCAAAATCTTATACTGATGATCCAACTGAATCCCACCTTCATTAATCTCAACCCACCCTTCACATTAACCCACAGCCCACTGTTCATGCTGGTGGCATTTTTCCATCCCACTACAGTCAACAGAGATTTGACTGGCTGCCAAATTTTCTGACCTCGCTGCAGATGGAAGTGCGGTGTGAACAGGCAGTGAGATCGCGCCCAGAGATCCGGAATATCACCTCAGAAAGAAAATCCAACTCTTACTTCCCCATTTTAATGGTGTCCCATTTTGAAGTTTACAAAATCAGTTAGGGCCAGTATTCTTATTTCCCCGTTTTATTGTTTTTTTCCTTCTGGAACATAAGGTAAATCAACTTAAGGTTCTTCTGAGGCCTACAAGGAAAGGTTCACAATCCCTTCCCTCTTTTTAAAATAAATCATATCTCACAGCAAAACAACAGCATCAAAGTTATATCTGACTAAAAAAAAGTTAAGAAACCCGGCAATGCCTTCAGTTCTGAACAAAATCTCCTGCTGCAGATTTTATAATTGTTACACTTTCGCTTAAAACAAATTGAAGGAAATAATATTCTTGTACTGTTTTCCTCTACCACCTTAGACTTCCAAAAAAACCATTTGAGAAAATTCAATATGAAAGGCTGAGATTTAAGCTATTAAAGATTCGGGATTTGAGCTGCTAGATGGGCAAGAAATTAATTGAAATTAACTGTAACAGGTGTATGATTCTTGTCACAGGAGTTGTGACAGGGTTGGGGGTGGAAGTGGGAGTGGCGGAGGGGGTGATCGGAGTCAGTGAAATTAGCCTTATGATTGTAATGGTAATAATTTACAAACATCGCAAACTTGCAGATGAGACCAAACTAAACGGGCAAGCTAAATCTGTGGAGAGAACTGCAAACTGAGTTAAACAGAATAAAAGGGCAGATGATCATCAATAGAAACAAATACAAAGCACTGTATTTGTGAAGGAAGATGGACAGTGATTGTGATGGACAGTGACAGTGATTGCAGGCTAGGGAAATTGCTAAGGGTGAATTTGAAAGAGATCTAGTCACTTCAGTAAATTCAATACTCAACGCAGTCAATTATCTGAAAGACGTGCTGGTTAGGTTCATTGACCATGCTAAATTCTCCTTCAGTGTGCCTGAACAGGCACCAGAGTGTGCCAACCAGGGGATTCTCACAGTAATTTCATTGCAGTGTTAATGGAAGCCTGCTTGTGACACTAATAAATAAAAATAAACAAAATAATTATTGCACAAACAAAACGGAACAAATAGAATATAAAATGAAATAGTCAAGAGGTTCTCAAACAAGTTTAGGTTTTATTGAAGTTTATTTATTAGTATCACAAGTAGGCTTACGTTAACATTGCAATAAAGTTACTGTGACAAAACTAGGGGGTCTGGTCACTTGGAACAGTGTTGGGTTTGTCAGGACTGGAGGATGGGTTGGTGAAATATGAGAGCCAGCATGGAGGCCGCGATTCTCCCATCCGCGCCCGCCACTTTGTATTGGGATTGCACACGTGGGGGGAAAGCACACGCATCTCCCAGAGCTGGCGAACGGTCACCGGCCGGACCACGCTGGAAATTGGCTGGAAGGCAGAGAAGTAATTTAAATATGTTTTTAATCTATTTTATATCTGTATATTTGCTAACAATCGGGACCTTACAGGTCCTGATCGAATCTCCCACCCTGCCAGCAGTACTTCATGCTGCCGGGGCTCAGACTAGTTCCCATGTACGGGGATCTAGAGGGAGACCCCGCCGGAATGAAGGGAGGGAATCGGGGCCCCCCAGGGGGTTGGGTGGTGGTGCCCCCTGGGCATGGGCACCCTGGCAGAGGGAGCCCTGCCCTTGGTACAGCCCAAGGGGCAAAGTGCCCATGCCCAGGGAGCACTTGGCACTGCCCATTGGGCATCGGGCAGTGCTAAGGGGGTGGGATCTATTGTGGGAAGGGCCTGGGTGAGATTGGTGGGGGTGGGGGGCGTCCCTCTGCCACTCGGTATTGGGATCGGTCTAGGATGGAGGGAGGGCAGAGACTGAGGTGGGTTGAGGAGACTGGTCCGTCAGGTGGGGGGGCTGCCTCCGGGGTGAGGGGTCAGCCGGGGTGAGGGGGGTGGGGAGATCGCCACTGCTGGTGGGGTGGGGCTTGGGTATCAGGGTGCTCCAGGGTGGGGGAGGGCAGTTAGGGCTGGCCCGAGAATTGTTGTGGGGGCCACGATCAGATCGTGGAGGGGCTGGAGGGGCAGCATTGTGGGAGTCCCGGGCTGGAGGGTGATCAGGCTGGCCAGCAAATGGGAGTTTGACAGTTTGGGACCACAGTGCATGCGCAGAGCTCCAGAACCCTCAAACTCCAGCATGAATAGGCCTTCCCCACCCCAAGGTTTTTAATGAGATTCCTGACTGGGACCTCTGCAGTGCACAGGGTGCGGAGATTCAGATGAGAATCTGAACTGTCAGAACTGTCGTTATCTAGAACAGCTTTCCCGCCAATTCAGCACTTTTGGGAGAATCGCCCCCCCCAGAGTTTTGTATAGATGGAAGAGGTGCATTATGAGGTGGGTCCAGCACACCATGTTCGAACCCCTGCGAATTCCTTGAAGTACATATGGCACCTAACAGAGTCACCTGCAAACTCTGGGAATAAAAGTTCATTTTTGAAGAGCAAGTGAAAACTCTTTGCACAGTGCTGGTTTCTCCTTTCTCGTCTCCACGATTTGATGAGATTGCAAGGTGAAAACAAACGGCTTTACTTGAAATGAGTGCAGGTGTGGGTTTCCACTCACTATCGACTGTATTCATAAATGGGGGTGGCAGGCTGGCACAGTGGTTAGCACTGCTGCCTCACAGCTCCAGGGACCCCGGTTTGATTCCCAGCTTGGATCACATTCTTCTCGTGTCTACGTGGGTTTCCTCTCAATGCTCTGGTTCCCTATCGCAGTCCGAAAAATGTACTGGTTAGCTGCATCGACCATTCTAGATTCTGCCTTAGTGTACCCAAACAGGCACCGGAGTGTGGCAACTGGGGGATTTTCACAGTAATTTCATTGCAGTGTTAATGTAAGTGAGATAAATAAATATAACTGTAAACACTACAAACTGCAGGGAGCTGATTTTTTTTTAAATGTAGGTTTATAAATCTGCTATGAAGTTGTTGGTTGCTGTTCCAGTAATGTAACTGACAAGGAATCAATTCTGCCGGCTAATAGCTGGCATCCAGCACCAAAGTATCACAATGGAAGGGATCAGCAGAGGAAGATATCTACCCTCTGACGATAAGAATGCCTGGTCATCAAAAGCCCGATGTAACTGGCTTGAGTCAAAGATCACTGAACTGTAATACACTGAAACTGGGAACATTCCCAATCTAAATCACAGAGCCGTGGTTTCCAACATTTTGGATGATGGCACATATTCCCCCTGGGATATGGAAACTCTAAGCCTTGCTTCATGTTTCTATTTGCATAAACAGAGTTTGGCAGATTTAACTTACAGTTTTTGACTTCCTGGTCCTCGTGGAGAGACAGGGAACTAGCCTGAATGGCTCTGTTGTGAATAGTTAATGATTGATTACACTCTGAACTGCTTCTCTTGTCTGAGACATATAGCAGCAGTTCTCAATGCATTACAAGGGCTTTATGGCTTTTACCGGAGCTGTGCGGTTGGAGGATGACTGTTGACGCAGGGAGTTCTTGTGATTGCGTGTCTTTTGAATCTGTGCCAGAAGCCCCCAGCTTAAAAATATTGTTAACTCAGCGCAAACGTTGATTTGGGATGTTCCGACAGCCACTCCGCAAAAAAAAGGTTGGGGCATCTTTGACCTGGGACCTTGAAAAAATTCACATCCAAAGGGGGTAAAGTTGTGAAATATGATTCCGGAGAAGAACAGGAAGGGTCAGTTAGAGAGAAGACAAGCAATGAAGAGGGTCTCAAGATGGTGGAGGAGAAAAGATTGTAAGCGAATATCATCAAACAAGGCAGAAGTGTTGGACTGGCCATATCCTATGCAGGCACGGGGAGAATGTGCAGGCCAGATTTGAACCTGGGTCCCTGGCACTGTGAGGCAGCAGTGTTAACCACTGTGCCACCATGCTGCCATTCTTCCAAAGGAAGTGATTGGAAGGAAGATTGGAGGGATGTGGACAAAGATGGAAAAAAAAGAATGGTGAGATTAGGCAAGTCGAAATTGAAAATGGGAAGCTCCTTTGAGCAGCTGCAGAAGGATGCACAAGGTGCGGGAAGCAAGGTGGGCACAGTGGTTAGCACTGCTGCCTCACAGCTCCAGGGACCCAGGTTCAATTCTGGCCTTGGATGACTGTCTGTGTTGAGTTTACATGTTCTCTCCGTGTCTGTGTGGGTTTCTACAGAGGTTCTGATTTCCTCCTACCTTCCAAAGGTGTGCAGGTTAGGCTGATAGGCCACGATAAATTGCCCCTTTGTGTCTGAGCATTACCAGGATAAATACGTGGGGTTACGGGTATAGGGCCTGGATGGGATTGTTGTCAGCGCAGACTTGATGGGTGGAATGGCCTCCTTCTGCACTGTCAGAATTCTATGGTGAGGTGTGGAGAAATGGGAGGGCCTGTCCTTAGGCAGATGACTGCTACACACCTTCAAGGCTCCACGCAGAAGTACTGCTTCTTTGAAATAAAGCCATGAATATCCAAAGAGGACCTTGCTGCCATTCCCTCCATGCCCTACCAAAAAAAAAATGAGAGATTGGAAATCTCTGACACAGTCAAAGAATAATTAACAAGTTGGGAAAAGTGGTGCTCAAACCCTAGGCTAAAGTTCCAGAAACCATTTTGAACATCAGGCCCAGACTTCAGACTATCAAGACACAAGTCAAAACACCCAAGCTGTGGAAGCGATGCAAAGAAGAGGCAGGAAGCTGATCTCTGAGATCAAGACCAAATGTGAAATAAAATCCTGAAGAGATGGATATTTCAACCCGGAAAGGCGGCCATTGAGAGATGATCCCACAACGGTGCTTAGGACAGCAAACAGGGTAGAAAGATTCAATCTCAAATACTGCTGGAAATTAAATAATGGAACCAGGCCAGAAAGACACTAATTCAAATGAGTCAAATTATTAATTTATTTAAATTATTTCATTAAAAGTATTAATATTAGAAGAAAACACGTTGTGTTAGAGATTGGTTTCAATCAAAACCAAAACACGGGTATTTAAGCCAACTTTGTATGGGAGATACGCACTATATTCAAGAATTTTGATGCAAATATCAATAAATATGAATGTTCCCGTGGCTTGAAAATCTCCTGTTTGAAAGATATGCCGCCTAACAAAGGAGCTTAAAATTCACATGGAAACCTATGGAGCATTAGGAGTTCATTCAACCACATTCCTGACTCCAGATTCAGAGACATAAGTTATGATTAGGAAAAGGAAGATGATTCCCTTTAGTACAGTGTGAATAAAACAACACAGAAAACAGCAGTTTCTAATGTAAATAAAGTGACTTTAAACAAAAAAAGGTCTGTGTATTGTAGAAAAACAGAAAGAAATATTTCTTCTCTGCTGATGTCAATGCAATGGGAGATCAGCTAGTAATTCATGAAGATGCAATGGGAAAAATACGCTGGATGTATTGGCCCCAAGAAAACCTCAGCCAATACTAATGAATTCAGACACCATTACACTGGTCTATCCTTAGGAAAGATGCTGAAGGATATGGATGAATGAAGAGACCCATAAGCTCACATACATCATTCTCTGAAAATCTAAGTGCAGATTGATAAATGCAGGAGAATATTCCATGTTAAATGAGCCCAACTTTGCCCAACAGCAGAGTAATTACAGATTTGTACAAAGCAATGGTTAAACCGTAGTTAGAATCTCACCAGCTTTTATAGATGCACCATAGAAAGCATTCTTTCTGATTGTATCACAGCTTGGTATGGCTTCTGCTCTATCCAAGATCACATGAAACTGCAAAGGGTTGTGAATGAAGCCCGGTCCATCATGCAAACCAGCCTCCCATCCATTGACTCCGTCTACATTTCCCACTGCCTCGGAAAAGCAGCCAGCATAATCAAGGACCCCCAGCACCCCGGACATATTCTCTTCCATCTTCTTCCGTTGGGAAAAAGATACAAAAGTCTGAGATCATGTGTCAAGAACAGCTTCTTCCCTGCTGCCATCAGACTTTTGAATGGATCTACTTTATATTAAGTTGATCTTAATATGACTGTAACATTACATTCTGCACCCTCTCCTGTCCTTCTCCCCTACATACTCTGTGAACAGTGTGCTCGATCTGTATAACATGCATGAAACAATACTTTTCACTGCATCCTAATAAGTGACAGTAATAAATTAAACTAAATCAAATCAAATCAAATATTTTGTGCAGCTTTTGGTAGTTCCATAAAGGAAACATATAACAACTATAGGGATGTGCAGCCTAGATTCACTCGGAAGGTACCAGCAATGAGAGACTATTGTTTGAACATAAGAACATAAGAAATAGGAGCAGGAGTAGGCCATCTAGCCCCTCGAGCCTGCCCTGCCATTCAATAAGATCATGGCTGATCTGAGGTGGATCAGTTCCACTTTCCCGCTTTCTCCCCATAATCCTTAATTCCCTTGTCTATCAGAAACCTATCTACCCATGACCTAAATATATTCAGCGAGGTAGCCTCCACCACTTCAATGGGCAGAGAATTCCAGAGACTCACCACCCTTTGAGTGAAGAAGTTTCTCCTCAACTTCGGTCTAAACAGCAGCCCCCCCCCCGCCTTATCTTGAGGCTGTGTCCTCTAGTCCTGCTGTCCTTTCTAAGCGGGAAGAATTTCTCTACCTCTACCCTATCTATCCCCTTCATTATCTTATACGTCTCTATAAGATCCCCCCCTCATCCTTCTAAACTCCAACGAGTATAGACCCAGTCTATTTAGTCTCTCTTCATAGTCCAACCCCCTCATCTCCAGTATCAGCCTAGTGAACCTAGGAGAGACTTAAGATATTGGGCTTTCTCCAGCAGGCTTAGTAGAGACTTAGTGGTGATTACTTAAATCATGAAGGGTGAATGGGTAAAGGCAGTGGGACTAAGTCTGACAGCTCTAGAAAAGGCTGCAAGGAATGCAAAGTAGGGTCAGCCCAAGCCAATTGCTTCCTTTGCAGGCAGCATGTCAGCGTTATGCTGCATGTTAATTAATATAACTGCAGCATGCAATGATGCACTTGAGGGGATGCATATCACAGCAGAAGAATCCAGCTCATGAGATGCTACACCAGTTAAACTTAGTCTGCTAGGGGAGGTACGTTATGGCTGGAGCATTATGAATCATTATCTGTGTGGTGTTGGCACATTCTCCCCGTATCTACATGGGTTTCCTCCAGGTGCTCCTGTTTCCTCTCACATTCTGAAAGGCGTGTTTGTTAGGTGCATTGACCCAAACAAGCACTGGAGTGTGGCAACTAGGGGGATTTTACAGTAACTTCCTTGCAGTGTTAATGTAAGCCTTACTTGTGCCTAATACATAAACTTTACTAAGTGAGAGGGATTGATAAATGTCATGTTACTTGAGTTTATGCGGAGATAAAGGCAGAAGTATTTTTCAGCTGAGGTGTCAAAATGGCAATAGATTGCTCTTTATAGAAACGTCTCAATCTTCTGTCCTTGTAAAAAAATTCTGCTAGCTTCCCTTGATCCCCTGATCGTACTGTCCTCCCCGTGCAGGGGTTCCACCTCACATCTGATAATTCTCTTATTATCAATGCATTTGCAGCATACTTTGCTGTTCATTTTAACATTGATTCAAAATTGACTCCTTGCTGGCCCTCTTTGTATTCCCTATCCTTCTCTATGTTTTTTTTCTCTTATTTTCTCATATATTCTTTCATTTTTATTATTTCTTCTACATATGGGTTCCATATTCAATTTGAGTTTCAATCTGATTGCAGCCAAGTTGGGCTGAGGGCCCCCTTCGGTGCTGTAAATCTTTGTGTTTGCCCAAAGGTGTATCTAAAGGACAATGTTTACGTGACTGGTTCCTTTTGAAACAAAAAGGTTATTTTAATATGCTACTGAGATTGAATGCAGAAGCATTGCGGAGACCCTGTAGGCTGGATGAATGATTGAATAATTAAGTTCCAGTTAAAAATGACACAGGTATTTCAAGCTGATGAGAGGTGACGAGTATGTTCATGCTTTTTGTTGCACTAATAGTTTCAAGTTGTCTTCCTGAATAAAGAACCAGGACGGTGACTTTTCGATTAGCAGTTGTGGGCCTAACATGGGCTTGCTCTGTGAATGACAGTGAAATCAATGCTTCTCTGTAGTCCCTTTGATGGATGACTCAGAGGAAACAGTTTCCAATTGACAGGGTTATTCCGGAATCCCTGCATGGAGCTCATCGGTTTACCATCTGTAACCAGCAGAGAGGGTGAACTGGTTTGAATCCATGGCATTGTGTGCATTCTGTGGTTTCTAAAGTTGAGTGCATGTTGAAAGGTAGCCCAGAGGAAGGGTTTTAATTATACTGATAAAAATGCATGCAATAACAGGGTATAAATTGTGGGAAATGGGCTGTGTTTTGCTCTGAATACTGCTCTATTCTGAAGAAGGCCAGGATATTTCAGAAGTTGGAGTTTCCCTTCCCATGACACCCAGTCGTGATATCTTCATACTGTCTCAGTCCACAGTGCTGCTTTCATTTGAAGAACGACCAATGCAAATGGTGACTGCTAGGCAACAAAGGCTATCTGATGACCACATGACTGGTATGTCTGGTACTCCCACGTGTCGGTGCCATGCTTACAATGATTGCCATGCTGCCACACCAAATGTGCTGAAACAACACGTTGGCTGCCTGGAATGATCTAGAGGAGCTCCGCGGTACTGGGCAGAGCAGATGTTAAGAGTTTGATTTGATTTATTTTGATTTATTATTGTCACATGTATTAGTATAGTGAAAAGTATTATTTCTTCCGCACTTTCCAGACAAAGCATACCGTTCATAGAGAAGGAAATGAGAAAGTGCAGAACGTAGTGTTACAGTCGTATCTAGGGTGTAGAGAAAGATCAACTTAATGCAAGGTAGGTCCATTCAAAAGTCTGATGGCAGCAGGGAAGAAGCTGTTCTTGTGTCGGTTGGTACATGACCTCAGACATTTGTATCTTTTTCTTGATGAAAGAGAGAATGTCCAGGGTGCATGGGGTCCTTGATTATGCTGGTTACTTTGCCGAGTGAGCAGGAAGTGTAGACAGAGTGGGTGGGAGGCTGGTTTGCATGATGAATTGGGCTACATTCACAACCTTTTGTAGTTTCTTGCGGTCTTGGGCAGAGCAGGAGCTATACCAAGCTGTGGTATAACCAGAATGAGTTGTGGTGGTCATTGTGAGGACACAGCCCTTTTAACACAGCCATCAGTTGAGGGGATATGGAGGAGGTGCAACAGGACGAGGGGTAAGAGGGAGCGGAAGGGAGAAGGGAATTTAGACAGCTCCTTCCTCACAAGGGTTGCTGTGCACTGCTCAGCTGTCTGCGATATCAGTCAATGCACTCCCAATTCTTCATTCATCAACAGTTGCAATGACCTTGTTCCTGACCATCATAGCTTCCTCTTAGTCACAGATTAAAAATAAACATTGCAAGCTAAATGAAATCATGCCATACTGAATGTAAACAGCAACTAATCACTCTTGCAAATTCCCATAGTATCTGCTTTATATATGCCTTTACCTTTCTACACAGTACTAGCAGCATGTCTGGTAGAAGGCTGCTGACTTTCAGTAGGGGAGCCTGCAGGTGACCTTCGAGGATGATCTCTACAGCTTTGGGTCTATCTCCATCTCCGTATAGGTGGCAGCAGACTGCCCTTGAAGACCGATATCTACAGCAGTCTGAGCTCCTTTGCATCCAGCTGCTAGGTGGCTTTTGCCTAGGATGCAAAGTGGTGACATTGGCCATCAGATGCAGCGTCAATGTTGTGCCCACATGTTTGCTAACGGGGTGATGACCAATTCCCAGCTGGAAAGAATGGGCTCTGAACTCTGCTCAAAACCCCCATACCATGTTGGGTTCTGTGTTCCTTGATGTTGCTTTCTCACAGGCCTTCCAATGCACCAAGCATCCCATTGCACTAGCAGCTTTCTTCTGTACCCCTCCCTATCAATATCCTAAATGGCCAAACTTGTGTGCAATGTTGCCTGCCAGCAAGCTTCCACCTATGCTGCTACTTCCTGGCCCAGTATCTCACCACATTGCCCTACAAATTCCATGCAGTATCTGAGCCAGTGGCTGTTAATGTGTGATCAAGACTTCTCACTCCTCCACCCCTCGCTGTGGAGTATAGGGTAGAAGAAGGGTAAAGCATGCTTCCATCATGTGCAGCTCCTTCATCAGAAGAGATTTTAGGATGATGAGGAAGTGGAATGAAAGGAGGAGGATTAGATATGAGCATACCATCATATTCTGTTGTTTCAACTCTGTCACTGTCTAGTCCTCAGCTGACTCCATCTCCTCCATAAGGGTAAAGACACACACCTTGTCCTTCACTGTTTAGTGTCTGCTGCTTCTGGTGTTGAGACATATCACATTATGTTTGCTCACTTGCTATTGTGTGCATTATGTACATTTGGAATGTCCTTCTTCAGGGGGAAACATTGCACTGACATGCTTCACGACTGGTATTGCTGAATGAAGATTACTGAGGGGTACCTCACTTGTGTAGGTGGCAAGGTAGAGGTCACTGGACAATCATACGTTATGGTGTGATTTGTATTTTCAAGGTAATACAACTGACATATGGCATCTATGGCTTTCCTATAAATGATGAGCCAAAGAGATTGGCCAAGGTTACATACGAGTGGGAACAATAGATGGATTATAATAGCTTCTGTGGTTTACTTGCCAGTGGGGAGCCTGTACCCTTTGTATCACGTGATAAAGGTCTGCTCCCCTTGGCCTTCTAGGTGACATTGGATGTAAGTAGTGAGGTAATCCAGGATGGAGATGGGTGAACAATCAGAGCAGGCAAAGGTTTGCAAGCGAGGTACCAATGATCATGTAGGTGCCCCTTCCTGGGCCAAATGACTGAAAATGAGTTTGGCTGTGACACATCTCTCTATGGCACTGGCATCTTGGAGAGTTGAAGTGATACTTCTGTCTGCCTCCTTTCTTTCCATCACTGTTATCCGAGGAGGTCTGAAGCTCCTCCCTAACATTGCATGGCAATTCCTCTCCCCTTTGCATTGCAACATTGTCCGATGCAGAGCAGATGATGACAATCTTGGATATACTCTGCGATGCATACTGCAGTGCCCCAAGTCAGCGGAAGCTCATTTTTAGCAATCCTATGGTTTGCTCTAAGATTACCCAAGGTCAAAGCCTGTGCTTCATTATAACATTGCTCTGTGGGGGTGTGGGAATGATGAACTGGTGCCAAGAGCCATGTCCTCAGGGAATAACTCTAATCACCCAGGATCCAGCCCTACACTTGACCAGTGACCTCAAATAGCCTTGACAGCTGGGAGTTCTGTAAAATGAATGAGTCATTCAAGCCCTCTAGCAAAGAATCACAGACCTGCATCATTCTTTTCTAATGGTCACAGGCAACTTGAATGTTAAGGGGGTGAACCCCTTTCTGAGTGACAGACTGTTCTTAGAGAGCTCCCAGGGCCGTGTAAGTGTTCGCGATTACACTCTGTACTTGTGGGAGTGCAGAGAGTCTTGCAGCATGAATCAGCATCTGGTGAGAACCTGATGAACTCGTTGGACCTCCTGAACAGGTCATGAGTCACCTCCCACATGCGGCTATGTGTTACAGCCTGGGAAATCTCGCACACACCCTCCGTGGAGGCCTGGAATGAGCAAATGGCATAGAGGTTTAGGGTCGCAGTCACCTTGAGGGTGCTTGGTATGTACTTCCTTCCAAATCCATGGCGGCTGCAGGGCACACAAGTCACAGGCCACCTCCTAGGAGAGCCTTAGCCCCCATAGCATTGTGTCTCAGACATCTGGAGGTAGTTGGTGCACACTTTGATGTGCCAATGCTCTTTGGTGACAATGATGGCCCTTGTTATCTTCCTTCTTATCCTCTCCTACCTCTGTTAGTCCTGATTGGTGACATTGTGGCCAATGTTGTTGTCCAGCCACAACCTTCCTCTGATAAAACCTGTCCTCCTGTGCCCAAGGCTGTGAAAATATTCCGTGTATTGGCCCTTTGTGAATCCACAAAGTGAGTGTGTGAAGAAGGTAGACAATCATATAAGTCCTTCTGTTCACATGACCAGCCTAGAGCAGCTGCACTTGACTAATGGAAGTGCATGACCCTCCATGGGCCACACCCAGAGCACTTCCCATCCCACAATGCCCTCCACTCAAAACAACCTCCTGCGAGCTCAAACATTCTTAGCAGCTATGCTGATGGACACACACACACACACACATACAGGCAAACAGAGACACACATAATACACGCACACAGACAGGCAAACAGAGAGACACACATATACACAGAGACAAAGGTAAACACAAAGACACACACATAGATACACACACTGAAGCACACACACAGACTAACAGAGACACACACATAACACATATAAACATACACACATGCACACACACACACATGATACACACACATATGTACACATACAGACAAACACACACACACATACAAAGACTCACACAAACACACATACACATAGACACATACACAGGCACACACACACTGACACAAACTGAGACACACACACAGATGAACACACACACAGATAACAAGATCACATCACTGCACCGACAGACCCTGCCCTACAAGGTGGAACCCCGGCTTCTTTCAGTCGCTTCTCCTGGCCGACCACCCTCTATCTGTCGCTTCCTTGTTGATACGTCCAGTTCCTCCTATTCTACTCCCCTGGGTCGCTGAGTTAGACAAAGATAAAACCTCACCTCAGAATCAAAGAATGATCAATCCGGCCTGGTGCACAGTCGGGAAACAGGAGTCCAGTGTTTCCCCTGCACTGCTGACTTAATCTTGAAAGTAGGACTTCAGTTGCAAAAAAAAGTTCCCACTTAATAAGTATTCAAGGTATGCAAATTCATGGTAAATAGATGGTCATCTTGTCACTGACATGCTGTCAACTGAATTCCTCACTCTGAATCCCAAATTGGAAACCAAGATCTCCACTCTCACTTGATTAGTTCTCCCCTAGGACTCTTTTCCTGCTATAACAACCCTCATTAAATACCAGGAACATTACAAGCCACAAAATTGAAATATCCAGACTTTAATTAACATGTATAGGCAAAGTTATTCCTTTTTGTAGGTGCTTTGTTAAAGTTAATTTACTAGTCACATGTAGACTTACATTAACACTGCAACTGAGCAGGTGGCTGGGCTCCAGCAGCGTTCCAGTGCTAGAGACCTGGGTTGTCCCTGCCTCTGATTGCCACAGGCATGAGTGAGTGAGTTGTTCCCCAGAAGGTGAGCCGTAGTCTAATCTAGAGCTGTGCCCCATCGCGGTGTGTGTGCCTGTGTTGGTGGAGGGAGTGTGCTATGATGGTGCTTTGAGACGCAGGGGTTCAGACTGCTGCTTGGCTCTGTTTTGTGGATCATGATCTGCTGGTGCCTAGACAATAGACAACATGAGCAATAAGAGACTTCCTGTGACTCACTGTAATTGTCAGGAATTGTTGAAGTAATGGAGCTGTGAATTGTACTAGGTTGTTAAGGGGTGCTGATCTTCCCTTCCTCACAGGAGTGTTCCCTGTTCTCCCCAGCCAGCTCAGCTGCAACCTCATTGAACTGCAGCCTCCTTGAATATGAGGGCAATGATATCGGCCATCCCTCCCAGGGTCTGCCATCTTTCATGCCTGCTGTGCACCAGCTGGGCATGTATGAAAATGAAAGAAAGGCATGCGATGAGAAGGGATGGAGCAGAGGTTGGATAAGGTGCATGTAACTTGTGTGTGGTGAGTCCTCCCCAGAAGGGCCAGAGGATAGAGTGTGAGCAACATGATGGAAGGGATGGTGATGATATGAAAGTCTCTGAGAGAACAAGTGTTGATATGTGTCCCCCACTAATGGGTGTGTGGGATCCCTGAAGAGAATAGCTGTTAAAATACATGATGCATAATGAGTGTTTGATATTGGACGAAGTTGAAGGATGGTTTCCCCTGGCAGAGTGGGTGTGATCATTCATTCTTTTCCTGCATTGGATAGTGTTTTGGGTGTAGTGGCCAGCTCTGCTGTGGCTTCCCAGGTCAGAAGTGAGAGATTGGTGTTCTTCCTAGAGTCATCTCTTGGCTACAGGACATGGCTGCATTAGCATTAGGGTTAGGGTTACCTCCTCCGAACAAGGTCTCAAGTGCCTGGTAGATGAAATGGGTATTGTCTTCTTCTGGAGGCTGTCAGCCTTGTTCTTCTGTTATCAGATTTCTGCGATGGTCTCCTAAAGATAGATGGAGTGGAGAGAGTGAGATGTCTGTGTTAGACTGGCAGTTAATATAATGTCAGGACATTTGACCCCACCAGCTGATGGTGGGCAAATGAATCTGCTCTTGATCTACCAGGAAACCTGGTCCAATACTTGGCGGGGTATAATTATATCCAAGTGAATTCCCGCCAATCAGGCCAGCTGTGTGCCCACCGCCAAAACTGCCCAAAACGGCCCGCCACTGCATTTTATCTCATAAATGGAAAATTCCATGCATGGAAGCTGATCTTTCATTTTGGGTAAATCGCCAAACAATAGCAAGTGTAAATTCCACAAATAGCATTTGTCTTAGTGTGTCCATTCCAGTGGGAGACCCCCTCCCAGGATAATTCAATTCAGAATGTTCCAGAAACTTCAGTTGTCTGTTTTGGAATTGCAAAGGTCACCTGACCCTTGGCAGCTATGGTAGCTAATTTGTCACTACTTTGTGAGTGTGCATGTTTAAAAGATAAAAGACAATTCCCAAAGCTTCCATACAAGCGGAGTCTCCATCAGAAGAGATGAAAAGGACATGCCTTCGTTGGGTATAGCACTCGGTGACATTTGAACGCAGTAAGTTGTGTCTTCAGCAGGTCTATTGTGTCATGTTCAGAATGTGGAGAAGGCCTTTGCCTTTTCAGGAAATCTCCATTACTCTTGTTCCATTTTGTCTTTTGGGAAGCACGATGTTGTGATATTACGCTAATCATCCAGCTATTCTTGTTTTGCTGTCTTGTTCGACAAAATTCACATCTTGCAGGTTAAGTAACTGCTTAAAGGGCCACCGTCTCTGGTATTTGTGTGCTTCACAATCACTTCCAGCTGTATTCAGCCCCGTTGAACAGTTGGAGCTCGGCAAGATTCATTGTCCAAATTTGCTGTAGTGGCCAAATGATACATCTGGCTGCCTGACAGCACAGCAGATGTGAAAAGGACATTCTCCATTTATTCATTGTCTTCAGGGACAAGGAGAGAACTTCACAGGAGATTATCTAAAACAGTTAACTGCTGTTGAAACATAAGAAATTCTGATTAGTACTTTTGCGTTGTGCGCATTGAATTGTGTGATTGTCTGATCCCTGATTTCATGAACTCGGTCTTTGGCCTCATTAATCTCATTTTGATGAGATTCAAATATTTTTGAGGATAAACATTTGCAGGTCCTTCTCGCTTCTGCTGACGGTGACTCCCACCCACCCCCCAGCATTCCACAGTGGGTTCCATGGTGACGGAAGGTATAAGCTACACAAAACACCATAGGCATTGGCAGGACTGGAAGATCCTGCTGGCAGTCAATGGTGGGCCACCTCTGCTGCCAGAAAATGTGCCATGAAGGTGGTGGACACACACACACACACACACACACACACACACACACACACACACACACACACACACACACACACACACACACACACACACACACACACACACATCCTGCTCATATTCTCCCACAAAGTTTTTTAAGTGTCAAAGTAGGCTTACGTCAATACTGCAATAAAGTTACTGTGAAAATCCCCTGGTTGCCACACTCCGATGACGCTTGTTCGGGTAAACGGTGGGAGAATTTAGCATGGTCAATGCACTGTCTTTCAAAGATCAATGCAATATTTCCTAAAATATAGTGATCCTAATCATATTAGTCATCTAACAGATAACAGAGTCAATTAAGAATGATTGGCAATTAGAATCATAGAATCCCTACAGTGCAGAAAGAGGCCATTCGGCCCATCAAGTCTGCACCTATCGCAATCCCACCCAGGCCCTCTCCCCATAACCTCACTTATTTACCTTGCTAATCCCCTTGATGCTAAGGAGCAATTACCATAGCCAATTAACGTAAAAACAATAAGAAGTCTCACATCACCAGGTTAAAGCCCAACAGGTTTATCTGGTAACAAACGCCACTAGCTTTCGGGACTTTGCTCCTTCGACAGATGAGTGGGGAGTTCTGATCACAAACAGGGCATATAAAGACACACACTCAGTTTACAGAATACTGACTAGAATGCGAGTCTTTACAACTAATCAAGTCTTAAAGGTGCAGACAATGTGAGTGGAGATAGCATTAAGCATGGGTTAAAGAGATGTGTATTGTCTATGTTATTGACAATTAATGTAACTCATACATCTTTGGAGCATGGGAGGAAACCAGAGCACCCGGAAGAAACCCACGCAGACACAAAGAGGATGTGCAAACTCCTCACAGAGAATCACCCGAGCCGGGAATTGAACCCAGATTCCTGGTGCTATGAGGCAGCAGCAATAACCACTGTGCCACCCTACTGCCCTCTATCGCTTCTGGAACAAATCATTTTGCTGATGCTGCTCAGTAACTGGGCATTTTTCAACCTGTATATAATCAAGCTACTCACATGAAACATAAAGATTGCTGCAAATTGAAAGCTACCCATATTACTAAGGAGCATACTATTAAAAAGAAAAATATGCAAATTTGTATCTTAATTTTATTAGCCAAATCCTGTCGTTGCTGTCTCACCTGGATATATATTTCGGTCTCCCAGCCTTTGAGTTTTAATGTCTTTGTATTCTGCATAACCCACAATTAAGGACTCACGGTTTAATGCAGAATAACAGTTTCTCAGGTTTCTAATAAACTTGTCTACTACTGCAGAAAATGTTCCCCTACATCTGGTGCTGCTTTATTCTGATGCGATACCAAGCAATCAGTCCCAGGTGTTGCAGCTAGGACAGAGAGTTTGAATCTCTGTTTAATATCTGGACATCCTAAGAGCCTTCATAAAATTCAGTTACTTCCTGATGTTGTCCAAATCACCTCCTCAACGTCAAACCCTTCAGAATAGAGCCTTGTTGCAGTTAAAAAGCATTCACCCCTCCAGCCATCCTGACACAAGGGAGTCGAGCTGTAAATATCTATTAAGCCTGTGGCAGTAAAACTGTTGAAACACTGAAGAGTTGACTTTTAATTTGAACCATTTAGAAGGATACACAATTGAATATAGTTTGCAACCTGGTGAAGAGCAATGGCCGAGAATGAGTCTGGAATTCACTCAGGAGAATAAGTAATCCTCAAGAGACACAAACAATGAAATGTACTTACTTTTCCCCCAGAAATAAAAGTTCACTTCTTCCTTACATGACCTTGCATTAACTGTGAACATATTTATAGAAATATTGTTTAGAAGGCAGGCATAAAGCACCTGTCAAACTCTTTGTTACACCACCTTGAAGGGTGACTATGGCTGGAAGGTGCTTCGTGTTACGCTATAGTGGATTGGAGTCCTGGGCACATTTGGTATTCAGATCAGACTGACACACATGTAAATAATATCTCTGCCAGATATCTCTAAAGGAGGATCAGTGGAGGCATTACCTCTAAGAGAGGAATAGCTGAAGGAAAAACAGTGGAATTCCCCACCCCCTTTGATTGTTGGCAATGAGTACCACGGAAAGGTTTCTGCTCCCATTTGAAACATAAGGACAGAAGAAGGTTCTAAAGTGAACCCCCAAGCTTAAAGCACACTTTGCATGTGACTGGCAAATATTAACACGCAATGGGGGGCAATTTTCATTTAAGACCGCCTGTTATTCACCTGAAAGTCAATAGCTGGCAGTTGAATATTTTATTCCTTTATTTATTTATTAGTGTCACGAGTAGGCTTACATTAACATTGCAATGAAGTTACTGTGAAAATCCCCATGTTGCCATACTCCGGCGCCTGTTCAAGTACACTGAGGGAGAATTTAGCACGGCCAATGCACCTAACCAGCACATCTTTCAGACTGTGGGAGGAAATCGGAGCACCTGGAAGAAACACACGCAGATATGGAGAGTGCGTGCAGACTCCACACAGTCACCTAAGCCGGGAATCAAACCTGCGAAGCAGCAGTGTTAGCCACTGTGCCACAATGCTGGCCCGTCAGCATTGGGTGAATACCTTAGCTACCCCAAGGCCCACCTCATGCAATTTTTAGATGGGCATAAAAATACACATACTGCATGTCCACTAAAAAGAAATGAGAAGTTGAATATTGCAGTCTTAAGTTCTTTGTAGGACCAAATATCAGTTTCAAACAGGTGAAACTTGAGAACCTAAGAAATAGGAGCAGGAGTAGGCCACCTAGCCCCTTGAGCCTGACCCGCCATTCAATAAGATCATGGCTGAAATAAGAACATAAGAACATAAGAAATAGGAGCAGGAGTAGGCCATCTAGCCCTTCGAGCCTGCCCCGCCATTCAATAAGATCATGGCTGATCTGTCGTGGCTCAGTTCCACATTCCCGCCCTCTCTCCATAACCCTTAATCCCCTCTCTTATCAAGAACCCATCAACCCGCTTCTTAAAAATATTTAGCGAGTGCGGAGGGTGTGGAGAGTCTGCAGAAGGATCTAGATAGGCTGGGCGAATGGGCCAGGAAATGGCAAATGGAATTTAATGTTGGCAAGTGTGAGGTGGTCCACTTTGGTAGGAAGAATGGTAGGAAGGACTATTACTTACGTGGCAAAAAACTGCAGCAGGCGATGGTGCAGAGGGACCTCGGGGTCCTTGTGCATGAGTCGCAAAAACCCAGCTTGCAGGTGCAGCAGGTGGTCAGGAAGGCGAATGGGATGCTGGCCTTCATAGCGAGGGGGATTGAATATAAAAGTAGGGAGGTCTTGCTGCGGCTGTATAGGGCATTGGTGAGGCCGCAGCTGGAGTACTGTGTGCAGTTTTGGGCGCCGCACCTGCGCAAGGATATTTTGGCCCTGGAGGGAGTGCAGAGGAAGTTTACTAGGCTGATACCGGAGTTGAGGGGATTGAGCTATGAGGAGAGGCTGAATAAACTAGGCTTGTACTCGTTAGAGTTTAGAAGAATGAGGGGAGATCTCATTGAGACATATAAGATGATGAATGGGATGGATAGGATAGAGGTGGAAAGACTCTTCCCGCTCAAAAAAGACAGTAGGACTAGGGGGCACAGCCTCAAGATAAAGGGGAGGCGGTTTAGAACGGAGTTGAGGAGGAACTTCTTCACTCAAAGGGTGGTGAATCTCTGGAATTCTCTGCCCGTTGTCAGTTCCACTTACCTGCCTGCTCCCCATAACCCTTAATTCCCTTGTTCCCAGCATGCACTCTCCACTCATTTTTTCCAGTTGTCAGGCAGCCTAACCAATGGTCAGTAGAGGGGCTGCTGGAAGTTTGCGTTCACCCTGCCCTTAGCAGAAAAGACGCAGAGTTCATTGATGGGCCATGTGCTAATTGTTCTTGTTTGGGTTGACCATTGAGTTTCCAGATTCCTCCAGTGTGGTGATCGGCCACATTGAGCGCTGACGGTTCCCCAGGATGAATGTGAGATTCCTGCTGCTCTATCAACTTCATGCTAAATAGCTTCCTCTGCATGGACTCTCTGAATTACTTTGCAGCTTAATTATGATCTAGTATTTAGCACGTAGGAATGTCCACTTACCTTTCTCTCACAGTTGGGCACAAATTTATCAATTGGATATTACCATTAATGGAGACCAAAAATAACAGCTACTTCCCAGCTAATATTGTGGAAATGCTTTTGTTTCTCCAAGAATAAAAGATATTTTGCGTACGTATATACTTAAATATGCAAAGGCACTTCTGTGACATTTTGTAGAGAGTTTGAAGTTTCCTCCAGTTGAAGGAGCACTGACAGTAGGTGTGCCAGTGCAAGGGAGTTGGCGCAAGGCCTGGCCCTGGCTCCACTGAGATGCCACTGGCCCTTGAAATTCTAGTAAGAAGTCTGACAACACCAGGTTTAAGTCCAACCGATTTATTTGATCGTAAACTCGCAAGCTTTCGGGGTTTGTCCCTTTGTCAGTCCAACGCCGGCATCTCTACATCTTGAAATTCTAGTCAGGGTAGCCATGATCAAACGTTTGCTTGCTTTTACCCCAATCAGTGCCAGAGATGATAGTCTAGTGGGGATGTCACTGGGCTTGTAGTCCAGAGGGCTAGGCTCATGCTTAGAGGACATAGGTTCAAATCCATCCAGGGCAGCTTGTGGAATATGAACTTAATTACAAAAATCTGGAATCGATTGTTAGCAATAGTGACCATACAATTAATTAATTCGCTTAACGCCCTTTCAGAAAGTTTGCTATCTTTGTTTACTTTGACCTACATGTGATTCCAGACCAACATCGATGAGGTTGGCTCTTAACTGCCTTCTGAAAATGGTCTAATGATCCGTTCAGATATTCAAAATCACTGCAAAAACCCAATGGACTGCAGTAATTCAATAAAGCAACCCACCCCCATCTTCTCAAGGGCAATTAAGGATGGGCAACAAATGTTCCCACTGACGCCCACATCCCATGAAAGAATAAAAAGAAATCTTGACAGAAACTCTGCCAGACCAGACACAGGGCCTTAATTTTTTATTAGAGTAAGGTAATTGATTCTGAATCCTGGGGATTGGTTACCATCTCTTGTCAGACTGGCTCCAGTATTAGCCAAGGATTTAACAAAAAAATGCTTGGGCCCATTTTGGTTTCTGGAGGACTCCACTCGTCCTTGGAAGGTATCCCAGCCCTAATCATGCAACTGCCACAGTCTCCAGACTTCAGACCAGTGTGCCAGTTTTAAATGACGGCGGAAGTGTGGACAGGAGTTCAGGAAGAGCATGGAATTTCCAAACCATGGAATCAAAACTCAGACATTCCTGATGACTTTGCTCAGTATTTCCAAAGAACAGGATCTCGGAAAAATGAATTTAAAGTGAAAGAATTCTCTCTGGCGAGGTCCTTCACAGAATTTTGCAAATTTGTGCTTCTGGCCTTGATTTCCTTTCTGATTAGAGTGACCAAAACAGCCTTCAATCCTTTACCAAAATTCATTTTTCGGAGTTTGACTAGTGGGGGTGTGAATCAAAAGATAAAATGCTAGAATTACTCAGAAGGCAAAGCAGCATCTGTGGAGAGAGAAATAGAGGACTAATTTTTACTGGATCAGCTGAAGTCCTTTACTGGGTCTGAAAATGGGAGATGATCAAGCTTTGACCAGCAGCGGGTCCCTGGGAGGCACTTGCTGGGTGTCGGCCAATTAAATGGTGACCGCCAGGGTCACATCCAATTAAGAATAGCCTGATCAGAGAGCTGGAAGTTCAGCAACCTCAGCAGCAGCATCATCGAAAGAACAAAGATCAAAGAAAATTACAGCACAGGAACAGGCCCTTTGGCCCTCCAAGCCTGCACCAACCATGCTGCCTGACTTAACTAAAATCCCCTACACTTCTGGCGACCATATCCCTCTATTCCCATCTCATTCATGTACTTGTCAAGACGGCCCTTAAAAGTCACTACTAATCAAGAGGTTACCTCAATAACTGGGTGACCCTAAAGAGGGGGAAGTGAGGTTGGGGAATGCTGGGGCCACTAGGCACGCAGGTCCCAGTGATCAGTATGGGAGTCACTGGTGGCAGGTGGTGCTGTTGTTGTAGAATCAAATATTATCACGGGGGCCCTTCTGTGGGCTACTAAGCACCATAAAACGCCCTTCTCCCCCCAGTGAAGACCGTTGAGAGTCAGTCGGGCTCATTGGCCCAATAATGCCTGGAAGACAGGATGAGGTCCTGACTTGACTACTTAAGTCGCTCAATCTGTCTCCCAGTGGATTGCCAATCTGCTGGTAGAAGAAGTTTTGGGGGGCTGTTAGATTCAGAAAGGGAAGATCTTCAGAGATGAGGTCCATGACAGTCTTGTAGAAATTGATTTGATGTTTAGTTGTAAGGTCATGGACCGGTGAAGTCAGAGGGCGTGTTGGAGAGTTGGCTTTAGGCCTCTGCAAGGTAGATGGTTCACTAGATTTACAGTGCTATCCTTGTCAGCAGATCTGATGACAATGACCTATAACATCGAATTAACATACCTCTCTAACTTCTCCTCGTTCTGATGAAAGGTCCTTGACATCGCTCTGTTTCCCTCTCTCTGTAAATACTGCCCAATCTGCTGAATATTTCCAGCATCTTCTGCTCTGATTCCAGCTTCCAGCGTTTTGCTTTGGCACAAGATGCAGATTAACTGAGTTAATACTGCTCTGGGTGAAGGTTGCAGATAACAATCTATTGTTGTTCTCAAATTAAAAGATTGAGCATGCCATAAATGTCCTGAAATGCTCTTTGGGAGAGTTGGTGCAGTCTCGGTAGGCTGAATGACCTCCTTCTGCCCTGCAGGAATTCTATGGATATTATGGAATTGCCACAAGGCTTCTCCTGAACTTCCTTGGTAACTTTGGTGGCAGTCTGGAAGGAGCGTTGAGAAATCTGGTATTTGGATATTGGCTGGAATTTTACCACCGTGCCCACCTTGGAATCAAGGCGGGCAAGGAGTTCTCCGTCGGCCTAGGGCGAGATGTTACGATAAAATTTACATAAAATACCGGTCATTTACTCCATTTTGCTGCGGGATCTGTCAGTTTCCCACCGCAGTCGCAGTGAGTGAATGGAAGAATCCTTGCAGAATATCAAAGTCATTTTTTTTTCTGGATTATTCACAGGAAACATGATCCGTTGTCTCAAGCTGAATTAGCATATACAATCCACAAAATGGTTTTGTTTACATTCAGTACAAAGCCTCCTACAAAGATTTGCCCGGAATGGAATTTTCATTCCTGTGATTGAACCTGACTCAATATCATTATTTTTAAGTTCATTCTTATCAGGCTCCTCCTCTGATCAAATGGCCAAAAACCATGAAAGGTAACAATAAACTGGGGGCAGAATTTTCCCACCACCCCGCCGCGTGAAACGCAGTGGGCAGGACACGGATCACACAAAGGTCCATTGATCTTATGTGAGATTTTCCAACTTTCAGGCAAATGCGGCCAGAAAATCCCACCCTGGGTCTGTAAATTCAAAGGATTAATAGAAACAGCAGTAACTTAGTGGCTTTAAGTAAAAACGTTCAAAGATATTTCACTGGAGTATTCGCCAACAAGGTTTGGCAATGAGCCGCATGTTAAGGCACAGTACGGTTGAAGGGGTAAGTTTTAAGGAGTAAAGGTATCTATAGAGGGAATTCCAGAGCTACGCACTGAGGCAGCCGAACGCATAGCCATCAATGGTGGAATGAGGAATATTGGGGATGTGCAGGAAACCAGAATTGGAGGAGCTACAGAAATCTTGACAACTGAGGGTAAGGCAGAGTTCTACGGAGATATGAGGCTATGATACAAAAACAAAAAATGCTGGAAAATCTCAGCAGGTCTGACAGCATCTGTGGAGAGAGAGTAGAGCCAACATTTCAAGTCTGGAAGACCCCTAAGAACATAAGAAATAGGAGCAGAAGTAGGCCACCTAGCCCCTCAAGCCTGCTCCACCATCCAATAAGATCATGGCTGATCTGATAGTGGTTCAGTTCCACTTACCTGCCCGCTCCCCATAACCCTTAATTCTCTTATTGGTTAAAAATCTATCTATCTGTGACTTAGCCTCTATTGCTTCAATGGGCAGAGAATTCCAGAGATTCACTACCCTCTGGGAGAAGAAGTTCCTCCTCAACTCTGTTCTAAATTGACTCCCCCTTATTATGAGGCTGTGCCCCCTAGTTCTTGTTTCCATTGTAAGTGGAAATAATCTCTCTGCTTCTACCCTGTCTAGCCCCTTCATTATCTTATATGTCTCTATAAGATCTCCCCTCAACCTTCTATACTCCAACGAGTGCAGGCCCAGTCTACTCAATCTCTCCTCATAAGCTAACCCCCTCATCTCCGGAATCAACCTGGTGAACCTTCTCTGTACCCCCTCCAAAGCTAATATATCCTTTCTTAAATAAGAGAACCAAAATTGTACACAGTACTCGAGTTGCGGCCTCACCAATACCTTGTACAACTGCAGCAAGACCTCTCTGCTTTTATACTCCATCCCCCTCACGATAAAGGCCAGCATTCATTCGCCTTCTTAGTCACCTGCTGCACCTGCAGACTGAGATTCATGCTTCGTAATGTCAGAGCTCTGACATTGGCTCTATTCTCTCCCCATCAATGGTGTCAGACCATGCTGAGATTTTCCAGAATTCCTGCTTTTGTTTCGGATTCCAGCACCGGCATTATTTTGCCTTTGTCTTAGGGAATGTTGGAGATGTTTAGGGAGGAAGGTCTGAGGGTTAGTGAAGGCATGGAAGGATTTGAAATCAAGGATGAGAATTTTAAAATGAAGGTGTTACCGCTCCAGGAGCCAATATAAGGCAATGAGCTCAGGGATAATGGATGAACAGAGCTTGGTGTGAGTTCAGAAAGCAGCATCAGAATTGTGGACGCGCTCAAGCTGTTGGATGGTGAAGGCTATCCAGGAGTATTGGGATCATTAAGTCTTGAGGATAGAGAAATTGTAGAATCATAGAACTCCTACAGCGCAGAAGGAAACCATTCGGCCCATCGAGATTGCACTGACCACATTCCCATTCAGGACCTATTCCCATAACACCACATATTACCCTGCTAATCCCCCTGACACAAAGAGGCCAACCTACCTAACCTGCACATCTTTGGACAGTGGGAGGAAACCGGTGCAGACAGGGGGAGAACATGTAAACTCCACACAGACAGTTACCCAAGATCGGAATTGAACCTGGGTTCTTGGCACTGTGGAGCAGCAGTGCTAACCGCTGTGCCACCATGCTGCCCTAATGGGGGTTTCAGATGCACATAGGGATGAGGTGAGTGATCTTCCTGAGGTGGAAGGGAATGGTTCTGATGATGGAGAGCATCATTAGTTCAAAGTTTAATGTTTTTCTTAAGTTTAAAGTTAACTTTTTTTTAAGTTTAAAGTTAACTTTTTTTATGTTTTAGAAACTGAAAAAAACCTTTCATTTTAAACTTTAAACTTTATCATAGGGTGGATAGTTCCATTATTCAAAGGGCATTGAAATAAAAACCTAGAATTTCAATCTTGACTTTATTTGCATAATATGATGTATTTTGTAAAAGTATTAAAGTTGGCGTGCATATTTAAAATGCATTCCAAAATTGGCTCTAAAATTACAAAATATGGCAAGGAATATACTCAGTAAACTACCCCTTGAATGTAGGAATTTAATGTCTTCAAATCAAGTTATAAGTTTCAAACTTAGAGCTATTTCACGCTACAGAGGGGCAGCCTGGCATTTTGAAGACAAAATTGCCACAATTTTCTGAACAATGACTGGAATGTCCTGGGCAGTGGGTTTCTGAAGTTTGGATATGTGCAGCCAATGGATAAGGCTTCTTCTCCTCTGTCTGCGCAGAATCTGCATGTTCTCCCCGTGTCTGTGTGAGTTTGCTCCAGATGCTCTGGTTTCCTCCCATAGTCCAAAAGACGTGCTGGTTAGGTGCAATGGCCATGCTAAATTCTCCCTCAGTGTACCTGGACAGGCACCAGAGTGTGGCAATTAGGGGATTTTCACAGTACTTTCATTGCAGTGTTAATGTAAGCCTACTTGTGACACTAATAAATAAACTTTAAACATTGTAAGATGTATTAAGTGTGCAAGATATACAAGTGGCACGGTGGCATAGCGGTTAGTACTGCTGCCTCACAGTACCAGGGACCCGAGTTTGATTCCTGCCTTGGGTCGCTGTCTGTGTGGTGTTTGTACATTCAGAGAGGAGACTGAGAACATTATCACCACTTCTAACCATGGTTTCCCTGAGGAGCAGCTCATGTTGATCCTCAGTAATAACCAGTGAAGGAGAAGTGGCTGGCCTGACAACACCTTGTTCGAGGTCTGGCTATCAATTAAGTACAACTGCATTCTGGGTCTTGGAAGTTACTATCTTATGTTCTCTGAAAGTGAAAGTGATAGCCCTCGGACCTGAGTGATCTCAAGGCTGACTGTTCCTCAGAGAGGCACAAGCTCACAATTATTAGAGACTTTTCAAACTCACATAATACAGCTGTGTCTTTACTATATTACAGATCTTACTTTCTTAGCCTAGGGAGAAACTAAACTTTAAAAATTCAAAAAATATTCAGAATAATTCGATTGTTTTCCCTTTCAAACTGCATGCATTTGTTGTCGCCTATTTCACCATCTGTCATAGTTTCCCAATGGGAATCTATCTACTTGCTTTGCTTTTGTTTGGTATATTGTTTATCTATTCAGTCTCATTTGTTGTTTCATGAATCAAATCTGCACCAATCAAATGCAAGTGTCATGCAGGTATCTGCCAATATCCAGGTGTGATATAGGGTGGCATGATAGCACAGCGGTTAGCACTGCTGCCTCACTGCATCAGGGACACAGGTTCGATTCCCAGCTTGGGTGACTGTCTGTGCAGAATCTGCATGGTCTCCCCGTGTCTGTGTGAGTTTCCTCTAGATGGTTTCCTCCCACAGTCCAAAAGGCATGCTGGTTAGGTGCATTGGCCATGCTAAATTCTCCCTCAGTGCACCTGAACAGGCACCAGAGTGTGGTGACTAGGGGATTTACATAGTAACTTCATGGCAGAGTTAATGTAAGCCTACTTGTGACACTAATAAATAAACTTTAATCATTGTAAGATGTGTTAAATGTGCAAGTTATATGAGCGGCATGGTGGCAAGTCACAGTACCAGGGACCCAAGTTTGATTCCTGCCTTGGGTCCCTGTCTGTGTGGAATTTGCGCAATCTCCCAATATCTGCGTGGGTTTCCTCCAGGTGCTCCAGTTTCCTCACACAGTCCAAAGATGTGTGGGTTAAGTTGATTAGACATGCTAAATTGCTCCTTAGTATCAGGATGGGCCAAATGGCCTCTTTCTGAACTGTAGGGTTTCTATAATTCTATGATGATTCTATGTAAATTGACTGTAGCACAGAAAGAAGTGATGCACCAAGGTGAATGATCGATGGGGTTTATTGAAATGAATGGAGAAAAATTTGCATGGGCTTCACTTACGTCTATGGCTGAATTGCTGATGAGCATCCTGGTCATGTGAAGCCCTGCAATGGGACAGCTAATTTATGGAATCCACTACAGTAAGCAAACCTGACCACATTGTGAATTCAAGGCAGATGCATACCTAATTCCACCAACAACTATGAAATTGTGTTTTAGAAAATAAAAAGAAATAGAACTGTGCAGTTGCTGACTTGGCCAAAAAAAAAGTGTGTGGTGTGTATGGAACTGAGGAACACTGTTCATGCATAGTTAAACCGACAGATTCATTGTTCACAAGGTCAACATTAATATAAGGCATTCTTCTACTTCCAGGTCAATCGCAGGAACCTTGGTACAGTCGGAAGACTGTGCCCATGGTTATTCCATCCTGACTTATGAGTAGCAGACTCAACCCTGTGACTTACACAACTACGCTGAAAATTAATTCCTTTGTTAAAGAGAGTAAAATAACACTGTAGCTGCGTTGGATATTATGGTATGAAGAGCCAGTTGGCAGTCAGTTCTAACACTGACCACATCAACATACTGCCCGCTCAACACTCAACCCAAGCTCTCACTCCCACTGCTCCTTGGTAAAGTTCATCTGAATTTTTAGCTCCAACTTAACCTGGGGACCCTGACTAGGAAGGACCTCAGTCAGTAACGCTTGGAGTCAGTTTAAAACAAAAATACACAAAGGGACAGCATAAGGAAACTGGCAACTGATCCCTCATGCTTGGAGATGATTCAAGCTGTGAACAGACGTCCAAAGTAAACTACTCAGTGTGAGAAACACAACCCAGCGCCAGGTGAAAATATTGCGGGTACAATGTTTCCTCCATATTAACCTTACAGGAAGGCTTGCTTCCCTCGGCTGGTTCCTATGTAGAGAAGTAGTCTGACACCACTGGTGGACCTCTGAGTGAAGGTCACTTTGATTCCTGTTAATATTACAGTTAAATTATCACTGTTCACAATGCCTGCAAGTCCTGAAAAAAAAAATTATTCAAATGGGTTCCTCTCCTCATTTGTTTCATTTTGAGTGTGACACTAAACCAGACGAGAACAGAAAAAGTATCTATCCTCACTGATTTATCTTCATCCTGTAGATTTTACAGAAAATTGTTTTTGCAGACGTTATATAGAACAGGGAGATGTGCTGCTTTGAAACCTGCAGAGATCTGGTGATGCACAGAGGATTCGAACAGCCATGTTATATCAGCTGGCAGGGCTCGTACTGACAGCTTATACACATGTTGTTGGAGATTAGGAGGCAGTGTGCAAGTTGGCTTTGTGCCAGTGATTTCGATGGCTGCCCTCGTCCAGCAAAGTGCAAAAGAAGCAGAAGCTGCTGGAGTTCACTGCACTTGCTTTTCTCTGTACGCTTCAAGCGCCCAGCACTTCCTTATAACAGCTCTTTCAGGATAACCCGATCCTATAAAAACCTGCTGTTACCATAGAAATCTGTTTTGCGAGGTCTGTTGAAACTCTTGCCCTATTTTTCCAGTCTTTGTTGCATTTGTTTTTCCACGTTTTTTTGGCTGCATTGCTTCTTTAGTCCTGACAGCCTTCATTCTCTCCGAGTTTGTTATTTTTGGAAATCGGCACTCTTTCATCCCAGCCAGCTTGGCACCAACAATTAATTCAGTGCTCTTTAATTTCCTTTCTAACTACTGTAGATATTAATGCTGGACCGGGATGGGAAGGTTACCTTAGATCATTTGTAAAAAAAAAATTATGTTGGCTCGAAGTTCTCCTTCAGGAATTTTGAAAAGGCATTCCCTGTACTTTAAATATCTATTTAGAGTGATCAGAATTTGTGTTTTGAAATGTATTGAATTACTTTAGTCAAAATTGTTCATTAAACCAGCTCAGCATTTATGAGCCTAATACACCAGTAAAATAACAGTAAATTCCAATTATGTTACACAAAGAATATCTAGCGAGTTACGCACAAAAAGGTGCAGTTTGTTTTGTAAACGTAATGCCTCCAGGTAGGTCAGAAGCTGAGTGTAATGAAGTGCAGTTATGAAATACACGATCAATTATATTTCACAGTGACAAATTAAACTACGTATTATTATGTCTGTCAGGAGAGCTACATTGGAATACTTTCCAAACGACTATGAACACATAATTGAGAAAGGTCTTCCAACAACGTTCCTTAGCTGCTTGTGGTATTTTTATTCCAGATTTTTTTTATTTTAGATCACCAGTGAGCTCCAACTCCTCATATCATCCGGAATATCCTTGCTTTGAGAACGAGGTCAGGTTTCAGTAATGTGCCCAGGAAATGCTCATCAATTGCTGCCTGCTAATTACTTACAGCTACTGAACTTACACTTCACCTCAAACTATTCTCACTGTAAGTCTTAGACACCTCATTTTAAGTTTATGATATTTGATTTTGTAGAATCATAGAGTTGTAGAATCCTACAGTGCAGAAAGAGGCCACTTGGCCCATTGAGTCTGCACTGACCACAACCCCACCCAGGCCCTGTCCCCATAACCCTATGCGTTTACCCTAGCTAGTCCCCCTGACATTAAGGGGCATTTTAGCATGGCCAATCCACCCAACCTCCACATCTTTGGATTGTGTGAGAAAACCGGAGCACTCAGAGGATACCCACGCAGAGACAGGGAGAATGTGCAAACTCCACACAGGCAGTGACCCAAGCCAGTAATTGAACCCGGATCCCTGGCGCTGTGAGGCAGCAGTGCTAACCACAATGACACTCCACTGTGCCACATGTGATATGGAACATCCTGACACAAGTTCTCCTGAATCACATGTGGTGAGGAAATCCTGCCAGAGGCACTGTGTGGCTTCAGGCTTTCGGGAGAAAACTCCAAGGTGGTCTTTGTTGCTAGACAAATTGAAAAAAATTGTCACACCATCACATGTATCAAGATGCAGTGAAAAGTATTGTTTCTTGTGCTCTATATAGACAAAACATATCATTTATACAGGGGAAGGAAAGGAGAGTGTGGAGAATGTAATGTAACAGTCATAGCTAGGGTGTGGAGAAAGATGAACTTAATATATGGTAGATCCATTCAAAAGTCTGATTGCAGCAGGGAAGAAGCTGTTCTTGAGTTAATTGATACATGATCTCAGACTTTTATATCTTTTTCCCAACAGAAGAAGAAGGAAGAGAGAATGTCCGGGGTGCGAGGGGTCTTTAATTATATTGGCTACTTTGCTGAGGCAGTGGGAAGTGTAGACAGAGTCAATGGATGGGAGGCTGGTTTTTGTGATGAACTGGGCTTCATTCACAACACTTTGTAGTTACTTGCGGTCTTGGTCAGAGCAAGAAACCATAATAAGTTGTGATACATCCAGAAAGGATGCTTTTTATGGTGCCTTTGTAAAAATTGATGAGAGTTATATCGGACCTGCCGAATTTATTAGCCTCCTGAGAAAGTAAAGATGTTAGTGGGCTTTCTTAACTGTAGTGAGAGCATGGAGGGACCAGGACAGCAAATTTCAATTATAAAAGTTGAACAATTAGCTACACGACAATCATTGGAGAGCAACATATTTAAGTAAATGTCCTGAACTTCACAGGTGGGAAAAATAATAAAAAAATTTAAGTTGATCCTTTAAAAATAATTTAAAAATAATAGCATTGACTTTTTTTCCCCAAACCTCCTAAATGAATTGTTCTTAGAAATATATATAAGTTATTTGTTTTATAGTTTATTTGTGTCACAAGTTGGCTTACATTAATGCTGCAATGAAGTTACTGTAAAAATCTCTTAGTCACCACACTCCGGCACTTGTACACTGAGGGAGAATTTAGCATGGCCAATACGCCTAACCAATAAATCTTTCGGACTGTGGGAGGAAACTGGAACATCCGAAGAAAACACACGCAGACATGGGGAGAATATGCAAATTTTGCACAGACAGTGACCCAAACTAGGAATCAAACCCGGACCCGAGACATTTGTGCACAGCTATTCCCACCTGAACGTCAGGGCTCAGATTTAACTGTGTAGATACTTTGATCTCCCACTTCTCGTCAGATGTCTTGATTCAAGGTTGGAGTTTACTCAGGGTCACGAATTTTTGCCACGGGGTCTTCATCTGATTGAACAGGCTGATATACAACACGCAGGCCTTTGGGCACATGGAGCAGGTCATCCCACCACACTGATTCTGTGTGGAGGATTTTCTTCCTTTTCTTACCTTCTCTGCCGCCACTCTGCCTCACACTTAAAGCTTTGTGTTGTGAAGCACAGTGGAGATCAATGGCCAACTTACCACCATTCTGAGTGATTGGTAGCAAACTCCTCCCAGTTATTACTGTTGCTGCACTTCAAGGAAAGCTTCATAGTGACTTTGAAATGTTTCCTTTGTCCTCCTGTAGAAATCTGGCCTTTTCAGAGAACAGGATATGACAGCAGAGTCCATTGTCACCCACACAGTGGCCCTTCCATTAAGGTTGATGTTGCAGGAATTTGATTTCAAGTAGGATTCCAGTTCAAAACTCTATTTAGATTGGAGGGTGTGGTGAAGACATTGCTTGTGGAATTTCTCTTGTGTTCTTACGTATTGCAGATACACAGTCCAGGCATCACTCTGTACAGGAGCATAGTGACAGCAACTGCTCTACACACAAAGACTGGAATTTTCTGACCATTCATACCAGCAGAATTTTCCCATCCTGTTGCAGCGAATGGAAATTTGGCTTGTTCCCAAAATCTCTGCCTTTGCTGTCGTGGGTGCGTGGCGTGAACGGGCGGTAAGAGTGCGTCCAATGACTTTTGTTGGCTTGCAGGGGTCTTTGTTATCAAACACTCGCTATTTGTAGAAGACTGAACCAGCACAGTTAATCAGTGTTGGATCATCTCATCAATGGTGGTCTTCAGGGAGGTGACTGTTGCGTTATGGAAAGTGCACGACATATTCCAGAATCCCTCCTTCAATATGTGGGAGGTGGAATATTTGGCAGGCCAGGGGTAGGTTGACTGGTGAGCTTTGTCTTGGCATGACAGGCTGAGTTTCTTGTATGCAAAATTGAAGCGATCAAGAGCAGCTTGCAAATCTGGTGCAAAGTTGGCAACAGCACTGCAGTCATCTGCAAACTGTATAATTTGATTTTTGATTTGATTTATTATTGTCACATGTATAAATATACTGCACGCTGTACAGACAAAGCATACTGTTCAAAGAGAAGGAAAGGAGAGGGTGCAGAATATAGTGTTAGAGTGTAGAGAAAGATCAAGTTAATATACGGTATGTTCATTCAAAAGTCGGATGGCAGCAGGGAAGAAGCTGTTCTTGAGTTGGTTGATATGTGACCACAAGCTTTTGCATCTATTTCCCCTTGGAAGAAAGTGGAAGAGAGAACGTCTGGGGTGTGTGACATCCTAGATCATGCTGCCTGCTTGCAAGGCAGCGGGAAGTGTAGACAGAGTCAATAGATGGAGGCTGGTCTGCCCATTTGACTGGGCTTTGTACATTATCCTGTGTAGTTTCTTACAGTCTTGGGCAGTGCAGCAGCCATATCAAGCCATGATACAACCCGAAAGGATGCTTTCTATGGTGCATCTGTAAAAATTGGTGAAAATCATAGCAAACATCCCAAATTTCCTCAGCCTCCTTAGAAAGTAGAAGGAGGGCTTTCTTAACGATAGTGTTGGTATGGAGGGAATAGGACAGATTGTTGGTAATATGGATATCTAAAAACCTGAAGCTCCTGAGCATTTCCACTTCATCCCCGTTGATGTATGTTCATGACAGCCAGTTTAGTTTTGGCATAGAGGTGACTCAGGCTAAAGGTTTTCCATCTAGATGATACTAATGCTGACATCAGAGGTAAGTAGCCAGTATGAGGTAGGTTATAAATTTTATAATGGCTGTTGCATAGCCTTGCTTGACTTCAGTCTGGATATCAAAGGTAGCTGTTTCAGGTCTCCCACTCAAGACAGTTGTTGTCATACCAGCATGATGCAGCTGCAGGATGGTAATGAGGTTTCTTGGACATCCAAATCTTTGAAGCACAGCCCACTGAGTCTCACAACTTACTGAATCAGATTTTTGAATACACCTACTTCACATTAAGTTGATCTTTCTCTACACCATAGCTATGACTGTAACTCTACATTCTGTTCTCTCTCCTTTCCTTCCCTATGTATGGCATGCTTTGTCTGTATAGCGCGCAAGAAACAATACTTTTCACTGTATACTAACATGTGACAATAATAAATCAAATCAAATCATGACTGCGATTGTCCTCTGCCCCTGTCCTCAAGTGCGTCACTGCTGCCACTTTTCAATGGATACTCTTCGTCACCCAGCAATCTTCTATTAAGGTGAGCTGGTGCTGTGAACAGCCTTGGCACCTATGAGTGGCACAGTATGTGGGCATCATGGGAGTTGCCAGGGAGCCTCACATATATTTCTTGAATGTGGGTTCTGTAGTCACAGACTATCTTTATTTTCATGGTGTGATACCTTTTCTTATAGACAAAGGTGCCCAGCTGGTCTGTTGCCACCTTGGTGGCCACATGGTGCAGTCAATGTACCCGGGATACTGGGGAACGCTGCAATAATTGTGAAACCTCTGGCTTGTTCAGCCCAGCTGCCTTTGTTCATCCTGAATTGGATGAAGGTCATTCCCTGCGTGAACAGACAATCAGTCACCAGCTGACTGGGAGACTCCACAAAGGTCACCCACTGACCCCCTGGTAAGATCTAGATGCATAAAAGTTCAGGGCAACCATGACCATCAGAGCCACAGTCACTGGTTGTCCACCCACACAGATGGAGTCAATCTCTGGCCTAATCATATGGCCTAAGGAAGTGATGGTTTCCCTGGCGATGTAGACCCTCCTTCAGCACTGGTCCTCTATCATGTTGAGGTAGCTGGATTGTTGCCTGTATACCCTGACAGCTGGATAATGGCATCTCCTGTGGGCTGTGGGCCCCTCCACCTTGCAATCCTTTTTGACCCTGGACAGCCCATGTCTGTGTCTCTCCTCCCAAAGGTCTCTCCCTGAGATGTTGCCAACAGACACCTGGCCTCCTTTCCCTCAGGCCCCTCTCTTCCTCCTCAGAGGAGGCGACCCCCTGCTAAGTAAACAATAGCCATCTGCTGGACTGCAGATGGAGCTGACATGCACTGTCTGTCCCAATGGACTGAAATGCTCTGAAATATCTTACAAAGCTGTAGAATCCTAAGAATATGTTAAATTTGGTGTAAAACTCACAAGAAATCCCAGAAAACTGCCAATAATCTATAGAATAGCTCTACGCCAAGCACTGACTAACTCTTACCTACTCACCCTGCCTACTTTTATCCCGCCCTTGATAACAAAAATAGATATGGCTCCTGCCCATCTTGCCCATGTGGCAAACTAAAAATCACTAAGGCATTATAAAATTTCACTTCATTGTCCCGTTAACGAGCTTAGCTGGACTTTTGATTGTTGTCAAGCATGCATCTGACTCACAGTCACGCCTACCAGCCAAAATATTGCACGATTGCGTGGTGACCTTGGGATGCATCGTCAACATCTTCTCAGCTGATTTTTTTGCGCTTTTGGGTTGGGCATGTGTCTCCCTGTGACGCATAACATTCTGGCCCATGAATACATTAGTCCTCCCAGGAAACAACTGACACACCGAAGTTTAGTTATTTATAATACATAAAGTTGCATAAAAGGTTTAAGTCTTACAGTAGTTTTTCACAACTTGCCAGCCAGCTTTAGTCTCAGTTCCTTCAAATGTGCGAGGCATAGAAACTAACTAAGCAAAGGTCAAAACCATCAAGTCATTTAATCTCAGTGGACCACAGTTACTAAAACACTTATGGTACCGAAATATTATATGTTACACACCTCACCTATCAGCAGAGCTATCAGGTACCTCTGCTGTAAAAGTTGAAGGCCAAACATTTTATTTCTCCTTTTTGGGGTGATCGTATTTCAGAAAAAGTGAGGAAACCGTAACTCCAATAAACTCCACGTCCATTCAGGACAGGTTCCCTTAGATCTATAGGCTGGTGGTGATATTAGCAAGGTAAATGTGTGGTGTTACAGGCGTAGGAGCTGGGTAACATGCTCTTTCGGAGAGTTGGTGCAGCCCTGATGACCGAATGGCCTCCTTCTGCACTGTAAGGATTCTATGATTCTATATCGTGCGCACTATTGAGCAGTAGTCAAGATTAGTTGGTTCTATACTTGAACAATACTTCATCTTCATTTACAACATTGTTCCTTGCCAGCCCTGACCTCAGTAAATATGGTGGTGCAGACATCTACCTCTGGAGTCACTCAGCCTTCCTAACAGTGCATTGTTTCTTGTATTAGCCCTGTACTGACCTTCCATTTGGAAATGGTGATGAGAACATTTCTGAAAGGGGTTATAATCTCTGCTTTCCATTTCCTTTTCTATTTCTTAGGAACAAACGGGGGAGTTCTTCTGGATGGCATAGTGTCAGAGAATGATGGAGAATGTGGACAATGGAGCCTCACCACCCAAGTGAGATTTCCTTCTCCTTGCATGTGATGAGACCATCATCATCTGCTGCTTGTCCCAAATTCATACAAATCATGTTCATGATGCCAGATTCTGCTATTACTAACATGCATCCATTCTGCTATTACTAACATGGAGAATGAGGATTCCAGCAAGTTATGGCAATGTCTTTGAGAGTCTATCAATAGAGAAAGAGGGCCATGTAGAAGATAACATTTTCTCTATACTTTCATTTCTTAATTTTTACACATTCATCCGTTCCTCCATTTTTCCATTCCTTCATTCTTCCACTTCTCTGTTCCTTCATTTCTCTATTTCTTCATTCCTTCATTCCTTTATTCATTCATTCCTCCATTCTCCAATCCTCTGTTCCTTAATTTCTTCAATCCTCCATTCTCCATTCCCTCAATCTTCCATTCCTTCTCCTAACACATATTGAGTGAAAGTCACAACTCAGTCCTTGTTCCATCACCTGGTGGGGCATTGATACTCTAGAGATTCATGTTTTAAAATCTATTCTTCCTGCCTGCAGCTTAAAGTTTTCATTCACATTGTTATCACTGGCTGAAGATCCTGGTCTCGCCTCCTCTTCTCCGGCTGTTGAACGTTGTCATCTCCCATCCCACTCAGAGTATTTTCCAGCATCCATTTTGTGCACTGTCCCCTCTCTCTTCTCCTCCCCCTCCCACTGCTGTCCCTTCTTCTCCACCTCTGGGCTCCATCTTCCTGTGTCCTGGGCCTAAAACTCTTTCTCCTCTCTCTCTCTCTCTCTCGTTCACCTACCCCTCGTCTTTCCACATCCCAGGTCCCCTCGCCCATCTTGACTCAATTATCCTCCTGTTCTCTACGCCTGCTGACAAAAACACTGCCCTTGGCCTTGACTCCTCATGGGAGATTGGCATTAATAACACAGGTTTAAGCAAGTCTCTGGGATCAAGTGCCCAAATGAAATAAATTACATCGGATGCTTTTGTGCATCATCTTTAATTCACCCAGATTTCTCGTAAGGGCCCTTTTTTAATATGATGAAATTGAAATTACTCGTCTTAATTACCTTTGCACATGTTGTATAAAGAGAGGCAATATAATGAACAATGGAACAATGCACTGGTGGTTCCATTTACAAGGAGGTTCTTGATAACTTTTTAATCCTTCGATTGTCAGCAGGTCTTGCAGAATTCCTATTGCCCTGGCCAGGAAGTTTCATTTGTTTTCAGCTCATCCACCTGAGACACTGAAATAACAACTGTTCCACTAATAAATGTATTCAAATATCAAGAAAAAAATTTATGGCTGCAATATCAGCATCATCTAATAACGAGCACATACAATTTTCATCAAAAATTAGAGTATTTAATATTTGTTCTTACACATGTCTTATTTAACTAACAAAAACTCTTTCTCTCTTCTTCCACTGTGCAATTTTTAGGGGAGTATTCTTTATATTTCCATTGACTAAAACTTGAGTTTAAAAACTATTGTATTGACAAAGTTACCATGCCACAGCGCCACCATGGGTGCATCTCAGATGCCAAGCCGGGGGGAGGGAGAGGAAAAGCTGCATTAAAGTGAAATACTTTGGGGCGGCACAGTGCCACGGTGGTTAGCACTGCTGCCTCACAGTGCCAATGACCTGGGTTCAGTTCCGGCCTGAGGTGACTGTGTGGAGGTTACACGTTCTCCTTGTGTCTGCCTCAGTTTCCTTCGGGTGCTCCGGTTTCCTCTCACAGTCCAAAGATGTGCTGTTTAGGTTGATTGGCCATGGTCAATTGCTCCTTATTGTCAGGGGGATTAATGGGGATAGGGCCTGGGTGGGATTGTTGTCGATGCAGGCTCAATGGGCCAAATGGCCTCTTTCTGTACTGTAGATACTCTATGATTCTACTGCAGATGCTGGAAGTCTGAAATAAAAACAGAAAGGTTTGAATTTTACAGTGCCCTGCTGGAATGATTTGCAGGCAAGGCAGGCCTTCCTGCCATCCTCTCTCCTGCCTGTCTGCAGCTTTACATGGGCTGGGCAAGGCTTAAGCTGGCGGCCCTCATCTTAGTGATGTCCATAAATGGTCACTTGCTGGCTGCTTAATTGATATTTTCCACCTAGCCTTAATTTTGAGGCAGGTTGGATGGGTACATGGCAAGGGCAAGGCCTGGGAGGACACTCTACATAGTCTTTGGATGAAGGAGATGGGCCCATTTTTCAAACTGGCACTGGGTTACCTCCATTGTCCTCCTCCCCTCACCCCATAGATCTGCCCTCTCTCTCCCCACAGGTGCTCACCCCACTGCCCAGTCTCTTCACCAAGGCCTCACCCCAGTCAGGCCTTACCTTCCCTCCCACAGTGAGAATTCCCTCCCCCTTCTTGCCGCATCCACGGATCCTGGATTCCAGAACAGACTACAGGATCTATTTACAATCCCTGTTCTGAACACTTTTGACGCTTGGATATTCTGGAACAGTCCGGTCAATGAGATTGAACAGCAGCTCTCTGAGGCCCTGTCCAAGTGAGGGACAGAATTCTCGTCCCCAGCCAATCAGCGTTCATCGGAACATTAAATGGCCGTGGGCTACTGGGATTGGTAGAGATCTATTTCCCGCCAACACTTCAGGAGTCAGGGCAGGAATCAAGTCTTATCCACAGTGCTGGAAACACACAGCAGGTCTGGCAGCATCTGTGGAGTTAGAAACAGAGTTAACGTATTCAGTCAAATACGACGAAGGAAACTGTCCTGACAAAACATTCAATTAGCAACTGTCAGTACGAACAAAGGGAATTATTTTAATTGAATTAAATTGTCTTCCTTCATGGAGAAATAATATTACTCATGGGCCAGGCCCAGATTGTAGTTAGGATTAACTTCCATCACCTGAAACAATCCCATGGTTATCCCATTACTCCAATGTTTAAGGTAGTGGATGGTGTGTTATTCAAGTTGGCTGCTTTAAGGTGAGTTCAGCTGCAAGAACGTATTGTTGTCAGGCTGCCACCCCCTCACTTAAAGGATCGTGTTTGAGTTAGTTGGAAACCCCACTCACCCACAACCCCAGCATGAATTTTCAGTTAGCTGAAATCTGAGTTTTTTTAAAAAAGTATTCATTCATGGAATATGGTGCCGCCGGCTAGGCCAGCATTTATTGCCCATCCCTAAATGCCCTCGAGAAGGTGGTGGTGAGCTGCCTTCTTGAACCGCTGCAGTCCCTGTGGTGTAGGTACATGGAAGAGAGTTCCGCGATTTTGGCCCAGAGAGGGAATGGCGATTTAGCTCCAAGTCAGAATGGTGAGTGGCTTGGAGGGGGTTCTAGTAGATGTGTTCCCATGCATCTGCTGCCCTTTGTCCTCCTAGGAGAAGTCACAGGTTTAGACGGTGCTGTTGAAAGAATCTTGGTGAATTGCTGCAGTGCACATTTGCAGGTGGTACCTACTGCTGCCACTGCAGTGCATGAGTGATAGAGTGAATATTGACGGTAGTGGATGGGGTGTCAATCAAGTGGGCTTCTTTGTCCTGGATGATGTTAAATTTCTTGAATGTTGTTAGAGCTGTATTCCTCCAGGCGAGTGGAGAATATTCCATCACACTCCTGACTTGAACCCTGTAAGTGATAAGGAGAAATGTCTTCATCCAGAGAGTGGTGAATCCGTGGAATTCACTATCACAGAAAGTATCTGAGATCAAAACATTGTAATTTCAAGAAGAAATTAGATGTAGGTCTTGGGGCTATAGGGATCAAGGGATACGGGGGGAAGGTATGGAATCAGAATATTGAATTTGATGATCAGCCATGTTCAAAATGAATGGCAGAGTAGATGCAAAAGGCCAAATGGCTGACTCCTCATCTAATGCATTGGTACTGTCAAGTGGAAATGGTTAGATTCTCTTGTTGTAGATGGTCATTGCCTGGTACTTGTGCAGAATGAATGTTACTTGCTAGGTTTCAGGTCAAGCCTGGATATTGCCCAGGTCTTGCTATATATGGACATGGACTGCTTCAGTGTCTGAGGTGTGGTAAATGGTGTTGAACATTGTGCTCTCATTAGCGAACATCTCCACTCTGACCTTATCTTAGAGGGTAGGTCACTGATGAAGCAGTTGAAGCTGGCTGGGCCTCAGACACTACCCTGAGGAACTCCTGTGTTGATTCCTGGATTGAGTTGATTGACCTCCAATAACTGCAGCCATTTTCCTTTGTGCTGAGTATGACTCTAACCAGTGGAGGATTTTCCTCCTGATTCCCGTTGACTCTGGTTTTGCTAGGGCTCCTTGATGCCACACTCAGTCAAATGTGGCCTTGATATTAAGAGCAGTCACTCTCACTGCACCTCATGTTTGGACCGAGACTGTAATGAGGTTAGTAGCTAATTGGCCGTGGCAAAACACAAATTGACTGGCAGTGAGCAGATGCTCGCTCAGGATAGCCCAGGAGAGGCAGAACGCTCGGGCCTGTAGCATAGGGTGAGTCGGGTTTGGTATCATAAATGGAGTTCTTGTCCTTGTCCAGACAGAGCAGTTAGACAGAGAACAGTGCACAGTTAGATAGTGTACAGTGCATGGTTAGACAGTGGACAGTTAGACAGTGGACAGTTAGACAGTGGGCAGTTAGACAGATAGTTAGACAGTGGACAGTGCACAGTTCAACAATGGACAGTGGACAGTGCATAGTTAGTGGAAAGTGGACAGTGCACAGTTAGACAGTGGACAGTGCACAATGGACAGTTAGACAGTGGACAGTGCACAATGGACAGTTAGATAGTGGACAGTGCACAATGGACAGTTAGATAGTGGACAGTGCACAATGGACAGTTAGACAGTGGACAGTGCACAATGGACAGTTAGTCAGTGGACAGTGCACAGTTAGACAGCTGACAGTTAGACAGTGGATAGTGCACAGAGCACAGTTAGACAGTGGACATTGCACAATGGTCAGTTAGACAGTGGACATTTAGACAGTTAGCGGACAGTTAGACAGTGGACAGTGCACAATGGTTATTAGATAGTGGACATTTAGACAGTTAGACAGTGGACAGTTAGACAGTGGATAGTGCACAGTGCACAGTTAGACAGTGGACAGTGCACAATGGTTAGTTAGACAGTGGACATTTAGGCAGTTAGACAGTGGACAGTGGACAATTAGGCAGTGCACAATGGTCAGTTGGCCAGTTGACAGTGCACAATGGTTACTTAGACAGTGGACATTTAGACAGTTAGACAGTTGACAGTGACAGTTAGACAGACAGTTAGATGGTGGACAGTTAGACAGACAGTTAGTTAGTGGACAGTTAGACAAACAGTGGACAGTGGGCAGTTGCTGTGCAGCTGCTTCCTATCTTTTGGTAGCTTTGTGGTTCTGATTTTACAGAAGTTGGAGAATAAACCTTGTTCCAATCCACATGTTAACGTAAGAATGCTGCCCCTGTTGTCCAAACTGAAATGCTTCCAAATTTTACAATTTGGATGTTGAGACAGAATTTTTTTCTCCTGAACAGGTTTTACACACAACATTGCTTCAGCCTAGTAAACATGTCACACATTATACACGTAATACTGCTTCAGGTCAGCAAACATGCCACACGTTACACACATAGCACTGCTTCAGGCTAGTAAACATTACACTTGGTATACACACAACACTGCTTCAGGCTAATAAACATACCACACGTTATACACACAATACTGCTTCGGGCTAATAAACATACCACACGTTATACACACAATACTGCTTCGGGCTAGTAAACATGCCACACGTTATACACATAGCACTGCTTCAGGCTAATAAACATACCACACGTTATACACACAATATTGCTTCAGGCTAGTAAACATGCCACACGTTATAGACATAGCACTGCTTCAGGCTAATAAACATACCACACGTTATACACACAATATTGCTTCAGGCTAATAAACATACCACACGTTATACACACAGCACTGCTTCAGGCTAATAAACATGCCGCAGATAACAAAGTAAATATTGGAGTTCAATAAAGTACCCTACAAAAGGCTACTTCATAAGATAAGGTTCCATGGTATTGGGAGTACTATACGTGCATGGATAGAGAATTGGCTACCTATAGAAGGCAGAGACTTGAAGTAGGAGGCGCATTTTCAGGATGACAAGCTGTAATTTACATAGAAACATAAAACATGGAAAATAGAAACAGGAGTCGGCCATTTGGCCCTTTGAGCTATCAGCCTGCTTACAGGCAATTTAGTCCCTGCCCAATCCCCCTGCTGGTGAATTTCAAGTTTGTCAAGATTCTTTTGCCAGAGGGTGGTAAGATTAGACTTTAACATCACCCAAAAAACGGGCATAGATTTCTCCCTTTGTCACGGTCGTTTGGCACTTCGAAATGTTTGGAAAAATCACCTCCTATATGTTTCATTGGCACATTTTATGGGACACAAAAATCAGCTAGAAGTGCATAACCATCATAATGCACTTTAGTGTTGAGTTAACACGGTGTGGTGGAGTTGTGTGCTCCACTGAGTGCCCCTTCACTCATTTTTGCTGATTTCAACCGACATGATAGAACATGGCAATTACACATCCAGGCAACAAATTAAAAATATACCCCACAGCTTTTGAGTTTCTGCCAAAATTTGTTCTACTGTTGGCCCAGCCTTTACTCCAATACTGCCATGGACGTATCACATACAGCGAATGAACATTTAAGTATTCTACGCTACTTGTGAGTGAAGCCTGTGCAGTATACTAATACTAATGCAGTATCCTAATACCTGTGGCAGCTGTGGTTCAATTGATCATCCCATCTATTAGTTTAATGGTTTTATGCATTTATCTGTCAGCAATGGTCAGTAAGGCAAACAGTATAATGCTTCATCAAATCTGCTGCCTATTTTGGCATCTCTTGAACGACCCAATTTTCCTCTTCTGCCTTTCATTCCAAGATTACATTTGTTTTAATTTAGAAAAGACTATTTCATGTACACTCAAAGCGTCAGGAAGAAAATCTCTTCTTTTCCTATCTTGCAGACTTAGATAGCTGGGTTTCTTCCAGGAGATAAACATTTCCTTAAAAGCATGCCAACACTAGAGATAGCTGTGCAGTTTTAGCAATGGCTTACCCACTGACTTATGTTTATCCCACTACATGGAGAAAAACGATCCAGCATTAGATGAAGCCCAGACCTTCAAAAAAACCTTTAAATATCATCACTATTTGACTTTAGAATAAAAGCTTTGGATGTTTTTCAGCTTACAGTGGTATGTAACACTAAGCCTGGTACTCTTCCCCTCTGAGTTAACATTCACCTGGCCTATCTCCAGTTGCTCAACTCAAGAGATCAATGTGTTATTCCTTTATCCTTTCCTGAAGTTCACAATGAGTGCAGTTCATTTTGTCGACTGTTGAGTGTTGACACAGTGCACAACATATTTTTACAGTAGTCTGGGAGGTTTCCCGCTTAAAAGGGCAAAAAGAAAAGTACATTTACATACTGTAATAGCAGAGCGTATAATGTTAACGAAAAAATATCCGGGAAATGTTTCCACGTTGCTTTTTCTAACTGTTAAATTTCCTCCTCCAGCAAACCTTCTCCCCTGTAGACCACCCTGTTGCAGTTACTGAAAGCAAATAATCTAATGCATCCCAAAGCGGCCATGTTGATTTTAATGAGCGCCAGAACTTTGGAACAAACCATGAGCTGACCTCGAGTTATCCAATCCCAGGAAACATACTATTGACAAAGTATGCTGCAAAAATCCTATACCAAACTGTTCGGTACACCTAGCAGTAGTAAGAAATATGACCTACTTCCATGCCTGTTTCCCTGGGTATTCATTTTTGAGCTTTAACAGTATTTCATGAAGCATAAAATGATCATTTCATTCATTACCTGAATAGAACTTTTGAATCCTTCAATCTTTTAGCCAGAAAACTATCGGTAACAAGATTATTCAACAGATGTTTAAAGATCATCATACAGATGTTTACTCTTCCCTTGCCTTCGGCCAATAGATGATGAAAGCGTGATCTATGTCTTTGTTACCTCTCGTCTTGACTATTCTAAAGCATTGCTGGCAAGCATTCCATATTCCATCCTACAGAAACTTAACATCATCTAAAAATCTGTTGCGCGAAACCTAAGTTGAATCAAGTGTCATTTTCCTTTCACTTGCTGACCTACATTGACTTCCTGCTACAAGTGAAGTCGCAATTTTAAAATTCTTATTCTTGTTTTCACCTCCCTCCAGGCCCTCACCCACAGTAATTTCCTCCAGCCCCGCAACTCTCTGATATAGCTGCACTCATCCTATTTTGGCCTCTTTCTTATCTCTGATGTTCATCACGTTAGTGGCTATGCCCACTTGCCAAAGCCCCAAGCCTGGAGGTTCCCTCCTTAAGTCTCTGATCAGGGCTTGATCTGCTATTTTGGACCCTGCATGTCTGTGCCTTCTCACAACTGTTGCCAGCTGCTCATGTGTTAAGCTGCACAGGTGACTTCCCCACCTCCCTTCCTCACTATTCTATTTAAAGGATTCACCCAATTTTCAGATTCAGTGATTTTAAACTGATTTTGTTGGTGAAGAGTTGGAGTAACTTCTGTGTAACTGTTGCTGGAGCAATTTCATTACTTTCTGGATTTGCAGGAGAATGGTGCTGGACCTTAGCGAACAGGTTAGTCGAGTTTGGTATCCTATCAGGAAACATTGTGCTTCTGTAATGGGGGCTGTAGTTGGGGTCCCTCTTGGGCTGCATTATGACTTGGAAGTTAAGCAGCAAAGAGGACAAGCAGTTAACGGGCAGAGGAAGAGGAGGAGGAAGAAGCTCTCAGTGGAATGTCCTACACACCAAAGAACAAAGAACAAAGCACAGGAACAGGGCCTTCGGCCCACCAAGTCTGTGCCAACACACATGCTTCTTGAATCTAATATTTTCTTTCCTCTATGTTGTCCATATCCCCCTCTTCCCTGCCCATTCATGTATCTATCCAGATGCTTCTTGAACATTGTTATAGAACCTCCTTCAAGCACATTCCAGGCATTCACCACCCTCTGTTTGAAAAACTTGCCCTTTCATTTCTTCTAAACTTTTCCCCTCTCACTTTCAACTTATGCCCCCAGGTAATTGACCCTTCAGCCCTAGGAAAAAGACCCTGACTATCCATTCTATCTAAGCCTATCATAATCTTATAAACCTTTATCAGGTGCCTCCCCATCCTCCAATGCTCCAATGAAAACAATCCAAGTTTGTTCAACCTTTCATCATAGTCCACATTCTTCAAACGAGGCAACATCCTGGTGAAACTCTTCTGCACTCTTTCTAATGCATCAACATCCTTCCGGTAGTGTGGCAACAAGGATTGTACTCCAAATGTAGCCTAACTAAAGTCTAATACAGCTGCAATACGATTTTCCAATTCCTATACTCAACCCCCTGACTGATGGAGGGCCAGCATGCCATTTGCCTTCTTGACCACTTTGTCCACCTGAGTTGCCACCTTCAGAAAACTGTGGGTTTGCATGCCTCTGCATGGTAATATTTCTCAGGGCTCTACCTTTTACTGTAAGGGTCTCTAAGGAAGGCGTCTCTTAGATCTATCTCAGAAAAGAGTTATTAGTGAGGTGTCAGCATGTTCCATTACTGCAAGGATTGTCATTCTATTGATGTCCAGTTGGAATATGATTGTGATCTGAATGTCCTTTCACCAAAAACCCATTATGCTGCCACAGCCATGATACACATGTCCTGTGCCCGTCAACCATATCTGCAATCCTTGAGTCACTATGAAATACAAGAAGTTAGTTGCTGGGTAACATGGGACAGTAATTGCACACCTGGATAATGAGTCCCCTGCATGTATCTAGCCATACAGGGAAAGTGTACTCATGGTAACAGCCATGCAGCCACCAAGATCCTGATGGAACAAAGCATTGACGTGCTAAAAACCTGGTTTGGTTGCCTTGGTCACCTGGGGCTGTCTTTCAGTAGTCAGCATGCTTCCAAGCTTGTGTTGATCTCCTTCATCCTCTGTAAGCTCAAAGAAATGGCAATAGTGAGAACATGAATGCTGTCATCCTGAGCGATATAGGAAGGTTAGTGAATCCATGGAGCCACGACTATTACCTCAGGGCAGTGCCTCAGCAATCCTAGTATTGTGTTGGAATAGATTGCTGGACTGCTGTTAGTACCTGCAAGATCCTTTGACAACTTCTATCTGTAGCTATGATGGCAGCAATCTGAGCTTGGATGGTAGCAGGTTGGACATACATACTAACCAGGCGAGATCCCATGACTTCAGTCTGAGCTTCCACTGCAGCACTGCAGGTGTTTGGCAGTTTCCTTCTATGTTTGCGGTAAAAGCTGTTAATTCAAATACTGCATCATAGGTGGGTCCACAGATGTTCTCATGGAGTTGGCCATCATTTCCATGCTGGGAAGTAAGGGTTCCAAGCTCTGCAGCAAGTTGGAGCAGGATTTTTCGGTGCTCCTTGCCAGCAGGCCTGTCAATGTGCTAAGAATCTGAGTGTGCATGTTGATCAGCACTCTCTTGTACCCTGCCACATCAGAGTCCTTCCTCTGCAGCAGAACATCTCTGCCAACTTGCTGTCTGGTGGGCTGGCACACAAACTGGCCAGGTCTGGCTGCAGTCCACTCATGCACACTGCCCCACCCGCCACATCCCCCCCCCCATCTCCTGCCCCCCCCCCCCGCAACCCAGCTCACCATGTGTTGGTTGTGATTCTATACCCACCCCCTGAAGTTCAGGCACTGTCAATATCTGAGCTTGTGGCTGCAAGTGTCAGCTGAAGTTCCAGTGCTTTTCTATCAAAGGCCAGGTCTAACTTTTGCTCTTCAATGTGAGGTAGATTGATTGGCAGGGCGGCGGATCTTCGATATCTGAAAGTAGGAGAGTTTGAGGTAAGGGAAAGTGGGTGGTGAGTTGGAGGACAAGATGGTGACATCTTTCATTGCTCATACTATCACTTTTTCACTCAAATATCAAACATGGCTTTCTGCAAAGTATTCTAAAGGCTCCTGGTGATACAGATGTAATTGTCTACCCCTGGATGCAAACCATTTCCTTCAGAGAGGTCAGTTCTCCGTTAGGAGTTGCAGGCTAAGCTGTGCATTGCGTTAACCATGCCCTTATCTGGGCTTATAGCTGAGTATGCAGTCAGTCAACACTCTGCAATGAACTGCATGCTAAAATCTTTTAGGTGAGCTGGACAGGTCATGAAGGGAGGGTCCAATGGTATTATCACTGGACTATTATCGCTCGACTATTAATCCAGAAACCCAACTAATATTCTGGAGCCCAGGTTCAAATCCCACCATGGCAGATGGAGGAATTTGAATGCAATAAAAAATATCTGAAATTAAAAACCTACTGATGACCATGAGACCACTGTTGATTGTCTAAAAAACCCATCTGGTTCACTAATGTTCTTGAGGGAAGGAAATCTGCCATCCTTACCTGATCTGGCCTATGTGTGACCACAATGTGGAGATGCCGGCGATGGACTGGGATAAACACAATAAGAAGTCTCACAACATCAGGTCAAAGTCCAACAGATTTATTTGGTAACAAAAGCCATTAGCTTTCGGAGCGCTCACTGCTCCTTCATCAGGTGAGTGGGATTTCAGTTCACAACAGGGCATATAAAGATACAAACTCAATTTATAAAATAATGATTGGAATGCGAGTTTTTACAGATAATCAAGTCATAAAGGTACAGACAATGTGAGTGGAGAGAGGGTTAAGCACAGGTTAAAGAGATGTGCATTATCTCCAGTCGAGACAGTGAGATTTTAAAAGCCCAGGCAAGTTGTGGGGGTTACAGATAGTGTGACATGAACCCAAGATCTCTGTTGAGGCCGTACTCGTGTGTGTGGAACTTGGCTATCAGTCTCTGCTCAGCGACTCTGCGCTGTCGTGTGTCATGAAGGCCGCCTTGGAGAATGCTTACCCGAAGAAGAGGCTGAATGCCCGTGACCACTGAAGTGTTCCCCAACAGGAAGGGAACAGTCTTGCCTGGTGATTGTCAAGCGGTGTTCATTCATCTGTTGTTGTAGTGTCCGCATGGTCTCCCCAATGTACCATGCCTTGAGACAACCTTTCCTGCAGCGTATCATGGAGCAATGTTGGTCAAGTTGCAAATGCATGTACTGTGTACCTGGTGGATAGTGTTCTCATGTGAGATGATGGCATCTGCGTCGATGATCTGGCATGTCTTGCAACGGTTGCTGTGACAGGGTTGTGTGGTGTCATGGTCACTGTTCTCTTGAAGGCTGGATAGTTTGCTATGGATAATGATCTGTTTGAGGTTGTGCTGTTAGAGTCATAGAGATTTACAGCATGGAAACAAGCCCTTTTGCCCAAGTAAAGTCCCTAAACTAATCCCAATAGCCCACATTTGGCCCATATCCCTCAATATCCATCAGACCCATGTAACTATCTAAATGCTTTTTTTAAAAGATAAAATTGTACCCGCCTCTGCTACTACCTCTGGCAGCTTGTTCCAGACACTCATCACCCTTAGTGTGAAAAAATTGTCCCTCTGGACACTTTTGTATCTCTCCCCTCTCACCTTAAACCTATGTCCTCTAGTTTTAGACTCCCCTACATTTGGGAAAAGATATTGACTATCGACCTTGCCCCTCATTATTTTATAGACCTTCATAAGGTCACCCCTCAGTCTCCTAGGTTCCAGACAAAAATGTCCCAGTCTATTCAACCTCTCCTTACAACTCAATCCATCAAATCCCAGTAGCAGCCTAATAAATCCTTTTTGCACTCTTTCTAGTTTAATAATATCCTTTCTATAATAGGGTGACCAGAATTGCACACAATATTCCAAATGTGTTGTATAACTTTAACAAGACATCCCAACTCCTGTATTCAATGTTCTGACGATGAAACCAAGCATGCAGAATACCTTCTTCACCATTCTGTCTAGGGTTGTTTGAAGGCAAGAAGTGGGGGTGTAGGAATAGCCTTGGCGAGATGTATGTCTTCATTAAGGATATGTCGAAGGCTCTAGAGAAGATGTCGTAGCTTCTCCACCTCAGGGAAGTACTGGACAACGAAGGGTACTCCGTCCGCACTGTCCTGGGATCTTGGGTTCATGTCATACCATCTGTAACCCCCACAACTTGCCTGGGCTTGCAAAATCTCACTAACTGTCCCGGTTGGAGACAATACACATCTCTTTAACCTGTGCTTAACCCTCTCTTCACTCACATTATCTGTACCTTTAAGACTTGATTATCTGTAAAGACTCGCATTCCAACCATTCATTTGTAAATTGAGTTTGTGATTTAATATGCCCCGTTGTGAACTGAAGTCCCACTCACCTGACAAAGGAGCAGCGAGTGCTCCGAAAGCTAGTGGCTTTTGCTGTCAAATAAACTTGTTGGACTTTAACCTGGCGTTGTGAGACTTCTTACTACATGTGAATCCAGTGATGTGGTTGACTCCAAACTGCCCTTCAAAGGCAATTAGGGATGGGCAATAAATGTTGGCCAGTCAACGATGTCCATGTTTCACAAATGAACATAAGAATGTAGTCACATAGCACCATTTTCCCCATCCAAAAATGGATGTTATCAAAACTATCCCTCTGGAGTTTTGTGTATGAATCTATGATCTGCTGCCAGTTGAATAAAGATATTGCTGCAGGGCCCTTCACTCAATGGCCTTCTTCAAAAATGTGCAGGAACAAAATAGGGAAAAGATAAATGAGACCTGGATCTGTTTTATGGATTCAGCAATTAAATCCCACAATAAATAAAAATGCTGCCAGTGCCGATTCATCTTCATATGGTTAATAATATCACTCTGCCAAACTCACACTGATTTCATATGTTTTCACTGAAGCCTTTGGTGGGCTGCTGAAAGGAGCAGCAATAGCATGAGATCGGTGAACCTTTAATAAGTTGCGTTTTTCTTTGTCACGCACAAAAGAATGCGCCTGTCAACATACCGCAACTGTCAGGATTAATGATGACTAACAGCAAGCGGTTATGTAGACAATCTCCCAAGAGGTGCATGTAGTGCATCACGGTGACAAATTTATTCCCCCAGTGGCGAATCTCAGGTTTTGTTGGGATTGAATACATCATGTTGCTGCCAATATCATGCTGCTCCACTGGACTGAATGATGTGTTGACGTAGTGTCTGTCTAGTGCTTCTCGTATTGCTGTTGGCTCAAAACGTGCACCATGCAGGGGTAGGCTTGAATAAGACAATTATAAATTGTCTTGGCACACAAACACGCACACACCCACTGAAACGATCACTCAACCAATTTGTTACTGAACTATAGGAGATGAAAGCGTGCTGTTATCTACCAAAGAATGCACATCAGCATTAGAGGCTCTTGCAGATCTGAAGGGAAAGTAAGTTCTAAGCAACAGGATTTTGGGACGGTTCCTGCTTTGCAATGAGCATTAAATTCACCCCTCCTAATTATTCATCCAGATTAGTGCTGTCAATGCGAAGGTTTTGGAGCTGTGATTATCTGACTAATGGTTACTGGGCTCAGGAAGTTAAAATTGTCTCAATGCCCATAGAGTTCGATAGGGATTCAAAGATCTGTTCTAATTTAGTCTTTAGTGGAGTTACGGAGATAGGGCCTGGATGAGATTGTTGTCGGTTCAAGTTCGATGAACTAAATGGCCTCCTTCTGTGCTGTAGGGATTCGAATATACACAACAGAATTATGTTTCAGTTATTGAGATCAGAAGTAAACTGGATATTTTAGCGGTCAATATTGGTCATTCCAAAGTCAGTCATTAGTTAATATTTAGCTCAAAACAATATGATGGTCTTCAATGTCAAACATGGACAGATAAGTAGAGAGAGTTTAAAGCAATGTGAGAAGTAGAGGGTAAGAAGAACAAACTGATGACAACTTCAGATAAGCTGGAATGTAATTGATTCTTTGGAGGGATCAGCAATAAAAAACAGGTTAATACAAGAGTTATTTTTAACATTCGTTACAAAATAAAAAAAGAAATGCTCATTCTGAGTAGCATTTTATAGTCGTAAAGGTGGCATCAGATAGACTCTGGTATCAGCTGAAAAAAAAAACTAGGCCAAAGTTACCCTAAGTGATTAAGGTAACACAATTTGTCCACTCAGCAGGCATTGGCTGGATTCTAAAGCTGCAATCTAGGAATTCATGTCATAGGCATAAAACACATGACTGAATATTCAATATGGTGGACTTGTAAGTCTAACCACAATGATAAGTCTTCAGTCACATTCGCTGAGGATCTGTCAGTGATTGGAAAGAATAAAAATGTGAACTTGAAAGTTGTCCAGCTGGAACACAGCTCAGAACGCAGAATCCACGAGAGTCACCAATCAAGACTAGGGCCAGAATCTTAGCACCATTCACGCTGGTAGGATTTCCCCATCCTGCTGCAGTGAACGGAGATTTGGTTGGCCGCCAAGTTCTCCAAACTCGCTGCAGCGGGAGCACAGCGTAAAGGGCTGGTAAGATCGCACCCAAGGTTGTTCACGAAATGATTACTCATTTGGATTAGTGCAAATCTATCAAGTTGGGTGTTCAGGACTGAAAGCTTGACTTCACTTTCGGGGGAAGGGTACAACAAATGATAGAATTACGAGTTAAAAGTCAGTATTTGCGCCGGAACCCTCTGATCTCCTATGTGTCTGGGATTCTCCAATGCCGCTGCAGTGCTTGGAGCTTTGGACGAGCGCCAAATTCTCCATTCTCGCTGGCAGCAGTGGCGGGAACGAATGAGATTGGAGATTCTTGCCCTTGGAAATTGAATATTGGAGAATGCAGCATCCAGGTGTCACCCCGAAAAAGTGAAACGCAAGCTAATAACTTGTTAGGAAGAATGAGGCAATAGAGTTAGGGATGTAAATTCGAGGATATCGGCACCCATCCTAGACACTGGGAGAGAAGTTGGAAGCGATGTGCAGACCAGATTGGACAAACTGATGCAAGGCGGGGGAAAGAAAGAATTAGATTGAATGCCAAAGTGAAATTCCTTAACTTAAATGTCTCTATTGCTGCAAGGCAAGCATTAAGTTAAAGGAAGAGCAAAGATAAAAGTAACTCATGAAATTGTAAGTTAGACTGAGCAGAGAGGACTTGGACCAAAGAAGACCTAGAAAAGATGAACTTTATTTGAACTGACCTTAGTTGAGGTGGGGGCTGGTGGAGGAAAGATGATGCAAGTGAGACAGTCTAGCAGTTGAGAAGAAATTTAACTTTTAGACGGAAATATAATGATATAACACGGTGAGATGGAGGGATTAGGTTCTGTTATAGGATAGCTAGGAATTAGAGGAACAGGAAAGCAGAGCCAAGACATCAAAACACAGAAATCCTTGTAATCACAGGAACTGTTTTTGTAATATGGCTAATGAAGTCAAAAGGTGCTTGTAAGATTTTTGTTAATTTCCAACGAATGATATTGAAATCTGGGCAGAGGATCATTTCTTGGTCTCTCTTTCTCTCTCTCTCATTAGTTTAAACCAGGTTAATAAGAAAATAAAATTATATTGGATCATAACTCCTGAGCTCTCCAGCATCTCAAAACTTTACAGGTAAGATTTTTATGGCAATTTCCCAGAAGTGCCAACTTCTTATGGACAATTGCCTTGTGTTGTGAACCATCCGAAAATGTGACTTAAATCGCAAATATCAGGGCTGGAATTCCCTGGCCATTCATGCCAGTGGGATTCTCCAGTTCCACCAGCAATGCACGCTACCCATAGGTTTCCCATCAGTGTGGGGTGATATCAATGGGAATTCCTATTGACCGCAGCACGACCAGAGAATCCTGCCTCCAGCAAAAAATGCATCTCCTCCTGCCAGCAGGAATCACATGGCTGAAAGGCCAAACAATTTCACCCTAGATGGTTCGGACTGTGTCACATCAATAGCTACCCTGAAAATGTTCTAATTTCTGGGTAATTATTGTAAAGGCCGAGACCACCCACTCCCCCCACCATGGGCCTCTCTCCACACCCATAACCTCCCAGAGGACAGCCCCACCCCCAACTAAGCACTGTCTCACGGTTTTCCCCAACCTCCAATGAGAATCCCCCCACTTGCACAGTATTTTTTTGCCCCATGGCCCACAGATCTGGCTTACATCCTCATACCCATCCAGGGCCTGATACTCACTGGATCTGACCATCTCTTGACTCAAAACTTCCCGCTCCCCACAAGCCCGACCTGACCTAAACCCCCTTTCACCTACTACAGGCCTGATCTGACTACCCAACTCCCCCCTCCCCTAATACCCTCTGCCCATACCGCTCTCCATACCCTTGCAGTATTGGCTCTCATCCCCACATCCGTCCGAGATCAGAGATCCACCAGATCCGACCCTCTCCCAACCCAAAACCCTGCAGGTCTGACCTGATCCCAACCTCTGCCAGCTGCAGGCCTAACCCAAATACCCAACTCCCCTTTCCCTGCCAAAGGTCCAACACCCACCTCCACTCCTCCTGAAGCCTGACACTCCCACTTTGCTCCTGAGTTCAGACCCTCATTTGAGTTCCAATCCACCGCTGAGATCCAACACATACCCTGAGGTCTGACTCCCAACTCTCTGATGGCCGAACACTCACCAAAGGCCCGACAACTTTCACCCACATCTGTGGTCCAAACTACCCCTCATGCCTGGACTTCTCACTTATACAGGCTCTTCATAACTAAATTCCTTTCCCTGGGAAAAGGATAATTGTGAACAATTTATACTTCTGACATCTAATGTCTATGAATTTCTAAAATGGTTCAATCCAAATTAATATTCTAATAGACAGACCCATGTATATAAAAAAAATTATTAAATACCCTCACCAAGCTGGACCGAATCTGTGTAATAAAAATAAAATACTGTGGATACCGGAATCTGATACAAAAACTGAAAATGCTGGAAAATCTCAGCAGGTTTGACAGCATCTGTGGGGAGAGAATGGAACCAATGTTTTGAGTCTTTGTCACTTATTTGTGACTGTTCTTTAAAACGTGAATGAAAAATTCGTGATGGTCAAGGAAAAGTGAGGGAACAAACTCATATCAATGTGACTTTGTCTTATTTGAAACAACATAGGAAATATTTTATAAATAAGTAATAACTAGTAATAACACTAACTGGGACCAACATGCCGACCAATGTCTGTGCTGCTCCTTTATTGACATTTGAGCATTGATCTTTATATTTCCATCCTTAATCTCAGCATTAACTGAAGTTGCATTAAATTTGCACCTGACCCTCCCAAAACAAAAAAAATTACATACTAAGTACAAATGATTGCAACATAAGTTGGGAATATAAACTGAATAATACCGAGTTTGAAGCAGATTTGTGGCAATATTTCATGTGTTACATTTTGTATTACATTTTTGGGTAGCATGATGGCATTGTGGTTAACGCTGCTGCCTCACAGCTCCAGGGACCTGGGTTCAATTCCTGGCTTGGGTCACTGTGCAGAGTCTGCACATTCTCCCTGTGTCTGCGTGAGTTTCCTCCGGGTGTTCCGGTTTCCTCCCACAGTCCAGAGCTGTGCGTGTTAGGTGCAATGGCCATGTGGAGTTGCCCCTTTGTGTCCCGGGATGCATGGGTTAGAGGGATTAGCGGGATAACTATGTGGGATTACGGGAGTAGAGCCTAAGTGGGATGTTGTCGGTGTAGACTCGATGAGCTGAATGCCCTCCTTTTGTACTGTAGGGTTTCTATGATTCTATACTTTGGTATTTCATATTACTGAGAAAGATTCAGCAAGTGTCTCTGTCCTTGAATGAATGAGATGAATATTGATGGCACCAATACTTAACACCTCTTCTCTTTCAACAATGGGGTTTAACCTCTGCTGATAAGAATGGGACATCCCATCCTGGTATGGAATAGGAACAAGACTGTGCAACATTTGCTGAAGTGGTAACCCAATCTTAATTCTGTCTACTGATTTTGTGATTTGATTTGATTCATTATTGTCACATGCATTGTTTCTTGTGTGCGAGACAGACCAAGCGTACCATTCATAGAGTACATTGGGGAGAAGAAAAGTGCTGAATATAGTGTTACTGTCATAGTTAGGGTGCAGAGAAAGGTCAGCTTAATATATGATAGGACCATTCAAAAGTTGGTTGGTACGTGACCTCAGGCTTTTGTATCTTTCACCTGATAGAAGAAGGTGGGAGAGAGAACATCCGGGGTGCGTAGGACCCTTGATTATGCTGGCTGCTTTGCCCAGGCAGTAGGATGTGTAGACAGAGTCAATGGATGGGAGGCTGGTTTGCGTGATGGACTGGGCTCTGTTCATAACCTCTGTAGTTTCTTGGTCAGACTAAGAGCCATACCTCTTCTCCTTTGCCCTCTCTTTGATGATAATGTTGAATGTAGATCTACAGACTCTAGCTGTTTCCTTGTTGTACCTTATTGATCTCCACGTGCCAGCAAGCGGCTTTTCGTGATAAGCGCCACATCTGAGGCTGGGCCTGTCATCTTTCCATTTCTGGATGGTAGCTGCTGACCACTGATCAAGAAGATAGTTCACCACTGTCTAACCTAGAAGCCCAGTTGTAGGGCTCCTGTTAACAGCCTGAGTAAAATCAGCCAAATCAGAAAAGAAAGGTGCTGAAACCTTCCTGGGACAGTTTCATTACTCACTGCTGTCTCCTCAGCTGAATCTGGAAGAGCAATAATGAATATTTTCTAATTTACTTAGCAAATGCTAATAATTGGTGGGAAACGCAGCATTGAAGCTTTTGACAACAATGACGACTTTCTCTGCCATACCAACACAGACTTAGTTCAAAAAACTCAAAGGGACTGATCCCACAATGTAACACTGATGGACCAGCTTCGGATGCATGTACCCCACTCAGCAACGTTGTCCCTCAAACCTCCAGCTGTCATTTTTAAACACTGCCCCAGTACACAAAAACTCACTAGGAAGCACCCTGCAACACTCCTTTCAGCAGTGGCAAAGGCACCGCCCAGGAGTGGCCAGGCAGTGCCTGGGCATGACCTTCTACCAATGCCACCCCCACACCCCCAGAGCGACCAACCCACCTGAGCCCCTCTGGGAGGTCTGCTGGCTAGGTGCACGCCTCAGCAGACCAGTCGGGTTTTACACCATTCTGCCATCATGCTGAAGTGAATGAGTTTTGTTACAGGTTTTGTGGTGAGGGGGGAAATGGTGATGTAGAAGCCTGATAATGAGGTGATAATGTATTAAAATGATGAGATGCCCTGTCACTGATGGAATGAGGTGACAATTGTGTCACACAGCTACATCGGCGTGAGACACAATTTTGGACTTCTCATGAGATGTTCTGGTCCCATCGCTGAACCCATCCAACAAAAACGGGAGTGCCATTATACGGGAGAAATACAAGTCAACGGCTGGATTTGCACCTGAGATACTGGGCAGCAAGCACTTGAGGGGGCAGAGGTGGGGCGTTGCTACTGGCTGGCAAGCTGGCTGTTTGTATGTGGCATTGCCACCCTATCCAGATCACCCGCCTTTTCCCCTCAGCAGATTTGATCAGTTGGCCCCTCACATGGCACGATTGTGCAGGCCTCCCAGAATGGGTGATGCCTGTTTTACAGTCCCAGCTCAGTGATGGAATTTCAATGAGCTATGAACCAACTGGAGCCTCACACACTGGCCCGAACCTGAGGGTGGAGTGGCTGCTCTGCTGCCTTTGCTGCAGCAATGGGCAGGAGTCAACTTTCTCGGTGTATTTCCCAAGCTGCTAAATATAAGATTTACAAAGTAATTGATGCTGTCATTGTACTGCATTATTTTTAAAGTATGCTAGTTACGTACATAACAGGCACAGTCTGAGGCAACCATATAGCTGTCTGGCTGTGGGACATAGTTGTGTATCATCACCAATTTGTCATGACCGTATGTGTTCTAAATCCTGAGCATTTGACCAGGTTATAAAGGGCAGAGTATCTGAACATTTCACTGGTAATATCTCCTTCTCCTTTGTCACTGCTGCACCAGGGTGCCACTCACGTTGGTTTTAACTTTTGGTTGCAAGAGGGTCTTAGCAATGGGAATGGTGGTTCTGATGCACCTGGAGAACATTCGCTGTTCCTTTTACAGGGAGAATGCAGCATAGAAATCTGTGTGGCCTCGGGCACATTTCTGTGATAGGTGCCTGGCAGAGCATTCTGCCCATTCTGCCAGCCTTGGACTGTGGGTACAGGGGACTACTCATAACGTGCTCAAAGTCCCCTGTGAGTGCAAAATCTCTGAACTCCCTGGAGATGAACTGGTGAGCATTGTCTATCATTATCCTCTGAGGGATAATGGTGAAGTATTTCTTGAGTTGATTGTGGTGGTGTTGCTGTTCATGTCTGGCTGGTGGTCGAAGTTGAACAAAGAATGCGAGTTGACTAGGACCCAGGGCTGCTTACTGTTCCATTCAAATATGGGAACTGTCATGAGTGATCCTGGGGGGTCTGGGACCTCATGTTGGTTCAGTGGTTCTTTGGCTTAATGTGGCTGAGCATGTTGCATGGTGCACAACTGGATACATCCTTTTCATTGCCACATACACGACAGTCAATACAGGGATCCCATCACCCAGGATCTATTTGCTTCCAGCACTGGGTGTCCTGATGGAGTTGCTGGGTATGGTACCTCTGCAGTGAGATGGAATGACGGATCGCTGGCTACACAGTATCAGTCCATCAGTCCTCTCTCATAGAGAAGGATGCACAGAGCTCATGGGGAATCTCCATTGAGGACTTGGGCCAGCTTTCCATAATGATATCGGAGCTGCCTGCATGTGAGATCTGTCTTAGGGCATTCTGAAGTTCTTAGAAACAATGAGAGAAGAGGACCTGTCTGGTCATGATGCCGTTGTCCTCCTTATGACCAGCCTGGTCAGTGGTGGGCAGGAATGCTCTGGAGAGGGCGCCAGCAAGGTACAACTCCTTACCTCATTTCTAGACAATACTGAAGCTGTAGCGCTGCGACCTGAGCATCATCCGCTGCAGCTGTGCAGATGCAGCGTGAAGAGGCTTTTTAAAAATTGTTACGTTTGGCTAATGATCAGTTTCAACACTTGTTTCAGTTTCAACTTTCTGGATGCAGACTGCATCAAATCCACGCTGGGAGGTATCTGCTGATAGGAGTGCTCGAGCGTCGAATATTGTCGCACTGAAAGGGCTAAGAATGCGTGTTTGAGCTTGTTAAACAATGGTGTGATCTTCCTGTCAACACTGTCGATATCTTAGCAGAGAAACTGAAGAAGAGGTTCAGAGGCCTCACTGTAGTGGGGAATGAACTTGGAAAGATCATTTGTCATGCCAAAGAAGAATTGCAAAATATGCTTGCCCTTGGGAATGGACATCTGTTGTATAACTGTTGTCTTGACTGCATCTGCTGTTAGCAGTGAGCAGGTGACCCACATAGGGAACTGGTTGACCCTGAACCTGCATTTAACAGTGTCTGGGTCTGTGCTCAATGGAGATTAGAAGGATGAGGGAGGATTTGATTGAAACTTACAGAGCACTGAAAGGCCTGGATAGAGTGGATGTGGGGAAGATGTTCCCATCAGTAGGAGAGACTAGGCTCCGAGGGCACAGCCTCATAATAAAGGGGTGACCCTTTAGAAGCGAAATGAGGAGGATTTTTTTCATCCAGAGGGTGGTGAATCTATGGAATTCATTGCCACAGAAGGCTGTGAAGGCCAGGCCATTGCATATGGTCTGAATTCTGCTGAGGACTAAACAAAGATGTGCATTATTTTCATACACTGTATGACCCCAGACCAGGATGGCATCGACAATGGTTTCACAGGGTTGTCCTGCACTATACTCCATGCACTGTTAAAACAGCCCCCTACCAGTGGAGATCCCATGCAGAGGAAATGGTATCTACCTCCCAGAGACATGAATGTAGTAAGTTTAGAGGATTCTCCATCTAGTGGTACTTTCTAGAGCCCATACTTTGCATCCAAGAAGCTGAAGACTTTGACATTAAGTGTGTCAGCTATACCTATTCAACCATCTTCATAGGGTGAGGTTTGAGCGGCACCCTGTTTAGCTGGATTGGGTCAATGCAAATCTTAACTGTGCCATCTTTCTTCATTGCAGGCGCCGTTGCTGAAACTTACACAGTGGCCTTGTCTGTGTGGGTGATAACACCCAGTATTCTCACCCAGCCCAGCTGATCAACTACCTTCTGCTTCATAGCTAAGGTCATAGCTAACCTCTTGGGACACAGACTGCTGGTAGTACCGAGTAATCTAGCCTCAAATGGCATATTACTGGTAGCTTCCCAGTGATGTTGCAGTTGAATCAATTGTTCCTTGACTAGTCCTTCTGGGGCCTGGTGTTGCAGAGTTTGCACATCTGGACCAAGATGGATTAAACCCAGTGTGATGCTGTCCTGAAGACCCAGCAGCAGATGGAAGATAATTCTGCTGGCATGAATGGCGGGAATCCAAACTGAGGGAGCAGGAGAGTTGTGAATATCAATTCACCGACTATTGCAAAAGAATAGGCCCCAGCGTTAAAAATGTGTCTGCCCAATGTATCTCTGATCACTTAGTGGTTAAATTAATGAGCTAAGTTGGTACAAAGACAACCAAAGCAGGGAACTCCTATAATCAATTCCCTGCCAGTTAATTTCAGTCTGGGTGGTGCAGGGTTGATACAACTAGCCTCTGTGTCTATGGGTTTGTAGGAGGAAATCACAACAAATATTTTGGGCAGGATTTTCCAGCTGAAGACCCAGCAGCAGCTTTATGGTTTGGTCAATGATAGGAAACTGGAAACTGCCTTGTATGCAATGGTGAGAAGCCACACCTTCCATGTGAATGCCTTATCCTCCATATGCCATGAGATCCACCTGGGTGTTAGAATCTGGTGTTACACATGGGTCTATTTCCTGGGCAGTACATTGCACTTTGCTCCAATATTGATCTTTACTTTGGGTTTTGTGTTGCTGCAGGCAATGTTTAATGTGGTGAAAATCTCGCCCTTCTCTTTATGGTGTTGATGCTCTCACAGTAGAGTGTTTTTGGAGGTTCAGTGCTCAGGTTTCTCTGATTAAGCTCCAAATCATTGACCCTGTTCATGCTCCAAACCCCGGAGCAGTGATCAGCTGCAATGTGGCTGGTGTCAGAGGCAGGCTGCTGTGTCTTGGATTTGCAAAATTCCCCAAAATAGTTCCATTTGCCACATTTGTTGCAGTATTTACCCAATGCCAAACATCTTCTTCTGTTCTGAACGATGGCTACCGCATTTGGGGCAGGGGCATTCCCTTTGTATTATAAAACCTTCTGTTTCCCGCCTTAACTCTTGGCTGTTTCTTTCTGATTGCTCATTCAGCATATAGATGCTGATCGCAGATTCCACCATTAAATCTTTCTCGCAAAAAAGCTGATTATTGACAGGATCACTCTGGACCCCGCACACAATGCGATCTCTCACAAGTTGATCAGTGAGGGTGTCAAGCACACACGTTTCTTTACTAAGATTTTTAGAGTTGTGGTGTCCGAGTGAACTGATAGATTAATTTTTTGGTTGGTAGTATTGAACACGTACCCATCCAATATGATGTTCTTTATTGCCATGCAAATGTGCTCAAACCTTTTTAGCAATATCTCAGGGCCTCCCTTCACTTTTTCTATTTGGAAAACAAAGACTCCAATTTCTCAACTTCCTTGGGGCCCGCTAGATTTTAGTGCGTATCCATAGTACCTTCCTTGATTTGCCTGATAGGCTGACACTGAAATAGATAACCATTCTTTCTATAATTCTGTCCAGTTGTCTGCGACATTTTCACCAAACTTCAGGAAGTCAGTGAAGTTCCTATGCCATTCTGCCTACTCCTGACATCATGTAGAAGGCACAATGACTGGCAACTAGCGACCGACAACAATGAAGCTTTATTGCTAATTCTGAGCAGCTCTTCCATGCTTGTCTGCCTGTCCCCAGGTGAGAACAACCATGCTCCTGACCAGGGATCCCTTTTGTACCCACATCATCCAAGCACCTATGTAACTACCCAATCCATCAACCCTTCTGAAAATGGCAATTTATGAGAAATAGGATGAAATCCTGATAGAACTCGATTCAACTTTAAATTCCAGTTGCCATTTAAGCACCCACCAGCTCTTCAATTTCAGACTTTATCACATTCCCAGAGTTACTGGCAACTCTCTAAGTTGCTTAGTTATCTCTAAAAATAGTTGAATTTGCTTGACCACATATTGCAAATGAGACATTACTTATATTCAAATCTTCACTTAGACCCACATTTTTGCACTTTCCAAAGGGGAGGGTGCATCACTGGTTCATGATGAGAGGTAAAGGGGGGAATTTTCCCATTCCGTCCACTACAGGAATCGTAGCAGATTGTATGTGTTGGGGGGGGCTGAGGGGGTTGGGGGGAATGCCATGCAAATGTGCGTTAACCTCGGGCGGGATTTTCCCTGTTTGGGGTGAGCGCAGCCGGAAAATCCCACCCAAAATATTTGTTGCGATTTCCCCCTACAAACCCATAGACACACAGGCTAATTGTATCAACACTGCATCAGCCAGACTGAAATTAACGAGTAGGGGAAATTGATTCTAGGAGTTCCCTGCTTTGATTGTCTTTGTACCGACTCAGCTCATTAATTTAACCACTGAGTTATCAGAGATAGATTGGGCAGACACATTTTTAATGTTGGGGCCTATTCTTTTGCAATGGTCGGTGAATTGAGATAAACAATTCTCCTTCTCCCCTCAGTTTGCATTCCCGCCGTTCATGCCGACAGGATTATCCAGCCCCGCTGCAGTGATCGGGGATTTGGCTGAGTGCCAGGTTCTCTGTTCTCTCTTGCAGCAGTGGCGGTGGGTCGTGAACAGTTGGAAAATTCAGGCTATTGCTTGAGGCCGGTGTTCATGCATCATAAGTTGCATTTTTTTTTTGTTTTTTACAATTTCATGTGGTTTCTGAGAATTAATCTATTTAGAAAATGCGTTGCCATTCTATCCCCCAAATCTCTCTGCATTACATCAGGCTGTTACATTGGCTCCCCCATCCTTACTGGACTGCAGCAGGGAGGCAAGTGAATACAGATTAAGAGCTTCCCATAAATTTGAAGGGATAACCAGAGGAAGTCTACCTGAGGAAATGTCTTATGGACTCGAAATGCTTGCTCTGCTTCTCTCTCCACAGAGGCTACCAGACCTGCTGAGTTTTTCCGGCATTTTCCATTTTGATTTCATGAACCCCTTTCTCGGCTGATGTCAAAATAGTGATGGCGGAGCTGTGAATGGTTGAAAGAAAAGAAAGCAAAGGAAGAAACAGGAGAAATTGGATTTCTTGTTTCAAATGGTCATCTCACAGTTTTGAAGTAACCTCGTACCCATCGCTTTAAGATGGTGAGGAATCCTTAAAAACTGCCATGTTTCTTGGATGAAGGAAGTGTTGTAAGGTTCTGCACCCTTAGATTATTAAAATGGAGGCTAAACATATGTTAGTGATTTAAAGAAGGATCAGATACAGGTCAATGATTTATAGTTTTATATAATTAAATACATCATTTGCTGGATGCCATTGTATAATATTTATGCATTGGCACCATACAGTACTCTCAGCACTTTCATTTAAATTGCTATAACAATAAGCAAACACAAACCTCGGATCTCCTTTACATTAGTCAAAACTTGCTGCTGCACAGACAGATTTGCAGTGCACACAAAGAGCTACTGAAGACTTTCGTTCCATCCCTCGGGCTAGGGATTGGAGTGTTGTAATATTCCAACGGTTCTAACAGCGGGTCGCACTCAGGCAATCTGGAGTTGTGCGTCTGCCTCCCTTCAAAACAGTTCTGGTGTTTCTAAAAGGCAAGAAATGTCACCCCTTTTTTTGGACGCAGTTCAGATTGGATTTCTGCCAATTGCTGGAGTATATCCTTTCAAGTTAAGTCTGAATAATCCTTTTGCTGAGTCTTTGTTCTGCAAGATCATTTTATTTAAGTATCTCCCACTTAGAAATAAATTATTAAGAAATTATACACTTTTAACAGGATTGCCAGTGTGCTCCCGACTGAAAGAGAATTTAAACAGGGACACAGCCAATCTCCTTTCAAATGAAAAATGAATTGAGAGCAAGGCCTATAATCTCTACACAGAAGGTTTGAGGTTGTGGAGACAGATATCTATCATAAAGCTGATCGGTGTTGCAGATCTTGCAACTGTTTATATTGAAATTTGAGAGGCTGGAAAAATATTTGATCAAAGAGTATAATATGTGTGAATTAGAGTGAAGGAAAAGTCTTCTCATTCATCTGCTGGTGACAGCAACCAGGCAACCATCCGTTCTGCTGGTCACTTGAGATCTGGAGAGCAGGCGTTTTTGACATCAAATACCTGGCTAGGACCTTGCTAAAATCTATTTTCTTTCCAAGCACTACAGGGTTTCCTTTATCATTGCGAGTAACACGAAAAACATTGTGTTTGTATAAGCATGTTAGCCTCAAGCACTAATTAGAGTAAATGTTTGCCTATGGAGGGCTCATTTTCACTTTGGACCTTATTAGAACACAAGAGACTTATGGATCTGATTTTAAAGGGGCCACGGAGGTTGCAGAGAGTAGAGTGGTGGGGTGATGGCAAATGTACACATATGCTATGAAGTGAGCCAGACTAAAGAGATATTCTGGATGGTCAGTGTCTGGTCAGTTTTACAGGCAGGGTCTTATTTCAATCAATGTTCCCTGAGTCCTGTCCAAACACGGACTGCTTCCCCACCAGGCTGCCGGATAGAAGCTGTTGGTTCTCAGCTTGAGTCTGAAGCTGAAGCCAAGGGCCTTTAGAAATGGTCTTTTTGGAAGGTCTCTTGATGCAGGAGTGAAGAGGAGGGGAAAGTGAGTCCCAGATTGTTTTGCTGAAAGCCAGAAGCAAACATCATCCCACATCCCACCCCAGTCTCATCAGCCGGCGATGGAAACCCAACATAATATTTGAAACTCGACCTGGGGATCTTCTTTTCTACAAATCCACTGCTGACAGGTTATCTCTAAGTGCTCCTCTCCTTTCAGCTTCCAAATTGCAATTAAGTCTTGCACTGGGACCTGTGTATTTAAACTAGGCAATTGCTCCCTGCAGATGTCCTTCTTGCCAACTCAAGAGAATAGGTGAATATCGTGACATGGTGGAATCAGTGAGGTTAAAGTCCTGCCTTTATATTAGCTGTCCCATTGCCCAGTTTCAGCCATGCATTGGGAGCTAAAATCTTTCATTTGATGGAAATGCAGAATGATTGTAGTCAAGCAGAAAATAAATGCATGCCTCCCTCCATAACTCACTGTTATTAGTCTGTAGAGATTGAAGTCCCTTCACTAAAATCCCTTTATTTACAGACTCTAACAGCAGTACACAGAGTGCTAGCAGTTAGCAGTCTACCTCCAGGAGTGTCAGAGGAAGTGACATTCCCAGTTAAGTACAAGGCAAAGACTCCCTGATTGGATCCCTAATCAGTAAAGTTAAAAGTTTATTTATTAATCACAAGTAGGCTGACATTAATACCACAATGAAGTTACTGTGAAAATCCCCGAGTCACCACACTCCAGTGCCTGTTCAGTTACACTGAGGGAGAATTTAGCATGGCCAATGCACCTAGCCAGCATGTCTTTTGGACTGTGGGGGAAAACCAGAACACACAAAAGAAACCCACGCAGACACAGGGAGAACGTGCAGACTCCGCGCCGCCAGTGAGCCGAGCCAGAAATTGAACCCGGGTCCCTGGCGCTGTGAGGCAGCAGTGTTAACCGCTGTGCCACTATGCTGCCACTCAGGGGGTTCATACTCCAATAGGCCAATCTCAATGAAGTCATTATACCCAGTTAGACCAGGAAAATTTTACAGTCAAATTCAGGCATAAGTTGAATTGGCCTGTCTTTGACAGAACAATGTCAGAGCTTCATACAGATCTCCTCAGCATCCCTGAGGCCTGGGAGCAGTTAACATGGTCCTGCTCCTTATCATTATCATGACTTCTTCTGGAAAAGACACTTGTCTGAGGATTGGACATGGGGAAGAAGTGACTTTACTCTGCTGTGCCTCCCCAACTTTTTACCCAGACTCAGGTTTAAAAATTTGGGTCTGCTTATATACTACCTGACACATGAATGGTGAGCTCTGCTGACTGCGAAACTGGGACTCAGGCCTCATCCAATGGAGTCAGTAAACTGTGCAGATTTGCTGATGAATCTTCACTGAAGGTTTGTTCATTATCCGCAAAGGAGGTAAACGAGGAAGGGTGGGAGATCAGGCCTTGGGTTGTGGGGGGAGCCAACTGGGGTTGAGAGATGAGGCCAAAAGTGAGTAATCAGCTGCTGGACAGGTACTGTAACTTGACGGGGCAAAAAGCACGCATTCTTTTCATGTGGATTTGGAATAGACACAACTACTCCTCCCAGTTTCATCTTTAGATGAATTGAAAAGAACATGTAATTAAATTATTTTCCCCCTTTTAAGTGCACTCTTAGTGCCAATGTAACCACCTTCACAAATATACAGGATCACATAATTCTGGTCAGAAGGGCGGCATGGTGGCACAGTGGTTAGTACTGCTGTATCACAGTGCCTGAGGTTCAATTCAGGCCTTGGGTCACTGTGTGGAGTTTGCACATTCTCCCCATATCTGCGTGGGTTTCCTCCAGGTGCTCCAGTTTCCTCACACACTCCAAAGATCCATGGGTTAGATTGATTAGCCAGGCTAAATTGACCCTAGTATCAGAGGGATTAGCAAAGTAAATGTGTGGGATTACGGGATAAGACCTGGGTGGGACTGTGATTGGTACAGAATCGATGGGTCGAATGGCCTCCTTCTGTACTGCAGGGATTCAATGAATCTAAGTGTTCTCATGTTTCTTGTCCACCCTACTCGGAGGTTGTATGACACCTGGAAATAGACACTTTGCAGGCAGATTTCTAGGCCTCACTGTCTAAGCTTCCCGCACAGAATAGTTGGTTAAGAAAGACACTAAAGGCATCCAGTGCTTATGGAATTATATCCTAACAAGAACTTAGTGTCCTGAAATAAGGGAGGAGAGAGAACAAGAAGGGAGCAGATCTGAGAATAAGTTCAAAAGAAGAAAACGTCAAAAAAAACTTCCATGGCTGTACATTTAACTGAGCAAACAAACTCCACAATTTACTGGAATTATTGAGTTCATGTACACAGAAATGTACAAAAATCAAAGTAATCAGTTTTGGCTTGTATTAAGAAAGATTATACACGAAGAACAATGGGAATGAATTTATGCGGAGTTGTCCACTCAACTCCATGTTGGTAGGAGACTCAGACACCTAGGAAGCATTACACAGGCTTTGTTTGTCCAGGGTTTCTGCTGCTCTTTCACTGCAGGTATAGCAGGAAAATTGAATATCCTTGTGGAAGTATATTCCCCATGAATACAGAATAATGTACGTGAAACAAGATACACAATTTTTCTCCTATTTAAGGGAAATCACTGGGGTCTTGTACTTTTTGCTTCGACCAGACCAATAATAATAGAAGTTCTTGCACATGTAAAAGGGCAGACCATGCTGTCAAATCACCAGGTTAATGGTGTATTTTGTTTAATTAGAAATTAATAAGTACCCCAGTTGCTGGGCACTAGGAAAAGCACAATTTGATCTGAGAAAATTAATATTGTTTTATGGCAGAAAAATCATGTTCGACAAATCTAATTAGATCTCTCTTCAGATACACTTTGCTAACAGAGAAGTATCATGACAGCAGATCATAGCCTTGACCTACCTGCGGACATATTGAACTTTTGGTGAGATATGTGTTTTTTTAGAAAAGGAAACGTAGGCAAAAGTTTGCTTACTGTAAAGTAACTACTTACTGGAATTCCTAAATGGATTATACTTGGTCAATTCATCCACAGAGAACAGAATGGGGCACCTTTTGGGTGGCACAGTGGTTAGCACTGCTGCCTCACAGTGCTAGGGACTCGGGTTCGATTCCTGGCTTGGGTCACTACTTGTGTGGAATTTGCACATTCTCCCCATGTCTGTGTGGGTTTCCTCCGGGTGCTCCGGTTTCCTCCCACAGTTCAAAGATGTGCAGATTAGGTGGATTGGCCATGCTAAAATTGCCCTTTAGTGTCGGGGAGCTAACAGAGTAAAAACGTGGGGTAATGGTGCCGGCTCGATAAGCCGGATGGTGTCCATCTGCACTGTAGAAATTCTATTATTCTAGAAGGTTCACAGAAAGTATCTCATGAATGAAAAGCTTAAGGCATAAGGAGCCTTTGAGGACTCTGAGCCTGTACTACATGCAGTTTAGAAGGATGAGGGGTGATCTCGTTGAAACTTATAAAATACTGAAAGAGCTGGATAGAATGAACAAGGGAAAGATGTTTGCATTAGTAGGAGTGACAAGGATCCAAGGGCACAGCCTCAGAATAAAGGGATGACCCTTTAGAACCAAGATTAGGAGGAATTTCTTCAGCTAGAGAATGGAACTCATTGCCACTGAAGGCTGTGGAGGCCAGGCCATTGAGTATATTTAAGGCAGAGATAGATAGGTTCTTGATTGGTAAGGGGAGCAAAGGTTACAGGAAAAGGTGGGAGAATGAGGATGAGAAACCTAGAGGCCATGATTGAATGATGGAGCAGACTCGATGAGTCAAATGGCCTAATTTTGCTACTATATCTTATTGTCTTACGGTAAAGTGGCCATCTGAGATTATTACAATGGATTAGAACTCATTAGATTAGATTGAGATTTTGTTAACTGACAGAAAGTAGGGATCTCTTATTCTGACATTCTCACTTATAACACCTACCTTTTGTTTCTTTACTGAATCCATTACTATGCCTTTTGCCTTCCACTGCTAATCCATTTGCCATTGAATTTTTCTTGGTGTCTACCTTATTACAAACCTTCCCTTTTGTTATTGTGCCTCCCTACCTCTGCCTCCCACAATCTCCCTGCCCTGTACTTCCTTGAAACCTGTTATTTTTTCAATCCTTTCCAGTTTTGATGGAAAGTCATTGACTTGAAAGCTAACTTCATTTTTTTCTCCATATATGGTGCCTGATCTGCCGATTGTGGGAAATTGTAAAATATCCACCTTCATCATAAGAATAGAAATGCAGAATTTTTTTTGACCAGAAGGGAGACTGGTAAATGTTGCCTTTCAGAGGGATTGGGAATTCTTATACAAAAATCATGGAAAGTCAACTTGCAGGTGCAGCAAGTGCTTAGGAAAACAAATGATATGTTAGCCATTATTGCAAGTGCAATGGAACATGAAACTCAGGAAATATTGTTCCAATTACTAGTGCTTTGAATAGATGACGCCCAGAGTACTATGCACCCTTTGCTTGTCTTATAGTGAATTCTTTGAAGGTTCACTAGGTTGACTCCTGAAATCATGGTTGACTAAATTGTGCTACCCATGCAATTGAATAGAATGGGCTTGCATTCTCTGGAGTTTAAAAGTATGAGAGGTGATCTCATTGAAATGCATAAAATTCTTAGCTGACTTGACAGGAGTGATGTTCAGAGGATGTTTCTCCTGGCTGCAACTTTTCAGGGAGCTAAGAGACAGAGATACGAAGAAATTCCTTCACTCAGAAGATTGTGAATCTTTGAAATTCTTGAACCCAGAGGGCTGTGGATGCTCAGTCAATGAATGCATTCAAGGCTGAGATCAAGACATCATAAAATCTACAGTGCAGAAGGAGGCCATCTGGCCCATCAAATCTGTACCTACAACAACCCCACCCAGGCCCTATCCCCATAACCCCACATATATATCCTGCTAGGCCCCCTGACACTAAGGGGCAATTTTACCCTGGCCAATCAACCTAACCTGCACATCTTTGTAGCAATAAGGCAAATCAATGAAAATGGGGGATGAAGCAGAAAAATGAAGTTGATGTAGAATTCAGCCATGATCTGTTGAATGGATGAGCAGGCTCAAGGGGCCATAACCTCCTGTTCTTATTTCCTAGCTGATAACTTCAGGCAAATGTGTGGTTAAACTCAAATACCCAAAAGATGCTGTCAGAATTATCCCATTCTACTCTTAGCTTCACAACTGTGGCATCTCACAGTTTGCAACATCACTGAAAATGATTGAATGAATGGCATGAGGTTGTTGTATTTGCATGGTGGACTATGCTTGCTGCAGATGTCTTGTCATTTTAAATCAAAGTAGCTTTTTTAAAAATGTGCTAAGTGTCAATATCTCTGTCACTGACTCTCTCTGCTTCGGGCTGTAATTCTCAGAAATATTAAACATGTAAAACTTAAAGTAAAGCTTTTCTGAAAGTACTTTTTCTGCCCCTCTTTTAATTTAATCTTTCTTTCTCTCTTACTTCTCTTTTTGAGTTGCATTTAATTTATTCGTTGCATTTCTTTACCTCAACCCTTGCGCAGTTAATTTCACAATCCTTTAGTGTGGATGGTTGAAGAGATGAACAAACAGTTGCTTGCCATATCCCTGATGCCCTGTTTCCCTTACGTTAACATTCTTTTTGATTTGTTTTGATTTAGTAGTGTCACATATATTAGTATACAGTGAAAAGTATTGTTTCTTGTGCACTATACAGACAAAGCATACTGTTCATAGGGAAGGAAAGGAGAGAGTGCAGAATGTAGTGTTACAGACATTGCTAAGGAGTACAGAAAGATCAACTTAATGCAAGGGTAGGTCCATTCAAAAATCTGACGGCAGCAGAGAAGAAGCTGTTCTTGAGCTGGTTGGTATGCGACCTCAGACTTTTGTATCTTTTTCCTGACGGAAGAAGGTGGGAGAGAGAATGTGCAGGCTGCGTGGGATCCTTAATTATGCTGGCTGCTTTTCTGAGGCAGCGGGAAATGAAGACAGAGTCAGTGGATGGGAGTCTGGTTTGCATGACGGATTGGACTTAATTCACAACCCTTTGCTCAGCTTAGACTATTAGCAACCGATGCAAAAAAAATGCAATAACTAAACGTGTAAATGAATTCTGGCTATTGACAAATGCTGTTAGATGTTCTGCTCCAGTTATATCTGGGGCAAGGGATAAAACGAAGTAACATACTAGGTTCGATTCCCAGCCCGAGTCACTATCTGTGTGGAGTTGCATATCCTCCTGCTTGTGTTTCCCCAGGGTGCTCGGGTTTCCTCTTACAGCCCAAAGATATGCAAGTGTGGTGCATTGGCCATGCTAAATTGCCCTTAGTATTAGGGGGACTAGCTAGGGTCAATGCATGGGGATAGGGCAACGGCGGGATTGTGGTCAGTGCAGACACAATGGGCCTATTGGCCTTCTCCTGTAGTGATTCTATGATTCTATACAAGAATTTACATTTCGTATGGTATTAGCAAGGGATATTGTGCTTTATTTGGGATTAGACATACGTGTCATCGAGAAAGCAAACACCAAGGAATTAGAATATTGAATTGAATTGATTTGTTATTGTCACATGTGTTGGGAAACCATAAAAAGTATTGTTTTTTGCGTGCTATACAGAAAAAGCACACCATTCATAGAGTACATAGGGGAGAAGGAAAAGATAGGATGCAGAATATAATGTTACAGTTACCAATGGGTTGAAGAGAAATATCAGCTTAATGTATAATAGCACCATTCAAAGGTCTGATGGCAGCAGGGAAGAAGCATTGGAAGCATTCCCTTTTCAAATGGCGTCATCCAGATTAGAACACAGAATGTAGAACATAGAAAAAGCTACAGCACAAACAGGCCCTTTGGCCCACAAGGTGCGCCGATGATATCCCTACCTACTAGGCTTACCTATAACCCTCAATCCTATTAAGTCCCATGTACTCATCCAGAAATCTCTTAAAAGACCCCATCAAATTTATCTCCACCACCACTGATGGCAGCCGATTCCACACACCCACCACCCTCTGAGTGAAAAACTTACCCCTGATATCTCCTCTGTACCTACTCCCCAGCACCTTAAATCTGTGTCCTCTCATAGCAACCATTCCAGCCCTGGGAAAAAGCCTCTGAGAATCCACTCTATCTATACATCTCAATATCTTATACATTTCTATCAGGTCACCTCTCATCCTTCGTCTGAGTATACCTCAACCTATACCCATAAGGCATACCACCCAATCCAGGCAACATCCTTGTAAATCTCCTCCTTTCTTAGGAAAGGCAATTGTACTTAATAAGGAAAAGTAAAATGCTGCAGTGACTAAAAGTCTAAAATAAAAGCAGAAAATGGTGGAAAAACAGAATGGATGAAAGGTCATCAGCCTAAAACACTAATTGTGTTTGTCACAGCTTTTGCCACATCTGCTGTGTCTTTCCAACACTGTTTGTACATAATAAGGGCTGTTTAATAAAAGTGGAAATGAAAAGCTGATGACAAGGAATAGAATTTGGGGATACGTCTCCACAAGGATTCTGAGTTTCTACATTAACTTCAACAGAAGGGAGCGTAAAGATAATTTTTCTGTCTTTCCATGATTCTTCAACTAAAGAGTGATCAGGAGAACTGTCATGGAATCTTACCACCTTTCTTTCAATCCTACATATTCTCCTCCACACTAACTTTATTTATCTAAGAGGGAGAATGAGATGTATGGAAGTTATATAAAAAACATGTGTCATGATGGAATGGAATTGGGCAATAAATATAATGCTTACATGCAATGATACCATTATGGTCCAGGTGCTCTTGTTCAAAAAGAGAAGTTAAGTTTGAAAACATAAATCTTATCTCCGACCTCAGACATATTCTCCTCCTGAGAATCTTGTTTCCTTGTGTGCTTGAACCTCCTCATCCTGTTATCTCTTGGAAAGAATTTTGGCCAGCAGAAGCTCCTGTTGCGTTTGGCGGCGAGTTCGTTCAGTTCTCCTGGCTTGAGTTTCAGATAACATGTATATAGGGGACTGCCGTGCTCGAAAGCAAAAACTTGCATTTAAATAGCACCTTCATTGTGGGGAAGCTTCCCAGGACACTCTAACAAGAGAGATTCTGCTTCAGAACAAGGGCGGCATGGTGGCACAATGCTTAGCACTGCTGTCTCACTGCGCCAGGGACCCTGGTTCGATTCTCAGCTTGGGTCATGATCTGTGCAGAGTCTGCATGTTCTCCCTGTGTCTGCACAGGATTTCCTCCCGGTGCTCCGGTTTCTTCCCACAGTCTGAAAGTCTGGTTAGGTGCATTGGCCATGCTAAATTCTGCCTCAATATATCTGAACAGGCGTCGGAGTGTGGCAACTAGGGGATTTTCACAGTAACTTCATTTGCAGTGTTAATTAAGTCTACTTGTCACACTAATAAACTTTAACTTAAACTCAGAATTTGACATCGGGCCACATAAAGTGATGGTCGGGCAAGTTACGTAGCTTTTAAGGAGCATTTTAAAAGAGGAAGGAGAAGCAAAGAGACTGAAAGTTTCAGGGAGTGGTGACAGCGTGGTAGCACATTGTCTATTATTGTTGTTTCACAGCATCAGGCACCAGAGTTCAATTCCAGCCTTGGGTCACTGTCTGCGTGGAGTTCACACATTCTCCCCGTGTCTGCGTCGGTTTCCTCTTGAATGCTCTGGTTTCCTCCCATTGTCCAAAGATGCGTGGGTTAGGTTGATTGGCTATGCAAAATTGATCTAGTGTCCACTTGATCCACTTAGAAAGGAAACCAGAACTAGGGGGCACAGCCTCAAAATAAGTGGTGGGGGTGGGGGGTGGGGGGTGCGGTGGGGAGCGGGGGCAGTTTAGAACAGAGTTGAGGAGGAACTTCTCTTTTTGAACAAGAGCACCTGGACCATAATGGTATCATTGCATGTAAGCATTATATTTATTGCCCAATTCCATTCCATCACGACACATGTTTTTTATATAACTTCCATACTTCTCATTCTCCCTCTTAGATAAATAAAATTAGTGTGGAGGAGAATATGTAGGATTGAAAGAAAGGTGGTAAGATTCCATGACAGTTCTCCCTCAACTCTCTCAGGGGGTGGTGAATCCCTGGAATTCTCTGCCCATTGAAGTGATGGAGGCTACCTCGTTGAATATGTTTAAGTCACGGGTAGATAGATTTCTAATAGACAAGGGAATTAAGGGTTATGGGGAGAAAGCGGGAAAGTGGAACTGATCCACTTCAGATCAGCCATGATCTTATTGAATGGCAGGGCAGGCTCGAAGGGTTAGATGACCAACTCCTGCTCCTATTTCTTATGTTCTTATGTCAGGGAAATTAGCAGGGTAAATATGTGGGGTTAACAGAATAGTGCAGGGTTGGGACTGTGGTTGGTGCAGACTCGATGGGCCGAATGGCTTCCTTCTGCCCTATGAGGATTCTATGATTCTATGAATGAATTCCAAAGCTTAGAGACAAGACAGTTAAAGGCACAGCCAGTAATGGTGGAGAGAAGGAAACTGGGGATGAGCAAGAGGCCAGATTTGGATGAGTGTAGATATCTCAGAGCATTGTGGTGCTGGAGGTTACAGAGACAGTGAGAGACCATCCTATGGAAGGATTTGACAACAGGGATGACAATTTTAAAATTGAGGCCTTGCCAAACCAGAAGCCAATTTAAGTCAGCCAGCTCAGAGTCAGAGGTTGGACAGATCTTGGTGTGAGTTAGGGTTAGTGTTTAGAAAGAGCTGAAATTTGCAGAGGGTAAAGTTGCTAAGCATGGCATTGTGGGTTCACATTCACTATGCAGTTTGTTGCTTGTGGCATCAGCATAAGATGAATTCTAGCAATTTTCCATTTTGCTGAATAGGGTTGCCATGGCAAAGAGGCCTAAGGCAAGGTTGAGGACTGAGTGTTGTGCATGTTGTTTGTTCAGTCTTTATAACGATAAGTCTTTTGAATGAACCTCCTTATACTAAATTATGGAATGTGGTTCTCATGTTGAATCATAAATTCAATAATGAATATTACATATCATGTAATTACATTCAAATAGAGGTCTTGTGGTGCAGCGGGTAGCATCCCTGCCTCTGAGCCAGAAGCTCTGGTTTCGAGTCCCACCCAGGACTTGATGGCCAAGGAAGGTGCATTTGTAACACAGCCAAGCAGGTTGAGTGTGTCAATCTGCAAATCCTTCCAAACATACCAATGTCTGGTAGTAAGAGACAAAGTGATTTCTGGTTAACCATGCTTGATGTGGAGCCGCATCCCTCAAGTTATAAGCCCCTAGTGACAGATTAGTCACTTGTTCCAGGAACTACTAGTTATGGAAACAGACAAAAGTCTGCCTTAGTGCACCACTCGGTGTAGGAGGAGAGTTGGAATTATAATGGAATGGTATAATACAATTTAGCTGTGTATTCATGTTGGATTATGCAATACAAACACAATACGAACTGATTCTGTGGAATCATGGGACTGTTACAGTACAGAAGGAAACCATTTGGCCCATCATCAGCCGTGCCAGCTCTGCACGAACAACATAACCAGTCTCATTCTCCAACTTTCTTCACTGTGGCACTGCAATTTTTTTCTATTCCATTTTAAAACCAAGCGTGAATCTGCCTCCGGCACACTCACACTGTGTGTTCCAAATCCTACCACTTCCCATCACAACTGATGTCTGTGTGCTATGGCTTCAATAGCAATGAACTGAACTGGAACAGGGAGGTAGTTGTCAGCACATTGGCAACCCTAAGTTCATTAAGTTGTCGGTGGTTTGGGGAAATGTTTCCAACATTCACTGGGATGATTGGGTGCTTTTGAATCGGATTAACTTGTGGAAGTGCTTCCTTCACATCAGCTTGTGGGGTAGAGATTCACTTAAGCAGCGGCCTACAGGGATCCACGTTAACAGTGGAAGGGTTTAGGGAGAGTCTGGCCATTTCTTAATAAATTAATTGAACCTAAAGTGGACAGTATCAGATAGGGCAGTTTTGGTCTCCTTATTTGGGGAAGGATGTGGTGGCAGTGGAGGCAGTTCAGAGGAGGTTCACCAGATTGATTCCAGGGATGGAAGAGCTATCATACGAGGATGGTTGAATAGCTTGGGCTTATATTCACTGCAGTTCAGAAGAATGAGGGGGGGAGGAGCCGATTGAGGTATATAAAATGCTAAAGGGGATTGAAAAGGTGGAAGTTGAATAGATGTTCCCTCTTGAGAGATAGTCTAGAACAAAAGATCATAGATGTAGATTGAGAGATGGTAGGTTCAAAACTGAGATGAGGAGAAACTACTTCTCTCAGAGGGTTGTGAATCTGTGGAGTTCACTGCCCCAGAGTGCAATGGAGGCAGATTCAATCAACAGATTCAAGAAAGAGATAGATAAGTTTCTGATGAAAAGTGGGATAAAGGGTGATGGGGAGCAGGCAGGAAAGTGGAGTTGAAACCAGGATAAGAACAGCCATGATCATGTTAATGGTGGAGTTGGCTTGAAGAGCTGAATTGCCTACTCCTGCTCCTAATTCCTATGTACCTAAACAATGGCAAGAGGGTGCGAGAGGTATGGAAGTCCTTGTGGGGGGAATTAAAAAATGAGAGATTGGTGTTCAAAAGTGAAACGCAGGTGGTGACATTCATATTACAGTGTCTAATGCTGGGAATTGAGAAATAAGGAGAAGAGACTGAGGTCAGAGGTGAAGGAATTTCAGAACTTTGTGGTTGGTCTGCACCAATCACAATTCCACTCAGGCCCTGGCCCCATAACCCCTTACATTATGGAGCCGTTTGTGGCAGCTGGAAAAAGATAGAAAACTGGAGAGTTCAGAGCAACTAGGACTGTTCTGTTACTGGAATGGCATCTTGCGGAAGAACAGAATAGGAATCACGCTTTAAAGATAGGAATATGCCAATTGCAGTACGCATGGCAGTGATCCAGGCAGGCAGAATCGTTCGATCTCCTATCATTCCACAACTTGAGAAAGGGATGAAACGGTACTAGTTTGTTCATTGGAGACAGATGGTGATGGTGTCCTGAAAAATTCCCAGCTTCAGAAGTTATGAAGAGAATTCTGGATATGCAGTACAGCCACTTTTCTCTCCAGCAGTCCCTTTATGTACTCTGGTTTTGGAGCTTTGAGCATGCATGGTTCAAGTGAGAATGCTATGTATGGAGGAGAAGCAGTTGGTGCCTCTTCAGTTCCACAGACACTGAAACAGCAAGCTCAATTTTCCAGTAACATACTGTGTGGGAGGAACACACTAGGGTGGATGAGGCAAGATTGTGACTCTTCCACTCCTTATATAGAGGGTGGAAGAAAACACTACCTTTAGTGGTTCTGGGAATTCCTGGAATGAGCAGGCAAGGATAAGTTACAGGACATGAGAAGGAAAAAAGAGATTGTGCAGGATGACATGGAGTTATAGCATTAAAATGTCACAAAAGAGATCCATAAAAACCCCTGCCTGAGGGAAAATGGTTCAGATGTAAAGAAAGAAGTTAAAAATGGTGCATAGAAGTAGCTAAAAATGCTGTGAGAAAGGCATCAGCAGCATGTCCCAAAAATTCCCAATAACCGTAGAATTCTACAGTGCAGAGGGAGGCCATTCGGCCCATCAAGTCTGCACCAATCACAATTCCACCTAGCCCTACAACCCCATACACTTACCCTAGCTAGCCCCCCTGACACTAAGGGGCAGTTTAGCATGGCCAATCCACATAACCCATACATCTTTGGACTATGGGAGGAAACTGCAGCACCCGGAGGAAACCCACGCAAACGCGGAGAGAATATGTAAATTCCACACAGACAGTGACCCAAGCCAGGAATCAAACCTGGGTCCCTGGTGCTGTGAGACAGCAGTGCTAACCATTGTGCCACCGTGATACCCTTTAGTTTTTTAGGAAAAGGCAATAGGATTTTGTTCTTAGTTTTTGAGAAATTTGTATGAGTGTGGATAATCTCTCGACCTGTGAATGAAAAACGGTCTTGAAGGAGTCCACATTATTTCTTTTGTGTCACTATCAGTCATTGTTCTGTTTCACTCATTGTAGTTACTGGCATGTATTGCTTTCAGTTTGTTAATTGTTTGTCCTTACTCTGCTACATGTGCGTTTTTTTGAGAATTGAATCATGGTTTTGGTCTTGAACAGATTGCAACTGTGTTCCTTGTGGCCGAGACTGAGAATGTAGTTTGGAAATTTGAATTGATCAGCCATGACAGTGATTGATATATTGAAGTTGCTTGAATATATAAAGATGTGGATGCGATTGTTGAATGTATTTATTTCAAGTTAAGATTGCACACCCAAAATTGAGGAAACATATGGATTAAATTTTATGTTAGCGGCACTGATTTGGGCATTTCAGAGCTCAAAAGCCATGGGAAGCTCTGCCCTTCGTTGTGTTACTATAATGATTATAATACCTTAGGCTTATTTACTATATAAGACACAAGGCATCACTTGCTCATAAGGGATTGGATAAACGCGTAGCGGGTCCATTCATTAAGATTCAGCACATAAAACAGTTTTATGTAAGTATAAAACTTGAAACCATCAGAGCTGTGTGTGTGTGCTCTGCTCAAAGCAAAATTGAAACTAAGACTGGATCACAGGACACCTTTCCCTTCTAGTGGTGTCACACTGATGTCCCTTATAGACATATTATAAAACCCTTGTTAATTCCTTTTGTGTTGGAATTTTGAAACTTTTGTTCCTTTTTTCAGTTTTATTGAGTCTTCTTTTACAGTCATTTGGAAAACCACCTGATCGAAGGAAAGAAAAAGAGGAAGTAATTTACATGCCGTCATCTGTACCTCTAGAGAGTTACTAGAAAGTGTCCATATGTGTGAATGAAAACTAAGCCTAATTTAGTCCCTGTGGAATTCACAATGGCCATTCACCAATGTCCAGAAAATAAGACAACTGGAGGCACCCAAGCCTGTGGAAGCCATCTTTAACTCACCACCTCAAGATGGTGGCAAGTCTAATATCAGTTGTTGCCTGCCCGGATGGAAAGAAAGGGGTCATTGTACAGCATAAAGGAAAAGAGAAATGCAAGACACTAGCATGTTCAACTCTGGTTGTGCGTGACTGAGGTGACGCACTGGAAACTCATGTCAACAGCAGCAGCTAAAGCCAAGTTAGCAATGCTCTGAATTTCCTTCGCAGCTTCACAACAGGCAGAAGAGGCCCTTGATGGTAGAAGCTGTTAGCAACTGGCTGCCCACTCCATGTCGGATAGAATTGCCTCCATGTTTGGCATGGAACCTTGATGCAAGTTGGAGCTGAACTGTGCTATGCTCTGTGGCATTCTGTGCAAGTTGACTGGCAAGCTTCCCAGTCCACCTAACATTTCCTATATGTGCCCATGAATTTCTGCAGTAGGCTGGGGTTCAATATCACCATCTGAGACATTCACAGCAGAGCTATTAATGCGATTTCACCCACTGGCAACTGACATCAATAGGCATCCTATCTCCTGTCTACCATCTGCATCCTAGTGACTGGTGATTCATCGCATAAAAACCTCTTTTCCAGTTGAGATTGGCCTCCAAAATAGGTGTCGAGCCAATGTAAAAGCTAATGCTTGCAAAGGTGAGATCAAATAATGCTGCATTAGCAGGAAGGCAAATCTTCTCTTCCTCCCCTGGCACAGAGTTTCCACATTTTCAGCACCAGAAATGGAATAGGCAAGATTTTGCTTTCAGTGACAAGGGAGCAGAGGGTGAGAAATGGCTGTAGAAGGAATCTGTAGCTTGTTACACTGAGTGTCAAGGGTAAGAAAGAAGTAAGAAGGGCAAAAGAGGATAAGATGTGAAGGAATATGAAATTATGCTCCCCCAAGATACCCAAATAAACTAATCCTGTACTAACATTGGTAAGCCTTTGAGGATGCTTATTAAACCGACATTCAACTCCACCTCAAAAAAATCCTATTAAGTGATCTTAATGTCAATCTAAACAAAGTTCATTGTTCCCTTGAAAGTTATATCAATAACCCCTGCTGAGCTGGATCCATTGGTGAGGTTTGGAACTCATAACAAACATTCATAATGAAATTGCTTGGCGCAAATCTGTCAGTAAAACCTCCAGATCTAAATATATGCAAATTGTTGAGTGTCTGATCTTTTAATCAATGAATCACAGAATCATAAAATCCCTATAGTGCGGAAAGAGGCCATTCGACCCATTGAGCATGCACCGTCAACAATCCAACCCAGGCCCTACCCACATATTTACTGTGCCAAGACCCAGACCCTGGCTTTCCTATGATGTTTGGTTGGAGGGATGAGACAGTGTTTTTTTTTCAATTTGTTGTGATGTAATTATCACTGACAAGGCCAACACTTATTGTTCATTCTTAATTGCCTTTGAGAAGATGGTTGTGAGCCACTTTTTTGATCTATTGCAGTCCACGTGGTGTAGGTGTTGATAAGGAAGTTCCAATATGTTGATTGAGTGACAGTGAAAGAAAAATGATACATTTTCCAAGTCAGGGTTGGATGTGACCTGTTGACGAACTTGCAGAAAGTGGTGCTCCCACGTTTCTGCTGTCCTTGTCCTTCTGGGTAGCTGAGGTTGTGGATTTGGAAGTTGCTGTCGAAGGAGTCTTGGTGAGTTGCTGCAGTGTGTCTTCTACATGGCACACTGCTCTCTCAGTGTACAGGGATTGAATAGAAGGTGTGCAGATGGGCTTGGGCACCTCGCAGTAACAGATCCCTGCCTCAAGTTGTGGCAGTGTTTTTTTCCACAGTAAAAGTAGAGATTGTGCTGGAAACAGTCCAGTGAGGTGCTGAGAGAATGTGCTTATTATATAACTGTGCCATGCATAAGATGAGTGGTGTGAGGAAGTGAGAGTTAGCTTGAATTAATGAATAGAATGAGTAGAAAAAAGATGTGAAGCAATAACTGTTTGGAACAAGGGGAAGCAGGGGGTGGGATTTATTGTAAGTTGTGAGGCTGGACACAGTGGAAGTGTAAGCAGAAAGTACATTTAAAATGCTGGTGAAATCACTGATTTAATTTCATAATCATAGCCACATCCTTCGAGCCAAGCTTCTGGCAATGACCATCTCAGCAACTTTCCATCTCAGCAACAGAGTTATTGCTTAGCTGATGCATAGAAAGAGGAATACTCCAGCTTCCTGTCCATTATCTGTACTGGGACGTCGAATGCAGCATTAGAGAACTCTGACATCCTCTCAGTATTTGCTGTCGACATTTTTCTCCTCCCAAGTGTTTCTTTGATAACAAAGAACAAAGAACAACCAGGCACGGGAAACAGGCCCTTCGGCCCAACGAGCCCCCGCCGCCATTTTAAAGCATTTTCCTACACCTACCTTTCCCCGTGTGAATGTGAATGGTACCCCTACTGTGGCCAGATTCAGGGGAGAATAGTGTAGGGTCAATTTGTTACACCAATCAACCCAAGAGCACATCTTTGGGGTGTGGGAGGAAACCGGAGCACCCGGAGGAAACCCACGCAACCACAGGGAGAATGCGCAAACTCCCACAGACACCGGCCCAAATCCACGTATCTGCACAGCTAGCAGTGATAGTCACTGAGCTGTTGTGGTGCCCGTCTGCTGGTCCAGATTTAAGCACACACATCAACACGGAGCACTAGGCTACTCTCGAAACATCCAAGAGCAGCCCACGCACGACCCACCATGTGCATGCCCCTCGTTTGACAACAAGGTGGACCGACACCTGTGGATTAAAGAGACAAAACATTAACATGTAATATTACATTTCCAGTATCGACCCGAGGCTCTGTCCCTTTTTAAAACTGTCTTATATAACCCTCCATCCCTGTTTCACTCATGTGCCTATCTAAGTAAACCTTAAACAAGTCCAGAGTGCCTGCCTCCACCACCTTACTTGGTAGCGCATTCCATACCCCCACGACTCTCTGTGTGAAAAACCTTACTCTAGTATCGAAATTATACTTCTCCCCTCTCACCCTTAGATTGTGACCTCTCGTGATAGTTGTCCCCAATCTAGGGATTGATGTTTGCAGTCAGAATGATTCTGACCTTTAACTGGCTTTTAAGTGACATCACTGCTTCCCAAAAAGATATACAGTCAATAAAGAGACAGGGTAGCATTGACTGTATGTCTGTGTTACGGTAATAAGAATGTTGGAGAGATATTAGGGCTGCTTAGGACAATGTGTGTGCGAGCCCAGCAGAATTTCCAGACTGTAATATCTATCTGACAGTATTTCACAATGACGACATGACCACTTATGATAATGTAAAACATGATTTGATTTGATTTATTATTGTCGCATATATTGGAATACAGTGAAAAGTATTGTTACTTGCATGCTATACAGACAAAATGTACCATTCACAGAGTACATAGAGGAGAAGGAAAGGGTGCAGAATATAATGTTATAATCACAGCCATGGTGTACAGAAAGATCAGCTTAATATAAGGTAGGTCCATTCAAAAGTCTGATGGCAGCATGGAAAAAGCTGTTCTTAAGTCAGTTGGTACATGATCTCAGAGTTTAGTATTCTTTTTCCCATGGAAGAAGTTGGAAGAGAGAATATCCAGGGTGCATGGGGTCCTTGATTATGCTGGCTGTTTTTTCGAGGCAGCAGGAAGTGTAGACAGATACAATGGATGGGAGGCTGGTTTGCGTGATGGACTAGGCTACGAAACCCTTTTAGTTTCTTGTGTCAGAGCAGGAGCCATACCAAGTTGCTGCATTTAGAAAGCATGCTTTTTATGGTGTATCTGTATTTTTTTCCAACACGGTGCTGGAATGAGGCAACGTCTTGCAAGCTGTGCCCAGGATACCTCCTAATTCTATCTTTTACATCTATGCTTCTAAAACTTCATTCTAACTTTTCCCTATGACTGTAACACTACATTCCGCACTCTCTCGTTTCCTTCTCTATAAATGGTATGCTTTGTCTGTATGGCATGCAAGATACAATACTTTTCACTGTATACTAATACATGTGACAATAATAAATCAAATCAAAACTCGATGAGAGTTGTAGTGGACTTGCTAAATTTCCTAAGTTCATGACTGATCCCCAGAAGCGCAACCCTTGGGATTGAAGGCAGTAGGAGTTTGCGTGTCACATGTTGTCATTGAAATGAATCTTCTTCACACAACCAACTTGGAGCTCAGCAGCATTCTATAAAGAATTCTGCATCTTGAAAGACCCTTTTAACTAAGCTGCAATTTATAGTTTTACCAATTCTCCAATATAATAGCAAGGTGTAAGCAATACATCAGTCATGGTATCGAGTGTAAGAGCAAGAAGGTAATGTTAGGGCTGTACAGAATGTTGGTTAGGCCAAGCTGGAGTATTGTGTGCAGTTCTGCACCTCACTAAAGGAAGGATGTGATAGCGCCAGAGGGAGTACAGAGGAGATTCACCAGCCTATTGCCTGGGATAGAACATTTGAGCGATAAGGAGAGCTTGGATTGTTTTCTTTAGAGCAAAGAAGGCCGAGGGGGGACATGATTGAGGTGTATAAGATGATGAGAGAGATGGACAGGGTGAGTAGGAAGCAGCTGTTCCCTTTCATTGAGGGGTCAGTTACGAGGGGGCATTATTTTAGGGTAACAGGCAGGAGATTCAGAGGGGATTTGGGAAAAACTCCTTTCACTCAGAGGGTGGTGGGAATCTGGAATGTACTCCCTGGGTCAGAAGTGGAGGCACGAAAGCTTTAAAAAATATTTGGATGAGCACCTGGAATATCATAACATTCAAGGATTTTCAGAAGGCGTTTGACAAGGTACCTCACAAGAGGTTATTGCAGAAGGTCAGGGGACGTGGAGTTGGGGGTAGGGTGTTAGCGTGGATAGAGGATTGGTTGTCAAATAGGAGGCGGAGAGTGGGGGTCAATGGGTGCTATTCGGATTGGCGGTTGGTGACTAGTGGAGTGCCCCAGGGGTCGGTGCTGGGGCCTCAGCTATTTACCATTTATATAGATGATCTGGAGGAGGGAACCGAGTGTAGGGTGTCAAAATTTGCTGATGACACCAAGATTGGTGGAACGGCAAATTGTGCGGAGGGTGTGGAGAGTCTGCAGAAGGATCTAGATAGGCTGGGCGAATGGGCCAGGAAATGGCAAATGGAATTTAATGTTGGCAAGTGTGAGGTGGTCCACTTTGGTAGGAATAATGGTAGAAAGGGTTATTACTTAAGTGGCGAAAAACTGCAGCAGGCGACGGTGCAGAGGGACCTTGGGGTCCTTGTGCATGAGTCACAAAAACCCAGCTTGCAGGTGCAGCAGGTGGTCAGGAAGGCGAATGGGATGCTGGCCTTCATAGCGAGGGGGATTGAATATAAAAGTAGGGAGGTCTTGCTGCGGCTGTATAGGGCATTGGTGAGGCCGCAGCTGGAGTACTGTGTGCAGTTTTGGGCACCGTACTTACGCAAGGATATTTTGGCCTTGGAGGGAGTGCAGAGGAGGTTTACTAGGCTGATGCCGGAGTTGAGGGGGTTGAGCTATGAGGAGAGGCTGAATAAACTAGGCTTGTACTCGTTAGAGTTTAGAAGAATGAGGGGAGATCTCATTGAGACGTATAAGATGATGAATGGGATGGATAGGATAGAGGTGGAGAGACTCTTCCCGCTCAGAAAGGACAGTAGGACTAGGGGGCACAGCCTCAAGATAAAGGGGGGGCGGTTTAGAACGGAGTTGAGGAGGAACTTCTTCACTCAAAGGGTGGTGAATCTCTGGAATTCTCTGCTCGTTGAAGTGGTGGAGGCTACCTCGCTAAATATTTTTAAGATGTGGGTTGATGGGTTTTTGATAAGAGAGGGGATTAAGGGTTATGGGGAGAGGGCGGGAATGTGGAACTGAGCCACGACAGATCAGCCATGATCTTATTGAATGGCGGGGCAGGCTCGAAGGGCTAGATGGCCTACTCCTGCTCCTATTTCTTATGTTCTTATGTAAGGATATGGGACAAGTGTAGGAAAATGGGATTAGCACTCCTTTAGTGGTAGTTATTGTCAGTGCAGCGTTGATGGGATGAAGGGCCTTTACTGCACTGTATGACTCATTGGGTGGGATATTTCAGACACGCTTGCCCCAAGACCGGAAATTCCTGTCTCAGGTCAACAGACCTTCGCACGTTCCACCAAATTATCTGTCCTGCCTACTACAAATCCCTTGGTGGACAGGACGGGAAAATCCATCTGATGACTCTGTGGGAGGAATTTTCCAGTCCCGCCCGCCACGGGAATCATAGCAGGTGGAGTGGGGGGAGGGTGGCAGACCATGAAAAGGTCCATTGACCTCAGGTGGGGATTTTCTGGTTTTGGGCTGGAAAATCCAGCCCTATAACTAATTTTAAACTCAGGATAAATATTCATGCTTCATTCAGTTTTTTCACTTTTAATCACCGTAAGCAATAAAGAGAGTGGACATATTGAACTGGGGTTCACTAGCTTCCACATGCCGCAATCCAGGCACATTCTGTCATATCTTAGTCTGGATTATTTCTTTTTAGTCCATTTGTACTTTTCGTGCACATTAATTTGCTTCAGAAGGTGTACAAAAGTGAACAGTGGCTGAGGATAGAGTGGTCAGACAACCTGATCATAAATGGAGTGTTTTTTAAACAGAGTTGCAGATTTGAGAGTGTGCATTTTGGGTGAGCAGTGGGTGAGCAGGCTCAGACTGAAACTTGGATTAACATTTTGAACTGAACCTCAAACTTAAAACCTGCAACAACACATTAGATTATAGAAGCTACCTGGTTGCTGTTATGCTGGAATAGGCACTGATTATCCGGAGCAGGAAGTTGAGTCAGCACTGATAAACTTGGGTGTAGATCAAAAAGCTGTACAAAAATATACAACATGTGCTGACACGCAGAGTAGTTGTAAATGGAGTATACTGCAAACAGAACATAAGAAGTGGGAATTCAGAGAGAGTGGGAACTTTTTTTTATTCATTCGTGGGACATTGGTGTTGCTGGCTGGCCAGCATTTATTGCCCATACCTGGTTGCCTTTGAGAAGATGGTGGTGAGCTGCCTTCTTTAATCACTGCAGTCCATATTCTATGGGTTAACCCACAATCCGTTAGCGAGGGAATTCCACTATTTTGACCTAGCAACAGCAAAGGTGCGGTGATACATTTCCAAGTCAGGATAGTGAGTGGCTTTGAAGGAGAACTTGCAGGTCCTGGTGTTCCCATGTATCTGCTTCCCTTGTCCTTCTAGCTGGAAATGGTCATGGGTTTGGAAGGTGCTGTTTGGAAAGATCTTTGGTGAATTGCTGCAATGAATCTTGTAGATAGTACACACTGCTGCTGAGCATTGGTGGTGGAGGGAGTGGATGTTTGTAGATGTGATGCCAATCAAGTGGGGCTGCTTTGTCCTGAATGGTGTCAAGTTTCTTTAGAGTTTTTGGAGCTGCACTCATCCAGGCAAGTGGAGAGTATTCCATCACACTCCTGACTTGTGCCTTGTCAATGGTGGATAGGCTTTGGGGAGTCAGGAGGTGAGTTACTCGTTGCAGTATTCCTAGCCTCTGACCTGCTCTTGTAGCCACTGTGTTTATGTGGTGAGTGCAGTTGAGTTTCTAATCAGTGGTAACCCCAAGGATGTTGACATCCTGGATGAAAAGAAGGAAGTAACTGTTGATTTTCGTCTCCAATAATACTTGGCTGTGTAAGCTTGAAACAGTATCTGAAAAGTTGTTCACTGTTTTCATGCTCACATGCAGACACTGTTCACTTCTGTACATCTTTTCATGCAAATTAATGTGCAGGGAATGGCAAGTACAATGGCACAAAAAGTAATAATCTAAACTAAGGTAGGACAGAGTGTACCCAGATTGCAATAGACATTGTGGAAACTAGTGAACTGCGAGATTATTCAAAACAAACACATCTCTAATAAATTGCTCCATCTTTAACCTCTCTGGGTCAGAGTCTTTGAGTTGGAGATGCTCCACCACATAAGGGAGGACTGTGGGATACTCACATAAGGTTGTTCCAGACTTAGTCAAATCTCATAGAGAGATCCAGCATCAGAATAGCTTTAGTGCGATTGATATTCTAGAGAGTAAGGGATCACCAAGTGAGACAGAGAATGAGGATCTACAAGAATGGATGCTATATATATGTGCTTGCGAACTTTGATAATAAGCATTGGAAACAGAAGGCTGTAAAGATACCTTGGAGTAGGAGGCTGTCCAAAGGAGAAGGAGGAGGAGGGGTAACAGCGATGTGGCAGTTGTGGTGGATTCTTTGGTACCACTCTGTACTGGATTTTTGATCATTCTCAGAAAGAATGTAATCTGCACCCTAATGTGTGAGTGTGTGTCAATGTGTGCATGCATGCATGTGTACATATGTAAGCCTGTGTGTGCATATGTGTGTGTGTGTCTGTATGTGCATTTGCATGTATGTTGAGTACGTGTGCATGTATTTGTGTGTGTAAGTATGTGCAAGCATGTGAGTGGGTGCATGTGTGTGCATGTTGAGTGTGCATGTGTGTGCATTCAAGTGGGCATATGTCTGTGCATCCGTCTGTGTGGATATGTGCATGAGGGCATCCATGAGAGCATGTGTGTATGTACATGAGTGCAGATGCACGTGTGTGTGTTTACATGTGCATGTAGGTGTGCGCATGTCTGGGTGTTTGTGTCCGTGTGTTTGAAATGTGTGTGTGTGTGCACATGTGTGTGAGTACGTGTGTGCATGTTGAGCATCTGTGTATATGTGCAAGTGTATGTGCATGTTGGCATATGCATTTGTGTGTGCTTGTTTGTGTATGTGTGTGTGCTTGTGTGCATGTGTTTGCGTGTGCATGTTGACTGTCTGGGTGTATGTGGGCATGTGTGTGTGCATGCACGTCCTTGTGTGCCTATGCTTGTGGGCATGTGCATGTGCACATGTATATATGTGTGTATGTGTTTACATTGTGTATGCAGATATGTGTGCATGTCTACATGTGAGATTGTGCATGTGTGTATGTGTGTATCTATGGTCTTCTATGTGTCTTCTCCTGTTTTTTTTTCACTCTTGTACATTTCTTTTTTAAAGTGTTTGACTCTGCCAGCTAATTTTACAGGTTTGTTTCTCTACACTTGTTTTTTTAGCTTTTTTTAATGCACTGAGCCTGACAGACTATGCATGGTCTGCATTGCATGCAGAGGTACATTTCTATGTTTTGCTCATCCTTCTTGTTGGTTCTGACCTGGGCACTTGCCATGTTTTCCCTGTTACTCACCCATTTTGTAACTGTCCATCTTTTCTCATTCTACACTACTCAAGGCCAGGCAATAAGTCAGATGGGTCTATTTGTCCAGACTTCCAATGAAACCAGACACTCACAGGTGTCAGGCCAAAGGCAGTGTCAGAATAATTTATCCTCGTTGCCAGATGTAATGATGCACTTCCACAAACTTCATTAATTAACACAAAAGGTATTAGTTAATGAGGATTGTACATCAGCCTCATGGTTGTTGTCAGCTCCCAAAAATGTCTCAGTGGAAGGGGACTCCACTCCCTGGGGCGAATCTCAAATCTGACTCACAATTGGTCACACAAATCATGTGACCCTTACTCTGCTGTTGCCCTTAAAGGGACAGACACCACAGAGCAGTGTGTGCCTGTATATTTATGCTAATTTATTTGAAAACAATTGAACAGACAAGCTTTAATCTTAAACAAGATAAAGGTTAGTTTATGCAAAAAACTACTGTTGAAAGTTGTTTAGATAAAGTTGTAAAGATTCTTAACTAAAATACAGATACAAAAATTAAAAGCAGATAAAGATACTTAAAAATGAATTTTAAAAGCAGTCTCTGAGATGTCATTGCAGACCCATTTCTTGAGTTAGCTTGTTCCAAAGTGGAGGGATTAAAGCTTGAGGTTTGGCTCAGTAGTTGTGATGGCTTCTGCAGTTGACTAGTTGGTATTCGCTTTTTTTTCAGATGGACTCAGCAGGTCAAACAGGTTTTGAAAGAGAGAGAAGGGTATCTGTTCCTTGTTAGTTGTGTGGTTGTAGCACTTTAAGATTACTCTTTCAGTAAAAGAGCTTTTGATTTCTTAAGCCTCTGTCTTTGACTCCTGATGGTGTTGAGAAAACCTTTTCTGATGTTTCTCGGAGTTCTTTTTGTGGGGGGTTCCAGGCTGTTTCAGTTGAGAACTGTATGCCAACCAGTATTGGAAGGGGCACTGATCAAGCAAACTGCTTTGTTGCAGATGGTTTCAAGCTCCCTGCGTGTTGTGTTCCATCACACTCCTGACTTGTAAGAACATAGGAATTAGGAGCAGAAGTTGCCGATTCAGCCCTTCGAGCCTGCTCTGCCATTCAGTCAGATCATAGCTGATCTTTTCTTGGTCTCAAATCCATCTCCCCACCTGTTCCCCATATCCTTTTATCCCTTTTTTTATTAGAAAAATATTTATCTCCCTCTTGAAACCATTCAATGACTCAGACACCACCGTGCAATGGGGCAGCGAGTTCCACAAATTCACCACCCTCTGCGAGAAGTAGTTCCTCCTCATCTCAGTGTTAAATCTACCGTGTCTCAACCTTATACTTGTCACTTCTTGTGATTGCCTCACAAGGGAAAACATTTGGCCTATGTTTACTTTATCAATCCCTTTTAAAATTTTATATACCTCAATCAGATTCCCTCTCATCTTTCTAAACCGCAGCGAGTATAAGCCTAAACTGTTTAATCTCTCCTCATGTGTCAACCCTTTCATCCCCAGCATCAATCTAGTGAACCTCCTCTGAACTGCCTCCAATGCCACCTTGTACTTTGTAGATTGTGGGCTTGCTTTGGGGAATCGAGAGGTGAGAAATGCAGTGCAGACTTCCCAGCATCTGTTGTTTTAATTCACATTATGATGTTCATTACCAATAGAATAGAATCTGAATATCTGACTATTCTGTAAAGCTGGAGAATTATTCAGTCAACATTAGACTTCCAAATTGCCATCTGAGTTCCGGAAATTTGTTTTCTGACTATAGTTATAATTTGAAAACACTCAGAATGACATAAAGCTTAAACTTTACTTATTATTGTCACAAGTAGGCTTACGTGAACAATGCAATGAAGTTACTGTGAAAATCCTCTAGTCACCACACCCTGGAACATGTTCGGTTACACTGAGAGGCAATTTAGCATGGCCAATGCACCTAACCAGCATATCTTTCAGACTGTGGGTGGAAACTGGAGCACACGGAGGAAACCCACACTGACACGGGGAGAACGTGGAGACTCTGCACAGACAGTGACTCAAGCTGGGAATCGAACCAGGGTTCCAGTCGCTGTCAGGCAGCAGTGCTAACCACTGTGCCACCGTGCTGCTGCCCACAGTAGCAGTTAAAATAATATTCTTTCCAAATCTGAGATGTTTCTCAGTTTTAAATACAATGAGGTCCGTTCAACTCAGCTGTCAAATTTGTACCCAGTACGTTACTCAAGCGATAAATATCTTTACCAGGAGTAAATGTCAGTACAAATCAAGGAAACGCATTGTAGAGAGATTTTTTGGCAAGGTCACAGCTATAGGTAGTGAATGGGCCTCCTGCTATTCGAAAGAAAACCTGACTTCTTTTGCAAAGACATTTCAAAATGTCTGTTTTCCTTCAGCTCGTGAAAGGCTTAATTTGATGTCAGGCTTTAAATTGCACTGTATTAAAGGTTAAATGGTACAGTGTTTCCAAGATTGTATTTTTGTTTAAAAGAGATCCCTGCATAGGGCTTTAATGACCCAACAAATTATCCAGACGTTAAATATTACACTGTTTCGCAGAATAAAACGAAAGAAATGTAGTCAAAATTGAAGGTGAGGAATAGTTTGCAATTTTTTTTCACAACTAAAAAGAAGAGAAAGGTCTTAGTGAACACGTGAGCTAGTTCAATGCTTCATTTCCATTATTTTAAAACCATTTCCCCCTGCCCCTCCCAACAGCAGGGGAATGACTGAGATAACGAAAGACTCACACACAACTGTAGGTAATAGAGAAGCAGCAGTAAATGACCCCAACCTTCTTTATGATTTAAGAGCAACACCAACTCCTTTAAACTGTTAAGTTCAACTACAGGCATCGTGGCAATATTTTGACGCAGAGAATTTTGTTTGAAAGTGCAGTATTTTTAACAAGCTGCGAGGTAACAAAAATGTGTCTGTTGAAATGAACATTTCACACTTAAATTAAAGTGACGACGCCAAGAATTTCTGACTCGCAGACCTAAGGATGCAATTTGCGAACGCAACTGGTTTCGATTAAAGGCGGTCGTGAAAAACGTGAACCTGAGGCAAGTGTTTCAGCAAAAATGTTTTGGAAGAGTTTAAAAACTGAAGACATGACCAGCAGGACAGTGAACCCTGATATGTATGTCAGGTGGATACAGGACAGAACCTGCGTGCCATTTGGACAGGACGTCAGATGCAATAGCCCTGATTCAGACACAAATCAGATGAGCGTGAGACCTTGGTCATTCGGTTGATGAGTGGCCTCATACTTACATCAAGGCTTTAAAGTGGAGGATGCATTGTCAAAATGGAAGAGTATTCCCTACTTCTTACCTAAGTTTTTAAGGTGCACAGAAGAATTGCAGGGCTGCAACTGCCCCACTCCTCCACCCCTCAGTTAGAGCAGCACAATGGTTAGCATTGATGTCTCAGTGCCAGGGACCTGGGTTCAGTTCCAGCCACGGGTGACTGTCTGTGTGGGTTTCCTCTGGTTTCCTTCCATGATCCAAAGATGTGCATGTTAGCTGGTAAGTTGTCCTTTGGTGTTCCAAGATGTGTAGATTAGATGGATTAGCGATGGCAAATGCATGGGGTCATAGAGATAGGGCAGGAGAGCGGGCTGAGTATTATATTCCATCAGAGTCAGTGCAGACTCGACAGGCTGAACGGCTTCCTTCTGCACAATAGGGATTCTGATGGAGGACGTCACGGCATGGAGGAAGGTACTGTTCCCCAATAGCCCCAGGAAAATCTCCAAGCAGGCTGGGACTTGAGTTGATTAAAGAATGAAATTCAAGGATCTCATAAGAGGAGCAATTGCGAGTACAATTCTCTACTCAATTTTTTCACCAACATCTGACAATAAATCTTTCAGCTCACCCCATTATTCCCCACAATTCTCTCCACTCTATCACATACTGAAGTATACACCATGTACAATAATGGAGCGACACTCGCACTTTAACAATGTAAGAGGATAATCCCTGAATCAAGAGAGTTTGGAAGATAATGAACCATGCATCAACAAATTCATTATCTACATCTTTTAATACACTGGACTGGGAATAATTAGTTATTGGATATACTTCAATCTTCAATGACATTTTATTCTCCAGCATCATTTAAAAAAAACCTTCTATTGAACACAGCTCTTCCTTTCAATTTATTTTAAATTTTCTTTGTATCTTGATCTTCATTCTCTACTGTGGAGGCCAATATCAATTAACTATTTAGTAAGTCTGCCATTTTCCTGATTTTCAATTACAGTGTCACCTGTGCCTGTCATTAAGGCACTCTCATTATTTCTAATCACACTCTTTCTTTATATTTGCAAAAAACATGGTTTGTCCTTGTGATCCTCCTATCAAGTTGGTTTTACTAACCATCCCTTTAAATAGTGTCTCAGTGATCCTGAGAAAGAAATATGGCATGGATAAAGATTCTGCAATTTTAATTAACATGCTATTGGCATAGGAGCTTGACAAATTGACATGATTTATTCCATCAGTATATTCACGAGGCCCCTTCCTGCCTCTGCCTTAACCAACTCTGAAAAGTGTAGCTTTAAAATGGTTGGAGTCTACAGGGCGTAGGAATGCACTGGTAAGTAGCCTACTGTTAATTTAACTCGCTAATAACCCAGCCCTGGTCAGACAGTCATGGTTAAAATCTGGACCAGACCTAATGTGTCAAAAAAAACAAACAACTGCCCAATAAACAATACTGGTAACATTGATAAATTGCCCCTGTTTCCTTGGTGCCCCTCTGAGAAGAGTTCCCTTCAATGACAAAGGGGGCCATTAGGCTCATCATCCAGTTGAATGCTCTTTTAGCTATCCATCAACTAGTGAGTAACCACTCCATGTCTTCCCCACAGACTCTCTTTTGTGTCCCAACGTTGGCTTTCATTTCATTCAGACCTACCACTTCTCTTTCACCTTACACTCGTAGTTAAAGTCCAATGTCATAATTACACCTCGCAAAATAGCATTAACTGTTCCGCAGCAAGCCTTTGATAATAAAAACTCGCCTGTTCTCTTATCTTGCGTTTACATTCTCAATGTGCAAAATCTTCACTATTGGGCCCTGTTACAAATTAACCTTTTGGCCAAGTGATCTCTTCCCCCTCGGAGGCCCAACAGGACGTGTAACTGCTTGTTTCAAGAGGATATAAATACCTGCTATAAACAATGAATAGATACATATGGAATTATATCACATGCACATCCTGCTTATGAATGATTTATTGTAAGCAAAAAAACAAAACATATATCCAGTACATTTTCAGTTAGGATAAGTCCCAAATGAAGCATGAAGCAAACATAAATAGCAGAATTGGTGCAGGATAAATGCTGAGGACGACACTAATTTAACCCTTTCCAGGTAGAAGTTGTGTGAGCAATGATGGTGGAATTTGAATTCAATATAAAAAAAATCTGGAATTAAGAATCTACTGATGACCATGAAACCACTCTCGATTGACAGGAAAACCGCTCTGGTTCACTAATGTTCTTTAGGGAAGGAAATCTGCTGTCCTTACCTGGTTTGGCCCACTTATGACTGCAGAGCTACAGCAATGTGGTTGACTCTCAACTGCCCTTGAGCAACTAAGGATGAACAATAAATGCTGGCCAGCCAGCAACGCCCATGTCCCACGGAGGAATATAAAAAAAAGTTAAAAGGAAAATTAGCCTATTGCCCCACCTGTTCTTTCCTCCCTCATGCAGATGTGAAGCCTTTGAGCCTCCAGGTCCAAGGCCTCTGTTATCTGGGCCCCCCTCCCTCTAAGCAGCAATTTCAACGCCCCTTCAGCTCCAGGGATACTCGAAGAAAGCTCCAGCAGCAGCAAATGTTCCAAATCCCAGCTTGTTGCCCCTTCCTGCTGGAAGTCCAGTGACCACCATGTTAGTGTCTACAGCCAGAATAGAATAGAATTCCTACATGCAGGAGGAGGCCATTTGGCCCATCAAACTAGCATCGACAACTACCCGACCCAAGCTCTATCCCCATAACTCCACAAATTTACCCTGCCAGTCCCCCGACACTAACAAGTGATTTAGCACGGCCAACCCACTTAACCCACACATCTTTGGATTATGGGAGGAAATCGGACCACACGGAGGAAACCCAAGCAGACACAGGGAAATGTGCAAACCCAGCACAGTGACCCGAGGTGGGATTGAACCTGAGTCTCAGGTGTTGTGAGGCACTAGTGCTAACCATTGTGCCACCATGCCATCCATTGGGCTGATTGGGTATGGTAATGCATACGTGGAAAGGAGCAGCAGGCTGATGAAGGAATTTGAACAGAGGCCTGATTCTGTTATATGCCCCCGATATTATTTTAACTGGTTGCATTAGGGGTTTTTCACAGCAGCCAACCCTTGGGGTAAAACGCAATGGCTTTGGCTGGGCAAACTGTCAGGATGCTGTTTTTAAAGGGACACTTACCTGCAGGCAGCCAGATCTCTGGGATATTTGTTCTTTCTCATGATGTAGGAGGAGTTACTGGCAAAGCAGGCATTAATTTCCCAGCTCTAATTGAGAATGTTTTTTGCTGTTCATTCTTGGGATGTTAGAATTGCTGGCAAGGCCAATATTTATTAGAAACTTCTTTTTATAAACAAATAACAAAGTTTAACAGTAACAGTAACTCCACAAAATAGTACTGACAGTAATAACTATGAAAAGAGGAGCACTAGTAAAACAGGTCTTGCCTTCAGGTCACCCTCTTGCAGGCCGAAAAGCCTGCCAAAGCCGACACATACTCAGAACACCAACAGATGCCAGTAGGACAACTACTTGGAGAAAGACTTATCAGATCACACTGTACTCAAAATGACACACTGTAACATTCATCCATGACTGCCCTTGGGAAGGAGGTGGTGAGCCTTCTTGGAATGTTACAGTCTATGTGGTATAAGTACACCCACCCACATTGTAGCTTATCGAGTGAGTTCCAGAATTTTGATCGAGAGACAGTGAAGGAATTGGTCTTAAGTCATGATGGTGTATGGCTTGGAGGGAGACTTGCAGGTAGTGTTGTTCCCATGTGTTTATTGCCCTTGTCCCTTTAAATGGTCAATTTCACAGGGTTTGGAAAATGCTGTCAAAGGAGCCTTGACAAGTTGCTGCAGTGCACCTTGTAGATGGTACACACAGTTATCATTGTGCCTTGCTAGTGATGGGAGTGAATGTTTCAGGTGGAGATGGGGTGCTGATCAAGAAGGTTGCTTTGTTCTTGGGGGTGTTGAACTTCTTGAGTGTCGTTAGAGCTACATTCATTCAGGCAAGTACAGAATATTCCATCACACTCCTGACTTGTGCCTTGTAGATGGTGGACAGGATCTGGGGAGTCAGGAGGTGAATTACTTACCACAGGATTACACGCTCCCCAGGATACTGATAGTGGTGGGATCAGCAATGGCAGTGCCATTGAATGTCGAGGGGTTATGGTTAGATTCACTCTTGTTGGAAATGTCCATTGCCTGCCATTTCTATGGCACAAATGTTATTTGCCACTTGTCACCCCAAGACTAGATATTGTACCAGTCTTATTGCATTTGGACATGGACTGTTTCAGTATTTGTGGATTTGTAAATGGTGCTGAACACTGCACTGTCAGTGATGAACATCTCCACGTCTAGCCTGATCGTGGAAGGAAGGTCATTGATAAAGTAGCTAAAGATCGTTCAGCCTAGGATGTTGCCTTGAGGGAGTTCTTCAATGGTGTACTGGGACTGGAGAAATTGGTCTCCAACAGTTATAACCAACTTTCTTTATGACTCCAGTTAAAGGAGCAGTTTCCCCCAATTCCTCTTCTCCTCTGTTTTGTTTGGGCTCTGTTATACCACACTTGTTCAAATGTTACTGTGTTAAGGGAGGTTCCTTTCACCTCACCTCTGGAATTCAACTCTTTTCCCTATGCCAAATCTATAACATCAACCCTGCTAGTTATATCTTTGAAAGCATTCCAATAGATTTGTCAAGCATGATTTCCCTTGCATAAATCCATGCTGACTCTTTCCAATCCTGCCACTGTTTTCCAAGTGTTCTGCTATTAAAACTTTTACAATGGATTCTAGTGTTTTCTCCACTATTGATGTCAGACTAACTGCTCTATAATTCCCTGTTTTCTCTCTACCTCCCTTTTTAAATAGTGGGGGGTACATTAGCTACCCTTGAGCCCATAAGAACTGTTCTTGAGTCTACAGAATCTGGGAAATTGGCCAACAATGCATCCAATATTTTTAGGGCCACTTCCTTAGAAACTCTGGAATATAGATTATCAGATTCTGGGGATTTATTCAGTCTTCAATCCAAGCAATTTCACCAACACCATTTCTTTACTAATACTGATTTCCTTCAGTTCCTCCCTCTCACCAAACCCTGTGTTCCTCAATATTTCTGGTATGTTATTTGTATTCTCCTTTGTGAGGACAGAACAAAAGTATGTAATTAGTTGGTCAGTCATTTCTTTGTTCCCCATAATAAATTGCCCTATTTCTGACTGTAAGGGACCTATATTTGTCTTTAGCAATCTTTTTCTCCTCACAAACCTAAAGAAGCTTTTATAGTCAGTTTTAATGTCCCCCACAAGCTTACTCTTGTACTCTATTTACCCCTTCTTAATCAATCCCTTTGTCCTCCTTTGCTGAATTCTAAACTGTTTCTAATCCTCAGCTCAGTTGTTTCTCCTGGACAATTTGTGTGCCTCTTCCTTCAATCTAATACTATCTCTAATTTCCCTAGTAAGCCATGGTTCGGCCAACATTCCTGTTTTATTTTTGAGTCAGACAGGAATGAACAATTGCTTCAGTTCACCCATGCACTCTTTGAATGTTTGCCATTGGCTATCCATTGTCATCCATTTAAGTAATATTCACCAATCCATCATAGCCAACTCACATCTCATACATCATTGTTTACTTTATTTAGATTCAGGGCCTAGTCTCATCACTTTCCATCTCGATGAAGAATTCTATCTTACTATCATCGCTCATCCCTAAGAGGTCTCGCACAACTAGATTGCCAATTATTCCTTTCCCATTACACAATAGCCCATCTAGGATGGCTTGTTCTTTAGCTGGTTCCTCAATATATTAGTCCAGAAACCATCCTATACAGGGTATTGCTACTAATTTGATTTGCCCAATCTATATGCAGATTAAAAATATCATAATTAGAGATGCTCCTTTATCACAGCATCTCTAATTTCCTATTCAATGCCATCCCCAACATCACCATTACAGTTTGGGGGTCTATACTCAACCCCTACTAATGAGTTTTTTGCCCCGTGGTGTTTTGTAGCTCTTCCCATACAGATTCCACATTGTCAGAGCTAATATCCTTCCTCAGTGTGATGCTAATTTCCTCTTTAATGAGCATTGAAAGTCCAACACCTTTTTCTTTTTGTCTATCCTTCCTTAATACTGAATACCCTTGTATGTTCCCTTCCCATCCCTGGTCACCCTGTAGCTATGGCTTCTTAAACCCAACTATATCAGACTCATTTATACCTATTTGCACAATTACTCATCCACTTTATTGCAGATGCTCCACGCATTAAGGCACAAAGTCTTTAGGCTTGTCTTTTTAACATTACTTGTCCTGTTCCCATTATTTTTCACTGTGGCCCTGCTTGATTCTGACCCTTGATTTCTCTGCCTATCACTTTTCTTATTTCCCTTTATGTATTTTGTTCTTACCCTTGATTCCCCCTCCTCTGACTCTTTGCGTAGGTTCCCATCACCCTGTCATTTTAGTTTAAACCCTCCCCAAACACTTGCAAATATTCTTCCCAGGACATTAGTCCCTGTCCTGCCCAGGTGTAACCTGTCCAGTGTATACTCGTCCTGCCTCCTCCAGAAATGGTCTGAATGCCCCAGGAATCTGAAACCCTATCTTGCCATTTCTACTCTGACTAGCACAAAGCACTGGTATCCATGCTGTGATCACTACCTTTGAGGTCCTACTATTCAATTTAGTTCCTAACTCCCTATATTCTGTTTTAGGACTTCATCCCTTGTTTATCTATGTTGTTTGTACCAAAGTGCACCATGGCGACTGGCTGCTCACCTCTCCCTCCAAAATGTCCTGTAATCATTTTGAAACAGCCTTGATCTTTGCGCCAAAGAGGCAACATACCATCTTGGAATCTCATTTGCGGCCACAGCCTTTACAAACTAAAGTAGTAGACACTTATCCAATTGAACGAAGAGAGCATTGGAGGAATACAAAGAAAGTAGGAGGGATCGCAAACGGGGAGTTAGGAGAGCAAAGAGGGGGCATGAGATGGCTTTGACAGGTAGTGTTAAGGAGAATCCAAAGGCGTTTTACTCCTATCTTAAGAGCAAAAGGGTGGCTAAGGATAAAATCGGTCCTCTCAGGGACAGACGTGGGGAATTGTGCTTAGAGGCAGAGGGAATGGGGGAGATCCTGAATGAATACTTTGCGTCGGTATTCACGAAGGAGAGGGGCTTGATGTCTAGTACGGTCATCGAGGGAGCGGTAGACCAGTTGAAAGATCTATCGATTACGAGGGAAGAAGTGTTAGGGCTTTTAGAGGGTATTAAAACCAATAAATCTCCAGGGCCTGATTGCATTTATCCTAGGCTGCTTAGAGAGGCGAGGGATGAGATTGCTGGGCCTCTGACGCGAATCTTTGTCTCTTCTTTGGACACAGGTGAGGTCCCAGAGGACTGGAGGATAGCGAACGTGGTACCGTTGTTTAAAAAGGGTAGGAGGGATAGCCCGGGTAACTATAGGCCGGTGAGCTTAACGTCAGTGGTAGGTAAGTTGATGGAGAGGATTCTTAGGGATAGGATGTATGTGCACTTGGAGCGTTGCGATCTGATTAAGGATATGCAGCATGGCTTTGTCAAGGGGAAGTCTTGCCTTACGAACCTGGTAGAATTCTTTGAGGAGGTGACAAAAACGGTCGACGAAGGACGAGCCGTTGATGTCGTCTATATGGATTTCAGTAAGGCGTTTGACAAAGTCCCTCATGGTAGGTTGGTAGAGAAGATTAAAGCTCATGGGATACGTGGCCAGGTATCTAGATGGGTAGAGAACTGGCTTGCAAAGAGGAGTCAGAGAGTAGTTGTGGAGGGGTCTTTTTCTAGCTGGAGGTTTGTCACTAGTGGTGTGCCGCAGGGCTCGGTACTGGGACCTCTTCTCTTTGTAGTGTATATAAATGATTTGGAAGAGGGAGTAGGTGGTGTGATCAGCAGATTTGCTGATGACACCAAGATGGCTGGATTGGCAGGCAGTGAGGAGCAGTGTCTGGCAATACAGCGGGATATTGATAGGATAGTTGATTGGGCAGATATGTGGCAAACGGAGTTTAATCCGGATAAATGTGAGGTGATGCATTTTGGCTGGAATAATGTAGGGGGAAGTTATATGATAAAGGGTAAGCCCATAAGGAGTACAGAATCGCAGCGAGACCTGGGGATGCAAGTGCACAAGTCTTCGAAGGTGGCAGTGCAAGTGGAGAGTGTGGTGAAGAAAGCCTATGGTATGTTAGCCTTTATAGGAAGGGGTATAGAATATAAGAGCTGGAGTCTAATGTTGCAGTTGTACAGAACGTTGGTTAGGCCGCATTTGGAGTACTGCGTCCAGTTCTGGTCGCCTTACTACCGGAAGGACGTGGAGACTCTGGAGAGAGTGCAGAGGAGGTTTGCCAGGACGTTGCCTGGTATGGAAGAACTGGGGTATGAGGAAAGATTGAAGGAATTGGGGCTCTTTTCCCTTGAAGGACGGTGCCTGAGGGGGGATCTAATCGAGGTATATAAGATTATGAAGGGTATAGATAGAGTAAACAGAGGTAAGCTATTTCCTATAATAGAGACACGTAGGACAAGGGGCCATGGACTTAAGGTGAGGGGGGAGAGGTACAACACAGATATTAGAGGGAGGTTTTTCACACAGAGGGTAGTGGGGGTATGGAATGCTCTGCTAAGTAAGGTGGTGGGGGCAAACACGCTAGAGTCCTTTAAGAGTAACTTAGACAGGCACATGAGTGGGTTGGAGATGGGAGGATATAGGAGATTGTTTTAAATAAGGGTCATTAGCATTGGGAGTCCCTGGTAATGTAAATGGGTTTAGTATGATAATAATGTTTTTTCTCTTTTCATTCACAGGTTTTAAGTTGGTCCACCTCGTGTCCAACGAGGGGCATACACGCGATGGGTCGTACTGGGGCTGCTCTTGGTTGTTCGAGATTGGCCTAGTGCTTCACGTCGTTAGTGTGTGCCTAAACTGGACAAGATACTGGGCAAGACGACAGCTCAGTGACTATCGCTGATTGCTGTGCAGACACATGGATTTGGGCCGGTGTCTGTGGGAGTTTGCGCATTCTCCCCGTGCTTGCGTGGGTTTTCTCCGGGTGCTCCAGTTTCCTCCCACACCCCAAAGATGTGCTGTTAGGCTGATTGGCAGGAATAAATTGTCCCTAAATCAGTTTCCCTCAATCTGGATGGTCATAAAACATTAGACAGGGGTCGTGGGTGGAGAGGGGGACTGGTGGTGTTGAGATGGTGGTGCGGGCTCGTTGGGCCAAAGGGCCTGTTTCCTGGCCTGATTTTGTTCTTTGTTCTTTGTTCTTTGTACGCACCCAGCTGCTCCCACTTGCCCCGTGTTGTTTTTGAAAGCTGAAGTCACTTCAGGAGCTCCAAACTCCAAGCTAGCACTCAGATTTCTCACTTTATCCTCGCGCTGTTTTAATCTACCGACTGTATCTTCACTCACGCTGTTTATAATCTTGAGTGGAGATACAGTCGGGAGATTATAAAACAACAGGGTGGTGGGATCTCCTGCCATGCTGCTTGTCTCTCTAATGTTAGGTGACTACTGCAAGTGGAAACGTTTTAGCATGTAGGGCGGCGCGGTGGCACAGTAGTTAGCACTGCTGTCTCACAGCACCAGGGACCGGGGTTCAGTTCTGACCTCAGATGACTGTCTGTGTAGAGTTTGCACATTCCCCATGTCTGCGTGGGTTTCCTTCAGGTTCCCCGGGTTCCTCCCAGACGCCAAAGATGTGCAGGTTTGGTTGATTGGCCATGCTAAATTGCCCCTTAATGTCAAGGAGACTAGCAGGGTAAATACTTTGGATTAGGGGGATGGGCCTGGGTGGGATTGTTGTCGATGCAGCCTCAATGGGCTGAGTAGTCTCCTTCTGGACTGTAGGGATTCTATTTTATTCTACTCTATGTGCCCTGAAACAAGGGCTTTCAGCAAGTCGGGGGGAGGTTAGCACAGTGTTATAATGAACGAGGAAGGCAGAGCCAGTGGGACCAAACAAGAAAAATGATTGCGAGGTTATTTTGATGTTTTGAGTGAAAGCAGAAAGATGAAGGGAAGTGCATCCTGCTGGTTTTGGAACAGCCATAGGAAGTGAGAAAAGACAAGATTGATAATGCTAAGCAAAGCTGTGAAGGAAATATGAGAGACATGAATGGCAGCCTTACTTTGGCAACCCTGATCAGGTTGTTACATTTCTTTCTGTATTGCAGCCATGTCCCTGGCACAATGCTGATGGCAGTGAAAATTGCCTGTTGACTAACTTGCCTTGCTAGTTGCCAATCATCTATGAAGAATGACGCTTTGCTTCCTGGTGATGGTTTATTCTCTCCATATGCCGAGCTCAGTATTGAATATCTCAGGATGCTTTTGGAACTCTTGCTGTTTAATGCTGTGCAGTGTTAGTCCACAAAAAGATTTAAATATTAAAATACAACTGAAACTGAAGTGGCTGATCATCCCTATTCTCACATCTTTCCAACTATTTATGGGGTGACACAGTGGCACAGTGATTAGCACTGCTGCCTGACTGCACCAGGGACCTGAGTTCAATTCCTGGATGGAGTCCCCGTCTGTGTGGAGTCTGCACATTCTCCCCATCCCTGCGTGGGTTTCCTCCAGGTGCTCCAGTTTGCTCCTCCAGTCTTCAATGGGTGCTGATTAGGTGCATTGGCCATGCTAATTTCTCCCTCAGTATACCCAAACAGGTACCAGAGTGCGGTGACTAGGAGATTTTCATAGTAATTTCATTGCGGTGTTAATGTAAGCCAACTTGTGACACGAATAAATAAACCTAAACTATCTGTCCTATTTCAATTTTTGTAATTTTAATCATACTTTATTTCTAAGCTAATTTACTTTCTATTTTAAGTAGTTTTAAAACTTACCACTTGTGCATATATTTATTCCTTGCTCATCCCATCACCTCTTTGCATATTAGTGATAGACTCATATCGTGGAATTTTACTGGTTCACCTGCCCATTGATGGGCGGAGCAAGGTGATAAAATCACTCAACAGCCGAGAAATCAGGATCGCACCCGATTTCTTGGCTCTTGCGTTCTTACGAGAACTGGATTTCCGGCGAGGTTAGCCTCTCACCGGAAATGGGTGAGAGGCTGAATAATTTATTTAAATATATTGACATTCTGATTTGCATGTGTTTAGCAAGACCGGTGCTCAATCGTGTGGGCTCACTTATCTTTAAGGCCTCGCCGGGAGATGTTCTCTCTGGCGAGGTAAACTCCTGCTCCCCATGAACGGGGAACAGACACGTTGGCCTCACCAGTGGAACTGAAAGCCATTGAGCCCCCCTTTGGGAGGCCAAGGGCAAGGATGGGTGGCCAATAGACAGTGCCAGCCTGCCACATTTGCAGTGTCACGCTGGCACCAGCCACCAGGCACCTGGGCAATGGGCTTGATGCCCATGCATTGTGGCAGTTATGATCACAGGTCCCCATGATTGTGGGGTGGGGAGTTGGTTGAGGCTATCTGCAGAAGCAGGGGCCTGACAACTCTCTGTCTGTCAGGCTGTTGCTGCTTTTGAGCATGTGTAGAATCAGAGGTCTGAACATGTGCATCAACTCCTTCTACAGGCTGGCTGGTGAATTAAGTCCAGGCCACGGCCTGGAGCAGCTGAAAACAGTCTATACCATTTTTCCAATGACTAAGTGCATAAAATTGGACATGAAAACTCACCCAAAAAATGATCAGGAACTCTTGCATTTTCACACTGGTTGGACACTCAGAAAAAAGTCTTGTAAAATTTCACACATAGAGTTTTACAGCACAGAAAAGAGGCCCTTCAGCCCATCATATCTGCACCAGGAAATTTGCAAAAAGGAAATTTGGCATGTCAGCTACGACTCTCACCAACTTTTACAGATGCACCATAGAAAGCATTCTTTCTGGTTGTATCACAGCTTGCCATGGCTTCTGCTCTGCTCAAGACTGCAAGAAACTACAAAAGGTTGTGAATGTAGCCCAATCCATCATGCAATCCAGCTTCCCATTCATTGACTCTGTCTACACTTCCCGCTGCCTTGGCAAAACAGCCAGCATAATCAAGGATTCCACGTACCCCAGACATTCTTTCTTCCACCTTCTTCCTTCGGAAAAAAGATACAAAAGTCTGAGGTCACGTACCAACCGACTCAAGAGCAGCTTCTTCCCTGTCAGATTGTTGAATGGACTTATCTTGCATTAAGTTGATCTTTCTCTACACCCTAGCTATGACTGTAACACTACATTCTGCACTCTCTCGTTTCCTTCTCTATGAACGGTATGTTTTGTCTGTATAGTGTGCAAGAAACAATACTTTTCACTGTATGCTAATACATGTGACAATAATAAATCAAATCAAATCAAAATCAGCCGTTGAGCACCTATCTATTGTAATCTCACTTTCCAGCATTTGGTCTGTAGCCTTGGATTTACAAAAAGTTTTAAAATATTTTTAACACAGCCAATTGAAAGCTGGGCAGGATTTTCCAGCTGTGTTAGCCCCAAGACTGGAAGATCCCATCCAAGGACAACAGACCTTTGCATGGTCTGCACCAACCCCCCTCCCCAATTGCCCACTATAATTCCCGTGATGGGCGGGATGGGAAAATTCCAGTTGAAGTGTCTAAAGCTCACTTTTCTTGTATAATTGAAAGTTATCTGTAGTATTTGGTGGGTAAAAAGTGCCGGTTTATACTTTTAATAATGGAGAGATCAAGGCCTGCTGCATCGTTTGTTTTTGCCCTTTAAAACTCCATCCATGGCATTCCCCAATGGGTATTGCATATCGAGTTCCACAAGAAATAACATTTCCATAATACAGCAGGGGAGGTTGGTTTTTTGTAAGTCCTCCAATTAAACGGGGAGTGAGGCAGCGACTTGATGGCAAAGTGTTGCACAAATATCTCTCCGTTTGATTTCAAATGCACAGCATGAGAATATGATTTGCATTGAGGTTATAATGTCACTTTAGCCTAAATCACTTTGATAAAAATGATGTTTGGCTTGCCTAGCTTCAATTCCTACACAAAACAAACATTGCCAAAAAAACATTGCATGAAAATCATTTCCTTCTGATATCAAAATCAGGGGTTGCTTTTCAAACCAGGGATTTGAAAGCTATCCTTCATGGCTGCTGAAAATGATCATGTTCCCTGCTAGGTAATATTCAAGTCGGGCTTTACGTGATAACAATGATGTGGCACACAGGATATTTTAATTTTCTTCAGGATGCTCCAGTTAAGGGTTTTTGCCTGCATACAGGTAAAGTAAAGTTTAATTATTAATCACAAGTAAGGCTTACATTAACACAGCAATGAAGTTACTGTGAAAATCCCCTAGTCGTCACACTTCAGCGCCTGTTTGGATACACTGAGGGAGAATTTAGCATGACCAATGCACCTAACCAGCATGTCTTTCAGACTGTGAGAGGAAACTGGAGCACCCAGAGGAAACCCATGCAGACACAGGTAGAATGTGTAGACTCCACACCGACAGCGACCCAAGCCAGCAATCAAACATGGGCCCATGGCACTGTGGGGCAGCAGTGCTAACCACAGTGCCACCGTGCTGCCCACACATATGTCATACATCCTAGCCAGCAGCACATCTGTTTTCTCACACCAAAATCTAGAAGCATCTACGTGCAGGTATATCTGGGGCAAATAGGGTGCCAGTTTGCGAGCTTGAATGTGGCGTGATTTCCCGAGGATCGCTGAATCGGATACAATGGGTCCTCACAGGAGCCTTTGAGGAATGTTGGAGTAATATGGAGTGACAGCAGGGAGTTCGTTCAGGTGTATTTTCCTTTCAGATGAGGTATCAACTGTTTCCTCAATGCAGAAAGAAGATGCCAAGTTCCTCGATTATCCATGCTCTGCAATTGCCTTAGCAATCAGTACAGGCATGTAACCCACAATGTAAATAGCTAGTGCTCAACGGAGGGCTTGTAAAGCATCTAACTGTTCAGGAAGTGGAGTGTAGCCTTCTGAGATTAAAGCAAACAAAAGGGACATTGAAAATCTGGGCAACATAAGGAAAATATAAAATTTGTAGTTTAACTTAAATAAAATGTGGCTTCGAGCAAAAGGGATATTTGTGGAAGAAAATTGTTTTTGGATCGTCACATTTGCAAACCATGACCCAATTCCCATCAAATTCTGAGACTTAATGAACAGAAGCGTTTCTGATTCTGTCAACTGTATTACAGGATTGTTACAGCACAGATGGAGTCCATTTGACCCATCATGCCTATACTGGCTCCCTAACTGAGCATCATGAATTAATGCCAATCCCCTGCCTTTTTCTTGCGCGCCTGCACATTATTTCTGGAATGCAAGTAATCATCTAATGCCCTCTCCAGTACCTTGATGGCCCTTATCTTCACTGCACTTCCAGGCAGTGCGTTCCAGATCCAAGCAGGGGCAGAACGGTGGCACAGCAGCCAGCACTGCTACCTCACAGCGCCAGGGAACCAGCTTCAATTTCCAGGTTGGGTGACTGCCTGTGTGGAGTACATTCTCCCTGTGTCTGTGTGGGTTTCCTCCAGGTGCTCTGAAAATTTTCCTCCCGCAGTCCAAAAATATGCGGGTTATGTTGATTGGCTAAATTACCCCTCAGTGTCCGGGGGATTAGTGGGGTACATATGTGGGGTTACAGGGATAGGGCCTGGGTGGGATTGTTGTCAGTGCAGGCTCAATGGACTGAATGGCTTCCTTCTGCACTGCAGGGATTCAATGATCCATTGCATATCATCAGCAAGTAACATGAATTTCCTTTCAGAAAGAATGGTGGCGTATTGCACACTAACACTGTAAGTAAGACTTTGTTGGAGTTTCTCTAGTGCTGTCCAATGCAGACAGGAAGGGTATGATCTTCACAGGGCCATGGGGGTTGGGACCTGGTGTGGGTATGATGTGAAAATCGTGGTCCTGGAGGACACCTCTGAGACAGTTTGCAATTTTCAAAGGGCTGCAAGTGAGGTTGGGTCAGACAACTCATTCACTGCTAACTTTCTGGCCATTTAACTCCTTAAGGAACTTGTTACAGCACACGTTCGGTCGGAGATATGTTTTTCAATCTTTAATTCGGCACGTGTTGGCCTAGCTGCTGGATAAATTGTGGGGATGTTTGAAAGTTTATTTTAATTTGTTAAAAGCAAAGGTATCACGGTGGCATAGTGGTTAACATTGCTGCCTCTCAGTGCCAGGGACCCCAGGCGCAAATCCCAGCTTGGGTCACTGTTTGTACAGGGTCTGCACATTCTCCTCGTGTCTGCGTGGTTTTCCTCCGGGTGCTCCGGTTTCCTCCCACAGTCGGAAAGACGTGCTGGTTAGGTGCATTGGTCGTGCTAAATTCTTCCTCAGTGTAGCCAAACAGGCACCAGAGTGTGGCAACTCGGGGGTTTTCAGAGTGATATTATATAAGCCTATTTGTGATATAATAAATAAAGTTAAAAAACGTATGATGTGCCAATTGGCAAAGGGTACAGTGCTGTACCTTAAATATGTTTGATTTTTATTTATTTATTAGTGTCACAACTAGGCTTACATTAACACTGCAATGAGTTACTGTGAAAATCCCCTAGTCGCCACACTCCGGCGCCTGTTCAGGTTCACTGGGGGAGAATTTTAGCATGGAGATGCTCAGCATCTCTGTTTGAGCCATTCTGTTCAGCCATTTAAATGTAAAAAATAGCACTGCCATAGTGAGGCAGTTTGGGTGCAGGGTCAGAACCTACCTGCAGATCACCCATGTGTTGGATTCCTAACCCCACATTAAAAACATCATCAGTCATCACTGAAAAGATCATCGCAGTTGAAGATCGACAGTTCAGCAAAGTTAATACCCACACGATAGCACATCCAGTTTAAAATCAGATGACGTGCAGATGTCAGGAAATTTCTCGTCTGCAATTGAGCTTTCATTATTTGTGGCCATGTAGAAAGTATAGGAACATAGGATTGTCTGGGAGAGGTACATCCTTTTCATAATGTTGGCCATAACTATTTGCAATGGTAAAAATACCACTCCATGAATGAACCCCACAGCGTATTCTGTACCTTTATTGTGAAACTTCAGAGGATGAACTGCAACTGCTCATTAGTCAACAGGTATGAAAGTAAGAACGGATGCTGCAAGAGGCTAAACATAGCTTGAAAGGACAAAGGAGGCTGGCGTGAATAGTTCCGATGAACAAATATCTGCGATGGCTCACAGGAGTATGAGGGACTGCCACTGAGTACCCTGGAATGAGAGTCGATACATCAGCTTAGAGCGTGAAAAGAGAGGGTTATGGCAGGTTGGGTGGGATGCTTCAACATGAATGGAAAGTGATTCTTATGCCAGGAGCAGACTTTGCGATACTAACCCTGTTTCTAAGAAAGGGGTCATGAGAACGTCACTGATATTGTAAAAAGAAGGGGTGGGGTAGGTGTCAGCTCATGATATGAGAAAATATCTCTAACAAGAGAATAGTCAATGGGCTTGATGAGGAAAGATGTGAGAAACAGATATCTGGGAGTCATTAATTTTGGGTTCTGTCAACTCTTATAAAAGGCCATTTCTGAATCTGACCCTGAGTAGATTTGTTCAGTTATCAGCTGGAACATACTGAAGGAAGCTGGCTCATTTTGCAATCCAAGACACTGTTTTTATTCTGGACAAATGGGGTAATGATTACAATGCAATGTCCAGCCTCAATTCAAAAACTCCTTATGGCTGGGGGAATGAATTTCCCCTTGAAGGTTATTTGCCTGGGCAGTGGGTAGGGCATTTGTGGCAGTCACTTGGAGGAGGGTAGTTCGGGATCGAGTCGATGTTGGCCCGTCGTTTGGATCCTAATGTAATCCAATCAGCTACCAGCTCAAAATGGGATGGTCAAATGGCAGCTGCTGATCTGGGGCTGGCTACCAAATAAACCTGCTGGACTTTAACCTGGTGTTGTAAGACCTCTTACTGAGTTTACCCCAGTCCAATGCCTACGGCATCTCCACATCACACGCTGGCAAAATGAGCAGAACAGCCAATTGTGAAGCTCCTCCTGCAGTATCCAAAACACAAAGAAATCCATAGTGGAACAGTGAAAGATCTTGAGGTGGGGTCAGGGGCAGCAAACCTTTCAAAATTCCATTGACTTTGATAGGAACATAAAACCCTGTCGGGCATAAAATTCCTCTGGTATGAATGCCACCCCAGGAGTGAGAAGCGATGCTGCCAAATCTTCGATCGATTCCCATTGCTCTCGGTAGCTCAGGTCTCAATATCCTGTTGCAGGGATAGGCTTCCACAGGCCCATTAACAGAGTATTTTAAATTCCATTTTAAATAAGCAACAATCAAAATAACACTTAGAACCATCCTTTGCTTCAGTCATCTTGACTGAAACTATCATATTTGCTCTTGTTACCTCCAGATCAACTATTTTACTGCTCTCCTGGTCAACCTCTTCTACCCACCACATGTGCACCCTCCCCCCCCGCCAAACTCCCCCGCGTATTATTAAGCTCATCCAAAGCTCTGCTGTTCCAGTTTTAACTCGCAAAATATCCCATTCCGTCATTACCTCATGTGCTTGCCGGCCTTCATGCTTGAATTTTATATTTGTCAGGGTTGTGTTGAAATCCCTCCATGACTTTGACTCTGCTTCATTCTGGAACTTGCTGCAGCCTGACAATCCCCCGAGAACTCTTCGGTCTGCATAATCCTGCCTCAAGTACCCCACGCTTTTTTCACCCTGACCATTGGTGGTCAGCAGGTTAGGCTCTGAGCGCCAGGAATTCCACCCCCACCCCCCCCCCCCCTCCGACCTCCCACCAAATCTCACCACCTCATCAAAGATATTGCTTCATATCCGCTTCTTGAGCCAAGCATTTGGTCCACTTGACCCTAGAAATCTCCTTTGATTCTCATCAATTTCTGTCTGGCAATGCTATCGTGAACAATCTGAAGATGTTTTATTACCTTAAAGATGCTATGTAATTTTAAAAAAAAAATCTTTCAGGGGATGTGGGTGAAGAAGGCTATCATTTGTTACCTATCCCTAATTGCCCCTAAATTGAATGGTTTACCAGGCCATTTCAGAGTCAACCACTTTTCTATGGATCTGGAGTCATATGTTGGCCAGACCAGATGGCAGTTTTCCTTGCCTAAAGGGCATTAGGTAATCAGAAAGATTTTTTATGACAATTGGCAGTGATTTTATGGTCACCACTGGCCTTTAATTCCAGATTTTAATTGAATTCAGATGTTACTATCTGCTGTGATGGGATTTGAACCCTGGTTCCCAGAGCGTTAATCTTGGTCTCTGAATTATTAGTATAGTGACAATACCACTACACCACCATCTCCCCTCAGATATAAATATACATTGCTATTTAGTTGAAAACAGTGGGGTTTAGATCTCATGGGTTGCTCCCCCCCCCCACCTTCCCCACCCCCACCTTCCCCACCCACTTTCCCCCCACAACTCCCCACCCCACCTTTCCGCCACCTTCTCCCCCACTATCCCCACCCACCTTCCCCCCCACTTTCCCCCCCACCTTTCCCCTCCCCCCCCCACCTTTCTCCCACTTGCCCCCCACCCCCAGCTGACACCCCTGGTCTGACTCCAGCCTTCAGTTTGTCAGACCAAGCAGGATTGGGGCAGGGCACTTAATTCGCATGAGGTCAGTGACCCCATTCCAGGGCACCAAAAAAATCAAACAAGGCATTGCTGGCCAGTTTGCAGGGATCTCCCATCCTCCTTTCACCTGAGGAAAGCTAAAATATTTCCTGAGTGGCTCTCTTTCTAAGTAGGAAGCTTGAAAAAATTAAGAAGATTGACTCTCTGTTCAGAGTCTTAGGTCATAATCCAGGCCTGAACTCCCATTTTCTCCATCAACAAAACTTCTGAGCATTCCATAAAATCTCTACAGTGCAGGAAAGGCCATGTGCCCCATCAAGTCTGCACTGACTCTCCAAAAGAACATTCCAGCCAGGCTCTCCTCTCCATCCTATCCCCAAACCCTGCAAATTTACATGGCCAATCCTCCATCTAATCTACACACCTTTAGACATCAAGGGGCAATTTAGCTCGGCCAATCAACCTAACTGCACACCTTTGAATTCCAGCAATCTAAGAGATGGCGTGTCCCGCAATGGGACCAAGGTGGTTACTGTCCCCAGCCCTTCCACATTCCTGGCCATATAAGGGGCAAGTGGAGGCCCTGTCCTATATAAGATTTTAAAGTAAAACCCAGGTAAAATTGGGACCTGAGCTGTCTGGCCAAGAGAAAGTTATAGTGAGGGTCTAATAGTCAGTAAATTTCAACTCATGTTGCATCTTGTTAATCAGATTTCTTGCTTAACCACCTTGGTGCATGGACTTAATGAAAATATAAGGAAGTGTGCAGAATTGAAAGAATAAAATGAAAAATTATTGACTGCATACTCCTGCAACTAATGCTACATTTTGGCATTAATAGTTTAATGTATTTATGAGAAGAATACCATGGATTTGCCAAGAAATGTTCTCCTTGGATCATAGTAATGGTCAGATCAGAGTTTCTGAAGATTACACAGACAATTACCAATTGGATATTTCCATGCCTCAACTCATTTAATTACTAATTTCACAAATTAATCAAAATTACGGACCACACACACACTATTTATATTGGCAATGCATCAGGAAAAACATATTGTGCACAAATTGTTTTAAGGTTGCAACACTGTCAAGAAGGTAAATACAATCAAATACCCAGTTCAAACGGTTTTAATAATTTACTTCCTCGCTAGAAACAACATTTTTATACATTCTTCAGTTAATTTCAATAAGACATCTTCAGGTGAATGTTTTGAGTTTGCGGAACTTTTAAATTAACTTCTTTGGATGCAGAGTGGCAGCAACTGGGGTAAAACATACATGACCATGTCACAGCCATTTTTGTGCTTCGAAAAACTGCAGCAGGTGACGGTGCAGAGGGACCTCGGGGTCCTTGTGCATGAGTCGCAAAAACCCAGCTTGCAGGTGCAGCATGTGGTCAGGAAGGTGAATGGGATGCTGGCCTTCATAGCGAGGGGGATTGAATATAAAAGTAGGGAGGTCTTGCTGCGGCTGTATAGGGCATTGGTGAGGCCGCAGCTGGAGTACTGTGTGCAGTTTTGGGCGCCGTACTTACGCAAGGATATTTTGGCCTTGGAGGGAGTGCAGAGGAGGTTTACTAGGCTGATGCCGGAGTTGAGGGGGTTGAGCTATGAGGAGAGGCTGAATAAACTAGGCTTGTACTCGTTAGAGTTTAGAAGAATGAGGGGAGATCTCATTGAGACGTATAAGATGATGAATGGGATGGATAGGATAGAGGTGGAGAGACTCTTCCCGCTCAGAAAGGATAATAGGACTAGGGGGCACAGCCTCAAGATAAAGGGGGGGCGGTTTAGAACGGAGTTGAGGACGAACTTCTTCACTCAAAGGGTGGTGAATCTCTGGAATTCTCTGCCCGTTGAAGTGGTGGAGGCTACCTCGCTAAATATTTTTAAGACGCGGGTTGATGGGTTTTTGATAAGAGAGGGGATTAAGGGTTATGGGCAGAGGGCGGGAAAGTGGAACTGAGCCATGACAGATCAGCCATGATCTTATTGAATGGCGGGGCAGGTTCTAAGGGCTAGATGGCCTACTCCTGCTCCTATTTCTTATGTTCTTATGTTCTTATGACCCTGTCCACTGACATTTAAAATTGGTCAAAGAACAAAAAAAAACAAAATCAGCCCGGGAAACAGGCCCTTCGGCCCAACGAGCCCGCGCCACCATCTCAACACCACCAGTCCCCCTCTCCACCCACGACCCCTATCTAATGTTTTATGGCCATCCAGATTGAGGGAAACTGATTTAGGGACAATTTATTCCTGCCAATCAGCCTAACAGCACATCTTTGGGGTGTGGGAGGAAACCGGAGCACCCGGAGAAAACCCACGCAAGCACGGGGAGAATGCGCAAACTCCCACAGACACCGGCCCAAATCCATGTGTCTGCACAGCAATCAGTGATAGTCACTGAGCTGTTGTCTTGCCCAGTATCTGGTCCAGTTTAGGCACACACTAACAACATGAAGCACTAGGCCAATCTCGAACAACCAAGAGCAGCCCCAGTACGACCCATCGCGTGTATGCCCCTCGTTGGACACAAGGTGGACCGACTTAAAACCTGTGAATGAAAAGGAAAAAAAACATTATTATTGTACCATATCCATTTACCTTACCAGGGACGCCCCAACGCTAATGACCCTTATTTAAAACAATCTCCTATATCCACCCATCTCCAACCCACTCATGTGCCTGTCTAAGTTACTTTTAAATGACTCTAGCATGTTTGCCTCCACCACCTTACTTGGCAGAGCATTCCATGCCCCCACTACCCTCTGTGTGAAAAACCTCCCTCTAATATCTGTGTTGTACCTCTCCCCCCTCACCTTAAGTCCATGGCCCCTTGTCTTATGTGTCTCTATCGTAGGAAATAGCTTACCTCTGTTTACTCTATCTATACCCTTCATAATCTTATATACCTCTATTAGATCCTCCCTCAGTCGCCATCTTTCAAGGGAAAGAGCCCCAATTTCTTCAATCTTTCCTCATACCCCAGTCCTTTCATACCAGGCAACATCCTGGTAAACCTCCTCTGCACTCTTTCCAGAGTCTCCACGTCCTTCCGGTAGTAAGGCGACCAGAACTGGACGCAGTACTCTAAATGCGGCCTAACCAACGTTCTGTACAACTGCAACATTAGACTCCAGCTCTTCTATTCTATACCCCTTCCTATAAAGGCTAACATACCACAAGCTTTCTTCGCCACACTCTCCAGGTCTCGTTGCGATTCTATACTCCTTATGGACTTACCCTTTATCATATGACTCCCCCCTACATTATTCCGGCCAAAATGCATCACCTCACATTTATCAGGATTAAACTCCATTTGTCATGTATCTGCCCAACCAACCAGCCTATCAATATCCCGTTGTATTGCCAGACACTGCTCCTCACTGCCTGCCAATCCAGCCATCTTGGTGTCATCAGCAAATTTGCTGATCACACCACCTACTCCCTCTTCCAAATCATTTATATACACTACAAAGAGAAGAGGTCCCAGTACCGAGCCCTGCAGCACACCACTAGTGATAGACCTCCAGCTAGAAAAGGACCCCTCCACTACTACTCTCTGACTCCTCTTTGCAAGCCAGTCCTCTACCCATCTAGATACCTGGCCACGTATCCCATGAGCTTTAATCTTCTCTACCAACCTACCATGAGGGACTTTGTCAAACGCCTTACTGAAATCCATATAGACGACATCAACGGCTCATCCTTCGTCGACCGTTTTTGTCACCTCCTCAAAGAATTCTACCAGGTTCGTAAGGCAAGACTTCCCCTTTACAAAGCCATGCTGCGTATCCTTAATCAGATCACAACGCTCTAAGTGCCCATACATCCTATCCCTAAGAATCCTCTCCATCAACTTGCCTACCACTGACGTTAAACTCACCGGCCTATAGTTACCCGGGCTATCCCTCCTACCCTTTTTAAACAATGGTACCACGTTCGCTATCCTCCAGTCCTCTGGGACCTCACCTGTGTCCAAAGAAGAGACAAAGATTTACGTCAGAGGCCCAGCAATTTCATCCCTTGCCTCCCTAAGCAGCCTAGGATAAATGCCATCGGGCCCCAGAGATTTATCGATTTTAATGCTACCTAAAAGCCCTAACACTACTTCCCTCGTAATCGATAGATCTTTCAATTGGCCTACCACTCCCTCGATGACCGTACCAGACATCAAGCCCCTCTCCTTTGTGAATACCGACGCAAAGTATTCATTCAGGAACTCCCCCATTCCCTCTGCCTGTAAGCACAATTCCCCACGTCTGTCCCAGAGAGGACCGATTTTACCCCTAGCCACCCTTTTGCTCTTAAAATAGGAGTAAAACGCCTTTGGATTCTCCTTAACCCTACCTGCCAAAGCCATCTCATGCCCCCTCTTTGCTCTCCTAACTCCCCGTTTGAGATCCCTCCTACTCTCTCTGTATTCCTCCAACGCTCTCTCCGTTACCAGCTGCTTAGACCTGACATAAGCCTCTCGTTTCTTTCTAACCAGGTCTTCTGTATCTCTAGTAATCCACAGCTCTCTAATCCTACCTTTCCCATCCTTCCTCCTAACCAGCACATGCCTTTCCTGCACCCATTGCAGTTTTCCCTTGAAAGACTCCCACATGCCTAACGTGGTCTTGCCTTCCAACAGCCTATCCCAGTCTGTATCCCTAAGATCCTGCCTAATCCGGCTGTATCTAGCCTTCCCCCAATTTAGCATCCTTCCCTTAGGACAGCTCTCATCTTTTTCCATTCGTATCCTAAAGTAGACGGAGTTGTGGTCACTATTAGCCACATGTTCGCCTACCGCAACCTCAACCACCTGACCCGGCTCATTGCCCAGAACTAAATCCAGTATAGCCCCCTCTCTAGTCGGGCTATCTACATACTGTTGCAAGGATCCTTCCAATACACATCTTATGAATTCCTCCCTGTCCGAATCCCCAGCTCTAGACACCTTCCAATCCACCCCAGGGAGACTAAAATCTCCCACTACAACAACCCTGTTCTTCCTATACTTGTGCAAAATGTCCCTACTTATACCCTCTTCCACTGCCCGCAGGCTGTCAGGCGGCCTATAGTACAGTCCTAGCATAGTAATGGCCCCCTTTCTATTCCTCAACTCCACCCACAGAGACTCAATTCCCAACCCCTCCATGTTATCCTCCCCCTGCACCGCTGTGATCTGCTCCCTAACTAAGAGTGCCACTCCCCCTCCTCTTTTCAACCCTCCCCTATCACGCTTAAAACACCTATACCCTGGAATATTTAGCTGCCAGTCCTGCCCCTCCTTTAACCATGTCTGGCCATCAGCACTGCAAACTTTGATCAAAAATTAATTTCTAATGTGATGCGAGAAGGCATGAAGAAAAAATCTAAAAGATATTTCTCTTTCTTCCCTATTCTCTTGTTTAAATCCTGTTTTTTTTTTAAATTGACAATTGCTGAACTGATAAAATGGCCACAGCTGCTTGCACACCTGCAGTTCTGGAAGATTTGAAGGCATTCCAATGGACAAAGGCTATCTCATCAACCTCCTGGATAATGGCTTGTATTGTATGGAGCATTGCAGTCAGGATGACACAAAGATGAGATGTCTGCACCTGTGAGCTCTGGACAAAGAGAGAGCTATTTATACTTCTCGGGTGGGATTTTCCAGCCTAGCTGGCCCCAAGACCGTAAAATCCCAAAGTTAACGGACTTTTGCAAGGTCCGCCTCACCACCCACTACGATTCCCATGGTGGGTGGAAGGGGAAAATTCAGCCCCTCATCTCCAATGTCATGTTAACAGTTCCACAGGTACCTGCTCAAAGTACAACGGGTTTGCGCAAGGGGCCTTAACACTTGATCCAAAACCAGCCTGACACATGACCGAGACTTGAGCTGTTTGAATTGCTTTAATTATACAGCTTTTGGACTTTGTTTTCACTTGTGGTTTAACTTCAAAAGGAAAAACCAGACTCCAGGCATGCAGCCTGCATCTGACCTCCGTATATCGCAAAGTTGGTTCTCCAGAAGGAATTCTGTATTTCACTGGCAGAGCGAATAAATTCCCAGAATAAAAGAACGCTTTGCTGCATCTTCAAATTGCAACCAAATTCCTCGGACCAAGATTCTGACAGACAAAGACACCTGAAAGGACCTTCATTTGACATTGACATATTGGACTCCAGTCATGTGAATTAATGAGAGTAACATTTTTTAAAGTAACTTACAATTTGTAATTTATTACCCTGCCTTTCTGAATACTTATGAATGTGAATCTGTGTTACAATCCATCCTTTGGGATTTGGATGTGTGAATTCATCCTAGGTTTGTCTCACCTTAAAGAATTTGCTTTGGAGTTATTTTTAACATTGGACTTCATAAACCAGTGTTTGGGAAACATCCTATGGCCCATTTCAACAAGGGAAAAAAGTGAAATTAGAAATTTAGAATTGTCATGGGCAGTAGAAGGAAACAAATAATAATTCAGTTCACCTCGCCCTTGTGATCATAACACTAAGTAGGTAGATATTGCACAGCCTCTTTGGAAGCTACTGTGCAAAGATGGAATGGATAATCACTAAGTCACAATGAGCAAATTTTCCTGTTTTCAATGCGGAGTGTCACAGAAGTTTGGAAAAGCAGTGTTGAAGCTGCTCAACTCAATGATGTCTTTCTCCAGCAAACTATGAGGAACTCTGAAGAAAGAAATCCAAGGGCCAGGTCCCACGATGTCATGTCGACCCACCAGCAACTTATTTTTTTTTAAAGGTCGGGATGTCATTTTTAAAAGCTGTCCCGATGCAAAAAAAAAGACATATAAACAGAGCACCACACTCCATGCACAACACATCCCCCACTCAACACCCACCACCTAAGCAACACCCTGGCCAACACAGCCCCGTTGCATTGCTGGAAACAGCCAACGGGCTGTGCCGGGGCAGTGCCAGGGTACAGTGTCAAAGGATTGCCTGGGCATGACCCCCTTCCCCCTGAACGATGCAATGGCCTGAGCTCCTCTGGCTGGTTCTGCCTGTGAGGTGCAATTCATATGGCGTGCCCTCAGGCTGACATGAATGGATAAAATAACGTGGATGGATTATCAGGCATAGAGGCCTGATAAGTGGACTTAAATTTATTCCAATTAGTTTCCTTGATGTTCAATATGGGAATCCTAATATATCACTGGCCAGGGGTGGAGACAATCACGATGGCACTTCCTGCTGACATTTAATGCCTTTTGGGACTCTCGGGAGATTCTGAGCTCCTGTCACCGTTTATGCTCACTGTGGACAAATGTTCAAAATCCCAGCCAGTTTGACACATTAAAGATAGAGGGTGAGATTGTTGTTGGTACAGGCTCAATGGGTCGAATGGCCTTCTTCTGTACAGTAGTGATTCTATGATTGTAACTGAAGCTGCATTCCCACAGTACCTTGAAGAAGGCAAATGACTTACGCATCATGTCCGTTGTTGGAAATTGAATGCAGATACTCTACTGAAGAGTGACAAATACTAGCCTCCATTTAGGCATGTGAACATTGGCACATGTAGCACTGCATTAGAGAGTTCACTCCCCACACCAATGACAACGAACTGACTGCATTTGTAGTCATGTCCGGACCTGTCACCGACCTCTACACATCTACAAATGGTCAGATCATCTTCTTCGGCACAACCTCAAGATCAAGTATCTCGCAGGTTCACCTACTGAGCAGCTGACATACTTACCCATGCTAACTAACATAGATAGCTTTAGCGATAGTAAAGCAATTTGCAACGTTGAGGACCACGTAATTGCAGTGATTTTGCATGCCACTGAATCATGTTATGTAAGAGGATTTAAAGGCGATCTGTGACTGGCAGAGTACTGCAGAAAGTAATCTAGTATTTGAAACCAAGTGGGCTCAAGAAATGGAGGAAGAATTGGTCCCATATTGAACTTGCATTGTTTGATGACAACCATATCACACAGAGAATCCGAGCAGTTAGCCTCAAAGTGTTACAGCAATGTGTCTGCATCTTTCCCATGAAGGACATCTGGCTGTTGTTAAGATGAAGCAACAGTCCTATGAAACATCTGGTGGCCAGCAATAGATGTCTGTGTAGAAGAGTTCATTAGAAACTGCATAGATTGTACTTGATGAGAAATCTGTTAAATCATGCTTCGCATCCCTGCAGCCAATCCCATGGCCAAGAAAACTGCATGGCAATAATCCCGAGTAGATAGTTGTTGAGGAGTGCAAGAGTTCCGAGGACTCACAGTTTTTTTGTTTGTTGTTCTTGATCAACAGAGCGAATTGCTACAAAAAATTCCATAACCACCATTTCAGTCATTGACATTCTATGGGCGGCGATAGCCTAGTGGTATTATTACTAGACTATTAATTCAGAAACTCAGCAGATGTTCTGGGGGCCTCAGTTCGAATCCTGCCATGGCAGATGGTGGAATTTGAATTCAATAAAAAAAATCTGGAATTAAGAATCTATTACTGACCATGAAACCATTGTCCATTGTTAGAAAAACCCATCTGGCTCACTAATGTCCTTTAGGGAAGGAAATCTATCGTCCTTTCTCAGCCTGGTCTACATGTGATTCCAGAGTCACAGCAATGTGGTTGACTCACAACTGCTCTCTGAATAAGGGCAACTAGAAATGGGCAATAAATGCTGGCCAGCCAGCGATGTCCATGTACCACAGATGAATAAAAAAATGAATTATTTACAAAACAGAGCTTAGCAGAAACAATGGACCAAAGTTTGTTTCCAGCAAGCTACAAAAATCACCACTCTGACATCATGATTGAACCCTTGGTTCAAAAGGCTGTTAAAGGACAATCTGAGACCTACAGAGTGATTCTCCCATCCACTCCCACTACTTTTCTGGTGGGCCAGGCCAGGTGACGTGCATCTGCAGCCTTGAATGGGGATTTGTGCATGCGTGGAGAATGCAGTCGCTGGCCAAATCATGCTGGAAACCGGCCGGGAGGCAGATAAGTCATTTAAATCTTTTAAAAATCTATTTTAAATATGTACATCAGGTAGTTATCAGGACCCTTTAGGTCCCAATTGAATTTCTCATCCCATCAGGAGTACTTCATTCTGGCTGGGTTCACACTAGCTCCCCTCACGTTTGGGAACTAGCGGGAGACCCCACCGGAATGAAGGAGGAGCAATCAGGTCCCCAGGGGGTCGGGCATTGGGGGGGGATGGTGCCTCTGGGCATGGGCACTCTGGCACCTGTGCCCCTGGCACTGCCCAATGGGCAAAGTGCCCATATCCAGGGGCCACCTTGGCACTGTCCATTGGGCAGTGCCAAGGGGGCAGGGCCTACTGTGGGCAGTAGGCCTGTGATCGGTGGGGGTGGGTGCTCTTGCTGTTATTCTGCATTGGGATCAGTCTGGGATTGAGGGAGGGCAGCAATTAGGATAAACTGAGGGGGAGTGGTCTGCCAGGGTGGGGGTGAGGGCTGCCTCCGTGGGGATCTGATACCAGGGAGGGTTAGCTGGGGGATCGCCACTGCTGGGGGGGTGTGGGGCCTGGGCATTGGGGTGCTCTGCAACGGGGTGATCAGGGCTGGCCAGGGAATTGTTATGGGGGCCATGATCAGGCCATGGGTGGGAGTAGGGGGTGTTGGAGGGGTAGTACTGTGGGGGTCCTGGGCTGGCTAGCGATCAAGGTGACCAGCAAATGGGAGTTTGACAGTTCGGGGCCGCTGCGCATGTGCAGAGCCCCAGAACTGTCAAACTCTGCACGAATAGGTCCCACCAACCCCCACCCCCAGGGTTTTCAATGAGATTCCCGACTGGGCTCTCTGCAATGCAGAATGAGGAGATTTAGGTGAGAAGCTGAAATGTCAGAACTGTTGTCATCTAGAATAGTTTTCCTGCCAATTCAGCACTTGTGGGAGAATCACCCCTGCAATATATAGGAGAAAATGTTTCAATGTAAGGTGGTGACAAAAGATTTTCTTCCCTAAAGGACATAGTGAACCAAAGTTTAAAGCTTATTTATTATTAGTCACAGGTAGCTTTATATTAACACTGCAATGAAGTTACTGTGAAAATCCCCTAGACACTACGCTCTGTTGCATATTCCAATACACTGAGGGAGAATTTAGCATGGCCAATGCATCTAACCAGTGTGTCTTTCAGACTGTGGGAGGAAACCAGAGCACCCAGAGGAAACCCACACAGACACGGGGAGAACATACACACTCCACACAGACAGTGACCCAAGCCAGGAATCAAACCTGAGTCTCTGACACTGTAGATGTTAACGACTGTGCCACCATGCTGCCCCTGTAGATGGGTAAAAACCAGAGGGGTTTTTACAGCAATCAACAACGGTTTCATGGTCTTCATCAAACTTCTGTTTCCAGATTTCTACTGAATTCAAATTTCACCATCTGTCGTGGTGGGATTTGAACTCCAGTCCCTTGTTATCCTGGGAGTCTGGATTACTAGTTCAGTGACAATACCATTACTGTTTCCCCTCTTAGTGGTACTGTCACTGGACTAGTAATCCAGAGGTCCTGCATAATGCTCTGGGGGTTATGAGATCAAATCCCACCAGGGCAGACGGTGGAATTTAAAACTGAATTAATAAATCAGGAATTGAAAGCTAGTCTCATTAATGGTGACAATGAAATTATCATTGTCATAAACCCATTCGGTTCAGTAATGTCCTTTAGGGAAGGAAACCTGATCACAGTCTGGGCTACATGTGACTCCAGACCCACAGCAACGTGACCGACTCTTAACTGCCCTCTGACATGGATCAACAAGCCACTCAGTTCAAGGGCAATTAGGGATGAGCAGCAAATGGTAGCCTTGCAAGTGTCACTGACATCCTGTGAAAGAACTTTAAAAAGAATACTCTGACAAGTGAACACGCACAAAGGAACTACAATTTGAAGTTGGAAATTGGATTCACATCAAAAGGCTAAATCCTGACCGCACACTTAAAATGTCTCTGTCAGAACTAGAGAACATTAAACACTTGCTCACTACCAATGCTTAGCTGTTGGCCGACAGACAACACAAGTGGAATGCAAGGCACTTGATAGTGGGCTAGCCAGGATATTTTGAGGACAATAATTACGAGGATACATGTCCTTTTATGATTTGCAACCGTAATGATGATAATATATCTCATTGAGTTTATTACACAGGGTCAAAAATCTATTTCTTGTATCTCAGTGCTGCCATTAGAAATTTTCTCATCTCAAAGAATATTTCTGCACTTAAAGAAATAAACATTATTTAATCTCTGTTGTTTTCCACTCTATCATTGAGTTTCCTTTTTTGTTTTCCTTTCCCTTCTCTCCTTTCACTGAGTTAAAACCTCTGACATTTCTATCTTTCTTCAATTCTGATAAAAGGATCAGTTTAAATATCTCTCTGCAGATGCTGCCTAACCTGCTGAGTGTTTCCACCAGTTTTGGTTTTAATTTCAAGGGGGAATGGTTAGATTAGCTTTTTTTGCAGGTGGTAATTGATAGGCACTTTTGTGCCACAAGTATTGCTTGCCACTTCTCAGATAGCCTGGTGATATGATTATTGGACTATCAATCCAGAAACTCAGCTAATGTTCTGGGGACCCGGGTTCCAATCCTGCCATGGCAAATGGTGGAATTTGAATTCAACAAAAATTGTCTGGAATTAAGAATCAACTGATAACCGAGAAACCATTGTCAATTGTCAGAAAAATCCATCTGGTTCATTGATGTCCTTTAGGGAAGAAAATCTGCCATCCCCATGCCCTGGCCTACATATGACTCCAGAGCCATGGCAATGTGGTTGATTCTCAACTAAACTCGGGCAATGATGGATGGGCAATAAAGGTTGGCCAGCCAGTGACACCCATGCCTCACAAATCCCTCATAAAAAGACCAAGCCTGACCTGACTGCACATTGGCATGGATTACTTCAGCAGCTGAGAAGTTGCAAACAATGCTGAACATAGTGCAATTATTAGTGAACATCTCCACTCTGACCTTAAGATGGAAGGAAGGTCATTGATGAAGCTGTCTGGACCCTGAGCACTAACCCAAGGGACTCATGAAGCAGTGTCCTGAGGCTGAGACAATTGACCCCCAATAATGACAATCATCTTCCTGTGTGCTAGATGTGAATCAGCAGTAAATAGTATTGAGCTTGAAATTGGCCCTCTCGCTGTGTATTTCTCGTGGCAGGAGCTGGCATGCCATTCTCTGGTGTCGGCAACATCTGGTGCTACTATTGTCAATGGGAATTCCACTCCACTCCATGTCACCGGGAAACACGTAGAGGTGGTGAGCCATTGGAGGGACCAGAAAATCCCACCGCTGGAAAGTTCCAACTGACATTTATTTGATGTTTATTCCAAACAATTGTTTATTTTTAGGAAAAGATGTTACTTGGAGTGCTAATCACTGAAATCCCATGCAGCATCTTTAATGACTGCTGGCAGGAAATTTAACTCACTATCAGCTTTTTAATGAACCTGTGGATGGCTGTTAGTAATTCTGACATCACCTACTTTAGCCAGATGATGTCTTGCAGCCTTAACTGGTGTGGCAGCAATGGTCCCACCCTAATCAACTTGGAGGGTCTTTAGTGTTTGATTTTGATTTGAGTTATTATTGTCGCATGTATTAGTCGCCAGTGAAAAGTATTGTTTCTTGCACGCTATATGGACAAAGCATACCGTTCATAGAGAAGGAAGTGAGACAGTGCAGAATGTAGTGTTATAGTCATAGCTAGGGTGTAGAGAATGATCAACTTAATATGAGGTAGGTCCATTCAAAAGGCTGATGGCAATAGGATAGAAGCTGTCCTTGAGTTGGTCAATACGTGATCTCGGACTTTTGTATCTTTTTCCCAATGGAAGAAGGAGGAAGAAAGAATGCCTAGGTGCGTGGGATCCTTGATTATGCTGGCTGGCTGCTTTGCCGAGGCAGCAGGAAGTGTAGACAGAGTCAATGATTGGGAGGTTGGTTTGCATGATGAATTGGGCTACATTCACAACCTTTTGTAGTTTCTTGCTGTCTTGGGCAGAGCAGAAGCCATACCAAGCTCTGATACAACCAGAAAGAATGCTTTCTATGGTGAGATTCACAGCTGACATGCTAAATTTCTGAGGAAGTAGAGGTGTCGGTGGGCTTCCTCAACTACAGTGTTGGCATGGGGGGACCAGGACAGGTTGTTAGTGATCTGAACACCTAAAAACATGAATCTCTTGACCCTTTCTACTTCGTCCACATTGATGTAAACAGGGACATATTCTCCACTATGCTTCCTGAAATCAATGACAATCTCCTCTGTTTTATTGACATTGAGGGAGAGGTTATTGTTGCAGCACTAGTTCACTAGATCCTCTTTTTCATTCCTGTACTCTGTCTTGTTATTGTTTGAGATCTGACCCAGTACTGTGGTGTCATCAGCAAACTTGAAAATCGAGTTGGAGGGGAATTTGGCCACACAGTCATAGGTGTATAAGGAGTATAGTAGGGGGCTGAGGACACAGCCTTGTGGGGCACCAGCGTTGAGGGTGATTGTGGAGGAGGTGTTGTTGCCTATCCTTAATGATTGTGGCCTGCAGGTTAGGAAGTTGAGGATTCAGTCACAGAGGGAGGGGGCGAGGCTCAGGCCATGGCGTTTGGAGATGAGTTTTGTGGGAATAATGGTGTTGAAGGCTGAGCTATAGTCAATAAACAGGAGACTGACATCGGTGTCCTTGTTATCTAAGTGTTCTAGTGTTGAGTATAAGGCCAGGGAGATGGTGTCTGCTGTGAACTTGTTGCGGCAGCAGGCAAACTGTAGTGGATCCAGGCAGTCCCGGGGGCTGAATTTGACTTGTGACATGACTAACCTTTCAAACACTTCATAATGATGGATGTCAGAACTACCAACCGATAGTCATTAAGGCTTGGCTTTTCTTTGGTATTGGGATGATTGTCGTCTTCTTGAAACAGACAGGGACCTCAGATTATTGTAAAGAAAAGTTGAAGATGTCTGCAAATAACCCCGCCAGCTGGTCCGCTCAGGATCTGAGCACTCATCTGGATATCCCGACCAGGCCAGTCGCTTTCTGTGGGTTGACCTTCAAGAAAGCTGCTCTGACATCTGCAATGGTGACCCCAGATACAGGTTCATCCAGGGCTTCCAGGATGGAGGGCATGCACTTGTTGACCTCTTGCTCAAAATGGGCATAGAATGCATTGAGCTCATCAGCGAGGGGTGCATTGGAGCCGACAATTTTACATGGATTCATCAGACCTTGCCATAGCCGGCAGAGGTGTGGCTAGCCTGGGATTCTAGCTTGGTCCAGTATTGACTTTTGGAATCTTTGATGGATCTCTTTACATCATATCTGGCTTTCTTGTATAGTAAAAAGTCTGACAACACCAGGTATTAGTCCAACCGATTTATTTGATAGTAAACTCACAAGCCTTCAAGGGGATTCCCTCTTCGTCAGGTGAATGGAGAGTTCTGGCCTCGGACAGAGCATATAAAGCACAGACAGTTTAGAGATTACTGATTAAAATGCAAATCTTTACACCTAACCTGCTGTTCAAGACCTAAAGTGGCTGACAATGTGTGTGGAAGGAGCACTGTCACGGGGGTTACAGATCTGTAACCCCCGTGACTTGCCTGGGTTTGCAAAACCTCACTCACTGTACTGTCTGGAGACAATACACATCTCTGTAACCTGTGATCAGTGTTCCTTCCACTCACATTGTCAGCCACTTTAGGACTTGAACAGCAGGTTAGGTGTAAAGATTTGCATTCTAATCAGTAATCTCTAAACTGTCCGTGCTTTATATGCTCTGTCCGAGGCCAGAACTCTCCATTCACCTGAAGAAGAGGGAATCCCCTCGAAAGCTAGTGAGTTTACTATCAAATAAATCAGTTGGACTAAAACCTGGTGTTGTCAGACTTTTTACTGTGTTTACCCCAGTCCAACGCTGGCACATCCACACCATTTCTTGTATAGGTCAGTGTTGCCTGACTTGAATGCCTCAGACCTGGACTTCAGCAAACAGTGGATATTGGACCGCATTTAGAGTACTGCGTCCAGTTCTGGTCACCTTACTATCGGAAGGACATGGAGACCCTGGAGAGAGTGCAGAGGAGGTTTACCAGGATGCTGCCTGGTATGGAAGGATTGAGTTATGAGGAAAGATTGGGTAAACTGGGTCTCTTTTCCTTAGCAAGACAGAGATTAAGGGGGGATCTGATAGAGGTGTATAAAATAATGAAGGGTATAGATACAGTAAACAGTGGCAGGCTTTTTCCTAGATTGGAGACAAATATCACGAGGGGCCATGAGCTTAGGGTGAGGGGGGAGAAGTATAATTTGGATGCTAGAGGGAGGTTTTTTGCACAGAGGGTCGTGGGGGTATGGAATGCACTACCAAGTAAGGTGGTGGAGGCAGGCACGCTGGACTTGTTTAAGGTTCACTTAGATAGGCACATGAGCGAAATAGGGATGGAGGGTTATAGGAGACGGTTTTAAATAAGGGTCAGAGCCTCAGGACATTCCTGGAAATCTAATGCCACATGTGTTGATGTTTTGTCTCTTTTACTCTGCAGGTGTGTCGGCCCACCTTGTAGTCTAACGAGGGGCATGCACACGGGGGTCGTGCGAGGGCTGCTCTTGGATGTTTCAAGAGTAGCCTAGTACTTCGCGTTGTTTGTGTGTGCTTAAACTGGACCAGCAGATGGGCACCACAACAGCTCAGTGACTATCACTGTTGGCTGTGCAGATACATGGATTTGGGCCGGTGTCTGTGGGAGTTTGCGCATTCTCCCTGTGGTTGCGTGGGTTTCCTCCGGGTGCTCAGGTTTCCTCCCACACCCCAAAGATGTGCTCTTAGGCTGATTGGTGTAACAAATTGTCCCTAAATTATTCTCCCCTGAATCTGGTTTCCAATGGGGGTACCATAAGCACAGACATGGGTCAAGGGAGGTGTAGGAAAAATACATTGTTAAGATGGCGGCGCGGGCTCGTTGGGCCGAAGGGCCTGTTTCCTGTGCTGTGTTGTTCTTTGTTCTTTGTTCTATCCCTGTTTGTCCATGGTTTCCAGTTGGGGAACACACAGATTTGCTTCTTTGGCACACAGTCTTCTACATACTTACTAATAAAGTCAGTTCTGTAGTGGATTGCTCGTTCAGGCTAGTTGCAGAGTGTTTAAGTACTGACCAGTCCACTGACTCTAAGCAGCCCCATAGGAGATCGTCTGATTCCTCAGACCAACATTGCACAACTTTCTTTGATGGATTCTTGCACTTGCATTTTTGTATGTAAGCCAGGAGCAGGAGCACAGTCTTGTAGTCTGATTTGCCTAAGTGTGGGCAGGCGATACAGCGGTAGGCATGTTTGATACTTGTCTATCTCATGTGATTTGGCCAACATTGTCTACGTTATACGCTGGAGGAAAGGATGCCCCGAGGCATGGTACGTCGGCGAGACGATGCAGACACTGCTACAACAGATGGACGGACATCGCGTGACAATCACCCAGGCGGGAGTGTTCTCTTTCCTGGAAGCTCTGCATGAGCCTGTATCTGAGGTCACCACTGCAGATGGCAGAGCAGCTTTCTCGAAGGCCAACCCACGGAAAGCGACTGGCCCAGATGGGGTGCCCGATGAGTATTCAGATCTTGCGCCAATCAGCTGGCAGGGGTATTCGCAGACATCTTCAACCTCTCTTTACAACAATCTGAGGTCCCTATCTATTTCAAGAAGACAACCATCATCCCAATACCAAAGAAAAACCAAGCAACGTGCATTAATGACTATCAGTGGTGGCTCTGACATCCAGCATTGAGGACACTTTAGCAGTCAAGGACATTCAGTCTCCGATCTTCAGGTAAGCGTTCTCTAAGATGGCCTTCAAGATGTACAACAATGCAAAATTGCCAAGCAGAAACTGCTAGCCAAGTTCTGCACACATGAGGACAGCCTCAACCGAGATCTTGGGTTCATGTCCCACAATATGTAATCTCCACCATTTGCCCTGGGCTTGCAAAATCCTATTAACTGTCCTGGCTTGAGACAATTCACACCTCTTTAACCTGTGATTATCCCTCTCTCCACGCACATTGTCTGTACCTGCAGAGACTTGATTACCAGTTAAGACTCGCATTCCAACAATTATCTTGCAATTGTGCTTTTGTCTATGTACGCCATGTTTGTGAACCCAATTCTCCATTACCTCCGAAAGTTTGTGATAACAAATAAACCTGTTGAACTTTAACTTGGTGTTATGAGAGTTCTTACTGCTACTTGTGTAGCAATGGTCTAGGATATTTGGGGCTCTGATGGAACAGGTGATGTGTTGGTGGTATCTCGGTAGTACGCTCTTGAGCTTAGCCTGATTGAAGTCCCCAGCCATGATGAACAAGGCCTCGAGATGTTTCATCTCAAGGCTATTTATCGTGGTGGACATTTTGTCCAGCGTGATCTTCACATCCCGCATGGGGTGGGATGTAAACTCTTGTCAGAATAACAGAGGTGAACTCCCATGGAAGATAGTAGGGGAGGCGTTTTAGTATCAGGTATTCTAGGTCCAGGGAACAGAAACTTGCCAGTGTTGCTACGTCTAGGCACCACGAGGCATTGATTAGGAAGCAGACTCCATCTCCCCTAGTCTTGCCTGAGGCCACTGTATGGTCCATTCAATGGATTGAGAAGACCTCTGGTTGTAGGACACTGTCCAGTGAAGCAGGAGTGAACTATATCTCCATGAAACAGAGCACACAGCAATCCCTCAGTTCTCTCTCAAAAGTGAGTCTGGCTTTAAGTTCGTCTAACTTGTTTTCCAGAGATTGGACATTTGTAAGGAGTAAGCTGGGGAGGGTGGGGGAGGGGGTCTTGTTTCACTCTCACCTGCAGGCCTACATGTTTTCCATGCTCCCTGGAGTGACTGCTTCTTTTCGAGCCTGGGAGGCGGTGAGAGTGGTTTGTGGTATTAAGAGTATAAGTGTGTCCAATGAGGTTCTTTGCTCAGGTTGATGTGTAAATGGAGGATTTGTTGCCTTGCTTGTGGTTCCTGCGTCAGTAGATGGGTCTCCTCTGTCGGGTGTTCCGGGTCGACATCAGGCTGCGGTTTGGCTTTGCCGATCGATGGATATCCAGACTCCGCTTCGCTTTGCTCCGGCGTGGATGGGTCGAAGGCCGCTAAGCGGGTGACATGTCTGAAATCGCGGTCACAGATGAGCCGGTAGCTGGGTCCATGTGTTGGGGTCTGTTGGGTAAATGCCAGGTTGGGATCTTCTTTGGGAGGTCAAAGGACCTCTAGATCTGTAAGTAAATTTAAAAGAGCAGTGTTAATGATTGCTAGGCACTAGGTGTTAATTTTTAGGAGTGTGAGGGATTGTGAAAGGAAAAGTGGAATGTGTGCTTGGGGCCTGCAGGAGGTCGCAGCTCTCTGAGTCAGAGGGCTTGGGAGTTGGGGGGAGAGGTCTCCAGCCCCAGATTTGCAAGACTGGACTTTGGAGACCAGCAGAGTGAAGATCCCAGCTTTGCTGGTGTTTTCCTGGTCTCAGGGAGTGTTCTGAGTGTAGGCTCAGGCTTCTAGGGCATTTTCCTGGTCTCTGGGAGCTGGCATAATGAAATCCCCAGCTCTGGGACTGCAGCGCCGGCTGCAAGTCACACGTGGTTGGCTGGTCCGGGTCACTTTTAGGTCAGTCAGGTTGAGTGTCTCCACAGTTCCGAAACTATTCAGCAAAAATTCCATTATTTCTTATTGGCAAGTTTTTAGCGACCAGTTTAGTTTCCTAAATGCATTAAAACAACCCCAATCATGAAACAGGAATGAGATAGACCACAAAAATAGCCAATTGAGTTTGTTATTTCAGCAAGAAAACCCATGAACAATTAAACTGACACTGGGTTGCTCACACGACATGGTCCAGATTCTGTGGTCAGTGGTGAAGGAATGGCACTTTTCCATTTGCTGGGATGTCCACAAAGATTTAATGAGCTCCAGACTGAGTTTGTATTTAACATCTTTCACAGCGAATCTGTGAACAGGGCAAGCAGTAGAGAACCTGATCAACCAATTAGATTAAAAAATTCTCACAGGTGGCAAAGCAGGAAGTAAAAAGCAGAAGATATAAATTACATGGTACAGAAAATGAAATAAAGATTGGGACAACACATGGTGGCACAGTGGTGAGCGCTGCTGTCTCACAGCGCCAGGAATCCAGGTTCGATTCCTGGCTAGGGTCACTGTCCGTGTGGGGTCTGTACACTCTCCACGTGTCTGCATGGGTTTCTTCTGGGTGCTCTGGTTTCCTCATACAGTCCAAAGATGTCCGGGTTAGGTTAGTTGGCCATGCTAAATTGCCCCTTAAGGCCTGATTTTACCATTTTGATTCGAAGTGCCAGATCTGGGCGTGGTACAGATCCAACCTTGAAATCCGTTTGCAGCGCGCCCATACGCTTTTTGCTGGCTCCAGTCGATCCGTGCTGTGGGTGGGGCTTAGCACTGCCAGAACGATTGGCGCTCTGAACTGCGCATACGCAGTTCGAAAAAAAATTGAAAAAAACACGCCCGGGTCAGGAAAGGAAAAACGAAGCAGAAAGTGGAGGGAGCAGCTCTCTCAACACAGATCATTCTCTGGGGGTAGGGGAGGGAGGAGCGGGTCAGATGTATCTCCGGAGGAGGGGGCAAGAAGACTGATCATTGTCCGGTGGTGGGGGAGAGGTCCGACTGCTCACTGATGCGGGGGGGTGGGGGTGCTCTGACCTGCCTCCTTCTCCTGTCCCCCAGAGGATGCTCTGCCCCGCCTTCTCCTCCTCACCCCCCCATCCCCCCAGAGGATGCTCTGCCCCGCCTTCTCTTCCTCACCCCCCCCCATCCCCCCAGAGGATGCTCTGACCCGCCTTCTCTTCCTCGGCCCCCCCCATCCCCCCAGAGGATGCTCTGCCCCGCCTTCTCTTCCTCGCACCCCCCCCACACCCCAGAGGATGCTCTGACCCGCCTTCTCCACCTCACCCCCCCCATCCCCCCAGAGGATGCTCTGACCCGCCTTCTCCTCCTCACCCCCCCATCCCCCCAAAGGATGCTCTGACCCGCCTTCTCTTCCTCGCCCCCCCCCCCCATCCCCCCAGAGGATGCTCTGACCCGCCTTCTCCTCCTCACCCCCCCCATCCTCCAGAGGATGCTCTGACCCGCCTTCTCCTCCTCACCCCCCCATCCCCCCAGAGGATGCTCTGACCCGCCTTCTCTTCCTCGGCCCCCCCCATCCCCCCAGAGGATGCTCTGACCCGCCTTCTCCACCTCACCCCCCCATCCCCCCAGAGGATGCTCTGACCCGCCTTCTCCACCTCAGCACCCCCACCCCCCCAGAGGATGCTCTGACCCGCCTTCTCCACCTCACCCCCCCATCCCCCCAGAGGATGCTCTGACCCGCCTTCTCCACCTCACCCCCCCATCCCCCCAGAGGATGCTCTGACCCGCCTTCTCTTCCTCACCCCCCCCCCCCATCCCCCCAGAGGATGCTCTGACCCGCCTTCTCTTCCTCGGCCCCCCCCATCCCCCCAGAGGATGCTCTGACCCGCCTTCTCCTCCTCACCCCCCCATCCCCCCAGAGGATGCTCTGACCCGCCTTCTCCTCCTCACCCCCCCATCCTCCAGAGGATGCTCTGACCCGCCTTCTCCTCCTCACCCCGCCATCCCCCCAGAGGATGCTCTGACCCGCCTTCTCTTCCTCGGCCCCCCCCATCCCCCCAGAGGATGCTCTGACCCGCCTTCTCCACCTCACCCCCCCATCCCCCCAGAGGATGCTCTGACCCGCCTTCTCCACCTCACCCCCCCATCCCCCCAGAGGATGCTCTGACCCGCCTTCTCCACCTCACCCCCCCATCCCCCCAGAGGATGCTCTGACCCGCCTTCTCTTCCTCACCCCCCCCCCATCCCCCCAGAGGATGCTCTGACCCGCCTTCTCTTCCTCGGCCCCCCCCATCCCCCCAGAGGATGCTCTGACCCGCCTTCTCCTCCTCACCCCCCCATCCCCCCAGAGGATGCTCTGACCCGCCTTCTCCTCCTCACCCCCCCCCATCCCCCCAGAGGATGCTCTGACCCGCCTTCTCCTCCTCACCCCCCCCATCCCCCCAGAGGATGCTCTGACCTGCCTTCTCCTCCTCACCCCCCCCCCATCCCCCCAGAGGATGCTCTGACCCGCCTTCTCCACCTCACCCCCCCATCCCCCCAGAGGATACTCTGACCTGTCTCTTCCTCTTGCCCCCCAGCTCCCCTTTCCCCCCTCCCAGAGGATGATCTGGGTCAGAGAGCCGTTGCAGGCTCTGAAGCCGCTTCGGAGGTTCCCCTGCAAAATAAAATTCAGCTTCGGATTTTTATTTTGCAGGTTGCTTACAGCACAGATCTGGAACGGACCAGAAGAAGGTGATGTGGGATTTGGTGGGAGAGTTGGGCGCGCAGTTCATTAAATCAATTTAAATGCATGTCAATAAAGCCGCGATTTGCTCAGATTCAGGTGATACATCTGACCCACCTCCTTCTCCTCCTCCCCCAGAGGATGCCCTCATCCGCCTCCTCCTCCTGCACCTCCCTCCTCCCCCCCACCCCGAGATACATCTGAGCCGCCTCCCTCCTCCTTGCTAATGCATTTAGGTTGTCGGGCCGCCCCATTCGGGCACGGACTGGATCCGCTCCCGAATCGGATGTTGGCAAAATCAAAATTTGCTCAGATTCAGGTGCAGATCGTGTTAAAGAGCCAACGTCCGAATTTACCGCGATTTCACGCCTGAATTCGGGCACAAATTCTTGGTAAAATCGGGCCCTTAGTGTCTGGGGGACGAGCTAGGGTAAATATATGGGGTTATGGGGATAGTGTCTGAGTGAGATTGTGGTCGGTGCAGACTCAATGGACTGAATGGTTTCCTTCTGCACTGTTGGGACTCTTACGATTGTATTCTCAGCAAGAAACTTTCCTGGAAAAAACATCAACTTTAAGAAAATTTGAGCAAGATTCACTGGCCTCCCAACTGCATGTTTCCTGCCGGCTAGAGTTGGCGTGTTGTTTGCTAGCGGTGGTATTCTCTGGTCCTGCCACTGTCAATGGGAATTCCCACTGACATCACCCCACGCCAGCAGCATTGCACTGCTGGTGAGACTGGAGAATCCCAGCCCATATGTTTAATTTTTTATTCTTTAAAACAAAAGTCTGAAACATTTTAATTTCCTTCTGAGGGAATGCAACAAAAAAATGATGATCTGCCTGTTCCATTCCATCCCTTTCCTGAAGAATCATGTTCGGTTCAATTCCCAGCTTGAGTCAGTGTCAGTGCAGAGTCTGCATGTTCTCCTCATGTCTGCATGGGTTTCCTCTGGATGCTCTGGTTTCCTTTCACGGTCCGAAAGGTGTGTGCATTGGCTATGCTAAATTCTCCCTCAACGTACCCGGACAGGTACTGGAGTGTGGCGACTAGAGGATTTTCACAGTAACTTCATTGCAGTGTTAATGCAAGTCTACTTGTGATGCTAATAAGTAAACTTAAACTTTAGGCTAATTCTCTTCTGGGTTACGAATTGGTGAATTTAACGTGTCATCCCCTGTGAAATTGCAGAAAAACTGGGAATAATTTTTCACTCTCAACTCAGCACTGTCTAATTGTGATGTATGGAAATTGGAAGCGTTAGCGTGTGCTTTGTAAGTTGCTCTTAGAGGCTGACTGCATATTTGCCCTGCCCTCAACCATCTTATGAATAATTTTGGAATGTCTATTGTAAACATAGGCAGCACACCCCCGCATGCACAAGGATGATGAGATACTAGGGTTGGCAAAATCGCCAGTGCATCTTCTCCTGCACAAAATAAAGTCTCAAAGCGTTTGTTTTTTCAAGGCAAGCAAAAGAGCCGCCAGAGCAGCACTCATTGCATAGCACAGCCACTAATCCCGGTGTTCCAGTTGTTGCATGTCACCCACTCCTTTCCCGAGGGCCCGGACTGTACAAAACATTCCACAGTGATTTAAAACACGTGGAAAGGGATCTCCACCTGTTTGGCTACGGCCCAGGGGAGAACTATATTAAATTCACACAGGTATCATGGATATGCCCACTAGCTCAGTATACTTACAAAACCTTAGCCATGTGGTTTAAATTAAAATTGAGATTTTTTTTCCTCTCTGTTTCCAAAACCTCATGCATTATTGACTTTTTTTTAAGGCTGGAAAATCAAGACATCTATATGTTCACCAAGCCAAGTGACATCAATGATGTCATGCATAAATATGCATAAGCATGCTGTGGACAATTAATACTGAATTTGGTCAGTTAAAATGGCCAGGTTTCTTAAAAAAATAAGGTTGTTCTGGCTTAAGTAAAAGTGGTTTTACGTATCCGATTTCTGTGCCAGTAAAGCTATTTCAATTACAGGAAAATTTACAACATACCCATTGTTTCAACTCTGTTCAGGATTTTTCATGGGAAAATGCCTGTACCAGCAATACGCCAAATCTGTGTAATGTTTAAGACACAGCTCGTCATTTAATCACATTTCAGCGCTGTGTTTCCTCTGTAGCTTGTGGCCAACAGATATTTCTCAACCTACATTCTCAAGAATATGCTGCTTAAATTCTCTCCATAATACTCCCACCAGTACTCCCACTTGGAGTACTGTGCGCAATTCTGGTCGCCTCATTACAAGAAAGATGTGGAAGCTATTGAAAGGGTGCAGAGGAGATTTACAAGGATGTTGCCTGGATTAGGTGGCATGCCTTATGAGGATAGGTTGAGGGAACTTGGTCTTTTCTCCCTGGAGAGACGAAGGCTGAGAGGTGACCTGATATAGGTTTATAAGATGTTAAGAGGTACAGATCGGTTGGATTCTCAGAAGCTATTTCCCAGGGCTGAAATGGTCACTACGAGAGGACACAGGTTTAAGGTGCTGGGAAGTAGGTACAGAGGAGATGTCGGGGTAAGTTTTTCACTTAGAGGGTGGTGGGTGAGTGGAATCGGCTGCCGTTGGTGGTGGTGGATGTGAATTTGTTTGGGTCTTTTATGGATGAGTACATGGGATTTAATAGGATTGAGGGCTATAGGTAGGCCTAGTAGGTAGGGATATGATCAGCGCAACTTGTGGGCCGAAGGGCCTGTTTGTGCTGTAATTTTTCTATGTTTTATGTTCTAATATGCAGTATAAACATTCAAGCATATATATATATACTCTAAAAATTCTCCGAGGTTTAAATTTTAATTGTTTTAAATGAAAGTTCAATTTTTCACCCGTTGTTTTGTTACTGCGTTCACAGAAACACTGGCCAAGTGTTTCAACTTTGTGTTAAACAATTAAATCCTTTGGGATAAACTAGTCCACTCCTCCACTATACACAACCTCTCCGTCACTTATGGCACCTTCCCATGCAATCGCAGAAGGTGTAACACCTGCCCCTTTATCTCTTCTATGCTTACCATTCAAGGTCCAAAACATTCATTCCAGCTTAAGCTGCATTTCCCTTGAACCTCTTTCAATTTGGTGTATTACATTCTCTGTTCCCAATGTTGTCGCCTTTATATCGGAGAGACCAAGTGTAAACTGGGTGATCACTTTGCTGGGAATCTTTGGTCTGTGCGCAGTCAGGGACTTAAATACTAAAGGACCTTGTTGATCTTGGTTGTTCATTGATTTGCTCTCAAATTATGAATTTTAGAAGTTTGTCTATAACTGGCATTATCAGTTTATTTTTCTCAACCTTTCTGAAACAATTAACTAACTAGAAGATTTCCAAGTAACTTCATCGCAGTGTTAATGTAAGCCTACTTGTGACTAATAAATAAACCTTATTTCAACAAGGGATCATTTTTATGTTGTTAGTGCTACTATTCCATATTGGGGTCCATAGTGGATGTACTTACTCCTGATTAATCAGGTGATGAGTAAGGTTGGTCGATGGGAAGGCACCTGAGCTCCAGCATGGTAGGCTGCAAAATAGGATCTCTGGTGGACAGAATCATTTATCAGCTTCTTGGATTGTTGATATGGTGGGCTGAAAGTGATGTCCTGTGCTTGTGAGCTCAGTAAGAAGTCTCACAACATCAGGTTAAAGTCCAATAGGTTAATTTGGTAGCAAAAGCCACTAACCTCACATCCCGATTAAGTATATATCTCCACTTTAAATTCTTCAATTCACTTTCCATTATGATTTTTTATGGCAGCGTAATTCAAATTTGCACAATGTTGAGTATGACTATTTTGAATCCAGATTTGATTTCAATTAGGTTAGCTCAAATTGTAAGATGCTGTCCCCTTGTTCAGAATTTCCCCACAAGAGGTAGTGCAAAAGCCTATCCCTCTAAAAATGCGCTTCATAATTTTAAATATTTGGAGCACCATTCAATCTCCTCATCTCCTGCATCCCTAGGGAATACAATCTGTGTATCCACCCTCTGATTGGAAATTGGTATCTTCATCCCACATTTCATTATGGTGAATCATTGCTGAAGGCTGGTATATCAGCTTCCAAGTCAATTCTGGTGGACAATTGAAAATATCCCAGAAAGAGATATTGTTAACTTTAACATCCTGCAAAGCTTTGTGGTGATGTATCATATTCCATATGAGAGGCGAATGAGAAACCTAGGCACCAGTAGCATTATCAACAGTTAAGATTGACATCAATGTTCAAATGGAAGCGTTGCCATGACTATATCCAAATATTCTGCTGCATCCATCTCAACTAGATCCACAGCTTACATCAGCAGCAATTGAATTCCAATTCTCTTCCTGCACTACTACTGTAGTGGTATAGTAAGGCAGACTTTTGTCTGTTTCTAAAGCTAGTAATTCCAGAACAGGTTACTAGTCTGTCGCCACAGCTGGGTGCTTGAGGGGTGTCACCCCACATCAAGCATGGTTGATCAGGAACCTCTCCTGCTCTTACCACCAACCGTTGGTACGCTGGAAGGATTTGCAAAGTGACACACTCAACCTGTTTGGCTGCATTATGAATGCACCTTCCTTGGCCATCAAGTCCTGGGGTGGAATTCGAACCCGGAGCTTCTGGATCAGAGGCAGGGACGCTACCCACTGCTCCACAAGACCTTCTCATCAATAGCAAAGCTCTGTATATATTGTATTGCTATCCATGTAACTTTATCCCAGGCAGTGTAATCACTTATAACTCTTACATGTTGTACGCAGAAGTTGGAATGCAGAATTAACACTCACTGAAGTTGGGTGTTGTCAGACTATGGAATGTCTCTGATTTGCCTATTAGTATTCCAATAAAATGTATCTATGTCTTCCTGTATTAGCAGTAAGATAATTTTTTTTTCTGCTGTTGGACTTACATACTTCTTTTAGAAGCTGTAAAACCCAGATCTAAAACCTGCTCGCTTGGCTAAATTTAAAATAGTTGTACACACGCTTGTTTTTTAATGGCTGGCTGTAGATTTTAGACAGACTTAACTAGAAGAGCGTGTTCCACTTATGCATTGCTACTGAGAGCATGGTATACTCCACTAAAGAAGCTTTCAGAATCATTGAATTCCCATAGTGCAGAAGGAGGCCATTTGGCTCATTGAGTCTGCACCGACTCTGACAGAACATCTCACCCAAGCCCTCCTACCTGCCCCATGGACGTAACCCCATGTATTTAGCCCACTAATTCCCCTAAACTGTACATCTTGGGACACTAAGGGACAATTTAGCACACCCAATCCACCTAACCTGCACATCTTTGGACTGTGGAACGGAACTGGAGGAAACCCACGCAGACATAGAGAGAATGTGCAAACTCCGCCTAGACAGTCACCCAAGGCTGGAATCGAACCTGGGTCCCCGGCATTGTGAGGCAGCAGTGCTAACCACTGTGCCAATGTGCCACCCTGATAATAGTAGTTACTCAGGCATATGGTGCAAAGGTAAGATTCCTTCCGGTCCAGAAGGTTGAGACTGAATGTATATAGCCATCAAGGGGCCATCACAGCAGCCAAGCAAGAGCGGTTTCCACTTACTCTTTGACCAAGCTTGTGTTCACCTAACCTAATACCTCCTTATGCTGCTTGGTGTTTGTGGAGTTCTTGGGTAGAAACAGAGAGAAGCATTGAGAATTTGAGTTTCATGTGCTGTTTAAACATTCCATCTAGACTCCCTCTAGTGGTACATGTATATATGGTAGCCTGAAATAGACAAAATGGACAAAGCAATTTTCAAGATACCACATTCCTTCCCTTCTTACTAAATGAGAGACATAACATTCTCCAACAGTGTGTTTCCAAAAGTAATAAATTCAAACATGACTTGAACATTCAGCTTAACCCGTAACACTACTATATATTCTAACTTCTGCATTAATTTAACAATGAACTCAGTCATATACAATGAATTGAAAGATTTGTTCACCAACTGAAATAGCTCATTAATATGGGTTGGATTTTAAGGGGTGCTGTACTGGACCCCCATCCCCCAGAAAAGACTGAAAAACCAGTTGCCAACTCACCCATTAAAGTCGGCTGCCACAGAGCCATTTTACGTAGCACTTAATTATTTTGGGTGGAAGGAATGTAGGAGGAAGGAAAGGGGGTGGATGGAGGATGTCCCACTTTAATGAGCCACCGGCCAGTCTGATTGGCTGGCAGCTCTGTATTCCCAGCAGTACCAGGTTCAAATAGCGGCCAATGCCACAACTGCAAGTGGTACCCAAGAAGAAGAAATCATGGATCCCAGACTTCAAGAGGTAAGTTGAGGTTTTGGGCCTGCCTGGACACTCCTGGCAAGGGGGAGACGAGGGGCTGTGTTTGAGAAGCTGGAGGAAGAGTTACAGGGGGAAATCTGATCTTGGGGGAATCCCCACAAAGGAGGTCCCTGCCCTTCTTTTCTGATAGCAAATAAAAGCTGCCAGACAGTCCATCAACCATGGGTCTCCCTATGCAATGGACAAAAGACTGGTGGAGGCAGAATTAAACTGTTAGATGGTCAATTAATTGCCACTTAAGAGCCTCAATCAGCCCAAAGGTGGCAAGCTTCCTGAAGTTTTCCTCTTCCACAGTAGCATTGGAGAAATGTTTGGGTTGGGTGGGAATGTCGTGGGAAGACCGAATGCTTCATTTTAGGAGCCCATGCACCTTCAATATGCCAGTGTGGGGGCCATAAAATCTAACCCATAATCACTTAGATATGGTGGACATTTTCCCTCATGAGTAGGGTATCATGTAGCATTAGATGTAATCTTATTTAACGCACATTCTTCATCTGGGATGTCAGAAATGGATTCAATGTTTACGAATGATGAAGAAAGTCACATTTTGTGTGTTGGTTTGCAAACTATTGCTTACCAGTGATCCATGGTCCGTTTGTGTTGGTCACATTAATAACTAGATTTCATTGAGATTGTTTGCTTTCCAATACCACCATCATGTTTGACAAACATTTTATCTCCTGGCTATTCTGCTGTAGCCCTGAATTACATGTTTCGCTCTGCATCCACTTTCATTCAATCTTTCTATTCTCAATCGGGTACATGTTAATCAATAGCTTCACGGGATAGTTTAGGATGGCATGCATGCATAAGATGTGCAAAGATGAGTTGGAGCTTTCCATTAGTTGAGAGAGGAGTTGTAATTGTGAAGAAAGTTATACCTATTCCTGCTTCCACAACTTGCTCTCAGGTACAGTTCATGTATCACTTTTCCCAAAGTATGCATAAATCTCGCACCTTCTCCATTAATGTTTTGATGTCAGCTGGGTTTTGTAATTGTGACATTGCTTTTAGGCTTACATCGTTAAACTATTGTTTGGCAATCTTTCTGTCATGGCTAGTAGAAGATCAGCAAAGGGTTATAGCAAAAGATAGTCCACTGAGTTGAGCTTGCCTGCCTAATACTCAATGTGAAACTCACTCTTGTAGCTTGAGTATCCAATGCTTTCTTTTGAGGAGATTGTTTACTATGTGGATTTTTGAACAAGCTTAATTGTGCTCTATAATTGGTTACGAGTTCAAACTACCTTCCACATAAGTGGAGATGAAAATGTAATATACCCCATGTGATTGAAAGTGCTTCTTTCTCTGTTTGCGAATAACATTAGTCTACAGTCATTAGCAATCTGGCACAGTGGTTAGCACTGCTCCCTCATAGTGCCAGGGACCCAAGTTCGATTCCCAGCTTGGGTCACTGTCTGTGCGGAGTTAGCACATTCTCTTCGTGTCTGTGTGGGTTTCCTCTGGGTGCTCCAGTTTCCTCCCAATGTCCAAAGATGTGTGGCTTAGGTGGATTGGCGATGCTAAATTGTCTTCTAGTGTCAGGGTAAATACATGAGGTTATGGGGATAGGATTTGGGTGGGATTGTGGTCGGTGCAAACTTTTTGGACTGAATGGCCTCCTTCTGCACTGTAGGGATTCTATGATTCCAACTACTTAAAAAAAAACTATAGCCCAATTAGCTTCCTGTCAGTGAGGTGGGAAAAGATTCTCACTCAAATATGTAATAGAAAAAAATCTAGCACTGAAAATAGCATGAACACTAGCAAGAATTTCAAAAGAATTTCAACCTGGAGGGCTGTTTTTGTGTTCATTATTTTGTTAATAATTGCAACAAAGTGCCAAAGTACAGAGTCAGGCCTTCTCCCACCCACATCTGCGCCCAATAACCTCCACAGTTGTCCTGAGGGCAGCAGTCCCAGTTTCTAATCCAACTTCCCACATCCCCCACTACATCCATAGCCACCACCCCTGCAACTAGAACTCAAATCCAACCTTCAGGGCCTTGTTTTCCTGGAATGGATTGGCGGAACTGGCAAATGGCCCAACTTTGCACCCCCGACTGGAGAACAAAACTCCAGGTCACCTCGTCAGCTTTGTGCATTGCATTAGTAATTTTTCTCGACGTGTTTTTTTAGGTGCTTGTCCTCGTGCTGCTCTGTAATGCTGTCCAGTGGCTGCAGTCTGGTGGGTGGATAGACTGCTGACTTTCAGTGGAGAGGAGTGCACATGGTTTTGCAGGATGGCCTTGAGATGTTCTGAACCAGCAGCTCACAGTGCCATCTCAGCATTCTGATCTAACAAGGCACTGGGGTAGTGCCTCAGCAAACCTAGCAACCTGTTGGAGGGCAGATTTCTCAATTGCTGTGTGACACACTGCAAGTTCCTCCAATCCACAGCCATGGTGACAGCAGTGTGAGGTTGTATAGCAACAGGCTGACGTTACGTGGGAGCAGCGTGAGTTTCCACTAAAGCACTAAGCTTGTGCTTGTGCTGCAGTGGAGGTGGCTACATCAGTGTGAGCTCACAAGTGTGCTAATGATCACCATTTCGAACATTGAAAGGATGAGTTCCAAGATCTGCACCGAAACCAAGTGTCAAGTTGGAGCAGGTCTCGATCATGTTCCTTCACATTGCCTTTCTGCTATCATTCCCAGTACACTACGCATGATATTGTAAATTATCAGTCTGTTCCTCTGTATGTTGCCCCATTGTCGTACTCATGCTGTAATGAGGTATATTCCCTTGAGAGGGAAAGGTAGGGCAAACAAATCCATAGCTCCTTGAATGACAAAAAGGATAAAACTCAAAAAGAAAAAGTGTGCTCATGACAGATGTCATGTGGGAAATACAATTGAGAACCAGGCTGGTATTAGAAGGTTCAGGGGAGAGGTGAAGAAAACAAATAAGAAAAGCAAAAAGGGAGTATGAAAAAGGACTGGCGGCCTTGAGAAAAGGGTCCATAGGCATGTAGAGTCATAGAATTCCTACAGTGCACATGGAGGCCATTTGGCCCATCAAGTCTGCACCAACTCTCCAACAGAGTATTTTACCCTGGCCTCTGCCCTATTCCCATAACCCCACACATTTATCCTGTTAATCTCCAAAACCTACACGTCTTGAGACACTAAGTGACAATTTAACACAGCCAATCCACTTAATCTACCCATCTTTGGACTGTGGGAGAAACGAGGAGCATGCAGAGGAAACCCACGCATACAAGGGGTAAACTCCACACAGACAGTCACCCAAGTTCAGAACCAAACCCCGGGTCCCTAGCACCATGAAGCAGCATTGCTAACCATTGTGCCACCGAGCGACATAATTTAACTTGTAAATAAAGGTAAAGTCGGTATAGTCCCAGATAACGATCGGCACTGACTGATGGTGATACAACCTGAGAATCACCACACCTCACCTGAGGATCAAGGTTGAGAAGGCAGGGCCTTCATGAATAACCTCAACCTGTATGGGAATTGAAACTAGGCAGCTGGCATCGCTCTGCATCACTAACCAGTGTTCCAGTTGACTGAGCTGGAAAAGGGTGATAAAAGGAGTGGGGCTGAGTAGGGACCAAACAAAGGGAGTTATGCTTGGAAGCTGAGGGAATAGCTGTGGTATGCAATGGATACTTTGTTTCTGTCTTTACCAAGGAAGAAGATACTACCCAGGCTATGGTGAAAGCAGAGGTAATTCAGGCACTAGAATGGATCAAAATTGATAAGGGGAGGTATTGGATAGACTGTATGTACTTAAAGGCACCAGGACAGGATGAGATGAATCCAAGGGCTCTGAGGGAAGACCAAGTGGGAATACTGGGCGTAATACTTCAGTCTACAAAAGAAGCAAAAGACATATGAGACATAACTTCTTCCTGCAGTGAGTAGTTTGGGTCTGGAATGCACTACCTGAGACTGTGATGGTGGCAGGTGCAATTAAAACTTTCAAAAGAGAATTAGACTGTTATCTGAAAAGGAAGAATTGCAATGCTATGGGGCTAAGGTGAGCAATGACATTTAGTGAACTGCTCATTCAGGGAGCTGGCACAGATACAATGGGCTGAATGACTCCTTCTGCACTGTAACACTTCTGTGATTCTGTGCTTTCAGTCCTCTTCAGCAGAATTTGTGTGTGACTTTGCCCTCTCATGAGCTAGCCTCCTTTCCCCATGAGCTGACTGACTGCACACTACTCATTCCCTCCACCCCCACCCCCTCCCACCCTGTATCCCACCAAGTGCTGAGTCTATCCTCCAAATTGTGTGACATGTCTGAACTGGAAGTGTGAAATCAAGTGTCTTCATCATCAGTATCTTCATTGTGTCTTCAGACTTAGGTTTTTGAGTTTTTAAGAAGAAAAAAATGTAAGGTTAATGTTGTGGTGCGAGGAGAATGGAAGGAATGTCAGAAATGTGTGCGTGCACCACTGCAAGTTGTAAATCAACAGTCTGCGTGGGATAAGGGGGAAGCAGGACATAAGGAGGAAGTAGTGTTCAATAAATTCAGCACTTCTGCTGGCCATAGCCTCAGCAATGAATGTCCCAGTAATGGCCAGTACTATCTCCCCCATAAAGGTCAGGATCTGCAGCGATGCAGTTCCTCCTGCCCAGGTTAACTCCTGCTGCCTCTGGTTGTGTGTCAGTTGTTTTGAAAGGGAGAGGAAAGGGAGAGTAGTTGGTGCAACTGTGAAGGTAGAATAGCTGGGACAGTGTTAAGCTGTGAGATGTGGGTATGGCAGGAAGCAGTACTAAATGTGTAAAGGGGTAATGAGATGTATGAATGTCAAATATGAGTTGTGGGCGAGGTAAATTTAGAGGTGTCTGAGGCTCAAATGCATTCACTCTGTGACCACTCGTGTGAGTTTACTGAAATTCTTGCAATGCTGCATCCAGGTTATTGGGGATTGACCTGCACAACTATCTGCTCCCACTGCTTTGTGAGTCTGTGTATGTGGGAGTCCTTTCTGGCTCCTTTCAGATACAGGACATCCCTCTGCTTTGCATCTCATCCACCACAATCAATGTTGTACAATTCTTTCTGGCCTTGGGTGACTGTCTGGGCGGAGTTTGCACGTTCCCCCTGTGGGTTTCTTCCCACAGTCCAAAGATGTGCATGTTAGGTGGAGTGGTCATGCTAAATTGTTCCCTAGTGTCAGGGAGATTAGTAGAGTTAATGTGTGGGGCTATGGGGATAGGGCCTGGGTAGGACTGTTGTCAGTGCAGGCTCAAATTGTACAATGTGATCTTCAAGATTACTGAATAATCAGAGGTTGGCAGCTCCTCAAAAAACCAGTAGCTCCACTCCAAGCAGTGGCCATTGCCAATACTGAGAATTGTCACTAGAGAGTTCAGGTAAATGAGGAGCCCTCACTGGGGGAATTCTGAGTGGAGACACGGCGGGGTGGGGGATGTTGGGTATCTACCTACAGGACCAGCTCTTATTATTGGCAGGTCTTTCCATTGGGCACAGAGTGCCCCCTTACCACATCAGCAGTGGTAGGCAGACCGAGGCCTTTCAATGACCCTTAATTAGCCCCTTAAGGGCCTCAATTGGACCTTGTCAGGGAAAGGTGCCCTTAATCTTTCCTATGCTGAACTTACTTTGAGGGAGTCAGGAAGGCGGCTAACTCTTAACCTTGTGCTTTCCAGCCCCATTAAACTGTCTACCTCTGAGCTTCACTGCTGGCACTGAATTCCACACTAGAAGTATCATATTTTTCCTACGTTTCAGTTCTTTTGAAAATGCCGCAGTGGACATGCTACCTGTTGCTGTCAACTGAGTGTTTTGATTGTGCTTGCAATTAGGCTTTATTGTGAGAACTCTCCAGTGTGTCAGTACTTTTCTGTGTTCAAGGATGTCCTGTATGCTCTCCCTCCATTGCTTGCAAAGGCAATTTGATCTGCACCATAACAATAGGGCCTATGATGGGCCTACAATTCAGCTCTTGGATCAAACATCTCACATTGCGTCAATTAAACTCAGAGAGCTGGTGCTGCATACCTGCCCCCTCTGGAACAACATCTCTATTACACAGCAGAGCCTAGCCAGACTAGAGATCAAGGTCACTACTCCCAGAGTGGAAGAAAGAAGCTAAAAGCATCTGAAAAACATCAGACTGTTCTGTCTCTGCACATATGTGTTAAATTATATATATGCAGGGTCAGAAATCATTGCAATGACTGGTTTGATGGTTAAACAATGTTAATTCGACTTTTTTGGGGGGCTAAATTTGATAACTTCCAAACATAAGTATAGGGAAACACAATGCAAGGTTAATCTGCACTCACTTGATGTGAAGCGGGTAGTTCTCCATCCTTGTCCTATCTGCTGATGAACATGATTGTAGGATATAGTCAGCACTTACTGTTAAGTGTCTGAACACTTCAGCAATGTGGGACACATTGGAAGAAGCTGCCACCAGTCGAAGTTAGCCTCCCCAACTTAAAGCTAACCTACAACACTGAAAGAGGAGGCACACTCTGGTTAGAGGAGGTGCTGGAAATTGATTCTGGTCTGAGAAAGATAATCATAGAATCATTGAATACAGTGCAGAAGGAGACCATTCAGCCCATTGAGACTGTACTGACAACAATCCCACCCAGGCCCTATCCCCACGGCCCCGCACAGTCGCCCTACTAATCCCCCTGTTGCTAGGGAATAATTTAGCATGACCAATCCACCCAAATTGCACATCTTTGGACTGTGGGTGGAAACCCACGCAGGCACGGGGAGAATGTGCAAATTCCACACAGACTATCACACAAGGCCGGAAAGAATTGTACATCTATCCTTCAGGAGCCAAGAACTTTGGCACTAACCAAGCAGGTGCCAGATGGCATTAAATCCTGTGAGATGCCCCAGAATGGCCATGAAGGTGTTGCCACCAGCTCTCTAGCCAGCAGACAGGCCCTCTGCTGCAGCAATTGCTTTCATATACATATATATATAAATATATTACGCTGTCTCAGCACAAGTTTCTACAAATACACAACTTAAATACTAAAGGACAGCGGATGAGCTGGTCTCTTTGAATAGGGAATGTTGCTTTGATGATGAACTGTAGTTACTAACCCTTCAGGATTGGCCTGGAGTTTCCAGGAACTGGAGACCTATCTACGCCAGGACCCTGTTGGTTGTGACCATGGCGAAAAATCATCAAGACGTTAAAAAAAAATTAATTTTGTCACTTTTTTTAACTTTTCTCTTTACCAGAAATAAAAGGGAGGCTGTTTGGCTGTCAGTGCAACATCAATTTCCTTTCCAATTGCTTTGGGAGGCAGGGTGTCACAAGGATAGATATGTTGGCTATTGGGTGGCTGGTGTGTGGGGGCAAGTCATATGATGAAACATCCAGGAATACAATTAATCAGAGGTGGACAAGTTTTTCAAAATTCATTCATGGGATACAGAGATTGCTGACTAGGCCAGCTTCTATTGCCCATCCCTCAATGCCCTTAAGAAAGTAGAAATGAGCTTCCTTCTTGAACTGCTGCAGTCCCTGTGTTGTGGCTTCACCCAGCATGCTATTTGGGAGGGAATTCCCAGATTTTGACCCGGAGACAGTGAAGGAACGATCATATATTTCCAAGTCAGGATGGTCAGTGGCTTGGAGGGGATTCTAGTAGACTAATATCTTTTGGAGGTTACAACTATCATAGATATTAGTCTACTCTATTTGAGCCTTTTTTGGTTGCAAGGTACCTCATGCACAACCAGCATATACTGGGGAAATGAAGACTCCTTGCAAGCCATTTTTAAATATTGGTTGGCAGAGCATATTACTACTGGTTCTGACTTGAGTATGCCCCAAGGTTTATGTTGTGTATAAAAGTGGAGTTAGCACCTGTATGAGAAATGCATGATACACAAATCAGTTTTTGTCAGCAAATAAGATGGTACAAAAAGAGATTGTAGAGGAGAATAGGTCTTTACTGCCTGGTTTCCAGTTGTAAAGTAGGGTTTGAGGAGATCAATGTCCGGGTACAACTAAGAGCACAATTCCAAAAACCAATGGAACCATAGAATTCTTACAATGCAGAATGAGGCCATAGACCCTGTCCGTGTAATCCTGTGCAGTTATCATGGTTAATTCTTTCCAAAACAATCAGTGACAATTTTAGAGTGTCCATAATCACCACTTAACATGACCTCTTGGCCCCATGGTTATATGAATCAGGAGGTCAACATCTGTTTTTGGACCCTAATGACACATTTGGCAAAAACTGGGGGTACCATGCTTCATTTTCTGGATCTATAATGGCTTAATCAATGGCTCTTATAAGGACAGTTGGAAAGTTTAAATTTATTAATGTCACAAGTATGCTTACATTAAGACTGCAATGAAGTTACTGTGAAAATCCCCTAGTCGCCACACTCTGGCACCTGTTCTGGTACACTGAGGGAGAATTTAGCATGGCCAATGTACCTAACCAGCATGTCTTTTGGACTGTGGGAGGAAACCGGAGCACGCGGAGCAAACCCACATAGACATGGGGAGAACATGCAGACTCCGCACAGACAGTGATCCAAGCCAGGAATCGAACCCAGGTGCCTGGCATTGTGAGGTAGCAATGTTAACCACTGTGCCACCCAAGGATGTCAGGCTCAATTAAGTCTTTATTTATTGTGACTCATGTTAATGTGACTCCACGTTACCATATTGGCCCCTTCAGTTTGCTGCAAGACCAGTTTCCCAGCATGCAGTGCTTAACATCAATGATATTGGATTGCCGTTATTATAACTGTCATGGCATAACCATCGTTACCTTCTGCCCTGGTGGAGGAAGAAGATAAAGGCTGGGTGAATTATAAACCATGGAAGGATTATAAACTCCCAGTAAAGAATTCATCTGTGGGCTAAGATCCTGTTAAAGAGGATTACAGTATGCCAAAAATGTTGTCATAAGCTTTTCATATATTTTTTAAAGTGATACTCAACCAAGTAGACTAGGGAGGATCGAGTATCAGAGTATCAATTTATGTAAGGCAGAACTAGATTATATATTAGAAGATTAGTCTTTTTCCAGAGATCAGAGGAGCGAATGAACAGACTGCCAGCCCATGTGTGAAAAAAGTTATGTTCCAAATTCCTTCACGCAAGGTCTGAACTTGTCATCGATCGAGGCAGAGATTATTGCCTCCATAAGGTAGGTATCAGGGTCAGAGAGGTCTCCTGCGCTAGGTTTAATCTTCTAATGGGGTCAGACAGGAATCAGACAGATTTTCTTTCTCTCATTTTTGGCTGGGATCTTCTCTCCCGAGGCAGATGTGCAGAGTGGGGTTTTTTCCAGCCACACTGGTTCGTACCTGCCTCGATAACAAAATCTTTGTTCCATGGGGTTGGGGAGGGGGTCAGCATCATGGAGTCTGGCACATCACACCCCCCTGTCCCACAGAAGCAGTTCAGAGAAAGCCATACAGGCTTCCAAGTGCCAAGGCAGGTTGGTTAAAAGGGCTGCCATGGTTCTCTGGAACTTTGTCCACGTTATGTGGTTTAATGTTGGGCTCTCTAATCTTCACCACTCATACTGTATCCCCACTCCCCAGTGATCTCTTATGACCCAACCATGCAAACCTGAGCCAACCCATTCCCCTCACCCCCCAATGTCCCCATGCTAACACATGCCCCTTCGAGAACTGTAATGACCCCTCATAGCCTCTGAGCTAACACATGCCTCTCCATCCACCCCAATGGCCCTCATGGCCTCAATAGCAACACATGATCCCCCCAACTATCTCCATGTCCCTTGATAGTCCCATGCCAGCTTAGGGCCAGAACCATGCTGAAACAAAATAGAATTGAAGTATCCATTACAGATTTTACTACATAGAAAAAAAAATCTCATTAATAGAAGCCCATTCAATATATTTCAATCCCCTCAATCATTTATAATAACAAACATTTGTAATCAAAGTGTCACATCAAAGACAATAAAAACCCTTAGTAACTTCTCAGAGCGGTCAACTGTGAACTGTGAACTTATTGTAATACTGACAGATTTTGGAAGCAGTAATGATACTATAATGATAGTCCTGGGGTCTATGTCAACAAACACCTATTGAAACTACCAATACTAATGTTTTTCGACTCACAGGCACAGACAGGCTGTTCCTTGTTCAAAACGTAAGGGGCAGAAATTTAAATAACTTGGCAGATTGAAAGTTCCACAGATCTTGTATATCCATTATGAGGCACAATAAGGCACACAATTATTGAGTGGCACAGTAGCACAGTGATTAGTACTGCTGCCTCACAACTCCAGGGTTCAATTCCAGCCCCAGGTCAATGTATGGAGTTTGCATGTTCTCTCCATGTCTACGTGGGTTTCCTTCGGTGCTCTGGTTTTGTCCCACAGCCCAAAGATATGTGGGTTAGGTAGATTGGGCATGCTGAATTGCCCCTTAGTGTAGGTCAGGGGGATTAGTGGAGTAAATAGGGTTACATGGATAGGGCTTGGGTAAGATATTTTATTGGAGAGTTGGTGCAGGCTCGAGGGGCCAAATGGCCTCCTTTGGCACCGTTGGGATTTGATGGTTTTACATTGTGAGTAAGGCCCTCGCTCCAGCAAAAGTGAGGTCTGCTTGAACTTAGCATTGAGCTCAATGGCCCTGTTGGGTTTGCCTTTGCTCCATGTTTGATAAACATCCTGTCCTCCTTCCGCTCCTGGTGAAAATAGGATCAGCTGCAAATTAGGACTGCGCTTCTGGATTCGAAGGTACAGAGCCATTTTGGATCAGCTGACAGAGCTCAAGATGGTGTCGGAGCATGGCAGCTTCCTGCAAGCCGTGTGCATCATACCCTCTAATTCTATCTTTAGCTCTCATTCTATGCTTCTAAAAATCTATTCTAACATTTTTAAACTCTCTAACAATGTTCCATTACAATCTCTTATAGATTTGGCAGTCCTCAGAACCCTGGAAACACCTGACCTGAAACTGACCTGGACCAGGAGACCATCTGAGATTGGCGGCCGGCACCGAGGTCCCACAGCCGGGGCCTTCTTTACCTGGCCCCCCCCACCGACTAAGATTCCATTTCCAGGGCCTGGGCCTTCCCTAGCCAGCCCGCCACCAACCAGGAAAACATCTCTGGGGCCATGGCCTGCAATCCCCACTGATTGGGATTCCATCTCTGGGGCCAAGGCCTTCTCTTCCCCAGCTCCCATCAACCAGGGCACCACCCCTTTGGCCAGGGCCCTGGCCTCCACCAGATGGCTAGAGCAGCAAGTCTAGAGCTGGGACCTCTTCTCCACTGGCCCCCAAACCTTCAGATCCAGAAAGCTGCGACCTCCTGCAGGCCCCAACCACTCCCCCCACACCCCTATTCTACACTCGCCCCAGACTCCTAAAAATACACATTCAGTGCTTAAAAATCACTAACATTCCTCTTTTAAATTTACTCGTGGGTCTAGAGACCCACTGACCTCCGAAAGAAGACCCCGACCTGGCAGTGACCCAGAGACCTCAACATGTGGACCTGGACATCAGCACATCTGCGACCGCGACCCCAGAGACATCATGGACCTGCTGGCCCTCGATCCATCTATACTGGGACATGGTCTAGACATCCTCCAATCTCCGGAGTGAAACCACAGCCTGACTGTGACCTGGAATGCCTGATTTTGCAGATTCGTCAACTCACACAAGAACCGCAAACAAGGCAACAAATCTTCCATCCACACACCAATCACAGCAAAGAGCCTCATTGGATGCACCTATACCCTGAACACCGCATGTTACTCTCAATGTTTCCCAGGCCTGAAAAGTAGCAGTGTTACATAAGAACATAAGAACATAAGAAATAGGAGCAGGAGTAGGCCATCTAGCCCTTCGAGCCTGCCCCGCCATTCAATAAGATCATGGCTGATCTGTTGTGGCTCAGTTCCACTTTCCCGCCCTCTCCCCATAACCCTTAATCCCCTCTCTTATCAAAAACCCATCAACCCGCTTCTTAAAAATATTTAGCGAGGCAGCCTCCACCACTTCAACGGGCAGAGAATTCCAGAGATTCACCACCCTTTGAGTGAAGAAGTTCCTCCTCAACTCCGTTCTAAACCGCCTCCCCTTTATCTTGAGGCTGTGCCCCCTAGTCCTACTGTCTTTTTTGAGCGGGAAGAGTCTCTCCACCTCTATCCTATCCATCCCATTCATCATCTTATACGTCTCAATGAGATCTCCCCTCATTCTTCTAAACTCTAACGAGTACAAGCCCAGTTTATTCAGCCTCTCCTCATAGCTCAATCCCCTCAACTCCGGTATCAGCCTAGTAAACCTCCTCTGCACTCCCTCCAGGGCCAAAATATCCTTGCGCAGGTGCGGCGCCCAAAACTGCACACAGTACTCCAGCTGCGGCCTCACCAATGCCCTATACAGCTGCAGCAAGACCTCCCTACTTTTATATTCAATCCCCCTCGCTATGAAGGCCAGCATCCCATTCGCCTTCCTGACCACCTGCTGCACCTGCAAGCTGGGTTTTTGCGACTCATGCACAAGGACCCCGAGGTCCCTCTGCACCGTCGCCTGCTGCAGTTTTTCGCCACGTAAGTAATAGTCCTTCCTACCATTCTTCCTACCAAAGTGGACCACCTCACACTTGCCAACAATGGCCCATTCGCCCAGCCTATCTAGATCCTTCTGCAGACTCTCCACACCCTCCGCACAATTTGCCTTTCCCCCAATCTTGGTGTCATCAGCAAATTTCGACACCCTGCACTCGGTTCCCTCCTCCAGATCATCTATATAAATGGTAAATAGCTGAGGCCCCAGCACCGACCCCTGGGGCACCCCACTAGTCACCAACCGCCAATCCGAATAGCACCCATTGACCCCCACTCTCTGCCTCCTATTTGACAACCAATCCTCTATCCACGCTAACACCCTACCCCCAACTCCATGTCCCCTGACCAGTGCAGACCTGCAGGTGAGAATGAAACAACACGGTCCCAAGGCCCCCCTTCCCAATTTACTCCTAGCAGATGTCCAATCTCTGGAAAACAGTTGATGAATTTAAAGCCAGATTCATTTTTCAAAGGGAACTGAGAGACTGCTGTGTACTCTGTTTCACCGAGACATGACTCACTCCTGCTTCACCGGACAGCACCCTACAACCAGAGGGCTTCTCAACCCATCGAATGGACCATACGGCAGCCTCAGGCAAGTCTAGGGGAGGTGGGGTCTTTCTAATCAACACCTCGTGGTGTCTAGAAGTAGCAACACCGGCGAGTTTCTGTTTCCTGGATCTGGAATGCCTGGCGCTGAAATACCTTCCGCAGAAGTTCATCTCTGTTATCCTGATAGTAGTTTACGTTCCCACCCCAAATGGACTTGAAGACTGCACTGTACAAAATATACACTGCTATAAATAGCCTTGGGATGAAACAACTCTCGCCAACTTTTACAGATGCATCATTGAAAGCACTCTTTCTGGTTGTATCGCAGTTTGGTATGACTCCTGCTCTGTCCAAAAATGCAAGAAACTACAAAAGATCATTAATGAAGCCCAATCCATCATGCAAACCAGCCTCCCATCAATTGGCTCTGTCTACACTTCCCGCTGTCTTGGAAAAGCAGCCAGCGTAATTAAAGTCCTTACATACCCCCGACATGCTCTTCCACCTTCTTCTGTCAGGAAACAGATACAAGAGTCTGAGGTCACGCACAAACCGACTCAAGAACTGCTTCTTCCCTGCTGCCATCAGACTTTTGAATGGACCTACCTTGCACTAAGTTGATCTTTTTCTACATCCTAGCTATGACTGTAACACTACGTTCTGCACTCTCTCCTTTCCTTCCCTATGAATGGTATGCTTTGTCTGTAGAGTGAGCAAGAAACAATACTTCTCAGTGTATCTAAATACATGTGACAATAATAAACCAAATTAAAAATCCTGAGGCCTTGTTCTTCAGGCCAAGTTCAAGAGGATCCTACTAAGATATCACCTACATATCTCCAGTTCTACCAGAAGTCTAAACATCCTAGACCACTGCCAGGCAAATATCAAACATGCCCACCACTCTATTGCCCACCCACAGTTTGGCAAATCAGACCACAAGGTTGTGCTCCTACTCCCAGCTTCTCAGTAAAAACTGAAGTGGGAGAATCCATCAGAGAAAGTTGTGCAATGTTGGTCTGAGGAAATGGATGATCTCCTGTGGGATTGCTTTGAGTCAATGGAGTGGTCAGTATTTAAAAACTCTGCGATCAGCCTGAACGAGTACGCCACTACAGTAACTAACTTCACTAGTAAGTGTGTAGAGGACTATGTGCCAACCAGAAACCATAGATGAACAGGGATATCCACTGTTTACTGAAGCCCAGGTCTGAGGTGTTCGAGTCAGGCGACACTGACCTATATAGGAAATCCAGAAATGATCTACAGAGGTCCATCAAAAATGCCAAAGACTTTACGGACCAAGCCAGAATCCCACGCTAGCCGCAGGACTCCCACCAACTATGGCAAGGCCTGTAAGACACAACAGGTCACAAGATGAAAGCATGTAGAATCACCAGCACCAACGCACCCCTCCCTGATGAGCTCAAAGCATTTTACGCCCATTTTGAGCAAGAGATCAGTGAGAGCACACCCTCTACTCTGGAAGCCTTGGACAAACCTGTATCTGAGATCACCATTGCCAATGTCAGAGCAGCCATTTCGAAATTCAACTCATGGAAAGTAACTGGCCCGGATAGGGTATCGGATGAGCATTCAGGTCCTGCGTGGACCAGCTGGGAGGGGTATTCACAGATATCTTCAACCTCTCCTTACACCAATCTGAGGTCTGTATCTGCTTCAAGAAGATAGCCATCATTCCTGTACCAAAGAAAAGTCAGGCAGTGTGCCTTAAAGACTCCTGCTGCTATCAGACTTTTGAATGACCTATCTCTTAGTAAGTTGATCTTTCTGTACACTCCAGCTATGACTGTAACACTACATTTTGTACCCATCCCTTTTCTTCTCTATGAGTGGTATGCTTTGCCTGTGTAGTGCACAAGAAACAATACTTTTCACTGTATAGTAATACATGTGACAATAATAAACCAAATCAAAAAAATCCTCAACGGTGCTAAAGCCTAGTTCTTTATCTTTCTTTTCCTTTCTCTCAGGTGATTCCATGGTTTTTTTTTAACATGATTCATATTAATTCACACTAATGAACATGTGGGTTTGTTTCTGTCTGCCATTGTTTATATATTAATGCTTAACTACATTTCTCGTGTAAGATTAAAAAGATATATGAGTAACCCTTTAAGCTTCAATTTCACAAGGAAATGGGATCCAAAGCAGAACATAGTTTCTCTGTGGCTAATCTTTACATTCCAGCCGTTTCATATACAAGGCAAAATTCCATTACCTTATTTGATTGATTTTTATTAACCAGTCCAGTCGCTTTTAGTGATTCGTATACATGAACACTCAAATCCCTTCACTCCTTCACCAGGAATTCAGGAATACTTGCCATTTAAAAAATGTTCTGATTTATTTTTAGATCCAAAATGGATGACTTCAGCTTCCCCCATTGAACTCCAACTGCCACATTTTTGTCCAACTCCCTTAACTTATCCACAACCCTTTGCATCTTCTCGGCCTACAGAACTAACTGGGCCTCCTCAGCTTGTGCAATCAAAAAAAAACTTGAATGCGTAATTCTCTGTTCCTTCATCCGCATTTTTGATATATAATGAAAAGCTCAGGGTCCAGTGCTGTATCCTGGGGAATATCATTTGTCACATCCAGCCAGAGTATATACGCTTTATCACTATTCTCCGTCTCCTGCCTCCCAAGCAATTACCAATAATCTCGAATGCAGGACCTAATCAAATGCATTCTGGAAGTCCGCATAGACAGCATCCCTGATTCATGACGTGACTGACCTCTGAAAGAATCCAATCAGATTCATCAGTCGTGACATGTCCTTCTCAAATCCACGCTCATTCTTTCTCATTAGCCGATCTTCATCTGAGTACTCAGCCAATCTGTCCCTGATGATGGATTCCAGTAACTTGCTCACAAGTGTTAAGCTGACAGGTCTGTAGTTTTCATTCTCGCTTCTTAAATAATGGAGTGACGTTTGAAATTTTCCAATCCGTCGGCACAATTCCCAAATCTAAAGCTCTGTGGAAAAGTCTGACTATTTTGTCATCAGGACCCGGACGGAGTTTTATTTGTCTTATGCTAAAATTCTCCATTACTAATTGATGGGCGGCACGGTGGCATAGTGGACCTGGGTTCGATTCCCGGCTTGGGGAACTGTCTGTGTGGAGTTTGCACATTGTCCCCGTGTCTGCATGGGGTTTCTTCCCACAGTCCAAAGATGAGCTGGTTAATTGGATTGGCCATGCTAAATTGCCCCTTAGTGTCAAGGGGACTAGTTAAGTTAAATGCATGGGGTTATGGGGATAGGGCTTGGGTGTGATTGTGGGATCGATGGCCTCCTTCTGCACTGTATGATTCTACTTCTACTAATATTTCACTCCTTGACTTATTCTTAGGTTCCTTCCTATCCCTAATATTCTATCCTTGTCTTTGATTACGAGATTGGATACAAGGGGTGGGATTTTTTGACTGCACCCACCCCAAGACTGCAAATTCCCACCCGACATTATTGGATCTGTAAACGGTCCGTCAAATTCTCTGTTCTGCCCGCGGTAATTCCCACGATGGGTGAGACTGGAAAATTTACCCCAAGGTATTCACCAATAGCTACAGCAATTACAGATTTTCATTCATTAATAAAACATCCCGAGGTGCTTCACGGAGTGGGGGGGGGGGGTGGTGGGGGGGGCAGAGGGTGGCATAATGATAATATTACTGGATTAAGAATCCTGAGGTCTGGGTTAGTGCCCTGGGGACAGGCATTCAAATCCCACTACAACAGCTGGTGGAATTTAAATCAAATGAAGAAAAATCCACAACTGAAATCTGTTCTCAGTGATGGTTAGTGATTGCCATTAAAACCCCATCTGGTCCATGAATACCCTTCAGGGAAGGAATCTGTCATCTTTACATGACCTTCATGTGAGTCCAGATGCACAGCAATGTGGTTGACTTGTAACTGCCCTCTGAAGTGATCCAGCAAGCCACTCAGTTGTACCAAAATGCCACTGAAAAGTCAAAAAGGAAATAAAAACAGATGGGCCACCAGGCATTGCCCGAGGCGCCCTACTGACTTTCCTTACTGACATCTGGGAGCTGGCCCACAGACCAATTAACTAACAGCCTGACAGTCATACTCACAGAACCATTCCTAACTGCCAATGCGCCAAGCAGCACCATCACCAATACTGGCTATGTCTGGAAGGGTAGAAGTGATGGGCACTGTTGAGAGGGTGTTGCTTGGGAATCCTCAACATTGACTCCAGACCCCATAAAATCTCGTGACATCTGGTCAAACATGTGAAAGAAATTCTCCTGCTGATTACTACCTCCCTTAGCTGTAGGATCAGCACTTCTGAACATTATTGAATGCCACAAGGTGGCAAGGGCACTGGTGAAGTCTGGGTTGGGGATTTTAATGTCAATCACCAAGAGTGTCTCAGTAGCACCACGACTGACCAAGCTTGCCAAGTCCTAAAGGACATATCAGTCAGACTTGGCCTGTGATAGGTGGTGAGGGAATCAAATAGAGGAAAAATAACTACTGATCCTTGTTCTCATCAATTTAGCTGTCACAGGATAATATAGTGCCAACCGCATGAAATCCTGTCTCCACACTGAACATACCTTTCATTGTGTTGTGTGGCACAATGACTGTGACAAATAGAATCAATTCAGGATAGATCAGATAGCTCAACATTGGGCCTCCGTGAGGCAATGTGCTATTAGCAGAAATGGAATTGCATTCAACAAAGATCAGTAATCTCATGGTCCAGCATATTCCCCACTCTGCCATTACCATCTAGCCGGAGATCAGCCCTGGTTCAATGGCGAGTACAGGAGGGCATGTCACGTGCAATACCAGGCAAACCTAAGAATGAGGTGTCAATCTGGTGAAGCCTCAACGTAGGACTATTTGCATGCCGACAGCAGTAGCACCATGCAACAGCCAGATAAGAGATCCCACAACCAACAGATCAGATTATAATTCTGTAGTCTTGTCACATCCAGTGGAGAATGGTGGTGGGCAATAAACAGGAAGAAGCTCCACCAATATCTGCATACCCGGTGACTGAGGGCCCAGCACACCAGTGCAAAAGGTAAGATTTACGCATTTCCAACTATTTTCAGCCAGAAGTGTTGAGTGGTTGATCAATCTCAGCCTCCCGGGCAGCATGACGGTTAGCACTGCTGCCTCATATCGTTGGGGTCCCAGGTTCAATTCCGGCCATAGATGACTGTCTGTGTGGAGTTTGCATGTTATCCCTGTGTCTGCATGGGTTTCCTCTGGGTGCTCTGGTTTCCTCCCACAATCCAAAGATGGGTAGGTTAAGTGGATTGGCCATGCTCAATTGTCCCTTTGTGTCCCAAGACGTGTACGTTAGGGGAATTAGTGGGGTAAATGAATAGAGTTGCGTGGATAGAGTGAGGGATGGGCTTAGTCAGACGTTCTGTCAGAGTCGGTGCAGACTTGATAGGCTGAATGGCCTTCTTTTGCACTGTAGAGATTCTATGATTCTCCTCCTGAGATGCCTAGCATCAAAAGTACCAATCTTCAGTCAATTCATTTCACTTTGTTTAATATCCAAGAAATGGCTGAAGACACTGAATGGTGCAAGGCCCTGACAATATCCTCTGAGTGAGAAGTTCCAGGTTCACTCTTCATTCCAGGACTTGATGGCCAAGGAAGGTGCTTTCATAACACAGATAAACAGGTTGAGTATCAACATGAAAATCCTTCCTACACACCTATTGCTGGTGATAAGAGCAGGAGAGGCTCTGGTCAAACATACATGATGTGGAATGACACCCTCGAGCTACAGTCACTGGCTCCAGGCTAGGGATCTGTTCCAGAAAGAAACAAACCACCAAGGACAGACGTAAGCATGTGCTTTGTCTGCCTCATGCATCTCTAGATGTGGGAGGCCTGAGTATGCAAATGTTTCAGGCTTCTCAGCAATACCATTGGGTAGGTTTCCCAATTCCTGTGTCCATCGATCACTTGATAAACAAAAATAAGCGCTGTTGCTTTAACTCTGGGAACGATGTGAACTGTCAGAGTAGCACTGGCAAGAGCTGTGTACTCTGAAATCCAAGTTGTGTGCTGGTAATATTCTGCTGCATTTACTGTTCTACTTTAATCAGCTACTTTAGCCGATTGAATGGGAAGTCTGTGTGCAATAGGTTCCTCCCCTGGAAACTGAGTGCTTGGAGTAGAGCACACACCTAATTCTAATCTAGCTGCAACCCCAAGTCCAAACACTCTCCACGGGCAGAAGAGGATCTCACACTGTTTGGGGGTACAATCCACTCACAAAGACAGTCTACAGCTTGCTGAAAAGAGAAACTTGAGTGCAGAAGGCCTGACACTATAACAGATGGCATTAAAAGGGGCTTTAAAGGCTAACATTTGATTAACTGGGTTTAAGCTTGAGGAGATTGTGGCAGAACACATCATTCTATGCTCCATCTTTATATCTTGTGGTGCAATGTCTGCCTGAGATGTCAGGTGGGGTTCTTATGGCCTCGCTCGACCCAAGACCGGAAAATCCCACCTGAGGTCAACGGACCTTCCCATTGTCTGCCCCTCGCCCACTTCAATTCCCGTAGCAGGCGGGACAGTAGAATTCGGGCGGTCAGGTGAGGTAATAGAAGCATTTCATGTTGGATTCTCAGATTAGTTTGGTTATTTTGTATAACAATCAAGTGTCAATGGAATATTACTCTGGCTCCTTCAGTATGGGAAAAATGGCATCCAACGTAACATCAAGTGCTCCATCGTTTCTTTGTTCTGTTTCTGAATATAGCAGTAGAGTGTCTCCACAAAATGCTTGAAGGAATAGATAGGGTAGATGCAGGTTGTTTCCCTTGGCTGGGGGGGATCTAGATCCAGGGATACAATTTTGAACTGAGGGAGATGCTACTTAGGACCGAGATGAGGAGAAATTTCTTCACTCGGAGGGCTGTGGAAGCTCAGTCATTGGGTGGGTCTCACTCACCCCAAGACCATAAAATCCCACCTGAGGTTAATGGATCTTTGCACAGTCCTGTCCCACCCGCTCCGATTCCCATGGCAGGCAGGATATTAAAATTCCACCTCTTGAGTGTGTTTAAAGCAGACATCAGCAGATTTCTGATTAACAATAATGCAAGGAATTATATGCGATAGGGGGTGTAAAAGACATTGAAGTGTCCAATCAGCCATGCTTGTGTTGAATGGTAGAACAGGCTTGATGGGCTGAATGGCCTACTCCTGTTCCTATGCAATTCAAGCAGGTCTCAGCAGTTGATCAAGTTTAACCCAGCAAGGGGTTTGAAATTCAAAATTCTATAATACAGATCACATCAGATTAATTGATACAGATGGCGTGGGTGGCTTCTGAGATTCACCATCATCTGTGCTGGGATATATTTAGATTTTTCCAGGAAATTCTGGAAATCATTTGTGTCGGAAGATCAGGGCATGAAACAGAAGTAATTTGCAGCTGTTCCAGAAATTCTGGGGGCTGATATTTCACAAAATTTCTGGGACTCGTGCTAATATATCAGATCATTAGTAGGTAGAGGTGGAAGGTCTACAATGGATAATAGATTGGAGTTTATCACAGGTATCAGTCCCTCGTATATAACAGGGAGACCACAAATGATAAACATTGTTTCAGAACCAAAAGCTTCAAGAGGAGCAGAAAAGGGATAAGGCACCTTATCAACTCACAGTAGATTAATCTCATCAGCTCACTTGGCAACCCCGATTTCCATTATGTTCCATCTAAATCTCTGTGGTTCAATATACTTTCTCGCACATCACAACTTGCGAAGGCATAGGGACGCTAATAGTGCACAGAGGGTTTGGCAGAATAAGGCACACTAATATAATGTAAGTACTGCCGCTATTTGTTTTATAATAGCGTTGTACCACCAAAGGATATCAGCATATACTCATGTTGTAAAATGTGGAATGGAGTAGCACAAATTGAAAGAAGGAAAACTGAGGGGTGGGGGAATGAGGGACGTAATGAATGCATTTGGAAACTAAGATGACAGGAGGGAAATGAAGCAGTGCACACATGAAAGAAGGAGAAGTTTGGAGTAAATAGGAAGATTGAAAGAGGAAGTTTTTAATCCTTGAAACGATGTAATGATTTCAGGAAAGGAGTCCAGTCCAAAAAGTTTAATCCCATTCCGATTCTGATTCCAGTGACATAAATTTGGCTCCATGCTGTGGTCCTTGCAGCAATATGACATCAGGGCAAACAGCTGTACCAAGGCTTACCATCCAATTGCACAACACATTCCACTTATGCCATTTCCTACAGCCCTAAACCCCTGAAATGTAATAAGAAGCAAGAATGGGACAGCAGTCATTATGTCAGGGAGAATGAAATGATGGAAGCCTTAATGGAATTTGATTAAGCTCTTCACACTTGCAAACACATGTACGACAGGAAAAATTCCCTCCTCTGACCACAGGCAGGAATAGAGAACAAGTTTTGCACTCTGCGGCGTATTCTAGTTAAAGATACAAACGGGGTTGTGTCGTGCGATGGAATGGGGCCAAATGCTGAGGTAATGTTGTTTTATTAATTTCTGAAAGGCCAGCTACTGTACATCTACCTCTGGAATGAAAGGACGTGTATTTATCCAGCACCTTATCACACCTCACTCCACCCATCAGCATTGGAACCGTCGTTCGCCAACAAAGCACAATGTTGAACTGTATCTCCTTATTAAAAGTTGACTTGTGTTCAGAGCCCAAGATATTTTATTCCTGATAGGCTGTACTAATAAAAGCATGAGAAGGTGGTTTTCTAACTTGCAGTGGAGTTATTAATTCCCTTGCAGTGTTCACATCCGAGATGTCCCAGGAGCAACAAAAATGTTTGACATGAGTCTGACTGCTCTTTTACAACATAAGTAAACAGAACAGAGATTGTGTCTGACTATGTACCCAAGACGATTTATTTAATGGAGCCCATATGATAGTGTAAGCTGCCACTGATTAGCAAATTAAAATAAATGTTTAGTACAAGCCTGGAACTGCTGCTCGGAGCCAGCTCCAAACTGAATAGGTTCAACAAAGGAACGTTTTCCAAGTAATAGCTTTTAGCCAAAATCCTTTGCTGAAATGCATCCCCTTCCGGGCTATTCTTGTTCAGTTTAAAGTTCCCACATGTTGTGGAGAAATTCCAACTGACCTGTGCGTGCACTGGGGACAGGTAAGCAGGATTGTGGTCAGTTTTATAATACAATTCTCAATCTAAAGGACAATTACGTTCATATGATTCAAATTCCTGACATCAGTGACCTGACTGATGGCAAACATATGGTGAGACATCCTCTTTATCACTACAATACGGGATGGTACGATGCTCCAGATAGCTCCACAGTTGGTGCCAGTGCAGCTATAGAAATGGTAATAGAATTACAAGAAAGGGAAATATTTTTTGACAGTTTGATGTTGCCCCATGGGTATAATTAGAAATGCAGATTGGAGTGATCAGGGTCTGAAAGTGAAATACAGGATGACAACTCAAACTCATCAGAAATACCAACATTCAGCTTTGAATGTAATTCAAATCTTCAAGAGTTGCTTGCTTTTCTCCGATGTTACGGGGGGTTGGTTAAACAAAGGGACAGGAGACAGCAATTCAACCATTTCTGTTCATCATGACAGCGTATCTATTTAATCCCAATCCTTCCTGTTTGGTCTCATTCACAGCTGACCTGAAAGGCATGTTGTTCTCCCCTGCATAGTTTGACATGTTTTTATTCTGTTCTTCTGATTGCTGTTATTGCCCTTCTGTTTCAATTACATTAGGTATTACTCTTTCTGTTATTGACATTAAATCATTCTATAATTTGGTGTCAGTTAGCTTAGTTGGCTGGAGTGTGGTACAGAATGATGCCAACAGCATGGCTTCAATCCCTATACTGGCTGTACTAGTTCATTGAGAGCCTTCTCACAGCCTTGTCCTTTGCTTGTTGCCACTTGCCTTTATCTAAACGAGAATGATCCTCTGTAGAAGATGGCTAATTGCCTCAACTATTATGGTGGTGGGTTAGCTCAGTTGGCAAGATGGTTAGGGTATGATGACAACTGTGTGAGTTCAATTCCTGTACCAACTCTGGAGGCCTGCCTCCTCACCTTGCCCCATGCTTTGCAGGGTTAGGTTGCAGGTTAAGTTGATTGACCATGCTAAAATACCCCTTACCATCGGGGGATTAGAAAGATAAACACTTTACAGGGTTACAGGGATAGACTCCAGGTCGGATTGTTGTTGGTACAGGCTTGACAGGCCAATTGGCCTCCTTCTGTGTTGTTGGGATTCTTTGATACCAATTGTCTCTCTCTCTCTCTAAAGGAGAGAGATGCGCATAGATCCACTCTAGACTATGGCTAAAGACCAATTCTATAATTTGTTTGCAATACTTCCTCAGTACAATGTTATTAGTTGATTGCTTGCTTGTCAATGTTAGTAAAAGTCTGTAACTTAGAACATAGAAACCGTACAGTGCAGAAACAGACCCTTCGGCCCATTGAGTCTGCACCGACCACAATCCCACCCAGGCCCTATCCCCATATCCGTACACATTTACCCGTTAATCCCTCTAACCGAAACATCCCAGGACACTAAGGGGCAACTTTAGCATGGCCAATCAACCTAATCCGCATATCTTTTGACCGTGGGAGGAAACTGGAGCACCCGGAGGAAACCCACTTCTTTTGCACTTTCATAAGCAATCTGCAATTTCTTTGTTCTCATGTGTGTGAATTTGTTCAGTGTTGTTAATTGAATTGTTGCACTAAATAGGTGGTGTCACTTTGAATCTTGCCTGTCTTTGGAGAATTATTGCACATCCTTGCTCCACTTTACATCTCCTGGTGAAGCGCCAAGATGAATAAAGGGATCTGGTGACTAACATTGTCCATTTACCTGAGCCACCAGCTTCCTTCAATTGTCTACCATGCAATTGGTGTGCCCTGTATTCTGGGGAAGTCAGCAATCCCCATGGTTGAGAAATTCATGTAATCCAATAAATCTCTCCTTTTTGCTAAACATGACCTCAGATGCCCTGCAGAATATGGCATTGCAACAAGTTGAATGTAGCTCCTCATGTTGCCTGGGGTAATGTTGCAGGTCACTTGTACCTGCCTGAAATAAATACCATGTACAACATGGTAACATGTCTGTTGTCAGCTTCATTGCCAATGGCAAAGCTCTGTAGGAGGTAGCCTGTGCTCCAGATCTTCATAGAATTCCTACAGTGCAGAAAGAGGACATTTGACCCATCAAGTCTGCATCAACAACAATCCCACACAGGCACTATCATTGTAATCCCAAGTATTTACCCTGCTAATCACACTGACACTAAGGGACAATTTAGCATAGCCAATCAATTTAACCTGCACATCTTTGGCATGTGGGAGGAAACCAGAGCACTCGAAGGAAACCCACACAGTCACAGGGAGAACATGCAAGCTACACACAGACAGTGACTCTTGGTTGGAATTGAACCCAGGTCCCTGGCACTGTGAGGCAGCAGTGCTAACCACTGTGCCACCATGCTGCACTGCAAATTCTTTTAGTATTGCACAGAGGTGACAGCCCCATTGCTGAAACACAGTCTGTGCACACAGAGTTCCTCCAGCTCTTTTGCTGGACTCTCTGGAGAGTATTGTAGCTCCATCTGGTCAGCATCCAGCTCAGCCTACTTGCACTCTTCTGTTCCTCTGCCAGGTCATCCATCAAGATCCTTGAAACACCCAGTGGGTATACGACTGCATTGCTTTCACCTCAATAACGGCCTTGCATCCTGAAAAAGAAGGCTCGTTGACAGTAACCAGGGTGTAAGTAACATGAAGGAACTCCAAAGACAGATAAAAGAACAAAATGAAAAGCAGAAGATAACACCCAACCTGATGAGAGGAAGAGGTGATGTGGAGATGTTGGTGTTGGACAAGGGTAAACACAGTAAGCATCTCACAACATCAGGTTAAAGTCCAACAGGTTTATTTGGTAGCAAACACCACTAGCTTTTGGAGCACTGCCCCTTCATCAGGTGAGTGGGAGTTCTGTTCACAAACAGGGCATATAAAGACACAAACTCAATTTACAGAATAATGATTGGAATGCGAGTCTTTACAGCTGATCAAGTCTTAAATGTACAGATAATGTGAGTGGAGAGAGTGTTAAGCACAGGTTAAAGAGATGTTTGTTGTCTCCAGACAGGACAGTTAGTGAGATTTTGCAAGTCCAGGCAAGTCGTGGGGGTTACAGATCCTAGTTGAAGCCGTCCTCATGAGTGCGGAACTTGGCTATCAGTTTCTGCTCAGCGACTCTGCGCTGTTGTGTTTCATGAAGGCCGCTTTGGAGAACGCTTACCCAAAGATCAGAGGCCGAATGCCCGTGACCGCTGAAGTGTTCCCCAATAGGAAGAGAACAGTCTTGCCTGGTGATTGTCAAACGGTGTTCATTCATCCGTTGTTGTAGTGTCATTGAGGAAGAGGCCCAGGTTTGTGGCGAGGAGCAGAGTAGGGACTAACACTCCAGTGACATGATACTTGCCCATCATCGGCAACACATGCCCAACTAGTACATGGTGCTTATCCAGCAGAAAGTACTCCTCAGTTATAGCCAATAAAATGAAACAAAACTTACTCCAATAGATAAATCAAAGAAAAAGGTTTAATAAAGAAACTTCAATACTCCAACATTTGAGGTCTCATTCTGGGCCATTCCAAGTTCCCCAACAATTCCTGACAGGTGCTTATTTATACTGATCAGCTGATTATCATATCATTTTGTCATTGGTTATATAGTTTTGCTGGGTCAGCTGACCCATACAGCTTGTTACCATTGGTAACAAACAAAGATCCAATGTTATCATTGGTTACGTTCTAACACATGGGAAAGGATGCCTTGCTCCGGGAGTTTGCAGATGGGAGCAGCAATCTGCCATGAGAGACTGAGTCTCCTCAGGTACTGCTACACAGAGATGTCGAGAAAGCGACTCCTGTAAGCCTTGTGTTTTGGGGTGCTGCCTCCTTCCAGCTGCAGCATGGCATCCATGCTAATCTACTCTGTGAAGAGGCGTACTGCAGAGAAGAAGGCAGCAGTGCAATGCAGTTGGAGGTCAGTCAAGGGCTCGACAGGTAAAGTACCTTTCAAGAAGTTGGCATTTACCTGCCAAGGCATGAAAACATTCTCTGAGTGAAGTGCTATAAAGGGTAGCTTCACAATGGTCATGGCTGTAGTGTAACTGATTAAAGCCTACACAACTGGTCAGTTTCACTGTAGAAGATGTTGCCCACTATGCACTGCCTGGTAGCTGACAGATCAGCAAACATATTCCATGGCTGAAAATTCCTTATTCAGTGATAAAGTAGCTCCATAATCGTCTTCTTAACAATCTCAACAATGTCTTGATGATTTACCTGCCAGATCCAAGGCAGTTTCCCATGCACTTCCCTGGGATGGAAACATAGAACACTACAGCACAGTACAGGCCCTTCGGCCCTCTATGTTGTGCTGAGCTATGTCTGAACCCAAGATCAAGCTAGCCCACTCCCTGATATGATGATCAGCTTGAAGAATAGGGAATCATATCAGAATCCCAACCAGACCACTTTCCATGACTTTCCTGCCTTGCTTTCCCCTGAAACCCATCTCCGCCGCTGGAACGCTGGAATGTTTTGAAGATGTAATCAATAAGAGGGATAATTAAGGTAGTACACTGTATCGGGATTTTTCGGTAATGTCCCACACAAGAGATAATAACTCAAAATTGGGGCCTCAAAGGATTCAGGAGTGATATATGAGAGTGGATGCTGACTGATTAGTGGACAGAAACAGAGGGTGGAATTCTCCATTTTTTTGTCTAGTGCGATGGGCGGTGTTTCTGGTGACGTTGTTCCTGTTAGCTGGAATGAAGTGAACTTGAGCCTGATTTCATACTTGAAGCCTAACTAATGATACATTGAGTGAGGAGATGAATAGTAGATGAATCAGCTCCAAATTATTTGGTAGGTCAGGAGCTGATTCGCCTATCAACCATCAGCTGATGTGTTGGAAGGTCCCGGTGCCATATTTAAACACCAGTCCAGCACACTAATGACACTCTCTCCAGCACACCAGTCATTAAGACACTGCTCAAGATGACATCCGACCAGAAGCAAAAGGTCACCCCCCTCAAGACGGAGGCAGCATCCACTCCAGCCACCAGGCTCTTGATGCCTTAATCCAAGGAGTCCAGATGCAGAGGCGTTTCCTCAGTCCCAAGGATGGCTCCAGGCACTTGCTCTGTCTGAGTCAGATGATGAGCCTCTGGAAGTCACTGCTGGAGATGCAAAGAGGCAACGGGACACTGGGCAGAGCTTCAAGAATCTTTCAACAGAATCGAATGAATAATGTAGAAGCCTGTCTGCATTCTGAGAGATGTCATGGATTTGACATACAAGCACCTAAGGTGACCACCATGGAGACCTTGGTCCAGTACTGTTTCCTATCTCTGACTTCAGGCAGTGAGGTTCATGTACCATACTAATGAGCCCCCACCTTCAATTCTGTAGTGTGCTTGCCTCCCCTTCCAGTAAACAATGTGCTCTCCCTTTTATCCCTCTTGTTTGACCGCATTTCATGCACTCTTGTTGGGGTCCAACTTCCCACCCCATGGTGTTCTCTCTGTCTTTCATTGTCTGTCATCCGCATCCACTTCCTTTTGCCTGTCCCCTTGCTTTCCATCCTCTTCCTCGCACAGCCCTTCTTCCCCATTGCCCCCTCTTGTCTTCATCAGCCCCACTCTCACCTTGCATTCTGCCTCTGGTGGGACTCCAGGTGGAGGCTGCAAGCATCCTATAGCACAGTGCTGTCCAGTCAAACACCAAGAGCTGAAGATCCCCAACCTGGGTTACAGTACTGGTCAGAGTTGGTGAAAAGGGAGGGTTCATGAGTCCTGCAGCACAGTGCTGTCCATGAAGACAAGCTCAGTATGGGGTCGGAGGGCACGAGTTGGTCTGCCCCAGCACAGAGGCAGCCAGTGCAGCAGGAGTGACGCAGCGCTATGGCAGGTAGGCTATGTATGTTGCACTAACCTCAAAGCCGTGAGTGAACTGAGGTCTGCCTTGTGCAGGTCACTCTTTATCAATTGGGTTTGAGACTGACGTGATTTCCTGTTGGCCTGACACAAGACTGGAAGGGGTGGGGAGATTCCAGTGGGCAACTGTTTTAATGAGCATTCATGAGACGCCAATGAATGCAAAAGATGTTCACACCACCAGGCAGCGGGAGAACAGAGCTGCCATTAACCTGCCAGTGGGAGAATTGCAATGTGATTTATGTCAGCGGGTTTCTGACTTTTTGCCTCCTGTTAGATTCTTCTAACCTGCCACAGACGAGGTGGGAGAATTCCAACCAGAGCCAAAATGAATGGGACATTTTCTGGGTGGCCAGTTGTAATCAGCAGGGTACCACAAGGATCAGTCCGTCCACCCAAGTTACTTACAACCCATGTTATTTCTTTAGCTGGAGGAGACTGAGGGTAATGTGTCCAAGTTTCAAAGCTTTGTGAGAAGGTAGGCAGTGAGGGAGTGACAAAAACGCCGTGGATGGATTTGAGGCAGGTTGGGTGAGTGGGCTAGGACTTGGCAGGTGAAATTCAACACAGTGAAGTGTGAAGTTATCCACTTTGGTGGGGAAAATAAAATCAGAATTTTTTTTTGAATGGTGTGAGTCTGGGGAATGTTGGTGTTTCGAGGGATTCGGGTGTCCTTGTACATGAATCACAGGAAGTCAACATGAAAGTAAGCAATTAGGAAGTCAAAAGGTTTGTTAGCTTTTGTTTCCAAGGGATTGGACTCTAATTGTACAGGGCATTGGTGAGAACATACCTGGAGTAGTGCGTGGCTTTGGTCTGCAACCTAAGCAGGGACGTACTTGCCCAAGAGGGAGTGCAATGAAGGCTCATTAGACTGGTTCATGAGGGGATTGTCCAATGAGAAGCACTTGAGTAGACAAGGCCTATATTCCCTTGCGTATGGAAGAATGCGAGGCATTCTAAGTGAAGCATGTAAAATTCTTAAGGGGCTTGACAGGATAACTGCTGAGAAAATGTTTCTCCTGGCTGGAGAATCTAGAAAATGAGGTAGCAGCCATTTTGGACTGAGATTAAGAGTGTTATGATCCTTGGCCAGACTCTGGGATGGGGGAGAGATCCGGAAAGGGGCCAGTAACATTTTGTTTATAGTCGATAAGGATTGAGGCTCAAGACTCTTGGAATAAAGCCACACAATTCCATGGGTTTTGAACAAGCAAAAATAAATTTTATTTGACAAGTTCAGAAAAATAGAACAACTTACAACATCAATCTTGTTCTCTATCATTCAGACTAAGATGGGATACATGTAAATTAACTTACATGGGATACAAGTAAATTAACAGAAAAACTGTGGCCAAACAAACCTCACTGCAAAGTAAAAGACAGATTGCGACCAAAAACAAATTTGATGGATTTCTCAAAAAAGTACCCAGATGTGCAGCGGGTGGGATATGGACCATGCAAAGACCCATTGACCTTAAGTGGGATTTTCCAGCCTTGGAAATTGGCTAGAAAATCCCGCCTTGAGTCTTTTTTATGAGGGTTTCCATTTTCCATCTTTGAAGAACCTGCCTTGAAATTCTCTCCGAACATCTCTTTAACATTGGCCCACCTCGCAGAGTTCAGTCTAGCCTTCCAAGATTCCTTCGTGCTAGATTCCTGAGTGACTCAACACTAATCCGCATGCACACCTTCAGACCTATGGCCATGCCAGCAGAACAGCATGGTTCCAAAGGGATACCTTTGCCCTAACAGCCCACAGTGGCGTGTCATTTTGATAACTTAATTTGGAATCCATTTTGTTGCTCCCTTCTTTAAATTTAGCTGACAGGGCCTATTCCTGTCCTTGTGTCTTTGATTCTTCTTGGCTCACAGTTAACCTCAAACTGATTCCCCAAGAAGAGTTGTTCACTGACTCTTGAACCAATCTGTGCAACCCACCAAATTTCTCCCAGAGGATTCTGCCCCTATCCCAAGGAACCAATGTATAGCAGCATTAGAAAATCCTGTATCTTTAAATGTTAACTTGTTTAAGTTTAAGTTTAAATATTAACGTCACAAGTAGGCTTACATTAACACTGTGATGAAGTTAGATTTCTGATAGACAAGGGAATTAAGGGTTTTGGGGAGAGAGCGGGAAAGTGGAACTGATCCACTTCAGATCAGCCATGATCTTATTGAATGGCGGGGCAGGCTCTAAGGGCTAGATGGCCTACTCCTGCTCCTATTTCTTATGTTCTTATGTACTGTGAAAATCCCCTAGTTGCCACACTCCAGCGCCTGTTTGGGTGCACTGAAGGAGAATTTAACATGCCAATACACCCAACCAGCACATCTTTCAGACCATAGGAGGAATCCAGCGCACCCCAAGGAAATCCACGTAGTCACAGACTCCGCATAGGCAGTGATCCAAGCTGGGGATTGAACCCGGGTCCCTAGCACTGTGAAGCAGCTGTGCTAACCACTGTGCTGCCGTGTCATCTAACAGTGAATTTAACACACTCGGCCATAATAGAACATAGAACATAGAACATAGAACATTACAGCGCAGAACAGGCCCTTCAGCCCACGATGTTGCGCCGACCAGTTACAAAAACAATGACCCACTAGCCTATACCAATCCCTTTTCGTCCATAAACCTATCCAGAGATCTCTTAAACGCCCCCAAACTAGACGCATTTACAACTGCAGCAGGCAGGGCATTCCAATCCCTCACCACCCGCTGGGTAAAGAACCTACCCCTGACATCCGTCCTGTAGCTACCCCCCCTTAATTTAAAGCCATGCCCCCTCGTGCTAGCTTTCTCCATCCGAGGAAAAAGGCTATCACTATCCACCCTATCTAAACCTCTAATCATCTTATATGTTTCAATAAGATCCCCTCTTAGCCGCCTTCTTTCCAACGAAAACAACCCTAAATCCCTCAGTCTCTCCTCATAGGACCTCCCCACCATACCAGGCAACATCCTAGTAAACCTCCTCTGCACCCTCTCCAACGCCTCCACATCCTTCTTGTAATGCGGGGACCAGAACTGCACACAGTACTCCAAGTGCGGCCGCACTAGAGTAGTGTACAGTTGCAACATGACGCTGCGACTCCTAAATTCAATCCCCCTACCAATAAACGCCAAGACACCGTACGCCTTCTTAACAACCTTATCTACTTGATTCCCAACTTTCAGGGATCTATGTACACATACACCTAGATCCCTCTGTTCATCCACACTATTCAAAGTCCTCCCATTAGCCCTATACTCGACACATCTGTTGCTCCTACCAAAGTGAATTACCTCACACTTCTCCGCATTAAATTCCATCCGCCACCTCTCGGCCCAGCTCTGCAACCTATCTAAGTCTCCCTGCAGACTATGACACCCTTCCTCACAATCTACCACACCTCCAACTTTGGTGTCATCAGCAAATTTACTAATCCACCCAACTATGCCCTCATCCAGATCATTAATAAAAATTACAAACAACAGTGGCCCCAAAACAGATCCCTGAGGCACACCACTTGTAACTGAACTCCATGATGAATATTTACCATCAACCACCACCCTCTGTCTCCTATCTGAATGAATTGAATTCATAAGAAGGAAATTACCTTCACTCAAAGGGTTGTGAATCTTTGGAATTGTCTGCTCCAGAGAGTTACTAAGGTTCAGTCATTGAGTATATTCTGTAAATATATAAACAGGAAAAGATTAGTAAAGACAAATGTAGGTTATTTGCAGGCTGAAATGGGAGAATTGATAATGGAGAACAAGGAAATGACAGAGCAATAAGGCAACTGCTTTAGCTCTGTCTTCACAGAAGAAGACAAAGAGAAATTCCTGTAAGTACTAGGTCTCATGGGGAGGAATTTAAGGAAATTAATATTACTGGAGAAAGTAATGGGTCTGAAAGCTGATAAATCCCCAGAACTTGATAATCTATATCCCAGGGTACTGAAGGAGGAATAGTTGTTTGACTACATGATGCCATGTTGAGAATTTTACACTGGAAGAAGCTGAGAGGGGACTTATTTATGGAAATAGTGGATGTGTTAGTTGTCATCTTCCCAAATTCTGTAGATTTAGGAATAGTCCCAGCAGATTGGAAGATGGCAAATGTAACCCCATTGTTTCAAAAATGAAGGAGGGAGGAAACAGAGAATTGCAGACCAGTTACAAATAGCATTTAAAATATAAATCGATAGATTTTTAGATACTAAAGGCATCAAGGGATATGGGGAGAGAGCAGGAGACAGCACATCAACCGTGATCACATTTAATGGTGGAAGAGGCTTGATATCCCTTTCACCCCCTTGTTTATCTGCATTTCGTGCAGTCTCGTCGGGGTCCGACTTCTATCTCTTTGGTCTTTCCACTGCCTCCCATTGTTCTTCCTCTTTATCCACCTCCTTGCCCCTCTGCCTGCCACTGTAAGCCCTAGCCCACTCCACATGTATAACATTAACAGCGGAGGCAGATTTGGATTGCTGCGGACTTGAGGAACTGTATTGAGTTTGAAAGCCCATGAGGTTCGTGGACATGTGTTTTGTTACATGGCAACAGCTGAAAAAGCAGCACACGGCGACCAAAGGTTTTCCAGTACTAACTCCGAGTTGCTGCTGATGCAGCATTAGTTGGGGCTATCACATTGTAGCGCTGAGGGTGAAAGCTTTACGGAAGCCAAATGCAAAATGTGTTGGCAAGATGTAGTTACACATGTCAGCTCTGAAAGTAATATACAAATAAAATGGGCGCAAATTAGGAAAGTTCAGGGATTTCCTAAGGTCTCCAAGTGTTGGTCCAAAGGCCATTACATTCTGTAAAACATGACCACTAAATTATACATGGCACATACTTACACTGTTTCCAGCTCCCCATATAATCTGTCACTCATGTTAATGCTTACCATGCATTTCCAAAGAGCAATGGGGCATCCTGGAAATTCTCAGTAGTCACCATTAATACTGCTTTTCCTTTTTAGCTGCATGTTCATGCAATTGTGTCTACACTTGTATCTACAATGATCCCAGTGTATTTCTTGATATTCTCCCAACAGTGAGAACTTGTAAAGTCTGCTTCTGTTGAGCAGATTGATACAAGAGGCTTTGCTTTGTACCAGTGCTCTTGGTGCTCAGGTAGGTAAGACAGTAAGTTGTGAAGAGCACAAATGGAGGCTACGAAAAGATATAGACTGGGATTCTCCCACATCAAAACAAGTGCCCAATGTGTGGGAAAACAGAACAATGTCCCACCGTGTTTTGGGTATGCTTAGTGGAACAAATCTCCGATACCCTGTGCAATGCAGAGTGCCTCGGATTCATACTACGGGGAGAGGGGTGCTTATCCCGCCTGAGAGATTGGCAGCAAAGTACTGAGTGGGCCACTGCGCATGGGCCAATCTGTCAGAGTGGACATCAGCGCATGTGCACTGACCCCCCACCCATCCCCCAGTTGCTGGCCTCCCGAACGTTAGCCCCTCCAATCGCTGGCCTTCCCCGGAACCTACCTGAACACTGGTCTTCCTGACTTCTCCACATCTGAACATTGGCCTACCGACCCTCTCTGGGCCAGCCTTGATCTAACCCATCACCCCTCCCCCCGCTATGAACCAGCCCCAGTCACTACCCAATGCCAGACCCGCTCACCCTCCTGATGGCCAGCCTCAAATCCCTCCCCTACCCAATGACCAGGCCTGATATCCCAACATCTACAATGGCTGGCCCCGATCACCCTCCTCTCTCTCCCACCCATCCCACTTGCAGAGTGGCAGTGGGTCTCCCCAACACCAATCGCCCCTCCAATTGGCCCCTCCCCAAGTATGTCCCATCCCCTCTGGCCCCACCAACCCCTTGGAACTGCCCTGTGCCCAGTGCCAATGTGCCCTTATGGCAGTGCCAGGGTGCCAGGTTGGCACTGTTAAAGGGGCATCCCCCTTGCCACTCATCTTCTGGGGGGGGGGGCCTCAATGGCTTCTGTCCCCACCAGCTGGGTGAGGAGATCTGTTTCCCGTTCGTGGGGAGCAGTTGTAAACCTCATTGGTCGGAACCATTCCTGGTGATGGGGGGAGACACAGTAAAAAGTCTGACAACACCAGGTTTTAGTCCAACCGATTTATTTGATAGTAAACTCACAAGCTTTCGAAGGGACTCCGTCTTCATCAGGAGAATGGAGAGTTCTGGCCTCGGAACTGATGCGCCACAGCGAAAAACCGCACCGATCTCCTCAGAAGACAAACACGGGACACAGTGGACAGAGTACCTTTCGTCGTCCAGTACTTCCCCGGAGCGGAGAAGGTACGACATCTTCTCCGGAGTCTTCAACATATCATTGATGAAGACGAACGTCTCGCCAGGGCCATCCCCACACCCCCACTTCTTGCCTTCAGACAACCACACAACCTCAAACAGACCATTGTTCGCAGCAAACTACCCAGCCTTCAGGAGAACAGTGACCACAATAGCACACAACCCTGCCACAGCAACCTCTGCAAGACATGCCGGATCATCGACACGGGTACCATCATCACACGTGAGAATACCATCCACCAGGTACACGGTAAGTACTCTTGCAACTCGGCCAACATTGTCTACCTGATACGTTGCAAGAAAGGATGTCCCGAAGCATGGTACACTGGGGAGACCATGCAGACGCTACGACAACGGATGAATGAACATCGCTCAACAATCACCAGGCAAGACAATTCCGTTCCTGTTGGCGAACACTTCAGTGGTCACGGGCATTCAGCCTCTGACCTTTGGGTAAGCATTCTCCAAGGCGGCCTTCACGACACACGACAGCGCAGAGTCGCTGAGCAGAGACTGATAGCCAAGTTCCGCACACATGAGGACGGTCTCAACAGGGATCTTGGGTTCATGTCGCACTATCTGTAACCCCCGTGACTTGCCTGGGTTTGCAAAACCTCACTTACTGTACTGTCTGGAGACAATACACATCTCTTTAACCTGTGATCAGTGCTCCTTCCACACACATCGTTGGCCACTTTAGGACTTGAACAGCAGGTTAGGTGTAAGGATTCGCATTCTAATCAGTAATCTCTAAACTGTCTGTGCTTTATATGTTCTGTCCGAGGCCAGAACTCTCCATTCACCTGATGAAGAGGGAGTCCCCTCGAAAGCTTGTGAGTTTACTATCAAATAAATCGGTTGGACTAAAACCTGGTGTTGTCAGACTTTTTACTGTGTTTACCCTAGTCCAACACTGGCACATCCACATCATGATGGGGGGAGACACAGTGGGCCTGGAGAACACTGCTCAGGGCCTGCTGATTATATGGAAATACAAATTTACATATAATAATCAGCTCCACACCAATTTCTGGCATGTAACTGATTGTGCTAGACCTCACGAAAAGCTCCCCCCCCCCACCCCATTGTCTTCTGGTCTGCTCGAGAGACAATCCCAGCCATAGGTAGGGTAAGTGAGTGGACAAAGATCCAGAAAATGGAGTATAATGTGGGCAGATGTGAAATTGTCTACTTTGGTAGGAAGAATTAAAAAGCTCATTATCTAAATGGTGAGAGATTGCAGAGCTCCAAGAGGCAGAGGGATCTGGGTGCCCTAGGGCATGAATCACAGAAGGATTGTATACGTGTACAGCACGTAGCTAGAAAAACTAATTGAACGTTATTGTTTATCGTGTGGGAATTGAATACTGGGGAGGTTATGCTTCAGTTCTAGCGAGACCACATTTCGAGTCTGGATGACTTTGTCAGTTCTGACAGAGGGTCATCTAGACTCAAAATGTTGGCTCCATTCTTTCTCCACAGATGCTGTCAAACCTGCTGAGATTTTCCAGCATTTTCTGTTTGTGTTTCAGATTCTAGCATCCAAGGTACTTTGTGTTTATCTAACAATGTTTATTTTGATTTTCATTCAGCTATCGCAGTATGCATATTGTACCTGACACCTGATGAAGGAGATTTGGAGCAGCAAGTGGGAAAGATACAAGCAGAAGAGGAACAGGGACCTAAAATGACAGTTTGAGACCTCCTTTAGGTTAGGCACAATGGATGGGACTGTCGGAAAGCTTACACTCCCTCTGGTTTGCATATGCTGACAGATAAGGATTGAGACAACCATTGGCAAGGATCTCTCACATGGCGCCACAACGTCCATGAGTGTGGAGATCTAGGAGCCAGCAGAGGGTCTTGCTTACAGCAGATAAGACTATCTGTTTATTTTTTATGCACATGGAAAGGACTGAAATTCCACAGCAGAGTAAGATTGGGAAATCTGAATCGGGAGAAATAAAATTGGAGTTTCAGATTGGGACAAAGAAGTCCATAGTTCAGCGATGAATGTTAGAAATAAGGCTGGATTAGCCGGTGGCGCAGTGGTTAGCACTGTGGCCTCACAGCGCCAGGGACCTGGATTTGATTCCTGGTTTGGGTCACTGTCTGTGTAGAGTTCTCCCCGTGTCTGGTGGGTTTCTTCTGGGTCTCCAGCTTACTCCCACAGTCCATGCGGTCAGTAGGTACATTGGCCATGCTAAATTCTCCCTCAGTGTACCCAAACAGGCCCCAGAGTGCAGCAACTAGGGGATTTTCACAGCAACTTCATTGCAGTGTTAGTGTAAGCCTATTTGTGATACTAATACATAAACTGAAAACCTTAATTAATGGATCCAGACTGGGAGAAGATCAGATTCATGGATCCACTCTGAGAGAATGAGATCAGATTCATGGATCCAGACTGGGGGAATGAGATCAGATTCCTGGATCCAGACTGGAAGAATGAGATCAGATTCATGGATCCAGACAGGGAGAAGTGAAATCAGATTCATGGATCGAGACAGGGAGAAGTGAGATCAGATTCATGGATCGAGACAGGGAGAAGTGAGATCAGATTCATGGATCCAGACAGGGAGAAGTGAGATCAGATTCCTGGATCCAGACTGGGAGAATGAGATCAGATTCCTGGATCCAGACTGGAAGAATGAGATCAGATTCATGGATCCAGACTGGGAGAATGAGATCAGATTCCTGGATCCAGACAGGGAGAAGTGAGATCAGATTCATGGATCCAGACTGGAAGAATGAGATCAGATTCATGGATCCAGACTGGGAGAAGTGAAATCAGGCAAAGCATATTGAACATGGAAGTCAGAAGAAATGAAATTTGTTTGGAGAATACATAAACAAGAGAAAAAGAATCAGAAATAGGCAGCAACAAAATTTGAAAATTGAATTGCATAATTTGAACCTCAGCATTAATATTATTCAAAATGTATCTACTTATTGGATTAGAAATTGGATCTTACTTACAGATTTAAAACATATAAAATGATAGTCAAGTTCAGGGTCCAACTGAATGCCCAAAAGAGATTTGAACTCATTGATTGGCAATTGTTCAGACAACAGGGCTGAAAACTAAAACATTTTTGCTTCTGGTAATGAGAGGCCTTCCATGTAAATATTATGTTTGCTCATTGCAAAACTGTGAGTGCTAATGAGAGTTTTTATTAAAGTTTTTCTCACTTATACTGTGATGCCACAGGGAATTGCTTGTGGATGTCACCATAATTCTTGAGTATTCAGTGATCTAAGGGAATAAGCAAAGAAATGGGGTAAAGAAACTCTGTTTCCGCATGTTACTAGACAACGGGAGATAAGTATTGATAACCACAACTCATCTGGTTTACTAATGTCCTTTAGGGAAGGAAATCTGCTATCCTTACCTGGTCTGGCCTACATGTGATTCCAGATTCATGACAATATAGTTAAATGTAAAACATCCTCTGAAATGGTCTAGTAAGCCATTCGGTTCAAGGGCACTGTGGACAGATTTTGGTCTTGCTGGTGATGCCCACATCTCATGAAAGAAAAATGAAAAAACAGTAAACTTGTTTCCATAGTACTTGGCATTGATATTCAGGGTGTAACATAACAACTCAAGCTCCTCTCTGCAGCTCCTCACGAGTACAAGAATCTTAGACAAAGAATGAAAATTCCAAACCACTTAATGCTATATTTAATGTTGGTGACGTTAGCAGACAAATGCTTAACATATTCATGCAACATTCGTTTGTTATTTTAACAGCAGAGAAAGTTTTGCAATCCATACAGACATCTCCTGAATGGTGGGGTTAGAGTTCAGATTGTAATTAGGAACCAGATTGTCAAATGCATAAGCCCGCTGATCGTTTCTGCATCTGGACCGCAGCATGGCATCTGTATTTGAAATTATAGAGGAAGTTCATAACTCACAGCAATCAGTTAGAATCAGCCTCTGCGATTTTCACAAATAGACTGTATGCAGACACACATTCAGTGTCACTGAAGACCATTAGGAACAGGAATGGGCCATCTCGACTCTTGGGTGTCTTTCACCATTTAATTAGGCCATGGTTGATTTGTACCTCAACTCCATTTGTGTCATATCTTTAGATAATATTACCCCACAAAAATCTATTGATTGCAGTCTTGAATATTTCCATTGATTCAGCATTGGAAAACTTGGTGCCAGATTTCCAGCAATCTGTGTGGAAAAATGCTTTCTGATTTGAATCCTAAATGCCTTCGTTCTAATCATCATATGACACATTTGTTCTGATACCCAAAAGGAAGTTGTTTTTCTGTATTTATCTGATTAAGTCACTTAATCCTTTCAAATTTCTTGATTGAGAGCACCCCTCAACTTTAAGTTCAAGGGAACACACAGATGCAACCTGTCCTTTAAGTTTTTGTGTGATTCTAGTGAATTTGCACTGTACTCCTTCCAAAGTCAATATAACTTTCCTGAAGCGTTCAAGACTGAACGTGGTACTCCAGATGATGACTGGCCGAGACTTGATGCAACTAAAGCATTTTATCACTTCTGAATTCCAATTCTCTTTAGAATCTTTGAATACAATCATAAAATCCCAACTGTGCAATAGGAGGCCATTCAGCTCATCGAGTCTACCCCAGTCATAATCCCCCTCAGGCCCTTTTCCCATACCCTACATATTTACCCTGCTAATCTCCTGACAATAGTGTCAATTTAGCATGGTCAATCAAGGAGAGCGTGCTAGGAGAACGGGAGAACGCGCAAACTTCACACAGAGAGTGACCCAAAGCCAGAATTGAATGCGGGTCGCTGGTGCTGTGAGGCTGCAGTGCTAACCACTGTGCCATCATACCGCCCCTTTGGATAAAGGAAAATCTTCAGTTAACTTTTCTGACTACTTTTTGCATACCAGCTTTTAGTAAGTAATATATCTGGCATTGTGAACATTTGTTCCTCTGCAACTCTGTGGTGGTTGTCCCTTTAAGGATCAATCCGCAGAGTAAGTGTCACATGACCCACAGAACCAGTCAGGGAGCAGATGAGGGAATCACTCCGGTAAGCGCAGGCTTCTGTACTGAGGGTCATCTTGGGAGCTGATTGCAGCGCAAGGCTGTGGACCTCCTCCATCAAGCCACAGGGCCCTTGCTTTGGGTTCACTGACCAAGAGTCGGGTGCCCGAGTTGTTCAAACCAAACTCTCTCCCAAAATTGAACTGAGGGTTGTCACTAAACATTTGGATGCCTGAAGGCCAATTTTGGGGTGGCCCCAGGCCTCTCTGTTCAAGCATGTTCTTCTGATGCAACATCCAAGCCTATAAGGCAAACTAATTTCTACCCAATTATGCCTTGGCGAAATGAGGAACACAAACATACCATATTTGGAAAAAAAATGTGTTTTGTTTTGTAACTGATACTGATGAAGATTCAGCCAGAAATTAGTAGGTCAATTTAGACTTATGGTAACGTTGTGATACTGGATTGGGAATCTAGTGATCCAAATTAATGTTCTGGAGACACGGGTTCAAATCCCACCATGGCAGCTGGAGGAATATAAATTCAAAATACAAAATTTGGAGTAATATTCTAGTCTCAGGAAGAATGTTCATGAAACTATTAGATTGTCTTAAAAATCCACAATCTTGTCCTTCAGGGTAGGACACCTGCCATTCTTCCCCTCAGTCTGGCCTACATGTTACAGTAAAAAGTCTGACAACACCAGGTTTTAGTCCAACCTATTTATTTGATAATATACTCACAAGCTTTCGAGGGGACAGCCTCTTCGTCAGGTGAATGGAGAGTTCTGGCCTCAGACAGAGCATATAAAGCACAGACGGTTTAGAGATTACTGATTAGAATGCAAATCTTTACACCTAACCTGCTGTTCAAGACCTGAAGTGGGTGATAATGTGAGTGGAAGGAGCACTGATCACAGTTTAAAGAGATGTGTATTGTCTCCAGACAGTACAGTAAGTGAGGTTTTGCAAACCCAGGCAAGTCACGGGGGTTACAGATAGTGTGACATGAACCCAAGATCCCTGTTGAGACCGTCCTCATGTGTGCGGAACTTGGCTATCAGTCTCTGTTCAGCGACTCTGCGCTGTCGTGTGTCGTGAAGGCCGCCTTGGAGAATGCTTATCCGAAGGTCAGAGGCTGAATGCCCGTGACCACTGAAGTGTTCACCAACAGGAAGGGAACAGTCTTGCCTGGTGACTGTCGAGCGATGTTCATTCATCCGTTGTCGTAGCGTCTGCATGGTCTCCCCAATGTACCATGCTTCGGGACATCCTTTCTTGCAACGTATCAGGTAGACAATGTTGGCCGAGTTGCAAGAGTATTTACCATGTACCTGGTGGACGGTATTCTCACGTGTGATGATGGTATCCATGTCGATGATCCGGCATGTCTTGCAGAGGTTGCTGTGGCAGGGTTGTGTGGTATTGTGGTCACTGTTCTCCTGAAGGCTGGGTAGTTTGCTGCGAACAATGGTCTGTTTGAGGTTGTGTGGTTGTCTGAAAGCAAGAAGTGGGGGTGTGGGGATGGCCCTGGCGAGATGTTCGTCTTCATCAATGATATGTTGAAGACTCCGGAGAAGATGTCGTAGCTTCTCCGCTCCGGGGAAGTACTGGACGACGAAGGGTACTCTGTCCATTGTGTCCTGTGTTTGCCTTCTGAGGAGATCGGTGCGGTCTCAGCAAACTACTTCGCAGCAAACTACCCAGCCTTCAGGAGAACAGTGACCACAATACCACACAACCCTGCCACAGCAACCTCTGCAAGACATGCCGGATCATCGACATGGATACCATCATCACACGTGAGAATACCGTCCACCAGGTACATGGTAAATACTCTTGCAACTCGGCTAACATTGTCTACCTGATACGTTGCAAGAAAGGATGTCCCGAAGCATGGTACACTGGGGAGACCATGCAGACGCTACGACAACGGATGAATGAACATCGCTCGACAGTCACCAGGCAAGACTGTTCCCTTCCTGTTGGCGAACACTTCAGTGGTCACGGGCATTCAGCCTCTGACCTTCGGGTAAGCATTCTCCAAGGCGGCCTTCACAACACACGACAGCGCAGAGTCGCTGAACAGAGACTGATAGCCAAGTTCCGCACACATGAGGACGGTCTCAACAGGGATCTTGGGTTCATGTCACACTATCTGTAACCCCCGTGACTTGCCTGGGTTTGCAAAACCTCACTTACTGTACTGTCTGGAGACAATACACATCTCTTTAAACTGTGATCAGTGCTCCTTCCACTCACATTATCAGCCACTTCAGGTCTTGAACAGCAGGTTAGGTGTAAAGATTCGCATTCTAATCAGTAATCTCTAAACTGTCTGTGCTTTATATGCTCTGTCTGAGGCCAGAACTCTCCATTCACCAGACGAAGAGGGTGTCCCTCGAAAGCTTGTGAGTATATTATCAAATAAATAGGTTGGACTAAAACCTGGTGTTGTCAGACTTTTTACTGTGTTTACGCCAGTCCAACGCCGGCGTACCCACATCATGACTACATGTTACCCCAGAGCCAACCATTATGCTTGACTCTTAACTGCTCTCTGAAGTACAAGAGCAGGGATGTACTTCTGAGGCTGTATCAGGCTCTGGTCAGACCCCATTTGGACTATTGTGAGCAGTTTTGGGCCCCATATCTAAGGAAGTATGTGCTGGCCTTGGAAAGGGTCCAGAGGAGGTTCACAAGAATGATCCCTAGAGTTAAGAGCTTGTCATACGAGGAAAGGTTGAGGATTCTGGGTCTGTTCTCGTTGAAGTTTAGAAGGATGATGGGGATTATAATTGAAACTTACAAGACACTGCGAGGCCTGAATAGAGTGGATCTGGGGAAGATGTTTCCACTAGTATGAAAAACTAGATTTGAGAGCACAATCTCAGGCTAAAGGGACGATCCTTTAAACTGAGATGAGGAGGAATTTCTTCAGCCAGAGAGTGGTGAATCTGGGGAACTCTGCCACAGGAGGCTGTGGAGGCCAGGTCATTGAGTCTCTGTAAGATGGAGATTGATAGGTTCTTAATTAATAAGGGATCAGTGTTTATGGGAAAAAGGCAGGGGAATGGGGATGAGAAAAAAAATCAGCCCTGATTGAATGGTGGAGAAGACTCGATGGGCCGAGTGGCCTAGTTCTGTTCCTGTGTCTGATGGTCTTATGGTTTAAATGGCGCAGCCAGCCTCTCAGTTGTGGGTGGCGCATGACTGTATGCTAGATGACAGTCAGGATGGGTAACAAGTACTGGCCTTGGCAGCAATGCTCACATCTCAAGAACGAATAAAAAATAAACATATATGTAGCAGTAGTGTTAAGTAATAATTTCTGTAGGCTAGAGAAAACATAACATTAAAGTAAGTAGAATTAAAGGAAGTGTTCTTTAAATCAATTACTGTTTCAATTGCAGCTTTATAAAACTTTGGTTAGGCCACACTTAGAGTATTGCATTCAATTCTGGTCGCCACATTATAGGAAGAATGTGGAGGCTTTAGAGGGGGTGCTGAAGAGATTTATCAGGATGCTGCCTGGCTATAAGGACAGCCTGGACAAACTCGGGTTGTTTGCTCTGCAGTGGCAGAGATTGAGGGGAGATAGAAGCCTATAAAACTATCAGAGGCATAGAAAGGGTTGACAGTCAGAAGCTTTCTCCCAGAGTTGAAATGCCTAATGCTAGGGGACATGCACTTAAGGCGAGGGAGGGAAAGTTCAAAGGAGACGCGAGGGACAAGTTTTTTTTACACAGAGTGTGGTAGGTGTCTGCAACATGCTGCCAGGAGTGGTGGTCCAGGCAGATATGATAGTGTTTAAGGGCTTGTAGATAAGCACATGAACATGCAAGGAATAGAGGGATAGGGATCAAGGGCAGGCAAAAAGGATAGTTTAATTTGGCGTCATGTTTGGCACAACATCATGGGCCTGTGTTCCTGTGTTCTACTGTTCTATGCTCCATGTAGTTATTTGCTCATTAGTGTTTGCCAGGCCTGTCTCACCTTAAACATTCTCTCTTCGACCTTCCTTAGCTAACTGCACATGATGGGTCACAGCCAAACCATACAATGTCAGTCTGCTCACACCAAATATTTTAGCAGGATTCAACTGCAGATAGATCACTTGGAGATGTTGCTGTGTGATGTAATTGGGGATTTGATGTACACCTCTGGTGAAAGAATTTGGAAAGTGGCTCAGAAGAGATTTCTGTGTTGATGTTACCTGAGGCAGACAGATAACTGAATAAAAAATAGTTGTTGACACACTCTCAGCCTGTAATGTGAAGAAACATTTCTTTATTGCCTCTCTGCTTAGGATTAGTATCTTTATACTGATGAGCAAGAAAAATGCATGTGATGCAGATGTTCAATGTTTCAACATTCCTAATTATTGAAATGAATTATCCCTTTGTATTAATGTAAAGAAAATCAGCTGACTGTCATGTTCCACTTCACAATGTTGGGTCCTGACGGGTGCAAGTTGAAACCAGAGGTGGGACGAAGCCTTAAATATCAGCCAACTCAATAATCCTGGCATATTGAAGTAATCTGGACTCTTTTTGGGTGTACAGGCATTTGTTATGGAATCATAAAGATTCACAGCATGGAAGCAACTTGTTCATGCCACCCAGATTTTACCACTAAACTACTCCCAATTGCCTGCATTTGGCCCATATTCCTCTATACCCATGTACCTGCCTAAATGCTTTTTAAAAGACAAAATTGTACCTACCTCTACTACTACTTCTGGCAGCTCATTCCAGACATCTGGAAAGAGATGTTGATTATCTAGCTGATCTATGCCCCTCATTATTTTATCGACCTCTATAAGACCACCCCTAAACCTCCTACATTCCAGGGAAAAAAATCCCAGTCAATGCCTCTCCTTATAATTCAAACCATCAAATCCCAGAAGCATCCTGGTAAAACTTTTCTGCACCCTTTCTAGTTTAATAATATTTTTTCTGTAATAGGATGACCAGAACTGTACACAGCTTCGATGGTGCAGTTGTGTACGACGGGTGATAAGATGGCTGTCTTACATCTCTCCTGGTTTCTATTTCCATCGAGGTCAATGGAAATTGAATATTAGCCTCTCAGACAGGGATGTTAACGTAATCGGTCCCAGAAACATTTAATCATTTTATATGATCTTCCCTTCTTTGCCCAATGCCTCCTACAACAGCTCCTTGTATATTTAGGCTGAAACTATTGGTAAAATACTTTAAGTGTGGAACTTTGATTCAAAAATTTCACGCACAGTAGTTCAGACCTTCAACCAATTGCTTCCGACTGAGATCTGATTTGTTTCGAAATGCTTGATATAAACAGACAAAAGAGCAATTTCTGTAACTGCTGAGCGTGCATTACAAAGTATAAAGATCCTACTTTGAAACTTGGCATTAACTAAAGTTTACTTTCTCTTGCATCTAATGTCTTGTAAACAACTCTTTGATCATCGATTGAAATCATTTTTTCAGGGTGATTACCTCAGAAAAAGTTGAAGAGTTCAATCTTTGATGTTTCAAACAAAGTAATTCCAGTTAATTTTCAATGATCTGAAAACTCCAGGTGGGATTTTCTGGGTGCACACACCCCAAGATTGGAAAACCCTGCCCGAGATCAATGCGTGGTCTGTGTCCCACCCGCTATGATTCCCGTCGAGGGTGGGATGGGAAAGTTCCAACCCTCGTTACTTTAGGATTTGCATTCTTGGTCATTTTCAATTGATGGCTTGACTGATTTTTTGAACCACTCAATCATAGAAATTTGATACTTGGCATTCTTGGTTATTTTCAATTCAAATTTGGCATTCTTGGTTATTTTCAATTGGTGCCTTGACAGATTCTTTGTACCTGTCAATCATAGAAATTTGATACCCCCAGGGGTCACTCTGAGGTTAAGTTGTATTCATGGTGTCATACTTTGACACTGACATAGCTCAGAATTCCATCAATCCTCTGTGACAGACATTTTTCTGTTGAAACTGGCTTATGTCAGAAATGCAAAATAGTGACAGTGAATCTGCAGCCTATTTTACCCGTGTCCAATATTATTATCCATTCATTTTGGTGTGATGTAAAATGGACCCACCCATTTACTATCTCCTGCTATGTGCTACTGGTACCACCCCCTTTATAAAAGGTAAAGTCACTGTAGTCCCAGATGACCGTAGGCTGCTTTCCCCTTTGAGGAGGAGAGCTGACTGGTGGTGCTTGTAACCTGAAGATCACCACACCTCAGGCAAGGTTGAGAAAGTTGAGAATATTCTTAGCTGGTAGAGTAATTGAACCTACACTGTTGGCCTCACTCTACATCACAAACCAGCTGTCCAGCCAGCTGAGCTAACTGACTGCCCACACCCTTTATAATCCACCTGAATAAGCAAGTATGCCATACATCCTGTGTGCTATCACTACTTGACGAACCAGCCTAGTTCACGAAGTGGGGGTTAGAGGGTTAGACCTGTCATGGGGATGCTGACCTTCTTCGCACTCAGAGAGCAGGATTTTCTGGCTACGCTCGCCCCAAGACTGGAAAATCGAAGGTCAACGGACCTTTGCAAGGTCCTGTCCTGCCCATTACGATTCCTGTGGCAAGTGGGATGGACAAATTCTGCCCAGATATTCAAAGGCGAGCATAGATGAATAGCTCTTGTAAAGCACACCATTAAAGCTAGCCGGGCCCAAGTTAGATTTCTCATGTCTTGGCTCATATTTGAGAAAATATGAGACATTCTGAAAACAAAAGACAGTGCACTTCATGTTCGGCAAACAAAATCTCATTAGATAGATGTAGATTTTTTTCAATAGCTTCAATCAACAAGGTGTTGTGTTTTTGCACATTAGACATTCAAAAAGAAAATCCTAGAAGGACAGATCTCCTTAAAGATCCTCCACTGCTCCTCAGCAGACCTACCTTCCAACGCGCTCCCCCAGTCCACATTCGCCAATTCTTCTCTCATCCTACCGTACCCCCCTCTGTTCAAACAAAGGACGCGCGTCCGGGAACCCACTTTCTCCTCCTCCATCTGTACCAGAAACTCCACCATACAATGATCACTCTCCCCAAGAGGATCCTTCACTGCAAGGTCTCTAATTCTACCCGCCTCATTACATAACACCAGATCCAAGATAGCTTGCACCCTCGTCGGCTCCAACACACACTGTTCAAGGAAACTATCCTGGCAGCATTCCAAGAACTCCTCCTCGAGCCCACCGCGTCCAACATGGGTCGACCAATCAATATGTAGATTGAAATCCCCCATAACTACGGCCGTCCCATTCCTGCACGCCGCACTTATTTGCGCGTTAACAGCCCGCCCCACCTCCAGATCAGTATTTGGGGGCCTATAGATGTCACCCACCAGCGTCTTCCTCCCTTTGCTGTTCCTAATCTCTACCCACAACGATTCCACTTTCTGCTCCTTGGCTCCAATATCATCCCTTGCTACCACCCTGATGCTATCCTTAATCAGCAAAGCTACGCCCCCCCCTTTTTCCTCCCGCCTATCCTTCCGAAACACTTGATACCCCTGGACATTCAGCTCCCAGTCCCTGTCACCTTGCAGCCACGTCTCTGTAATGGCCACCAGATCATATCCATTTGTGCTGATCTGCGCCACCAGCTCATCCACTTTATTCCGAATGCTTCGTGCATTCAGATAAAGTGCCTTCATCCCAGCCTTCACCTGGACCCTATTTGCTGTAACGCCACCAACCATACTCACGCCCCCTACTCCCTCTATTATTGGGACATCCTCGGCCTCTTCCCTTACCTGTACCCTCTCCTTAACTTTAGACCCCGTAATGTCACCTACCCTCGCACCCTCCTCCCCCCCCCCCCCACCCCCCCCCCCCCCCCCCAATTAGTTTAAAGCCCTGTCTACAGTCCTCTTTACTCGATTCGCCAGCACTCTGGTCCCAGCACGGTTCAAACCAACCCCATCCCGCCCTCCACTAGTCACCATCCGCCAATCCGAATAGCACCCATTGACCCCCACTCTCTGCCTCCTATTTGACAACCAGTCCTCTATCCACGCTAACACCCTACCCCCAACTCCATGTCCCCTGACCTTCTGCAATAACCTCTTGTGAGGTACCTTGTCAAACGCCTTCTGAAAATCTAGAAAGACCACATCCACCGGCTCTCCTCTATCCACCGCCCTAGACACATCCTCATAGAACTCCAGTAAATTTGTCAGACACGACTTCCCTTTAACGAAACCGTGCTGCGTCTGCTCTATCAAGCAATTCCTCTCAAGATGCCTCGCTATTTCCTCCTTGATGACGGATTCTAACATTTTACCTACAACAGACGTTAAACTAACCGGCCTATAATTCCCTGCCTTTTGCCTGGCACCCTTCTCCTTCCTACCATTATTCCTACCAAAGTGGACCACCTCGCACTTGCCAACATTAAATTCCATTTGCCAGTTCCTGGCCCATTCGCCCAGCCTATCTAGATCCTTCTGTAGACTCTCCACACCCTCCGCACAATTTGCCGTTCCACCAATCTTGGTGTCATCAGCAAATTTCAACACCCTACACTCGGTTCCCTCCTCCAGATCATCAGGTGGTCAGGAAGGCGAATGGGATGCTGGCCTTCATAGCGAGGGGGATTGAATATAAAAGTAGGGAGGTCTTGCTGTGGCTGTATAGGGCATTGGTGAGGCCGCAGCTGGAGTACTGTGTGCAGTTTTGGGCGCCGTACTTACGCAAGGATATTTTGGCCTTGGAGGGAGTGCAGAGGAGGTTTACTAGGCTGATGCCGGAGTTGAGGGGGTTGAGCTATGAGGAGAGGTTGAATAAACTAGGCTTGTACTCGTTAGAGTTTAGAAGAATGAGGGGAGATCTCATTGAGACGTATAAGATGATGAATGGGATGGATAGGATAGAGGTGGAGAGACTCTTCCCGCTCAGAAAGGATAGTAGGACTAGGGGGCACAGCCTCAAGATAAAGGGGGGGCGGTTTAGAACGGAGTTGAGGAGGAACTTCTTCACTCAAAGGGTGGTGAATCTCTGGAATTCTCTGCCCATTGAAGTGGTGGAGGCTACCTCGCTAAATATTTTTAAGACGCGGGTTGATGGGTTTTTGATAAGAGAGGGGATTAAGGGTTATGGAGAGAGGGCGGGAATGTGGAACTGAGCCACGACAGATCAGCCATGATCTTATTGAATGGTGGGGCGGGCTCGAAGGGCTAGATGGCCTACTCCTGCTCCTATTTCTTATGTTCTTATGTTCTTATGATCCAGAATCATAATACATGTTGTAAAAAGTAGCTTGCTAACTTGAGTCTCCTTCTCTTACTTTGACGGGCACAAACTTGAGGCCCAGAATTCTCACACAAGCAACATGATTCTGATGGACAGCAACGTTACAGGCATCTCAAACACAGAACCATTCCATTTTTAACTTTAATTACTTTCCTGTAAATTATGTCATTTGTGCTTTCAAGTTAATTTGGTGACCTCATTTCCGGTTATAATTATGCAGCTTCATACAAGGAGGCAGCAGCTGAAAGAACTTACAAAAACAACATTTGGGGAAATCTGACCAGTTTAACCTCTCCTTTCATTATTGGCAGATTTTATAAAGTGTTCAAGTTTAATCCATTGCCTACATAGCAGTGCCTATTAAGTAATTATTGCAGACACGCTCATCACTTCTGATTCGTACAGTTTGTATTGTGTTTCTATGAAGGCATAATTTCAGCCAGTAAGGTCTATGAGTGACAGCAATTTAAATTACACAAGAATGACCTTAATGTGTGAACACATAGTGTTAATTATATATTAATTGTACTTAATTATATGCAGGTGGTGGGCTTTAACTGGGGATTCAATTTTGCTCCTTTAAATAGGAGTAGATTGAAACTGGGGGTTGGTTTGTTACTCCATCAGTAAAAACACAAGTGTGTAAAGATTGGCTCCAGTTCTATCTTTCACCAGCTGGATTTCAGAAATAAAAGTGACAGCAGAAAATGGTTCACTAAAAGTGAGTGTTAAATGCTAAGGAAAGAAACAAAAGGTGGAAAATTGCAGTCCCAGCGATCACAGTGAAAATGGTAGAAGGCAAGTGCAAAATGTTAGAGTATGATTGCTTTCCAATATTCTCAGAACCGAACTACATAACCAGTGGAAGAGATATAAGGACACAGGTTACATTCCTACTAAAGAACAAAACAAGATGGGGGCAATTCTCCCCAAAAAAACCCATGCAGACATGAGGACAATGTGCAGATCACTGTCTGTGGAGAGTCTGCATGTTCTCCCCACATTGATGGGGATTTCTTCCAAGTGCTCCAGTTTCTCCTCTCAGGCCAAGAGACGTGCTGGTTAGATGCACTGACCAAGTTAAATTTGCCTTCAGTGTATCCGAACAGGTGCTGGGGTGTGGTGACTAGGGGATTTTCACAGTGACTTCATTGCAGTGTTACTTGTGACACCAATAAATAAACTTTAAAACTAAAAACTTGTTTTCATTCTTTATTGTGCCACTATCATTTTTGCCAGTGCAATAAATCAAGGGAGACTCAAAGTAATAAAGGATTTATTGCCAATGACAAATAATTATTTACTCAGACAGAATAACTATGTGACTATACAACACCCTTTCTTTGTTCCAGCTGAGGATCCTCCCTGACCCAAGATATGTGCCCTTGCACTCAGTTGGCTCAGCTTCCCTCCTCCACTCAATGGGATCTGACCTGATCACATCATCCTCAGGAATGTCCCCTTAAAGGAGTCCACACTACCACAGCAAGTGTACAACTAAAATGTATAAAATGTAATTTCCCATGCAATAGAAGAATAAAAACTAGTAGCTTCACAAGAAACAGGAGCAGGAGTAGACCATAATATCCCACTGGGGCTTCTAGTGATCATCGATGAACACTGACTTCCAACTTCACTATCCCACTGACTCTCCATATCCCCTCCAGGAGGTCAAAAATCTGTTTCTGTGCCTTCAATGTATTTAGTGGTGAATGAGAACACTCTACTCCATCTCCTTCCTCCTCATTCCTACCGGACACTTGGCTTCTCTTCATACTACTCTTAAATTTAAGATAGATATTTTGGTTATTTATCAGTTTGAAGTTAGGAGCTTTAAAAAAAGGAGGAATTTGTTTTCTCAGTTTACCCATTTCTTATTGGTGCTGAATTAGACCACATTGGATCTATTAACTTAGAATCAGAATCTCTCACTGCTGTCTTAACGTCACAACCTCTCATCTCGGCCAAACACCAATTTTTACAATAGAGATAAATCCTCTAGTTGCCACGCGTCGGCGCCTGTTCGGGTGCACTGAAGGAGAATTTAGCTTGGCCAGTGCACCTAACCAGCATATCTTTCGGACTGTGGGAGGAAACCGGAGCACTCGGAAGAAATCCCCACAGACACGGGGTGAACATGCAGACTCTCCACAGACAGTGATCAGCACATTCTCCTCATGTCTGCATGGGTTTTCTCCGGGTACTCTGGTTTCCTCCCATGGTCAACCTTGAATTGACGCCTGACTTTTTGCTGGGAAACTGACAATGAGTGAGGTGTCAACACTATGACATATTACACTCAGCTAGCTAATGTATCACGATTGCAAGCAGGTTTTATCTGCTTCATCACTGAGAGCCATATGACAATCCAAATCAATTGAACTGGCCGAATTTTTCACCCTCTTGGTTTTGTTAACTCGTCAAAGAATTTCAGAAAATTAGTTAAGAAAATGACAAATAATTGCTTCTGAGTCAATGCTGGCCACTCCTAATGGCCACTATTCTTTACATGATTATTTGTAAGTCCCCATAAAATTCCCTCAACCATATTCATAGAATCCTTATAGTGCAGAAGGAGGCCGCTGAGCCTGCATCAACAACAATCTCACCCAGGCCCTATCTCATAACCCCACATATTTACCCTACTAATCCACCTGACATTAAGGGACAATTTACCATAGCCAATCAACCTAACCTGCCCATCTTTGGAGTATGGGAGGTAACCGGAGCTTCCTGGAGAAAACCCACGCAGACACGGGGAGAATGTGCAGTCTTCGCACAGACAGTGCCCCTAGCTGTAAATTGAACCTGGGCCTCTGATGCTGTGAGGCAGCAGTTCTAACCAATGTGCCATCGTGCTGCCCCGGAGCACCATTTCTCCAAAAGGTGGGATGAAATTTACAACCCTTCAATCCTGCATGACTCCTGTGTATGTGGAGTTCCTAAAATATTAAACATTTTCTCTTATCTCTCTTTTTTGTAGATTTAAGGATTTTTTCTCTGTTGGCGCCAAGTGGCTTACAAGTGTTTAATTCTTTCACTTTCTTCATGACATGTGCTTTACTGCTGTCTCCTTATGTTATCGATTGCTGTTGACAAGATCACGACAACGAGAAGTTGAACTTTCGGATTGGAGAAGAGAACTATTTATCATCTTGAGTGGTGGGTGATACGCAACCATTTTAGATATCTGGCAAGGGCATTTTTCTGTTTAGAATTGGTTCCTTTGAACACGAGGAAGATAAAAGGAGTGAGGAAATGACACGAATGGTAGTGTAAACCAGTTTTTGATCTAAAGAATGCAAACATTGTAAATTGCCTTGCAACAGGTTCTACAGGATAACGCATTGATGTTTCATGGAGTAACATTAATAAAGCCCTGAAATTTATTGTGGCATACCAATAAATTGACATTTTTGTCTGGAGTTCTTCATCATACTGTATAGAATTCACAGAACACAAACATGACCAGCAGCTTAGCTTGTGTATTCAAGTTTTTAAGTGACCAGATCACCAACAACCTATCCTGGTTCCCCCCATGCCGACACTGTAGTTAAGAAAGCCCACCTATGCCTCTGCTTTTTCAAAAGACAAAGGAAATTTGGCATATCAGCTACGACTTTCACCAACTTTTACAGATGCACCATAGAAAGCATTCTTTCTGGTTGTATCACAGCTTGCTATGGCTCCTGCTCTGCCCAAGACAGCAAGAAACTACAAAAGGTCGTAAATATAGCTCAATCCATCACACAAACCAGCCTCCCATGCATTAACTGTCTTTATACTTCACGCTGCCTTGACAAAGCAGCCAGCATAATTAAGGATCCCACGCACCCCGAACATTCTCTTTTCCATTGGGGAAAAAGATACAAAAGTCTGAGGTCACGTGCCAACCAACTCAAGAACAGCTTCTTCCCTACTGTTGTCAGACTTTTGAATGGACCTACCTTACGTTAAGTTGATCTTTCTCTATACCCTAGCTATGACTGTAACAGTACATTCTGCACTCAGTTTTCTTTCTCTATGAATGGTATGCTTTGTCTATATAGCATGCAAGAAAAGATACTTTTCACTGTATACTGATGCATGTGGCAATACTAAATCAAATAAATCAAAATCAAAGTATTCGCACTCCAAACAAATTCCCTACACATTTCCCTCATGCATGGTCCTTAAATGTGTCAATGTTATTTGCTTCAGCTGTTTTCGATTCAGTTTGAAGTGACTGACCAGTGGAACGTGCTGCTGAATTGATGCGTCCATGTCAAGGAGACAGCTGGAATTTTGAGGCACGAACCTCACTAGCATCCACGCAGCAAATTGTAGGGTGACAAGTAAGCTTCCCGATGCAGCTTTCTGTACTGAAGCTTCCTGATAACAGGCAGACAGGACTACCAGCTAAGTAAGTATGGAAGGAGGGAACACGATCAAGGAACATAGGGTCAGAAGGACAGTGGCTTAGATAATTTTTGTGTAGGCAATGCAACCATATTTGAAAATGTTTCTGGACGGAGTTCTCTTCAGCCCCATCACCCATGAACAGGTCAGAGTGTGAATGATGTATGGTTCCACCATCTCTTACCCAAGTTGAACTTAGGATTGATCCTATAACAACAATATTCAAGACACCTAGCATCGAGCTGGGAATCAGCTGCAAGCCCTTTACTAAATATCTTAAACAGCGTTAACTGAGCAATAAGGCAGCTGATCACATTAACCTCTGGCAGCAAGTTCCTCGTTCTCACCACTCGCTGTGTCAATAAATTCTGCCAAAATGATTTAATTGTCCTGGTGGTGGCCATCATATAATTAAGTCACATATTTAAACTTCTATGTTCATTTTTTAAACAAGTAATATAATAGTGGCAAGAGAATATCAAACACAGTACATGTTCAGACACCAGGAAACCACAATATAAATTTAATGCTACATTATAGAATCATGGAATAATGTAGCATTAAAGGAGGCCATTTGGCCCACCATGTTCCTGCTGCCTCTTTACATGAGCTAATCAATTTGTTAGGCTACTATTAATTTCTCCCTCATCCTGCATTTTCATTGCCTTCACGTGTTTCTATATTTTGCTGCTGAAGGTTGCTACTGAATCAACTTTCATTTAGGGCAATTATTTCTAAATCAAAACAACCCTCTGTGTAATGTTTTCCTCATGTCGCTTGTGGAGTTTTTTCTTTGCCAATTATCTTAAATCTGTGCCTCCTGGATACCCACTATCATAATCTTACTGAGGATAATCTTCCATCACCAATTACCCATTTATTTAAGTGATACCTGAACATTGTGCAATGCTACAAAAGGCGAATCAGTCCCACATCTATCGACTGCTGGCCTGAGTGGAGCCGGCTGGTCTCAAACTCCCCCACTGCTGCTTTCCTATTGAGCAAGCCTCCACTCATCTAATAGGGGAGCTCATGTTCATTGAGGCCCTCAGGAAGGTCTATTGATGATCTCCTTTGGCCATCATAACATCCCTTTCCCCGTCAAGTCTGTTTCTTCCTCATACTCGCATTATAAGAGGGGGCTTCTCTGCTGCTTGGTGATTGGTCTGGGATCGATGGAGGCAGGACCGGATTGGGGGGGGGTGAAGTGATTCAGAGACGTTTATTTCTGAAGGGAGCGTAAAGTCATCAACTCTAGCTCTTCTTAAGGTCTGACATCAGTAGGGGCATCAGTCTCTTCCACTTCCATATTGGAGTCTGTATTTTTATCACCCAGAGGGGCAGGTATGTGGTCAACTTCTAGTCATGGCTCAATGCTGGCTGTGACTGGCTATGAGGCCTACTTCTGAGATAGTCCAGGTGTTTCTCAACAATTTGCCCTGCACTTGCACCTCTTAAGGCTAGGGTCCTCTTTTCTCTGGTATAACCCCAGGGACCCAACTGAGGCCATTGCCGAAGTTCTTCACATGGACCGAGTCACCAGTTTTGAGAATTCAGTCTGTCCTTACAGAATCATGGTTTTTCTGCGTCTCCTTGTTGGAACTCCACCCTCTCTACCAAGTTTGGGAAAAGTAAGCTTAAGCTTATCCAATGCCTCTAGCCCATTATTAATTCTGCTACAGCGATTCTTCTTGTTGTGTGAGGCGTAGACCTGTTAATTGAATAAAAATCACGGTAGTTTGGTGTCTCTGGGTGCTGCAGGTTGCTTCTTCATGCCGAGCTTAAAAGTCTGCACTGCTCGCTCAGCCAACCCATTGAATGACGGGTGAGAAGGCACTGTTCCAATGTGCTTGGTTCCATTGGAATATATGAGGGTTTGAAAGTCGGTGCGAGGAAAGGCAATGCCATTGTCAAAGACCAAGACTTCAGCTGTCCCATGCATGCAGAAACATCATTGTAGTTTCTCAGTGGTCGGGTGGGAAGTGGTGGAGGTCATGCAATGTATCTCCAATCATTTAGAATGTGCACCAACCATAATCAGGAACATGGAACCCAAAAAGGACTGGCAAAGTCTACATGCACTCAAACCCAGGGCCTACCAGGCCACTCCCATGGATGTAAGGAGGCTGAGGAGGAGAGTTTTTGATTCTTTTGGCATGATTCACACTGTCTGACCAATTCAGTAATGTCTGCATCAAGGTTGGATCACTATACGTATCTCCTGGCTAGTATTTTCATCATTGAAATCCCAGGGTGACCATGGTGTAATTCCGTGAGTATTAGGCGTCGCTCGGGGCGAGGGACATATGCATGGGAACCCCAGAGGCTGATGCCATCCTCAATACTGAGCTCATCTTTCTTCATCTAGACAGCTGAGGAATCCCCCATGCAATTTTTTTTTCTAATTTAGAAAGAACTCAGTCCTTTCGTATCCAGTCATTGATTTGCCTCTCAGATATTGATAAGATGTCCAGAAAATTGACAGTCATCATGACCTCTTCCATAGCTGATGGTGGAACTGGACTTCTGGGCAACATCAGACTGCTCAACACATCAGTGTTAGCTACCGGGTCCCAAGGAGGTTCTCAAGGAGGTATTCACAAGCCACTAGTAACAAGGCCCAACTCTGTATCTGGGTGGAGGCAATGGGGGGTATTGCCTTGCCTTCTTTAAAAAGTCTCATCAGTTACTATGAAAAAGCATCAAACATAGACATACTAATGGAATACTTTGTCAACAAGGACAACTACCAATCCCTCTTTCTCAATCTGGAAATACATCCACTCAGTGTCTGAGAGGATCTTAGATGCATACAAAATAGGTTTTTCTGTCCCATCTCTTCAGCAATTGCCAGTACCATCCCAACCCTGTAAAGGGAGGCACCGTATGTCAAGATAAGGTTATTTTTGGTGTCAAAATGAGTCAATAATGAGGACAAGAGTTGCAGTTTAATTCTGTTGAAAGCCTCCAGCTGCAGCTGCCCCCTAAGGTATTTCTGTAATACGGCATGAATTGGGGGAGCAGCAAAGATGCTAAATTAGAAATAAACTTCCTGTAATAATCCACTAACCCCAGGAAAGATTTAAATTCCATGGGGTTCTTTGGAGTTGGCGCCTCCTTAATGGCCATTGCCTTGTCTTTCACTGGATGTAGGGCCTTGCAATCTACCTGATAGGCCAAATAGACACCTGCTTAGAAAACATTTTTCCTTTTCAGGTGCACCCTGACCTCTGAAAATCGCAGTAATACCTCTCCCAGGTTTGATGGTATTTGTGTTCCAAAGTTCCTGTGACCAAGACATGGTCCAGGTACACTATCACCTGAGGGAGTAAGTTCTCCATGACATGTTGAAAAATGGCACATACGGATAAGACTCCAAAGGTCAAACAAATATACTCATATAGGTCTTTGCGCATATTAATTGTAAGATACTTTTGGGAAGGCTCGGCTAATTCAAGTCAGAGATACTCATGGCTCATATTCAGTTTTGAAAAGGTTTGGCCCCCAGTTAACCTGACACATAGGTCTTTGATTGGGGCACGGAATATCTTTCAAACGTAGAAACTCTATTAACCACAAAATTATACCTCCACAAAGTCAGACCATCTAAAGGACAGGAACAGCAGGTGCAGCCCATTCTGTCAACAGGTCTGATGATGCCCAGCTTTAACAGGTACTCTGGTTCTGACTCTACCTTTTCCAATAGGGACTATGGAACTGGTCTCACCCTAAAATACTTCGGCATACCACTGGGGCCTTTGTAAACCTTAGCTTTTGCTCCCCTTATTTTCCCAAATTCTTCTTGGAAAACTTTGGGGTATTTATTGATAACTTCATACAGTCCCCCTGTACCTAGCCTAAAGATCTCCAGCCAGTTCAGTCTGATGCATTGGGGACAATCTCTTCCTATAAGGCTAGATTCTTGTCCCCATACAATGATGAGTGGAAGTCGAACCGACTACTGCCTGTAAGTCACTATGGTTGCCATGGTGCCCTTTATCTGCAATGGTTCCCTTTTTAGGTGGCCAACCTGGTCATTGTGTTTTCTCAGTTCAGGAGGTGATTACCAGCCCTCAGGTGATTATAGGTCTGTTCCTGATAATGGAGAGTGCAGCCACCATATCCATTCCCATCTTTAATGGGAGGCCATTAACTACAACTCCATCATTATGGGGACAATCTTTGTCATGGAGATGCGATGTAATTGTATTATCCCTGGTTGTAGGCCTTTCTGCAAGGTACGACCTAGTACTGATTTGGTCTTTTCTCAAAATGACACGTTTTGACTTTCCCTATGCCTTAGCCTTGGTGTGCCCTTCCGCAGCACTTGCAGTAGCCTATAGTCTGGCATGTACAACTTTCTGGAACAGATTCCTAGCAGTCTGAAGACTGTTCCTGATTTCCCTAGATTGCCTGTGATGCGACCTGGGCTCCACCACTCTCAGGGGTGCTGGGATATTTTATTGACGCCATCATTCTCAGTTGAGTGATGGACTTTGCACGAGGCCCCTTCCCTGCAATCAGAGAATACTGCTGTTTCATATTCCCTGTATTTCCTGAGATCTGTTCTCTGCATTCTCCAATGATAGAGCTATCTCGATGGTGCCAAATTGGTTTCTGCCAATAATTTGTTTTGGACTGTCAACTTGTTAATTCCACAGACCAGTCTATTTCGTAACATGTCATTCAGGGGTGGTCTGCATTCACAGTGCTCTGACAATTTTCACAGCCTGATCAGAAATTTGGTGATGAATTCCCCAGATGTTTACCCTTTTGTGTTAAAGTGTATCATAAAGTTTATTTATTAGTCACAAGTCAGGCTTACATTAACACTGTAATGAAGTTACTGTGAAATTCCCCTAGTCGCCACAGTCCAGTGCCCGTTCGATGCATCGAACCAGCACTTCTTTCAGACTGTGGGAGGCAACAAGAGCACCTGTAAGAAACCCACGCAGACACAGGGAAAACATGCAAACTCCACACAGACAGTGATCCAAGCCAGGAATTGAACCAGAGCCTCCGGTGCTGTGCAGCAGCAGAGTTAACCATTGTGTTACCGTGCTGCCCCACTCGCTGGAGTATTATGGAAGGTTTTGGTCATAATGGCTTTTAAACAAATCCACCAATTCCTTCAAAGTTTTGGAGTCAGGAGCATCTGGGCAGGTCAGGCTTTCGATTACTCTGAAGGTCAGCATCCCACATGCCATCAACAGGGTCATTTTTTGCTTCTTGTTCCAATCAATATTGTTGGCCCAAAAAGCATGCACTCTGTGTATTGGGCCCAGTCTTCTATGCTTGCATCATAAAGTTTAAAGCTTATTTTCCAGTCGCAAATAGGCTTACATTAACACTGCAATGAAGTTACTGTGAAAATCCCCTAGTCGCCACACTTCGGCACCTGTTTGGGAACATTGAGGGAGAATTTAGCATAGCCAATGTACTTAACCAACACATTTTTCAGACTGAGTGGAAACCAAAGCACTTGTACAGACACAAGGGAAACATGCAGACTCCGCACAGACAGTGACCCAAACCGGGAATCGAACTGAGTCCCTGGAGCCGTGAAGCAGCAGTGTTAATCATTGTGTCAGCATGCTGCCCTCAGGTTTCTCGAAAAGAGGCATGTTTTTTGCCAGAGAATTATTCACCTCGGTAGTGAAGAAGGGGAGAAGAAACATGCTTTACTCCTTGTTGCCAATGTAATAATCTTACCAAGGCCAGTTGTCCGTCACCAATCGCCCTTTTATTTACAGTGATGTCTGAACACCATTCAATGGCTAGAGAATGCAAATCAGTTCCTGGCCTTTCAACTGCCTGACTGAGTGGAGCCAGCTGGCTTTAAACCCCTCCCTCCCAGCCCCTACTGTTCCTTCCCTCTTGGGTGAGTCTCCATTCTCCTAATCAGGGAGCTCATACTCCTTGATGAGCTCAATTCATTCTATGTCTGTATTGAGTAGAAGTCAGCAAGAGCATGCCCTCCACGCTGGAAGCCCTGGATGAACATATATCTGGGGTCACCGTTGCAGGGGGTCAGAGCAGCTTTCTCAAAGGTCAACCGACAAAAAGTGACCAGCCTGGATGGGGTACCCAGACGAGCACTCAGATCCTGCACAGACCTGCTGGCGGGGGTATCCGTAAACACCTTCAACCTCTCTTTATAACAATCTGAGGTCCCTATCTGCTTTAAGAAGAGAACCATCATTCCGGTACATAAGAAAAACCAAGCAGTGTGCCTTAATGACTGTTGGCCGGTGGCTCTGACATCCATCATGGCTAGTCATGGCACAAATAAATTCCAGCTTCCAGACTACCTGGATCCATTACAATTTGCCTACCACCGCAACAAGTCCACAGCAAATGCCATCTTCCTGGCCCTGCACTCAACCCTGGAACACCTAGATAAAAACGACATCCATGTTAGACTCCTATTTATTGACTACAGCCTAGCCTTCAACACCTTTATTCCCACAAAACTCATCTGCAAACTCCATGGCCTCAGCCTCAGCACCTCCCTTTGCCACTGGATCCTGAACTTCCTAACTCACAGACCACAATCAGTGAGGTTAGGCAACAACACCTCCTCCACAATCATCCTCAACATCGGTGCCCCACAGGGCTGTGTTCTCAGCCCCCTACGATACTCCTTGTACACCTATGTCTGTGTGGCCGATTCCCTTCCAATTCGATTTCCAAGTTGCTGACGACACCACTGTAGTGGGACAGGTTTCAAACAATGATGAGACAGAGTACAGGAATGAGATAGGCAATCTGGTGAACTGGTGCGGCGACAACAGCCTCTCCCTCGATATCAAAATGAAGGAGATTGTTATCGACTTCAGGAAGTGTAAAGGAGAACATGCCCTTGTCTACGTCAATGGGGACGAAGTAGAAAGGGTCGAGAGCTTCAAATTTTTAGGTGTCCCAATCACCAACAGCCTGTCCTGGTCCTCCCCATGCTGATACTATAGTTAAGAAAGCCCACCAATGCCTCTACTTTCTCAAAAGACTAAGGAAATTTGGTATGTCAGCTACAACTCTCACCGGCATTTACAGATGCACCATAGAAAGCATTCTTTCTGGTTGCATCACGGTTTGGTATGGATCCTGCTCTGTCCAAAATCAGAAGGAACTACAAAAGGTCATGAATGTAGCCCAATCCATCACACAAACCAGCCTCCCATCCATTGACTCTGTCTATACTTCCTGCTGCTTCGGCAAAGCAGCCAGCATAATTAAGGACCCCATTCATTGACTCTGTCTACACTTCTCGCTGCCTCGGCAAAGCAGCCAGCATAATTAAGGACCTCACATAGTGTTTTGTGATTTGTTGTTGTTCAGCCCACAGATTTCCAAAACTAGTATCCGGGCCTTCCCCATGCTCCGGCAGATTGGAGATCCATAACCATACAGAATCTGGTACAGTGTGTGACCGTGACTTGGACTGGAATGCCGCCACAGTGATCTGTGCTGTGCTGCAGTGTGGAGTCGCCGTTTCCGTGAGAAGAGGGGCTTATTTTGGGGAGGGCGCTGGATTTATATGGAACGATAGATTTGAATGTCAAGGCAGCGAGCCAGGCCTGACGGACTGCCCCCTTGTTCCTGTAAATGGGTCCATTCTGTCTTCCACTTCTTTCATCGGGAAAACGATACAAAAGTCTGAGGTCATGTACCAACCGACTCAAGAACAGATTTTTCCCTGCTGCTGTTAGACTTTTGAATGGACCTACCTTATATTAAGTTGTCTGTATAGCACACAAGAAACAATACTTTTCAATGTATGCTAATACATGTGACAATAAGAAATCAAATCAAAGGAGATCTATTGATGATTCCCCCAGTGGCCATCATATAATCCACCCTTCTGCTTGGGGAAATAGTTTTTCTTTTTATACGATTAAAAAATCTTCCAAAATGTTAAACTTCTCCACTAACTTACTCCTAAATCCTCTCAGCTCCAAAGGAACTACATAACTGGTGCATTTTATCCTGGTACTATTCCAGTAAATCCTTTCTACCTCTCTCCAAATCATGGTATTTTTCAGGTGAGGCACTCACTTGTTGAAGGAGAGGTCCTCTGAAAGCTTGTGCTACCAAATAAACCTGTTGGACTTTAACCTGGTGTTGTTAGACTACTTACTGTGCCTACCCCAGTCAAATGCAGCCAACTCCACATCTATCCTAAAGTGACAAAATACCAACAGGGACTTGTTATGTTTTTCTGATGATATAAAGACACCAATCACTCATAAGGGATGAAATAAATATGTTATGGATTTGTTTATTTAGAGTAGGCACATGAGAACATTTATACAATGGTAGCAATCTTAAAGCCATTAGCAGTAGAGCTAAGTGTGTGCTCAAAAGTGAAACTGAAATCGGATCACACGACACATTTTCCTTCCAGTGATGTCATGCCGCTAGCCCTTAAAGACATATTACAACAGGATCTAATCAATATTTTACAAAGGTTTAGCATAACTTTGCAGTTTACGTGCTCTATGCCATTGGCTAGGATTCGCTGGCCGCACTTGCCCCAAAACCTGAAAATCCGCAGACAGCTGGATAAGACCAGATGAAAATAGCCCTATCATCAGGAAACAGTTAACCTGGACAACTAAGAGATCAGTGGAGGCGTACAATGCTAATTTTCAAGACTTAAGGAATGTGATAGAGGCAGACTTCCCAATGTACAGTCGGCAGAATGAAAGAGAGAACCGGGGTATAATTGCCAAGTCCCAGCAAGGGGAGGATTCACTGGTGATAATCCCAATGCTCTGCTGAATGCAGCGTCAGCTGAAAATCCTGCTGGGTGTGAAGGCTGTGGGTATTCACACGACCCATCCCACCAGTCCTAATCAGGGCAGCAGCCCAATTAATTTAATAGCCTGGCAGACAGGCCAGTTTAACGTTGAAAACAGCAAGCCAGCTAACAGCAAAAGTCACTTCTTAAAGTTTTACAGACAAGCTAGTGCCGAAACTTCGTAAGAGCACTCTAAATATCTTCACTGAACCAGGCAAAGACCCTTCCCAGACTGGATCACCCTCCTGGTATTATGTGGTAACCAAAAACTGGATTTGGCTTTTCGATTTGAGTGAGGTGAATGCTGTTTGGGAATGGGGACATCTTGCAGAGTTCAAGAGTTGTAGAAATAGGGGAGGATTCACTGCCCTTGTCAGAGGTTGGTGATAATCCCAATGCTCTACCGAATGCGGCGTCAGCTGAAAATCCTGCTGGGCGTGAAGGCTGTGGGTATTCACACGACCCATCCCACCGGTCCTGATCGGGACAACAGCCCGATAATTTAATGGCCCATTCACCAATCCCGCCCCCACCACTCCCCCCCTCTCCCATAACATTCACCCAGCTCTCCAGCAGGAAATGCACTGGGCATGCTTTGGTACTGATAATGAGGAGTGTGGCCCCGAGGGTCATTGGATGCACCATCAAACTTTCAGCAAAGAGGGGCATCCTCTCCCATCATTCAAATAATGAGTCACAACCTCCCACAAAGTTGATTGACAGCTGTTGGTTCTTCAAAGGGAAGAAGTGCTCTGCAAAAGAAGAACTAAACCAATTGTTCCCTTTGAAGCAACCACAGCTGTCAATCAGGCTATGAGTCACTGTGGGGTGGGAGGTAAGGAGGGGGGTTACCATTTCAGGTTTTGAGGGGAGGAGTCTGATCCTCAAGTGCGGAGGTCAGATCTCCCTTTAAAAACAGCATCCCCATCTCTATGCCACAGGGTTGGGGCCGGTGACTCTCTCGGTGTTGATTCATTTGCATCTCTCAGATGTTACTAGCACCAATGGGAAACACTCCTGTTTTCCCACGGGTGTGGCCACTTTGTGCCAATTCGGGTGAATTACAGCCCTAGTTGTTTCGAACAAAGGGTAATTTCTAGATTAAACTGTGTGTAAGTTTATTACTTTTAGTGTTTACTTGTCTTTTCGCATTATAGGCCAGTTCTTGTGTATTTGTCTTCTCTCTAATTTAATGAATAGTCTTCACTGTTACACTGTGAGTGGACTGTTTATTCTCACTGGGAGTTTCACATGATTCCTCACGCCATTCCAAAACAAAACTATACCCCACCATGAACCAGTGTCTCATGTTGAGATGCCCTCGTAGGTAACATTGGCGTAATCTTGACACCTTGATTCTCGCAAGGTGGCACAGTGGTTAACATTCCTGCCTCACAGCGCCAGGGACCCTGGTTCAATTCCCGGTTTGGGTCACAGTCTGTACAGAGTCTGCACATTCTCCCCGTGGCATGGGTTTCCTCCAGCTGCTCCGGTTTCCTCCCATAGTCCGAAAGACGTGCTGGTTTGGTGCATTGGCCATGCTAAATTCTCCCTCAGTATACCCAAACAGGTGCCGGAGAGTGGCAACCAGGGGATTTTCACAGTAACTTCATTGCTGTGTTAATGTAAGCCTACTTGTGACATAAATAAATAAACTTTCAAAAAAATACGCCTCACAAACACCTTCCACTGTTCCCTTTCCCTTCTCCCATTTTCTAACTCCCTCCAACCCTCCCTACCTGCCTCTTCCTTATTCCACCTTGCCCTCTCTCTGATTTGGTTTTAGTTATTCCCCACAGCCATGTTAATTAGGGATAATACTTCCATTGTAGAATCTATGTGGAATAAACATTGACAGAGTAGACTGTGAAAATGGAGTGAGCTGTTAAATGGACTGCTGATTCACCGTGGCCTGATTCACAGCCACCCATTCTCACTCCTGGACATGTGCAATGATGTTACAAAACTATCCTCATTGACAGCAAATGTATCTACTGGCTGATAACGTTAACCAATAGCAAGAAATATTTAAAGAATGAGTCTTGCAATGGGGCTGCTTTGAAAAGTCCATCTGTACCAATTAACTTGAGACATCTGTTTGATTTTATCTTATCTACTCTTGCTGCTTAATTTTAATTGGCGTTTAAAAAGTGAGTCCAGATGATACTAGGAATATTAGCCTATTAGAGTGAAAGAGATATGTTAATACCAATCATTAACCCAAACCAGTTTAGTTTAATTTAATGAGTGCTAATTTAATTTTTTCAAACAAAATTGTAATTATCAGTGAGTAGGCACCAGCATTTAATAACTCTTCGTAAAGAACCAGTGACCATGCAGTAACCTGTCACATAAAATTGTAGGAACTGAGAGCAGAGAAGGAGGCCATTCATCCCATTACATCTAGGCTGTACTAGCTCTTTGAAAGATTAATCATGCTTCGTCCAACATCCATGCTTTTGGCCATAACCCTGTAAGCCCCCAGTCCTCAAGTCTCTTATAAAATAGTGGCATTAATGACACGGTGGCACAGTGGTTAGCTCTATTGCCTCACAGTGCTAGGGGCCCGGGTTTGATTCCCTTGGGTTACTGTCAGTGTGACAGACTTCACACCAGAAAACCCACACAGTTCTCCCCGTGTTTGTGTGGGGTTCCTCCGGGTGTTCCCATTTCTTCCCACAATCTGAAAGACTGGTTAGGTGCATTGGCCATGCTAAATTCTTCCTCAGTGTACCCAATAAGCGCCGGAGTGTGGCAACCAGGGGACTTCCACAGTAAATTCATTGTGGCGTTAATATAAGCCTACATGCAACTAATAAACAAACTTTAACTTTAGGGAGAGCATTCCAAATCCTAAAAACATTTCTTTAGTGAGAAATTTTCTCCTCATTGCTGCTATAGATTTTTTGGCAATGAGTTTAAATTTCTGATATCTGTTGAGTGATCCACTCATCAGAGGGAATAGTTTTTCTCTATCTATTTGATCATAATCATCCATTATCTTTCAAACCCCTACTAGACCACCTCTTAACCATCTCTCAAGTCTTAGCAGAAGTTACCCATGGTAGTACCCCAGTAAACCTCCTCTGCACCATTTCTAGGGCAGGATTTTTCAGCCATGCTCACTTCAAATCTGGAAAATCCTGTCTGAGGTCAATGGATTTTTGCATGGTCCATCACCCCGCATGCTACGAATCTCAGGGAGGATGGGGTGGAAAAACTTCCCCCTTAATCGGCAGAATTTTCAAGGTTGATTCTAAGTGTCCAGCTGGTGTGAAAATGGGAGAATTCCTGATCCATTTTTTTGGGTGGGTCTTCACATCCAATCTTATGCATTTAGTCATTGAAAATATGGGCTAGACTGTTTCTAGCTGCTGCAGTCAATGGGCTGGGCTTAATTCCCAGCCAGCCTGCAGAGGGAGCTATGGCGCATGAGCAGACCTCTTGTGTTTAAGCACTCTTTCTGTCAATTATTCGGACGATTAAGCACTGGGCCTACTAAAGGCATGCTAATGAAGACTATAATATATTTTAATAAATGATTCAGCTTGTCGCCCATTTCCAATGAGAGATTGACCTCCTAGGAAGTCCGGCTCTAGTAAGATCACAAGAGTTGAGAAATCAGGCGTGGTCCTGATTTCTCGGCTCTCGTGGCAACTTTACTGACATGTTCTGCCCATCGATGGGCAGGGCGAGCCTGTAAAATTTCTCTCAATGTCTTTTTCCAGAAGGGTGGTGCCCAGAATTGTCTACAATGCACCAGCTGAAGCCTATCAATGATATATAAAGCTCTCGCATGATATTTTTTCCTTTATGTTCTATTCCTCCATTTTTACATTTGCGTATACCAGATGCTTTTTTTAAAGTACTTTTTCATCTTGATGTGCCACCTTTTTGTGTATATGTATCGCAAAATCTCTCGGTTCATTTCAAAATTATGCCTTTTATGGTATATTGGCTTACTGTGTTAGATCTTCAAAGTGTATCACTTCATACTTCACCACACTGAAGTCCATCAGTCATGCTTACGCCCATGTATCCATTCTATCTATATCACCCTGAAGTTTACAACTATCCACATCACTACCTCCAGGTTCATTTCATCTGAAATTTTTGTAGTGCTGCTCCCCAGGCCGAGTCTATAACATTTATAAAATTTGGAAAGAATTTTTTTTTTTGCAAAAATATACCTTATGCATAAAACATCTGAAAGAAACATTACAAAACATTTCAAATTGTCATAACAGGAAAGTACAATGAAATTCACATTTTCTCCAGAGATCAAGATGCGCACTGGAATGCTTCAATACAGTAATGAGAACATTGCCAATTTTTCAATATTTTCATTATAGTGAACACAATTCTGTTCAAACTATATACATTGGCCATGCTTTGAGTTGCTTCAATACAATTACATGTGGTTAGGATTAAGCACACAGTCTGAGGGGTTGTATCTGGTTATTACGCCTCGGTGTACATTGGCTGAAAGGCCTTACACAGTGTCCTTTCCCAATTGCACCTTGGTGGCAGCTGCCCCAAGCTTGCTTGCATCCCTCAGCATGTTGTCATGGACCTTGGAATGTGCCAGTCTGCAACACTCGGTCAAGGACATATCTTTGCACTGCAAGATCAACAAGTTTCGGGCAGACAAAGAGTGCCTTTCACTGAGTTGATGATCCTCCAGCAGTAGCTGATGTTTGTCTCAGTATGCATCCCTGGGAACAGTCCATCGAGCAAAATTGGAAATAGTAATGAATCGAAACTGACCCTTGAGGAACACCAGTGGAAACCATACTGATCATCTCTCTGGAACCCATCGAACATTGCATCCAGTTATAGGATCCCTACAGTGAAGGAGACCATTCAGCTTATCGAATCTGCACCTTTAGCAGTTCCACCCAGGCTCTATTCCTGCATTCCCTCATATTTACCCTCTTAATCCCCCTGACACTAGGGTTAATTTAGCATGGGCAATCAACCTAGCCAGCACATCTTTATGACTGTGGGAGGAAACCGGAGCACCCGGAGAAAACCCACGCAGACATGGGGAGAATATGCAAACTCCACACAGACAGTGACCCGAGGCTAGAATTGAACTCAGGTCCCTGATGCTGTGAGCCAGCAGTGCTAGCCACCATGCCACCTTAACCCTCCATTGTGACTGTAACTGCCCACAGTTACAGTCACAATGATCATTTCTTTGCTTGAAAACTGAAAACTACTGTCTTAAAGAAAAGAAACTTGTATTGTGTAACACATTCACAAATTTCAAAAGCCATTAAGTATTTTGAAACTAATGAATTAGTTTGGCAAGAAGAGGAGTGTGCCAATTAATTTGCATACAGCAAGGTCTCGTGAACAACAATGAGATAAATGAATTTTTTTTTAATTTACTTTGGCTGTGGGATAAATGTCAGAGAAATCTTGCATGCACTTAAGGTGAGGGGGGGAAAGTTTAAAGGAGATGTGAGGGGCAAGATTTTTTACATAGAGTATGGCAGGTGTCTGGAATGCACTGTCAGAGGTGGTGGTGCAGGCAGATACTATACAGGAGTTTAAGGGGCTTTTGAGTAAGGACATGCAAGGAATAGAGAGATAGGGACCAATAGCAGGTAAAAGGAATTAGTTTAGCTTGGTGTCATGTTCAGCACAACATTGTAGGCCAAAGGGCCTGTTCCTGTGCTGTACGATTCAATGTTCTAACTCCACTGTTCTTGTTTAAATTATGGGATATTTGAAAGAGCAGAAGGGGTCTTTTTCATTAGAAAGGCATGACCTCCGACAGTGCTGAACTTCCCCTGTACTGCACTGGGATGTCAGCATGAATTATGCATTTAAATATCTGGAATGGGCTTGAGTCCACACCCTACTGATATAATTCAAACCAACAAATGTCTATTCCTTTATAAAATTCAATTTTCCACCGATGTGAAACATCATAACAAACTTGAAGAGCCCTTCACATATTAGTCCCAGTGGAAACATTTTGTCATTGGTAATCATTCCTAGTTGCCTGTTTCTGTACAAAAGCAGAGTAGGATTTAATAGCCATCCCCTTGTTATAACCCTGTCCCTCCCCCAATACCCTGATATTGACCTCCTTCTGTAAGATGCCACCAAAATCAAAATTTACAAAACGAAAATGAGCTAACTTAATAGTCGATGATTAAAGAGCCCTGTGCTATGCAGAGGAATTCCTCTACAGCATATTAAGCACATATGGTTGTCTTTATGAAAAAATGTGACCTTTTAAAAAACATTGGTTTACAATGTCTACATCATTCCGTGGCCTGAATTGGATTGCTCTGTTCCAGAGTTGCAGAACGTTAAGTGAAATCCTCTCAGTGCTCTGTAAATGCAGCATTGTTGTTCCAAAAATAAAAAAAGGTTCAAAATTACTTTTGTGGTATCCCAGTTCAATATTTGACAGTCTGTGCAAAGTTGCAAAATCCAACTCCCATTAGCCAATAGTTCTACGAAATTGTCTTAGTGAACAATCGCACTTCGTGTTTCTAGAAAGAACAGGGGAAAATGTCGTCAGTAAATTACATTTTCTGTCTGTTTAACTGTGTGGTGTGAGGTGTGAACAAATCCCTTAACTGACAGGAGGAGGTGCTAATCTGTCTGGAGACGGCTTATCTCCATTATGTACACCTGATCTTCAAAGAGCTGAGCAACCACTTTGGACACTTTGAAGCAGTTTTATTTGTTGAAAATCTCCAGAGCTTTCTTTCCTACGCTCTGTACATTACTGAAATTAAGTGTGAATGAGCAATTGGGAAAGTAATATTCCGATATATTTATCCTAATAGCTTGCACTTGATCTTTATTTGCTGCCACATTTGCTTCACCAGTCAATGTTAGATGAACTGTGAATTTTCAAAGAATTGCCGACAACACTGTTCAATAATGAGGCTATCTGAAGGTCCATTATAAAGGAGTTAATAATTGCTGCTAAAATAGGAAGGGCTTGAGATGGCTTGTGAAGGAGCCCGAAAAGAGTGATCTTAAACATTAAATAGTCATTAATAAACCTCATAAAAACAGGATACATTTCTCTACTCAGAAGTTGCTTAGAATGTGAAATTTACAGCCATTTGAAATAGCTGAGGTGAGCGGCGTAATTATCTTACAGGGGAAGCTAAATAAATACAAGAAGGAGAAAGGAATCAATGCATATGCAAACATTTACAGCACCCAAGATACTCAATGAGCCAGTTGTATTAATGCTAACCCTTGACAAGAGCAATCCAAAACTAGTCCCATTTCCCCACATTCTCCAAATAACCTTTATTTTTGGTTCAGGTATTTAAGGTTATTTCTTAAAAGATGTAATTGTCTCTGTCATTACTATTCCATATAGCTGAGCTTCCTATGGTCCAACAGTTAGAAAGAAATTTCTTCTTTTCTTATTCCTTCACCATCAGTTGTCCATGTAAATTGGTGACTTGTCATGACACATTGCCGTAATTGTTCCTTTCCCAACCTGCTAAAACACTTCAGAAATTAAAGACTAAATTAAATCTCCCCAAGCCTTCTCATTTCCAGTAAACATTAGTTTCAACTTTCCTCCCGTAAATATTAGCTTCAATTTGGCAATTCCTTTCTTGATAAATAAGAGGCATGGGCCAGGATTTTTCAGCTGCTCTCACCCCAAAACCATAAAATTCTGCCCGAGGTCAATGGACCTTTGCATTGTTCGACCCCTGCCTGCTACGATTCCCTGTGGCGGGTGGGCGGGATGGGAAAATCCTCCCCTCTAGTGTGTTTCAAATCTGCAAAATCAATGTTTATCCATGAACCTGGGAGTAGTTCAGGCATCTTGAATGGATCACCAAGATTTGCCATTCTGTTTACTCAACATGGTAAACACGGACTGATTTTGTGCTCAACCACGAGGTCAATTCCTGGACACCATTCTCTTTCCTGAAGGAGTTTTGACAATTCCTTGTTAACCTTCTTGTGCTCTATTACAACACATTTCCTCAATGATTGTGGCATGACCAAACAGTTGCTGCATTACACAAGGTCAGATATGGTTGCAATGATGAATTTATTTTGAACATTGTGAAGACCTTGTATCTTGTTTGGCCTCAGCTGGAGTATTGTCCACAGCTCTAGGCTCCGTAGAAGGAAGGATGTGAATGCATTAAACAGAATGCAGAAGAAGTTTACAAGAGAAGTTCCAGAAATGGAAAAACTTCAGATAAAGATAGATTTGAGAAGTTGAGGCTGTTCTCCTTAGAGGCTAAGAGGAGATTTGAGAGATGTGCTCAAAATCATGAGAGGGCCGGACAGATTGATATGGAGAAACTGTTCCTATTCATAAAAGGATTGAGAATAAGAGGGCACAGATCTAAAGTAATTTGCAAAACAAGCAAATGTGATGTCAGAAAAAACTTTCCAACATTGAGTTGTTCGGATCAGGAATGCACTGCTTGGAAGTATTGTGGAGGCAGGTACAATCAAGGCATTCAGGAGGGCATTAGATGATTACTTGAATAGAAGCAATGTGTAGGAGTACAGAGAAAAGGCAGGAGAATAGTATCAGGTCATGATGCTCATTGAGAGCTGCTCAGAAATGATAAGCCAAGGGGATACCTCTGCACCCTTCTGTGATTCTGAGCAATTTTGTACTCTCTTTGTCTTTCCAGTTTTAGGATTCCAGAGCTGTCAAAAGTAGTTGCAATTCCTCACTTTGTTTTGTTGCCAATTCGATGTCAGCTACATCAATTTGATGTCAGCTACACGGAACTGTGTTTAATCTTATGTTGTCAAGATGTTGTTCAGAAACCTTTCCTTCACAACTAGTAGGATGGACTGCAAAAGGATGGTCACGAAAGATCCACTGGGTTGAGCTTGCCTGGTTAGTACTCAACATAGAACCCATATTCTTGTAGCTTGAGTATCCAATGCTGCAGTTGAGTAGGTGGTTTGCTATATGTATAATTGAACAAGATTACATGCGGTGTGTTATTACTTTGCTTCTATATAAGTCAACATATAAGTCAATAAGATACCTGGGGCGGGATGTTATAGCCTCGCTCATCCCGAAACTGTCAAATGCTGACCGAGATCAACGGACCTTTCCATGTTTCAGCCCTCATCCACTCCAATTCCTGAGGTGGGCAGGGCAGTAAAATTCAGGTCCCCATGCCCCATTAGAGTCCCATCTTCATTATTGTTATGTTGTTTATGGGAAGGAACAGTGGAATTTGGTAAGAAGTATTCAGGAGTAGGTCAGCTGCATGTGCCATTAAAAAAATGGATGTCATTATTCACTTTCCAGGCTCCCTCCATTGATAAATGTTTATGCTATCTTTAAATGGATAAAGTGCGCAAAGTGATTCTCATTACCTCTGTATGGGAGCTGAAGTGAGTGACAAACCATGCAATACCCAGAGTGTGACCACCAGCAGATTTTAACTCATGGACCTTGTTGAGATTTCTGACACTGACCCCTGGGCAATGGAACTACATCAATATTAATGAACTAGTGACTAAATGATGTTGGACTGGGGTAAACACAGTAAGAAGTCTCACAACATCATGTTAAAGTCCAATAGGTTTATTTGATAGCATAAGCCACTAGCTTTCAGAGTACTGCCCTTTCATAAGGTGAGTAGGAGCTCTGTTCACAAACAGGGCATATAAAGACACAAACTCAATTTACAAAATAATGGTTGGAATGCAAGTCTTTACAGGTAATCAAGTCTTAAAAGTACAGGCAATGCGAGTAGAGAAAGGGTTAAGCACAGGTTAAAGAGATGTGTATTGCCTCCAGACAAGACAGTTAGTGAGATTTTGCAAGCCCAGGCAAGTCGTGGAAGTTACAGATAGTGTGACATGAACCCAAGATCCCGGTTGATGCCGTCCTCAAGTGTGCAGAACTTGGCTATCAGTCTCTGCTCAGTGAATCTGCATCATCATGTGTTGTGAAGGCTGCCTTGGAGAACGCTTACCCAAAGATCAGAGGCCGAATGCCCGTGACCACTGAAGTGTTCCCCAACAGGAAGAGAACACTCTTGCTTGGTGATTATCAAGCGGTGTTCATTCATCTGTTGCTGTAGCATCTGCATGGTGTCCCCAATGTACCATGACTTGGGACATCCTTTCCTGCAGCATATCAGGTAGCCAACGTTGGCTGAGTTGCAAATGTATGTTCCATGTACCTGGTGGATGGTGCTCTCATGTGAAATGATGGCATCCATGTCAATGATCCGACACGTCTTGCAGAGGTTGCTATGGCAGGGTTGTGTGGTGTTGTGGTCACTGTTCTCCTGAAGGCTGGGTAATTTGCTGCGGACAATGGTCTGTTTGAGGTTGTGTGGTTGTTTGAAGGCAAGAAGTCGGGGTGTGGGCATGGCCAGACCCCCACATGGACAACACAGAGTCGCTGAGCAGAGACTGATAGCCAAGTTCCGCACACGTGAGGATGGCATCAACCAGGACCTTGGGTACATGCCACACTATCGTAAACCCCCATGAATTGCCTGGCTTGCAACATCTCACTAACTGTCCTGGCTGGAGACATCTCTTTAACATGTGCCTAACCCTCTCTCCACTCACATTGTCTGTACCTTTAAGACTTGATTATTTGTAAAATTCGCATTCCACCCATTATTTTGTAAATGTAGTTTGTGTCTTTATATGCCCTGTTTGTGAACAGAACTCCCACTCGTCTGATGAAGAGGCAACGTTCCGAGAGCTAGTGGCTTGTGCTACCAAATAAACCTGTTGGACTTTAACTTGGTGTTGTGAGACTTCTTACTAGTGACTAAATTGATGGGGGTTCAGGCTGTTGTATGGGGCACATTCAATTCGACCCTAGTAAAGTATATTAATAACTGGGAGGAGTGAGGTATTGTGATCAAGGGAAGGTCAGGACAGGGAACACATATAGAATCTCTGTGGTGTCCAGAAGCATTTCTGCTCTCCTGGTCCACAAAGTGCCTTTATAAATGAACAAGGGTACTCAGCCAGGCAGTTTTTGGCTAGGATTCTGCATGGCTTCTAGTTAGTTTTGTGGTTATGATGGTGTGAGTGACCTAACTACATTTGGCAGGTCTCCAGGAAGCACTAAAAATTGGTGCAGCACATGGGCTACCAGTTAGGTGGAAATATCATCTGCTGGGACCACTTCACAGGACTTTCTCAGTCGGGAAATGGGAGGGAGTCTCCAGGAGAGTAAACCTAAGCTTCATTTGTTGGGCCTAAGAAACCTCCTTGCTTTTCTTGACCTCACAGGATTAGGAAAAGAAACCAGAGCAATCATGTCTCTTCTGGCCCCTATCCTCCTCCTGACTTTCTTCATCTGGCAATATCCACTGTGGCTTCTCACTCAAGCAGTTTGGTTCCAATTATATTCAGATCCTAATGCCACAATAGGAATCCAACTTCAATATGTAAAAGGGACATGTCTGGCTTGTGTTCTTGCCAGTTAACATTGGGAATGGTCAGCTTCAGGCAACTCCACTGTGGGTGAGTAAAGTGGAAGATTTTACCCGTTATGCATGTTGGGACAGAGCCCCTTTAATGAAAGGGGTGAGGTGACCTGGGGGTGGGTGATCTGCTCAGCAATTGCCTTGAGGGGGCAGTTGTCATTTAGAGTGTGGAGCGAGTAAGACAGCAATAAAGATTTGTGTTCCCTGATGCCTGTGAATTCTTGAGGATACTCCTCAGTAGTAAAGAACTTAACACCACCTACCTGTTAGGCAGGGTTAAAAGTTTTCCTTGTATACTCAATTTATTGGTAAAACAAGATGAATGGAAGCATTTCTGAAAATGTCAGAAATGAAAAATATCTGGAGTGATTTCATTAGTTTCCTTCTCTATTGTGGTTCTTTTTTTGGTCATTGTTTGCTGATTGCTAATTTTTGATTGGTGCCTTTCACACTCACTTCCGTCTTTTAATTGGTAATGTTAACACCAGTGTTCCATTTTGATTTTCTGAATTATTTCTGCGGGCTGCGGACTTTGCTAGTGAGGGCAACATTTATTGTCTCTTCCTAATTGCCCTCGAGGAGGTGGTGATGAGTCAGCTTCTTGAACCATTGCATGTCCACAGTTAGATTCAGAGTGCTGTAAGGAAAGGAGTTCCAGGAATTGGGTCCAGCAATAGTAAAGGAACGGTGATATGTTTCCAAATCAAACTTATGTGTGGCATGCAAGGTGACTTTGCAGGTGGTGGTGTTCCCATTTATTCACTGACCTTATCCTTCTAGATAGTAGAGACTGGGGGTTTGGAAGGTATGGTTGAGGGAGCCTTGGTGAGTTGCTGCAATATGGCACACACTGCTGCCACAGTGCGTAAATGGTAGAAGGACTAAATGTTTAAAGTGGTGAATGGGGTGCCAATAAAACGGGCTGTTGTCCCTTGGGTGGTGTTGAGCTTCTTGAATGTTGTTGGAGTTGTACTCACTCAGCTAAACGGAGACTATTCCATCACACTCAGTGGAATCCTTTGATGCATTCTATGCCATTTTGAGCAAGAGATCAGCGAGAGTACGCCCTCCACCCCGGAAGCCTCTGATGAACCCATATCTGAGATCATCATTGTAGATGTCAGAGCAACCTTCCGGAAGGTCAACCCATGGAAAGCGACTGGCCCAAACAGGGTGTCCGGACAATCACTCAGATCCCGCGTGGAACAGCTGGCGGGGGTTTTGGCTGACATCTGCAACCTCTCTTTACATCAATCTGAGGTTTCTACTTACTGCAAGAAGATGACCATCATCCCAGTACCAAAGAAAAGCCAGACAGTGTGCCTGAGCGACTGTCATCTGGTGGCTCTGAAATCCATCATTATGAAGTGCTTCGAAAGGTTAGTCATGGCATGAATCAATTCCGGCCTCTGGGACTGCCTGGATTCACTACAGTTCTCCTACTGCTGCAACAGGCCATCTCTCTGGCCTTACACTCAACCCTGGAACACCCAGATAACGAAGACACTTATGTCAGACTCCTATTTATCGATCACAACTCAGCCTTCAACACTATTATTTCTACAAAATTCATCTCCAAACTATATGGCCTGGAGCTCAGCTCCCCCTTCTGTGACTAGGTCCTGAACTTTCTAAACCACAAATTGCAATCAGTAAGGATAGGCAACAACACCTCCTCCATGATCATCCTTAACACCAGTGCTCCACAAGGCTGTGTCCTCAGCCCCCTACAATAATCCTTATACACCTATGACCGTGTGGCCAAATTCCCCTCCAACTCGATTTTCAAGTTTGGTGATGATACCACTGTAGTGGATTGGATCTCGAACAATGATGAGACAGAGTACAGGAATGAAATAGAGAATCTGGTGAACTGATGCAGCAACAATAATCTCTCCCTCAATGTGAACAAAATGAAGGAGATTGTCATTGACTTCAGGAAGAACTGTGGAGGACAAACCCCTGTCCAAATCAATGGGGTGAAGTAGAAATGATCAAGAACATCAAGTTTTTAGATGTCCGGATCATCAGTAACCTTTCTGGCTCCCCCATGCCAACACTATAATTAAGGAAGCCCACCAATGCCTCAACTTTTTTAGAAGATTAAGGAAATTTGGCATGCCCATTACGACTCTCACCAACTTTTACAGATGCACCATAGAAAGCATTCTTTCTCATTAGTATGGCTTCTGCACTGTCCAAGACCACAGGAAACTACAAAGCATCATGAATAAAGCCTCGCCAATCGCTCAAACCAGCCTCCCACCCATTGATGCTCTCTGTACTTCCTGCTGCCCCAGAAAAGCAGCTAGCACCTTGGACATACTCTGTTCCACCTTCTTCCACTGGGAAAAAGATACAAAAGTCTGAGGACACATACAACGGACTCAAGAGCAGCTTCTTCCTTGCTGTTATCAGACTTTTGAAAGGACTTGCCTTGCATTAAGGTGATCTTTCTCTACACCCTAGCTATGACTGTAACACTACGTTCTGCATTCTCTCCTTTCCTTCTCTCTGAATGGAAAGCTTTGCTTTCCTCCCCTCACCCCTATCAGCATTCCCCTTTGTGACACCCTGTTGCACTCCTCCATCACCCCAAATCCTCATCCCCTTCCCAAGTCACCTTCCCATGCAATCATAAGAAGTGTAATACCCACCCCTTTACCTCCTCTCTCCTCACTGTCCAACGCCACAAACACTCTGTTAAAATGAAGTAACAATTCAGTTGCACCCCCTTCAGTTTGGTCTATGGTATTTGCTTCTCCCAATGCGATTTCCTCTACATCAGGGAGACGAAACACAGACTGGGTAACTGCAGAACACCTTCACTCAGTCCACAAGTATGGCCTTACCCTTCCTGTTGCTCGCCATTTCAACTCAGCACCTTTTTCTCCTGCCCACATGGCTGTCCTTGCCCTGCTGCAACGCTCCAGTGAAGCCCAATGCAAACTGGAGGAGCAGCACCTCACTTTCTGAGTAAGCACAATACAGTCCTCACAGTTCAAGAGCCTTATACTCTGACCTTTCTCTTCCATTGTGACTTTTTTATATCCCAAACATTTTTTGTCCCAATGCAAACCTCCCCAATCCCAAACGGACCATCTGTCGCCCATTCTTGAGTTTGCTTCTGAAAGCTAACTTTTATTTTCTCATTAACACATTCTGATATTTCATGTCAATGCAACTGCTAGCGCCTTTTCCTGCCGTTAACACTTCCTCTGTCTCATGACCTATATATCATGAATGCAGTCTCTCCAAGCTTCCACCATTCACAGACCTTCTCTGCTACACCCCCCTCTTCTACACTATATAATCCATCACATTCCTCCCTCTTCTTAGCACTGAAACAGACTTGAAACATTCATTAACTCTGTTTCTTTCTCCACAGATGTTGCCAGATGTGCTGAGGTTTTCCAGCATTCTTGAGGCAGTGGAAGGTAGAAACAATAGCAATGTTTAAGCCGCATCTTGACAGATACATGAATAGACTGGGAATAGAGGGATACGGACCACTTAGAGGTAAATGTGTTTAGGAAAGTGTGACCTGTCGGCATAGGTTTGGTGGGCTGAAGGGCCTATTCCTATGATGTACAGTTCTTTGTTCTTTCTTCCGTTTTTGCTTTGGGATTCCAGCATTCGCAGTATTTTGCTTTCATGACATAATATTCGTTGTGTGCCATTTGGATAAGTGACAAAATGAGGCACTTATGAGTGGGACCATTTCAAACAGGACGGCAACTTTGAGCTGCACAACACCTCTCGATCGAAAGAGGCACATTACAAAGCAATGAGGAGAAACAAAGACCGTGTCTTAAATGAAAGGAGAGGTTAACTGAAGAGGTAAGTTTTAGAAAGGATATGAAAGGAGGCCAGGGGTTGAGTGTGTTTGGAAAGAGAATGCCAGAAAATCTGACAGCATGACAGATATTCATTAGGCACAAGAACTTTAAGTTTTTCATTTTATTTTGGAATTTTCTCTAAAACTGTCAGCACTGATGACAGAAAGCAGAACTGGCTGAGATTGGGGGGGCGGAGGGGGGGAAGCCAAATTAGTATCCTGCAAAGATTTAGCTGGAATTATCTTGTGTGGTGATGTTGCCATATGCTCAGTGCATACAATGTGTGTTTCCACTGGCAGTAATGCCACACTTACCATAATTACCATAAGTGTTTTTCTGCAATGAATTATACCCAGCTGGACTACATTAGTGCACGATGAGTAAAACACCAATTAAAACAGTTATTACAGGGGCAACTCAAACAAAAATAAGTCCCGATGACATTATCTGTATTTTGAGTATGCTAAATGCACAGGCCATTGATGTCAGCTTGGCTGGGTTGGTGGTACCCTTGTCCATGAGTCAGAAGGTTATGAGTTCGAGGCCCTTTCCATGTTTTGAGCCACATTGTAAGTGTGACGGGGGACCCTTAGCCGGTTCCAGTCGTTCAAGTGGACATCCACTGTCCTGTCACACTGCTCAAAGAAAAGCCATGATTTTTTGTGGTATAACTGGTATTCTTATCCCACTTGTCGTGACCGTGAATAGGTCTGATCGCAGTTGAAATCAGGGAAGTAATTCCAAGAGCTGGTGCTCCCAGCAGCAAGTGAATTTTGTGAAATGACAAGACCCCTCAAAGCTAAAGATACTCACAATAAACTGCACTCCAAAAAGAAGCTGGAAAAAATCGAAGGGGCTGAGATCAGTATTGGTGAAGAATCTTTGTCCACTTTGAGATTGGGCTTTAAGGGTATCCAGGGTTTCAGCTTCTAACCAAATGGCAGATGATGCACAATGGTGCTTAAAGCAGACTTTATCATTCGAGAAAGACATCCTAGAAGGGGCTGCATGGTGGCATAGTGGTTAACACTGCTGCCTCACAGGGACGGGGACCCGGGTTCAATTCCGGTCTCGGGTGACTGTGTGTGGAGTTTGCACATTCTCCCCATGTTTTCTCTGGGTGCTCCAGTTTCCTCCCACACTCCAAAGATGTGTGGGTTAGGTTGATTGGCCATGATCAGGGGGATAATCAGATATAGATAGAGCTAGGCAGAATTGTTGTTGGTGCAGGCTCGATGGGCTGAATAGCCTCTTCCTGCACTGGAGGGGATTCTATGACTTTAAGATCTGAAGTTATTCCTGAACTGCATGAATCAATGAGGATGGTTGGAAAATAATATAGTCTTGAAATTAATCAGACTTCCTCCCTGCTACTATCTGCAAAAGAGTTTTTGCATATGAAGCAAAGGAATAATGATATCAGGAGCTGAGTTTTGTTTGAAGAGACCCACACACACAGTGGGGAGTTAAGCAGTGAGTTAAGAACATATTTGTTCTGTCAGTGGACTTCAGCGCGGTTTTTAACTGAGAAACAGCATTGCCACCCAACTCTCCAGTTTCCCAACAAATCACACAGTGTGGGCATGATGATACCGGACTCAGTGAACGAAGATCTCAATTCAAAGGGGTCTTCCAACATGGGTCAGGATAGCAGCACAAAACATCCAGAGTTGAGAGGGTTGGCTTATGAGGAGAGACTGAGTATACTGGGACTCGGAATTCGGAAGAATTGGGGGGGGGATTCTTATAGAAACATATAAGATTGTGAAGGGAATAGATAAGATAGAAGCAGAGAAGTTGTTTCCACCAGCAGGTGAAACTAGAACTGGGGGCATGGCCTCAAAATAGGGGGGAGCAGATTTAGGACAGAGTTGAGGAGGAACTCCTTCACCCAAAGGGTTGTGAATCTGTGGAATTCCCAGCCCAGTGAAGCAGTTGAAGCTACCTCATTGAATGTTTTGAAGGCAAAGATAGATAATTTTTTGAACTGTAAAGGAATTAAGGGCTACAGTGAGTGGATGGGTAAGTGGAACTGAGTCCACAAAAAGATTACCCATGATCTTATTGAATGATGGAGCAGGCTTGAGGGGCTACCCCTCCTCCTAGCTCTTCTGTTCTTATGTTCTTATTGATTGTGTAGGCAAGGAAATGAAAGAAAGATGAGAGAAGGCTGGCCTTTGGTTCTATGGCTCAGCCCTGAGTGTCATGATGGATGTGGTGAGGGCCAGGAAGGACAACACCTTTCCTCAAGATCAGAGGAGAAGGCCAGCCGTCTATCTAAACAGGCACAGTTAGAAAATTGTAATGACTGTTGGCAGCAGGACTGTGGGACCAGGACTTGGAAACACTGTTAGAAATTTTTGATTACCTCATGAGGTTAGAAAAAAATGAGTGTCATTTGGCATCCATTACCCTCTGATATCCCTAGCATTCTCCTTCACAGCACACCTCTGACTGATACACCTTGCAGTTCCATTCATTGCTTTCTCTACAAGCATCTCCTCAAGTCTTCATCTCTGTAATCAAACATTCTCATCTTCCTGTTGCCCTCTCACACCCTTCCCCTCACAGGCACTCTCCACACATATTCTCATTCCATCCTCCCCACACATTGCACTCCTCACACTTGTAACACTGCTTTCTCTCATCGCAGGGGAAGATCGACAAGGTGGAACATTCATTAGGCATTGGTGTTGGAGAGAAGGGGGTGGCCCACAGTATTAGCTGTCACACGGTTCCATGATGCCCCAGCTATTTGGACTGACGGAAAAAATGATCACCATCATGGAGAATCAGATATTATGGAATTGAGTCTGTGAGGGTCCTGACCAGGGCCATGTTACACAGTGCAGAGGAAAGCCTTGCCTTGGTAACTCAACACCACACTGAAACGCAGCCAAGTTCCCTCCAGCTCTTGGCTCACTGGGAAGTGAAGGTGTGCCAAGAGAGGGAAGAAAAGGCACATCACCATGGCTTTGCATTTCTCATCTCTATCCCACCACCTCCTTAATGTCACCAGATAGAGCCACACATGACGCTTCCTACCCCGGCGACCAAATCTGCCCCTGCAGGTGGAACAGCCTTTGGATGGGTCTGCACGCTTTCTGACACTCAAGAGGAAATCTGCCATGGGTATCTCATCTATCAGAGCAGGGAAATGCATAGCCTGTCTCTAACTCTGCTGAAGCCACAGGGGTTGCACCAAATCGGAATAATCATAAACAGCTGCTAAAGACTTACGAGCTGCACAAGGGAATTCACTTGGGTGTGTATCGCAATATTTATAGTATTATGAGAATGTTTATTTCAGTGAATGAAGCACTCTATTTGAACTCCTTCCATTTACATTGTTGCATCCCCATTCACCCTAGACAGTAACTTTCAGAAAAATAGTGCGACCAGTCTTTAGGAGAAGGAAAGTTTATGAACGTGACAGTTAGAATTCTGAGTGCTGGAATGAATCATAGCTTGAGATGGCATGGTCAGATGACCTCACACACAGTTTAGATGAAGATTGCCAGTATGAGGCCATAATGGATTTCTCTGACAGTCAGAAACTTCATAAAAGAAATGATTAAACAAATAATCATTTGGTAACATGGGACTTGACTATTGCTGAAAAAAGAATCATGTCGAAGCTTTTTGTCTTGCATTCATCAGGACTCATTCACGAGGGAACTACAATTTATATTGAATGAGTATAAAATGTTGATTTGTTGGCAAGTGGATTCTGATTGATACAGGCATTGCCATGGAGAATGCACCACGGAACACTTAACTGCCAAGCTTTTATTCAAATTCAAAAGGCAAGTTGACAATGTGTGAATGTGCAGTTAGTCTGAAGCACCATGTGAAAAGTGTGGAAGATGGTGCCAGCCCACAGCAATGACAATGAAGTTCACAAAGACCGAAAGCATCAGCAAGGTTGATGTTGCTGCATGGACACCTTCCACCTTCTGAGAGCTGCTTCAGGGTGGAGCCACGTGCATGAGGGTTCACCTTTCATGTGATGCATGTTTTCTTCGAGAGTCTGGTAGCTATAGGCTTCCAGCATTATTTTCTCCTCAGATGTCCGCAACCTGAGCAAAGCCCTGAAGCTAAGTCCCAACTTTTGTACATCTTATTGGTCTAGACATATTCTGGACTGAAATGTTTTCCCACTGGTGCAATTGAGAATCGGACATAGGGGATGATTCTGGTCAGCTCTTTATTTGCATTGGTTTCCCTTCAGTGTGATTCACCATCTGCCATGGCGGGCAGCATCGGGAGATCCCGCTATAAATTCACACCAACATGAAACTAATTTTTGTGCCTCCTGTCGATTTCAACACCCCCCTGCCTACTATTGATCCTACCAGGGGTGGCATGGGAGAATTCCGGCCACAGTTTTGACTTTTGCAAGCATGGGCTATTAGGTATGGTCAGCTCTTTGCCTATTGCAAACAACCAAAGGGGCACAAAGCCTACTAACCTGGCAGCACATTGGCATTGAAAATCATAGATCACGTTGTTCATTTGTGTGATAGGCAGAATGTCTTTTTGGCTTAAGTTTAGTTTTATTTGTCAGCATCACAAGTAGGCTTACATTAACAATACAATGAAATCACTTTGAAAATCCCTCAGTTGCCACTCAGGCGCCTGTTCAGGTACACTGAGGGAGAACTTAGCATGGCCAATGCACCTAACCTAGCACATCTTTCATACCGTGGGAGGAAACAAAGCATCCAGCAGGAATCCACGCAGACACGGGGAGAATGTGCAAACTCCACACAGGCAGTCACCCAAGCCGGGAATCAAACCCTGGTCTCTGGTACTATGAGGCAGCAGTGCTAACCACTGTGGCATCATGTCGCTAGCAGCCCAAGTTATCTATTCCCTGATGCATTTCCCTCTACCAATCAGAGACTGCTTGCCAACAAGTAAACAATCCTTTCTTACACAGTATAAATTGTTGTTCCCTTTACAAATAGTATTCATGAGAACCTGTCCTGATGAGGGCAAGATGAAAAACTTCAACATCATCTCTCTTTCTTCAGCAATACTCCAATGATTATAAATTGAACTATGAGACGGATTAAAGGCACCAAATACCTTGTAATCAATTAAGGAATAATTAGCAAAAGGTGTTATCTCAGCAATTTTTTGTCCTATTTTAATCTCTATGATGTGATTGCCAGCAACTATTAGTGGCTTCAAAGCCAGAAATAACCTTTTATCATTCGATAAATTATTTTAACACGATTCTTCCCACTTTCAGAAACATGGTTCTTTGTAACCTTGCGATTGTTTCCCACATCAGCCTCCAGAGTATTGGATGTTCCACTGATTAATAAATGTTTAACGGTTCATTTCCAATTGTAAGCTGTTAAATTTGCTTTATTAAATGTTAGATGCTCTCAGATGACTTCATGTACAGTCAGTAGTTTACTGGGCCGTAATCTCTCAGCTCTCTGTTAATGATGCATGATTCACACGTAAATACTGCCAAAAACCTTTATGCTTGCACAGACTGATTCAGTGTGTAACTATATGCATTAGTTTAATTTCATCAGGGCCTTTTGTGCATCAGTTTGAAGGCATTTTATGTTGGTAACCAAAAGCCTGTGTGGAAAAGCTTGGGAATAATTCTAGGAGAGGGAGAAGAAGTAACCTAGGAGATTTTAAGCATCAAGGGAGGGATATGCAATTGCAGAGTTGACAAACTGCAGAGATAATGCAGGAAAGCATAGGAAGAAACAGATCAAGGAATTCATAGAATCCCTACAGTGCAGAAAGAGGCCATTCGGCCCATTGATTCTGCGCTCAGTCTCTGAAAGATCATCTTACCCAAGGCCTTCCCCTGTCCTATCCCCGTAACCCCACACATGCGCCATGGCGAATCCTTTCCTGCTTTTAACAACAGCTAATCCACCTAAGCCGCACATCTTTTGACTGTGGGAGGAAACCTGAGCACCTGCAGCAAGCCCATGCAGTCATGAGGAGAACATGCAATTTCTACACAGACAGAGACCCAAGGCCGGAACTGAACCCTAATCCCTGGTGTTGTGAGACAGCAGTGCTAACCACTGTGCCAGCTTTGAAAAGGTAATGATACGCACAAAGAGTGATGCTACCCTAGCATATTGCTCCTCTTCCAATTTTGTCAGAACGTTGACATGTTTTGTATCAGTCGAGAGACCAGATCTTCAAAAACACAAACGATAAATTTTAGCAATGAAATAAAACAAGTTATAGCTTTCACAGACGTTCGGCCACTTTAATATTTGGGAAGTGCTCTTCTGGAATAAACACAAAATTCTAGGTCTGATGGAGATTAGAACAATACTGTTTGTGCTAAAATACCACCACCTTTCATTCAGTTATTGATAGAAATGAATAATGGGTTTGATAAACTCCTTTAAATATTGATAGTGTAGAATGTGAAAAAAACTATCATACAAATTGACAATTGGAAGTGCTACACTGATCTAGGTTGTTATCAGGAAGCATTGTTATATTGTCAATACCATTTCATTTAAGGGAAAGAGAGATTCAGAATGGTAAAATAGGGAAGCAACAATTAGTTCATTATGCTTCATTTCAGCACCACTGACATAATTAAACCAAGTCATTTGGTCAGCAGAGACAAACAAGTATCACAGTGAAAGATTTCAAACAGCTTGAAATAATCTGGACAGTACAGTTCAAATGCAAAATCTGAGCCCAGATTTTCTCTTTGAGCTGTGGTGGGACAGCTCAAATTAAATTGTGGCTGAAGCTATGTTTATAGGACGATTCCGGACAAAGAAACTCAAAACTTAGAAAGCAAGAGATGAAACTGATGGTGTAGAAAGCCATGGCCAGAATCAATTGGAATAATGTGAAGGAGATTGGCGTTTGAATCCAAATCCAAAAAATTGATGTAATTAAAAAGAGGCGAAAAAGAGAGCAATGTGGGAACAAATTAAAACAATACATGTATTGATAATACATGTATTGATAATACATGTATTATCCTTTACTAGTATTTCTGACATGAGATCAACCCATACAATGATTAAGTAACTGAGAGAGAATAGTTATATTGTTACAGGTTTATTTTCTTTAATATGACCAACATGAATTCCTAAGTTTGTTCTGCTCTTTCCAGATTGTGTGTAAATATGTACATGTGCCCACTTAACTCAGAGAGTATTATGCATCAAATAATGCTTCATTGGCCCTTTCCACTTGTTTAACTTAGTGTCTCACCCTCCACTGCTCAAACAAGCTGGAAATCACCTTTTCAGATGTTAGTAAAGGAGGGTGTTTTGAAAGCTGTGAAGGAAATACAATACTCAAAGGGTTAATAATTCCTTCTGTTTCATAGTTACTAAGTCAGAGGTTGAAATAAAATAGTAATTTTCTGCTCATCAAGGTAGAAGATGACAGCGTAAGGAAATAAGGAATTGCTGCTACTTCTGCATCTAGGATCAGCATTTATTTCAACAGTTAATGATTTCACTATGGCAGCTCACAGGTCATTCACACCTTCAATGAATCTCCAACCTCATATCCTCAACAAGGTTCCTCCCACTGGTGAGCATTAAATAATGCATGGTGAGTACGTAAATCTTTCAAGGAGAACAGACACAGTGAACAGTGAATTTCACTACGGTGTTCTGTCAATTCATACAGAAACTTAGCAATTTTAGTTAATTATAGCAAATGAGAAACTAGCAACTTTTTAATCCTTCATGTGCATACATAGTCCATCAATCATAGCATAGCTTTTTGCCCTTTCTTATCCATTAGAAAACCATCTCCTTCATTAGCATCATACCTTGTTATTTGGTAATTGTCATGGTAACTCGTCCTTGTTTTCATCCTATGTCCTAGCCTGGAATGCGGTGGTTATGAAACTGATGCAAAGTTAGATTAGTCCCTTATTCTGAGTACGTAAGCGCTGGCCTCACTGAAGGCCTTGTAGGCTAATAATCATTTTCCGTTACTCAACAGAGTTGTGTACCACAACTTAATTTCCACACCATCTCCATAAAATTGCCCCTCGCTGCCCTAAATAGATCCATCTGCTGCTCAAAACTTCATTCACACCTTCCCTATCTCCAGAAACAACTATTCCTGGCTAGCCTCCCTCTTCGACCTTCCATAAATTTCAGACCATCCAAATTCTGCTGCCAATATCTTACCCTGCACCAACTCCTGTTCACCTACCAGTTGCTTGCAGATTTATGTTGGCTCCCAGTTTCCCAGTGACTCAAACTTAAAATTCTTATCCTCATACTGAAATGCGATAATGTGCTCACCGCTGTTCCCCACCACTCCCCATACGTTGAACCTCTTTATTCCCTGCAATTCAAGCCCATCCCCAAACCTCACATTTCCTCTGCCTCAGATCTGTTAGGTATCCTTCTCCTGCTTGTTCTACCTTTACATAGATAGAATCATAGAAACAGAAGGAGGCTATTTGGCCCATTGAGTCTACACTGACCACAATCTCACCCAGTGCCTATCCCCATAACTCCATTTATTTACCCCGCCAGTTCCCCCTAACACTAAGGAGAAATTTACTATGGCCAATCAACCTAACCTTCACATCCTTGGACTATGGGAGGAAACCCGAGTACCCAGAGGAAGCCCATGCAGACATGGGGTAGATGTGCAAACATCGCATGTTATGATGCATAGCCCATCGCGTCTCCTTCACTCATCCCTCCTTTTAAGAACAAAATCCATTTGTAGACTAGTTCATCATGTAGTCCTTGACCCTTGTATTTGGTTCGCTCATGCACCCTGAGCTTGTAATTGTGCCAGTTGCCCCCGGGTTGGTGCCCTCAGTGTGGATGGTATTAGGCATCTTTGAGATGTACCCAGTGTTTGCAGGACACTGTTAGCCTCTGAAGGAGCCTCCGTTTCCATTGGCCTGGACGGCAGGCTGGATGCCTGGGGTATTTTGGCAATTGGTGCTGGTTCTGATGCCTGTAGTAGGTGATGCCGGTTTTGTACATAATGAGATTCTTGGGAATTTAAAACCAGAAATAATCCTAAAGAGTTAAATAAGGATATTACAAGGAATTGCATGAGGAGTTATTTCTAATATGTTTGTTTGTTGGGATACGGCCACTGACAGGATAGTATTTCTTACCCAAACCCAGTCTCCGGGGCAGCAATAAAATCTACCAAACAATGTGGGACTGCAGTAACATTTAGGCTGAAGAAGGAACGATGGACAGATTCCCTCAGAGAAGATCACTGGTAAACCAGAAAGTTTTTTTTAACCACAATATATGAGGCTTTCACGGTAATTTTCTCATGCCAGCCCATAAAATGTTAAATTTATTGACTCCAACTTTACAACTTGGTGGTCAGCTTGTACAGGTGCGTAACCTCATGACTAGCACATCCTGCTCAGAAGCTCAAAGGTGACCACACAGGATTTATTAGCTACACGTTGGAAGATATCACAGAATGGAGTGAGCACACGGTGACACGGCAGTCAGTATTGGAAGGAGATTACCTCTGTGAGTTATGTGTATTGAAATCATCTAACCATTCTTTATAAACACTTTGGTCCTTCTCTATAGAGATACTGGGTAGAAAAAAAGTTAGAAATTGTATATTCCACTGAAATAAGACTCCTATGTGGATTCACTGTAAGCAGCCATTATTGAACTTGTTTTCTTTGCAACTCAACAAAAACAAAGAGGACAGCAGAAAGGTAGCTGTAAGATACTACTACCAGTTGGCTGGTTAGCTCAGGGGATGGTTAGAGCGTGGTGCTAATAATGCCTAAGTCATGAGTTTGGTTCCCATACTGACGAAACAAAATTGTGTGTGCTTATACAATCCAGCTTCCTGTTTTTTTTTCAGATACCAGAGTGTGGCAACTGGGGGACTTTCACAGTAACTTCATTGCAGTGTTAATATAAGCCTATTTGTGGCTAATAAATTAGCTTTTAACTTTTTACAGAAATTACAGGATTTTGTTGATAACCTGAGTTGTTTATAGTTGATACCAATTTATCTTCTTTTGACTGTTCAGTAGCATTGACGAACAAACAACAATTTACAGGTTCTCACGTACAGTAATGGTTGTAGCATTATAGCATGTTATGAAGTATGTTTTCACTTGTGCCTTTGGAAGCATTGGCATCCCTAATTTTGGGGTTTACCAATGCTAACTCTTTCCTTGCAAAGTTCCCCACATTTTCCATTGAGGGCTGTCATGCCTTATTTTGACGTTTTTGCTGGAAACCTGCACAGTCCTAGCCTGCCTCTGATACTGCCAGTTTTATAATCATTTCATAGAATCCCTACAGTGCAGAAGGAAGCCATTTGGCCCATCAAGCTTGCAGCCACCACAATCCCACCCAGGTCCTATCCCTGTAACCCCACATATTTACCCTTGACTCTAAGGGGCAATTTGGCATGGCCAACCCATCTAACACGCACATCTTTGGACTGTGGGATGAAACCAGAGCACCAAAAAGAAACTCATGCAGACACGAGGAGAATGTACAAATTCCACACAGTCACCTGAATCTGTAATTGAACGTGGGTCCCTTGCACGGAGACAGTTGTGCTAACCACTGTGCCACTGTGTACATGTATGTACCACACAGCAATACCTCAAAGACTACAGTTTTATGTCTCAACCATGTATTTGGAAAACTCACTCCACAGACCAGATAATAATATTAAGAATGCAAGGTTTGAATAGAGCGAGCTTCTGTTTGGATCAGCAGGATTCAGCATTACCAAACCATATCCATTTTGCTCAGTATAAGGATTAAAGTGGCTGAGGACTGAAAGATCTGAAAATGAATGGTCAAAGTCATAAGACTCCATTTTTATGTGACTGGGGATCATGTATTTAAACTACTTTTTAAGATCTGTAGTAAAATGCAAATACTTCTTGGCCATTTCAAATGGATGGAATTATTAGATTTCAAGTTGTTTGAAATTGTTTTCCTTTTTTTTCTCGACTACTATCAACAAGGTAGATGCTTCAGTATCTTACATGTTTCAGAAAAATCACATTTCATTCATCTGAACTCCAAAAGGTATAGGCCCAACTGTAAAACAACTCCTTCATCCAAAGAATGATTCCAGTGAACCTTCTCTGAACTGCTTCTCATACATTTATATGCTTTTTGAAATAAGAAGACTAAAACTGTACACAATATTCCAGATGTGGTCTCATCAAGGCTGCAGATTTTTCTACTGATCTAACCGATGCCCACAAGCCTAATAATTGAGGCTGGATGGGAAATGTCTTTAATTGGTCATTATATGAATCCGTTGCAGGGGGGGAGGCACCTGAAATGTATATTTAGCATGTGATTGAGCCTTGCTCAATCATGCTTCAGGTTTTCACATGGTTTCCATTGCAGTGGGCTTGATGAGGTTTCTCAACGGTGCCACCATCCAAGTGTTGCGGATACCCTCTGTCCCTAAGTAGTCAGCTGTTAAATTTGTTTCAATGTGAAAATCAATCAGCAAGGGTGGACTGCTGCACAATGTAAGTAATGGCAGCAAGTTGAAAACTTTGCTCTAAATGGCAAGATCACTTCTTTTAGTTGCCTATAAATGTTGCAAATATCTCTGGCAGATTCCTGGAGGTTCACATGGCAATGATTTTGAGGTCAGTTGCAGCTTTGACTGCCACTGCCAAAGCATAGCTAGAGGGTCCACGTGACAGCAGACATTCTTCCTGCAAGTGACAAATGTCTGCCATCAACTAATGTGAAATCCTGAGCCTCCAAAGACACTGGTATCATGGTGCATCCAGGAAAGGCGGCCCCTTCTTGTACACCCTATGTTGTGGGTGGTGGCAGGCCGGTACTACCCCTGTGCAGAATCTCTGCAAGTCCCTGTTCTCCTGTGTTAAATCTCATAGTACCAAGGGATTGCCTCAAGCACTAATCTACAGCCAGGCATCATGGAACACAGATCTTTATTCACTCTACTCGTTTCATGCTCCAAATGTTGACTTCCCACTCAGAATGATTCGCAGCCAGCATGCCTCACATACCCAGTCCCATGACCCATTCCCTCAAAGGGGCGATGGCCCAACATATATAACACCTTGTAAAGTGGCAGGTCTATGAAAAGAAGGCTGCTGCTGCTGCTTCTGCTGCTGGTGTCCCTGCGACTGCACTTCCTGCTGTGCTTGGTTCTTTTGATGCTGCTTGCCATCTTGGTTTTCAATGCAAAGTAAGGTAATGCACACATGCTGATCTGATAGATCACAGTGGCAAAGTGGTGATCAGAGGCTCTAGTACTCCAAAATTGAAGTCAGCTCCACTGAAATCTGGTGGCATTAACCTCTAAATTTAACAAGTCTTGTGAGGAAACCTTTCCCACAACTGCCTGTGAGCTTTCAACTGCCTTGATTTTCTCATCTTGCTTTCACTGCAGAATTCGAAGAAGCCTGTGCAGTTATATTCAAATGTCCATGATAAAATTGCCCGTAAGGACCTATTATCAAATTAAAATGAACTATCTGCCACTCCGATAGAGGGGTGATTTGCATATACGCACAGCTTAATACGCTGTTCCCAAAACTCATGCCAGTTAGAATTCTACCCCCCTATCCCACTGCACCGCCAAACCCTCACCATCATGTTTCCATAAATTTGGAGTGTTTTAAAACTCCAAATGATATCAGCACGTGTTTCTGTTGATGAGGTTCTAGGCAGCTGTAGGCTAAGAATTGGATAAGCAAATTAAATGGATGTCATTACAGCCAACACAAAACAAGTGTTCTAGCTTTACAGCAGAAGGGGCTACACATCAAGTGGTGCTACTGTTCTTGTGTTTCTTGTGGTCCTTCCTCTCTGGGCAGGCATTGTCGAGCTTTTGTTTTACTGCTTTGTTTTGATGTCTCTGTCAATGTTAGAACTCAAGACAATGTGGCATTTCTCAGACTGTGGAAAGTTGGAGTTCCTGACCTGAACAGACGGAAATATGAAACTGATGGATGGGAAAGGAGCAGTTGGACCATCAGGCTTGCCCACATGCATGATAGGCAGGACAACATGACTCGACACTGCTTCCTCAACTCCAGGGGAGGGGAATCCAAAACTGGAGGACATAGGTTTAAGATGAGGGGGGAAAGATTTAAAAGAGACCCGAGAGGGCAACTTTATCACTCACAGAGCATGGTGCATATATGGAATGAGCTGTAAGAGAAGGTGGTAGAGGTGGGTACAATTACAACATTTAAAAGACATTTGGAGAGGTACATGGATGGGAACGGTTTAGAGGGATGTGGGCCAAATGTAAGCAAAGGGGACTAGTTCAGTTTAGGAAACCTGGTCAGCATGAACAAGTTGGACCAGAGGACTCAATTCCATGCTATACATCTCTATGAATCAATCAATGAAGCATTTTTTCAATGTACTAATTTCATCACAATGTTCCACATTAGAGTGCTGATTGTACATGGGTGCATTGAGTTACAGTTGAAACTTGCAGGAGATAGATAGCCCACAGCTCCTCGCCCATAACCAGGAAGTTTCTTCTCCCTTGGAAATATTCAGTAATGTTAGATTGACACATGGGGTGAATTTCCCCTTTCCGCCTGCTATGGGAGTCATAGCGGGCAAGGGGCAGACCATGGGAAAGTCCATTGACCTCGGGCGGGATTTTCCAGTTTCGGGGTGAATGTAGCTGGAAAGTCCCACCATGGTGTATGAAAAGTCTTGCATGCAGGTTTTGATGTACATGATCCTCAATTAATTATTGTTTAAAATCATCATTGTAACATAATGAAACCCCTTTCAAGTTGCAGATGAAATGGCATTGTTAGAAATGACAAATAGGTGAGTACAAATCTCTGACATTCCCTGAACTTGAAAAGAACTTTAGAATTTCTTGAGAGATGATGTCTTTTGAATTGGAGGTATTGCTAAGTAACAGTGGTCAGATGTGAGTCAGTAATGCTAAACTGCACCATTCACCCACCCATGGGGTTTGGGACCAACCAACAACATGTTTCACAATGTTGGGGTTTCAGAACCACAGAGTATATAATTGACAACAGTTCTTAGGGACCTGCTCTTTAAGAACTGTTCGTGCAGCTCATGTTTCTGAAGCTGGCACAGTGTCAACATTAGCCTTTTATATACTCTTTATCCTTTAGGGACATCTAGCTGCTTCTTAACCTGTAAGCACTGCCTTGAGGCACTTGACGTTGGTAAGTGTGAATAGTGTATTTTGACTTTTCCCACTTTTTCTGATCATTCCTTTCAACACCTATAGTGGCTGGAAATGGATAAATCAGTTTCACTTTCTTTCTTGCACATTAATTCTCACTAAGAAACCCTAAAGAACGACAGCTCTGAGTTTCTATGGTGTCCACCCAATCATCTGCTCTAACTATGGTAGGAGACATCTGTGTACTTTCCAATGTGACTACTATATCACCTAGCGCATTTTAATTGACTTATAACACTGTGAAAGTTATTTGAATCAAAGCTATTGAGAATATGAAGGACCAAAACTCTAATAAAGTATAAATGTAAAGTAGTGTCCAAAGATTTGTTTAGACTACAGCAATGGATGGTGAACACCAAATGGTCTCTTACTACTTTGATTCCTGGCTCCATTACATGTATCGGGTTTAAGATGTCTAGCATTGCTTTCATCATGCTGATTAGGATACATAGGTATGCAGGTAGTTTGTAATTACCAACATATGGATGGTGTTTGAGGTGTAATACTACAAGCACAAGAACAAAATGATAACATATGTCCTTAAGCAAGGTTGTAAGCCCTTACATTTCCGACTTTCGAAGTGTCTCCTGTATGTGCAATGTCATAAATTGCGACGGAATACAATTAATAACAGTGTATTGAGCAGTTTACCTTTCAAAAGTGCCATGGAAGTAAAACTGCCAAAACAATAGAAGTGGCTCCAACATAAATCCAAGTGTAATAAAGGTTTCTCTTTCCAGAGGTATGGATCCAAAGCTGTATTCACACAGCGGGTGAGATTTTCCGGTCACCTCAAGGCCGAAAAATCCCGCCCAAGGTCAACGGACCTTTGCACAGTCAGTGTCCCACCCACTACGATTCCGGTAAAGGGCGGGAAGGGAAAATTCCACTCAAAGTTTTGTCCTTTTTTTGCATAATTGCCATATACAGTAGGAGTTGTACTGTTATATTATCAGTATTCATGAACTACAGCAATCTCCATCCCCCACCACCGCCTTCCCCTGCCAAACCATTCCCCCCACCCCCACCACCACTCACCTCCCTCTCATGTCCTTTAATTTGCACAGTCTAACTATTGCTCTGGACAACGCAGGATTTTACTGTAGGAAAACTCACGGATAGTCCATTCGTGTATTCTGCATAAATTCATAAAGCTGAACGTGGTTCTTCAAGGTTGTATTTTTAAAGCAATAAATCAGTAAGAAAAAAAAGAAATAATTCAACTCAGAGATCCATTAAGAGCCAATCCCTCCTCCACCATTTGGGGAATACACTCATCAAGTTTAAATATATAGCTGTCAGATCCCAGTGTATTCTGTTACTGTGAAACAAGCTTCCCACCACCCCAATCCTCTAACAATAATTGACAAATCCATTTGTTATACCGTCTGCACCATGACGTAGGGTTCAATATGCCTGGAATAAGAAGTATCCCGTACTTTACCCTTTACTGTTCAACATAGGGTTGCTCTATCAAAAAGAAAGTAACTGATATTCTAATATTTCTTCCTTTTCTGATACCAGTGACTAAAAAAATGCACCAAATGTAATAGTGGTTGGTGTAGCTGCAAGATGGATTTGGTCACCTTTGTCTTATTATGATTCTTGGGAATGATTAACATTGCATATTTATTTCAAATGTTCATTTTTCTTTTCAAATGTTGCTGCAGGATAACTCGAAGCAATGATGCAGTTGATTTTTAGAACCCCTTCCATGACTAAGCAACTGTGTCTTATAGAAACAAACAAACTGCGCTATTTTAGTAACAGTGAACTCTAGGGAAGTTATTTGCGCTCACCATTATACACAAAGGAAGAACTTCAACTGCACCCTACGTAAGAGGGAGAGGGATGCATTCAGGAGGAAGAAGGAAGCTCCAGAGAACAAATTTGTGTTACTGGAAGTAGCAGAGGAGATTGGCAACAGGTATGTGGGGTGCCCGGCTTCTTGGAACAATTTTGGAAAGAGGTTTAATAGAACAAAGAACTATACAGCACAGGAACAGGCCCTTTGGTCCAGCAAGCCTGCACTTATATGCGGTTTCTATCCTTCTGTTTGCTTCCCATTTATGTGTTTACCAAGATAAACCTTACACGTTGCTAAGGTATCTGTTTCCACCACTTCCACTGACAGTGAGTACCAGGCAACCACCTCCCTCTGTGAGAAAAACCTTCCCCGCATATCTCCCCTAAATTTACCACCCCTCACCTTAACCTGTGCCCTTTTGTCGTTGACCCTTCCACCCTGGGAAAAGCCTCTGGCTATCATGATTTTGTAGACTGCTATCAGGTCACGCCTCGGCCTCCGTCAGTGTAAGCAATCATGTTTATCTAACTTCTCCTCATGCCTAAAAGCATCCAGACCAGACAACATCCTGGTAAACATTCTTAGCACTCTCTCCAAAGCATACACATCATTCTGGCATACACATCCTTCAGGTAGTGTGGCAACCAAAACTGCAGGTTATATTTCAAATGTGGCCTAACTAAAGTTTTGTAAAGCTGGAAAGTAACTTGCCAACTTTTATATTTGATAATCCATCTGATGATCTGATCAGCTAAGAAAAATCAGTGGCGTTCTACGTGCATTTGCAAAAGGTCTGTTGGCTTTGGGTGGGAATTTCCAGTCTCGCTCAAGCTTAGGCAGTAATTATCCCACCCAATGTCTCAAACCTTTACATCAATCTTTCTGTCCAATCTAACCTGCACATCTTTTGACAGTGGGAGGAAACCAGAGCACCTGGAGGAAATCCACGTCGACATGAGGAGAATGTGCATGCTCCACACAGACTGTCACCCAAAGCGGGAATTGAACCCAGGCCCTGGTGCTGTGAGGCTGCAGTGCTAGCCACCGCATTATTGTGCTATTTACTGAAGGCCTGCTTTTTTAAGTTCAGATCCTTTGCAACCTGTCAGCAGCCAGTGTCAGCCAGCTGGGAGGGACTGCTCTTACCCGGTTCCATTCGCATCTACAATCATATCCAAAGTATCTCTTTCAAAGCCTTCTCTTCCTACTCCTGTAATGTTACCTCAAGGATCAATTCTTCACCTCTCCTACCTCTTATCTGTATGCTGTCAGTTGGAAACATCATTTGGACACTCACTCCATTAGTTTTCTCATGTATGCTGATGACAGTCAGCTCTGCTTCAACACCATCTCTGTCTCGAGCTCTTGAGCTCTCCACTACCTCCAAGAATGTTTATCTAACATTCAGTGCTGGATGATCAGAAATTTCTTCCATGTAATATTGGGAAGACTGAAGTCATTGTTTTCAGTCTCTTCAAACTCTGTTACAGAGCTACCGACTCCATTTCCTCTCCCTGTCTGAAAAAAAACAGATTGATTTCAAACTTGGTGGGATATTTGATCCTGAGCTGACTTCCCCAGCAAATAATTATTTAGTTCTACTTCCATAACATTACTCACCTGCCACTGTCTCAGCCTATCTGCTGCTGAAACCCTCCAAGCATTTGTTTCCTCTAGACTTGTCTACTCTAACACATCCTGGATGGCCTCCCACATTCACAATGTGAAACTATTCAAAACTCTGCTGGTCCTTTCCTAATTTGTACCGAAAACCATTCACCTATCACACTTGTACTCGCTAATCCAAATGAATCCCTGTCAAGCAACTTTTTAACTTTAAAGTTCTCACCTTGTTTTCAAAGGCCTTGTCCCTCACAATCTTTGCAATCTCGTCCAGTCTTATAATCCTCCTAGCTCGTCCAACTCTAGCATCTTGAGCATTCCCAATTTTAATTGCATCACCATTGCTGGCCATGTATTCATTTACCTAGGCCCTAAGCTCAGGAATATCCACCTCTCCACTTCCCAACCTTGCATTCTTCCTTCAATTTCAACTCTCCTCCCACACCGAGTGATGCACTAAGGTATTCATAGCTAGTAATTCCCGGAGCAGGTCACTGTTGTCAGAGGCTCATAGCTTGAGGGGCACCACTCCACATCTAGCATGGCTGACCATGAGCCTCTCACTCTTACCACTGACCATTGGCATGCTCGGAGGGATTTGCAGATTGACATATCAACCTGTTTGGCCGCGTTATGAACACATCTTTGGCCATCAAGTCCTGAGGGGGGACTTGAACCTGGAGCTTCTGACTCAGAAGCAGGGACACTACCCCACTGAACTCAATACCCATTCCTCCATTAAGACGCTCGTTAATGCCAATTTTTTCACCAAGGTTTTAGTCTTCTGACCTAATATCTTGTTTTGTGGCTTGGACCATAACTACTCCTGAGAAATCTAATGGGAAGTTTCATTACGCTAAAGGCGCTACATAAATATAAGTTGCTTCTGAAGGGGTGTCTCAACTACCCTTACTCATTTTTATGTTCTTATATTCTTATGTGAGATACGCACTTTTATGCAATAGGATCTAAAGTTCTTATGAAGGAATAAAATGTTTTAGACTTTCATTCAAAAAACCGATAGTGTATGACAGAAAAAGCTCAAAGTTCTGGTCAAAGGTGATTGGTCTGAAACATAAACTTTTTTTTCTCTCCACAGATGCTGCCTGACATGCTGGGTGTTTCCAGCACGTTCTGGTTTTGTTTAAGATTGCCAATATCTACAGTATTTTGTTTTGTGGAAGGATGGGTTTTAGTTGACCAAAGTTCCTCCCCAACAACTTAAATTATAGTTTTCCCAGTAGGAAGCACAGCTAAAATGATGCAGTGATGACCATGTGTGTTCCAAAGTGAATGAACAACACTTGGTATTCAAGACAATTCTTTCAATATTTGGGCATTAGAAACATCCTGAAGCAGAATCCCATCCAGAACCTCATTGTCCATCATATGCTTCACAATACTATAATCCAAAGAGGTGTAACCATGGGGGAGTTAAAGTTTATTTATTTATCAGTGTCACAAGTAGGCTTACATTAACACTGCAATGAAGTTACTATGAAAATTCCCTAGTTGCCACACTTCAGCACCTGACCCGGTACACTGAGGGAGTGGGGCCATCAGGCACCTAATCAGCATGTCTTTCAGATTGTGGGAAGGAACCAGAATACCTGGAGGAAACCCATGCAGACACAGTGAAAATGTGCAGACTCCACACAGACAGTGACCCAAATTGGGAGTTGAAGCCAGGTCCCAGTGCTGTGAGACTGCAGTGCTAATCACTGTGCCACTGTGTCCATTTGCAGTCACCATCAGCGGGAGAGACTAGTAATAACTCAGGAGTGTGACCATAGAAATAGTTTTGCAGCCTGAATTAAAGGTGACATTGAAGTACCATGTGGAAAAAGTGGTGAAGCAATGTATTCCAATAGTATCTATGATCACATCTACATTAAGGAGAAAGTAAAGCCACCATAGTCCCAGATGACCACAAGTTGCTCACCCCTTCTAGAGGGAGAGCTGACTGGTGGTGATTTAACCTAAGGATCACCATGCCACAGGCAAAGTGCAAGGTGGACCTTCATGGATAACTTCAGCCAGTACAGGAATTGAACCCACAGCATTGGTGTTGCTCTTCATCATGAACCAGCCAACCAGCCAACTGAGCTAACCAACAGCACTCCTTAATTACTGAATGTCCATCTGGATTAAGTATTTAAGACCTAGGCTGGAATTTTACTGGCACACCCAACCCGATTCTAGGGGTAGGTGAGGCTCGGAGAACGGCATTTTCCTTTGGCCTTGGACGGGATCGGAAGAATCTTGGGTGGACGTGCCATTAAAATTCCGCCCCAAGGGTGCAACTCTGAACTCCACTGCTGACCCAAAGAAAAGCGTGCTTCCAGTGAGCTGAGACTTGAAGGATCTTTAAAACAGCATAATAGGAACTTAACGGATCATATGTTGTTACAATTTTTTTAAAGATATTGGTCTGAACTTTTTGTTGAAACGATGGCCCCACTCCTCAGCAAGCCTGCCTCCACAGGACTGGGAATCTGATTTAATGGCTGGCTGGCTGTTAAGTGACTAAGGCTGTGGCTTCTACACCCCCACCCCCCCCCCTCAATGAGGGAAGTATTCATAGTTCCAAGAACTGGTGGGAACCAGGTGGCCCAATTTCAGCCATGCCGCTGGGAGAAATGATCATTTTTGGGGACCACAGCAGTCCACAATGAGGAACAGCATGGAGGCTTGTTTCAGAGGTGAACTGGTGTGTCTTCCCGGGGCTGGGGCCAGCAAGGGGTACATGGATTTGTGATTGCAAAGCAGTAGGAGAACGAATGGGGTGACGATTACCACCGTGGGGAGTCCTCTATTGGGCAAGGGATACCCAAACAGGAGGGGCCCCACCCCCCAAGCGTGTAACCAGGTGCCAGTGTACACCTGGTAGCTTTGCCACATGGCCTCCCACTGGTAGCAGGAAGAGGTCCACAATAGCCATTAATTGATTATTTCATAACCTCAATTGGCCCAGTGGTGGACAGGCCACTTAACACCTTCCTCACTGCTGCCAAGATACCAACAGAGGTGGGTAGGTAATGGGCACAGCTCCCAGTGCCATACGACAAGATTTCACACCCTTTACTATTTTCAATGGCAGTGAAAACTCACTCAATAAGTAGGATTGTTTAAAATCAGAAGGAACACAAATGTTCTGAATCTATGATTTTCACTAAGCTATTGGACTATGCTACGAATTTGCACATAAGACTATCAACACTTCATCCATATAACCAGAGTAGCAAGCAGTTTAGAAACTAAGCCAAGAATAACTGATATAAATTTCTGGTAGATTTGTATTAATATTTGGCCAGACTTCTTTCTACAGGCAGTGCTTATACAAGTTCCAATAATCCTGAACCATAAACTTTTAGGTCTCCCAGGCCTGCGGTAACATTTCTGTACCAAGTCTAATAGACAATATAATATTTGGAAGTTTATTATTTTCCTAAGTGCTGCATTAAAAAAGTTAGTGTTCAGAGAAGCCAGTTCACATGCCAATTTGTTATAAAAATTTGTGTCAGTATCATTAATTAGCACCGTTTGACCTCTTGTACTCCTGCGTCTGTGCGTAGGCAAATTCTTTTCAGCAGTGTGAGAGGGAGTTTAAATCATGCAAGCTATCCATGCCACATGTTGAGGTAGATAGCAGATGCAGCTGCCTTTTCTGACTGGAACTAATGCAATGGATTCCCTGAAGGAATCAATGTTAAAAAACAGCAATGACAACTTGTAAAAGAGGTTTAAATCATCTCTGACAAAAGCCCTTATGATATGTGCCTTCAACGTAAAAGCTACATTTTAAAATAAAAATTAGACCTCAGGTCATTTTAAGGGTGGAACTTACTAATGCAACATTATTAAACAAAATATTAGTGCTTCACCAGTCACCCAATATCTTTTTTCAGATATGCTAAGTTATTAATATGCCTCTGTTTGAAATAGGTAAGGGAGGAGTTTGATACAAACATTAAATATGTACATTTTGACTGGCCACTCAGTCCCTTTATCCTGCTTTGCTGTTCAATATGATGGATTGATTGGAACTTCATGGAATGTGCCTACCCTGATAACTTTTCATCCCCTTGTTAATCAAGAATCTATCTAGCTTTCTGTAATAGCATGGTCCCTTTAAGGAGGGATTTTTTTTTGGTGACATGACTGTCTTGGGACCTATTGGAATGGAGCACACGAACCTTGGCCTATTGAATACTGGGCACAGGTCTGGGTATGTGGAACCTGCAGTGTGAGCTCGGGAATCAGTGGGACTAGACCTGTATCTATACTGAGTTTGTTTGTATATAGTTATAACCATTGTGATTTGAAGTTTCCTTGTCTTAATACCCTACGCTACAATTTGAGCGACAGAAATAAATTGACCTAGTCGCAAAAAGTCAACATTTGGAGCAATAAACCTGCATGAAGGTAAAAAAACTGTTTGTATCAATCATGGTCGAATAGATCATAGATTCTACAGTGCAGAAGGAGGCCATTCAGCCCATCAGGTCTGTACCGACTCTGTGACAGAACATCTTTACCCAGGCCTTATCCCCTAGCCCCATTTATTTACCTTGCTAATCTACACATCTGGGAACACTAAGGGAAAACTTGGCATGGCTAATGAACCTAACCATGTCTTTTAGGCTGTGGGAGGAAACCAGAGCACCCGGAGGAAACTCACACAGACACGGGGAGAACATATAAACTCCACACAGACAGTCACCTGAGGCTGGAATTGAAGTGGAGATGCCAGCTTGGACTGGGGTAAGCACAGTAAGAAGTCTCACAATACCAAATTAAAATCTAACAAGTTTATCTGACAGCACCAGCTTTCGAGACTCAAGCTCCTTCTTAGATAATTATCTTGTAAATTGAGTTTATGTCTTTATATGCCCTGTTTGTGAACACAAATCCTTACTCACCTGAAGAAGGAGTTTGAGGCTCCGCAAGCTAGTGCTGCCAAGTAACCTGGTGTTGTGAGACTTCTTGCTGGAATTGAACCCAGGCCCCTGGCACTGTGAGGTAGCACTGCCAAACATTATGCCACTGTGCTGCTGTACCATTATTCAGGAAAATCAATTTAAGATGGAGTTTGAAAATTGAGGTCAGTACATCGAAAGGCTTCAATGCTCTTTTGCTGACAAAAATAACTTCTAAAAAAACAAAAAGTTGTCTTACTCACAGTTTGCGGCCTACAAACATGTAATCTTGTCGGAAGCCTGACTTGTCCAGAGGCACCAGATACTAAATCCTTTGACCAGCTAGTTGCATTACTGAGGGACCACTACAATCCCTGACCCTCCGTTATTATGCAGTGCTATGAGCTCCATTCAACCGTTAGGGACGCAGGGGAGACAGATTTAGTTTTGCCGCCAGGCTTCGCCAAATGGCTGAACACTGAGATTGGCCCATTCTCTAAATGGTATGTTATGTGACCGTCTCGCACGCGGCATTAATAATTTGAACATTCAGAAGAAATTGCTGACTGAGACTAAAATATCCTGAGATAAGATGGTTAAATTGGCTCAAGCGACTGAAAGCGCTGAACCAAACACTTTTGAACTGCAAGGCATGCCAAGTGAGGTGAATCAAATATGGCGGGAAACAGCAGCCAATCAAAATCCCAGTAGTGAGAGCACAACGGAGCCTGAGAAAAGGAAGAGCAGTCATCAGCCACGTGGGGTTGGTGCGCATTATTGTTCTGGGGAGGACTATCACCAAACAGATGCAATTGTAAAGAGTTCATTTCCATCGGCTGCTATAGGAAGGGCCACATATGAGTCAGATGGCGAGTCAAACAGATTGCAGCTACTTTCCTAAAAAAAGAGATGGTTTCAGTGAATAGACTTGAGGAAGGTTCAGAAGAGAAAGCCAAAGTTTATAAGCTCAACATTGTAAAGTTGAACTAAACAGCCCCCAGGAATATCATGCTTATAGTTAATGGATATCCATTAGCTATGGAGGTTAATACAGGTGCTTTGGCCATAATTGTAGGAGAGCAAACATACAAATATTTAGAAGATGACTTGCAACCCCTGACGTTTAGTACTACAATGGCCAAGTTGGCAACCTATATGGAGAAAGGCTGCAAGATAATGGGCACAATGTTAACACTGGTGTCATGTCCATACCATCTACACAGCTATTCCTGGTGGTAGTTAGTAAAAGGACAGAAGTCTAGCCTTATGGAACAAGATTTGTTGAAGCAAATCAAGTTGAATTGGCTGGAAATATTTAACATCACGGCTGGGTTTTCCAACAACTCTTGTGCAAGTATCAAGAATTTTTTCAGAGAGAGTTGGGGTGCATATAGGAGTTAATGCCATGATGAAGATGTGAGCCAAGAGCTACGTTTGGTGGCCAGAAATTCACAAGAAAATAGACAGTATGGTCAGCTATTGTGAACATCAACCAACATACACAGCTGGGAGTGACCCCGGCTGCCCATGGTAAGGCTTCACATTGACTTTGCCGGCCCTTTCATGGGGACCAGCTTGGGTGTCCGGGAAGATGATTGCAAGGACTGGCCCAGTATCTTATATCATTGACTTACAGTGACGCGAAGTATGGAAGTATGTAGATCACATACAGGCTGCAGCCCCTACCACAAGTTGTCTGGACCCAGTGGTAGAGTTCAGTGTTCCAACGGCCGAATCGGCACTGACAGAATCTAACGCTGCCCCAGGAGAATCTCATCTGTCAGCGGAAACAGAGGAAGGGAGACCGGCCCTGGCTCAACATTGGAATCTGTCAATCGGCCTGCCACTGTCCTGTAAGCTTGGAGAGACTAGTCATGGAGTTGCAATGCTTCACAAGAGTCTGCAAGCTGCCAAATTCCCTCATTTCCAGAGATTCTGGTTTGACTGTGCATAGTTATATATGAGTTTTTTTGGCATGATTGTGAGGGAATGTAACAGGGAGGAATGTGAAAGCGTGGCCCCTCTAAGAGACGATTATTTGTGGGTTATATGACCCATCAGACTGGAGCACTCGAAGCTTGTCCTATTGAGTGTTAGAGTGTGGGTCTGGTAGTGAGGAACCTGCAGTGTGAGCCCAAGGGTCAATGTGACTAGACCTGTAGAGCCATAGAAAATTACAGCTCAGAAACAGGCCTTTTGGCCCTTCTTGTCTGTGCCGAACCATTTTTTGCCTAGTCCCACTGACCTGCACTTGGACCATATCCCTCCACACCCCTCTCATCCATGAATCTGTCCAAGTTTTTCTTAAATATTAAAAGTGACGCCGCATTTACTACTTTATCCGGCAGCTTATTCCACACCCCCACCACTCTCTGCGTGAAGAAGCCCCCCCTAATATTCCCTTCAAGCTTTTCTCCTTTCACCCTTAACCCCTGCCCTGTGGTTTTTTTCTCCCCTAGCCTCAGTGGAAAAAGCCTGCTTGCATTCACTCTGTCTATACCCATCAAAATCTTATACACCTCTATCAAATCTCCCCTCATTCTTCTACGCTCCAGGGAATGAAGTCCTAACCTATTCAATCTCTCTCTGTAACTCAGCTTCTCAAGTCCCAGCAACATCCTTGTGGACACTCTCTGCACTCTTTCAACCTTATTTACATCCTTCCTGTAACTAGGTGACCAAAACTGTACACAATACTCTAAATTCAGCCTCACCAATGCCTTATACAACCTTGTTTATCTTGTTTATATTGTTGTAACTGTTGTTCAATAAATTACTGTTGTGATTTAAAGCTTCCCTAAAGCGTCGTACCAAAATATTCTGCCTTAAAAATATTCAAAGACTCTGTTCCACAGTGTTTTGAGGGAGAGTTCGAAACATTTACAACCCTCTGAGAGAAAAATATTTTTCCCTCATCCGTTTTAAGTTTTAAAACTTATTTATTAGTCACAAATAGGCTTATATTAGCACTGCAATGAAGTTACTGTGAAAATGCCCCCACGCTCTGGCACCTGTTTGGGTACACTAAGGGAGAATTTAGCATGATCAATGCACCTAATCAGCATGTCTTTTGGACTGTGAGAGGAAACCGGACCACCCGGAGGAAACCCACGCAGATACGAGGAGGATGTGCAAACTCCACACAGACAGTTGATGAATATCTGACTGTGATTTAAATTGGAATATTAGATGGTTCCAAATGCAAGAGAATTGACTTTTGGAAATTTGATCTTCCCATGCAATTACAGTGCGGTTCTTGCTTGGGGAGTTCCGAGGAGCCCAGTGCATCATTCCCCGGGGATCAGAAGCTACGGGCTGTTAACTCTGTTCTTTTCTCCACAGATGCTGCCCAACCTGAAGAGTAGTTTCATCATTTTCAGTTTATACTTCAGTGATCGCTCTTTGCTGTTTTAAAAGCTGATTGTCCTCTTGCCAGTATAGGTTAGTGCTTATGATGGTGGCTTGAAAACACATCCCCCCAATAATCTACCGATAATGAACACACTCAGGCTAGTGCTAAATTACAAAGAGCAAAATGCTCCAACTTCCATTCCAGGGGCTTGATGGTTAATTTGGGGTCACACCTGAAGTGGTGGCTTCCACGGAGAAAGGCAGCCATTTTGATGTTGTGTAAAATGGGTGATTGCGAAAGAGATCATGGTTTCATATCTCTCCCGATAGAGTCATGGGGGGACTTTTCCCGTTCCGGCGGCCACGGGACGTGGGTGGGGGCAGACAATGCACAGGTCTGTTCATCGGGTGGAATTTTTCAGTCTTGGCTGGAAAATCCTGCCCTATGGAGTCATATTGTCGTACAGTGCAGAAAAAGCCTTTGGCCAATCGAGTCTGCACCGACGATAGCTACCACTAAAGTCATGCTAATCCCATTTTCCAGCAATTGTCCCACATCCTTCAATGTTGTGATGTTTCAAATGTTCATCCACATACTTTCTGAATATTGTAAAGTTTCTGACCTCCACTACCTTCCCAGGCAGTATTATCCAGATTCCCATCACCCAGAGTGAAAAGGATGTTTTCAAATCCCCTCTGAATCTCTTGTCCTTTACCCTATGCCCCCTCATGATTGATCCCTCAATGAAGAAGAACTGCTACTCCCGATTCACCCTGTCCAGACCCCTCATACTCTTATACACCTCAAACAGCTTGCCCCTCAGTTTACACTATTCCAAAGGAAACAATCCAAGCCTATCCAGTCTCAGTGTTACATGCGGATGAGTTCACATCCAGCAAATGGTCACTTTGTCAGTGCACAGTGAACATGTATAATCAACACATTCATGAAAGGAAAAGACAGGAGAAAATTGACAAAAAGAAACAGATGCCCTTATCTGTGATGGACAGTGATGTAGATGGCTGCCAAACTGTTCCACCATTGTGGTGGGGTCAATGGGAAAGTTATCTGGGTATGTGTGTTGGAAAGAACTTCTACCTTGCACACATTTTTAATTTAGTTCCCTTTTGCTTCCTTTCTGTTCTGAAATGGAGCAGGCAAGGGGTGGACCATGGAATGGCCTGTTGACCCCCGCTTGGATTTTACGGTTTTGGGACAAGTGAGGCCATAAAATCCTGCCCATTGACACCTTGCTGATCTAATGGTTTCACAGAAGTTGTTCATGCTTTGCCACCTCACCCGGGTGTCTATTCTTCATGTGGGGATGTTCATGGAGAGCATCATAGCTGAATTTCATTCACTCAAATAGAAGTGTCACTGAAGCACAACTGGAAGCAGCCCGGCTGGTTTTACCTATGCTTTCTTTCACCCAGAAAAACTGAAAATCATTACAATTCTCCTACTCCCCTAATTGAGTTCAGTTAAAGCAGTAGAGAAACAAGATTGATCCAAGACTGTTACAATCTCTGTAAAGACCCGTAACTTTAAAAGAAACATCTGAACTTCTATTTAATAGTTGAAAAAATGACAAAACAAGATTCAACATTTTAAAACTTTTACTGTAACGAGTCACTAAAAAAAAGGACTAAACACTTTTCATTTTGCAACTTATATTAGGCAACTTACACTTTAAACTACAGAAAGGATCATCACACTTTGCATTTTGCATTGAACTACTGTCCTAATGGCAAAAAAAATCAAACATTGCTCCCAAATTCCAATATGATCACATTTTTCCATTTTGCTGAGTAGTAAGTTTGAATGGCCATTTCCCAGCAATTTCCTTATTTTTTTAGTTTCCAATATCCATTAAAGCTTGTCCCAAGATTGTTCCTCTCTGGTTACATCAGAGCGAATATTCCAGAATCCTCGCATGTCTGCAAAATGCATCTTTTTGACTGGAGTCTGTCTCTCCCTCACAACCAATTGTTGAAGTTTGAAAATCCAAGAAATATGTTACTCCTGTTGATCTTACAAAATCTGCTCTTTGTCTGTGAAATCAATTGATTTGTAGAGAAGTCTGTAATCTGATCTCAAAAATTATTTCCTATTCACTCTACCCTATAGCAACATGAAAAATCTTGCATTGAGGTAAAAATGTTGATTAAGGATTCTTGATGATCGTTCTCTTTCATCTTAGAAACAAATTGACAGTTTCTACCAGAATTGTTTACAGTACAATGCTTTCAACACGTTTCTGGGGCTACTCATTATTGTTTCCAACTGTAAGTATCTTATCCCATCTCTCTAGTAACATTATTGGGCCACACAGGCTCCAGAACAGGTCACATGAGCCCTTTCATTTTATATTAAATTGAAGACACATTTCCAAAACATAAAAATCTTATAAACCTCATAATTGTAATAAGCCCCAACTTGCATGTTAAAATGGGCTTACTGCCTGAAATGGACATGTGTTGTGGCCACCTAGTAATAGACATCTTTCAAAGTGACACCAGTGTATTGTCAGTGTAAACAAGGTGGTACCGGCTCACTTACTGTCTTCTTGATGCCACAAGTCAGAACAGATCACTGGTTGGAAGTAGCCTGTACAAGATATGAGCAGAAGGCTCTGTTCTGTAAAATCATGAAAGTGATCTCAAAAATGAGGGGTTGGCACTGCTAAAAGATTCAAAATAAAATTACCATCTTCACCATTACTTAAAACAGTACTTGTTCAAGAGACAGCAAGGATTCAGTTTTGTCAACAGAACAAAACACTTCCAGCTTGAATACAAAATTTTTTGCTCATTTGTCCTGTCTGTTAACAAGAAACCATCCAGGAATCAGCTTTTACATTTCATTCCAACTGATCTTGGAAGGCTCCAAAGTTTCTCAACTTTGATTAGCTGAGATGTCCACAAATGTAAACACGGTTTAATTTTCTGTTCACCATTTTTTATTAGTGTCTTTCTGCATTTTAATGCTAATCAAAAAAGCCAATTCAAAGTAAGTCCAGTCACGGTCCACACATGAGGGACAAACCAGATCCATGCTGACAAGGCAAGACATTGCATCTCATCTTGGCCTCGAACAAACAAGATCCAAGCTGACAGGATGAGGCATGGTACCCCCTCCCAGGCTTGATCTAACACTACATCTTAGCCACAACGTTGAGATGGCTTTGAAAATTTGCATCAGGTAAAGCCTCAGTTCAACAGCATTAGCTACCCTAATCCTTTACTCTACCCCAGCATGGGCAAACCAGCATTGCAGGCATCAGCACACACCCCAAGTACAATGGGCTGGCCTCACTTTGTTATTCTGGTCATTAGTCTTCATGGGATTCTTCTTTTTTTTGCCATGGTAAGGAATATTAATCTGTGGCAATAGTCTCCCTGGGAGAAGCTGTAGGGGAGTACGGAGAGGTATGTTAGCCCACAACAGATCGAGTACTCCATAATACCTGTTTGATATTTCTGATTCCCAAGCTGGCCATGTTCATGATCATTTCTAATCCTAGTGATACACCATTCATTTAAGTATCTGTAATATTTTGCACTTGGCTGATTAATGGATGATCTGTGGTCAATTACGCAGTGTCTTTCCTGCTGATCAATCTTGATTATTTTAAAAATACAGAACAAACATTTACAAAATACCAAAAATTGCAGTCTTTGGAATAGTCTAAACTAATGCTCAAAACTGCTCAGTGAATCGCACCAGAAGCGAATTCTCAGAGTCTTCTTGATAAATGTAAAGCCACTTGAGATTTGCTATGATGGTTTATACGGTCAGTAAAGACCCTTAGTTGGATTGAGAATCTTTGACAGCCATGCTGTACTGACTATTTATTCATCGGATCGTGTTTACTAAACTGGATTCCACTGCAATAGTTTTCACTTGTCAGAGTCATAAATATTTATTCACATATTTTTTAGTTTGTTCCAGCTGGAACTGGAAACGGAAAATGGTAGTTCTGGGAAAGGACCAATCCTACAGATTCAACTCACTGTTGATGACATGAAATGCAATCATTTGGTGGTGGCTGAAAAACACTGGGAGAGTTCTTAATTCTTGATGTACAGTCAACAATCTTAACATTCGGATACGATACAATTGCCCAAAAAGTTATTCTTATGAAGTGTCCTGTTTAAAAATAAACACATCCAATTTTGATTGGAAGGATTAGAAGGAAACTGCTGTTCTCATGTGGAAAATTGTTTTTTTCCTGAAATTGGGATACAAGGCCACCCGGTGCAGTTCCCGCAGGGGAGGCGGGTGAATAGTAGGAGGCTGCTGAATGAGACATCCAGTCTGCGGATGAGACTGCAATGAGAGCTTATACTTAATTATCAGGTTCCTGGCCACTCTGGGTAGGGACCCAATCAGGGCTGGCAGGGTGAATTCCTAATGTGTTCATGGGAATACCATTTTTAACCCAAAACCCCATTCAAGGGGTAATTAGGATTCTCACCAGTGGAGAATGGGGCTGGAGAGTTCCCCCCCCCCACCCCATTGTCTCACCAATGCCCTGCATAACTGAAGCAGAAATCCCTACTTTTGTATTCGATTTGAGTTGCGACAAACAATAACATTCTATTGGCTTCCCTAATTATTTGCTATATCTGCCTACTAATGTTTTGTGATTCATGCAGTAAGACCTTGGTACTGATCCAAATGGCACACCACTTGCTACATCATGCCAACCAGGAAAAGATCTGTTTATGCCAACTCTGTTTCCTGTTAGCTAACCAATCTTCAATCTATCCCAAAATGTCACCCTCTACACCATGAGCTTTAATTTTCCATAATAATCTTTGATGTGGCAGCTTGTCAATGCCATCTGGAAAGCTAGGTACAGTACATTTACTGATTCCCCTTTATTCAGAGCATATTTTATTTTAAAGAAGTTGAATAAATTGATGAAACATGACCTCCCTTTCACAAAACCACACTGATTCTGCCCGATGACCATTAATTTTTCTAAGTGCCCTGCTATAATGTCTTTAATATATCTTCTAACATTTTCCCTATGACAGATGTCAAGCTAACTGGCCTATAATGTCCTTCTCTCAGTCTCCCTCCCTTTTTGAAATCAAAAGTTGCATTCAATTTAGGTAATTTTGGAGAATTTAAACCAACGCATCAAATATCTCATTAGCCTTTTGAATGAAGTCCATCACCCACAGGGACCTACCAGCTTGCAGCTCCAACAATTTGCTCAGTATCACTTTGATGGTGATGGTATTTTCCTTAAATTAATAGTTTATTTATTAGTGTCACAAGTAGGTTTACCAAGTTACCATACTCCAGCGGCTGTTCGGGTACACTGAGGGAGAAATTAATACGGCAAATGCACCTACTTTCAAGTTTGCTGATGACATCACTGCTCAAATCTTAAAGAATGATGAGATGGAATACAGGAAAAAGATAGAGAATCTGCTGAACTGGTGCAATGACAATAATCTCGTCCTCAATGTCCACAAAATTAAGGAGCTATGCCTCTACTTCCCCAGGAAGCTATGGAAATTTGGCATGTCCACTACAACTCTCACTAACCTTTACGTCTGCTCCATTTCTCTCTGGTTGTATCACAGCTTGATATGGCTTGTGTTTTGTCCGAGACTGCAAAAAACTTCAAAGGGTCATGAACAAAGCCCAGTCCATCACTCAAACCAACCTCCCATACATTGACTCTGCCTACACTTCCTGCTGCCTCAGAAAATTAGCCAGCATAATCAAGGACCCCACACACCCTGAGCATACTCTCTTCCACCTTCTTCTGGCAGGAAAAATATACTCTTTTCACCAATGAACCTAACTTCTCTCTTTCTATGTAGTACCACCTCAATGTGAGGTTTGTGGCTGGGCCTACACCTATGCAGTGTTTGAGGAATGAGGTGCCACCCATCACAATGAAGTTGAAGTTCTTAAAGGATCTACTTCTAGCTTTATATTGCTTGTACATTCAATTCTGACCTGGCCAAGCAAGAAATCCCATCCTGTACAGGTACTGGTACTGGAAGGGGGTGGAGCAATGCTTTGGCATGTATTGGCAGATCTCACAATGAGGAGAAATGGTATCTCCTGTGACTGCTGTTTACAGCCCGCAGTGATCATGGGCCAGTTTCATTAGCAAATGGTTGACATGAGATGCGGATGAAAAGCAACAATAACTTGCATTTATACTGTGCTTTTAATATAGTAAAACATCCTGAGGTATTTACAAGGACTATTATCAAACAAAAGACATTAAGACAAATGGATCTTATAGGATGAATGAGAGGTAGAGAGATAGAACTGTTTAGGGAATAGCTTTCAGAAAATAGCCCTGGCTTTGTTGAAGGCATTGACACAAATGGTAAAAAGATGAAAATCAGGGATGTGTATGAGTTTGGAATTGAAGGAGCGCAGAGATCTTGGGGATGGAGTATCCCCAAGACTTGAAAGCATTGAGCTTGGGTGCTCTTGAAAGAAAATGTAGAATTAGTTATTCCTGACACCTTACAAACCATGCTTGATGTGTTGTGGCTGCAGGAGACTCAAGGACTGCCACATTTATCTGAGTACTCTGCATAATTCTCTAAACCTCCAACTTATCTATTATCTGCAAAAGGCCTACCGCCTGCACATGAGATCTATGTTCTGAAATCATAACTTAATTGAAGGCTAAGTCCCTAAGATCCAACTGTTTGTGTGTGGCCCTCAACTGAGACCATTATCCCTTCCCTTGAAGAGAAAGTCAGCTCCTCATCATATCTTCCCAGATCCTCTTATTGTCTACTGGTCTGTGTTACACTCTGTAATACCCATTCTATTTCACTGCTTACATCCTGCCAAGTGGCTGTTAAACCAAATGTGCCATGATGAAGGAAGTGAGTCAGGTTAGGAATGGGTACAGTATAGATTACTCAGTAGATTCTTTGTTCTGAAAATATCTACCATCGACTCAAAGGTCAGTCATTTTCAGTGGCCGTAATTGCAATCATGAGTTAGAAATGGTGATAGGGAAATTGTTTGAATCTGTATTTATTGAACTTATGAACTCAATAATTCATGCAGTTGAGTTTTGTTTTAATGACCCCTTGCATGGCTAAGTAGATGGTGTTGCCATGGGATTGCCTCCAGGCCGAACTCTCACAAACATCATCAGTTCCCATGAAAAATGCGTCTGCAATGGAATGACATGTAACCGCCTATCCCTCATATATTTCCGATACATGGATGATGTTTACCATATTTCAGTCCTCAGCCACATGTTAGGATTTCCATCCACACCCTAATGGACTCCATCCTGCTCAGAAATTTACTTTTGAAATGAAGCAGCCAAATTACCTCCCTTTCCTTGACCTGCTAGTTGAGAAATTTGCAGCGTGCCATCAGCTATGGTCTATCACAAGCCTAACTTCACATATCAATATACACATTGGGATTCCTACAGTTCCACGTGCTATAGGATTGGCCTTAATGCAAGCTCATAAATAGTATCCAAGCTATTTGCTAATTGAGCAGACTTGAAGCTGAAATAGGGCACATCAAAATAACCCTGCAGAATAATGGCTGCCCTGGCCAGATTATTGCTCACTGTATATAGTGCAGACTCATGAACAGGCCCAAAGCTGCCACTTTTGGTGCTGACAAGTGTCTAGGCTAGCTTAGCTTAACTGAGAAGGGGACAGAATCTCTAAACTATGAGCCAAAGGTCAAGCTAGCAATTTCACACTGCTACTATTATCCACCAACAAGGTGCTGCCGTCAAGTTAAAGAGTCGCTTCCCAGAAATGAGTAGTGTGTTATGTGAATTTCAGTGCCGGTATGATTCCAAGTATGTGGGCTGTATATCTCAAAGGCTGGCAGATCATATCAACTCACTTCAGCTGTTTGCAGAAAGCCATAGTCCATACCCAATCAGGCCATGCTTGCAAAACTCAGAACATGGGGCTAAATTTGCTGATCCCATCCGCCGCAGGAATCATCGTGGACGGGATGGAAAATTTGTCAGACCATTAAAAGGTCCATTGACATCAGGCAGGAATTTCCAGTCTTGGGACTTAGGGGGATTGATGTTCCTGATTTATTACCCAAGATAATGTCTTGATCAATCAGAGTCCATTTGCCTGGTTTCAAATTAAAGCAAATGTTTAGCAGTTAACTGTTCCCTGATGTATTCTCTACGACAGCACCTCTACCAATCAGAGCCTATTTTCCAGTAGCACTCTCTATTCATGCAGTATAAATTGTTGTTCCCTGTATAATTGATATTCTTGTGAATTATGGCCTGATGAGTGCAAGGCAAAAAGCTTCAACAGTATGTCTCTTTTATCAATAATACTCAAATTCTATATAATCAACAATTAAACATTTAAGCCTTTAAGTTTAGTTTTATTGATTAGTGTCACAAGTAGGCTTACATTAACACTGCAATGAAATTACTGTGAAAATCCCCAAGTCATCACAATCCAGTGCCTGTTCGGTTACACTGAGGGAGAACTGAGCATAGCCAATGCACCTAACCAGCACAATATACAGGCAATGTTAACTGAGAGGCTGTGTAGACACATCTGACCTGTGGGATGCTGCTGTATTCTTTTTTAAAGAGTCATGAGGTTATATATCACACCCCATAATATAGTAGAACAGAGAACAAAGAAAATTGCAGCACAGGAACAGGCCCTTCAGCACTCCAAGCCCACACTGGTCATGCTGCCCTTCTGAACTAAAATCCTTTACACTTCCAGAGACCATATCCCTTTATTCCCATCTTATTCATGTATTTGTCAAAATGCCCCTTAAAAGTCACTATTGTATCTGCTTCCACTACATCCCCGGCAATGAGTTCCAGGCACCCGCCACCCTCTGTGTAAAAAATCTGCCTTGTACATCTCTTTTTAAACCTTGCCCCTTGTGCCTTAAACTTATGCTCCCTAGTAATAGATAGTGATGGATAGCAGTATAAAATATACACCCTTAGAAGTGCACATACATCACAGCACAACAATGTCTAAACCGGCATGCTGCCAAGAAGTTGTAAAGCTCCCTCCTTGTGTTTACAAAAAGAAGTGGTGGTTCACTTGGGCCGGAATTCTCCGGTCCTGCATACCCCATTACCGCTGCCAGCGAGAATGGAGAATTTGCCGCTCAGCCAAGTCTCCATTCACAGCAATGGGAGCTGCTGTGAATTCCAGCTGTGGGTGAGATTGGAGAATTCTAGCCTTGTTCTACATAGACTTCCCTGATTATTTTCAGTGATCTTCCCATTTGCAAAGAACATGAAACTATAGGACAAAAATTAAGGCAGAATTGAATATCCCCAACGTGGCTCCAGTCATTCCACTCTGATAATTAATCCTTGGCTAGTTCTCCAATTTGTTGGTAAGATCCGGTTGGGACCAATAACGGTTTACTCAGCGGAGGAAGCCACAAGGTTCCATGTTTTGAACAATACAAGATTGGAAAGATAAAACAATTTACAATGGGCTGGATTCTCTGACCCCATGAGGCCCCAGTGCAGATTGTGGGGTCGGAGAAAGTGGGAGAGGGGCCTAGCACGATTAACACCGTGCTAGGAAATTCCTTTGGGATTTTCCTAGCACCTCGACCCAGGCATTACCTCTATTTAATTATGTTGGCCAACATCCTCCGACTTCACCCACGGCTGGAATTATCCCGCTAATTGTCAAAATCTCCCTTCTCACTGGCAGTGGTAGCGGGACTCGTGAGACTAGAGAATTCCAGTTGCTTAATCAATTTCAAACCAGATCCCAGGAAATTCTGCGTCTCAGTGGCAGTAGGAACCTGGCATGAATCACTACTGGTCTTCACAAATAGAGACCAGGTGTGGTTGGTACTGGCAGGTTGGCACTCCAGCATGCTAAGGATCAGTGCTATGCTGTCAGGTTGGCAGTTTTAAAGGGGGAAAGTCTGAAAGGGGCAACTTTGAGATGCACCTGAAGTGAGGGGCTCCTGTGGAGAGGGGTTGACTCCTAAGGGGATAGACCATGGAGGAGGTGGGGTGGGGGGGGGGGGTGGTGGGGTGGGGGAGGGCTCGTTTCTGTCCCTTGTCTTTGGGCCTCACTTGTAATTTCCATGGGACCTCTCCCTATCCATTCTCCCTTTCCACTCTATCCGCGAGTCTTCATGGGACCTCTCCAAGTCTACTCTCCCTTTCCATTCTCTCTGCGAGTCTTCATGGGACATCTCCCTGTCGACTCTCCCTTGTCTCTCTGTGAGCCTTCGTGGGAGCTCTGCCTGTCCACTCTCCCATTCCACTTGCTCTGCAACACTTGCTGGCAATGGTACTCCACATCCAGTTACCTAACCAGCATCTCTGATCCTGTTTTCTTCTCAGTGCTCAGGTGTGCAGGGCCTGCCCTGAGTCTGAAGAATGGTAAGATGCAGAACTGCTCCTGGTGTGTGAATGCATGGGAAGCCTGAGGACTGCTGGGACTTGAAGTTCCTGACTTTGGAACTCAGCAGGGTAAGTATAACTTCTCACAACATAATTCTTCCAAATATTGCTAAGTAGTGTCCCAGGCTTTTTTAATGTGTTTGAGCAAAGTAACCGGTGAACAATGTTTCAGTTTGTGCGATTATATTACCCTTAGGCTGAGTGGTTCAATTTATAAAAACCCAACAGGTTATTGTAAAACAAAATGTTGTTTATTTCACATAATTGCTCTGAAAGTTACTTGAGAAAAGCTAGTCACTAACACATACACACAAAGATTAGTAACAGATGACGATGAAAGTAATACTTAGCAATATGAATCAAATTCATGTTGGTAAGTATTACTTACCAGAATGGTAGCACAGCGGTTAGCACTGTTGCTTCACAGCTCCAGGATCCTGGGTTCGATTTCCGGGTCACTGTCTGTATGTGACTTTGCACATTCTCCTTGTGTCAGCATGGGTTTCCTTCGGGTTCTCCGGTTTCCTCCTATAGTCCAAAGATGTGCGGGTTAGGTTGATTGGCCATGCTAAAAATTTCCCTTAGTGTCCTGAGATGTGTAGGTTAGAGGGATTAATGGGTGAATATATAGGGATATGGTGGTAGGGTCTGGGTGAGATTGTGGTCGGTGCAGACTCGATGGGCCGAATGGCCTCTTTCTGTACTGTGGCTTTCTATGATTCTATGAAATTCAATCTCTATATTTTAGTGCAGGTCTGGTGTTTTGAGGTCAAGATGTTGTGTTGTCTGACGTAAAGGTTTAGATGTTGTATACAACGTCTCCACAGCTGTGATGTCTGCCACTACTGAATGGCTGGAGATTACTTTCACAGGTAAGCTTAGCAGATTGGACAGGATAGAGGGAAGAGTGAAGGTTCTATGCTTCTCTGGTTCTGTAGGCACAGCACCTTCAGTTTTGCCCCTGAGTATCTTACAGCAGAAACGTTGGCTGTTGCTGGATACCTTTCTCTAGCTCTGCCAGTTGAGAAGCAGTTTTTGTTCAAGATGTCTCTCCCCTGATGTTTCAAGGTGGCTCTTCTGCCTTTTAATCGAGCCTGAAGCTAAATATGGCCACTGCCTCACATATTCGAATTGTGTTTCCAAATAAGGGAACTGATTAGCCCATGTCGGGGACCTATTTTAGCCATTGGCTTTTTAGCTGAGGCAATTAAAGTTTAAATGTCTCAACCATTAACTTGGCCCAATTCTTCCATGATCAGATGGAACTGTTTACACCTCCTGGGAATGCCATTGCCTGTTTGAGGATTCACTGAGTTTCAAAAGTCTTCTCATGTCTGGGTATGTCTACGTGGAGCCTTCTGGAAGTGTGACAAGCATTGCAGTTGTAAAGCCAGGTGACCCCTTCTTAGCCATTTCGAGGCCCACCATATCCATGGTTTGTATTTTCAGGATGGTGAGGGCTCAGTGAACACATCCCTGCTAACTCCAGCAGTCCTTATGTTAGTTCAGGCTCAAATGAGTGTGAACTGGCATAAGGCGTGACTTTGGCCCCCCCACTCCAGAGGAATTCTCAGATTGGAGAGCTGCTGGCTAATCAGATTGACTGAAAGCTTTCCAGTCCCGCCAAGCACAGCGTTTCAGTGGCCAGAAGACGCACTTACATAAGAACATAAGAAATAGGAGCAGGAGTAGGCCATCTAGCCCTTCGAGCCTGCCCTGCCATTCAATAAGATCATGGCTGATCTGAAGTGGATCAGTTCCACTTTCCCGCTTTCTCCCCCTAACCCTTAATTCCCTTGTCTGTCAAAAACCTATCTACCCGTGACTTAAATATATTTAGCGAAGTAGCCTCCACCACTTCAACGGGCAGAGAATTCCAGAAATTCACCACCCTTTGAGTGAAGAAGTTCCTCCTCAACTCTGATATAAATTGCACCCCCCCCCCACCTTATCTTGAGGCTGTGAGCTCTACTCCTGCTATCCTTTCTAAGCTGGAAGAATCTCTCTACCTCTACCCTATCCATCCCCTTCATTATCTTTTACGTCTCTATAAGATCCCCCCTCATCAACTCCAATGAGTACAGATCCAGTCTATTTAGTCTCTGTTCGAAGGCCAACCCCCTCATCTCCGGTATCAGCCTAGTGAACCTCCTCTGCACTCCCTCCAAGGCCAATATATCCTTCTACAAGTGTGGTGACCAAAACTGCACACAGTAATCCATCTGCGGCCTCACCTGTGCCCTGTACAGTTGCAGCAAGACCTCCCTGCTTTTATATTCTATCCCCCTCGCTCACTTCAGGGAGCTGCCTGGAACCAACTGCAGGCGACCAGGGATGGGAGGGAAGGGTAGAGGCACCAGGCAGGTCACAAGGGGGTGAAGGGGAGGGCAAAGGGTGGCCAAAGTTAGGCTGTGGGTGAGGGATGCCTGGAGAACATTAGACCTTAAGGGAAGAGCACTCCCAGTCAGAAGAAGGAAGGGGACTTCTGATGGAATTCCTCCTGACCCACTTCCAGCCTGAGTTGGAACTTTGTTCAGTTTTGAGTCTCCTCATTATCAATCAACCAGCCTAAAAATGCAGGGTGGGTGAGAAAAGGCCAGTAAGGCCAAGTTCCTTTAAATGGGGCGGGGAACTGGGCTATCCCTCCGAGGCCCCACTCACTCCATACCAGCTTACAGTAGACAGAATCCCAGAAGAAATCCCCTCCATGAAATTTCACTCCATCCCATTCCAGAACCTGCCAGGAGGCAGAGCACAAAAGTCTGGCCCATGTGTTTAAAGAGAATACAATTCTTACAAAGATCTATAATGTCATACCCACACACCATGACAGTAGGAAACTCCTCTATTTTTCAGTCAGTTTTTTTCACCCTGAAGGTAATCCGAATGATCAATGAAGCGAATATCGTTGTGAGAAAAAAGGGGTTAATAATCTGATGCATGGAACTGCCTCATGTATTTTTCATTTCCACATGTGGACACAGATAGTGCAGACGTGAGTCATAATGAAACCCAGTAGCCATGGAGCTCAAACAGAACCACTAATCAAAAAATGAACAGCTAATTATAATTAGTTCCAACAAAAGGAAAAAGATAAAAGCAAATGAGTGCAGACGCTGGGATCTGAAACACAAAACAGAAAGTTCTGGGAAATCTCAGTAAACCTGACAGCAGCTGTGGAGAGAGAATAGAACCAATGTTTCCAGTCTGGATAACACTTTGCCAGAGCTGAGAAAAGAAAAGGGAAGTTGAAATGCCAACAGTTTAAAACTTCATCAAAATGAAAGAAAGGAAGCAGTAATCTCTGGCTGCCCCGGTTTCCTCCCAGAGTCCAAAGATAGGTGGGTTAGATGGATTGGCCATGCTAAATTGACTATAGTGTCAGGGGATTAGATATAGTGTCAGGGGATTAAATATGTGAGGTGACAGGGACAGGGCCTGGGTGGGATTGTGGTCAGTGCAGACTTGATGGGCCAAATGGCCTCCTTCTGCACAGTAAGGATTCTGTGAACAACAAACTCCACCTGCAGCACAGGTGGAGTTCCCAAATGTTTGCAACAGATTTCAGGCCATTGCAGATCAAATCCTAAATCATTTGAATACATTTCACAGTTACTATTTATGAAGATATTTTATAATATTGTAAAAGAATTAGCAAATACAATAAATATCTTGTACATATGATTAGCATAAAATTTAGCATTATCATATTTGATGAAGAAACAGAGAGTTGGAACTCTGAGTTTGCTAATGGTACCAAGTTAGGTGGCAGAGTAAAGAATGTAGAAGGAAGCTGAAAGGTATCTTGTGTCGTCACAAATACAGCTTCATTTGCTCTTGTCAAAGTGTCAAACTGACTGCACTACTTCCTTGACCTCCAACTGCAATGGGTCCCTATCTGTCCACGGCTTAATGTGAGCTACTGAGACAGGCAGGGTGTCCAGGAAGTGCAAAGCCAATACTATCTCCTGGGGAACAGGTGGTGACAGTGTGGTCTTAGCAGTGGGAGGCAGCTAAGTGCATCTGCATTCGAGATCTGTGCTCCCAGCCTATGCTGGTGTGTATAGCTATATGCTGTTAGCAACAAGGCCCATCTTTTCACCCTGGCCAAGGCAATAGGTGACCCTGGTTTATCCCCATGGAAAAGCCCCAACTATGGCTTATGGTCCAACACGATGGTGACGTGCTGTCTGTAGATGTACTGGTGAAATTTCTTCTCAGCATAGACAACTGCTCAGCTTTCTTTGTCGATTTGTAAGTATCTTTTCTCAACATCTGACAATTTCCTTAAAGAAAGTACAATTGGTCTCCCCATCTCTATCTGCCATTCCATGGGATAGAACTGCTCCAACACGTATGGCAGGGTGTCACAAGTGACTGCTAATGGCTTGCTCAGGACAAAGTGCATGAGCAATGTCAATGACTATAAACAAAAAGAGAAAATGCTGGAAAATCTCAGCATGTCTTAGCAGCATCTGTAAGGAGGGAAAAAAGTTGACATTTTGACTCCAGATGATCCTTTGTCAAATCTAAAAGACATAGAAATTTAATGATTGTGAAGCCTGTTTTCCTTAGGCAAAAGTTTCTTTCTGCACATCTCCCCACTTCCACGGCTGATGTTTTTTTGAGTTTAATTTGTTTTAACCAGTCCCATACTATGAGACTGGGCCTGTGTTCTTCAGTCCCCATGATGGGTAGCTGAGCTGACTGGTTCCTATAGGATGCAGGCACAGAGTTTGTCCCTGCTACTTTTAGTGTCTCTTCAATGTATGCTGCTGAAGTAGACTTAGAATGGCTAAGACTTAAGGGTTGCAGTCCGTTATGGAGAGTTATTTATGTATTTTCTCCTATGACAGTGCCAGCAGCGCCAGAGTTGACCTCCATTTTCAGGGGGTGGTCATTAACCAGCGAAACAATCTCAATGGGAGGTACCTTGCTGAGTTGGACCTTGTTAAGTGTGTAAGCCTCAGATCCCTACGTTGGTTCCTCCACACTTACTCACAGGAGTTGTTTTCATCATTTTTTTCTAGAGAGTTCTGTGCAGCCCGCTTCACTCTACACCTAGCCTGCAGCTGACACTTCTTTTCACACCTGAAATGGATAAAATTCTTGTACTGGTACCTCTTCTGGGAGTGGTCTCCCCCACATCAAAAACACACCTCAGGCCCTGGTGCTGACTGACTCTTCTTAGGCTGGAAGGAGTGAGGGCTGCACCCTCACTCGGGATGTTCTTAGCAGCAGCCAGTTCCTGCCACAACTGGTTCACTTCACTCTGCAGCTCACACCCGCCTTGCTCAGCGCACTCAGTCGCTTGGACCTTGCCTATTGCTTTTCCGAGTGAAATCTTGATTTCAATGAGCAGTTTCTTTCGGATGTTGGAGTTGTTGATCCCACAAACCGAACGGTTCCTCAACATGACTTCCAATGAAAGGCCGAGCCCACAGTGCTCAGCCAGCTGTTGAAGTCTGGCCACAAAACATGGGACTGTCTCTCCTGGCACTCTAACAGCAGACTGGAATTTGTGCCTCTGCATGATAACAGAAGTCATGATGTGAAGATGCTGGCGTTGGACTGGGGTAAACCCAGTAAGAAGTCTCACAACACCAAGTTAAAGTCCAACAGGTTTATTTGGTAGCAAACGCTACTAGCTTTCAGAGCGCTGCCCCTTCGTCAGGTGAGTGGGAGTTCTATATAGGCCCTGTTTGTCAACAGAACTCCCACTCACTTGATGAAGGAGCGGCGCTCTGAAAGCTAGTGGTGTTTGCTACCAGGTAAACCTGTTGGACTTTAACCTGGTGTTGTGAGACTTCTTACTGTGATAACAGGAGGCCAGGGATGATAGTGACCCATAACTAAATTGACTAACTGGTCAAAGTTTTTTGTATCTGGAGCTTTGGGTGATGTCAAACACCTCACCAGGTTGTAAGTGTGTGGGCCGCAGACTGATTCTCCTCAGCCGTTACTTAATTTGCCACTAAAATATGATGCAGTCTCTCAATGTATTGCCCCCAACTCGCGACTTCGGGATTGAATGACTCTGTTATCCTGAATAGTGGCACCTTTAAAATGGAGTCACTACCTTTTTCCCCTCTGGACCCAGAGTGAGCACTCTTCTACCCCTCTAACTCTGCATTGTGGGTCTAATGCTAATTAGCTGACCTCCAGACCACAAACTCCATCATAGCTTGGAATCGAATAGACCCTGTAAAGCAGAACTGTTCATAGAAGCTGACATTCCCAACACCTCTCTGTGTGATTTGGAGAATAAATCTGCCCACTGTCAGTACAGATGCCCTTGCTAACATCCATAGCCTGACTCCCTTCATTCCTCCACTTCACTGTAAGTTAAAGAGACAGTCCCATAGTATAACAATCTTATACAAGTCACTTTTGTAAAAGAACAAATAACAAAGGTCAGAAAAGACTTTGTCATGCAAAGTGTAATGAAAATCTAGAACCCCCTCTTCAAAAATCTATTGGGGATCGGCCCATTGAAAACATCAAAACTGAGATTGATAGATTTTTTTATTACACACCAGTGTTTGGGGAGAGGTGAAGTCAAGAACATCAGATCTAACTCAATGGGGGAACAGGTTTGAGGGGCTGAATGGCCTTCTCATGGTCCCATGTTTTAAGGTGTTCTGTAAAGTGAAAAGCCTGGCATACTCTTGTTTGTCCATATTTGCAAGGAATTACAAATATACAAGCTTGATGGAATGCAAGGCCGCGATTCACCCAAAAGTGCTGAATTGGCAGGAAAACTGCTCTAGATCCCAACTGTTTTCTCAGTTCAGCTTCTCACCTGAATCATTGCACCCTGTGCACTGCAGAGTCCCAATCGTGAATCTCTGTAAAAACCCAGGGGGAGGGGCCTATTCACACCAGAATCTGACAGTTCTGGAACTCTGCGCACGCACACTCATCCCAATCTGTCAGATTCCCTGTTTGCTGGCCAGCTCGGGACCCCCGCAATACTGCCCCTCCAGCCTCCCCCACAAGGCCCGATTGTGGCCCCCACAATTCCCGGACCAGCCTTGAACCCCCCCCCATCCTCCTGAAGCGCCCAGATGTCCAGCTCACTTCCCTCAACAATGGTGATTTCCCCCCACCCCCCTCACCCTGGCAGACCTCCCCCCTGACCACCCCCCCCCCCCCCCCCCCCCACCGGGGTCAGACCCCCCTGGACGCAGGTCCCCCTGGCAGACCATTCCCCCATCCCAAACTGATCTCCATGCAGAGTGGCAGTGGGACCCCACACCCCCACCAATTGCCCCCCCAGGCCCTGCCCACAATAGGCCCCTCCCACTTGGTGCTGCCCCATGCCCATTGGGCAGAGCCAATGTGCCCCCGGACATCAGCACTTTGCTTTTTGGGCACTGCCAGGGTGCCCATGCCCGGGGGGGGGGGGGGGGGGGGGGCAGCACCCCACTGCCCGACCCTCGGAGGGTCCCCGATTGCCCCCCTTCATTCCGGCAGAGTCTCCTGCTAGTTCCCTGAGGGTGGGGAAATCTCTAAACCCTGAATGAACTTCTCCATTCTTCTTCAAGTACTGTCTTGTGATTGTTTACATCCATCTGAGAGGGTCGGCCTGAGATCATTCAAACCGCAGCACGACCAGCAATACGGTGCTGAATCACGTACCGGACTATGTGCCCAAGACCCTGGGGACAGACACAGACAGACTGCAATAATGATGGGCTAAATTTCAACATTTGTTGCATAACATAGATATTGTTACAGCAAGAACATCTACGAGCAACCAAATGAAGCTGGAATGAAGTACTCCTGGGGTGGGAGATTCAATCGAGACGGGTAAGTTCCCAATAATCACATTCAAACACATTTAAACTATATTAAAAACAGATTTAAATCACTTACCTGCCTTCCCGCCAGATTCCAGCATGGTCTGGCCTGCAACCGTTCTCCAGCTCTGGGAGAAGTGCATGCATTCCTGGCGCATGCGCAAATCCCCCCGGAACAAGGCCAGCGATGCGCATCTCCCCTCCCGACCCACCAGAAAAGTTGAGGGTTGCGATGGGAGAATCACGGCCAAAGTTACTGGAATCAGCCGCTAAAGTGGCGGTGGTCAAGACAGAGCCACCCCCACCCCCTACGCACCCCCCCCCCCCCCCCCCCCAATTCATCCCCAACTCTCACCATGGAAATGATCGAAGGTGTTACAGCCAACCACAATTTATTTCTATTCTTCCTCCACCAATCTATGCTTCTTGTCCTGAACTGATTTCAGCTGCACTCATTTAAATATGGTCAGGCCTTTCACTTTACAGAACACATTGAAACGTAAGCTCGGGGGAATTTGGCGTCAAGCCAAACCTCCATTCCCTGCAGCAGAATGGGAAAATCCCACTGGCGTGAATGGGCAGAACATTCCGGCCATCCTCTTGCAGTGTTAGGGACAGTTCCCTCCGACATCCGGGTCCACTCTTCAATCACTCTTAACATCGTTCCCCCTTCCTGCCACCCAAATACTCCTTCCAGATAAAGCAGAGATTTATCTGTGCTTCTTTCAATGCACTATACCATACTCAGTGCTCATGATATGACTTCCTTTACAGCGGAGAAACCAAAAACAGATACGCGTTTTTTTTGCAGAAAATTCCATTCAAATCATCTCCTGAATGATCACAAGCTTTCAGTCACCTTCAGTGTTAATTTACTGCTTCATCCCACTCCAGTCTCTCTGCTCTCGACATCATATATTCTTCCGGGTTGGCCTGGGTGAGACCGCACCTGGAATTCTGGGTACAGTTTTGGTCTCTTCACATTGTAGAATCCCTACAGTGCAGAAAGAGGCTATTCAGCCCATCGAGTCTCCTACAGCACATCTTACCCAGGTCCTATCTCTGTAACCCCATGTATTTACCCCACTAATCCCCCTAACCCTCTCATCTTGAGACAGTAAGGGACAATTTACCATGGCCAATCCACCTAACCTGCACATCTTTGGAGTGTGGGAGGAAACAGGAGCACCTGGAAAATGTGCAAACTCCACACATACAGTCACCCGAGATCGGAATCTAATCCCTGTGCCACTATGCTGCGCGAAGAATAGATAAATGTTGTAAAAGTACTTGAGAGGTAGTCTAATCTAACCAGGTGTGACACTGAGGGGATCTGATTGATTGCTCATCTTGCATTCCATCCATTTTTTCTTTGGAGTCATCAGGAAATAGAATCAGATGAAAGGCAGTCATAGAATCCTACAGTGCAGAAGAAGGACATTTTGGCCCATTTACTCTGCACTGACCACAATCCAACCCAGGCCCTATCCCCATAACGCCATGCATTTACCCTAGCTAGTCCCCCGTACACTAAGGGACAATTTAGCATGACCAATCCACCTAACCCACACATCTTTGGGAGGAAACTTACGCAGACACAGGAAGAACGTGCAGACTCCGCACAGACGGTGACCCAAGCCAGGAATCGAACACAGGTCCCTGGCACTGTGAGACAGCAGTGCTAACCACTGTGCCACCGTGCTGACAGAATAGATCCTGTCAGGTCTTTTAAGGTTGAAGTGATCCAAATTGAGTTTAGTTGGGTTTTCCTGTGTTTGGATGGGAGGTATACAGTTGCTGACATTGATGCCTGAGATAGTTTTTATATTAGATTTATATATAGAAAATCTGAGTTTTAACTGCTCCAAATCCAGTTCTTCATATACTACCCAGCATGTGTTTCCTGGCACAGCAGCCAGCCACAGAACACAAGAGGTTATATAACAAATATATCCTTTTTGGATTGTTGATTTGTTTTCACCATCCCATAAATGGTAAATTATAAGTCAACGCTGATGGCAGTTTGGAATTAAAACTGCAGTCCTTCCTCTTGTTGGTTGAACTTGATGGGAGAAACAAGTTGAGCATTGGCCAAGACACTGGCACCTGATATAATGCCATGAGATGCTAGTCCATGAATTCTTTTTGTGTTTGTCTGAAATTCCATCCTCCAGCTGATTGATTTTGAAGTAAAGGAGATAAGAATTTCAGTAAATTCATAAGTTCAGATGCCAGTATCCCACGCTAAAATTTATAGCACCTTTATGTTGGCCCATTCTAAAAATGAAGTTTATTCCCTTCGGTCAAACATATCTGGAGAATGCAGGTTCAGACTCAAATTAATGGGGGGAAATGTTTGAAATGAAAATTCACAAATCTTTGAATGAGATTTGGGATATAAAATACAGAGTAATAGGAAACTGAGATAAACTGGAGAAAATAAATGAAATTGCTTGTTGAGGGCAGTTAACATGTGGGATAGATTTCCGCTTAATGTATGGAAATTTGTAGATTAGTTCAGAAGATATTCAGTTAAAAATTTAAAGACATATTCTTGGAGTTAGCTTGGAGTCTGTTGGCAATGCATAAGATTGTGGTATTGTGGGATAATGACCAATGGATGTGGAATGACTGCTGAAGCCACTTCATTAAATGGAACAGAGTAGATGGTCCAAAAGGCCTTTACTAATTGTACACATCTTATGCTCTTAATTATACAGGCATGTAGCTAAGGATGCCAACAGAATGATATCAATTCCTGAGGGAGATGTGATATAAAGTCTGAAAGCCCCCTCTGGTGTCAGAGAAGGCATTGGTGCACCTTATGTTGACAGCAGCTATCACACTGGTAAGAAAACCATTGGCACTGGAAGAGTTTCAATCGAAAGAAGTCTCACAACACCAGGTTAAAGTCCAACAGGTTTATCTGGTAGCAAAAGCCACTAGCTTTCGGAGCGCTGTCCCTTCGTCAGATGAGTGGGAGTTCTATTCATAAACAGGGCATATAAAGACACAAATTCAATTTACAAAATAACAATTGGAATGCGAGTCTTTACAGGTAATCAAGTCTTAAAGGTACAGACAATGTGAATGGAGAGAGCATGAAGCACATGTTGAAGAGATGTATATTGTCTCCAGACAGGACAATTAGTGAGATTTTGCAAGCCCAGGCAAGTCATTATGGGGGTTACAGATAGTGTGACATGAACCCAAGATCCCGGTTGAGGCTGTCCTCAGTGTGTGCGGAACTTGGCTACCAGTCTCTGCTCAGTGACTCTGCGCTGTCGTGTGTCGTGAAGGCCGTCTTGGAGAATGCTTACCCAAAGATCAGAGGCTGAATGCCCGTGAGAATGCCACTAAGGTGATTGATGCCATTAAGGTGATTTACCCGCGACAATCGGGGGATATGGCATGGCCAATCTCTACTGCTGTAAACACCCCAGCCATTGCTGCTCATTAAAATGCTGACGTCCCCACCCAGTTCAAACCCTAGCAAAATGCCAACAGGAAATGTGAGCCTGCCAGCATAGAAAGGATTATAGGAGAGACACATGAGCCCGAATTACCCAGATGTTCACACTGACAGGATCTTCCAGTTCCGCCGATAGTGTATTCCCACCGTGGGCTTCCCGGTGACTTGGGGTGCAGTAAATGGGAATTCCCATTGACTTAACTGCATGCCTGTACAATTAAGAGCTTAAGATGTATGCAATTAGTAAAGGCTTTTTGGATCATCTACTCTATTCCACTTAATGAAGTGACTTCAGCAGTAATTCCACATCCATTGGTCATTATCCTTCAAAACCACAATGTTATCTGTCGCCAACAGACTCCAAGCTTACTCCAAGAATTTGTCTTTAAATTTTTAACTGAAATATCTTTTGAACTGATCTCCAAATTTGCTGTTCCATACATTGAGTTGAAATCTATTCCACATGTCAGCAGGACCAGAAGATCCCACTGCTAGCAAGTGGCGCACTGGCACCCGCCACGAGAAACACTCAGCGAGGAGGCCCGAGAATACCAACCCCCCCCCCCCCCCCGCAGTGTTTTATAAAGCATCCTGGAGCCCTTGGTAGGGGCAAATACTGGAGTGGAAGCAAGTCATTCTCACGCCCAAGGGACTGCTGAAAAAGAAGTAACAACTAAACATTGCACAATGGTAAATGCTGTACAGGGAATTAATGAGAACTGCCCAAAAAAAGCTAGTGTGCTGAGTATCATACAGGTAGCATTGTTGTCATTGGTTCGCTTTATTATGGACAAGGAGAGGTGTGGAATAATTTCCCTTTCTCTTCACCTTTTGGCTGACTGTAACAAGATGGATTTTAGAGACGGAAAGTTTTAACCCCTTGAGTGCTGTGGCTTTAAAGAACAAATGCAAAACAGATGTTTTTATAAGTTGAAACTCAAATGGAATGATAAAAGTTTATTTGTCACAACACCAACAATGAAATCACAACAACACTCATTTCTCATACATACTAAATACGTACACACACATACACATACACACACACTCATACACATGCAAGAACAGATGATTTCTAAAGATGAAACATGCGCTAAATTATTTAAAGAGGAAGACAGGTCACTTTTAATTGCTCCTCAAGATGGTAGTTGAAATTTTTCAGGCCTGAAGTATTCCCTCTTGATGCACTGGAAAAAGAAATGGTTTGAAGTTTCTGGTGATGAATTCACATTGGTTCACTCCAAGCAACAGCAAGTTGCTGGCTTTCCAATCAAACTTTGTTGAGGCTTAGTTGTGAAAAACTCTGGATATAAAATTAACAAGCTTGAATTCTCTGCCTAAGGTGACTTTTAAGGCAGGATGCTCTCTTGTGTTGGATGAGAGACATCTCCCTCCAAGTCTCAGGATGACCTGCCCTGGCTTATCCATGCGGATTGACAAGGTCCTTCCAGGTATTTCTCATCATAAGCCGGTTTCTGTCAATGTGATACCAGAATTGAGGTTTTCCATTGTCCACGGAATGGATTAACAGCTAAGCAATCTGTCACACTATGAATGGTTGCTATCTCATCAACCTTCCAGCTATGAATAGCCTGTGACATGTCTTTACTTGAGATTTCATTTTCATGGGGCAAGCCATTGTCATTTTGAATCTCTTCCATTAAAATAATGAGGGATAATCAATTGCACCAGGGAAGGCTATTTGCATTTGAAGTAACTCCCCAAAGATATAGCTTGTCTCTATCTGTACAGAACTAACAAAATAAATCACCCGGGACTCACTGAAATCTATTTTGTGAAGGCATTGTGTCCATATCTTATGTTACTTTTTGAAAGCAAAGCATCCATCTCCCAGGATATGGTGTGGCCGTTACATACTTGTGAATGGAGCTACCCAATTTGTTCAATATAGTTAGCCACTATAAATGTGGATGGTGTAAATTATAGGGATAATGCAACGACTGAGGAACATAAACTGCCAATTCATTCCAGAATAGTGTCCTTCCTTGACTCATGCTGACTTGAACATAAACGATGTTAAAGGTCTGGGCTTCTCATTGGTTTTATGGGCACAATTTGCCCAATGTCAGCGTAGCCAGGCCAGATATAGCAACATTTTGAACACAAGCTGCATTCAGTACAGCTGCAGTTTCCAGCACTAGTTTTAGAAACGTAGCACTAGAAACAGGCCTGAGCCACAGGCCTGGCCACATCCCCAGCATGAATTCACAAATAGTGCTTGCAGGCCTTGGAGGAGATTTAACAAATTAAGCTGGAGTATTTGCACGCAAGGACACGGACAGGGTACATTTTGAAAGGTCTTGAGTTACTTTACTTAATTTACCAGGGAGCTCACTACTGCATTCCTATCCAAATAGAGAAGAGGCTTGTATATATTTTAAATGTCATTTTTAGAAATTTAATATAGGGTAGTGGATTGACGCTGCAATTTAAAATGTTTTTTTTGCAATAAACCAATTTCCATTGTATTAATCAAACCTTGTGAAGTTGCCAGTCTTCAATATTCCGTAGAATAATTTTTAAGCAAGATTATTTATTAAATTACAGTTTAAAGCACTGTTAGTTGCATCGGCTCGTGGCAAATTTCTCGTTTAGAAAAATGCAAATTAACTTGAGTGAAAGTTCTAGGAGGGGGGAGCTTTTCAAAATGACTACGATATTGGGCATGATTTGCACCAGAATCGTTGATTTCAGTTCACATCGTGGAATCTCCACGCCAAAGCTTCTTGGCTGAAGGCTAACAGGGGTTTTTTTTCCCATCCTGCCTCTGAGAGTCCTTCAGTAGACATGTTCCATTTCCTTCAGCCTGCCTATTCCAGGATTGCAAACAGATGACCGGGTATGTATTCCACCACTTGCTGAACGTGGGGGGGGAAAGTGGGCTTGACCGCAAAATCGCAATTTTCTCCCTGCGTGTGCATTTTGACATTTACGCAAATGTTGGGAAAGATGTTCAGCATTGCGTTTTCTCATTCACAACCCGCCAGCTGTCACCCACATCATATAACTTCTACTGACAATTCAACGCATAACCTATTTATGGTATTTGTGATATCTTTGCATTCGATGTATGTTCGCCAGCAGCGCAATAAAATACTGAGGCAGAATGATAAATCTCTCCAGTGAAATTTGGCTCACAAACAATGATAACTGTGTATTTTCCTTATAAGCCAAAAAGTCCTCTGATGTCAATCTTCCAGGAATGTCATTCAAGAAAGAAGGGTTGCGCCATTTTCTACCTCATGCCCCACCACCACCAGCAGCACCTAGAATCATAGAACCCTACAGTGCTGAAAGAGGCCCTTCGGCCCATCGAGTCTCCACCGAACACAATCCCACCCAGGCCCCACCCTCATATCCCCACATATTATACCCACTAATCCGTCTAACCTATGCATCCCAGGACACTAAGGGGCAATTTCTTAGCATAGCCAAACAACCTAACCTGCACATCTTTGGACTGTGGACCTCCCTCCAGCTTGTGGCAAAAGAACTGCAAGGTACATCCTGAGCCACAGCACAGCAATTCAATTGTTTCCCAGAGCGTTTTGCATCAAATCAGAGAAACCCTACAGCACAGAAAGAGTCCATTCGGCCCATCGGGCCTGCACCAATAACAATCCCACCCAGGCCTTATCCCCGTAACCCCACGTATTTACTTTGCTAATCCCCCTGACACCAAGGGCAATTTATCATGGCCAATCAACCTAATCTGCACACCTTTGGACTGCGGTAGGAAACCAGAGCACCTGGAGGAAACCCACACAGATGCAGGGAGAATGTGCAATCTCCATGCAGACAGTCACCCAAGGCTGGAAGCAAACCCAGGTCTCTGGTGCCTTGAGGCAGCAGTGCTAACCACTGTGCCATCATGCCGTTCATTTTCCTTTGGGGTAAAATGCTGCCTATGTTAGAAACTAGGTGGGAGAAGGGGAGATTTTCCTTTATAATGCTGGAATTTGTATTCTGGGTTCCCACTGGCCGATGAAGCCAGGAGCTCAAGAACCACAGCTCCGATGGATTCTTGCCAGAGAACTGAACGTTAACAATGTTGTGGGAGGTGAGGAGAATTGGCAAAAAGATATACTGCCACAGTGCAAAAATGTGGCTCAATAACTCCATCACATTCCTGACATGGAAGAAATGCACATCTTGCCATTCTAATAATTTGCACTGAATATGCCGAAACAAAGTTGGACAGAAACTGCCTTTGCAGACAATGTATAGACATGCCAGTGGTTGAAATTACAGCTCTTACATCAGCCATTTCATTTCCTGAGGGGTACTCGTAAAGGGCAAATGCGGCTGAAAATCCATTTTTGACTATTTGTTCTAATATAAAATTATCAAATAAAATTGAGGATTTGTCAGGGAGAAAGAAAGGTGGCAGCTTAGCTAAGAACACAGAAAACTATCCATTTCTGTCTTCTGGCTAGCTTCTTGTAATAAGGCAGAACTCTCTCTTAATGAGGAACAGATGGCAAAATATAAAGGTAAGGATCCCTTCAGCTGTTTTTTTCTTCTTGCTCTAACTAGCAGTGCTCAAGTTCTTAATCTAATCCAGATGCCCGAAGTCCATTTTATCTTTGCATGACGTGAGATTTCCATTAAGAGCTATGGTGTTGCGTTCAGTCTTCTACTATCGAGCTGCTAAAAGGAACACTGGGACAGAGCAGCTCGCAGACAAGTGCAGATTAGATAAGTTTCAACGACTTATCTTTTTTTTTAGGATAAGGCTCATCTGTTTTTAACACCAGTAAGCTGCTTGATTTTTGCCTTCTGTAATCCAGCCAAGATCAGCTACAGGCATGTTCCAAGACATTGTGGTGCCACTTAACTTAATGTCTGTCCTCCAAATGTCATATACACTCAATAGAAAGGCATATTCCTCACATGGACATCATTTGTGGGTGCAGTCAACTCCCATAAAAATATTGCTCCATTTTGGAAGTGACAACTTAACTATTTTTCCTGCAATACAGTTTCAATCCATCCAGAACTTTTATAAAATCTGACAGCAAAACTCAGCTCAGCCGTTTAATCTTCCATTTTGTTTTTGCACAGCAGCCTATGATATTCAGATAGAATGGTGAATATTAAACAGAATTTGTTTAAAAAAAAACCTCCTTTGCTCTTCGTGTGGGTAACAGTCCCCATTTGTTCGGTGGCAAGAAGTGAAATAAGATCAAATCAGGAAAGAGTTAAGGAACACATAATCCAAAATCAAGAAAAATGACTAGAAAATTACCAGTAAGAAGTGACGAAGGCCAAATGAAAACCCCAGGACCAGCCGGGACATCTGACCAACAGTTGAAAAAAATGTCAACCAAACAAATTGTGCAAAACATACTGGAAGATGAGTACTGCCATTTTTTTCCACAGAATATGAAATGACTAACAAGCAAAATATGATAGATGGCACGGCGGCACAGTAGTTAACACTGCTGCCACACAGCGCCAGGAACCCAGATTCAATTCCTGGCTTGGGTCACTGTCTGTGTGGAGTTCATAAGTTCTCTTCAATTCTGCTTGTGTTTCCTCCAGGTGCTCCTGTTTCCTCCCACAGTCCAAAAGATGTGCTGGTTTGGTGCTTTGACCACACTAAATTCTCCCTCAGTGTACCCAAACAGGTGCCAGAGTGTGGTGACTCAGGGATTTTCACAGTAACTTCATTGCAGTGTTAATGTAAGCCTACTTGTGACATTAATAGGTAAACTTTAAATTATTAAAGGTGCTGAGTGCACACCAATGTAGCTATAATTTTCTTGAATGGAAAATTGGAGTTGTGGCTCCATGTATAATAATTGGTGGGATTTTCCAGCCGCGCTCGCCCCAAAACTGGAAAATCCCATCTGAAATCAATGGACCTCTGCATGGTCTGCCCCCTGCCTGCTATGATTCCCGTGACGGGTGGGACAGTAAAATTCCCCAGAATATCTCAGATTTGCAGCATTTTGCTTACGATATCTTATGATATTTTGAATTGTGTCTTTGAAAGTGAGTTGAGTTCATATTGGACAATACATTTGAAGACGATTGCAACTGCAAAAGCGGTGATTTTTAGGTTAGAAAGTGTATCAAACTGAGTGAGTGAGTGACACAGGCAAATAAATTATTTTTCACCCCTTCAACTGAGTTCTTTAATTTGACTTTTAAAAACTGTGACTTTGTCTTTTATCACCTATATCCTGTTGTTATTTAGAAAAGGTAAACAGTGCAGAAGGAGGCCATTTGGCCCATTGAATCTTCACCACCCACAATCCCATCCAAGCCCTATCCCCACATTTTTACCCTACTAATCCTGCTGACGCTAAGTGGCACAACCTAACCCGCATATCTTTGGACTGTGGAAGGAAACAGGAGCACTCGGAGGAAACTTACATAGGCGCGGGGAGAATGTGTAAAATCCACACAAACAGTGACCCAAGCTGGGAATCGAACCCGGGTCCTTGGCACTGTTTGAGAGGGAATGCTAACCGCTGTGTAACCGTGCCGCCCCTTGGATATATGGAGACAAGGAAGAAGTGCGGAGAGGGAATCAGAGAGTCAGACAGAGAGAAACAGACATCCTGGAATTAATCACAAACCACATAGCTCCAGATTGTGCAGTAACAGGCTATTGGTGCTCACTGTTCTAATGGAGTAAAGCAGACAGCTTTATATTTTGGTGTCCTCACATCACAACAACTTGCATCTGTGCAGTATTGTTAAAATAATAAAACGTGCCCTTGTGCTTGACAGGAGGGTTATAAAGTAAAATTAGACACCAAACTATTTTAGGGATACCAGGTCAGATGGTCGAAAGGTTGGCCAAAGAGGCAGGTTTTAATGAGTGTTTTAAAGGAAGAAGGAGTTGTTGAGGGGCTAGAGAGGTTTAGGAATGATCAACAGATCTGAGGGTATCGGCAAGGCAACTGAAGTCATGATCACCAATGGTGGAGCAATTAAAATTGGAGACACTCAAAAGGTCAGACTTAAGGTCAGATAGGTAGCACGATGGCTAGTGATTAACACTGCTGCCTCACAGTGCCAGGGTTTAATTCTCAGCTTGGTTCAGAGTCTACACATTCTCCCCGTGTTTGCGTGGGTTTCCTCCAGGTGCTCCGATTTCCTCCCACAGTTAAGACGTGCTGGTTAGGTGCACTGGCAATGCTAAATTCTTCCTTAGTGTACCCGAATAGGTGCTGGAGTATGGCAACTAGGGGATTTTCATAGTAACTTCATTGCAGTGTTAACATATGCTTACCTGTGACACTAATAAAGAAACTTTAAACTCTAAGCTACCTTAGAGAGTTGTGGGACTGGAGGAGATGGCAGAAATAGGTAGAGGTTTAGATGTGTGATAATGCAGAATTTGCTACCTGATCTGTCCAGATCCTCCAAAAGTTTTGCTGTACTGGTAGCTTGCCAATAGATCCATCACTAAACACAAGATGGGCATGAAGCTCCAGCCATTACCTACTAGTTAGGCAAAAGTTTTGGGACCATCTAGTGTAAGTGCATTTATATTAATGTGATAAGCCATAATTACTAATCAAACTCTCCAGCCTGAAAGTTTAATTTGACAAAGATCTCCAGGACTGTCGGTTGCAGGTCAAAAATCCACTGGGTGCAAATTTCATGGGGACGTTTCCCTTGGCTTTTGACTAAGTAACCTTCAATTTTCTTGATATACTTCTTGCACTTCATGGAATAGCTGGCATATGAAGGTAAGTCTTCAAGTTTAATTACTCCACCATTGGTGACCATGCCTTCAGTTTGTTTTATTATTCTCACAAGTAGGTTTACATTAACGCTGCAATGTAGTTATTGTGTTCAATGATAATTTATTGAAGTTATTATAACTTCAGTGATAATTGAAGTGATATTGGCTATCACTTCAATAGTCGCCACACTCTGGTGAATGTTTGGGTATATTGAGGGAGAATTCAGCATGGCCAATGCGCCTAACAAGCATATCTTTGGACTGTGGGAGGAAACTGGAGCACCCGGGGAAACCCACGCAGATGCAGAGAGAACGTGCAGACTCTGTACAGACAATGATCCAAGCCGGGGACTAAACCTGGATCCCTGGAGCTGTGAGGGAGCAATGCTAACCACTGTGCCACCGTGCTGTCCCAGTTCCCTATGCCTATACGTTAAGATCTGTCATTCCTTTCTAAATCTCTCTACTGTTCAAATATTCCTTCATTTAAGACACTTGTTTAAACCTGACCACAAAATCAGTATTCAGTGATTGGACAAGAACTATGGAGAGTTGCCAAAACAGTGCTCCCAGATCAACATCCTGCTACGGGACTATTAGGCATGGTGGCACAGTGGTTTGCAGTGCTGCCTCACAGCGCAGGGACCCAGGTTCAATTCTGGCCTCGGGTGACTGTTTGTATGGAGGCTGCACATTCTCCCTGTGTCTGCGTGGGTTTCCTCCAGGTGTTTGGGCTTCCACCCATACTCCAAAGACACATGCGTTAGATTGATTGGCCATGCTAAATTGCTTTTTAGGGTTAAGGAGCTTATCAGGGTAAATGTGTGGGATATGGGATAGGGCCTGGGAGGGATTGTTCTTGGTGCAGGCTCAATGGGCCCAGTGGCCTCCCTCTAAGCTATAGGGATTCTATGTTAACTCCCTTCCTTCAATATTGACAAAACATTAGGAACTCATCAATGAGACAAACCCCATTTTTCATCTAAGATCTGCCAGAGCCAGGGTTCATCCCCAAAAGATTCTACCATCTACTGCAAAAAACTACTAATCTGCTAAATCCAAATAACCTCAACTCTCAGTGCCACCAAAGCTTAGGGCACTCCCCTTTCTTCCTGGCCACTCAACTCGATCCTCTCCAGTAATGCTACATACCAGATACTTATTATCAGTTGTTGCTTCCCTCTTTATCACTGTCCTGATGTGATGTGAATATCTAGTTCATATGTCATGTGTTTTAGAATATAACTTGTAGTTTCCTGAATTAAAATTTTAACTGTAGCTAAATGGGGGAATTTGATTGGGAAACTGATAAGCAACCCTCTGGTACGTGCAATTCAAATAAAGTTGGAGATAATTACAGATAAAAGCGAACAATGTTGAAAGTGAAAAGAAAACTTGGAGCAATGAAAGACTCAGCTTTAAGATTGTAATGGAATCAGGGAGTCTGGGGAGAGGGAAATTATATCCATTAGATATTTAAATCATTCACCTGGGCTACAGGATTAAAACATTGTGTTCAAGGTACAACGATTAACTTAGATTTCAGTTTGATGACATATCAAAACATGCCACATTGCCATAGAGATAGCAATGGACAACAATCACAGAGATTCGCCAAAACAGTGCTCCCAGATGCAACACCCCACTACAGGGCTATCAGGCATGGTAGCACAATGGTTTGCAGTGCTGCCTCACAGTGCCAGGGACCCAGGTTCAATTCTGGCCTTGGATGACTATTTATATGGAGTCTGCACATCCTCCCCGTGTGTGTGTGGGTTTCCTCTGGGTGTTTGGATTTCCTCCCACACTCCAAAGACACATGGGTTAAATTGATTGGCCATGTTAAATTGTTCTGTTGTTTAATTTATCTGTACTTGCTGACAGGAATGGATGGATCTGTTTTGGGTTTATGAGCAAAAGGTAGTTGTAAGATTTGTTCTAGCGTACAGCTGGGGAAGAAATCTACAGTGGTCCTCACGAATCCTTGCAGCAGACAACAGTCAGCCTGAGTAGTCTTCTTGGAAAGAAGCTATGCACATCCAAAGTCAAAACAAGGAGCTATAGAGTCTTCAGTTGTGAAGCTTTCAAGAAATATTGGAGGGTCGCTAAGCCAAAAGGTAACAAAAGTCCCCATGAAATTTGCACCTAGCACGCATTTGAAGGATAATTAAAGTAAAATTTAGAGGGTTGTGGCATAGCTTAGAGTAGGTCCTGTGAAAAGTGAATGAATCTTCAAGATTTTATAAGACAAGGGAACTGTTGGGGGCAAGTAAAAAATAGAATTGAGTTTTTGGTATAAGTCTTCATAAGTAAAAGTGTTAAGTTAGAAGTGTTAATTTTATTTTTTCTTTTCATGTATAAGGCTTGTTTTGTTGTGAAATCTTATAGCATGACTCTGTCAGTTAATGACATTTACATTTAACAGAGCAGCCTTTGCTAACTTTACATTAGCATAACCAAAGAATAAAACAACAATCTTCCAATTTGGACCACATTTTATGCCCTTCAACTCTGTCCCCACATTGTGCTACTTCAAGCACAGGTCTTCAATTTGTCGTCAAAAAACTTGAGTAAAATACATGCTGATGTAAATTGTTGAATTATTTTCTATTCCTAAGTAACAGTTATTATGAGATAGAACCTAAACTACCTTTCCAGGTCTCCTCTTGAGCAAGAAAAATGATTGATATAGACCCACTATCCTTAACAGACAGTTAATTTCTGTTGAACCTTGTAGATCAGAAACATCGCCTGATCAACCTTGTAAAGCAACAACATCTTGTGATCAACCTCACACATCTGAAAGATCTCCTGATCAAACTTGAAGATCAGTAACATCTCATGATCAAGTATGTAGGTCAGAAACATCTCCTGCTGAACCTTGTTGATCTGAACCATCTCCTGATCAACCTTGCAGATCAGAAACATCTCCTGCTGAACCTTGTTGATCTGAACCATCTCCTGATCAACCTTGCAGATCAGAAACATCTCCTGCTGAACCTTGTTGATCTGAACCATCTCCTGATCAACCTTGCAGATCAGAAACATCTCCTGCTGAACCTTGCAGATCTAAAATATCTCCTGATCAACTTTGTAGATCAGAAACATCTCCTGATCGAACTTTAAATCAGAAACATCTCCTGCTCAATCCTGTAGGTTTGAAATATATTCTGATCGACCTTATAGATCAGAAACATTTCCTTCTCAACCTTGTAGATCAGAAACTTCTCCTGCTGAATCTTGCAGATCATAAGCATCTCCTGCTGAATTTTCTAGATCAGAAACATCTGCTGAGCGTTGTAGATTAGAAACATCTCCACATCAAACTTTTAGATCAGACAAATCTCCTGATCAACCTTGTAGATCAGGAACATCTCCTGATCAATTTTGTAGATAAGAAACATCTACCAGATCAAACGTGTAGATCAGAAACATCTCCTGAACAACCTTGTAGGTCAGAAACATCTCCTGATCAAGATTTTAGATCAGAAACATCTCCAGATCAAACTTTAAATAAGAAATATCTCCTGATCAACCTTGTAGATTCGAAACATATTCTTATCAACCGTGTACATCAGAAACATCTTCCTCTCAACCTTGTAGATCAGAAACATCTCCAGATCAAACTTGTGGATTAGAAACATCTCCAGGTCAAACTTGTGGATTAGAAACATCTCGAGATCAAACCTGTGGATTAGAAACATCTCCAGATCAAATTTGTGGATTAGAAACATCTCCAGATCAAACTTGTAGATTAGAAACATCTCCAGATCAAACTTGTAGATTAGAAACATCTCCAGATCAAATTTGTAGATTAGAAACATCTCCAGATCAAACTTGTAGATTAGAAACATCTCCAGATCAAACTTGTAGATTAGAAACATCTCCAGATCAAACTTGTAGATTAGAAACATCTCCAGATCAAATTTGTGGATTAGAAACATCTCCAGATCAAACTTGTAGATTAGAAACATCTCCAGATCAAACTTGTAGATTAGAAACATCTCCAGATCAAACTTGTGGATTAGAAACATCTCCAGATCAAACTTGTAGATTAGAAACATCTCCAGATCAAATTTGTGGATTAGAAACATCTCCAGATCAAACTTGTAGATTAGAAACATCTCCAGATCAAACTTGTAGATTAGAAACATCTCCAGATCAAATTTGTGGATTAGAAACATCTCCAGATCAAACTTGTAGATCAGAAGAATCTCCAGATCAACATTATAGATCAGAAACATCTCCAGATCAAATTTGTGGATTAGAAACATCTCCAGATCAAACTTGTAGATTAGAAACATCTCCAGATCAAACTTGTAGATTAGAAACATCTCCAGATCAAACTTGTAGATTAGAAACATCTCCAGATCAAATTTGTAGATTAGAAACATCTTCTGATCAAACTTGTAGATCAGAAACATCTCCAGATCAAGCATTTAGATCAGAAAAATCTCCTATTTTCAACCTTATAGATCAGAAACGTTTCCAGATCAAACTTTCAGATCAGAAAAATCTGCTATTCAACCTTGTAGATCAGAAGAATCTCCAGATCAACATTATAGATCAGAAACATTTCCTGATCCACCTCATAGATTCAAAACATCTCTTGCTCAACCTTGTAGATCAGAAACATTTCCTGAGCAACCTTAGAGGTCAGACACATCTCATGCTGAACCTTGTAGATCAAAAACATCTACCGATCAACTTGTAGATCAGAAATGTATCAGGCAGAACCTTGTAGATGAGAAACATTTCCTGCTGAACCTTGAAGATTAGAAACATCTCCTGATAAACCTATAGATCAGAAACATCTCCTGATCAACCTTGTAGATCAGAAACATCACTTGCTAAACCTTGTCGATTTAAAATACCTCCTGATCAACCTTGTAGGTTGGAAACATCTCCTGATCAACTTTGTATATCAGAACCATCTCCTGATCAAGCTTGTAAATGAGAAAGATCTCTTGCTGAACCCTGTAGATCTGAAACATCTCCCAATCAACCTTGTCTCCATCAACCTTCTAGATTAGAAACATCTCCAGATCAATCTTCTAGATCAGAAATATCTCCTGATCAATCTTGTAGATCAGAAAATTCTCCTGCTGAACCTTGCAGGTCAGAAACATCTCCTGATCAACCACATAGATCCAAACATTTTCCTGATCAATATGGCAGTTCAGAAACATTTCCTGATCAACCTTGCAGATCAGAAACATCTCCTGATAAATGTTTTAGATCACAAACATCACCTGATCAACCTTGTAGATCAGAAACATCTCCTGATCTACCTTGAAGATCAGAAACATCTTTTGATCTACCTTGTAGATGAGATACTTATTATTATCACCCTTGTAGGTCATATCATCTCCCAATCAATCTTGTAGATCAGAAAAATCTCCTGATCAACCTTGTAGATCAAAAACATCTCCTGTTGAACCTTGTAGATTAGAAAAATCTCCTGATCAACCTTGTAGATCAGAAACATCTCCTGTTGAACCTTGTAGATTAGAAACCTCTCCTGATCAACCCTGTCGATCAGAAATATCTGCTGCTCAAACCTGTAGAACAGAAACATCTCCTTATCAACCTTGTAGATCAGCAACATCTCCTGCTCATGTTTGTAGATTAGAAACATCTCCTGATCAACCTTGTACATCAGAAACATCTCCTAATAAACCTTGTGGATCAGAAACATCACCTGATCTCTCTTGTAAATCAGAAAGATCTCCTGATCAAGTTTGTAGGTCAGAAACATTTCCTGCTGTAAATTGTAGATCAGAAACATCTCCTTATCAACTTTGTAGATCAGAAACATTTCCTGCTGAACCTTGTAGATCAGTAACATCTCCTGATCAACCTTGTAGATCTGAACCATCTCCTGATCAACCTCATAGATCAGAAACATCTCCTGATCAACCTTGTAGATCCAAACATTTTCCTGATCAACATGGCTGTTCAGAAACATTGCCTAATCAACCTTGTAGAGCACAATTATCTCCTGATGATCTGTGTAGATCAGAAACACCTCCTGATCAATGTTGTAGACCAGAAACACCTCCTGCTCATGTTTGTAGAATCAAAACATCTCCTGATCAACCTTGTAGATCAGAAATATCCGCTGATCAACCTTGTGGATTAGAAACATCTCCTGCTCAACCTTGTAAGTCAGAATCATCTCCTGCTCATGTTTGTAGATTAGAAACATCTCCTGCTTAATACTGTAGATCAAAAACATCTCTTGATCAACCTTGTAGATCATAAACACCTCCTGATCAGCCTTGCAGATCAGGAACACCTCCTGCTCAACCTTATATATTAGAGACATCTCCTGCTGTACCTTGTAGGTCAAAATCATCTCCTGCTCAAATTTGTAGATTAGAAACATCTCCTGATCAACCTTGTAGATCAGAAACATTTCCTGTTAAACCTTGTAGGTCAGAATCATCTCCTGCTGAACCTTGTGGATCAGAAACGTCTCCTGATCAATCTTGCAGATCAGAAATATCTCCTGCTAAACCTTGTAGATCTGAAACTTCTCTTGCTGATGCCTTCTAGATCAGAAAGTCTCCTGCTGAACCTTGTAGATCAGAAACATCTGCTTATCAACACTATAGAGCACAATTATCTCCTGATGATCTGTGTAGATCAGAAACTCCTGATCAAACTTGTAGATCAGAAATATCTCCTGCTCAAACTTGTAGATCAGAAACTCCTGATCAACCTTGTACATTAGACACAGCTCCTGATCAACTTTGTAGATCACACACAGCTCGTGCTGAATGCTGTAGATCAGAAATATCTCCTGCTCAAGTCTGTAGATTAGAAACATCTCCTAATCAATCTTGTACAGCAGAAATATCTCCTGATTAACCTTGTAGATCATAAACATTTCCTGATCAATCTTGTAGCTCAGAAACATCTCCTGCTTAATCGTGTACATCAGGAACATCTCCTGCTCAACCTTGTATATCAGAGACATCTCCTACTGAACTTTGTAGGTCAGAATCATCTCCTGGTCAAGTTTTTAGATTAGAAACATCCCCTAATCAATCTTATAGATCAGGAACATCTCCTGCTAAACCTTGTAGATCATAAGCATCTCCTGTTCAACCTTATAGATCAGAAACATCTCCTGCTGAACCTTGTAGATCAGAAACATCTCCTGCTGAAACTTGTAGATCAGAAACATCTCTTGACCAATCTTGTAGATCGGAAAATCTCCTGATCAACCTTATAGAACAGAAACATTTCCTGCTGAATGTTATAGATCGGAAATATCACCTGATCAACCTTGCAGATCTAAACCATCTCCTGCTGACCCTTGTAGATCAGAAACATCTCCTGCTGAACCTTGTAGATCAGAAACATCTCCTGATCAGCCTTGTAGATCAGAAACATCTCCTGCTCAACCTCATAGCTCTGACTGCCTCTCAGCCTCTATTTAAACAGAGGCACTTTGGATGGGATATTAAACAAAATTGTAATAGTTTGTTTAAAGAACAATGGAAATCTTATGTTCTCCTGTTAATCCTTTGTTAAGATGTATTCACACCTTTCAATATGTTTTCTGTATTCTAGGCTGCCAACTCTGTCAAATTTCCATGTTACCTTCCTAGTACAGATCAGTAACCTGCAAATCAAGGAATCCCCAAATAACTCCAATGAAAGGAATCACTGGACAAGATTTCACATTTTGTAACTTTTCACCAAAAAGTCAAAACCAAAATCAGCAGAAGCTTCATAATGTATTAAAAGGTAAATGTTATTTCATTCAAAAAGACACATTACACTTTAAATAGTCGATCCAGCAAAGATACAGCTCATGGAATTACAGACACCACCCAAACAAAAAGATGCCACCACTTAAAGTTTTTTCAATGCAGCCTCCATTTTTGGTAGGATCTCTCCTTCTTCCTACTGGGTGGACTTGGTCCTGGAATCACCTTCTTCCACAATTATATTCCATCTGAGGTCCTCAGATATGGTTAACACTAACAAGGCCCACACCCATGAATGCTCTCTTTCTCAGGTTATGAAGGTGTAGGGATTGTTTTCAACCAGCGAACTAACAGCAGCTGGTTCAATTCCAGCCTTGGGTGACTGTATGGAGTTTGCACATTCTCTCGGTGTCAGTAGGGACTTCCTCCGGCTGCTCCAGTTTCCTCCCACAGTAAAAAGGGTTGATTGGAATATGCTAACCGTGGGGATAGGATGAGAGAGAAGGCCTGGATAAAATACTCTGTCAGGGAATTGGTACAGACTTGATGAGCTGAATGGTCTCTTCTGCACTGTAGGATTCTATGAAACAAACTCTTTAGCGTACCTGAACTACTCACACTGCTTTTTTGGATTCAGTCATATTTAGCTCACTTGTACATTGCTTCCACAAGACCTTCTGGACTTTGATTTTGTTCTTACTGCCAAACAGAAAACTCACCTTTTCATAAAAAGCTTTGCTCTCCCCTGAACACACACCGATACAACGGGCTGATACATGACACCAACCGGTTAGCTTTAATTAATCTTTGCTTTTAGCTTTCATTCCCAGACTGACCTCAGCTAGATTCTACCTGCTCAGGAATTATGTCATAACCAGGAAATCCAATTTGCTCCTTTTATACAGAATTGTCTTCATTTCCCGAAATGTCTTGTCATCCTACGGTAAAAGGTAGCTCACCAATACAAGCTTTTTGCCAAGTACAGTGTTTTCCACAAACTGTTAGACGGCAAGCATTGTCGAACTTACAGTCCAGTCAAAGTGCAATTTTTTCAAATGTTTTTCCATCAATCAAACGTGTAATGCAATGCTGCAATTGAAGTTGAAGTTTAAAAAGAATTTAGACAGCCCAATGCAAGCATCTTCAAATGGATAATGATAGAATATCAATTGTGCCGGTGAGCTTAGAGCTCTAGCTTGGTGCTAAATACAGAGACATGCTTTCCCTGACTTATGAGTGGTTTGAGCTGCCTGGTCGATCTCAGCTGCCTACTCATTCCTCTTTTCAAAAGACTCAGGCCATTCATTTTAGAACGGAGCAAAACATTTGTGGCATTAGCAAACTATATTAGGATTTCCTATTTGACGGATAGCTTCTGTTAGGGATCCCTAGCACTCAAGGTCATGGTGCCATAAAGCTGTCTGCTGTTTCTGCCTCTCAATGAGATATGTCTTTGTACATCATAATCAACCACCATGGTAATCTGCGCTCAGCTTACATTTTGCGGCATTGATCCTCAGAAAAGCTGCAGTTTGCTGCCACTTGCAATTAGAGTTTGTGTTGTGCCTGGGCTATCAGTCAGCAAGGCAACATCACGTTTCAGATCTAAATGAGATAACTAGCATTACATAGTTGCTTGAATACGCAGTCTTCGTCCATCCACAGCCTTTTTTGTCATCTCACTGATGGCAGGGGTAAGCAGAAATGGTGATACGATACCGCTTTGATCTACCAAGACCAAATGTGGAACTATTGTGGGTTTCCTGCCTTATGAACACGTCTGTGGAAACCTTGGTATAAGTAACAGATGACGTGAACTATTTTAACTGCCAGATGTTCCCTCTCCCAGTATCTTTCATAATAAAATCCTGGCATATAGTTTGTTCAACTCAATGTAATTACTAAGCATTTGTTTCCTAATTAAAAATTAACGCAAGATATAATTTCTTGCATCAGTGATCCGCCAAAACTTCAAAACATCTCGTGTACCTTATGATCTTTCTTTGACATTATGAGCATGAAGAATTTCCAATGATTAACACCAGGATAAATACCCTCCAGTAATTGCTGCTACAGAAGCTACTTTAAATTTGTCTTTCTTTATAATCATAACCCTTTTCCTTAAATGTTCTTTATATTGCTCTTAATTCCAACATGCTCACAATTCTGAAAATTTGGAAATTCATACCAGGTGCTTTCTTGTGTACATGCATCAAGGGTTCTGGAGATGTGCAGAGTGATCAGGAAGCCATTGGGGAATTTGGATCTCATGGTGGCAGTGGTTAGCACTGCTGCTTCACAGTGCCAGGGACCCAGGTTCGATTCCCGGATTAGGTCACTGTCCGTGTGGAGCCTGCACATTCTTCCCACGTCTGTGTGGGTTTCCTCCAGGTGCTCCGGTTTCCTCCCACAGTCCAAAAGACGTGCTGGTTAGGTGCATTGGCCACACTAAATTCTCCCTCACTGTACCCAAACAGGCATTGGAGTGAGGAGACTAGGGAATTTTCACAGTAACTTCACTGCAGTGTTAATGTAAGCCTACTTGTGACTAATAAGTAAACTTTAAAAACTGAAGTATGTTATGATTCTAAATAAGATCACAGAACATTGTGAGGACAACTAACATTATACTTTGTCCAGCAAGGATAAACTGTGTAATTACAGGACAGTCAGCTGGTGGGAAAATTATTGGAAAACATTCTGAGTGATAATATTAATTATAATTTAGAATCATCACTGAGGAAGGTGCAGACTAATCAAGGGCAGTCAGCGTACATTTATCAGAGGGAAGGCCATGTCTGACTAACTTGATTGGAGTCTTTTGAGGAGGTAATAGAGAAGGTCTATTACAATAGCATGCTTCAGGTAGTCCACATGGATTTTGGCAAGGCTTTTGATGAGGTCCCACATGGCAGATTGGTCAGAAAATTAAACACCCATCAAATCCAAGAAAAAGTGACAAACTGGCTGAGTGACAGGAAGCAGAGAGTCATGTTTGACAGGATCTTTTGTGATCGGGAGAGTGCTTTCTGTGGATAGGTGGGCTCTAATTCCTTTACCAGAGGGATCATTAACCAGGGTGCATCGATTTAAAGCAATTGGAAAGATTAGAGGTAAGCCGAGTATTTTTTTTATTCAGGCTCTGGTGGGGACCTGGAACTTAGAAAGGTGGTTGAGGCTATTAAAAGCACAAGGATATGCATTTGAAGTGATATAACATACAAGACAAAGAACTGGAAAGCGGGATTAAGCTGGATAGATCTTTATGGCGGATCTGAACATAATGGGCCATCTGGCCTCCTTAGGTCTGACAAATTCCTATTATTTTATATGCTGTGGGATAGTTTCACCAGGATCTCTGGATAGAGGTCTCAATACCTAAGCGTTGATTATAATTACCCCACCTAGGGCTGGGGTGGCAATGGTGGATGGTACAGGTGAGTGATTTGAAACCTCTGCATTGACTGATTTGTCTTATTCCTCTGACTGGTGACCTTTAATCACCAGCAGATTTTGAGTCATCCAAGACTTCTGCTTCAAGTAGGTGGAAGTCTCATGAAAACATGTAATCCTGTGCTGTAGGATCCAATTTCCAATCAGCCAGACACATAAGGGAAAGATGGTCGGCTGCATAACGTGTCAGATTTCAAGTGGCTACAAGCTTCAGGCACTTTTTGTCAGTTATGTTAATTGCTGGCCTTAGAGTGTTCTGACTAATGACTCATTTCGGATTTTAATTGAAGAGGTTTCTATTAATGCACCTTCAAGTGGAAAACAGTAGCACTGTGGTTAACACCGCAGCCTCACAGTGCCAGGAACCCGGGTTCAATTCCCGGCTTGGACTGTCTGTGCAGAGTCTGCACATTCTCCCGGGGCAGGATTTTATGGCTTCGCTCGACCCACAACTGGAAAATCCCACCCAAGGTCAACAGACCTTCCCATTGTCTGCCCCTCACCTGCCCCGATTCCCGTGGCGGGCGGGCGGTAGACTTCTGTTTCAGCGTGGATTTCCTCTGGGAGCTCTGGTTTCCTCCCACGATCCAAAAGACATGCTGGTTAGCTGCACTGGCCATGCTAAATTCTCCCTCAGTGTACCTGATCAAGCACCAGAGTGTGGTGACCAGGGGATTTTCACAGTAACTTCATTGCGGTGTTAATGCAAGCCTACCTGTGACACTAATCAATAAACATTAAAATTTAAGAGAAGAATGAGAGCTGCTCTAGCTGCATGACACTAGCTGCGGGCAGAGATAGACGAGGAACAACAGAAACAGAGAAGAAAATTTCTCAACAGGCAGGTGGACCTGCACTTGGACATCTCCAAAGTTGGCACTGGGCTCACGTTTCTTCTTCTAAAAGGCGCACAGAGACACCTCTGTGATCAGCAGCCTGAATGAAGAAGACAGTTTGGTAATTCATCACAGTCAGACACGCTGAGGATCAGCAAATCCTTTTATCCTTTTATGCTGATCTGTATGACCTGAAGCCTACAGAAAGCACAGCCTCCCAGTCCTTCCTGTTGTCTATCATGCAGACACATGGATTTGGGTCAGTGTCTGTGGGAGTTTGCGCATTATCCCCGTGCTTGCGTGGGTTTTCTCCGGGTGCTCCGGTTTCCTCCCACACCCCAAAGATGTGCTGTTAGGCTGATTGGCAGGAATAAATTGTCCCTGAATCAGATTCCCTCAATCTGGATGGCCATAAAACATTAGACAGGGGTCGTGGGTGGAGAGGGGGACTGGTGGTGTTGAGATGGCGGCGCGGGCTCGTTGGGCCGAAGGACCTGTTTCCCGGGCTGATTTTGTTCTTTGTTTTGATGAGTATGCTTCTGGAAGGCAGCACATCAGAATCCATGAGGAAAGGCATCATCTACAAGCAGAAAGGGGAAAGAGAAGTCCTGACACTAAGGGGCAATTTTGCAGGGCCCAACCCACCTAACCCACACATCTTTTTACTGTGGGACGAAACCCGAGCACCCAGAGGAAATCCACGCAAACACAGGGAGAATATGCAAACTCCACAAATACGGTGACCCAAGCTGGGAATTGAACGCAAGTCCTTGTGCTGTGAGTCAGCAGTGCTAACCACTGTGCCACTGTGTTGGTCTAAACCACCTCATAGGGTCACTGTTCTCATCCTGTCTGAGAAGCCATACCAGAGGGAACTCAGTTACATGTGGCTGACCTCTGAAGCCCCCTATAACAAGATCGAAGGCTTGCTGGACTGGAGGACAGAATAGAAAGCCATATGCTAAAGTCACAATGTCACTAGGATAAGTGGCATTGCAGGTTGTAAAAACAGAAGCAAAGAGAAAGGGGAGAAACAGAATACTTCCTCAATGGTGAAGAATTCAAAACAATTGAGGCTCAAAGAGATTCCTGGCATATAGATAATAAAAGTATGATCAACAGGTGCAGCAAACGCTTAAAAAAGGCCAATGGAATGTTGTCCTTTTGACATCTGAAGGACTGGAATACAAGGTGACAGAATTTATGTTCCAGCTGTGTAAAACACTGGTTAGACCACACATGAAGTACTGTGAACAATTCTGGGCACCACACCTGAGGAAGGATATGCTGGCCTTGGTGCAGAATGGATTTACCTGGGGGTTAAATCACAAGGAGGGCTTAATCAAAAATAGGGTGCATTCCCTGGGACGTAGAAGGTTAAAGTGTGATTGGTTTGATGTTTTCTGGATATTAAGAGCAAGCGTATAATTCTAGATAAAGAGAAACTGTTCCTGCATGTTTGGGAACCCAGGACTCATCTAAAAATCAAAGCCAGATCTTTTAGGAGTGAAATTAAGAAATCCTTCCACACACAGAGGGCGGTAGATGTTTGGAACGCTGTTCTGTAAGTAGCGATTGATGCTAGACATCTGCACTCAAAGGCTTCACCGTTCTAATTGGGGTTTCATACTGGCTGAAGGTGCAATTTCTGCTGGTTAATGAACAGTTACATTTGATGACCAGTTACTTTGTGGAGTTGCCAGCCTCATCACCTTCAGTAGTCGATGCTCTGGAAATCCCTTTTATTTCCAGCGTGTCTGATCTGCTGGGGTTGGAAGAGGATGCTGGGATAGTCCTCCCTCCTAGAAATGTTATGGATCTATAGAACCATAGAGTCATAGAATCCCGACAGTGCAGAAGGAGGCCATTCAGCCCATAGAGTCTGCACTGACCACTATCCCATCCAGCCCTAACCTGGAACCCCACATATTTACCCTGCTGGACATCTGGCACTAAGGGGCAATTTAAAATGACCAATCCACCTAACCTGCACATCTTTGGACTGTGGGAGAAAGTGAGAATAACAGGAGGAAACCCACGCAGACACGGGGAAAACATCCACACAGACAGTGACCCGAATTGAACCCGGGACCCAGGCGCTGTTCACTCCTGTGGAAGAGAAGGAGAAAGTTATAGCTGGCTTCAGGGTGGTAAGTACAGACAAAGAACCAAGAACATCCCAGCACGGGAAACAGGCCCTTCGGCCCAACGAGCCCTTGCCGCCACATTTTCCCACACCTACCCCGCCCTGTGTGTATGTGAGTGGAACCCCTAATGTAGCCAGATTCAGGGGAGAATAGTGTCAATTTGGTACACTAATCAGCCTAAGAGCACATCTTTGGGGTGTGGGAGGAAACCGGAGCACCCGGAGGAAACCCACGCAACCACAGGGAGAATGCGCAAACTCCCACAGACACAGGCCCAAATCCATGTATCTGCATAGCTAGCAGTGATAGTCACTGAGCTGTTGTGGTGCCCGTCTGCTGGTCCAGGATTAAGCACACACAACGACACGAAGTACTAGGCCATTCCCAGAACCTCCAAGAGCAGCCCACGCACGACCCACCGTGTGCATGCCCCTCGTTTGACAACAAGGTGGACCTGTGGAATAAAAAGACAATACATTAACATATAAAACTACATTTCCGGTGTCGTCCTGAGGCTCTGACCCTATTTAATACCCCCTACTATAACCCTCCATCCTTGCTTCGCTCATGTGCCTGTCTAAGTAAACCTTAAACAAGTCCAACGTGCCTGCCTCCACCACCCTACTCATTTGGTAATTTTCCATGTAGTGTATAAGCTGTGATGGGAAGAATGCAAGATGCTGAGAGAACGAGAATGGGAACAATGTAAGTGCTTTGTGGATGAACTAAGAAGGGAGGGCTTAGGGGAGATATAGTTTGTGTGATTGAGAGAAATGAGAATAGCATATCCCCAGCAGAAGAAATGCTGGCACAGTGGTACAGTGTTTAGCACTGCAACTTTGCAGCACCAGGGACTCAGGTTCAATTCTGGCCTTGGGTGACTGTAGAGCCTGCACGTTCTCCCATGTCTGCGTGGATTTCCTCTGGTTTCCTCCCATAGTCCAAAGACGTGCAGGTTAGGTGGATTGGCCATGCTGTTAGTGTCCAAAGGTGCATCAATCAGGGAGATGAGCATGGTAAGTACATGGGGTTACGGGGATAGAGCCTGGGTGGGATGCTCTGTTGGAAAGTCAGTGCAGACTCAATGGGCTGAATTGGCCTCCTTCTGCACTGTAGGGATTCTATGATTCTATAAAGTAGCACCGGTCCAAACATTTGTAAAATGTCTTTACACAGTTCAGAAACTTGCTGGAAATGGGCAGGATTCTCGTGAACCCATAAAAATTGGGGTCTAATGAAGTAAGTAGGGTGACAAAGGAATTCTGAAATATCAATAGTTAAATCTAGCATTGCTTGACATTGAGCAGTCTAAACAGCTGCCCTTAAAGGGACCACTGCAAGTTACTCAGGAGAAAATAAAAGCCGGTTAGTGACTGATTTTTGTCAGGTCTGGATAAATATTATCTTTTCTCTTAGTCCCACAGAATCTGGCCTTCTCGTGGTTCAATTTATCACAAGCACTGTTGCTAGAATTGCCTTTCCCCTTTATTTACCCAGATTGGGGTAAGGAAGGTGAGGGATCAGATGGTGGATACCAAGACAGAACAGTTAGATTTTCCTTCCTTCTGACATTTGAGTTACTGTAAGTATGCAGGCCAGCCAATAACTTTACAATCATGAGTGCTGAATATGAAAATTGTTCAGAGTTTCAGCCCCTTTGTACATGAGAAACTTGATGCAAGTTCGGTCTGCACCACCCCTGTCTCATCTCCATCACTCCTCTCTCAACCCCACCATTCCTCTCTTACCCCAACCATCCCTCTCACTCCCATCACCCCTCTCTCACTCCCACCACCCTATTGGAGGAAAATGGTCACACAGATATCGAGAATATAATACAGAGATGTAATTTCAGAATGGCGCACAGCTCAATGTCAAAGTAACATTGCTAATCCTTTGATGAATATGTTTTGTAACAGGGTTAGTTTGAAAAAGGCTTGTGGGGATGTCTTAACTCCCAGACAGTGAAGAGTGTATTCTGTCATCTACGGTACGCGTCAAAACTATTTAGCTGAAGTATGTTATTAGTATCTGAAACAGTTTCCTGCCAATGTGTTAAACCTAAATACATGGTGTGCAGACATGGAACATATCCCTGAGATGCACAAGATTTTCATCAAAATGGGTTGGGATTTTAATAAGGTTTAATGAATTGTGGGCAAGGATAAACCCACAGTGGTAGCACTGAGTATACTTTACAGTAATTATGGCAAACAGCAAATTTAAATAATGTAACGTTTAAGTTCAGAGACCAGCCATGTGAACAATACAAAGATAATGCAGAACTCGTCTAACAATAAATTAGAACCAATTCAAAGAATCCTAGAACAATACAGTATCCAAAGGGCCATTTGGTCTATTGTCTGTACCAATACTTTGAAAGAACTACTCACTTAGTCCTTTCTGATGCCTTTTTCCCATTATCTTGCCAAGTTTTAAAGTGTTTTTCCCAATCCTTTCAAAAATTATTTTTGAATCTGCTTCCACTACCTTTTCAAGCAATGCTTTCCAGTTGATAATAACTAACAGACAGAATTTAATGCACTCCTACTGACACTGGCTGCCTGCCATTACTTACTCCCCTTACTTGGGAGGAAGTTCCACTTCAGAGACTGGAGTCTCTTGTAAAATCTGACCATTTTGTTAAATTGCCCCCTCTGCTGCCCCCTCTGTTGGGAGGTGTAAATAGGTTTAGTTCAAAAATGTCTTCCTCCAGCTGGACATGTATCCGTCTTACTAACTGCGATATGTAACAGAAAGTTGGCAACAAGGATGGGATAAAACATTTCAATTGAGAAATTAAGGTTGGAGGAATGTTGTGACAAACATTTAGAACTCTTAAAGTTGATTTTGAAGAAGTTTGAGCAATTTGAAAGATTGTTCCATGTGCCTGTCATATAGCAGGCAGGAATTTACAGTCTCACTCATCCCAAATCAGTTAAATCACATCCGAGGTCAATGGAACTTTCCAATGTCTGCCCCTCACCCACTCCAATTTCCATGGCAAGTGGGGTGGTAAAGTTCCAGCCACTGAATCAATTTGGTAACTAATTGAAACAATGGGTGGGATTTTCTGGCCTCCATAGAAATAGAAAACCATAAAAACCCTACAGTACAGAAAGAGGCCATTTGGCCCATCAAGTCTGTACCAACCACAATCCCACCCAGGCCCTACCTCCATGTCCCTACATATTTTACCCACTAATCCCTCTAACCTACGCATCTCAGGACACTAAGGGGCAATTTTAGCATGGCCAATCAACCTAACACGCACATCTTTGGACTGTGGGAGGAAACCGGAGCACCCGGAGGGAACCCACACAATAAGCAAACGCCACACAGACGGTGACCCAAGCCGGCAATTGAACCCAGGTCCCTGGAGCTGTGAAGTAGCAGTGCTAACCACTGTGCTACTGTGCCTCAATCGCCCCAAGGTTGGAAAACCCCACCCGAGATCAATGAACGTTTGCCTGATCCATGTCCCGCTTGCTGTGATTCCCATGGCAGGTGGGATGGGAAAATTCCGCCCAATGGCTCTGAAGGCTTATTTGGGGACAGTGGGGGAGTTCAACCCTAATAAAGAAGTCTGGTGCAATTCTGAATTGGGTTATACATTTGGCTGAAAGCAAATAAATTAAGGAATGATGATAAAGTAAACGTTTTACTCACCATGATGAGACCAGATGCTTTTGAAGTGGTGCCTAACCAATGTCGCCCCAGTACTCTGGACTACCCTGAGATTAATAACATCCTGGGCTCATATTACTACATGACTAAGAAGGAAATTGCACCGAACTATGCTCCATCAAAGGAAGCAGTTTCCAAGTGAGACTGTTGCAGATTACAGTCTCAAATTAAATAAACTCTCTCATCATTGTGTGTATGGCACGAACTTAGAAACCAACCTTAGAGACTACTTCATAGGCCAATCTTTTGAGAAAAGGTAATAAGCTTATGTGGAAGGAAGCCTGCAATGAGTCAATAGCCAGGGAACTGGCAGAATGAGATTGTTGCAAATTGCAAGGACATTCTTTTCCAAATTGAGCAGGGGAGGTCTAATGGATTTCAACAGGATCCAGGCCATGGTAATCAAGTCCACAGTGCCACAGTCAGATATCTAGATGCTATCATTGCCACAGTAGCCACCAATCATCTAAAGACCCTTATTTTCAGTCAGTGTCTGTAAGAAAGTCGATCATGTTCAGATAGAATGCTCCAGGATATGATAAACCTCCAGGTCACAGCTATGTACCAGGTTGAGATTTAAAGTTGATTTATTAGTGTCACAAGTAGGCTTACAGTAACATGCAATGAAGTTATTGTTAAAATCCACTCATCACCATGCTCCAGTGCCTGTTCAGGTACACTGAGGGGGAATTTACATGGCTAATGTCCTAACCAACATGTCATTCAGACTGTGGGAGGAAACTAAAGCACCTGGAGAAAACCCACGCAGACACGGGAAGAATGTGCAAGCTCCACACAGACATAAGAACATAACATAAGAAATAGGAGCAGGAGTAGGTCATCTAGCCCTTCGAGCCTGCCCCGCCATTCAATAAGATCATGGCTGATCTGTCGTGGCTCAGTTCCACTTTCCCGCCCTCTCCCCATAACCCTTAATCCCCTCTCATCAAAAACCCATCAACCCGCGTCTTAAAAATATTTAGCGAGGTAGCCTCCACCACTTCAACGGGCAGAGAATTCCAGAGATTCACCACCCTTTGAGTGAAGAAGTTCCTCCTCAACTCCGTTCTAAACCGCCCCCCCTTTATCTTGAGGCTGTGCCCCCTAGTCCTACTATCCTTTCTGAGCGGGAAGAGTCTCTCCACCTGTATCCTATCCATCCCATTCATCATCTTATACGTCTCAATGAGATCTCCCCTCATTCTTCTAAACTCCAATGAGTACAAGCCTAATTTATTCAGCCTCTCCTCATAGCTCAACCCCCTCAACTCTGGCATCAGCCTAGTAAACCTCCTCTGCACTCCCTCCAAGGCCAAAATATCCTTGCGTAAGTACGGCGCCCAAAACTGCACACAGTACTCCAGCTGCGGCCTCACCAATGCCCTATACAGCCGCAGCAAGACCTCCCTACTTTTATATTCAATCCCCCTCGCTATGAAGGCCAGCATCCCATTCGCCTTCCTGACCACCTGCTGCACCTGCAGGCTGGGTTTTTGCGACTTATGCACAAGGACCCCAAGGTCCCTCTGCACCGTCGCCTGCTGCAGTTTTTCGCCACGTAAGAAATAGTCCTTCCTACCATTATTCCTACCAAAGTGGACCACCTCGCACTTGCCAACATTAAATTCCATTTGCCAGTTCCTGGCCCATTCGCCCAGCCTATCTAGATCCTTCTGCAGACTCTCCACACCCTCCACACAATTTGCCGTTCCACCAATCTTGGTGTCATCAGCAAATTTCGACACCCTACACTCGGTTCCCTCCTCCAGATCATCTATATAAATGGTAAATAGCTGAGGCCCCAGCACCGACCCCTGGGGCACTCCACTAATCACCAACCGCCAATCCGAATAGCACCCATTAACCCCCACTCTCTGCCTCCTATTTGACAACCAATCCTCTATCCACGCTAACACCCTACCCCCAACTCCATGCCCCCTGACCTTCTGCAATAACCTCTTGTGAGGTACCTTGTCAAACGCCTTCTGAAAATCAAGAAAGACCACATCCACCGGCTCTCCTCTATCCACCGCCCTAGACACATCCTCATAGAACTCCAGTAAATTTGTCAGTACAGTGTGAAATTGGGGTACCGGCGCAGTGGTGCCCCTAGAGCTCAGCAGCTGGTTTCATCGGCAGAATTAGGCTCCACATCCACGGCATTCTTTTTGGCTAAGTGCCGTCAGATTTTTTTAACTCCCCAAAAATGAGTACGGAATTCTCCCATTTTCTCACTTGTCCAGCATTTCAATTTTTTTTTCATAGTGTTCTGCTCTTAGTCATTTTTTGGGCGATGGATGAATTTTGTACCATTTCTGAGAGGAACGGGGGCCTAATCACACCGCCAAACCCGGCTTTACAGAGATCAGCGCCATTTTTAAAGAGTGTTCCAAGCTCAAATTGACATTGAAGGTCCCCTCCCTTCCCCTCATGGATATTTCTGCACTCACCCTTGGGGGTGATTCTCTGACCTAATGACACGGTTAATAGATTGCGTCAGTCCCAGAGAATAGCGCTTGGATCTGAAAATTTGTTTTGCACCAAGGGTGAAGTTTGCGGTTCACCCAGCCCCTTTCTAATGGCATGAACCTCTCTGGGCGCGAGACCAATTAGCATATTTAAAATTGCATTTAAATCTGGAGAACACATTCAAATCCCAGCGGGTGGAATTCACCAGCTTTCAGGCACAGCACGATAATGGCAAGAATCACTACTGGTCTCCAATCGTGGAAACTCAGCACAATGGTCACATCGGGGCACTCAGAGGCCACTGAAGCCCCTGGAGGGTCACGGGCAAGGCCGGGCATTGCCCATCGGATCGTGCCTATTTGGCAGGGCCCAGCTGGCACACTGGACAGCCCAGCAGTGGCCACCAGACAGCCTGGCAGTGGCTACTGGACAGCCTGGCCAGCCCAGCTGTGCCAGTTGGGTATGAGCTGTGTGCCAGCTGCCCCCACCCCCCCCCCCCACAAGTGTGCCAGTGGCAATGCTGAGTGGGGGCCATGGCAGGGCGTTTATGTGAGGGGGAGTGGGGGTGGCTGATGCAGGGGAGTTGTGCAGGAGTGGATCATGAAGGTGTGTTGATTGATTGGAGGGGGGGTGCATTTTGGGGTTTGGGCAGTGTGACCCATCAGAATAGGTCTGGTGGTCTGGTGCCAATGAGGGGAGTTTTGGTAGCTATGGGGGGAGGGAGGGTGTTTCCCAGTGCACTGTAGGCTCGGGATGCCCTTGTGAAACAGCACCCGAGCACTCAGAAGCTGGGCTCATCAGCATGTTAGGGCCTCATGCCCCCCTCCCTCCTGCCCATCACTGGCACAAAATGCCCAACTGTCCAAACAAAAGACTGAACATGGGAAGATTTTGGTGCAAAGACACCTAAGAGACTGGCGTGCATCACTCCATTATTCTCACCGTTATAACATTTTAGACTTTTTTTTGGGAGAATTCCAACCAGTGTTTTCCTCTGGTTCCTTGATTCTGATGTAGAGATGCTGGTGTTGGACTGGGGTAAATATAGTAAGAAGTCTCACAACGCCAGGTTAAAGCCCAACCAGTTTATTTGATAGTAATCTTACAAGCTTTCGGAAACGGTGTTTCTTCGTCAGGCGTGTGAAAGGACCTTCCACACATCAGACAAAGGAACGCCATTTCAGAAAGCTTGTAAGATTACTATCAAATAAACTGGTTGGACTCTAACCTGGCGTTGTGAGACTTCCTACTGGCCTTGATTATGTACAGAGTGTATACCAGGTAAATGGACATGGAGATGCTATGGTCTGACATGGAGAGTATGAGGGGCATTGAGTTACCTGGGGAGTGGCCAGAAGGTGATAGGGAATGAGGGCCAAAAGGTCTAAAATGGAAACAAACAATTGGGACAAAGTTCCAGAGAACTGAGGTGGGCTGGTTAAAGGCCTGCAACAGTGCTCGGCTGCACTTGTTGCAGCCTTTGCTTTGGGGATAACAGGCCCAACTCTAACCCACACCAGCCACCCCAGAGCAGCAATTGAGTCTGATGGGCAGGTTGGCTGAGCTGGGAAATATTCTGGTTCGAACTACCTGCCTTGGCAACCAAAATCTGGCCCTGAGATATTGCTCGTGCATTTTTGGCTGGAAATACTTCGTTTTTTTTCCCCCTTGCACTCCCATCCTGAACTTAGCATGGCCAATCCAGGTTAGGTAAAATTGCCCCTTAGTACCCTGAGATGCGTAGGTTAGAGGTATTAGCGGGTAAAATATGTTGGGGTAAGGGGGGGAAGGGCCTGGATGGGATTGTGGTCAGTGCAGACCCGATGGACTGAATGGCTTCTTTCTGCACTGTAGGGATTCAAGGAATCCGCCTAACCCGCACATCTTTGGATTGTGGGAGGAAACCGAAGCGCCCAGAGGAAACCCACGCAGACACAGGGAGAATGTGCAAACTCAACACTGACAGTGACCCAAGCCAGGAATCAAATCCAGGTTCCTGGTGCTGTGAGGCAGCAGTGCTAACCACTATGCCACTGTACTGCCCTGGCTAAGGTTGATCTACTGACTTCAAAGTGACAGAGAGGTAAAGGATATGCCAGCCATGAGGTTACATGTTGTGGAGGTATACAATGCTGCCTCCATAATGTTCAGTTTGCAGCTACTAGATTTATCATGAGTTTGTCCCACTTAGAATTGTGGTAGTGTCATAGGCAATTTATTTTGACATGAATTTTGCTCCATCAATGGAGTTTAAGGAATATCCAGCTGCTAAAAGCTCAAAATGTATAGTGGCAGGGTGCCAAATATCATTACTCTGTATCCACTTAGTTGCTTAATAAAGCAAGAACTTTATTTCACTACCTTGAGTGATTACAAAATGATCATATTCAGGTTTTGGTGCAAAACCTTCTGCCCCGAAATTCTCTTAATATAATATCTAAGGGCATGGCAATTACATGCAAATTGCAACCCCATCTGACTTCAAGTTACATGGTTCACCTGCCTTGCGAGAACTAGTCAAAGTTTTTTGTTGCCGCTATTAAATATCTGGAAGATTACATCTAATTTGCTTTCTGCCAATCAATTCAAAATAACCACCCTTAGTTCATGAAAGTGGCAATATCTAGGAGATGATTTTCACCCTGGATATTTTAAAAGCAACAACAACTTGCATTCATACAGCACCTTTAACATGGTAAAATGTCACAGAAGTTTTATCAAACAACCGTTTGGCACATAAATAGATATCAGGGCAGATGACTAAAAGCTTGGCTGAAGACAAGATTTTAAGGAGAAGATTATAATGGATAGAGAGGTAGAAAGGCAGACAAGTTAATTTAGGTAATTCCAGAACCTATAGCCTTAGTTTTAATGTTTATTTATTAGTGTCACAAGTAGGCTTACAGTAACATTGCAATGAAGTTACTGTGAAAATCCCCGAGTCACCACACTCCAGGTTTTTTTTAAGGGAGAGTTTAGCATGGCCAATGCCCCTAAGCAGCATATCTTTCGGACTGTGGGAGGAAACCGGAGCACCCAGAGGAAACCCACACAGACACGGGGGGAATGTGCAAACTCCACATAGACAGTAACCCAAGCTGTAAGTCAAACCTGGGTCCCTGGTGCTGTGAGGCAGCAGTGCTAAACACTGCGCCACCAGTGGTGTGGTGATTAAAATTAGGATATACGTGTGGCCAGAATTGGAGCATCGTGGATATCTCAGAAGTCTGTGTAGCTGGAGAAAGTTGCATCATAAACGTTCATAAATCTCTGAAAAGGTCATCCAAACAGAGAGCTAACATTAACAGTAAAGGTACATTATAGAGAAATTGATCCAACAAAATAGTAAGGAGTAGAAATTGTGTGTTGGATACCGTGTGGTAAGCCTTAATGAAATCTCGGTAGTCTTATGTATCTATTAACTACAAGGACTACGTCAGAAACCCCATCCCCATCCCCGATCGACCTCAATCACTCATATACCATCACCAGCATCCCCATTTACCACATCTGCTCCCACCCACCACCATATATAAATGAATCCACCCTGCCCCATGAGGCTCCTGCTGGGCTCTGCCCTGGCACTGCCCCCAGCACAGGTTGGCACTGACAAGTTGCCATGGACATGGTGCCAACCTGTCAGTGCCAATCTGCCAGGAGCAGTGCCAGTGGGTATTCCCGATGGACTCTGATCGGGGGATGGGGGGAGTAAATGCCAGTTCTGATCGGAGGATGGGGTTAAATGCCATCTCTGATCAGGGGCATCAGCGGTAAAGTAGAACTGAATTGAGAAGGAACCTCTTCATGCAAAGGGTTGTGAATCCGTGGAATTCCCTGCCCAGTGAAGCAGTTGAGGCTACCTCATTGAATGTGTTTAAGGCAAGGATAGATAGATTTTTGAACAGTAAAGGAATTAAGGGTTATGGTGAGCTGAGTCCACAAAAAGATCAACCATGATCTTACTGAATGGCGGAGCAGGCTCGACGGGCTAGATGGCCTACTCCTGCTCTTCGTTCTTATGTTCTTAAATGCCAGCTCTGATCAGGGGCATGGGGGTTAAATGCCAGCTCTGATCTGGGGACGGTGGTATATGCTGACTCTGATCAGGGAGATGGGGATGAATGCTGAATTGGAAGTCATAATCTGGCTGGCGAGATTTGTGATCTTTAGGTTTTCCCGGATATTGAGTCCCTGCCATCAATTCTGTGGTTGGCGAACACAAGCTCAAGATCCCACTCTGCAGTCACAATAGTCTGGTTCAGCCTGAGACTACAGCCAGGGAAGGCATAGAGTTGACAGCGAGCATATGGAGCTCATAATAGGAGCTAAACCTGATGCCTTTGGTCTTCCCCAATTTTACCTGAAGAAAATGTTGCTACATGGAACATTTTTCCTGAAGCTATCCTTCCTGAAGCTATCTATAGAAGTCTTGTTTCTATGAGATCCCTCTTACTCTTCTAAACTCCAGTGAATATAATCCTCACCAACTTAGTCTCTTTTCATATGACAGATCTGCCATCCCAAAATCAACCTGGTAAACCTTTGCTGTACTCCCTCTGTAGCAAGGAGATCCTTCCTCAGATAAGGACACCAAAACTGCACACAATACTCCAGGTGTGGCCTCGCCAATACCCTATACAATTGCAGCAAAACATCTCTATCCCTATTCTTACATCCTCTTTCTATGAAGGCCAACATACCATTTGCCATCTTTACTGCCTGCTGTACCTGCACGTTTACTTCCCGCGGCTGATGCATGAGGACACTGAGGTCTCACTGAGTATCCACCTCTCTCAGTTTACACCCATTCAAGTAATAATCTGTCTTCCTATCATTGCTACCAAACCTCACATTTATCCATATTATACTGCATCTCCCATGCAGATACCCACATACTCAGCCTGTCCAAATCATGCTGAAGCTTCTCTGCATTCTTCTTACAACTCACCCTCCCACCAAACTTTGCATCATCTGCAAACTTGGAGATAATACATTCAGTTCACTCTTCCAAATCATTAATATATAATGTTAACAGTTGAAGTCCTAGCACAGATCCTTGCTGAACCCCATTAGTCACTGACGGCCGATCAGAAAATGACTCATTTATGTCAACTCTGCTTCCTATCTGCTAATCAGCTTACTATCCATCTCAAGACATTACCTGCAATCTCTGTGTTTTAATTTTACATAGTGAACTGATATGTGAAACCTTGTTGAAAGCCTTCTGAAAGTCTAAATAAACCACATTCATTGGTTCTCCTCATTCAACTCTGCTAGTTACATCCTCAAAAAATTCCAGTAGATTCATCAAGCATGATTTCCCTTTGTAAGTTCATGCTGACTTTGTATGATTATACCACTGCCTTCCAAATGCCAAATATGGAGTCCTTGAAAATAGACTGTAGCAACTTCCCCGATAGCGACATTAGGCTAACTGGTCTACAGTTCCCTGTTTTCTCTCTACTTTCTTTTTTGAACAGTGGGCTCACATTCACTACCCCCCAATCTGTAGGAACTATTCCAGAGTCCAAAGAATTTTGGAAAAATAGCCACCAATGGATCTACTATTTCCAGAGCCACTTCCTTAAGTACTTTAGGATAAAGATTATCAGAACCTGGAGATTTAACCATCTTTAATCCCATCAATTTCCTCAAAAGCATTTCTCTATTAATGCTGATTTTCTTCAGTTCATCACTAAAATGTGTTTCTCTCAGCACTTCTGGCACATTATTCATGCTTTTCTTCGTGAAGACTGAAGCAAATTTAATTCCTCAGCCACTTCTTTATTACCCAATATGAATTCTTTCACTTCTGAATGTAAGGGGCCTGCATTAGTTTTTGTCAATCTTTTGCTCTTTACATACCTACAGAAACTTTTACAGTCAGTTTTTATGTTCCCCGCTAGCTTAGTTTCATACTCTATTTTTCCCTTCTTAATCAAGCATTTGGTTCTTATTTGCTGAACTTTAAATGCCTAATGCTTTTTCTTGCCAATTTGTATGCTTCTTCCTTGAATCTGATGCTGTCTCTAATTTCCCTTGTAAGTATGGTTTTGCCACAATTCCCTTATCACTCTTGCGCCAAACAGGAATAAACAACTTCTGGAGTTCATCCATTCGTTCTCTGAATGCCTGCCATTGCCTGTCCACTATCTTTCCTTTCAGTAATGTTTCCCAGTCCATCGTGGCCAATTCATGCCTCATACCATCATAGTTGTCAGCTTACATGAGGAACCAAATGTTGAGTAATAGTTTGTAAACATGTTAAATGATCACATCTTCCAAATATTCGCAATAAAAAAATTCCCACTGCAAACAGTTCTGTCCCAGGGAAAATTAATGGGTTTAATATAACTGAGATGCAAATCCATAGCAGACAAAAAGGATTCCAAAAATAGTAAACCCCAGGGAAGCTGATGATTTTTACCCCAAAGTGTGAAGGAAGTATATTTATGAGAAACTGACAATCATTACGAGGGAGACGTAAGCAGATAATGATCCATGTCTGTCGCTGGACTCAAAATGTTAACTCTATCCCTGTCTCCACAGATGCTACTAAACCTGCTGAGTTTTTCCATCGGTTTCTGTTTCATTTCAGATTTCCAACATCCACAGTATTTTGCTTTTCTCTACGCCCTATGACAGACTTGACCCTGAAAAAATATCCGATCAAGTTATGGGGGCAAATTTTCCTGTTCCCCTCACCGCGGGAATTGTAGCAGGCGAGGGGCAGACCATGGAAAGGTCTATTGCCCTGGGGCGGATTTTCCAGCTTCAGGGTGAATGCAGCAGGAAAATCCTGCCCATGGCATTTCAGGGTAATCTTTGGAAATGAATAAGTAATTTGCTGAACGACAAAGAACAACTGGGACTTGTTGGAGGAAACCTGTCGGTGAAACGCTAAGCAGGTTGCCTCAGGGACTGGTGTTGGGGATCACCACTGTTTCCAATTCACATCCCAGATGTGGAGTTAAAAATCCAATTTAAATTGATCAAACATAAAGATGATGTCAAGCTATCAGAGACAGCGGAAATGGAGTAAGTAGCTCAGGAATTGCAGAGTGAATTGGATAAAATAGGTGAGTGAGTAGAACAGTGACAGCTGAAATTTAACGCCAGCATTGTGATGTGCTCCGCATAGGAAGGGAAACACATCAGCTCTACACATGGTGGTGAAATAGTTATGGACGAAATTGAAAGAGATGTGGGTGTCTTCATAGACTTAACACTCAACATGTCAAACTGATGTAGAACAGAACTCAACAATGTTCATAGAATGTTGAACTATATAGACAAGACAGTTGAGTATACATCAGAGGCAGTCAAAATCAAACTTTGCGGTCATCTCCTTGGATTGTGGCGTGAGTAATGTTTTGCTCACTGAGACAAAAGATGCATTCAAGCTCTTGTGGCTGTCTAAAGAAGACATATGAAGATGGTCTCTCGACTTATGTCTGAGCTTTAAGGAAAGGCTGAAGAATTGAGTGATGGACAACACCTTGTCTACACTTACACTGTTTGACTTATGTAGAACAATGCAATATAGGCTCTTACTCCTAACTCTCAGGAAGGCCATCCCACATTTCCGGCTGATGCGTAATTCAAATGACCATTCTTATTTATCTTTGTTATTCTTTCATGCAATTTGTTGCCTATCCCTAATTATCCATTTCAGGGGGCATTTAACAATCAGCTATATTGCTGTGGGTTTGGAGTCACATGTAGGCCAGATCAGGTAAGGATGGTAGTTTGCCTTCCTAAAAGGACAGTAGTGAACCAGATGCGTTTTTACAACAATTGACAATGGTTTCACGGTCATTATTAGATTCAATTCTAGAATTTTTATTGAATTCAAATCTCATTGTCTGCCATTGTGGGATTTGAACCTGGGTCCCCAGAAAATTACTCTGGGTCTCTGAATTACTAGTCCAACGACAATACCACTGCACCACTGTCTCCCCTTGTTTCTTCAATCTACTGGTCAGAAGGTCCCATTTTAACTCCTGGAACGTTTAACGCCTTTTGCAACTTTTGAAATGTGCAGAAAATCTGCTTGAGAAAAATTCTGCTCACTCTACTTGGGATTCTGATTGAGTCCAAATAAGAAAAAGTGTGGAATGATTGAATGGCACTATATTGTGTGAGTGAACTTTTAAAGATACCATGCTTTCAAATTAGCACAAGAACACCAGGATAAAAGGGTTAAAATAAAGCATCGTTACAAGTGAAATACTGGGCATGGGATCAGGAGACTTCATTTATTTACTGAATCCATCAGACTTCAGTTTCCAAAGCAGACAATTAGACTATTCAAACAAAATATTAATGTTACCACATCATATGCTTATATAGCTATAATGAGTGACAGTTGAGAGTGTGGTGTTGGATTAAAGTTAAGCACATTTTTTCATGTTTTCTTCCCTTTTATCAAGCAATGTGGCCCATCTTGAAACAATCTGAGTGTCCCACTGCAAAGATCTTTGGTTGCACTGCTACTTGGTATAGAATCCCAGTTTGGACAGACTTACCGTTCCACTCCCAAAATGTTGTTTCATGGGCCAAAATTTCAAGGAGAATAAGTTCAAATTATACACAAATAAGTTGAAGATTTGTCATGTCTAATCTATAATATTCTTCAGTACTTTTTCCTCATCATCAGTGATCACTACATATGGTGTGTATTTATTCAATTGATACGGTTCCATGTGTCACATTTGGTAATGCTGTTTTGCTAAATTTCCACAGACACTGTAATTATGAACTCCACCATATGTGGACATATTACGGTGACAATAAACACTCTGTCGATACATCATGTTGAGATCAACATATAATGTATAAGTAACATTGCTGCCTCTAAAACAGGTCACAGTCTAAGATTATGTATCACCGGTGTCAACTAGGCTCAGTGGTAGAACTCTTTGGCTGGAATTCTACTCACAGAAAGGAATTCTTGGGTGGGATTTTATGAGCCTCGTCCGAGCGAGGTCATAAAACCCTACACTTCTTATCTCCAAGTCAACAGTTGCGGATTTGTGACTAATCCACCACCTGACTGCACAAAGCCTGTCCACCATCTACAAGGTACAAGTCAGGAGCATGATGGAATACTCTCCACTTGCCTGGATGAGTGCAACTCCAACAACACTCTAGAAGCTTGACACCATCCATGACAAGGCAGCCCACTTGATTGGCACCACATCCACAAACATTCACTCCTTCCATTACTGACGTATAGTGGCAACAGCCTATACCATCTGTAAGATGCACTGCAGGAACTCACCAAGACTCAAAGAACAAAGAACAACACAGCACAGGAAACAGGCCCTTCAGCCCAACAAGCCCGCACCGCCATTTTAACATTGTGAGTTCCCTCTTCCACCCGTGACCCTTCTCTATGCTTATGGCACTCCACATTGGAAACCAGATTGAGGGAAGACTAATTTAGGGACAATTTGTTACACCAATCAGCCTAAGAGCACATCTTTGGGGTGTGGGAGGAAACCGGAGCACCCGGAGAAAACCCACGCAAGCACAGGGAGAATGTGCAAACTCCCACAGATACTGACCCAAATCCATGTATCTGCACAGCAAACAGTGATAGTCACTGAGCTGTCGTGTTGCCCATCAGCTGGTCCAGTTTAAGCGTACATAGACAGCACCTTCCAAACCCAAGACCGCTGCCATCTAAATAGACAAGGGCAGCACATACATGGGAAAACCACCACCTAGAAGTTCATCTCCAAGCCGCTCACCATTTTGACTTGAAAATATATTGTCGCTGGGTCATAATCCTGGAACTCCCTCCCTAACATCACTGTGGATGTACCTACACCATATGGACTGCAATGATTCGAGAAGGCAGTTCACCTTCATCTTCCCAAGAGCAATTAAGGATGGGCAATAAATGCTGGCCTAGCCAGTGGAGCCCACATCCCTTGAATGCATAATAAAATATATATGTGAGTTCATTATTTTTTAACAAGAAAATAAATTATTCTTGTCAGTTAGATGTTCAAACATAAATGGAACTGGGTGAATATGGTTATTAATGTTAACTCTTGAGATAATTATTTGTTTTAACTTTGGAGTAAGTGGGAATATATTCTGGGATACTCATTCAGAAAATTTTTCATCATTTGTTCCATTGTAGAAACATAGAAAGTAGGAGCAAGAGGACTCCATTTGGTCCTTCAAGCTTCTTGAATGTTTACCTTTTGATAATTCATCTGATTTAATCTTTATCTCTGATTTTTTATAAAATCTGACAGAATGCAACAGTAGTTTCATTCACTCCTTTCAATGGCAATGGGAACAGTCACTGGGTTGGAGTTTACAGCCCACCTATCAGACTCATTCGTAGCAGGGGTGGAGGGGGGGGGTGGGTTTGTAAAATATAACAAGTGTTCAGCCTACTGCCTTGCCAGCTACCCTCGACGTGGTATCCGTAATACCGCAAGCAGACGAATGGCAAATTTGACAACCCACCCACTATTTATAACGAATAATTCACAGGTAATTGTGTTTATTACCAAACCATCTGATCCAAATATTATCCAGCCCATGCCAGATAAATAGTTGGGCAGGAATGGGTAAATTCAAGCTTTTAAGCAAACCATTTAAAAAGCAAGAAGGAAGGTGGGTATATCATTTGGAAAAGTGCCTTGTGTACATCAGGAAAACCTCTCCCCCATAATATGTTAATCTCCCCCTCTTTGCTGCTCCCCACCTGGCCTCCATAACTTGTTCCTTCAGGCCCCTTCCCCCTCCCCCACCCCCACCCCTCCTCCCTCCCCCTCCCCCACTGCAAACCCCCCCCCCCCCGCGCCCGCAACTCCCCCCCCGCGCCCACAAACCCCCCCCCCACCCACCAACACCACCCAATACTCACTGAGCCCTCCCCACCCAACACTTCCAAATTATCTCATTCCAGAATCCATGCCCTCTGCATCCTGGAGACTATTTGCACCCGCTGAGGGGGGCAAGGTGGTCTCATTTCATTCATGCACTGTCAGTGCTTTACTGATAAAAGGCAACCTTGTTAAGAAGCATTCGGAGTGGCAATTCCTACCTTCCAGTGAGAATTACACCCAACCCCAACCCCAGTCAAATTCAGCCCATTGAGTGTGAAATTTAGGCCTGCAGGAATTCCAATGCAGACTGTGCACCCAGCAAATGGCCATGATGGCATAAATGAATAAATAGATGTTAATAACCTGTGAAGTCTGAAAATAATCAGTTACCTGTCCAGGATATTATTGTTGGATGCAAACACCTGACCAACTCCTAAATCTGTGCTAAAACAATTCTTTATGCAAAAAAGAAAAATGTCCTGAAACTTATAAATCCTGGATACCATATGTATTAGGAACTGACAAGACAGGCCCAGTTCATTAGTGCAAGAACACAGATACTCCTGGGAACAGTAACAAATAGCTTGCAGAAATTCACATCTAAAATGCATGGACCTCATGCATTTGTAAAACAAATGTTCTTAAGATGTAAGCATTGTTGGAAAAGTCAACATTTTTATTGTCCTTCCCTAATTGCCCTTGAGAAGGGCATGGTGAGCCGCCATCTTGAATCACTGTAGTCCATGTGGTAAAGATGAAGAAGATGGCCATGTTGGTGCTAGGTGGTTCATCCAGTTTTGTTGCTATCCCACTTTGGTTTTGCAGTTTGAAACCAAGTCATTTCAGACAGCAGATAAGAGACAATCACATTGATGTGGGTCTGGAGTCACACATAAGTCAGACGAGGTAAAGATGGCAGATTTCCTTCCCTAAAAGATGTAAATATAATTGTTATCACAGAATCATGGATTCCTACAGTGCAAAAGGAGGCCATTTGGCCCATCAAGTCTGCACCGACTACATTCCCACCCAGATCTTATTCCTGTAATCCCACATATTTACCCTGCTAATCCCCTGACACTAGGGTCAATTTAGCATAGTCAATCAACTTAACCTACATATTTTTGGACTGTGGGGGGAAACCGGAGCACCTGGAGGAAAGCCACGCAGACACAAGGAGAATGAGCAGACTCCATACAGACAGTCATCTGAGGAACTGAACCTGGGTCCCTGGCACTTTAAGGCAGCAGTGCTAACCACTGTGCCACCATGCCGCCCAATGTTATGTTACTGGACTGATTCAGAGAGTGTGAGTTCAATTCCTACTGGACTGATCCAGAGAGTGTGAGTTCAATTCCCACATTTGAGAATTTGTATTTTGTTTTAAAGATATTTAGAAATATCACTATTGTTGGACTGTAGTCGAAATTTAACGGGTTCAGTAAGAAATCCAGCCGCCCTTACCAGGTTTGCACTATATAGCCAGAATTTAATGTGGCTGTCTGAAATGGGATGTCTTGGGCATGGTGGGGGAGGTGGAGAGGAGTATGGAATTGAAAGGGAATCATGGAATGGAGTGCCGTTCTCTTCCCAACATCATTCTTAGCCCGAACGGTGGGTTAAGGATGGCAATCCCACTTGGGGAACTCTTCTGATTGGACATCCTACTGTCCATGGTCCACAGAGGGGTTGCCGAGCTGTAGCAACCATACTGTACAAGTATCTCCCACCCTCTTAACAATCCCACATCCAACTAGTCGTCGGGGCTTTACTAATTGGCCCCCAGCAACCTCAACCTGATTTTAATTGGCTCTCAGGATATGGTCAATGATGCTATGCCAAACTGGGTGCAGTTCCATTAGTGGCTACTAGTACCAATGGCACTGGTGGAACTTGCCCACCAAATGGCCAGCAGCTCTTGGAGGTATGACTTTCTCCCTTAAAAGGATGGGAGTTCCACCAACAGGCTGTTAATTTGTCTGATGGGCACAGAACAGGAACTCCATCTGTCCCGTCTTTGGGACCACCACTGTCAGCATTAAATTGAATCCAATATGTTTCTAGTTTCTCATATTGGCCTCCACGGGGATGACAAGGCATCGCATCATTATGAAGTGATGATTAAATTTTGCATAGAAGGAAAACTTAAATACTATAAACCATTATACCCAACAGGATCATATTGAGTTAAAAAAATCTAATAAGATGTTTTGACAATTGCACTGTTTTGGCAAGGTTTTTCCTCTGTAATTAGTGTATTCAATTGCACTCATCTGGATCTTTAGACCAAATGCTTGACACAGTTCTGGTTAAGCTTTGTGATACACCATGTTTCTCTGCTTGCACCTGGTTTCAATCTCCAATGCCAATGGGACAGAGAAGCCCCATCCCACGATTGTACAGAGATTTTTAACATTTGCAGCAGTGCCATCTCAAGGCCAAAGACATTTCTGCTGCAAGATAGTTACTCCCTACAGTGAATCCCATTTCCCTTCAGATGAATAGTCACATAGAACAGAATAGAGCAGAAGTGCTGGTGTCTATTATTTAGGAATATAGTAGTAAATACTAATTTAAATGGCCACTGATTTAGAATTGAGCTGCAGTTAGTTGGACAGCTGGTATTTCTAACATTCCCCAGGCTGCTGTACCTTTGAAGCAGCTGAAATTGAATAAATTCTGTAAGAATATCTGCCATATGCTTCATTAAGTATCTAAACTGATTTGAATGACCTATGCTACAGATATAAATGGTAGATAATATGCAGCAGTGGGTTAATCATCTGTTGTACATCCTACACACTTTTTCTTTCCATTATAATCAATAAGCAGGGAGTCTAATGGACGACCAATCTGTTATCATCAGTTTACTGCTGGCATGAACATTAAAATCAACCCACAATCCCTGTAATTTTGCTGTCGTGCTTCGTAAAGCCTTGATTAGAAATCTGCAGAGGCTGAAAACACTGTTAAGCGCAGCTATGAGTAAGGGATATCCTCAAAGCTATGATTCACCTCAATCAATGTCTCACATCATTGAAGGCTGCCCCACAGGAAATTCAGTGAAGAACTCAGAGAACTCCATTTAGCCACTGAGGGACATATTGCCTGGCTTGGAGATTACGGCAAACGCTCAAAAAAAAATCCTTGAAGAAAAATATTACTTATGGAAGTTTTGGGAACCTTCCACTTCAGAACATGGTTGCACAGGTTACTGCACTGAAGCATAATTCAGAACAAGCTATTTCCTTCATCTACTCTGCAGTCCTGTAATTTAAAGTGATCTTGCAACACTTGGTCCTATAATACCTGTCATTAATCATATATCAGTGCCATGCAATAGTATAAAAACTACCCGCAATGTGTTAATAGTACTTCATAAGAAGTGAGAATAAGATGATGTGATGTGTCACCTCGTTTCAATGGCAAGTTGTCATTACTGAGAAGTTTCCCAACAAAGGGTCAGCTATGTAATAAAGTTTGCTTTGGATTAGCAGTAAATCGTTGTAATGTGTTACAGGTTAGCCTGCTTAAAAGCAGATGGCTGAAGTGCTGGTTGCTCATATCCAGCAAGTTTCAGATCCGTCAATAATCTTGATAAATTCTTCATTGAAAATATTTTGACTAAAAACATTTCTTCTGCTGTTTAAAGAAATAGACCTTATTTAATGAGAACAGATTTGATCCTGAAATGTTTTCCAAGATGTTATTTTTGAAAGTGTAGATTTAATATTGATATCACGTCATATTTCTCAAACACTATATGGCTGATGAAGGAAACTAAAGGGTGGCATTTTTGGCAACCCCTCCCCAGCAGCATGTTTTGCGGTTGTGGAGGTCGCCCGGCCCGATATTGGCCAGCAGTGAGATCTTCTGGTCCTGCCGCTGTCAGTAGGGTTTGCCATTGTTTGCACCATCCACCACCCCCTCCCACCCAAGGGAATCTGCTATCAGCATAACCAAAAGATCCCACTGGCAGGAACATCTGGAAAATCCGCCTCGAAGATTTTATTCTTTGCTATAATTATTCACTTTTTTGGAGAAAGTACGTGTGGCTGGAGTTTTTAATTGCTTTATTATAGCACTGATGGATGGCAAAGCTTGATTAGAACTAATCATGGTTCTTAGGAACAGCAGTGTTGTCAAGCTATCCCTTGTATGTGATATACAGAGATGTCGGGATTTTAAGGGGATGATGGTGGTACGTTTTCACTGAGCACAGGACTGAAGTGTACAGGGCTGATGTACTGTTTTATATTGGACAAGCGTCCACTGTTTAATAAAATTCTTTTAATACACAACACAAGAACACAAGAAGTAGAAGCAGGAGTAGGCCACATACTTCAAACCTGCCCCACCATTCAACACGATCATGGCTGATCTATGCTGGTTTCAGCTCCTTTTCTGTGCCATTTCCCCAACTATTTCTCGATCTATCAAATATTTATCCACCTGTGCTTTGAATACTTCTAATGATCCAGCCTCCATCCACTTTTAGGGTAGAGAATTCTAAAGATTCACCACAATCTGCGAGAAGAAATTTCTGCGCACCTCAGTTTTAAATGACCACCTTTTATCTTGTAGCTATGTCTCCTCTTGTTCGAGATTCTCCTACTGACAGCAGGGAACTGTCATGGATCTGCCCAGTAACAGCTGGAAAAAGAATTTCACAAGGAATGATAGGATGGTATCTGCCTAGTGACAGCAATAGTCAACATTCAAAAGGGATAATGATATGCGACCTTTCCCAGTAATGAGATTAGCAGGCACTTAGACAGAATTGGGTATAAATAGCACTATCATTAGGAAAGATGTACATACATCAGTAGAGATATGCGCATTGTAATTTCGAGGGTCACGGAATGTGAGAGGTGGAGACATCCCAAATGCTCAGAAGGGAGAATCAAGGAGGAACTAGGATATAATTACCACCACCTGTAGAAGTATGCAGGGATTTGTCACATCTGACAGCCGAGAGGCCAGTTTTCCATCTCAGAGCCTGAGAGATAGCTTACAATATATACAATAAGTCTTAGAGCCAAGGTAGTACAGAATCCTTATTAAAGGCAGTTTAAATATTCTTGCTGGACCAAGGAAAGATGTTTCCCAAGCTTGATCACCCACCTTATATTGTGTGGTAACTATAAGCTGGATTTGACACGTAGATTTATTGAATTTGGATGTCATTTAGGAATGGGAAAGTCTTAAGGAGTTCAGAGATTGCAGCAATATCTTAGAAAAAGGGGTATTTTTGATAATTCATATAATAAACTGCCTTAGAGTATTATAGTCCTATTTGTGTGTATTTAATTTAGTAAATAGTCTTTAGTAATTGTTATACAGTGACTGGGCTGGTTATCCTCACTGGGGGTTTCAGGTGACTCCTCTTACAATTCCAAAACAAAACTATAGGCCACCACAAACCAACGTTTCAAGTCAAAACACCCTCGCAGATAACCTCTATGCAGTTTGTGACCGGGACAATGATTTATCGCCATTATGTCCCATTTCTGTTACCATTATAGAACAGGAGATTTCGTGATGACTTGAAGACACTTCCAATTAGAAAACCAAGGACAAAATGTTTTTTGCTTTTAACAGGCAGAACGTTCATTGTATATCAATGTCAAAATAAAGGGCAAATGACCTGACTTTGCCATGCACCAACTCACCCAATATTCCAACATGCTTTGCACGCAAAGCTCTTCGCACTGATATATAATGGACACTCATAGTTACTAAACAGTGACCTGTGTACAAACAAAAAGATTCATGTAATGTGATAAAGGACCCACTAAGACAATTCAGTGAAGATTTTAATTCCCTTTCTGAATCATTTTTCTTCCTTATTTACTTTTCATTTAGGCTCAGTTAGGCTCCCCCGTTCCCCTTTTCCAGGAGCCTTCTGTTTTTCATAACCCATTCCTATACTAGCGCAATGGATTTCCCAATTTTTTGTTCCTACACTTGAGCCTTTCAGAGGGGAAATACAAAACATCGCAGGATGTATGACAAGTGATTTTTCAGTACTTGTGGATTGCATCTACTTTTGGAAGGGACATTTGATTTGTTAAGGAGTTCTGTGTGACTGAGCTCTAGTTGTAGAGGTGTACTGCCTGCTGAAATTGCTCTGCATCCAAATGGCAGCACGGATACATCAATGCGAATGACTGTAAAGGCTTGTTCAGCCTTATCCTATGCTGAAGGTCTATTGAAGGTTGTCCTATATAACTGCCCATACAAGCATTGAATTCCTACAGTGCAGAAAAAAGGCCATTCAGCCCATCGAGCCAATACCGACATTATTCCCACTTATATGTAACCCCACATATTTACCCTGCTAATCCCCCTGATACTAAAGGGCAATTTAGCTTGGCCAATCAACCTAACCGACATGTCTTTGGAGTGTGGGAGGAAACCCATGCAGACACAGGGAGAACATGCAAACTCCACACAGTCACCCAAGGCTAGAATCGAACTCGGGCCCATGGTGCTGTGAGGCAGCAGTGCTAACCACTGTGCCACCATGCCGCAAAGTGGAGTGAGTTGCCAAACAGGGCAAGTCTTCTCCTATTCTTCTTAGATGGCATAAATTCACCAACTCAAAAAAATCTATCACTTGGCCACTTGCTCCTTGTTGCCTGTTAATTATGTTTCTTTCTTGCTTGTCACTTCTTTCCCTCCCTTACAGCTTCAACTTTTTCAAAGTTTTCAACAACTTTTAGTCCTTTCTAATTCGTAAGATATTTGGCTTCCCTCCCCTCCGTACTGCCTCTGCTCTCTCACACCAGAATGATATGCTTCCCTTATAGACTCGCTCCCAAGATCAGACTCAAACAGAGACCTGCAGCTGTTAATAATTATGTAAATGAGCCAGCTTAAAAAACATTGTGTGAAAGCAGTAGATTACAATTAAGGATTGATTTTCCCCAGCATTTAACCATAGAGTACTGAAATAAATACAAGGGGGAAGGAGGAATTCACAAAATATATACAGGAGAGCTTTCTTCATCTGTATATTTCCAGACCAACAAGGAGATAACGCAAGATCGAGATCTGGGAATGAAGTGGGCTGAGGGGAGAATGATTCAGTGGGAAATTATTTGGAATGCAATAATCAAAATATCATTAGCTTTAGAATAGTAACGGAAATAGACAAGAAAAACAAAAATCAATGGTTAAGATGTCCAACTGGAAGTAGGATATTTTCAGCGTATTGCAAAGCTGTCCGGCCCAGATGGATAGGCTGCAGGGATTGGCAGGTAAATTAGAGAATGAGTAATGGGAGGCCATCAAGCAGATAATTCCATACATTTTTCTGTCTGGGGAAAGAAAGGATATGCAGATCTAGACCTCTCTTGATTATTCAATTCATATTGAAATTAAGCAGAAAAGAGTAGACTTACGATACATTCATGTTCATAAGAATAAAGAATTGAGTAAAATTCAAAATACAGAGGAGAATTGAAAATTGAAGTAAATTTTCCAGCCCTTCACTCAGCTGGGATCTTTCAGTCTCGCCGATGTGAATGGAAATTTCAATGGCTCGCCAGCCCCACCGCGGGAGAACCCCTGGCAGGAGGGCTGGTAGATTCCGACAAAAGTGAGTGAATCAGAACACAGCAGCAGGCAATGTAAAAGGAACACAGAAGTCTTTCATAGGAAAAGCTTGTCAAGGAAAGGTGGAACCAATTACGGATCAAAAAAGATGATTGTGTGAAAAGCAAAGGTACAGCTTGTGTATTAAATGAGTACTTTCACCTTCGGGAGGTTTGCATGTTTGTATGTGTATCTGATTTGAAAGACAGTACCTCTGAGAGTACAGCACTTAGAATTGCTGGGAAGTGTCATCACAACTGTTGCACTCACGTTAATTAAGTGAAGTTAATTAGATGGTTAACCAGAAAGGATTGATCATGATTAAGCAAGAAGTAAATGACATGTCTTTAAACATCCAAGGAATGAAACAGGGATAAGTTATAAATGTAAAGTCAAACTTATAAACATCATAAAATCATACAGTGCAAAAGAGACCCTTCTACCCATTGAGCCTGCACTGATTGAGTCTGATAATGAGCGATGAAAATGGAAAATTTGGAAAAACAAGCACGGAAATAATCAAGATTAGTTGTGCAGTGGACAGAATATTCAAGAGGAAGTGAGCTCTATTTGGTGGTACAGTGGAACAGTGGTTAGTACTGTTGGCTCAAAGCACCAGGGACCCAGTTTCGATTCTCGGCTTGGGTTATTGTCTGGGGGGAGTTTGCACATTCTCCCCACGTCTGTGTGGGTCTCCTTCGGGTGCTCCGATTTCCTCCCACAGTCCGAGACATGCTGGTTAGGTGCATTCGCCATGCTGAATTCTCCCTCAGTGTACTCGAATAGGCGCCATAGTGTGGTGAATAGAGAATCTTCACCGTAGCTTCACCACAGTGTTATTATAAGCCTACATGTGACACGAATAAATAAGCTTCTTTGAGAGGAAAAGAATGTAATTTAAATTTAGAAACAATACTTTTTGAATAGTTTTCACTCTCAGTCACAAGTAAGCAAAAGCTGCTTCCAAGCTAGTGGAGAAACAGTGAACATTAATGTAACCATTGTGGACAAAGAGTATTTTAATATTTAAAAGGCTCTAGAAACACATGGGATACATCCAGCAGTGTTGGAAGAAATTAGGTTAGAAGTAGCGGGTGCCATTGTCGACATTTTTCACAGCTCATTGGACATGTGGATGGTACCAGGATATTGGAAAATAGCTCATGTTATTCCAGTCTCCCGAAAGGGTCAATAGCATGATCCCAGGAATTAGTGTGTAATAATCCAGGGTCTCCAGGTTCACTTTCCACAGCTATTAAACCAGACTGATACCCTACCCTAAATCCAAAGTTACATTTGATTATACTGCTAGCAGTTTTCCTAAGTGAGTTAGCTCAATATTATTTAGAATGCAATTATCACAACATTGCCATTGTTAGAAGTGGTAAAACGTAACATACGTTATGATTATAATTATGACAGATTAGCTGCAGTTTCAATGCTTGACATTGAGGAAATAATTATTTTTCTTATTTATTTTATAACCAAAGTCATTGCACATCTCAACTCCATTACTTGTGCTCTGTAATGGACTGTTCTGATAATTTCTCACCATCCTTACATTGTTCCCTGATTTTTGGAACATCCAAGCAATTCTGGGGCAGCTCTGTAAAGCATTTAGGAAATAAAAAAAAGTGAACTGTTCAGCTGTCTTCAAAAGAGTATTTTTAATTAGATTTATTCCACAATAAGCACATGTACAACACTGTGTGGTACAAAGGAATGATCACAATCATTGCTTTACCAAGTTTTAGCTACAAAAATTAAGGTCATAATTAAATACATTAATAACAGCATTATTATTCCATTATACATTTTTTTAATCATTTATTGGGAGGCATGGTGGTTAGCACTGCTGCCTCACAGTGCCAGGGATCTGGGTTCAATTCTGGTCTTGGGTAACTGTCTATGTGTAGTTTGCACATTCTCCTTGTATATGTGTGGATTTCGCCTGGGTGCTCTAGTTTCCTTCCACAGGACAAAGATGTGCAGGATAAGTGGATTGGCCACGCTAAATTGCCCCTCAGTGTCAGGGGGATTGGCAGGGCAAATATGTAGTGTTATATATCGTGGTAGTATTGTGATGTTTGGGCAATGTGTGGGGTAGGAGAAGCAGTTGCCTTTTTAGCCTGGAACCCTTCAAAAGTTTACATGGGATGAAACCCATAACTGAGCAGTGGCAGATCAGAGTCTTTCAGGGCAATCTCACCAAAGAAATTCTAAGTGCCGAGCGAGCATGAATTTGGGAGAAAATCATGTCTATTTTTTGGGTGAGCTCCAAGATGCAATTGTACGGCACGTGGAAAATAAATGAGCCAAATGTGATTGTCGCCAGCAGGGGGAGTGGGTAGAGCTTATTCACACGGGAAGCTGGCTGCTGAGCTGTAGGGATGCCAATGAATAGGCACCCTATCTCCCAGTACACAGTGCACAAGTGCTTCTGTTTCCCAGCATTAACCCAGTTTTTCATCTCTTGCCAATCTTACCAGCTCACCACACGGATCGACTGGCAGATGAGCCGGTAAGATCACTCCCTTCATTTTTTATGATTTGTACTGCCTACCCTCTCAGTTTTTCTGCCGAATGGTACGTTTGCGAACTTGTGATATGAACAATCTCATATAAAATTGCTTAGGATTGGAAACACTCACTGGTGATATATGACCCATAATCAGCAATGTCTGGAATTCCAAGTGTGGAAGATATCCTGTTCAGCGAGGTTATAATGGCTTCAGATGTGAGGTCATGGAGCTTTTGCGCCTTTATCCAGGGGGAGTAATCATCCACAATAATGAGAAATACTTACCCACTGAATTAGAATATATGCATACCGAGGCATTTCCTCAAATACAAATATACAAATTTGCGAATCAGGAGCAGGAGTAAGCCATTCGGCTCATTGAGACGTATAAGATGATGAATGGGATGGATAGGATAGAGGTGGAGAGACTCTTCCCGCTCAGAGAGGACAGTAGGACTAGGGGGCATAGCCTCAAGATAAAGGGGGGGCGGTTTAGAACAGAGTTGAGGAGGAACTTCTTCACTCAAAGGGTGGTGAATCTCTGGAATTCTCTGCCTGTTGAAGTGGTGGAGGCTGCCTCGCTAAATATTTTTAAGACGCGGGTTGATGGGTTTTGATGAGAGAGGGGATTAAGGGTTATGGGGAGAGGGTGGGAAAGTGGATCTGATCCACTTCAGATCAGCCATGATCTTATTGAATGGCGGGGCAGGCTCGAAGGGCTAGTTGGCCTACTCCTGCTCCTATTTCTTATGTTCTTATGTTCTTATTCTGCTGTACCACCCAATAAGATGATTACAACCTCAACTCCATACTCTGCTTAACTCCAAATTCCATTGACTCCCTAGTTAGTCAAACACTTACCTACTACTGCCTTAAAAAATTCAATTCTCTGCAGAAGAGAGTTCCAAAGATTTCTGACCTTCCGAGGGAAAATGTTTCTCCTTATCCCCATCCTAAATGGGAGACCACTATTTTTAAACTGTGCCCCCTAATTCCAGCTTCTCTCACAGTGAGAAACATCCTTTCAGCACCCATCCTGTCAAGTCCTCTCAGGATCTTATATGTTTCAATAAGACCATATCTCAACCTTCTAATCTCCAAAGGGACACAGGTCCAGCCTATCGAGCCTTTCCTCATAAGATAACTCGCTCCCCCATTCCAGGTTTCAGTCAAGTGACCCATCTCTGAACTGCTTCTAACATATTTATATCCTTTCTTAGATAAGGTGACCAAAATTGTTCACAGTGCTCTCAATGTGGTTTCATCGATGCCTTGTGTAACTGTAGCAAAACATTCTTACTTTTATATTCCATTCCCCTTGCAATGAATGACAGCACTTGTTTCCCTAATCACTAACCAGTCCTGCATGCTAACTTTTTGTGATTCATGCACCAGGACACCCAGATTCCTCTGTATCTCAGAGTTCAGTAATATCTCTCCATTTAAATAACATACTGTTTTTTCATTCTTCTTGCCAAAGTGAACAATTTCATATTTTCCTACATTACACTCCATCTGCCAATTTTTTGCCCATTTACTTAAGCTATCTATGTCTCTTTGTTGCTTGTTTATGTTGCTTCACAACTTGCCTTCCGACTTATCTTTGTGTCAACTGCAAAATTAGCAATTATACATTGTATCCCCTCATTGAAGTCACTGATATAAATTGTTAATAGTTGAGGGTCCGGCACTGAACCCTGTGACGTTTCACTCATCACATTTACCATTCCAAAAATTACTCATTTATGCCTACACTCTGTTTACTCTTAGGTATCCAATTCTCTATCCATGCTGGTATATTATTCCCTTCACCTGCACCATGCACTCTTATTTAGTCAACTAGCCTTTGGTGTGCCACATTGACAAGTACCTTCTGGAAATCTAAATCCAGTACATCCACAGGTTCCCCATCATCCATGCTTGTTACGTCCTCAAAGAGCTCCAGTAAACTTATCAAATATGATTCCCCTCTCATGAACCATATTAACTCTCATGATGCACTGAGATTTTCAAAGAGCCTTACTGTAAACTGTTTGCTTACCCCTGCCCAGCCAGCATGCTGTCTGTGATGCTATCTACAGCATGTAACAAGGTGTTAACCAGGGCCATATTATTCCTGCTTGTTAGGGCTGAAACATTGTGATACTGAGTGAAGCATCTTCTCCAGTTTTGCCATAACTCAGTCTCTCTGGGGCTTTCTGTGTCCTAGAATAATTCTGAAAGAAGTAGGGTAGAAGTCATTGTTTACCCTGGGTCAAGGTTTCTGTTTCCTGCATTGTTCACTGTGCTAGTCGCTAAGCCGTCCTCATGATTTCCCTCTCTGGCCTGACAAACCGGGTTGACCTCAAAGTCCATTGCCTACTGCTCTGCTATTGCTGGGCTTCTCCTCAAACTGTTACCCCCTGTTTTCTACTGTTTCTGTCTGTGTGTAATCACTGCTGTTATTGTTGGGTTGTCTGGGAAGACATTGGGCAGAAATTTATGGCCCGACATAGAGGGGGAAGGGCTGGAAAATGTGGCAAGCCTTTCAAAATGCTTTGACAGGAGTGGAAAACCTCACGAGCTAAAATTCCACCCACTGGGTGTCTTACTAGTAAGAAATCTTGCCTGGAGGCAAAGATCTTTCTTTTAAAGTATTTATTTACATAATTAACTATATACAAGAATGCAGAACATTAGCACAGAGCTACTGCTCTTGCCATTGGTTCTTTCTACTCATCTCTCTCTGAATAACATTATTTTGACATAGCCCCTTACACAATTGTTCAGTAACTATTATTATTCTAATAATAGTTATTCTAATAATAGTTAATAATTATTATTCTAATAATAGTTACTCTACAGAAAAGTGATTCATTTACAGGCAAACATAATGAATGACTCCCAAGGGTGGCACAGTGGCACAGTAGTTAGCACTACTGCCTCACAGCAACAGGAACCCAGGTTCAATTCTGGCCTTGGGTGACTGTCTTTCTGGCATTTGTACATTGTCCCCGTTGTGTTTGTGTGGGTTTCCTCTGGGTGCTCCGGTTTCATCGCACAGTCCAAAGATATGTGGGTTAGGTTGATTGGCCATACTAAATTGCCTTTAGTGTTGGGGGGCTAAATACGTGGGCTATGGAGATAGGGCCTGAGTGGTATTATTTTTGGTAGAGCCTCCATGTGCTGAATGAGATCTTTCTGCACTGTGGGGATTCTATGATTAATTTCTCTCCTATTTTGTTAAAAAAATGGTTTCCTAATTTTATGACTTGATCACTTTGTGCCCTGGGCAGAATTAGTGAGAGGCTCTGAAAGGTTAGTGAAAGTGAGAGTGAGTGATTGTGTGCTGCAAAGCTAAGCGTAGATGTGAAGATCTTACACATGTCATAGATGTGGTGACGAATAGAAGAAGCAAGATGGAACAATGGGCGGAAGCTAATGAATGTAAAGCAAAGTGAAACATGAAGGAGTGGCAGGAGGAGTTAGTGATTTCACTGGAAAGCAAAATCAGAAGAACTTAAACAGACTCTGTTTCATTTTCATCCATTTTTATCCATTGTAGAGAGTCAAACCTGAAAACAAATATAAATTATGAAGAAAGGAGAGGAAGAAGTGAATGTGTTTGGAAGAAAGAAGAAAGATGATTTAGTGATTAAATGTTGAATGCAATGGAGTGGAGATAATAGTCAGAAGTGGTGAGGAAGGCACTTTATGTGTCGTTGGTGATGAAGTCGTGAAGTGAAAATTTGATTTATTGTCACATGTATTAGTGTATAGTGAAAAGTATTGTTTCTTGTGCACTATACAGACAAAGCATACCATTCATAGAGAAGGAAATGAGAGAGTTCAAAATGTCATGTTACAGCCATAGCTCGGGTGTAGAGAAAGATCAACTTAATGCAAGGGAAGTCCATTCAAAAGTCTGAAGGCAGCAGAGAAGAAGCTGTTTTTGAGTCAGTTGGTACGTGACCTCAGTCTTTTGCATCTTTTTCCCAACGGTAGAAGATGGAAGAGAGAATGTCAGAGGTGCATGGGGTCTGTAATTATGCTGGCTGCTTTTCCGAGATAGCAGAGAGTGTAGACAGAGTCAATGGGTGGAAGGCTGGTTTGCATGATGGAACTGGGCTTCATTCACAATCCTCTGTAGTTTCTTGCGGTTTTGTGCAGAGCAGAGCCATACCAAGCTGTGACACAACCAGAAAGAATGCTTTCTAGGGTGTGTCTGTAAAAGTTGGTGAGAGTCATAGCTGACATGCCAAACTTCCTTAGTCCTCTGAGAAAGTAGAGGGTTGGTGGGCTTTCTTAAATATAGGGCCTGATTTTACCATTTTCATTCCAAGTGCTGAATCTGGGCCTAAGGTAGAGCCGATTTAGAAATTTGCTTTCAGACGCCCCCATATGCTCTCAGCCATCTCCAGTCCCATTTATGCTGTGGGCGGGGTGTAGTGTGGCCAAAACGATCGGAGCTCTGAACTGCGCGTGCGTAGTAGGAAAAGGATTTGAAAAAGCACGCCAGGGTCAGATCACTCCCGGGCTGCAGAAAGCAGAGAAAGCGGTCCGGGAGCAAAAAGCGGGAGCAATGGCCCTCACACACATCACTGTCCCCCTTATCCGCCCCACCCACTACCCACACACATCACTGTCCCCCTTATCCGCCCCACCCACTACCCATATACATCACTGTCCCCCTCACCTCCACCCCCCCACCACTACCCACACACATCACTGCCCCCCTTATCCCAACCCCCCACTGCCCACACACATCACTGTCCCCCTTATCCACCCTCCCACTACCCACACACATCACTGTCCCCCTTATCCCAACCCCCCACTGCCCACACACATCACTGTCCCCCTTATCCACACCCCCACTACCCACACACATCACTGTCCCCCTTATCCACCCCCCACTACCCACACACATCACTGTCCCCCTTATCCACTCCCCCACTACCCACACACATCACTGTCCCCCTTATCCACCCCCCACTACCCACACACATCACTGTCCCCCTTATCCACCCCCCCACTAACCACACACATCACTGTCCCCCTTATCCACACCCCCCCACTACCCACACACATCACTGTCCCCCTTATCCACCCCCCCACTACCCACACACATCACTGCCCCCCTTATCCACCCTCCCACTACCCACACACATCACTGTCCCCCTTATCCACCCTCCCACTACCCACACACATCACTGTCCCCTTATCCGCCCCCCCACTAACCACACACATCACTGTCCCCCTTATCCACCCCCTCCCACTACCCACACACATCACTGCCCCCCTTATCCACCCCCCACTACCCACACACATCACTGTCCCCTTATCCGCCCCCCCACTACCCACACACATCACTGTCCCCCTTATCCACCCCCCCCCCACTACCCACACACATCACTGTCCCCCTTATCCACCCCCCCCACTACCCACACACATCACTGTCCCCCTTATCCACTCCCCCCACTACCCACACACATCACTGTCCCCCTTATCCACCCCCCCCACTACCCACACACATCACTGTCCCCCTTATCCATTCCCCCCACTACCCACACACATCACTGTCCCCCTTATCCACCCCCCCCACTACCCACACACATCACTGTCCCCCTTATCCACACCCCCCACTACCCACACACATCACTGTCCCCCTTATCCACCCCCCACTACCCACACACATCACTGTCCCCTTATCCGCCCCCCCACTACCCACACACATCACTGTCCCCCTTATCCACCCCCCCCACTACCCACACACATCACTGTCCCCCTTATCCACTCCCCCCACTACCCACACACATCACTGTCCCCCTTATCCACCCCCCCCACTACCCACACACATCACTGTCCCCCTTATCCACTCCCCCCACTACCCACACACATCACTGTCCCCCTTATCCACCCCCCCCACTACCCACACACATCACTGTCCCCCTTATCCACTCCCCCCCACTACCCACACACATCACTGTCCCCCTTATCCACTCCCCCCACTACCCACACACATCACTGTCCCCCTTATCCACTCCCCCCACTACCCACACACATCACTGTCCCCCTTATCCACCCCCCCACTACCCACACACATCACTGTCCCCCTTATCCCAACCCCCCACTGCCCACACACATCACTGTCCCCCTTATCCACCCCCCCCCACTACCCACACACATCACTGTCCCCCTTATCCACCCCCCACTACCCACACACATCACTGTCCCCCTTATCCACTCCCCCCACTACCCACACACATCACTGTCCCCCTTATCCCAACCCCCCACTACCCACACGCATCACTGTCCCCCTTATCCACCCCCCCACTACCCACACACATCACTGTCCCCCTTATCCACCCCCCCACTACCCACACACATCACTGTCCCCCTTATCCCAACCCCCCACTGCCCACACACATCACTGTCCCCCTTATCCACCCCCCCCCACTACCCACACACATCACTGTCCCCCTTATCCACCCCCCCACTACCCACACACATCACTGTCCCCCTTATCCACCCCCCACTACCCACACACATCACTGTCCCCCTTATCCACCCCCCCACTACCCACACACATCACTGTCCCCCTTATCCACCCCCCCCCACTACCCACACACATCACTGTCCCCCTTATCCACCCCCCACTACCCACACACATCACTGTCCCCCTTATCCACCCCCCCACTACCCACACACATCACTGTCCCCCTTATCCACCCCCCCCCCACTACCCACACACATCACTGTCCCCCTTATCCACCCCCCCACTACCCACACACATCATTGTCCCCCTTATCCACCCCCCCCCCCACTACCCAGGCTGATTGCCATCCTTGCTCTTGTCTCTGCCACCAATCGCCCACAGAGTGGCAGCGAACCCCCAGCCCCCCCAACCCCCCCGCCCCCACAGAGAGCCATCTGGCCTCCCCCGCTGTGCCTGAGATACATATTACTTGTCTCCCTCCTCCCACCTGACAACAATGTGGCCTTACTCATCTCCCCCAGAGAATGGTCTGGCCTCACTCACCCCGCACCCCCCCCCAAACCCCCCTCCAGAGATATATCAGGTCCGCCTCCTCCTCCCCCCCCCCCCCCCCCACCCATCAGATAACGATTTCGCTTCACTTCCCTCCCCATCCCCCAACCAGAGAATGATCAGACCTGCCTCCCTCCTTTCCTCCCACCTTTGATCTGAGTCAGAGAGCCGTTGGAGGCACTGAACTCGCTCTTCAGCAGCTGGAGCGCCCGTTTCAGACTTTTATTTAGCAGGTCCATTACGGCGTGGTTCCAGATTGGCGAACACGGCGTTAAAGGGGGAAATGCTGCTAAATGGGTGGGCAGTTCGTGAATTCAATTTAAATGCATGCAGATGCATTTAAATCGTCGTTGCACCCGTCTTGGGTGCGATTCGAATCGCCACCGTTCCTGGGTTTCGGTAAAGTGGCAATCTGCGTGGACGTGGGTGCGGATCGCGTTCGTGACATCACCCCTGACTTTACCACGTTTTCACACCCGAAAATGGGCACAAGGCAATGGTAAAGTAGGGCCCATAGTGTCGGCATGGGGGTTGGTGATCTGGACACCTGCAAATTTGAAGCTCTTAGTCATTTCTACACTGTTCCCATTGCTGTAGACAGGAGCATATTCTCCATTACACTTTCTGAAATCAATGACAATCTTCTCCGTATTGTTGATATTGACGGAGAGATTATTGTTATTGCAACAGCTCTCATTTGTTCTCATGCCTGCTGCTGTTGGAAACCACCTTCTAAATTGAACCTGGACCCTGGGAACCAGTGATCCTATTAGCCACCTCTATTCAGATTTGCTAGTTTGGTACTTTCTAAAATTAATTTTATGGGATGTGGGCATTGTTTACTCAGCCATCATTTATTGCCCATCCCTAATTGCCCTTGAGAAGGTGGTAGTGAGCAACATTCTTGAAGCAGTGCAGTCCCTGAGGTGTATATTCATTCACAGTGCTGTTAGGGACAGAGTTCCAGGATTTTGACCCAGCAACAGTGCAATTTAGTTCCAAGTCATGATGTGAGTGACTTGGGTGTAACTTCCAAGTGATGGTGTTCCTATGCATCTTCTGCTCATCCTCTAGATGGTAGCAGTTGTGATCTCGGAAGGTGCTGCCTAAAGAACCTTGGTAACTTCCTGCAGTGCATCTTGTAAATGATACATAGTGGTGAGGCTACTGCAGATTATGAGAAAGAGTCCATCATTTCTGGCCTGCAGATTCTCCATTCATTTATTAGACATTAGAAAAGGCCGTACCTCTTAAATAAGGCTCTTAGAGCAATTTCGATATAAGGATGCAAATGTTACTACTGAGGCATTTCAATGCAATGGTCACCAAGCACTGGGTTAGTAGTTATACAGGACAGTTAGTTAGGGCATTGGCCTTTGTGTTTGGGTGTAGTCAGGAAATACTAAGACTGTATGGGTGACTGGTTAGCTAATTCCATAGGTGATCAGGAGGACATCTCATTCTTCAAGTTCTAGTAAGGCCCCGGAAGTAAATTGGTCTGGGTCCTTGAAATGCCAAAATCAAGGGAGTGATTTTCAGCTGACCCACAGTGTGTTTTGTGATGGCGGCCAGCCATTGGCCGGTGGGGGCATCTTCTCGCTGGGAAACCCATGGCGTAGGTTGCCATTGGCAGAGCCAAGGTTCCACCATCAGGAACAGCTGGGAAATTTTAGCATATCTTTTAACCATTTTCTTATTTGTGCTTTGATGAATTGGATTTTTTTTTTCTACCTTTACCCTGTATCCTATTTTACTCTTCTTTCCATTTGTCCTTGCTTAGCCTCTTTCTTTATTTATCAATGATTTTCATTCCTGCCATTGCCACCAAAATAAACATCTAGACATGGCTGTACATTCGAAATCTTGTTCCACACAGCACCGCCCCTGCCCACCACTATAATTTCTGATTCTTTGTTATATAAAGATCCCCATTCAATAAGGGTAACCCATTAGATGTTGGCAGGGAGCTCTTTCATTATCAAGAATGTATTTGATGTGCTTCCAACATCAACATATCCCTTGTAGAGACCTTTTTCCCAATCTCTCCTGGTTGGATTTAAGCCCAGAGGCAAGGAGGTCAAAATTCAATGCAATCCTTAATAATGCAGGATTGATTTTATTTTCAAGTTGACTAATCCTGCTGTAAAGAGAAAATTGAACAAGTCCTCCTCTATAACTCATGATATAAGTGTCGCAATGTGGAGCTTAATGGTTAGACGCTCTATATTAAAAGAATATCCCAGATTTATTACAAAGGATCTTAAATACGTATAGACACACACACGAACACACACACATGCACATAATTACAGGAGCCCTGAGAGAAAAATGGTGTTCAGAAGCAATGTATGTTCCCATTAGGTCAAAGAACAAAGAACAAAGGACAACACAGCACGGGAAACAGGCCCTTTGGCCCAACGAGCCCGCGCCGCCATCTTGACATTATGAGTCCCCTCTCCACCCATGGCCCTTGTCTATGCTTATGGCATTCCATGTTGAGGGAAGACTAATTTAGAACAACTTATTACACCAATCAGTCGAAGAGCACATCTTTGGGGTGTGGGAGGAAACCGGAGCACCCGGAGAAAACCCACGCAAGCACGGGGAGAATGCGCAAACTCCCACAGACTCTGACCCAAATCCATGCATCTGCACAGCAATCAGTGATAGTCACTGAGCTGTCGTGTTACCCAGCATCTGGTCCAGTTTAAGCGTACACTAACGACGTGAAGTACTAGGCTACTCTCGAAACATCCAAGAGCAGCCCTCGTATGACCCATCGCGTATATGCCCCTTGTTGGGCAACAAGGCGGACTGAAACACCTGTGGATTAAAAGAGAAAAACATCAGTAACATGCACATCCTTATACAAACATTCAAGGGAATCCCCAGAAGCTCAAAAGTAGAACAAGTGAGCCAGAAAATATGTTGGAAGGTCCATAGGAATCAATTGATTCCCAGGGACGTCCCAAGGCTCCTGAACCTTATTTAAAACAGTCTCCTATATCCCTCCATCTCCATCCCGCTCATGTGCCTATCTAAGTAACTCTTAAACAACTCTAAAGTGCCTGCCTCCACCACCTTGCTTGACAGAGCATTCCATACCCCCACAACCCTCTGTGTGAAAAACCTCCCTCTAACATCCAAATTATACCTCGCCCCCCCTCACCCTAAGCCCATGGCCCCTGGTCTGAGGGGGAACCACTCAGATTGCCTTAGGATGTTTTGTTTCAAGTCTCCTCATCGGTAATAGTGGTACTCAACTCAGAGTATGACTGGTGCTCTGGAATAGGCCGAAAAGCCTCTACTCCTATTTCTATGTCAATAGAAAACTGGCAGGGTTGCCAGCCCTCTTGGATAGGCCTAGAGCCTCCAAGAATTGAAGATCCAGCTCCAGGACCCCGCTGTGTGCAAGCCTGGAGAAAAATGGCTGGGACCTTGAAAAAGATTGTTTTTGTGTCATGTTCTTTCAGCTTTTCTCTACCAGATACAAAGATATTGAAAATAGCAAGGTGGTGATGGGGAAGAAGGGGGGTGGTGTTGGGGGGTGGCTGTTTGGTTGACAGTCAGACCATCATTCAATTGAATAATGGATCTTTTTACTTTCTAATTGATGGAGGAAGACAGTGCATCTGAAGAATGGGTGTGTTGGCTAACTAATGGCTGGAGAGTGCGGGGTTGAGTCAGGTGACAAAACCTCTAAAGACATATTTATTCAAAATTGGAAACCCTAATCACAGGGAAAACTGAAAGAGAGCATCCAAAGTAAAAATAAAAATGTGGCGCGTGATTCCCAGCCGTGGAGGTGGTCCGAACTCAACCAATGGTGGGATCTTCTGGTCCCACTATTGTCAACGGGGTTTCTCCTTGAATGTACCACTCACTGCTGGAAAACCCGCGACAGGCATGCACCATTAGTTAGTCCAGAAGATCCCACCGATATGAACAGTCAGAAAATTCTGGCCAAAGAGACTGAACTTGTGCTTTTTTTAACATGGAAAACAATTAGTGCACTTTGTGAAGAAGCACAGAGGATTGTTATGATCATTCCTGAGCAGACGATTGATTAGGAATTATAATACTAATCATTCTCCAGCCATGATGAAAAGCAAAACACAAAACTCTCCTTGTGCTGGAAATCTGAGAGTGGGCTTTTGTGACCCTTGCGTCCAAGAATAACCAGTCCCTCAAGGGAAATGTTCAAGATAAAGGGGTGGATAAAGGGAGGTCGCCAGATCGCTGAGCCTTCAAAACAGTACTTGGATTTCAGGGGAAATAGAGCTTAGGTTGTGCCTGTTGGGCATGGAACAGGCAGAGCCATTTAACTACAGCAAGTATCCCACCCCATTCACCAGTTAGAACATTGGTGAACTCACTGGGATGTCCAATCAATGTTCACATCAGAGAATGGACACCTTAAGGAATAAGAACTAAACAAAACAAAAAGGGATAGAACAAGGTCATATTCTAACTATTGGCGCATAGAAAGGCTTTTGTCTTATATACCTGGTGTATTTTTAGCTTCATTATTCTTTATAGAATAATCTGTTTCAGCAGGATTTGTCCAATTCTTTAAAACCCCGTGAATGAATAGTGGGGAATGAGACAAACCAGTCTTAAAGATAAAGAAAATAAATATTTAAAACACAATTCTGAAGTCCAGAAATCAGAGACTGGAGCTTTGGTCTATCTGGAATCTCATAGTCAGCCTCTAACTTTGGCATCTCATGTACATGGATGGAAAGACAAACTTTTAATAAAGCAGTAGTCTAGAAAGTGCCATCAGCATTAAACACAACTAGTGTTAATGGAATGGCTAGTGGTATTGGGACTAGTGCAGCACTCATTATTATTATTATAATTACCCTATAGTATAAATATCTCCCATTTCCTATGTCTTGTGGCTTTGACAAAGGGTCATCTGGACTTGAAACATCAGCTGTTTTTATTCTCCTTACAAGTGCTGCCAGACCTGCTGAGATTTTCCAGCATTTTCCCTTTTGGAATCAGTCATCAGGGATTGGATAAACACATTGTGGGTTAATTTATTAAGACGAGGCACATAGACCAGTTATACATAGGTACAAATCTTGAAGACATTAGGGCTGTGCGTGTGTGCTCTGCTCAAAGCAAAAGCGAAACTAAGTCTGGAGCACAGGACACATTTCCCTTCTTGTGATGTCATGCTGATATCCCTTTAAGGAATATTACAGCACTCATTATTCATTTTCTCATTACACAATTGTGTTGTTTCAGCCAATAAGTGTAGATGATTAGATTGATATAAGTAACACCACTTGTTTTATCATACTACTGCATTGCTTAATCAATATGTTCACTGCGCTCAAATGGAACAGTCATGGCTGGAGGGATTGCATGTAATCGCTACAGACTTTGTTTAAAGGTGTGCTGCTGAACATTTGAACACGACCGAGACAGAACTGGATATTCCATTCTTGCAGATGGTGACCATAATCAAGGATCCACATACCCGAACATATTCTCTTCCACCTTCTTCCATCGGGAAAAAGATACAAAAGCCGGAGGCCATGTATCAACCAAATCAAAAACAGCTTCTTCAGGCTGCCATCAGACTTTTGAATGGACCTACCCCACATTAAGTTGATCTTTCTCTACACCTTATCCATGACTGTCACATTGCATTCTGCACCCTCTCCTTTCCTTCTCTGTGTATGGTATGCTTTGTCTATATAGTGTGCAAAAAACAATACTTTTCATTGTACACTAATACATGTGACAATAATAAATCAAATCAAAAGAAAATCATCAAAGATAGGAAAGAACAGCCGCAATGCAGTTTGTATTACTGTAAAATACTGCCCGTCCATTACTCAGCAAATCTAGTCTATTAGACACGGCTACTTGCTACTGATAATACAGATGTGCCAAAGGAGATAGAGGTTTCACAGGGAAGGAGGAACACAGCTTCTTCAGGAAGACACCCAGACAAGCATCTGTTTAGTGCAACTAATGGCAATCAATGTCAACCAGCTCCTCCCATTATATCCATCATGTTTTTCCATGCTGGCCCAGGGGGATGTAATCTGTTTGTCATGGAGATTACGTATGAGCTATTCACTTCGACCGATGACATGATCGCTTTCACAGATGACCAAAAACAGCAATACGTGGAAGAAATCTATTCGTGTAGCAGAGCTGCCATTCCCCGAGGGGGGCAATTGTTGACTGGTCCCACATTGCTTGTTGAGTTCTTCTTTATAATGCTGTGCATTAAATGACCCAAAAGAGGAAAGTTAGATCTCAGTGTGCACCTGGTTCAGCCACCAGCACAGAAGCACAGACCTCAAACTCTGTCTCCCTGAAACTCTCACATTGCAAAGTCATGCAACTACATGAACATAAATCTAGATATGCATGTAGGAGTGAACACCAAAGCTCCTTCGCAATATTCCAGGCAGTGGGTGCATCAGCACTGATTGTTTCCTGAAGATAAAGGCAAAATACTAAGGATGCTGGAATCCAAAACAGGAGGAGAAAATGCTGGAAAATCCCAGCAGGTCTGACAGCATCTGTGGAGAGAGAATAGAGTTAACGATTCGAATCCGGATGACTCTGGATGAAGGGTCATCCAGACTCGAAATGTTAGCTCTATTCTGGATGACCCTCCATCAGAGCTCTGATGAAGGGTCGTCCAGACATGAAACGTTGGGGGGTGTGGGGGGAGGTGGAGATGAACAAATGTGGAAGTCATGCAATGCTGCTTGCCCCTAGCACATCAACAATCACAGCGCTCCCCCATGCCTCCCAATCCCCCTAGCCACATGCTCCCCTCAATCACAGCTCCCGGCAAAGTTGAGAGGCTGCAGCAGTGCTATCTGCAAGGGCTTTGTGCGCATCCCTCAGCCTGAAGTGAGCTGAGTGTGCTAGGACCCAGCAGCACGACATGACCCGAGGTCAGTGCTGAGACCTGGGTCCATGCTCCAAGACAAACATCGGAGACCGTGCAGAGAAACAGCCCCCCCACATCCCCCACACACTCGCAGAGCCACCACCGACCCTAGACAGAAAATGGCCACAACAGCAGGATACCCACGAGTAACAGAGAGCGGTAGGCTGCCGTGCGCTTACCCCATCACCAACCCTCGCTGATGAAGTGCCCAATTCAGACTTCTATTCAGCACGTTCATTTTGGCGCAATTCCGGATTGGTAAACACAGTAGTAAAGGGGGAAATACATGAAAATGTATTTAAATCGCCGTTGCACCCATTTTGGGCGTGAAGCAGGTCACAACCATTCCAGGACCTTAGTAAAGTTGGCCATCTGCGCAGATGCGGTCATGGATCGCATTAATGGCCTCATGCCCGACTTTACCATGTTTTTGCGCCCGAAAACAGGCACGGCGCAATGGTAAAATCAGGCCCAGTGTGTTGCTGTCCCTTGGTGCCTGCACTTTGCATCAGCCCACAGAATGAAAACAGTCAAATCAGATGTAGACCTGTTACTGCCAAAAAAACTTGGAACAATTCCCGATTGAAGCACCAACTACGAGTCGCAAGATAAAATGAACAAACTCACTAGCTTGTTTAACCTGCCATTTAGGGCGGCATGGTGGCACAGTGGTTAGCATTGCTGCCTCACACAGCCAGGGACCCGCGTTCGATTCCCGGCTTGGGTAACTGTGTGAAGTTTGCACGTTCTCCCTGTTTCCTCCAGGTGCTCCAGTTTTCTCCCACAGTCCAAAGATGTGTGGGTTAGGTGGATTGACCATGCTAAATTTCCCCTTAGTGTCAGGGGAACTAGCTAGGCTAAATGCATGGGGATAGGGTGTCGGTGGGATTGTGAAAGGTGCAGACTCGATGGGCCGAATGACCTCCTTCTGCACTGCCGGATTCTATGTTTAATCTGCCATTTCTAAGTGACCATCTTGAAGCTGTCAGTAAGCGCTCTGCCTGACTGCAGAGTTTCCTACAGGTATTCTGGTTGTCTCTTGATCTTTCTAAACTGAGAATGGCCGGGAACCTACAACTGAACCAAGCATGTCTGGATCGGTGATGCCTCGAGTGGTGCTGCTTAATTTTCTCCATTCCTTCAGGTATGATAGGCACAAGGGGGAGGGGATGGTGAGAGGAGGGGAGAGTCCATCAGTCCCAATATCTGCCCTCACCACATGATCCCATCAAACTACAAGCTCATTTAATTCCTTCCTTTTTCACCCAGTGCCGCAACCGAGGCTTCAGTGGAACGTAGAGTACAAACTGCAGTGTCTGGGCTGAGAAACCAGCTTCCTCACTAAATACTGCCCAACTCAGCATCAATTTTGCTCAGTCAACATCTGCCTTCTGCTTTCCCAGTGCCGCTAAAGATGATTAAGTGCCCCTGAACTGCAGTTTGCAGCTGCGTGTATGGATTCCGGCTATTCCTTTGTCTTTGGTTGGCATGTTGTGTGGGAGAAAGCACCCACCCATCAGCCCACAAAATGAAAACAGTCAAATCAGATGCAGACCTGTTACTCCCAAAAAAGCTTGCAGCAATCCCTGATTAGAGCACCAACTGCAAGTTGTTAGATAAAGTGAACAATCGAACCAGCTTGGCAGAAAATTTGTATTTATTGAAACCATTGGATTATCTCAAAAAAAACATTCTAAGCGTTGAATTCACATAAAAACGAGAGTAAGTCCCTTGATTCTTGCAGCAAGATTTTCAAAATGAATCTCCCACACTCTCTGCACTGCAGATTGCGTGGATCTCATTTAAAATCTGTGGGCAAGACCTATCCCTGCCGGGAGTCCGGCAGCATAGCACTGAGTGGGCCACTGCGCATGCACCCATCTGTCAGTGGTGAGATTGATGCATGCGCAATAGCCCGCAGTGCCAGAACCCTCAACGCTGGGCCCCCGGATGTGTCCAGGCCAGTCCCGAACCCTCCCGGCCCTTCCCATCCGGCAGTCTCAATCTCCACCCCCCCCAACACCCATTGGCAGCCTTGATCAGTCCCAGGTCTGCTAATTACATGCTAATATTTATTTGAATACTTTATACAGCTCCACACCAATTTCTGATGCAGAGCTGATGGTGTTAGCTTTAGCAGCACAGTTCGCTGGGGAAATCGCCCCCTTGAGCATTCTCAATAGTCACCTGTGGGATGCATAGCAGGCATAAAGTACCTCGGGTGTACTGTGACTGACAGACATCTGCCACCATTTTCAACTCCAGCCACAGATTTGGCCCTTCACTGGAGCATGTCCCGAAAAAGATGGGAGAAATTTGGCGCACAGCTGGAGGCTTCAAAATTCCTTCAGGGACTCTCAAATAAGGCGTTATTATTTGCTTGGAGTGTATTCAACTTGCCTGTGCAGAGACCAGGCATATTTATTCAATAAATGACAGAGGCTAGCCTGGAACAAGCTGATGTAGTGGTTCTGTGAGATTGGCAGTGCCTGCAGAGTTGGCTGTGGTCCTCTGATATCCATTGCTATGTCTAAGTTAACTTTATACTGCTGCAATGAAGTTGAGGTGCTTTAAAAGCACACTTGCCTGAAAGAGGGAGCAGTAATGACCATTCAATCTTTTTCCTCTTCAGGCACAACACCAGTTACACAGACTTTTTGAATCATAGAACCCCTACAGTGCTGAAGAAGCCATTCAGCCCATTAAGTCTGCACCAACTCCCTGACAGAGTATGTCACTCAGGCCCTCAGCCCGCCCTATCCCCGAAACCCCACACACATTGACTATGGCTAATCCATCTAATCTACACATCTTGGGACACTTAGGAACAATTTAGCATGGCCAATCCACTTAAACTGCACATCTTTGGACTATGGGAGGAAACCAGAGCACCCGGAGGAAACCCACGCACACATGGGGAGAATGTGCAAACTTCACACAGACAATCACCCAAGGCTGGATTCGAACTCAGGTCCCTGGCAGCAGAACTAACCGCTGTGCCACCCCATTGATTTGATTTGTGAATGTTTACCTTGTTCAAGTGTTTTCAAAGCAACTTTCAAAGCAAAAACTGGGACAGAATTATTTTAAGGAGACTTTACCCTATGACATGGACTGTTAAAATCGCAAGGCTGCTAACAATATTCGGATAATGCAGTCTCTTATAATACTTTGTCTGGGTTTAAAATAGATCATTGCAGGAGCTAAAATGGGAATAATTCAATGGTTCTCTTATATTACGCTTGTGCAAGTTACAGGAGAGTTGTCAAAATGTCAAGCTCCTGACATCTTGCAGACTAACATTAACATTTTAAACACACACCTAGACTTTCCACTGTTGCTATAGTTTGGATTCAGTGGGTTTTAAACAGATGGAAATAGAAGTGAACTGTTAGACACTTAGACACACACACACACACACACACACACACACATCCAGTATGGTCTTTATAGAGGTGAATAACCAATCTCAGAGGACTGGTTAATTGGCCATTAAAATCTTTTATATTAGTTTGTTGCCTCCAATTTAATAGGGTTTTTACTTTTAATTCATGAAGGTTAGAGGAGGTACAAAGGGATCCAGAAAGTGAATCCTTTTCCAGCACTTCTTGGGGCCAAGAGATTTCAAAATGCCAAATTTAAAAGCAAATTCTTGCTTTTCCTTTTGATTTCTCACTTTTGTTGTTTCTCTTCATACAAACTTTCTTTCTTTCTCTTTCTTTTGCTTGATTTGACATTCAAATCACCAACTCTAATTTCTTTTTGTTCTTTTTATTCATAATTGGGATCACCGGCAATGCTAGCATTTGCTGCCAACCCATAGTCCCTCCAGAGCAAAAGGTGGTGAACTGTCGTCTTGAATTGCTGCACTCAGTGACTAAAATGTTCCAGCCATTCCCACCAGTGGGATCTTCTGGTCCTGACAATAGCGACCCCTCGCTATGGGTTCCCCAACGGTAAAACATGCGAACAGGAAAATCCACTGACAGCAGTGCAACAGGAAAATCCTGCTGCCAGTCGATGGCGAGCTGCCTTCCACACCGCAAAATAGACTGAGAGGGTGCTCAGAAAATCCCACCCAATCTGTTGTAAGTCATGCTGTTGGGAGTTTCAGGATTTAACTGCACCAGATCATTCCAAACCAAGATGTCATGTCACTTGTGGTAACATGCAGATAAGCTATTCCCATGCACCCGCAGCTCGCTAGCAGTGATAGAGTTCAGGGGTTCGGAAAGAGCTTTTGAATGAATTCACTCTCCATCTCTATTTATTTCTCAAACCCTTAAATTTTATCTGATGGGGCATTTTGCATATTGCCCTGATCCAGCAAAATGTGGCCCAATAACTCCACTTCAATGCCTGGAACACGAAAAAATTGTATGTTGGGGTCTGGGATGCAGACTGTCCCTTTAAGAGTACGGGGCAGGTGACTCCTGGGCTATTAGCTCCACCTCCCCCCCCGTGTGGGATCCTGTTGGGCCATCTTAGACCTGACTATATATCATAGGATCCCTATAGTGCAAAAGGAGGCCATTCAGCCTATCAAGGCTGCACCAACTCACCAACAGAACATCTCATCTAGGCACTATCCCCATAAACCCACATACTTTACCCCACTAAGCCCTGCAACCTACACATCTTTGGACATTAAGAGGCAATTTAGCATGGCTAACGCACCTAACCTGCACATCATTGGACTGTAGGAGGAAACTGGAGCATCTGAAGGAAACAGACACAGGGAGAGTGTGCAAACTCGACACAGAGAGTTACACAAAGCCGGAATCGAACAATGGTCCCTGGCACTGTGAGACAGCAGTGCTAACCACTGTGCTGCCCACTGAAAGCATTTTCTAAGGGTGGATAAATTATATACACCCACCCTTATTCCTTGGATGGGAAAGCTTCTTGCAGGAAGCAAAAACAGAGTTTTCCTCAGTTTATACTAATCTGATCTAGACATCAAAGTTAATTCAAGAAAAATAGCAAACACAGCAAACAGTGTTCTACAGAATTATGTGGTGGGGACAGATATTCTTTGTGAGTCACAAACTCTGGGTTGGAGCTGCAACATACAGTTTAAAGAAGGACAAAGTTTTGAATTTCCATCATAACAGGGAGAGGTGAATGAGTCACAGCCTGGGGCAGCAGGCATTGCCAGGAATGTGTTGCAAAAATGCCTGCTTTTGAAGTGATAACAGAAAATGCTAGAAATACTCAGCAAGTCAGGCAGCATCTGTGGAGAGAAACAGAGCTAATAGTTTATAGACTTATAACGTTAACCCAGATTTTCCTTATGTGAGGTGGAAATTGCAAGTCAGGAAATTTCCTGAGGCTGCAATCACAGAACCACACTTCCCCCATGCCCACTCACCCACTAACCACTATGGAGACAACTTGTGTGCATTATAATAATAATAGGAAGCCTTTGAATAATCCATTAAGGTCAAAATAAATGGCCAATCAAAAAGCATTTCAAAAACACAGTCCTCTTAGAAGCCCAGGAAACTACAAATCAAACACACAGCTGTGCAAATTCTAGTTAAAATAAACATAAGTCCTCTTAAGTACTCATAAATCTGTCAATATATTTTTTAAAATTCATTCAAAAATCTCTTAAAACATGGTCCTTTTAGAAGATTATAAAATTGTTAATCAATACAAAGCTCACAGATCTCTTGACAAAGTTGTATCAACAAACCCTGCTGATTTGCATGCATTAGTGGGGGTTGGCACTCAGACGAGCATTCATAATGAGATTCTGTTGCACAGTTTTGACAACAAAACTTCCAAAGTTGAATACATTGAAAGATCTGTAGTACCAGAACAGATGATGATCTGTTCCGCTGTTTCAAAGGCTGAACTAATGTCTACACTGCCAATCAAAGACATCAGTCACCTGTTCAGCTATTTCAAAGGCTCAACAATTGACTGCACTGTCAACTGATGTAAACATCAAAGCATTGGGCGAAGTTAACATCTTTAGATCTGAATTGCAACACTGCTTAAAGCACAAAAGCGCTTTATCTATTTAGCAAATTACTCTACTGTGTCTGAACACTTTTACAATGCTGGGCAATGTAATGGTTATTTAATTTTTAAGAAAAATCAGGAATTGCTGAGCCTGGAACCATGACCTATATCCTTGTGATGTGCCATCAAAAATAGCCTAGGATAGGAATGGAGTCCAGAATCCTGAATTCAGCCCCTCCGCCTCTTTTCCCTTGATCCCATGTGGATTAGCTACACATCGAGACAGCAAAGTCCAACTCATTAATTCTATTTATGTGCAGTGATACTGACGGAACCATTAAGTATTTCCAACATTTTCTGTTTTTATTTCATATTCCCAGTCTCTGCAGTACATTATTTTTGCCTGATGTTGAACCTGGAGAATCATATAATGGGGAGAGATACTCATAATAGAACAATAAGCTTCCAGATAGACCCGAAATGTATGGTTATGGGGCGGCACGGGTGGCACAGTGGTTAGCACTACTGCCTCACAGTGCGAGGGACCCAGGTTCGATTCCTGACTTGGGTCACTGTCTGTGTAATGTTTGCACATTCTCCCTGGGTCTGCATGGGTTTCCTTCAGATGCTCTAGTTTCCTCCACTCTCCAAAGATGGTAATTGGCCATGCTAAATTTCCCAATAGTTTTAGGGCGACTAGCTAGGGTAAATGCATGGGTTTATGGGGATAGGGCCTGGGTTGGTTTGTGTTCGATGCAGACTCAATGGGCTGAATGGCCTCCTTCTGTACTGTGGGATTCTATGATCTTGGATTCTATGATTGAAGGAAAGGCAAAGTTTTGAATTACCATTTAAGAAGTGAGTGAGTCACAGCATAGGTGTAGTAGTCATGACCATGAGTATCATTGTGTGGTCAGAAGCATGATGCTAGAGCCGGGGATAACATTCACTGGCAATTTCTAATAGACAATATACCAATTTGATGATGGAGTTTGTGACTCAGAATGTGATTTGATTTATTATTAGTATGCAGTGAAAGTATGGTTTCTTGTGCTACACAGAGAAAACATACCATTCATAGAGAAGGAAAGGAGAGGGTATAGAAAGTATATTACAGTCTTAGCGAGGGTGTAGAGAAAGATCAACTTCATATAAGTTAGGTCCATTTAAAAGTCTGATGGCAGCAGGGAAGAAGTTTCTTGAGTCGTTTGTTACGTGATCTCAGAATTATGTATCTTTTGCCAACAGAAGACAGTGGAAGAGAGAATGTCTGGCATGGGGTCTTTAATTACACTGGCTGTTTTTCCAAGGCAGCGGGAAGTATAGACGGAATCAATGGATGTGAGGATGGTTTGCATGATTGACTGGGCTTCATTCAAGGCCCTTTGTAGTTTCTTATGGTCTAGGACAGAGCAGGAGCCATACTAAGCTGTGATACAACCAGAAAGAATGCTTTCTATAGTGTGTTTGTAAAAGTTGGTGAGAGTTGTAGCGGGCATGCCAAACTCCTTAGCATCCTGAGAAAGTAAAGGCATTGGTGGCCTTTCTTAACCATAGTGTCAGTTTGAGGCACTCAATACAGAAGGGTCACCAACCTTTAATAAAAGAAAAGATATTTGATCCTGTTCCCTCCTGTGTCAATTTGTCTGTGACTTTGTAAAGAGGTACATAATGATGCATTAGGAATAATCAGGAGTACATTGACATGATAAGCTCTTCCATTAGCTCCGCTGCTTAAGTAAGCAAGTGGTTGTGCTATGTAGTCCCAGGTCTAATACCAATTCCTTGAGTAAATCAAACATCCTGCTGAATAGCTTACAAAGAAGCTGAGCTGTTTCATTCTCTGAAGATGTAACAAAACATTTCTCAGTAGGAAAAGTTCATTTTTTCTGCAAGTGTTCTAATAATAACTTGAAGAATGATATCTATGTACCTGGTTTGACATCTATTTAACCATAATATGATTCATAGTTTATAAAATCTCCAAAAATTAAGCTGTACCTAGTAATCTAAGGCAAAGACATTTTCATTGTAATTTTGTTTTCTTAAGTGCTTCACTAAAATATTGACAAAACAGCAATGTCCTATTTTACTGATTTAGCTGAGATAGAACTGAAAATCTGTTCACCTAACTGTTGGAGAGTCCTGCAAGTAGGTGTGAAGCCTTTGATGTTTACTGTTACATGTATTTAAATTAAACAATAGATAAAAGGAGTCACCACTGAAAGCATTCCAGAGGAAATGAGTTAATTGGTCATGGAGTAAAATTATGTATTTTTTTCCCATTCAAGCAGTTTCTTGATCAATGAGATTATAACACAATCTTAAAGAGAGATTAAAATGCTGTTATCATAACGCTAATGGCACCCAGGCACAAACTGAGCAGGAACTTGTAGTGATTTACAACCAGACGCAGATGTTTTTTTCAGCAAAATTGGGTCTTTTTTATGATGTCAAGTTTAGAGGCAATATGTGGCACTAATTTGCAGCATCAGACATATTATAATGTAGGATTTGTTACATTTCTGCAGGGTGGTCCTTCTGTGGGAGTGCACTCTTGTGTCACAAGTTCCACTATCAAATTGGTTTATGGCCCATTAGAAATCACCAGTATATGTTATCCCCAGTTTCAACATCATCCTTCTGGCGATACAAGGATATTCTTGGCGCTGACAGCAGTGCCTATGCTGTGACTCACTCACTTCTTCAATAGCAATTCAAAACCTTGCCTTTCCTTAAATTGTATATTGCAGGTCTGACCTGGAGTGCATTACTCATTTGTAAATATCCCTCCCCACTACATCATTCTCCACCAAGTTGTTTGCTGCTTTTGCTATTTTTCTTCAACCAATTTGAGGAATGGGAATAATAGTTAGAATTGTAGAAACTTAGGAAAGTTCTGCTTTCTACTGGAATCCTGCACATCTAAAGAATAGAGGCAGAAGAGTTTTGGATAATTCAGAGTTTATGAGGGTGGGCATTGGGAAGTTGGCAAGGAGAGGAATTGAGAAGTTGGGCTGGATTTTATTACCTCATTCGGGTCAGATCAGAAATTCCTGTCTGAGGTCAACGGGGGTTCCCATAGTTGCCCCTCGCCCGTGCTGATTCTGTGGCGGGTGAGGTGGTAGAGTTGTGGCCTTTGTATCTTGAGATAGAAAAAAACATAGACAAGGATTTCAGCAGCAATGAGATAAGAGAGAGCAGAAACAAGCAATAGGATGGAAGTGGAAATTAGCACTCTTGGTAGTGAATCAGATTTGAAGCTCAATTTTGGATCGCACAGTTTGTATGCGATCTCACCCTGAGTGAATCATTACAGAGTAAAATGGATTTGGTGGCAGTGTTTGTGGAGCATAGAAAGAGAGGGCGAAGAAGGATTCTTGAAGGACTCCAGGTGTGTTGTTGGGGAAGGGGCCATTTGAGCTCATGCCCATGCTATATTTGGATTGGACAGAAATGAGTGCACATAAGGACAGTTGAATTTTGGTGGACTAGAAAACAGAGATATTGGAAAAGGAGAGTGTGGAGCAAGTGCTGCAGAAAGACCAAAAATGACAAGAAAGGATAGGGTTACAGTCACACTGGATATCATCAGTCATTTTGACCAAAATTGTAACAAATGTTTATAATGAATTACATTTAGTCTGGAGGTGGATGGTTTTAAACAGATGACACTAACTATAAAATATGCTGAAAATGTAATTAGATCATTTATTTTAGAAAATTCTAGTCATTTAATCATCAATGGTTGTTTGCATATAGTATAGTTATTAATTTAAACACAGAGGCTTGTTAGGAAAGGAATTTCAATGTTGAATAGACAACCAGAACATTCCATAAATAATCTATGACAAGGGGTGAGCAATAGCTTGCAGAAACTTGGCTATTGAGAGCTGGTCAATGTTAAATGAACTTATGCAACAGGAATATTAATGAAGACTTTAAACCACCCTGAACCTTTCGTGACCAGAGTTTTTGAATAAGAATAATTTTCCTGCTTGTGTTTAGGATGTTTTAAGTTTATTTGTTAATGTAGGCTTACATTAACACTGCACTGAAGTTATTGTGAAAATCCCCTCGTCACCACACTCCTGTGTCTGTTTGGGTACACTGAGCAAGAATTTAACGTGGCCAATGCATCTTACTAGCGCGCCTTTCAGATTGTGGCAGGAAACCGGAGCACCCAGAAGGGAATGTGCGGACTCCGCACAGAGAGTGATCCGAGCTGGGAATTGAACCCGGGTCCCCGGCGCTGTGAGGTTGCAGTGCTAACCACTGTGCAACCACCCTGCCAACGTGTTTTCATTGTTCAATATTTAATTAATCCTGAATCTGCTGACGTGTTTGGATTTGTTGACGCTTTCAAGCATTGAACCAGGCACCTCTATGTCTTCAAGTTTCTGTAAGGGATCTGGATAAAGTGAAAGTCAATGCAATTTGTAGCACTGCTTTTCAGTGAGATAATCTACAGGGACAGAACTCCTCTTAATCACTTAATGTATTAAATATATGTCAAAACATACATTGCATTTCTTAGTTAAGTAACTATGTGACTTTAACTTATTAAAATGGCTCATAGTGCTTCACAGGAATATTATCAAACAAAATATGGCACCAAGCTACATCAGGGGATATTGGCCAGAATTTTACATTGCTCAGATGGTGTCTGTTCACCCACGGGAAATTCTGCGAGAAGACACTGGGCGAGTGTTCCAAAGGCGCCACTCACTCCAGCAATGTTTTGGTGGACTGAATCAGAAACAGGCCTATTGATAATCAAGCAGGCAGGTTAGCCCTTAGGGGAGTCAGTGGGGCACTGTTTACATAGTCTGCCTGCTTTTACTGTTGGGGGCAAGCTGATTGGCCAAGCTTTATGCTTCAGCTTCAACCTTGACTCAGTGCAGGGTGCAATGTCAAGGTGGAAATAAAATTTGAAAAGCTGTCTGGAGGCTGAGGTCTGTGTTTTAATGTGTTGCATTGAAATTCTTTGCATAGTTTTTCCATCGCCATTTATTTTTCACAGGGCTGCGACTCCCTGAGATAACTCCACGGCAGCTCTCTGACTGAAGGAACGCACTGGAAACACTAACCCTTTTGTCAGCACCTGCCCTCCCTGGCTCAGCCTTTCTCAAAATGCGTTTCACACTGGATGGCATAACCCCATGTACTTACCATGGCAAATCGTCCTAACCTGCACATCTATGGACACCAAGGGACAATCCATCTAACCACATCTTTGGACTGTGGGAGGAAACCAGAGCAAACCCATACTGACACAGGGAGAACATACAAACCCCACCCAGACAGTCACCCAAGGTCAGAATTGAACCCGGGACCCTGGTGCTGTGAGGCAGCAGTGCTAACCACTGTACCACCATGCCGAGTTGTTAGATAATAATGAATTAAAGTGATCAGAACCCTACTGTGAGAAATAGACCACTAAAAAGTAAATAAATTGCTGTATCAAGGTTTAACGTGAAGGCAAGAACTGGGTCAACTCAGTGAAGGATTCTGTAAGCCTGGAATTTATATATGCAGTCCAGATGTGTCAACATCAGCTTGAAAATTCACTAAATATTCTTTTGTTTTACTACAAAGCCAATAGGAGACTGACATAATCCCAGGGAAATAATTCAAATGAGCATTTTCAGCCATATCTCTGGTGGATCACATGATCTCCCACTCAATCTTTCTGGAGAACCACATGATCTCTCATTCTGTCCCTGTGGGATCGCATGATTTCTTAATCTATCTCTGGAGAACCACATTATCTCTCATTCTATCCCTCTGGGATCACATGATTTCTTAATCTATCTCTGGAGAACCACATTATCTCTCAATCTATCTCTGGGGAAGCCCACTCTATCTCCAACTATTGGTAATCTGTCGAGTTGTAGATGATTCTTCCATGTGGATAGTGGGGTGGAAGTGGGATATCAGTGTTGATTGTTGTTTCCAGATAGATTCGGCTCTATCTGAGACTTTAAACCTCCCCACAGTAAGAACATCGATTGTTGACTGGTAAGTGATGGGCTGTTGGTTCGAGCAACTTCCTCATTTATTGTTTCTTTCTCTGCTTTCTCTCAGCAGCTGCTCATATTTATTAGAAGGCCTTGACTCCATTTCTGATGATGAATCCCCATTTTAGTTCAGATTGGACATCTGCTTCCTGTATGTTGATGTTGATAGAAGACCCTCATGGAAATTTTGAGGTTGTCTTTGTGACATTTTCTTTGGCCCCTATATGAACAGAATCCCGGATGTAGCTCTGAGGACAGCACCTCTTTGGACAGTTTCGAGTTGAGCATTCTGGTGACGTGTCCCATCCATCTCAGCTGATGTGAGATTATCCATACTTGGTATAACTGTGTTTTTCATTTGTCCTCCTACTTGATTTGCGAGAACCTTCTAAGGCAGCATTGATGATGTTGTTCTGGGACCTTGGTATGATGTATGTAAGTTATCAACGTTTCAGCGCCATGGAGAAGCCTGGGATGTCTCAAGCTGAATAAACTTTGCATTTTATATTGGATCTGACATCAAGGTTCTCCAAAACTCAAACTTTAATTGGCAATCTCCCCACATGGGGGTGGGGGCTGGGTAGGTAGGGGTTGGGGATGGACCCTCCCAACATGGGCAAAATGCCCACAGGGATGGGTGGCTGCCCTTAATAAGACTCAATCGACAGCTACCAAAGGAAAACAGTGTAAGAAATGTTATTATTGTACAGTAACAGCAATAATCAGCTAGGTAGTTTGCCACAATGTAGCTGCAGTGAACAATATGCCCAGCTGAAACCTGAATCCTTCACAGACACCCTGGTACATCCCCAAACAGCGCTGTTTAAAAAGCTGCGTGCGGGAGATATATGAGCTTGAAGAAATGTAGCAGTGGTTACAGACATTGCACCCTATTGTACTCACAGTTGTCAGGACAGATGCAGCAAGGAAGAGATTAATTCTGTTAAGTTATACATGTCATGATGGGCAAGAAACTTATCACAGGAACAGGATGTCCATTTGCTAAATCAGCCTTTACAATTTTGCTGACAGACGCACACGTAGCAGCAAGACACAGCATTGAACAAGTGATGAAGCCAACATCATGGGATAACATGCTCACCCCAAAACCTTTACATTCTTTTATTTAGGACAGCGAAACTGAAGGCTGTTTGGCCCCCTAGAGTGAAGGGATGTGCAGAACTGCTGGTACATACGAAATGAATCATATAGTTCATGATATGTCACATAACCATATGTACACACTAAGACATGCTGACAGATTAGCAGCACACAGCCTTGTACTTGTTACCTGTTGTTGTACCGAACCGAAAAGGATACCAAAGGATGTTTTCCCCATCTTCCATACATCACAAAGTTTTCAGAAGATAATTCACATTTAGCAGGCCAGATATTACTGCTACCATGAGTAAATATTTAATCTTTCAGTGACAACATGGGAAAAAGTGAAATTGAACAGGGAGTTTAAGTTTATTTATTAGTATCACAAGTAGGATTACATTAACACCACAGTGAAGCTACTATGAAAATAGTCGCCACACCCCAGTGTCTGATCAGGTTCACTGAGGGACAATTTAGCATGGCTAATGCACCTAACCAGCACATCTCTCGGACAGGTTTTTCCAGTTTTGGGGTGGGTGCGGCAGGAAAGTTCTGCCCTTAGTGTCAGACACTGGTTCATCATTTACAGTGGAGGAATTCCAAAAATTTGTAAAGTCAAATGGGAATTGCCATGTTAAATCAGCACCTTACCACCCAGCTTCAACTGAAGAACATGCAGTACAAATATTCACATTGTTGAGGTAGAAACAAGTCAATAGGCCTCTCCCTCTACATCTAGCCAGTTTTTTGTTGTCTTATAACACCACACCAAACACAATCACAGAACTCATGCCAACCAAGCTACTAACCCAAATCTGCTTAAGGACATGATTGGATTTGATATTCTAGACTTGGCGTGTAGGGTAGAGGCTAGGCAAGCCTCTCAGAGAGAAAACCATGGTTGAAAGAAAAAGACAATGGGGGAGATTCTCCGGTCTCCCAATAGTGCCTTTCCTGCCAGCAGGAAGTGGCGTGTTGTTTGCTGTCGGTGGGATTCTCTGGTCCTGCAGCTGTCAATAGGAATTCCCACTGATGTTACCCCATGCCAGCAGGAAACCAGGGGGCAGGGGTGTACTGCCAGCGGAACCGAAGAATCCTGCCAGGGTGAATGGCCAGAGGATTTTGGCCAGGATGTTCCGAGTTGAGGATTCAGTCATGATGAGAAACCTTGCAACAGGCCCGGCATGCGTGGCTGGTAAAATTGTGGAGAGAACAGGACTGGCCTCCTACATCCTGGTTTGTCTACACACAAGTTTGTCATCTCAAGAAACACGTACACCATCTGAGGAGGAATACAGTGACGGACAAAGGGGATTGACAGGCCGAACCCTGCCATAAATTCAGAGATACCAGGATTGGTTACCAAGATCCAGGTTGCAAACAAGAAACCGGATTAACCAGTGGTTACTGTAACTGAGGAATTAGCAGCTACAGAGGGGGAGCTTGAACCCAGATTGATGAGTTTGCTTTGTGCATCCCCCCAGCCTGTTTCATCAAATTCTGAAGAGCCTACCACAGAACTAAAGCATCCTACCAGGGTCCGGGAGTACCTGGACTGACTAATGATGAAATTTTCCTGGTCATTCTTGTTGCCTTTAAAACAAAATGTCACCTATGCTAATGATGTTCTTTCTTTCCTCCGTAGGTGGCTTCAAGAGTTGGGGGGGAGGAGTGTGGTAGCATGGCTGCCTTAAGGCAGCATTCCTGAGGGCCATAAAATTGGGTCAGAACATATGGACTGTTCAGACGTGACTAGAGTCAACTGGGACCTAGGGTGCATTTCCCGACTGGAGGAGGTCCCGTAGTTGGAGCCTGGGAAGAAAGTTGTATAGTCGCACAGTTGATTTCAGTCTGACCTTTGGTTGTAAATATTTATTTATCGTTGGCAATAAATCCTTTGTTACTTGGAGCCACATCGAGTTGCGCTCGATTTATTACACTGGCCCCAGTGGTGGCTCTTTAATTAAAAAAGGTCTCCCAGGCAGGTTCCTAACAGTCAGAACAGGGCCAGAACCGACTATAAAAGCAAAATTATTGCAGATGCTGGAAATATGAAATAAAAGCAGAAAATGCTGGAAAGTATTCAGCAAATCTGGCCTCATCTACAAAGAGAGAAACAGCTAATTTTTGGAGTCAAATCGGACTCCTGTTGGAAGAAGAGTTTTCCTCAAACTGGTAACTGGCTCATTCTCCACAGATGCTGCCAGACTTCTGAGTCATTCTGTTTGTATTTTGGAACACAGAATGTTTCTTACTCACACTCATATCCTAAGAACAGAGGTAGCTGCCCAAAATGAGTTCTTACTACCAATGAGGCTACATTATAAAATTTGCAATATTTCAGCACCCTGGTTCAAAATAGGGTGAAACACCTCAGCAAATGGGTCATGGGTCAGTCTTGTGTAGTGACTTCTGGAATAAGTGACCAAGTGTTTGAAATTGCTAACATAACTTTTCATTTGAGATGGGTGGCATTTGGGCACCATGGTGGGACAGTGGTTAGCACAGCTGCCTCACAGTGCCAGAGACACAGGTTCAATTCCGGCCTTGGTCACTCACTGCCTGTGGGGAGTTTGCACATTGTCCCCGGGGCTGTGTGGGTTTCCTCTGGGTGCTCCGGTTTTCTCCCACACTCCAAAGATGTGTTGGTTAGGTTGATTGACCATGCTAAATTGCCACTTAGTGTCAGGAGGATTAGTAGAGTAAATACATGGTGTTATGGGGATAGGGCCTAGGTGGGATTGTTGTCAGTGTAGGCATGATGGACTGAATGGCTTCCTTCTGCACTGTAGGGATTCTATGATTCATTTTCTTGCTGGGTATGTGCACAGTCTGGCTGGGAACAGTTCACTGTTCTGGGGACTGAAGGATGTAATCTGATTTGAAAAAATGTCTCCCTTAACATATCTTGTTTAAACCCAATCTTTCAGCAATGAACCCGCACTTGATTGTCACAGAACACGGTGAGAACACATGAAACTAGGACGGGGAGTTCGTATTAGTTTTACACAGAGCGCAACCTTCAAAGGGTTAAACACGCTGCATACGCATGGAGCAGCTCAGAACGTCAGGCTATCCACTGGGAGATTAGCCACGCAACTGCAAAGGTGGTTAACAAGTGACCTACGCTGTAATGTTGCCTTGAGAACAGATTGGGATCACGTTTCAAGGCACACTGTCTACATTTTAGCTTTCTCCCATCAATATAATCTTTGTTAAGGAGCAAAGAGCCGATGGTATCTCTCAGAACAATGAGCTGGCTAAATCCAAACACCACACAATCTGTATGAGCCTTCCCACCGTGTTCTGAAATGGCGAGCCCTATAGTTTCCATTTGATTCCAAGAATAATAAATGTGGTATGTTTTCATAATCACTATTCTATTTACACAAAACAGACCTTGGAACAGAAATGCCTCTTAAAAGATGCAGTAGAAAGAGTGGTTTTTTGCCATAACTGACACAGATTATTGTCAATGGATGATAAATGATTCACGGTCCTGAGTGATTTCAGTCCTGGGTACCTCGGTAGAGTTTTGCACAAAACTACTTTTCAAAAACTGGAACATTTTGAATTTAGTTCCCCCGGTCCCCAGTGCATTGATTTTGAAAAGCGTTTCGGTATGATTCAGTTACAGCATTGCAGTTTGCATTGTCTTTTTGAAAAAAAAAAGTCGGATATGCTTCCTGGCACATACATTCCATAATTCTGCTGGGGAAATACTCTGACACAGAACAAATCATTTTCATTTATTACAGTGCAATGTTGCACTGTGCAGTTCACTTCAACTTCAATTGTCTAACTACCAGTGTAATCAACAACAACTCTCATTTCAGTATTCTATCCGAACTTAAAAGAGGTTCTGAGGTTTAAGACAAAAGGTGGAAGGGGTGGGGTCAGAGGGGAGATTTGACCTCAGCCAATTAGAGGCTGGTGGCATGGTGGCGCAGTGGTTAGCATTGCTGCCTTACAGCACCAGGTGTGGAGATGCCGGTGTTGGACTGGGGTAAACACAGTAAGGAGAGTCACAATACTAGGTTAAAGTCCAACAGGTTTATTTGGTAGCAAACGCCACTAGCTTTCGGAATCCTTTGCTTACTGTGTAGCACCAGGGACCAGGATTCAATTCCCGGCTTGGATCACTGTCTGTGTGCAGGCTGCACATTCTCCCTGTGTCTGTGTGGGTTTCCTCTGGGTGCTCCTGTTTCCTCCCACAGTCCAAATGATATGCTGGTTAAGTACACTAGCCATGCTAAATTCTCCTTCGGTGTATCCAAACAGGCACAGAGTGTGGAGACTAGGGGATTTTCACAGTAACTTCATTGCCTTGTGTAAGCCTGCTTGTCACACTAATAAATAAATTTAAACATCAACTTCCTCCCACAGCTGGAAAGATGTGCTGGTTAGGTGCATTGGCCATGCTAAAATTTTCCTGCAGTGTACCTAAACAGGCACTGAAGTGTGCTAATTAGGAATTTTCATAGTAACTTCATTGCAGTGTAAGCTGACTTGTGACTAATAAAAAAACGTTAACTTTAAAGCTTCAAGTAAATAATTAATGATTCTCAAAACCACAAGAAAACAATTACAGTAATATTGATAGTACAGTAATGCTAACAATAGGACAGTGATGCCAAACTGCATAATGATACTGTTCACATTATAATATTAACAACACAACAATGTCAATAATGTAGTGACACTATCTTTGTGGTGGTGTTCACTTTCTTCAGATTAGTTCTGACTGCACTCAGAGAAATGATGACGAAGGATTGCTTGTCAACCAAGAAGGCAAGTGAATTGATTACCTGAATGTGGATCTCGGAGCAGCAGACATGAATACCCAACCCCACATTCAAGGAACCAATTTTTGACAGTCCCCAATCATCAATGCTGCTCACATTGACAATCACCTGGCCTCAACCCCGATCTTTGCTGATCCTAGCCCCAAACCTGAAGGCCTTAACCTCAAATCTCGACAGTTATCAGATTTGACACCTATTGTTCCCAGCTCCTGGCCCTCCTGAATCCCTCCTCCTTAGTTCCCCACAACTTGTTCATCATCCACGAGATGGCACAGTGACGCAGTGGTCAGCACTGCTGCCTCATAGCGCCAGGGACCCAGGTTCGACTCCCGACTTGGGTTACCATCTGTGTGGGGCCTGCGCATTCTCCCCGTGTCTGTGAGAGTTCCCTCCCACAGTCCAAAAGTATTGGTAAGATGCATTGGCCATGCTAAACTGACTAACAGTATACCCGAACAGGCGCCAGAGTGTAATGACTAGGAGATTTTCATAGTAACTTCATTGCAGTGTTAATGTAAGCCTACTTTGGACACTAATAAATAAATTTTAGACTGAAACTTTAAACACAAATTCTGATCTCCTCCAGATCCTGGTTTCCCACTCTAACCTTCTTGTACAAACATAAGAAGTAGGAACAAGAACAGGCTTGTTGGACCTTTGAGCCAGCTCCACCATCCAATAAGGTCATGGCTGATCCTCTGCTTCAACTTCATCTTCTCGAACTATCCCCGTATCCCTATTCCCTCCATATCCAAAAATCCATCTGCCTCTGTCTTGAATATACTCAATGACTGGGTATCTACACCCCTCTAAGGGTAGAGAATTCCAAATATTTGGAACGTTCTGAGGGAAGAAATTTCTTTTTTTATTCATTTTTGGGACATGGGCATCACTGGCTGGGCCAGCATTTAGTGCCCATCCCTAGTTACCCTTGGAGGGCAGCTGAGAGTCAACCACATTGTTGTGGCTTTGGAGTCACATGTAGGCCAAACCAGGTAATGATGTCAGATTTCTTTCCCTAAAGGGCATTAGTGAACCAGATGGGTTTTTCCAACAATCAACAATGGTTTCATGTCTATCAGTAGATTCTTAATTCCAGATATTTTTTATTGAATTCAAATTCCGCCATCTGTCGTGTAGGCATTCGAACCCAGGTCCCAAGAACATGAGCTGCACTTCTGGATTAATAGTCTAGCGATAATACCACTAGGCCATCACCTCCCCATTTCCTCACTTCAGTCCAAAATGGTTAATTCTTTATTCTGGAAGTGCAAACTCATATTCTCGATTAAAGATGGGGAAACATTTTCTCAGATTCACCCTGTCAAATTCTTAAAGAATTGTATATGTTACAGTTAGTTCACCTCTCATCCTACTAAACACCAGGGAATACAAGCTGAATCTATTCCATATCTCCTCAAAGGACAACCTCATGCCAGGAAGCAGTCTAGTGAACCTTCATTGCACTCCCTCTAGGACAGAATGTCTTTCCTTAGAGAAGGAGACCAAAATTGCATATAATACTCCAGATGTGGCCTCACCAGTGCCTTGTATAATTATAACAAGACTTTTTTACTCTTATTCTCCAATTCCTTTGTAACAAATTCTAACTTGCCATTTGCCTGGAAAGTAACAAGCTATAAGATTTATTGATTTACTTGGATGCTGCCAGGACTTGATGGTTTGAGTTATCAGGAAAGGCTGAATAGACTGGGACTTTTTTTCCCTTGGAACATAGGGGTGATCAGATAGAGATTAATGAAATAATCAGAGGCATAGATAAGATAGATAGTCAACGTCTTTTCCCAAAGGTAGGGAATCTAAAGCTAGTGGGCTTAGGTTTAAGGTGAAAAGGGAAAGATATAAAAGGTTCCAGAGGGGCAGTTTTTTTTTCAGACAGAGAGTGGTGAGTGTCTAGAACAAGCTGCCAGAGGTAGGGGTGGAGGTGAGTACAATTTTGTCTTTTAAAAAGCATTTTGACAGTCACTTGGATAAGATTGATATAGAGGTCTTGAGGGGTAGGGGTCAAACATGGGACCAGCTTATTGGTAAAAACTTGCTGGCATGGACAAGTTGGGTCAAAGGGCCTGTTTCTATGCTCTAAATCTCCATGACTGAGGAAATCTATTATAACTAAGTGTGTAACAGCAAAACTGTCCAGGTCTAATCTCAACAATGCCTTGATTCCAACTGAAGATTTCCAGCCCCAGAATATATGCCCTTGCTCCTGATTGGCCCAGCATCATGATTTTGTGCTCCATTTGTTCTGGCCCAGTCATGTGGCCCGTGATGGGTTGCCCCTTAAAGGGGCCACACCACCACACTCCTGCCCCTCCTAAACTCTTGGATTGCCTATGATAAAACAAAAAGACAAACAGTCCACACGAAGGCAAGCAACATATTCCAGAAGGGACACCAGGTGAAAATAGTTCATAGCGTCTGCCTGTCCGGAGACTTTTGGACTCTTGCAGAACGTCACAACTCTGCCAGAGATTCTACAGCAGCCAACGACACAGGATCCATGTAGAGCAAACGTGTTAACCACCTCTGGAGCTAGGCAGTTGCTGGCCCCTTGTGCCTCAGCCACTGAAGCCAAAGGTTGCTTTAGCCCCATCTTGGGCATCAAAACCTCTGGTTCAGAGGCTGGTACATGTGAACTTGATGCAGGGCATACTTACATTTCTCCTGGAGCTGTCTCTACTGCTCTGTGTAAGTAGTGGACAAGCTTCTTTACTAGGCAGCCCTGGGCTCCACCATATATTAGACCGACACCATTTTCTCCATATCTCTTCCTGGCACCCAGACAGGTCCTCCACCAAAATTCCATGCCAATATGAGGTTGTCGATATTAAATGATCTGCCCCATTTCTGAGAGTCACGATACCCTTTCTGAGAGGCTTTGCTAGCCTCCACCCTCCCTGACAAATTTGGGAACACTAAGTGTAAACAGGTATGCAGGCGTTGACCCATTAGCAATTCTGCAGGTATGGGATCAAAGAGCCTCCTTCTTCATCGAAGCCTTGAACGTCTGCACAGCTCATTTCTCCAGCTCATTCGAGGCTGGAAGGTAGGGGGCTGACCTGACATTACAAATACCATTAGGCTTGATGAAAGTCTGAAATTTGTCTGCTGTGAATGCTGTTCCGTTGTCTGATACCAGCAATTCAGGAAGACTATGGATTGTGAAGATCTGCCTCAGTTTATCAATAGTAGATGGAGCGGTGGTGGAGCACATGAGCTAAATGTCCAACCACTTGGAATAAACCTCCACTAAGACCAGGAACACGTGTCTCAAAAAGTCCCGCAAAATCTAAATGAAACCACAACCACGGATGGCCCAGCCGCCGCCAGTGGTGCGTGTTCACTAGTGGCGATAATGCTTGCTGGGTCTGGCAACTTTCACATTGCCCACCCATTTGTTCAATTTGTCTATCAATGTCATATCACCAGATGTACCTTCTGGCCAATGCTGGCATTCTGCTCTGGTTGGGATGGGCATTGTGTAATTCTTAAAGCTGCTGCCCTGAGGGTAACACGATGACACAGGACTTCCACAATAGCACACTAGTTTCGCAGGTTACCTCATCTCTGCACTGCAAATACAGCTTCATTTGCTCTGCCTTGTCAAGTACCAGTTTCTTCATCTTCTGTGCACAAGTTAATATGGGACTGGGAGGCGGCTAATTGTATCTGCACTTGAGATCTGTGTTCCTGGCCTATGCCGGCAGGTATAGCTTTACACTGTCAGCAGCAAGGCCCATCTCTGACTGAGGCAATAGGCAGCACTGGTTCATCCTCATGACAAACCTTCACAATAGTTTATGGTCTGACACAATGGTGGTGTCATCTATTGATGTACTGGTGAAATTTCCTCACAACATTGATAACTGCTAGGCTTCCTTTGCTGATTTGTGAATCCTTTTCCTTAGTGTCTGTCAACATCCTCGAAGCAAACGCAGTTGTCCTCTCCAGCCCAGCTGCCATTCTGTGGGATAGAATTGCTCCAACTCCATAAGGTGAAGAATCACAAACGACTATTGATGGCTTGCTTGAGTTGAATTGAAGGGGCAATGTCGATGATTGTAATGTTTATCTTATTGGGCAAACATTTCTTTCTGCATGTCTCCCCACTTGCAGCACTGATGTTTGTTAAAAACTGGTGTTAAGAGGATCAGAATTGTTGAGACATGAGGCGGGGGCTTCCATAATAATTGACCGTTCCTTGAAAGGAGTTCAATTCTGTTGCATTCCTCATCACTGGCACTCCCTTAATAACTTTCATTTTATCTTCAAGGTGATGCAACCCCTTTGCATCCACTTTGAAATCGATTGAAAGGTATGTTTCTCACATTTTAAACAAATGCCAGCATAGCTAAACTGCTTGAAGACCTCTTCCAGGTTCTTCAGGGAATGCACCCGTAATTGGGACATCGTCCAAGCTTACTACCGCTTTGAGCATTACCTGTAACAGGCTTTCCACAGTGCACTGAAAAATGGCACAGATTGATTAGACAACAACTGGCAATCGGCTGCACTGATATAACCATTTGTAGGTATTTATTGTGACAAACTTCCTGGAATCCTTTTCCAGTTCCAGTTGTTGATAAGCATGACTTATGTCTAAATTAAGTGTATTTGAAGTCCCCTGCTAACTTAGCATTGAGGTCCTCTATCCTTGCAATTGAGTAATGATCCAGCTGAGCTCCCCTTGTTTACCATTGGTTTGTAGCCCCACAGATCTTCACAGTGTGATCTGGTTTCAGGACAGGGACAATGGGTGTGGCCCTTTTGGAAAACTGTACAGGCTTCATGATGCCCAGGTCTTCCAGCTTTTCCAGTTTGACTTCCACTTTCTGATCTAACACATTGAGAACTGGGCAAGCACGGAAAAACCTAGGTCTAACCTCCGAGTTTAGGTAAATTTTAGCTTTAACCCCTTTTATCTGATGCAGTTCCCTCTGAAATACCTCCTGATATATACATAGGAGCTCTCAGAACCCCCCATCCCGGACATTAAATATTTCCAGCCAGTACAGTCTTACTTGTTTTAACCATGAGATTGGGCCTGTGTCCTTCAATCACCATGATGGTTAGCTGAGCTGACTGGTTCCTATAGGATACAGACACAGAAATTGTCCCCCCTACTTTTAACATCTCTCCAGTGTACATCAGCAAAGTGGCCTCAGAGTTGCTAATGAAAACAGACCTAGGCCCCACCCCCAAACCCCAAGCCACCTAAAGACCCCAGAGTCCTGGTGTTTGGTACCATCTGCACCCACTTCTCTTGGTTCCTGTGTAAGGTGTATCCTGAAAAAACGAGCAGATCTATCAAACATGACTTCCTTTTCATAAAACTGCTCACTCTGCTTAATCATGTTGTGATTTTCTAAGTGTCTTATATCTATGCCTCCAGATATACATTTGATCATTTTTCCCACTACTAGTCTTAGGTTAACTGGCTTATAATTCCTTTTCTGTATTCTTGCTTGTGTAAATAGCAGTAGTAGCTTGCTAAATGCAAATCCTAGGGAACTGTTTTCAAGAATTCTGAAAGATCAAATCCAATACATTCACTTTCTCCGCAGCTATCTCTTTTCATTTATGTTCTTTGATTTCTTCTAATTCCTCATTCTTACCAGGCCCCTGTTCCACCATTATTCCTGAAATTATTTGGTGCCACTTAAGGTAAAGGAAGTGTTTGTTTACCATGTCTTACCCACATCATCATTTCATATTGGCTTCTGATGGTCCTGTGTTTGATTTCATTAAACTCTTCAGATTTACATCCCGATAACAATTGTTTTTATTCTTTCAAGGGATGTGGGTGTCATAAGCCAGGTCAGGATTATCACCTAATCACTTTTGAAAAAGTAGTGGTGAGCCACCTTCTTAAATCGCTGCAATCCCTATGGTGTAAGTCTCACAGTGCTGTTCGGAAGTGACTTCTTAGGTTTCTTGCGAACCTACTTTCAAGTTCTCTATTTTTTTTCTGTATCACTTTTTTGTTCCTCGTTTTGCTAAATTCTAAAATATTCCCAATCCTCAGATTTCATACCCTCTTTGTCAACATCATGAACTGCTTCATTTAGTCTAATATCAACTTGAACTCCTCTTACCCCTCCATGGGACCACTTTTTGTATAAGAGTTTTGTACCTTAAAGGAAAGTACATTTGTTGAAAATTACATATCATTCATTTCCTGCGTACCATGATATATATTTTTTGAACATATTGGAGGAGACTCTCCCATCCCGCTGCATTAATTTATTAGTAAGAAGTCTGACAACACCAAGTTTAAGTCCAACCAATTTATTTGATAGTAAACTCAGTTTACTATCAAATAAATTGGTTGGACTTAAACCTGGTGTTGTCAGACTTCTTACAGTGTTTACCCCAGTCCAAAGCTGGCATCTCCACATCATTAGTTTATTAGCACAGCGGGTCAGGAGATTTCAGCGGAGCTGGATTAGTGTGATCCGCACTTAGTGTCTGACCCCGAGCATCTCTTCCAGCACCATAAACATCGGAAATAGGTGTGGAGCTGCATTAAGTGTGCAGGGGGGTGCATTTTAATATGATTTAAATATGATGAGTGGGCCCAGGATTGAAAACACCAGGCCCACTAGCCTCCCCCAAAGCCCCACCCCTGCCAGGAGTGCTTCACCCCAGTGGGGATTACAGTAACTCCCCACTTTTGGGGAGCTAGTGGCTTGATCCCACTGGAGTGGAGGAAGAGGCATTAGGGGCCCCCTAGAAAGTTGGGCAGCAGGGGTGGAGGGTGTCCCCTGGGCATTGGCACTTTGGCAGTGCCAGCCTGGCCCTTGGCATGCCCAAGAGGCAAAATGCCATTGCCCGAGAGCACCTGCGCAATGCCCTTTGGTCATTGGGCAGTACCGAGCAGCAGGGCATATGGGGCTTGGTGGGGTGATCGCTGGGGGTGGATGGTCCCACTGCCATTCTGCAGATAGGATTGGTGGGGGAAAGAGAGAGACCAGTGCAGGGGCGCAGAGTTATGCAAGGGGGGGGTGGGTTGGAGCTGAGGGGGAGTGGGGGCTGGCACTGCAGGGGGGTCGGGCCTACAGAGGGATGCATCGGCACTGTCAGGAGGGGTTGTGATTTGACCTTAACATAGTCAGGAGGGGGGAATGGTTGCACAGCCAGCAATGCAGGGGCCCGAGGCTGGCCAGAAATCAAGTAATTGGGAGGCCGGCAGACAGGGGTCACTGCGCTTGTGCCGTTCCCAGCGCTGACAGATCAGTGCATGCACAATGGCCTGCTCAGTGCTATGCTGCTGGCCTCTGCAGCGGGAATAGGCCCCATGCACTGGTTTTCAGTGTGATTCACTCTGAGGCACTTTTTTAATGGAATTGAAAATCCCCCTAAAAAAACCAGCATGATTGACTCCAGTTTTCACGCGAATTCGACACTTAGAATTTTTTTGAGAGAATCACCATCATTATTTTTATTTTTCACAGAGCATACAGATACAAAGATTAAAATGATAAAAGGGAGTTGTACATCACATTAATCATCAGTGTTATTTAATATAAAAGGAACAACATTACAAAGGCACTTTTAGTTTAGAGGATCCAGTTATATGTACAGACAAGTGTTGATATAGTAGAAAAATAAATTGATGATGGTAATTGGTCTGTATAAAAGTTGCTTCCATACGTAGAGCACAGGTGAAAAGTATTGTTGATTTGATCTGATTTATTATTGTCATATATAGGGATACAGGGAATGTATTGTTTCTTGCGCGTTATACTGACAAAGCATACCGTCCATTGAGAAAGAAAGGACAGGGTACAGAATGTAGTGTTACAGTCATAGCTAGGGTGTAGAGAAAGATCAGCTTCATATATGATATGCCCATTCAAAAGTCTGATGGCACAGAGAAGAAGCTGTTCTTGAGTCGGTTGGTATATGACTTCAGGCTTAATTATCTTTTTCACAATGGAAGAAGGTGGAAGAGAGTACATCCAGGGTACATGGGATCTTTGATTATGCTGGCTGCTTTTCCGAGGCAGCGGAAAGTGTAAATGAAGCCAAAGGATGGGAGATTGTTTTGCGTGATGGATGTGCTTCTGTCATGACCCTTTGTAGTTTCTTGTGGTCTTGGTCAGAGCAGGAAACATTCCAAGCTGTGATAGAAGTTGGTGAGAGTCATAGCAGGCATGTGAATTTCCTTAGCCTGCTGAGAAAGATGTTGGTGGGCTTTCTTAACTGTAGCATCGATGTGGAGGGACCAGGATAGGTTGTTAGAAATCTCAACACCTACAAACGTGAAGCTCTCGACTGTTTCTACTTCATCCCCGTTGATGTAAACAGGAGAATATAAATGGAAGCTTATTACTATGTACTTCAGCACACTGCATATTAAATTTTACACTGTATGTAAAAAATTGGCCCCTCCCCGACAAGTAGCTGCTGGAGAGACAGTGGGTAATTAGTTGGTTACTCACATTCGGCATAGCGGCAGCATGGTGGCACAGTGGTTAGCACTGCTGCCTCACAGTGCAGGGACCTGGGTTTAATTCCCAGTTTGGGTCACGGTCTGTGTGGAGTGTGCACGTTCTCCCCATGCCTGTGTGGGTTTCCTCTGGGTGATCCGGTTTCCTCCCACAGTCTGTAAGACTTGTTGGTTCGGTGATTTGACCCAAACAGGCACCGGAATTTCACAGTAACTTCATTGCAGTGTTAATGTAAGCCTTACTTGTGACAAATAAATAAATGAACTCTACTTTACTCTATTCTGGTCATGCTCAAAAATAAGGGAGTAGATAATTGAAACACTAACCGAGATATTCCCCATGGACACCCACAGAACTCCCCCTCCCCGAACTGCTCTATTAGATACAATTCCAGAAGGGATGAAAGGAAGAAAACATAATTACCTTTCAGAAATTTTATTGCTGGCTGCCATTAAAAGCATCATCCTCAACTGGCTGAAATCCATATGTTCTATCGATGAACTTTGGTCATCTAATATCAGGGAGCTATTTGAGATGGAAAGTATTACACATGCATTACATTTGCAGAGTGAAAAATTCTTTCAAAGGTGGATCTTAGTAAAGGGAATAGCGTTCACATGAATTAAACTAGAGTGTATCCTTCACCCTGCCCTCACCCCAACCCAAAACCATTCATTATATATGTTTTATTTGCCCTTGTTTCTTCTTTATCTCCGACTATGCTTGTTTTTTTTTCTTATTTATTATCATCTCTCATTTGTATTTATTTATTCAATAATTCATTTTACTGTGCTTTCTCATATATTTGAGGCTAAGGAAATTTGTATACCCTCTCATCAACTTTTACAGATGTGCCATAGAAAATTATCGTTTCCAGATGTATCATTCACTCATTCTGCAGTCTCTTATGCTATTACTGTGGGGCAGTACAGTGGCATAGTGGTAAGCACAGCTGCCTCACCAGGGACCTGGGTTCGATTCCCGGCTTGGGGCACTGTCTGTGTGGAGCCTGCACGTTCTGCCTGTGTCTGCGTGGGTTTCCTCCAGTTTCCTCCCACAGTCTGAAAGGCGTGTTGGTTAGGCACATTGGCTGTGACAAATTCTTCTGCAGTGCTTCCAAACAGGTGCTGGAGTATAGTCACTGGGGGATTTTCACAATAACTTTATTGCAGTGTTAATGTAAGCTTATTTGTGACAGTAATAAATAAACTAAACTTAAAAATCCATTCCTCCCTCCCTTACCTCCTTATTTACAGAGACTATAGAATCATTGTGTTAAAGTAAAACAATATTTTATTGATCATTGTACTAAAGAGAAAAAATATGTTTTATTGCAAGAAATTTCAAAAGATGAGGTAATTAAATGAAATATCATGCCTACCTGATTGGGAGACCAGCAGTGTGAGACTACTGCACATGTGCTGGTCTTGGCACTGACAGATTGGTGCATGTGCAGTGGCCCACTCAGCGCTATGCTGCTGGCGTCTGGCGGGGATAATACATCCCGCCCCGTGATTTTCAGCGTGAATTTCGTTAGGGCATTCTGCTGTGCTCAGAGTGTGGGAGATACATTTTGAAAATCCTGCAAAAAAAATTATCACTGTCAATTATTCAATGAGCCTCTGACCTGGTTGTAAAGAAATAGTCAATGTGAGAGCAAGAGCAGTGCCTGCTGCAGTAAAATGTAAAGTCTCTTCTACTCGGTACAGGTCCTGCCATGGGTCTACTAGCCCAGCTTCCGTGACAAGACTTGTCAATGATTTGCTCACCTTGGAGCAGGGGTTTGATGATGCTGAGAGCCTGTCTGCCGTTTGGTCGGTGTACGAGGAGAGATGAAACAATTTGGGTTTACACCTGCTGGAGTTTAGAAGGATGGGACTCGATCGAGGTTATAAAATGTTAAAAGGAATTGATAAAGTACCGATTATTTCCTCTTGTGGGGCAATCTGGAACAAGAGGTCACAGGTATAGGTAGAGAGGCAGTAGATTTAACACTGAGATGAGGAGGAACTACTTCTCGCAGAGGGTGGTGAATGTGTGGAACTCGCTGCCCCACAGCGCAGTGGAGTCTGAGTCATCGAATGGTTTCAAGAAGGAGACAGATATGTTTCTAATTAAAAAAAGGAATAAAAGGAAATGGGGAACAGGTGGGGAGGTGGATTTGAGACCAGGCAGAGATTAGCCATGATCTGGTTGAATGGCGGAGCAGGCTTGAAGGGCTGAATTTGCCTACTTCTGCTCCTAATTCCTATGTTCCTATTAAATTCTATTCCTTAGTATCCCATTAAGAGCAACAGTGTACTTTTATCTAAGATAAGTTTGATCACCGTTTTAATAAATTGTGGGTCATCCTTGTTCAGGCCATATATATTTATCAATAACGCCTCTGTCCCATCTACTCTCCCATTAAGAAATATGAACCTGCTTTAATTCTCCTTTTGTTGTGAGTGGACACAGAAATTCACGGATTTTGGAATAAGATCGCTATCCTCCATTTTTTCTATCTGATACATGAGAGGAAAAAAATATCTGGTTTGCCCATGATCTGCTCAGCTTACTGTGCCCTATGTCTGACAAATGTGTTTCTAGCAAAGATTCTGATTTTGCAGCTTAGATGTTTCAGCTGACAAAGTCTCTTTTCTCTCTTCATAAGGTTATGTAACCCTTTCACATTAAAGCTAATTACCTTTCACATATCCGTAATAATCTGTATTCAATTGGTGTGACAGGTATACCCAGCTTGACAAATGGCCTAATATCAGAGAAGAAAGCTTTCAGAGGGAGATGGAGGAGGAGAAATAGAAAAAAAGTGCTACCCGTGCAGTGGCTTTAACATTGTTCCCTTGAGAATGCTATGAGGTAGAAACTATGTGCATGAAAGATTTAACTGCAGATTTGACCCATTTCCAAGTGGGGCTCGGCTGAAAACCAAAATGTTTGAACGAGCAAAAGTGAGGCTTAGCGTCTCACTATCCAACTCATTAGATATGTAATTGTGCATAAGAACGAGGAACATCCAGAGCAAACTCACTGCATTGGTAAAAGGACAGCAGAGCAAACTTTCCCATCTAAACAAAGCAATCTACCTTAGCTAACTCAACCCTCATACCAATCCACTTTCTTCTAGGTTTAAAACTCGAATTTTGAAATTAATGGAATCAATTTCTAAGTCAAGATAAAATTGTACATATTATGATCACTCTTCCCTCAACATCTCTTTACTACAAGGTTATTAATTAACCCTTTCTCATTGGACAACACTAGCTCCAAAATAACCATAGTATCATGGGGTTATGGGGATGGGGCAACTTACCATGGCTGGTAAATCACAGCTCTCAATCGCATTGCGCAAAATCTAATAGATAGATTTGCATTTTCCTCCAAATGAAACATTGCAGCTGTCTGGAAATTGCCAATTTTGTCAGATGGAATCCTAAACCTCAGTTTATCACGAGAAATGGTGGCACAATGGTTAGCAATGTTGCCTCACAGTGTTAGGGATACGGATTCTACTCTGGCCTTGAGTGACTGTGTAGAGTTTGCATGTTCTCCTCATTTCTGAGTGGACTTCCTCTGGGTGTTCTGGTTTCTGCCCACAGTCCAAAGATGTGTAGGTTAGGTTCGTTGGCTGTGCTTAATTGTCCCAGTATGTGTAGGTTAGGGGAAGTAAGGGTGTAAATATGTGAGATTACTGGGAAAGGGCCTGGGTAAGATGCTCTGCTGGAGAATCAGTGCCACTTTGATGAGCAAATGGCCTCTTTCTGTACTTTAGGGATTTTACTGTTCTATACATTACATCTTTGAATTCTGAAGGATTTAAGGTCGTCCAAGACAAACTTTGAAAATGGAAATACTTTATTAAGTATTTTCTAAACACCAACTAAAGCTTCAGACATGAACTTTCCTGTAATGCAAATCTATAAGGACATCAACTGTTACACTTTACATAAGAACATAAGAAATAGGAGCAGGAGTAGGCCATCTAGACCTTCGAACCTGCCCTGCCATTCAATAAGATCATGGCTGATCTGAAGTGGATCAGTTCCACTTTCCCGCTTTCTCCCCATAACCCTTAATTCTCTTGTCTGTCAAAAACCTATCTACCCGTGACTTAAATATATTTAGCGAGGTAGCCTCCACCACTTCAACGGGCAGAGAATTCCAGAGATTCATCACCCTTTGAGTGAAGAAGTAAACCTCTTAAACCTCTAATCTAAATGGTTTCTTAAATCTCTAAACTAAATGGTTAGGAATGTAAGGTCAAATTTCTTTAGAATTCATATGCTACTTAACTGAAATGTGTCAAACCAGTATTCAAGATCAACATATTCATCTTCCTTAATACATGGGAATACAATTGCATCACCGCCCTCTCCCCTCCCTCTATTAGGACCATATATGTACCTTAATTTCTGTTCCCGATAGATTGCTGGTCACCGTAGGGCTATAAATTGCCAGTGTTGTGATATTATATGGCAATGCAGAAAGTGACATGTACCTTAAGGAAGCTGCGTAGTAACATCACTATGACATCATAGTGTGTAAAGCTGGAGGATAAAACATACCACCTCTATTTTAGGTGTTCACTATTGCTCGTGATCCCTACTCCAGATGTTCACCATTGCCTGTGAACCCTACTGCAGATGTTCAGCATTGCCTGTGATCCCTACTGTGGATGGTCACCATTGCCTGTGAACACTACTGTTGATGTTCACTATTACCTGTGAACCCTACTGTAGATGTTCACCATTGCCTGTGACCCCTACTGCAGATGTTCTCTATTGTCTGTGAACCCTATTGCAGATGTTCTCCATTGCCTGTGAACCCTACAGTAGATGTTTTCTATTGCCTGTGACCCCTACTGCAGATATTCACTATTGCCTGTGATCCCCAGTGCAGATGTTCACTACTGTCCATGACCCTCTATCAGTAAGAGTTTGTGTATATCTTATGAGTCAAACATATATCAATTAATCAACTGATGTAACTGTTTAGGACCTAACCTAGATCAAGGCCTGTGTAGATCTGTATGTGTAGCTTCTAGTAATAAACTTCATGTAATTGTGTCCAACCATCATTCTCAATATCTTGCTTCCATGGGTACCATAGAGACAGATCCCTTGAGGTTTACATTGAGACCCTCAACATATGTAGTGGTAATAACTATAAGATACCACGACACCTAGAGTACAACAGCAAAGTACATGGGTGCCTCAAACATGCCAATATTTCTGTGACGACAATAGTCACTGGAATCTGAAAATAATTCATTGATTGAAGAAATCCAGGATGCATGATAAAAATGGAAGTTTCATTTATATATGAAGATGTCCCAAAATACTTTATGCCAATTAAATATTACTACGATGTCGGAAATACTGCAGCCTATTTGCAGACAGCATATTCTGCACACAGCAATGGGATAAAGTTAAAGTAATTTCTTAGTCACTAGTAGGCTTACATCAACACTGCAATGAAGTTACTGTAAAAATCCCCTAGTTGCCACACTCTGTAACCTGTTTGGGTACCCTGAGGGAGAATTTAGCATGGCCAATGCAACTAACCAGCATATGGAAGGAAACTTTCACACTGTGGGAGGAAACTGGAGCACCCGGAGGAAACCTAAGCAGACTCGGGGAGAACGTGCAGACTCCGCACAGACAGTGACCCAAGCTGGGAATTGAATCTGGGACTGCTGTGAGGCAACAGTGCTAACCACTGTGCCACCCCAATTATATTTTTAGTGTGTACTAATAGATAAATATTGACCTTACACCGAGGATAACTCCCCTATTCCTCTTCAAATAGTGCCATATCATCTTTTAGCTTTATGAGACTGAGTAAATTGAGTTTATGTTCTCTGGAGTTTAGAAAAATGAGAGATGATGTCATTGAAACATACTATATTCTGAAGGGACAGACACTGAGAGGTTCTTTTCACTGGTTGGGTAATCTAGAACATGGAGCCATAGTCGCAGAGTAAGAGGCCGATCATTTAGGACTGAGATGAGGAGAAATTATTTCACTCAAAGGGCTGTGGATCTTTGGAATTGTCTACCCCAGACGACTGTGGATGCTCCATTGCCCAATATATTTAAGGCTGGGATAGACAGACTTTTGGTCACTCAGAGAATCATGGAATATGGACTGAAAAGTGAGGTTAAAACCCAAGATTAACCATAGAATCACTACAGGAGGCCATTCAACCCATCAAGTCTGCACCGAATCTCCAAACGAGAATCTTACCCAGGCCCACTCTATTCTGGTAACCCTGCATAGTTACCATAGATAATCCACCTTGGACTGTGGAACGAAACCGTCATACACAGAGGAAACTCACACAGACACAGGGAGAACATGCAAACTCCACATAGACAGTCATCCAAGGCTAGAATCGAACCCCAGTCCCTGGTGTTGTGAGACAGTACTGCTGACTACTTTGCCACCATGTTGCCAATGGTCATAGTGAATTATGGAGCAGGCTCCTAGTTCTTGTATTCTTCTGCACTCTTTGTCCTTAGGCTGTTGTCCTTTGCCTACTCATTCAATACTGTATAGTAATCAAAGATTCATTGAGTTGCAGCTTATTATCTCACACTTCTTTCACCCAATCTTTCAAAGAGAGAAAGATAATACAAGTGTGTAACTCTTCTACAATAAAAACCATTGCAAATGTTCCTCATGGATGATGTTTTAAAAAATCATTTGTGGGACATGGGCATCGCTGGCTGGCCAGCATTTATTGCCTATCCCTAGCTGTCCTTGAGAAGATGGTGGTGAGCTGCCTGATTGAATCACTGCAGTCCATGTTCTGTGAGTTGATCCACAATGCCATTAGGGAGGGAATTCCAGGATTTTGACTGTGAAGGAATGGCAATATATTACCAAGTCAGGATGGTGAGTGACTTAGAGGCAAACTTGCAGGTGGTGGTATTCCTATGTATCTGCTGCCCTTGTCCTTCTAGCTGGAAGTGGTTGTGGGTTTGGAAGGTGCTGTCTAAAGATCTTTGGTGAATTGCTGCAATGCATCTTGTGGATACTACACACTGTTATTATTGAGTGTCGGAGGTGGAGTGATTGAATGTTTGCAGACGCCCAAACAAGTGGGCTGCTTTGCCCTGGATGGTGTCAAACTTCTTGAGTGTTGTTGGAGCTACACCCATCCAGGCAAGTGGGGAATATTCCATCACACTCCTGACTTGTGCCTTGTAGATGGTGGACAGGCTTTGGGGTGGTCAGGAGGTGAGCTATTTGCTGCAGTATTCCTAGCCTCTAACCTGCCCTTGTAGCCATTGTGTTAATGTGGTGAGTCCAGCTGAGTTTCTGGTCAGTGGTAAGTCTAAGGATGTTGATACCAAAATTTACACCAATCAACCTGTTTGTCACAAAAAACAGTCTGGACATGAAACAAAATTTGGATTGGGAAAATGCTGGAAGTGCTCAGCAGGTCAGACAGTTTTTGTGGTGAGAATAGACAGTTGTGATAAAGGATCCATCCACAAATGTGAACATCCTGTGTTTTCTGCACACTCTCTAGTCCCTTGAGTGTCTGTAGCATTTTATTTTATTTTTGTTTCATTTTTTCAGCAAATGCATTTTCTCTTTGGGGCATGGAGTGTCAGTTTGAGTATTCTGGTCTACATTTAATCCCAATGTCATTGTTTTCTTTTTCCAGAAAAGCTTGCAAAACACTGATTGAAGTCATGACTCACTGATGGGAGGATTCCAATTAACTGGAACTATGCACTGCATATTCCAAAGCTGGAAATGATACACAGAGAAAGAGTATGGCAGCTGCACACTTTTGTTCTGACCTATTGCCTGAGTTAACAGGCTGCATGCTTCCATGTAATGTCAGCAATTGTTGCTCTCTGGTAAGTCAATACATCCTGTCACACTGCAGCCTACAAACAACAACCAAACTAGCCCAAAACTCATGAAATGATTGGTCTTATAGAGCGTTCAAACCTCTAACTGCTTTGAAAGTGCTAATCGTCAATTCTGTGGTTACTTTTTGACTTATGTCTTTTAACTTGCATTCTTCCCATGTCCTAAGGATAGAGTGGTTTTCTGCATTAGTGACTGGTGGCAGCATGGTGGCACAGTGGTTAGCACTGCTGCCTCACAGCGCCTGGGTTCAAAGTTGGGCTCAGGTCACTGTCTGTGTCGAGTTTGCACATTCTCCCCACGTGGGTTCCTTTGAGTGCTTCCGTTTCCTCCCAAAGTCCAAAGATATGTGGGTTGGGTTGATTGGTCATGCTAAATCGCCCCTTAGTGTCAAGGGGACTAGCATGGGAAAGGTTCTGAATGGGATTATGGTCAGTGCAGACTCAGTGAGCCAAATGTCCTTCAAATGTCCTCCTTCAATGGTTATTTTTGTAGTGTCTCCCCTTATCTTCTGATTTACTCTTTGATTTATACTCTCTGTCCCTTCCTGCCACTGTCTGCTTATCATTTCCTGCAACAGTATCTTTCTCTCTCACCTGGTCTCTACTCCTTGATTTACCACATCTTCCAAAATTTGGACACTTTGTCCATTATTTAGTTTAGAACTGTCTTTGCTTCCCTAGTTACATGGCTTACTAGAACATCAGCTCCACACAGTTGAGGTGTAGACAGTCCCAAACGTATAGATCCCATTTTCACCAGCACTGATGCCAGTGCCCCATGAACTGGAACCTCTTTCCCACACCAGTCTTTAAGCCACACATTCATTTCGCTAATCTTACTTGTCATATGCCAACTTGCATATCGCTCAGGTAATAGTCTGGAACTTTTTACCTTTGTAGTTCTGCTTCCAAATTTGGTGTCTGTCTCCACAAACTGATTATGTAGAATCTCCTTCCTCATCCTGCCTATGTCACTGGTACCTACATGGACCACAATCATTGGATCCTTCCCCTCCCATTCCACGTTCCTCTCCAACCCTGAGCAGATAGCCTAAATCCTGGCACTGGGCAAACAACACAGCTATCTAGTCTCGCACTCCCTGCTACAGTGACTAGTGTAAATTTCCCTCACTATACTATTCCCCACTACCCCTACGTTCTTATGTGCTCCTCCTAATTGAATGGCTTCCTGTACCACAGTGTCATGGTCAGTCAGCTCATCCACCCGACAGCCCCTGCTCTCATTCAAACAAGCTGAAAGAACCTCAAACCTAGTGGACAATTACAAAGTTTTTCACTCTTGCACTCCTGCCAACTAGGTCCCCTTACTGTCACACCCTCCAAATCAGAAAACCCTATCCTTAGGGGAACAGGAATTTGATCGATCGGGGCAGTGGGCCAATGAATGGCAGATGAAGTTTAATTTAGATAAATGTGAGCTGATGCATGTTGGTATAACAAATCGGAGTAGGACATACCCTGTTAATGGAGGGCGTTGGGGAGATTTGGAGAACAAAGAAAACTGGGAGTACAGGTTCACAGCTCTTTGAAAGTGGAGTCACAGGTGGACAGGGTGATGAAGAAGGCATGTGGCGTGCTTAGGTTCATTGCTCAGAACATTGAATACAGGAGTTGGAATGTCCTGTTGAAGTTGTCCAAGACATTAGTAAGACCACATATGGAATACTGTGTACAGTTCTGGTCAGTCTATTATAGAAAGGATATTATTATACTAGGAATAGTGCAAAAAAGATTTATTAGGTGCTACTGGGACATGATGGTTTGATTTAAGAGAGGCTGGATGGACTGGGACTTTTTTTGTTGGAGCATAAGAGGCTTAGGGGTGATCTTATAAAGGCCTATAAAATAATGAGGTGAATGGATAAAGTAGATAGTCAACATCTTTTCCCAAAGGTAGGGAAATCTAAAACTAGAGGGCATGGATTTAAGATGAGAGGGGAGAGAAACAAAAGGGGCAATTTTTTCTCTCAGCGGGTGGTGACTGTCAGGAACAAGCTGCCAGGGGTAATAGTAGAGGCGGGTAAAATTTTGCCTTTGAAAAAGAATTGGACAACTACAGGGTAAAATAGGTACAGAAGGATTTGGACCAAAGGCAGGCAATTGGGACTAGCTTAGTGGTAAAAACTGGCAGGCACGGAAAGTTGGGCTGAAGGACCTGTTTCCCTGCTTCAAATCTCTATGACTCTGACTGCCTCCTGGTACAAAACATCCGGGTAACTCTCCCTGATGTGATATCGTGTCTGAAGCTCAGCTCCAGACCAGTGACTCTGAGCTGCATCTCCTCAAGTTGCAGAGACTTAATACAGATGTGTTAGCCCAGGATCACATTGGCATCCATGAGCTCCCTCATGCTGCAGCCTAGACACATCACCTGTCCTGCTATCCTTAATGTATTTTAAATAATTACTTAATTATTTTTTAATTATTTATTTCCTTTCTTGTGTCTTATAAACCTTACCACAAATTCCAACGTCCAACATTGCCAACATGTAAGTAAGGTTTAAAGTTTAGTTATTAGTGTCACAAGTAGGCTTACATGAAGTTACTGTGAAAATCCCTGAGTAGCCACACTCTGGCGCCTGTTTGAGTACACTGAGGAGAATTTAGTATGGCCAATGCAGCTAACCAGCATGTCTTTCAGACTGTAGGGGGAAACTGGAGCACCCGGAGGAAACCCACGCAGACACAGGGAGAATGTTCAAACTCTGCACAGACAGTGACCCAAGCTGGAAATTCAATCTATGTCCCTGGCACTGTGATCGAGCAGCGCTAACCACTGAACCACTGTGCCACCAAATAAAAGGTCAAAATTAAAGGCTCTGTATCTGAATGCACAATGAACAAAAAAATCCCAGATGAGCTGATGGCACAAATAGAAATAACACCAAAGTTGTGTGCCATCCTTCTCCAGCAGAGTGGGCAGATTGTGAATTGTAACCCATATACCTGAGAAGTGGAGTAATCCAATTTGTAACCCCTTGTGTTTAAAATCCCACCATCGTGATATTTGTGATATGGAATCTGATAGTTTGTTGGCTAGCACCAGAAAATGCATAAAGTTGTTGGGTTTTCACTGAGTCCACCTGAGTCACTATTAATATTGCTTGATAAAGAAGCTGCCAGCCCACCCAGTGTGACCTACACTTAACGTGTATTATGCTCATGGAATCTAACAAGGGGTCATTAATACTGCCTCATTAATGTTACTTCTATGTCCCAACACTCCATCTTACACATACATTCTGGCTATTTCTATTGTATATATATGGTGCCACATGAGAACTGATCAGTGCTCCAAAACTACTTCTGTGTGCAAATGATAAGAACATAAGACCATAAGATGTAGGAACAGAATAAGAATATTTGGCCCATCAAGTCTGCTCTGCCATTCAATGATGACTAATAAATTTCCCCATTGTCTACCTTTTCCAAAGATCGTGAATGTAGCCCAATCCATCATGCAAACCAGCCTCCCATCCATTGACTCTGTCTACACTTCCCACTGCCTCGACAAAGCAGCCAACATAATTAAGGACCCCACTTACCCCGGACATTCTCTCTTCCACCTTCTTCTTTCGGAAAAAAGATACAAAAGTCTGAGGTCATGTACCAGCCAACTCAAAAATAGCTTCTTCCCTGGTGCTGTCAGACTTTTGAATGGACCTATCTTGCGTTAATTTGATCTTTCTCTATACCCTAGCTATGACTGTAACACTACATTCTGCACTATCTCGTTTCCTTCTCTATGAACAGTATGTTTTGTACGTATGGTGCGTAAGAAACAATACTTTTCACAGTACGTTAATACAGTGGCATTAATAAATCAAATCAGATCAAAAACCTTTGATCGCCTTACGAATCAAAAACCTATCTATAGATAAAAGAAAAATACTGCGGATGCTGGAATCTGAAACAAAAAAGAGAAAATTTTGGAAAATCTCAGCAAGTCTGACAGTATCTGTGGGGAGAGAATAGAGCCAATGTTTTGAGTCTAGGTGACCCTTCGTCAGAACCTATCTATCTGTCTTAAATACACTCAATGACCTGGCCTCCACAGCCTTCTGTAGCAAAGATTTCTGTAGATTCACCACCCTCTGGCTATAGAAGTTCCTCCTCATCTCAGTTCTAAAGGATTGTACCTTTGTTCCGAGGCTGTGCCCTCGGATCCTAGGCTCTCCTACTAATGGAAATATCTTCACCACATCCACTCTATCCAGGCCTTTCAGTATTCTGTAAGTTTCAATGAGCTCCCCCATCAACTTTCAAAACTCCATCAAGTACAGACCTTACGTGATGAAAGAACTAAAGAGGTTATTTTGTGATTTTAAAAAATGGCTCTCAGATATTGGGACTTCTTGGAAACTCTCAATTGATATTCTGACTATACTCTTTGGAATATTTTCCCCAGACGATGGCCCCTCTACAGTTATCTTGCAGCCCAAGGGTGGTGAACTTGCTGGTGCATGAGGTCCAAGGTTATTTCAGATTTAATAAAATGAAGGTGTCTGTGCCTCAGGCATCAAATGCATCAATCGTCTGTAGATCTCACAGCGGAAACGTAGTGCACTTCTATTAATGGAAAAGAAACCAAGACACATTAAATGTCTGGTATAAAATTGCAATTTTACATATTGCGGCATGAAAGCAGGGGTAATAAAATTTATCTCACTCTTAAAATTGACCTTAATTCCTCCTCATCCATTACTGTTGTAGTTTCCCTTTTAATAAAAATTCAGTGAATGTTAACCCTTCTCTCCAATAGAAAGTTACTTTGAACCCTACTTATTCCATCTTTTCTTTTCCAAATATGCAGTATTAAATCCACACTCTGGGAAATCCTAACCTGTTTTCAATAAGTGTGAAAGCAGCATGTGATTGATCATTGTGTAAGCTTTGCTGAATGTTAATACTGGTAATCCTCCAAGTTAAAAACAGACTTTTTCTTCACGAACCATCCTCATAATGCTGTCCTTTCTTCACTTAAACATAGGGGAAAAGATGAAAGGTTTGCATTTATATAGCATCTTCCATGACCTCACAGTATTTCCAAGTGCTTGGCGGCCAGTTTTAAATCATAGAAACACTACAATGCAGAAGGAGGCCATTTGGCCCACTGAGCCTGCACTGACAATAATCCCACCCAGGCCCTATTGCTGTAACCTTACATATAGATGTAAGGTTACATTAATCCCCCTGACACCAAGGGGCAATTTAATATGGTCAATCAACCTAACCCGCACACCCTTGGACTGTGGGAGGAAACTGGAGCACCCGGAGGAAACGCACACAGACAAGGGGACAATATGCAAACTTCACACAGTCACCCAAGGCTGGAATTTAACCCGGATCCTTGGCGCTGTGAGGCATCAGTGCTAATCATTCTGTGACCACGCTGCCAAATTCGCCAACCTTGCTCACAGCTGGGGTTCTCCAGTCCCGCTGCAGTGAATGGAGGTTCAGATGAGGGCCAAATTTTCCATCCTCACTAACAGTGGCAGCGGGGCTGGAGAATTCCAGACATCGACTCTACTGTAATATAGCAATTAGAATTTGGCATTTTTAAGTGGAAGAACAATGTATGTTTGAGAATATAAAAAAATGTAAAAAGAAAATGCTGGAAATGATCAGCTAGTCTAGCAGCATCTGAGGAGAGAGAATGGAAAGTTAATATTTCAGATCAGAACTATGATAGGAAATATCATCGTTAGAGCAAATGAAATGAGGGAAGGTAGGAAGGAGTAAAAAGGAAGAGTAATGATAGAGTGGAGGACAGGAGATAATAATTGACAAAAGATTTCATAGTGCAATACCAAAAGGAGTGATAATAGGATAAGTAAAGAAGCAGAAGATGACAGAATAGCCACTATCCACCTTTTGTAAATTAAGTTGATCAATCATAATCAAGTTCAATGATGGAATAGGCTCAATGGCCTACTGTTACTCCTTTTTCCCTTATTCTTTCGTGGAACATTGGCATCAATGGCGAGGGCAACAATATGTTGCCCATCCCTAATTGCCCATGGACTAAGTAGCTCGATGGGTCATTTCAGAGGGCTGTTGAGAGTCAACCACATTGCTGGATGTGGACTCACATGTTGGCCAGACCAAGTAAAGATGACAGATTTATTTCCCTAAAGGATATCAATGAACCAAGTGGGTTTTTGCAACAATTGATGATAGTTTCATGGTCATCATTAATAAAGCCAGCTTTCAATTCCAAATTTATCAACTGAATTTTAATTCCATCAGTTGCTGTGGTGGGATTTGAACCCTCTGAGCATTAGCCCTGGGTTACTAATCTAGTAACATCAGCATCTCCCTGTCAAAATAGTTTATTGATCACAGTTGCTAGCACTCACTTGTGTATTTTTCCCCACTTGTCGTTAATAAAATTCAAATTTCATTAACTACCGAGGTGGGACTTGAACTTGGCTCCCCAAAAGTCTTGTCTTGGCATCCAAAAGTCTTGGCCTCTGGATTATCAGCCCAGTGACATAATCATGGTACCACCATCTCCTGGAGAATCCTGGAGAGGGTTTGAAAATAGATAAGTCCCCTGGGCCAGACGGAATTTACCCTAGGATTCTCTGGGAGGCAAGAGAGGCGATTGCAGAGCCTCTGGCTCTGATCTTCATGTCGTCGTTGGTCACAGGTATAGTGCTGGAGGATTGGAGGATGGCGAATGTTGTCCCATTGTTTAAGTAGGGGAACAGAGTCTTCCCTGGGAATTATAGACCAGTGAGTCTTACTTCTGTTGTGGGTAAGGTTTTAAAAAAAATTATTAGGGATAGGATTTATAGTTATTTGGTGAGTAATGAATTGATTGGAGATAGTCAGCATGGTTTTGTGGAGGGTAGGTCGTGCCTTACTAACCTTATTGGATTTTTTGAGAAAGTGACCAAAGAGGTGGATGGGGGTAAGGCAGTTGACGTGGTATATATGGACTTTAGTAAGGCATTTGATAAGGTTCACCATGGAAGGCTTCTGCAGAAAATGCAGATGTATGGGATTGAGGGTGATTTAGGTAACTGGATCAGGAATTGGCTGGCGGATAGGAGACAGAGGGTGATGGTTGATGGTAAGTATTCGTCATGGAGTTCAGTTACGAGTGGTGTGCCTCAGGGATCTGTTTTGGGGCCACTGCTGTTTGTAATTTTTATAAATGATCTGGATGAGGGTATAGTTGGGTGGATTAGTAAATTTGCTGATGACACCAAAGTCGGAGGTGTGGTAGATAGTGAGGAAGGGTGTCTTAGTTTACAGGGGGACTTGGATAAGTTGCAGAGCTGGGCCGAGAGGTGGCGGATGGAGTTTAATGTGGAAAAGTGTGAGGTAATTCACTTTGGCAGGAATAACAGATGTGTAGAGTATAGGGCTAACGGTAGGACTCTGAATAGTGTGGATGAACAGAGGGATCTAGGTGTATGTGTACATAGGTCCCTGAAAGTTGGGAATCAAGTAGATAGGGTTGTTAGGAAGGCATACGGTGTCTTGGCGTTTATTGGTAGGGGGATTGAATTTAGGAGCCGCAGCATCATGTTGCAACTGTACAAGACTCTGGTGCGGCCGCACTTGGAGTATTGTGTGCAGTTCTGGTCCCCATATTATAGGAAGGATGTGGAGGCTTTGGAGAGGGTGCAGAGGAGGTTTACCAGGATGTTGCCTGGTATGGAGAGGAGGTCCTATGAGGAGAGACTGAGGGATTTGAGGTTGTTTTCGTTAGAAAGAAGGCGGCTGCGAGGGGACCTTATTGAAACATATAAGATGATCAGAGGTTTGGATAGGGTGGACAGTGATAGCCTTTTTCCTCGGATGGAGAAAGCTAGCACGAGGGGGCATAGCTTTAAATTAAGGGGTGGTAGTTGTAGGACGGATGTCAGGGGTAGGTTCTTTACCCAGGGTGGTGAGGTTTTGGAATGCCCTGCCTGCTGCAGTTGTAAATGCGCCTAATTTGGGGGCGTTTAAGAGATCCAAGGATAGGTTTATGGATGGAAAGGATTTGGTTTAGGTTAGAGGGTCATTGCTTTTTAACTGGTCAGCGCAACATTGTGGGCCGAAGGGCCTGTTCTGTGCTGTAATGTTCTATGTTCTATGTTCTAATCTACGTGGCTCAGACCTTCACAAGGCTTACACCACAACTAATATGCCAAAGCACTTGCACAGAAAATTTCCTGTATCAATGAACAACTACAGCAGCAGTGTAATGGGTCCACAGGCATTGTGAAAAGATCTGCAGCTAAAATTATTTGCAGCACAGATAGAGCAGACCATTATCCTCTTGTAATAAAGTCCCTGACATTTGTCTGCTCTGGGGTGTTTTACAGATTTAGCCAGAACTAATTCACAGGGTGACTTTAACATTTTGCATGTTGTTCAATTTTGCCATTGAAAGAATCATACAAATACTGGCCAAAGAAACACCACATCAAGGTTGGCCCAGGAGAAGAATGAAGAGGAACATCAACCTATCAACAGCACATCTGCCAGTATTCCAGATGGCAGATCCAGCAGTGCAACAACAATTTTAAGTATAAACCAAAGAACAAAGGACAGAACAGCACAGGAACAGGCCTGTTGGCCCATCAAGCCTGTGCCAACACTTGACGCCTTTCTAAATTAGAGACCTTTTGCTTCTACGCAGTCTATATTCCCCTATTCCCAACCTATTCATGTATTCATCCAGATGCCTCTTAAATATTGCTTTAGTATCTGCTTCTACCACCTCCACTAGCAGTGCATTCCAGGTACTTACCACCCTCTGTGTAAAAACATTGCCTCCCATATCTCTTTTAAACTTTCCCCCTTTCACTTTAAACCTATGCCCCCAGTAATTGACATTTCCACACTGGGATCTACAGATGGTCCCTCATCTGAATATTGGTTATGAAAATATTGAAACGACCAACATTTGCAGGGATTGAAGCACTGGAAAAAATGATTCTTAATCTCCATTGTTTCATACCAAGCGATTTTCTTTTCCAAATTAATTAATTTTACGTTGAAAAGTACCGACTGCCAACTTTTCTGGATTTTGCATTTGCTTGCTGTAATGACTTCAATCGGGCCATTGAGGTTTGGCTATTGGAGTATGAACTCCTAGTTTAAGGATCCAATTGATGGACTAATCAGGGAATCTTTGCCTTGTATTTAACCAGGAGTGTCAGTTCTTCTGGCACCCCTAGAGGTAGACTACCAGCTAATAGCACTCTGTTCACTGCTGTTTGTAAATAAAGTGATTTTGACGAAGGGATTTCTGCCTCTGGAGGCTTATTACACTTGCATTAACAAAATGTTTTACTCCTTCAGTGTATAAGGGAGAAATATGGAAGAATTGTGGGGAGCAGTTTGTGATTGTACTTGGTTAGCAGTATTGTACATACAGATGTTTCATTTTGTGTGAGGAACAGCTTGTCTTAATTCCACTGGTCGGGACCTGCAGATTGAGTGCTAATTGTTGTCAAAGGCGGGTGCTGACAATGAACTAGCAGGATGAGAGACAGCCACCACCTCCTGTTCTTCTGCATAAATGTTGTCCCTCGACATCAATTCCTCACTACCCCAGAGGAACTCTGGATTTCTATATTCTGTGGATTGCACACAGTTAAGTGGGTGAAGAATCACAGACTGGGGAGAGCAATAGTGAAAAGTCCTGGCCCAGATCCCTAGATACAAAAACTGTTTAAAATGCTGCAACAAAGCATCTGACTCTCTCTGTCTTGCCTATACATCTCCAAGAATATGAGAAGCATAATTTATCCATGGTTTGGACTGTGGACCTCAACATTATTTGTGGTAACATTTCTGAGAAATGCTCCAGCTGTGCTCAACATCTACAAGTCTGAAGCTTCTTGTGAAGGCATTACAGATCGTCTGGCATCTTAATGGTGCTTCTTAATGAACTGACAGTTTTTACTGCATGGTATTGTTGACTGTTTGGCTAAATCCTCAACTTTATCCAGAGCAACATGACCTGTTTCATGAATTCATGCTTGCGATGTATCCTTTATTTTATCAGTATTCCCACCAGGTTAGAAGCATGAGGCACTCCACACAGGTCCTTTTCACAACTGCAGAACAGTAGTCACCTATCATTTCTTTGTGACTATTTCTTCCCATTCTTCACCAGTGATTAGTGATTAATTTTCTCTAAGTGATGTGCAGTAATTTGTGAGTGCACATGTTGAGTAACGTCTGCTTCAGTTGAAGTTAGCAGAACAATTCCACAGTATTGGCTTCTTCTTTCTGGACTCTTGACCCTCCTGTAAAAAAAAATGAAGGCACAGAGCATGCTGACATTGTTACATATGGGATAGATTCAGTTCAGATCCAGCAGCCCAGAACCGAACGCTGAGGGCCATCATCAACAGCAGAATTGTACTCCACCAGAATCTGTAACCTCATAAACTGTCATATCCCACACTCCACCCTCATTCTCAAGCCAACGGACCAACCCAGCTTTAATGAATAGTTAGCAGCGCAGATCAGGAGCAGCACTAAGCATATACAAATTGAGGTAGCAATTAACAATGTAACCGCTATTGTTTTCCTGAAGTGCGTGGGTGATTTGTTTAAGTGCCTTCAATTTATTTTTGTGTGTGGTCGCACATGGCAGATGTACAAATTGATGTGCATGGCCTGTGCAGGAACTTATAGTTCAAAAGAAACATTGCCAAACTGGTGAAACGACAACATGGGTCTACAAGCATGCTAAACAGTGGAAACAACCTGCTATAAACAGAGTTAAGCAATCCCATAATCAACAAATAAAAGTTTCATAGTATTGGGACATCCAGTCATGAATGGCCATGGACAATTAAACAACTAACGAGACTGGTGGAAGCAGCACAAACATTCCTATCATCAATGTACTTTTCAATGTTATATTAGTTAATTTGGAAAGAAAATCACTTGGTCCCAAAAGTGTGAGGTCAATGGGAATCAGGAGGTGAACACTCCACTGCTTGGAGTCATACCCAGTGAAAAGGAAGATGGTTGTGGTTGTTGGAAGCCAGTCTTCTCAGCCCTTGGAATTTGCTTATAGGAGTTCCTCAGGTTAATGTCTTAAGCCATCTTCAGCTGCTTCATCAATGACTTTCACTCTATTATAATGTCAGAAGTGGGGATGTTCACTGATAATTGGACAGTATTCAGTCCCACTTATAACCCATAAGATAAAGAATTATTCAGTGCACACGTGCAGCAAGACCTGGACAACATTTAGTCTTGGTTGATAAATGGCAAGCAACACAAGTATCTTTTTATGACTATTTTCAAGAGAGAGAATCCATCATCTCTCCTTGTCATGTGCCACATTTACCATAACTGAACCCCAACTATTAACATCCTGATGGCTACATGAACCAGAAACTGAACTGGATGAGCCATATAAAATTATGGCTACAAGAGCAGGTCAGGAAGCTGGGAACTCTGTGGTGAATAACTCAATCCCTGACTCCCCAAAGCCTATCCATAATCTATGAGAACATAAGAACATAAGGAGTAGGAGCAGGAGTAGGCCATCTAGCCCTTCGAGCCTGCCCTGCCACTCAACAAGATCATGGCTGATCTGAAGTGGATCAGTTCCACTTTCCCGCTTTCTCCCCATAACCCTTAATACCCTTGCCTACCAAAAACCTATCTACCTATGACTTAAATATATTTAGCGAGGTAGCCTCCACCACATCAACGGGCAGAGAATTCCAGAGACTCACCACCCTTTGAGTGAAAAAGTTCCTCCTCAACTCCATTCTAAACTGCACCCCCCTTATCTTGAGGCTGTGCCCTCTAGTCCTACTGTCCTTTCTGAGTGGGAAGTATCTCTCTACCTCTACCCTATCCATCCCATTCATTATCTTATACGTCTCTATAAGATCCCCCCCCATCCTTCTAAACTCCAACGAGTACAGACCCAGTCTATTTAGTCTCTCTTCATAGTCCAACCCCCTCATCTCCGGTATCAGCCTAGTGAACCTCCTCTGCACTCCCTCCAAGGCCAAAATATCCTTGCGCAAGTGCGGCGACCAAAACTGCACACAGTACCCCAGCTGCGGCCTCACCAGTGCCCTGTACAGTTGCAGCAAGACCTCCCTGCTTTTATATTCTATCCCCCTCGCTATAAAGGCCAGCATCCCATTCGCCTTCTTGATCACCTACTGCACCTGCAGACTGGGTTTTTGCGACTCATGCACAAGGACCCCCAGGTCCCTCTGCACCGTAGCATGCTGCAGCTTTTCGCCCTTTAAATAGTAATCCCTCCTACTATTATTCCTGCCAAAGTGGATAACCTCACGCTTGCTAACATTGTACTCCATCTGCCAGGTCCTCGCCCACTCGCTCAACCTATCCAGATCCCTCTGCAGATTTTCCACACCCTCCGCACAATTTGCTTTTCCACTCATCATTGTGTCATCAGCAAATTTCGACACCTTACAGTCAGCCCCCTCCTCCAGATCATCTATATAAATGGTAAATATCTGAGGCCCCAGCACCGATCCCTGCAGCACTCCACTAGTCACCAACCGCCAATCAGAATAGCACCCATTGATACCAACTCTCTGCCTCCTATTAGACAGCCAATCCTCTATCCACGCTAACACCTTACCCCCAACTCCATGCCCCCTAACTTTCTGAAGCAACCTTTTGTGCAGCACCTTATCAAACGCCTTCTGAAAATCGAGAAACACCACATCCACCGGTTCCCCTCTGTCCACTGCACTAGTCACATCTTCATAGAATTCCAATAAATTCATCAAACACGACTTCCCCTTAACGAATCCGTGCTGCATCTGCTCTATCAAACAATTCATCTCTAGGTACCTCGCTATTTCTTCTTTGATGAGAGATTCCAGCATTTTTCCAACAACAGATGTTGGATGAGGCAAGAATACTCTCCATTGGCTGAATCAATGCAATTCTAATAACACTCAAGAAGCTCAAACCCATCCAGATTTAAGTAGCTCGTTTGACTGGCACCTCATCACCATGTTAAACATTCAGTCCTTTCACCACTAGTACACAGCGGTAGCAGTGTGTACCAACTCTAAGATGCACAGCAGCAACACACAAGGTTCCTTTGACAGCAACTCCCAAGACCACAGTCTCATAGAATCATTGATTCATTTCAGTGCTGAAGGAAGCCATTCAGCCCATCGAGCCTGCACCAACAACTCTCCCTTCCAGGCCCTATCCCCGTAACCCCATGCATTTACCCCTGATGCTAAGGGACAATTTAGCACTGCCAATTAACTCTAATCTACACATATTTGGACTGTGGGAGGAAACCGGAGCACTCGGAGGAAACACATGTAGACACAGGGAGAACATGCAAACTCCACACAGACAGTGACCCAAGCCAGGAATCGAACCCGACTCTCTGACGCTGTGAGGCTGCAGTGCTAACCACTGTGTTACCGTGCCACTCTCTGTCACTGAGAAGAACAAAGGCAGCAGAACACCACCACCTGCAAATTCCCTTCCAATTCACACACCATCCTGACTTGAAAATACATTGTTATTTCTACACTGAGACAAAAATCCTGTAACTTCCTCCCTTACCTCACTATGCCTATACCTATATGACAAGGACTGCAACAGTTTAGAAAAAGTGTCTTGCGCCATCTTGTCAAGGGAACGTAGGGATGGTCAATAAATGCTGGCTTTGCCTGTGATCCCCTCATCCCAGAAAGAAACTCAAAAAAACATTTGGGATCAGAATTCGCTGTGACAGCAACATTGATGACAAACACTAAGGGCGGGATTTTATGGCCTCACTTGACCCAAAACCATAAAGTCCTGCCCAATATCAACGGACCTTTCCTGGGTCGGCCCCTCGCTTGCTCCAATTCCAGTGACAGGCAGGACAGTAAAATTCCAGCATATAAACTAGACTATTGTGCTGCAATTTGAGGATTACAAATGTTCATCCACCCTCAAGGCAAGATGGTTACTAATGACCACTGCTGACCATAGATATCCGAAACTCAATGCATTATTTTCGTACGTTCTAACAATAATTTTGCTGGTATTTTCTGCTGTTTTGGATGCTGAAATGGAATATGCTCTATCCGTCACCACGACAACATTAACATTCAATTATAAAGACTGAGAGACTTGAGAATACATTTGGATGTCACATTGGGTGGTGGTGCATGTAGCTGAACCATTGAGGCAATGTAGGAATGCCAGGAACTGCCACTGAGATGCATAGTAACTGATCTAATAATCCAGAGCATTTAGACATACAGAAAAGTGGTTAAGACTGTCAAAGCTCACCCCATGAATTCAGCAAGTAAATACTATCTTGACATAGTTGTGTGGCATTTCATTTAAATAAGAAATAAAGATGATATGCTGAGATGAGAATGTAATTGAAGAGCAGTTTTATGTGCCAAATTATCCCCTGCCTTGCAGCCAAACAAGTTGTGCTTTGACAATGTTTATACAAATGTCATGTCTTGCTGGACCCTCCAGGAGCTCGGACAGAAGGAGTATGCAAGTCTGTATCTGTTACAGCAATGGGTGGACAGACATATCCAGTAATTGGTACAAGGGATTCTACAATCATTACTGTGAAAGACTGATCCCACACTCTGTCCCCAGTGATTGGCTGGGTAATGTAGCTTTATATTCATGAATGACTTTGATGCTTGTACAGTTTACTTCAAGAATGTAGATATAACAAAATAATGTAAAAACATTAAGGTTCAGGAAACATAGATGTTGCAATGACACTGGAAACAGCAATTAATTTATTTTCCCATCCTGCCTTGCTTGTGCGTCAAATCAAGTAGCAGCAGCCCCTGATGAAAGAAAAAGTTTGCATTTATGTAGAATTTTTCAGAAACGCCAGACGCCTCAAAGCACTTTACAGCCAATTGAGTACTTTTGAAGTATAGTCACTGTTGCAGTGCTGTGTGTACAGCAAATCCCAGCAACAGCAAATGATATCAACCCAGATAATTCCTTTTGTCACAACTATTGAGCGATAAGTAATAGCCGGGACACTGGGAATAATTCATCTACTCCTTTGAAATAGTATTATGGTAGCTTTCATGTCCACAGGCAGGTAGGGCCCCAATATCTTTCAAAAGCCATCACCTCCAACAGTGTTGCACTCCCTCAGAACTACACTGGAATGTCAGCCTACATTATTGTGCCAGGAAGGAAGCTGAACTCAAAACCTAAAAATTCAAACCACCCACTGAGCTAGAGCTGACATTTTGATTTGATTTGATTTATTAACGTCACATGTATTGGGATACAGTGAAAATTGTTGATTCTTGCGCGCTATACAAACAAAGCTTACCATTCATAGAGAAGGAAAGGAAAGGGTGCAGAATGTAATGTTATAGTCATAGCTAGGGTGAGGAGAAAGATAAACTTAATATAAGGTAGGTGCATTCAAAAGCCTGATGGCAGCAAGGAAGAAGCTGTTCTTGAGTCCATTGGTATGTGACCTCAGACTTTTGCATGCTTTTCCCGATGGAAGAAGATGGAAGCAAGAATATCTGGGGCTGATGGGGTCCTTGATTATGCTGGCTGCTTTTCCATAGCAACAGGAAGCATAGACACAGTTAATGATGGAAGGCTGATTTGCAAGATGGACTGGGCTTTGTTCACAACTCTTTGTAGTTTCTTGCAGTCTTGGTTAGAGCAGGAGCCATACCAAGCTGTGATATATCTGGAAAGGGTGTTTTCTATGGCGCATCAGCAAAAGTTGGAGGGAGTCGGGGTGGACATGCAAATTCCCTTAGCCTTCTGAGAAAGCAGAGGCATTGGTGGGCTTTCTTAACTATAGCATCGGCATGGAGGGACTAGGACAGATAGTTGGTGACCTGGACACATAGGGCGGAACTTTACTGGCCTGTTCACCCAAGATTCATATAATCCCACCCAAGGCTAATGGAGAATGCCATTCTCCGAGCTTCATCCACCCCCCCCCCCCCCCCCCCCCCCGCCCCCGGAATCAGGGCGGGTGTGCTGGTGACATTCCAGCCCTAGAAACTTGAATTTGATTTGATTGGAATAAGCTCAAGATAGGGATGATGAAAGATGGAAAGAATTCAACCGTGACCAAAATGAAATGCATGACACCCAACAACGATGGCCAACATTAATAACTTTTGGACCATGTGAATGGTCCACAATTTAATCCAGTAAATAGCTGAGCCATACAGATTGGGAAAGTTTCAACCCAAGTTCAGTCTCAATTGATGTCTGGATCGGTAAGAAGTCTCACAGCACCAAGTTAAAGTCCAACAGGTTTATTTGGTAGCACGAGCTTTCGGAGTGCTTCTTGTTTATCAGATTATGAAGGAGCAGCACTCCCAAAGCTTGTGCTACCAAATAAACCTGTTGGATTTTAACCTGGTGTTGTGAGACTTCTTACTGTGCTTACTCCAGTCCAATGATGGCATCTCCACATCATGACATCTGGATCAGGTACAGGATAATTCACCTCTTAGCTGATTGGTGAATTGAAAAAGACTGGAACTAGTTTAGATGATTAGAGAGAGAAATTGTCATTCAAGACAGTAAAAAGAAATAGACTTCCAAACACAGGACAATGAGATAGGTGCCAAATAAAAATAGAGGGGATGCCAGAAAATGGAAGATGCATCAGGCACTTATGATATGTTTTAAAGTTTATTTACTAGTGTCATGAGTAGGCTTACATCAACACTGCAATGAAAATTACTGTGAAAATCCCACACTTCGGTGCTTGTTTGGGTGCGCTGCGGGAGAATTCATCATGGCCAATGCATCTAACCAGCACATCTTTCAGACTGTGGGTGGAAACCAGAACACCCAGAGGGAATCCACACTGATACAGAGAGAACATGCAAATCCCACACACAGTGACCCAAGCTGGGAATTGAACCCAGGTCCCTGTGAGGCAGCAGTGCTAACCACTGTGCCACCATGCCACCCACATGGGTCCACAAAGCTAAGTGATCCTACAAACAATGGATTAGATCAAAACTCTATGATCCTGCCCCAACTGATTTCAAATGGTGGTGGACAATTAATTAACTAACAAGAGAGAAAAGCTCAATGAACGTTCTGATTTTCGATGATACTGGTGTTCAGCAAGTCAGTGCAAAGGCAAAGCTACCTCTGTCATGGTAACAGATTTTAATGGTGGCAGATAGAACATATTCTATTTTGGCACTCAATGTCAGCATAAAATAGTGGCAAAATTATTGTTGTATTCACAACCAGCCTCAGCACAGTGCCAAGTGGATAATATAGCTTGATATTCTTCTGTAGTCTCTATCATCAGAATCTTCTGCCAATTTCATTCACACGGCATGACCATGAAGCAGCTTATGCATCGACTACAGCAACATAACCCTGACAATATCCCAGCTGTCCTCCAGCCTGTCCACGCCTGCCAGGTTCCAGCGTTGGGTTAAGATCAGGACATTAATTAGAAAATTTTTGATTCCTTTGCTTCCTTGATTCATTAGTCGATACAGTCCTAGAAACATCATGATATTTTGTGATGAGTCCAACTTCAAATCAAAAACCGTTCCTTGCACTCAATAAGAATGGGCCATTCCTATTGTGGCAGTGTCTTTACTTTGATCTTCCTACTGCCTTCTCACTGGCTGCAATTTTCACAGCCATGTTTTGGGAGGTGTGTAATATTCAGCAGTTAGAGCCTGGTTATGTACTTCAGACTCTAATCCGACATTAACACTGAGTGTTGTGGTACATCTTCATGCATATGTAGCTTTGATCTGTGTACATCACCAGATAGGAAATGACTTAAGTATTATGCGTGGTCATCCAAGCAAGGTGTGTTATCAAGATCTAAGATTTTTCATTTGCTACTAATTGTTCACGAATGAAGAACCCACAATTGATTTTTACCAATCCCATTTAAGTGATTGGTGAGTTTGTGTTCAAAATTAAGAGGAGGAGACTCAATGTTGGGCCATTAAATTCATGCACAGCGTCAACAATATCATGGAGAAAGTTGCAGTCAATTGGATTCAGGGCCAGAAGAAGTAAATGAGTCTCAGACTCCCCTTCCTCTTCCCATTATCTTAATTGTCCTCAAACCCCTCCTCACCCCTCATTTTGTAGACTCTATAAAGGTGGACTGTTATCAGTCGGACATTCTCTCCAGCTTTGGGCAGGAGTCCAGTTTGAAAAATTATGAGGCCCTGCAATTAAAAAAATGATGTCCCAAGTTAAATTAGGGACTTGGTTATCCACTATTTTGTCTATTTGCAATATCATATTGGTCCATTAATTTATTTCCATTTCCAACGAAGATAGTGGGGGTGATTCCCCCATCCCACTGGGAGATTTCAGTGGTGCTGGATTAATGCGATCCATACTGGGCATCTGGCACTGAGTGCTGGAAATAGGCATGAAGCTGCATTAGGTATTCAAAGAATCATTTAAACACGATTAGTGAACCCGGGAGTGAAATCTCCGAGCTCGCTGGATCTCCCCCAACCCGCCAAGAGTATTTCACTCCAGTGGGGACTAATATAGCTCTCCACTTGTGGGGAGTTAGCACCCAACCCTGCGGGAGTGAAGGAGGCAGACAATCACGGCCCCCCCAGAGGGTCAGGCAGTGGGAGGTTGCCCCCAAGGCATTGGCACCTTGGCAGTACCAGCCTATCCCCCTTTGCACAGCCCAAAGGGCAAAATGCCAATGCCACCAGGCATGGAGCAGTGCCAAGGGGGTGTGGCCTAATGAGGGCGGGGCCTGAAGGAGGGGTCTGATGAGGATGATCAGTGGAGGAATTGGGGGGGTACAAGAAATCGAGGCAGTAGGGAGGAGTGGTTCATGGCTAGGTCCAAGCATGCTTGGGGAGCCAGCGATCAGGCCGTGGGGCCGGGGGGGGTTTGGGGGGGGGTTTGGGGGGAGATGTGTAGAGGAATGGTGATGTGGAGGCTGCAGAGTTGGCCAATGATAGAGCTGGCCAGCAATAAGAAGGCCAGCAGTGCGAGGCTACTGTGCATGCACCAATCTCGGCACTGAGAGATTGGCACATGCGCAGTGACTCACTCAGCATTGTGCTGTCGGCTTCCTGGGTGGCCCCTTGGTTTTCAGTGTGATTTACACTGGTGCAGTCAGCAATACACAGGGTTTGAGAGATTCTTCTCTAAACTCCCACTAAGAAAACCAGGGAGATTTACTCTAGTTTTCATGTGAATGTGACTCGTTAAATCTACAGTGCAGAAGGAGGCCATTCAGCCCATCGAGTCTGCACTGACAACAATCCCACCCAGGCCTATCCCTGTGACCCCATATATTTACTCTCCTAGTCCCACTGATACTAAGGGGCAATTTAGCACGGCCAATCCACCTAACCTGCACATCTTTGGACTGTGGAGGAAACTAGAACACCCAAAGAAAACTCATGCAGACACGGGGAGAATGTACAAACTTCACGCACACAGTGACCTGAGACAAGGATCCCTGGTGCTGTGAGGCAGCAGTGTTAACCACTGTGCCACCATGCCACCCAAACAACAGCACCCAACGTGGGTCTCAAATCCACAACCCTGCGATTAAGAGTCTCATGCTCCACTGACCAAGCTAGCCGGACAATTAGAATGGTTTTAGGAGAATCGCCCCCAGTGACTCCACTCTCCATCTAGTCCATCCTTTTCAAACAAGGGGGAATTGAGAAATATGAAAGGTAGGTCCTTTCACAAAGCCCAGCCATGCTTCTGTGAGCCCTATCAACTCTGGGTTCTTAAGAGAGAGCTTTCAGCAGCAGTCCCATTAGTTTATTCTTAATGGTTCTAACTGTATCGATAGAAACATTTAATAGAACATCAAAATAATGTGGTCAATGTCATTGCTCCTTCTGTGACCCAACAGTCTGAGTTAAGATGATGTCACCAATGTTTGGCTCACTTTTATTTTCCTGGATGTCATCAGGCCCTTCGACCTGATTTACTGAGAGTCCAAATTCTTTCTTCACACTGGCCAGCAGAAAGTTCACTTGCCTTATTCTGCTGAACCCTAGCTTTCTTGAAATATCTGCTTTTCCAGAAATAAATCAACTTGTCAATGGATGATATCTCCTCCTTCCTTACCCAGTTTTGTAAACAGGGACATTGAAATCGATGATTCTACTTCTCTGGTCAGCAGCCCTGTTCACGATCAGTCTGTCCATTATATTGGGCATACATGTCCTAATGCAAGTCCCACATGAGATCCCCACACCAATTAATAGGAAAGAAATGGTTTCCAATTGCATTCTTCACAGTTGTATCTTTGGAGTACCTTCTCCTAACTGGGTTGTGACAGAGTAAAGAACTTCCCAACTCTTCAGCAGGAGGTTTCATTTTATTTATTATTGTCACATGTACAGTGAAAAGAATCATTTCATGCACGCTATACAAAGCATACCACACATAGGGAAGGAAAGGAGAGAGTGCAAAATGTAGTGTTACAATCATAGCTAGGGTGTAGAGAAAGATCAACTTAATGTGAGGTAGGTCCATTCAAAAGCTTCAGGGAAGAAGCTGTTTTTGGGTCAGTTGGTATGTGTCCTCAGACTTTTGTATCTTTTTCCCATCAAAAGAAGGTGGAAGAGAGTATGTCCGGGTTATGTGGGGTCTTGAATTATACTGGCTGCTTTTCCGAGGCAGCTGGAAGTGTCGACGGAGTCAATGGATGGAAGACTGGTTTGAGAGATGGACTGGGCTTAATTCACAACCCTTGAAACAATAATCTGAATACTATTCCAATTAAAGTTATGAACCTTTTTTTGTACTTGTTCTATGATCCGTATTATATATTAACTGTTCCTACATGAGCACCAACAGCAGATCTCTAAAGTGCCTCCCTTGGCCTCCATGAGATATCTTAGCCCCACAAACACATAGCACAGCAGCACTTTATTCCAGAAAATGCTGGTAATTTCAACAGGTCTGACAGCATCCGTGAAGAGAGAATAGAGCCAACGTTTCGAGTCTGGATGAAGGTATAAAGGTTTATAAAGGTTTATAATCAACCTATTTGGCCATGTTATGAATAAATCTTACTTGGCCATCAAATCTTAGTCAGACTCAAACCCGGAGCTTTTGGCTCAGAGACAAGGGCACCATCCAATGCATCTCAAGACCACCCTGTCAAAGTGTTGTGTTTCCGGTCCCACTGCAGTAAATAGGGATTTGGCTGAATGCCAAATTCTCCGTTCTCACTGCCAGCAGTGATGGGGGAATGTGTGACTGGAGAACTTGGCCTTAATAATTTTAAATTGTCAGATTGACTTGGCTTTAAGGGAAATGTGCATAAACAAAAGGATGCAAAAACCAGAAATGTTACTGCCATTCACACCAGCAGGATTTTCCCATCCCATTGCAGTGATCTGAGGTTTGGCTGGGCGCCAAATTCTCCAACCTCGCTGCAGTAGGAGCATGGCATGAATGGCCAGTAAGATTGCACCCAAAATGTCGAACAAACTTGGGGAAGGGGTATAATTCATCAGCGATTGAAAATGACTAATGCTTGTACAGTAATAAAGTCTGTTATAATTGAGAGTAGATCTGCAGAGTAATGCAGCAATTTCCGTGCTGAGAATCAGAGAAGCCCATAGCCCATTTTGCAGAAGCTATGAAGAAAACAGTGCACCCTTTTGAAAAAGTGCACATTTTGAAAACAAACTCCATAAGAAATTCTGCACTGGGGTATAAAGCTGCGAAAACCCATAACTTTTTGATGTTTGCATTTAGTGTAGCATTAAAGAATTTCACCTGTGAAAATAAATCACATTCCTGACATAATTCGTTTTGAAGATATTCCCATTTTAGTCAAGGAAATGGCAGCAGCCAAAGCACAAGATTCATAAGCTCCCAGCTCTAATCTCCACTCTGTACCTCTCCTGATGATTACTCAGAACCCAAAGCCAAACACCAGTGATCAGCGGTGCATGATTTGCAAAAATCATATTACGACTACAAAGTGAATATCTTGCAAGCCAAGCTTGATTGAAAATGTAATTTTTTTTCAGAGCTGAGCTGCTTTAACGCTGTCCTATCATTAAAAAGGTGCTATTATTGGAACAGATTGGTCACTTTAATGATCCCTTTGCAGCAGGATATGCAGAAGAATGTCCCAATTCACAGGCAGTGAGTCCACAAACTGTAATGGCAATACATGGCATCATTTCAGAAACTGCACTAAATAGCTTCAGACGGCTGAGATGTTTATCGCTGTGTTTCATTCCTGGACAGAGCTCCCATAACAAAGCCAAATCGATATTATCCATGTAAATGCAAATCACACTTCATTATTATAAACTCACAGGGACTGGCAAGGCATTCTCCTTACAAAGGGTTCAACCTATTTATGCCTGAGTTCAACTCTTGGCCCTAATGTGGCCAACGGGGAAAATGAATATGCTTGGTATCATGAGTTATTTGTAATAACAGAATCTTTTACGGTGTGGTTTGAATGTAAGACTTTCAGACCACTGTGGAGCCTGGGTCCATATCAAGCTGGCAGTTACAGAGCCACTGCTTGAGTGTAAGTAACAGTGAAATTCAGCGCATTAATTTTAATACCATATGTTTGAAAATACCTATGGAGCAACTCTGATGAAAACGGCAGGGTGAGGAGGGCGGGGGTGGCGTGGGGGCGGGCGGGGGGGGAGGTGTGGGGGAATGCTTTTCTCCCTTATACTTAACCACTCACAAGTACATTGGTGCAAATGGATCTCTGCTATCAAGATAAAGAGCATTATGGAGCACTGAGCTAAGCCCTTATTGAGTCTGTGTCTCATTAGTCTGCTGGATTCGAGCCTTTTCCCCACTCCCTAAAGGCTAATTGAACATAGAAAAGAAAAAGTGTGCTTTGGTTGTCCTGCAACTTATGAAGGATGAAGAAAAGACAACAGTTCTTGGTCAGCAACTGTGGCTGGTGGCAAGGTTTCTCTTATCTCGAGCCTTGCACTGCTTCAAGCTTGTACCAGATAGTGTCTCATCTTCCCAATGTGACCTAGTTTGCATGCTGCAGTGAAATTTTTTTTTGCACAAACGGTATAGTATTTCCTCTAGTTAAATGAATTGGCACCAGTGTGGCAATTCCTTTCCATCTCCTCCAGGAGCAGTTAAGCACTTAAGTATTTGACAAGACATTTTTGAGTTTGCCAGTAGGGTTCACTAGGGAATCTATATATCCATTTTAATAGGTTTTATTGATAGCTCATGTCCTCACATTGATTCCTGCCCTAAACCATCTCTGCTTAGGGCCGCTGGCAACAGCCAGAACATGATTCTCCAAAGAGAGTTTTCAATAGCAATCTCTTAAAAGTATTTTTATCATTTTTTTTTTCCTTCTCTCACCATTTTTTACAGCCAATGTTTTTATCCTTCCCTCCTATTCTCAGGACATTGATTCATTGCTGTGGAGGAGCTCCACGAGTGCAAGGTGCTATAATGTATAAATCTTTTCAGTGAGTGCCTATTTCACCTTTCAACGTGGCTGCACCACATCCTGTGTGCACAATTTGATGTGCACACTTCTAGCAGATCCCAAATGAGAGGATCAGGAGTGGATATACCAGGAGTGGATATACCAGGAGTGCCCCCTTTTCTAAGCCAGGATACTGAGACCAAGTACAGCATCTCAACTGCTACAATTGCAGAGACTAGACATTACAGCACATAGCATCAAAATGGACAGGGTCCTCTGAGCTGCTGACGTGGCTGCTGTTTGATCTAATGCACTGATGTTTTAACTTTATAAGCCCAGTTCACTTTTATTCTGATTACTAAAGTACTTAAAGTACTAAAGTTCACTTGCTCTGGGCAGCTACTCAACAGAGCTTATGTTGTGCTGCAAAGCATGGAAGCCATTTTGGAAACTTGTCATGAAGGGAAGTATTAAGCTCAGTGCTGGGTTTCCAAATAAAAGAAATTTAAGTCAGAATTTTACATTTTTCCCCACTTTGTTCTTCTCCTGCTGCATTAATGAATCTACCTATCAACCCAGTATCTATTCAGCAGGCACCCAATTTAATGTTCCCTGAGGTATCTAACTGTTTATTTGAAAGATGGACTTGAATAATAGCATCACTGTGTCTGTGAGAGAAGCCAAGCACAATCTAAATATGATAACCAATCAATTGTCTCCGCACAGCGATGTTAAAACCACACTTAAAATCTCACATCACTTAATTCATTCATTCCAAGTATCAGAAGGCAATGTCCAAACTTGCAAATGAAGCAATTCTGTCCAAAGTCGAAGTTTAACATAGAATCCCTATAGTACAGAAGGAGGCCATTCAGCCATTCGAACTGACAACTATCCCATCCAGGCCTTATCCCCGTAACCCCGCGTATTTATCTTGCTAGCGCCCCTGATAATTTAGTGATAATTTAGCATGGCCAATCCACCTAATCTGCACAGTGTGGGAGGAAACTGGAGCACCCGAAGGAAACCCACGCAGAAATGGGGAGAACGTGCAAATTCCACACAGTCAGTTACCCACGGCCGGAATTGAACCCAAGTCCCCTGGCGCTGTGAGGCCTCAGTGCTAACCACCGTGCCACCCACATGATACAACAAAAAAAGCACCAAGGGAGACTGGGACATTTTAGATGTTCTAGAACAAAATTTGGGAATATGATGATGCTTTCTGAACTGTAACATGAAGATTTATGGTTTTAATTATGACCAGCATAATATTTTACTACAGCAGCCAGGCCACAGTTCAGAATGTGGCTGTAATTGAATTTTCTGGAACAGACTACATGTTGAACAGTGAGGGATATAGTGAAAATAGAAATGCCTCCAAGCTTAATTTTTTTCTTGTCCTGAATGCCAATTGCAGTTTGCACAGTACATTGGGGAAAAAGAAAATCTCCTAAAATAGCACATGCATGACCACCAGCATAAATGCAATGCAAATAATGGGGGAATGAAAAGGATGGAATGTCAGCATAATACCACAACTAAAACACCTCTGCAATGGTAACATTGTTTTGTTGCATTGAACGGGAAATGTGGCCCACAATTTTGTGTTGTACAGTGCGCCTGCTGTAAAAGTCATTTTCCACTCAGGTTTTGAAGCTAAATATAATAAAGTAGAATGAGGGAAAATGACAGGACCACAAAACACTTATTAATCTTTAGGAGTGCTCGATGCTTTTTGCAGCTTTCAAAATACGGCTTGTCTGCGACAGAACAGCTGGAAAAGCCATTCTAGCACATTTCCAACACAGGCTATTATAAAGCAGAATCTAGGAGGTGCGTGGAATCCAAAATGTCCGACCTCACCACATCCTCTCACAAAAACCAATAAAAACAGTGCGGTTTATTTTTGTGTAAAAAATGCCGTTGCGGCCTCAAAGGGTTAAGTCCAGACTATCTTTTGAAATGAAGAAAAATGAACCTCTTCCACCATTTACTTTGGCACGGAGCTCTGACTGCAATCCGCAGAGGGTTAAACTAAACAAATGCAAACTTCTGAAGTGCTCGACAGAAATATAAATGTTGGCAATAAGTGGAATCATTAAGGGCCTTGCAGGAAAGTTGGGGTATCGTAATAAATTGTGTTCATCCCAAGAGCATGGCAAATATCACACAAAAAAACACATTTTAGCTGCTTATAGAAGCACTGGCACATTGAAAGAAATAGAACTAATATTGAAAAATAATTTCCATAATTTGGAAACATTTTCATGACTGCAACAATTTAAAGAAACAATCTGTGCCATGTGAGATGCCAGTTACAATCACAGGATTGTAGAATGATATAGCACAGAAAGAAGCTAAGTGGCCCATCATGCCTTGCTAAATTGTCCAACACCTTTGCTTTTTCTCCCGGGTTTCCAAATTATTCTCCTTCAAGTATTTATCCAATTCTTTTTGAAAAGTTAATATTGAATCTGCTTCTACCAACCTTTCAGGCTGTATATCACAGAGTGTAACAATCCCTTTTCAAAACGTTTCCCCCTCAGGTTACCTGCCACAAATAAAGGGTGAGATTCTCCGATCTCCCAGCCAGGTGATTCCCACCGGCAAGAGGTGGCACGTTGTTTGCTAGTGGTGGGATTCTTTGGTCCCGCCACTGTCAATTGAAATTCCCATTGACATCATCCCATTCCAGCAGAAAACCCGCAGAGGGGGTAGGAAGGTAGGAAGATTCTGACCATGGCTTTTGTAAGGTTGTTATGCTTTGAAACTGTCTCTTTAGTAAAATGGGGAACGGAGGGTGGCTTGTGATTTTTTCTGTATTCTGTCGGACAACACATTTGGGTGGCTTGGCTGTTAAGAGTCCAGGTTGTCTCACTGAGAAGAACCTGTGAGATATAGGCACCTGTAAACTTCGAGCATTCCCTGGTACTAATTTTGAATAGACATTAATCTCCACGTCACTGGGAGGTGTTATGAACATCAGATTTTGCAAACAGTTATATTTTGAACTGTCTATTTATTTCCAAAATAAAATCAAATTGAAAATTAAGAAGATAGTTAATCTGCAATTCTACCTCAATACAAAGCCCATGTGATTCATTTCAGCAGGGAGATGGACTATTAGAGGAGAACAGGCCAGAGAAAGTCATGATAGCATCAGCGTACAGGGTTTTGTTAAGATATCCATGAACCACACAGACGCATCAGTCTGCGAGAATCTGAGAGAGTAAGAGTGAAAGATAGAGCCAACAGGTTTTACAGCTTGAGCAAAGAAAATGCTGGCCCTGTCCGGGATCATGTGAAATATGGGTAGGGTATCTAATTGAACTGATGGAGCTCATGAGGATTTAAAGAAGATTATAAGATTTGTCTAGCTTAACTAAAGGGAAGAATCTCCAATACATCCTTCACCGTGATCTGGGATTAGGAGCTACCCAGCTGGGAAGGGAAAAGAAAGGATGAAAGTCCACAGAAGCTCAGAATACCTTTGACCTGGTTCCTGGAAAATGAAAATAAAGAGACAGTGTGAAGTATTAATGAGGAAAGGGTGACTTTTTTTGTCATTTTGGATGTTAAGTGGAGGAACCTTTCTATGGTTTAGAGCCTACTGAATTGGATTCATGCAATGTTTTTTTCAGGTCGTTCATTACAATAAAAGTTTTAAAATTGGAAATCTTGCCATGTGATGTATCTAGATAGCCACTGGAAATCTGAATAACTTTCTAGAAGTTATTGACCTTTAATGGGATCATAACACATCTGTCATTCTTTTGCTAATTGCCTTAAATTTCTGTCTTTTGGCTATGAATCCTTTTGACATTGGAAAACGTATCTGTAATTACTCTATGAATAACCTGCATGACCTTGAATATCTCTGGCAAATCTCCTCTTAACGTCCTTTACTCCAAGGAGAACACCAAGTTCTCTAGACACTCCACATGTCTGAAGTCCGTTATCTCTGGGATCATTCTGGTAAATCTCTCCCGCACGGTCCCAGTGATGGAGAAGTGTGGTCCTTTGATTTGAACATAATCCAGCTGGGGCCTAACAATAGTTTTATAAAAAATTAGCACAACATGCTCTGCTTGTGCGCTCTAATGGCTGAATGAACCTGAAAAAAATAAGTAGGTTTGGGTCAAATCTGTTTTCCAAACTGTAGTAACTCGAGGTGACTCAAAGTAGTAAGTAACAAACTAAAAGATTTATTGACTGAGAAGAACTATGAGGTTTAACAGCACAACTATTTAGGTCAATTCCTGACAATGCCCTAACTCCAAGTGAAGCCTTCCAGCCCCGGGAATACATGCCCTCGTTCTCGATTGGTCTAGAGTCACACATTAACGGTCCATTGGTTCTGGCCTAGTCATGTGGCCCACAAAGGATTGCCCTTAAGGGGCCACACTACCACACTTCTGCCACCACTCCCCTCCCGAACTACCTAAGGTAAAACAAAAAAGAAAAATAGTTAACATAAAGGCAGACAAACAACAAAAATACAGAAGGGACACAAGGGGAAGACAGTTCATAATGTCAGCCAATCTGGAGACTTCCAGATCCTTGCAGATCACTGCAACTCTGTAAGATGTTCTTCATCAGCCAGCAACGTTGGATCCACTGATGGAGCAGATGTGTTAACCACTCTGGAGTTAGACACTTATGGGCACCTTCTGCCTCAGCACTGAAGCCAGAGGTTGCTTTAGCCCCACAGTGGGCTAATCTCTAGTTCAGAGGCTGGTACATGTGAACTTGATGCAGGACACACTTGCTTGTTCCCTGGATCTGCCTCTATTGCCCTACGTAAGTAGTCAACATGCTTCTTTACTAGGCAGCCCTCTGCCTCCACCATATATGAGACTGACCTCATCTTCTCCACATCTCTCCCTGGCACCCAGACAGGTCCACCACCAAAATTCCACACCAAAATGAGGTTGTCAATATTAAACAATCTGTCCCCTTTCTGAGAATCGCGATACCCTTTCTGGCTGAATGAACCTGTTTTCCAAACTGTAATAACTCGAGGTGACTCAATTCCACACTAGCTTTGCTAGCCTCCACCCTCCCTGACAAATTTGGGATCACTAACACTGACCCATTAGCAATTCTGCTGCTGTGACCTCAGTGATGGTGTGAGGTGTAGTGTTGTAGGACAGCAATCACAGTGACAATGGCCTATCAGCATGTTTCTTTATGGAAGCCTTGAACATCTGCAAAGCTCATTCTGCCAGACCACTCAAGGCCGGATGGTGAGGCATCATAAATGACTACTAATGGCTTGTTTGGATCGAAAAGCACAAGCAATGTCAGCGATTGTAAAGTTCATTTGATTTGGGCAAAAGTTTCTTTCTGCACATCTCCCCACTTCCAGTGCTGATTTTTTTTTAAAGCTGGTGTAAGGGGACCAAAATTGTTACATGAGGCAGGAATTTCCATAATAATTGACCATCCCTAGGAAAGATTTCAGCTGGGTCACATTCCTAGGCTCTGGTGCCTGCTTAATAGCTTTTACCTTATCTTCAGGGGGATGCAACCCCTTTGCACTCACTTTGAAACTGAAGTGCATCATCTCATTAATTTGAAGGATACATTTCTCACATTTTAAATGTAGGCCAGCTTCTTTAAACCTCTTGAAGACCTCTTTCAGATTTTCACCATGTTCTTTGGGAGACACATCGCAATTAGGGCATCATCTAAGTAAATCACCATTTTGGGGATTCCCTGTAACAGCCTTTCCACGCTGCACTGAAAAATAACACAGGCTAACAAGATACCATATGATAATCAGGTGTACTGATACAACCCTTTGTGGGTATTTATTGTGACTAACTTTCTGGAGTCATCCAGATTTTGATACATATAACTTGGGTCTAACTTAGTATCTTTGAGATCCCGTGCTAACTTAATGTGGAGTGGAGTAATGATCCAACTGAGCTCCCCGTTTACCATTAGTTTGTAGCCCTGCAGATTCTCACAGTGTGGCCTGGTTTCAGGACGGGGACAATGGCTGTGGCCTATTTGGAAATTTGCACAGGTTTGATGATGCCCAGGTCTCCCAGTCTTTTCAGTTCGACCTCTGTTTTCTGGTGTAACACATAGGTCACTAGGCGAGCTTGGAAAAACCTAGGTCTAGCCTCAGGTTTACATAAACTTTAGCTTTAACTCCTTTTATCTGACCCAGTTCCCTCTGGAAAATCCCTGATGTTTGCATAGGAGCTCTTGGAATTCCCCTTTCTGGACATTGAATATTTCCAGCCTGTTTAGTTTTATTTATTTTAACCAGTCCTGTCCCATGAGATTGGGCCTGTGTCCTTCAGTCCCCATAATGGGTAGCTAAGCTGACTGGTTCCTATAGGAAACAGCTACAGAGATTGTCCCCGCTATTTGTGGTATTTCCCCAGTGTAGCCTCAGGATGGCTGAGGCTTAAGGGTTGCAATTTCCTTCTGGAGGTGTCTGAATGTTTTTCTTCTCTGACTGTGACTGCAGCACCAGTGTCGATCTCCATTTTCAGAAGACAGTCATTAACCATTAAGACAATCTCAGTGTAAGATATCTTGCTAAGCTGAACCTTATTGAGTGTGTAAGCCTCAGATCCCTCCCATAGTTCCTCTGCCATTTTATTCACAGGGGTTGTTTTCATCATTTCCTTTCTGTTTGGAACATTCTGTGCAACCTGCTTTGTTCTACATCTAGCTTGCTGGTGATGCATTTTTTCACATCTGAAATGGATAAAATTTTGAACCAGCATGTCTCCTGGGAGTGGTCTCCCCCTTACACCTAAACAGGCCTCAAGCCCTGGTGCTGCACGAGTCTTTTCAGGCACCGCTGAACCCTTACTTGCGGTGTTCCTAGCAGCACCGTTTCCTGTCACAATGGTTCGCCTTCACTCTGCACACCTTGCAGCTCACACCCCCCTCGCTCAGCGCACTCAGTCACTCGGGCCTTCTCTACTGCTTTTCTGAGTGAAATCTTGGTTTCAGCCAGCAGTTTGTTTTGGATGTTGATGTTTTTGATTCCGCAAACCATACCATCCCTCAACATGTCTCCTGATGCAGGCCTGAACTCGCACTGCTCAGCCAGCCATTGAAACCTGGCCACAAAGCTGGAATTTTACCCCCCCCACCCCCACAAAAATGGAGCAGGCAAGGGGTAAGCCATGGAAAGGTCCATTGACACTGGGGGGAGTTTTGTGGTTTTGGGATGAGCGAGGCCCTAAAATCCCGTCCCATCGCTCCTGGATGCTCAAGAGCAGAGTGTAATTTGTACCTTTGCATGATATTGGAAGGTCGTGGATTATAGTGACCCATAACTGACTGGTCAAAGGTTTTTGTGTTTGGTGGGGATCCCCTAAATGGATTCACCTGTTGTCAACCTCTCCGACATCTCATCAGATCAGAGAGGGATGAATATGAAGTGAGGGGGTAATTACTTGGGAGGGAAGATCTCATTAATAATATTAAAATGTATTTACATGTATTACAATGATGTTCTCACCCTCTTTTTGGGCAGGAATCTTGTTACATCATCAAGGAAGGTGTGAAAAATTAGGAAATGTGGTCTCACCAATGAGAATTTTATTTCCCATTCTCACAGTATTTTGTGCCCATTTTGCCATTTTCCTTGGCAGTTAACATGGGTACAAAATTGTCCCCTTAGTGTGCTTGTTCATCACCATGATTGTGGTATGTAGTTCACTGCGACATGCATTGCTGGCTGGTTATCAACTCAGCAGCAGACCTCACACTGTACATAGCTGGTGTGAGTTAAAACTAACCTGCTCTCCTCAAAGGCAGTCTGTGTCTATACAGCAGCTGCTGCAAATATTTATGAAAGTGTTTGAGGGAAGGAATTTAGTGGAGTGAATAAATTGGAGAGAGGATTTTCAGGTGGTCCATTTGCGGTGCTGGATATAATCTACCCAAATCAGGAATTTAATTTGAGTTTGATTATTTTTCCCATTGAATTTGATTGGGAAGCACTGCTTAATTTTCACATGTACACTAATGACATTCAACTCTACCTCATTGCCACCTCTCTCAACTTTCCATCTGTTGCTAAGTTATCAAACTACTTATCCAACATTCATATTGGCAAAGCAGAAATTTCCTCCAATTAAATAATGGAAAGACTGAAATCTTGTTTTCAGTCCCCTCACCAAACTCTACTCAATAGCTACAGATTCTATCCCTTTACCTGGTGACAGTCTGAGATGAAGTCAGTCTGTTTACAACCTGTTTGTTTGACCCTGAGATAAGCTTTAAACCTCATATTTACATCATTGCTAGGACTACCTATTCCTATAACTTTGCTCGACTTCTCCTGCCTCAGCTCATCTGCTGCTGAAGGGTGTGTAAACCCTTTAGAAAAAGTCATCATTATGAGGGAGAAAGTGTTAGGTGAAGTAAAAAGCATTAAAGTAGACAAATCTCCAGGACTAGATGGCATCTATCCCAGATTACTCAGGCAGACAAGAAATGAAATTTCTGGGCCTGTAACAAAAATCTTTGTTTCTTCATTGGTCATAGGTCAGGTCCCAGAGGACTGGAGGATAGCCAATGTTGTCCTGTTATTTAAGAAGGGTAGCAAGGATAACCTAGGTAATTATAGGTCAGCGAGCTCGACGTCAGTAATAGTGAAATTGTTGGAGAAGATTCTCAGAGATAGAATCTATACACATTTGGAACTGAATGGTCTTGTTAGCAACGGACAGCGTGGTTTTGTACAAGGCAGGTCATGTCTCACTAATTTAATTGAGTTTTTTGAAGAGGTGACAAAGATGATTGACAAGGGAAGGGCTGTGGATGTGGTCTGCATGGACTTCAGTAAAGCATTTGACAAGGTCCCTCATGGCAGGCTGGTGCAAAAGATTAAAACTCACGGGATCAGGGTGAATGAGCTGGATGGATTCAGAACTGCCTTGGCCATAGAACAGTAAGAAGTCCCACAACATCAGGTTAAAGTCCAACCAGTTTATTTGGTAGCACCAGCTTTTGGAGTGTTACTCTTTCTTCATCTGAAAAAGGAGTGATACTTTGAAAGCTTGTGCTACCAAATAAACCTGTTGGACTTTAACCTGGTGTCGTGAGACTTCTTACTGTGCTTACCCTAGTTCAATGCCAGCATTTCCACATCTTGGCCATAGAAAACAGAGGGTAGTTGTGGAAGAGTGTTTTTCTGAATGCAGACCTGTAACTAGTGGTGTTCCACAGAGATCAATGCTGGAACTTGTGCTGTTTGTAATATATATAAATGACTTGGAAGAAAACAAAACTGATCTGATTAGTAAGTTTGCGGATGATACTAAGACTGGCGGAGTTGCAGATAGTGATGGAGATTGTCAGAGGATACAGCAGGATATCAATAGGTTGGAAAATTGGGCGGAGAAATGACAAATGTCATTTAATCCAGACAAATACGAGGTGATGCAGTTTGGTAGATCCACTTCAGGTGGGAGCTATAAAATAAATGGCAGACCATCAGGAACATAGACACACAGAGATGTGGGAGTACTGGACTACAGATCCTTAAAAGTGGCAGCACAGGTGGAAAAGGTACTGAAGAAAGCTTATGGCATGCTTGCCTTCATCGGACGGGACATCGAGTACAAAAGTTGACAAATCATGTTACAGTTGTATAAAACGTTGGTTAGCCCACATTTGGAATACCGTGTCCATTTCTGGTCACCACACTACCATAAGGATGTGGAGGCTTTGGAAAGAGTACAGAAAAGGTTTACCAGGATGTTGCCTGTTATTAGCCATGAGGAGAAATTGAATAAAATGGGATTGTTCTCCCTGGAAAGATGGAGACTGAGGGGCAATCTGATAAAAGTTTATAAAATTCTGAGAGGGATAGATAGAGTGAACAAATGGAAACTTCTTCCAAGGGCAGAAATGACAATTACAGGGGGGCACAAGTTTAAGATAAAGGGGGAAAAGTTCAGTGGAGATGTGCAGGGGAAGTTTTTTTACACAGAGGATTGTGGGGGCCTGGAATACATTGCCAAGTGAGGTGGTTGAGGCTGTTACGTTGGCCACATTTAAGACTTATCTTGATAGACATATGAACAAATGAGGAACAGAGGGATATAAGTGGTTGGTCTAGATAGGACAGTGTGATCGGCACAGGGCTTGAAGGGCCAAAGGGCCTGTTCCTGTGCTGTTCTGTTCTTTGTTCTTTGAAACCCTCATCCATTTCTTAATTTCCTCCAGATTCTACAATTGCAGTGCATTCCTTACTGATCTCCCACATTCTACCCTCTATAAACCTTTGATTTGATTTATTATTGTCACATATACTGGGACACACTGAAAAATATTATGTCTTGCACACTATACAGACAAAACATACCATTCATAGAGTACATGGGGAAAAGAAAAGAAGAGAGTGCCAAATATGGTGTTGCACTCACATGTATGGAGAAGAAAATGATCAGCTTAATATATGATAGGACAAAAGTCTGATGAATAGCAGGGAAGAAACTGTTCTTAAATCAGTTGGAAGTGTTTTCAGACTTTTGTACCTTTTTCCTGAGGAAGAACATGGAAGAGAGCATGTCTGGGGTGCATGGGGTCCTTGGCTCGGCTATTTTCCCGAGGCAGCGGGAATTGTGGGTACAGTCAGTTGATGGGAGACTGGTTTGCGTGATGGACTGGGCTACATTCACAACACTTCGTAGCTTCTTGTGGACTTGGTCGGAGCAGGAGCCATACCAAGCTGTGATACATCCAGAAAGGATGCTTTCTATGGTACATCTGTAAAAATTGATCATGTCAAAACGTAACTGTCAGTAAGTCCCATTCCTCGTCAAATCTGTGCTCACTGACCTACACTGGTTCTTGTTCAAGCAACATCTTGATTTTAAGATTCTCATCCTTGTTTTCAAACCTTCCCATGACATTGTGCCCCTGCATCTGCAAAATCTCCCCAAACCCCATTACCCTCTGAGGTATCGGAGCTCCATTAATTCTGGTGTCTCGTGCATTCCAAATTATAATTTCTCCACTGCTGGGGGCCGAGGTCAACGGACCTTTGCATAGATCGCCTTCCACCACCCACTCCCCCGCCCTCTATGATTCCTGAGACAGTTGATACGGGAAAATTCCCCCATCTAAGTTGTGACTGTTGTTTGTTCAATCCATCCCTTTTTATTTTAAATAAAATTAGTATATTGTACATTTCATATTCAACGGTAGGTGTACTTATTCAGTCTCCTGCAGCGTAATAATTATTTAGTATTACTTATTGTATTATTCTGCCTATCCCTTCATGTTCCTATTCAAATCACAAGCTTCCTTTTTTCTTAATGTGCCTTAAATTATTCTGTTGCTTGATTATTTCATTTCACCTTTGTCTTCTTAATTATTTTGACTTCTCTCTTCTAATCTCTTTGTATTCCCTCTCATCATGCACTCCTCTGCAGTCTATAAATTGGATGTATGTTTTGTTTAACCCTCCATTGTCCTCTAATATCTTTATTCATCCATGCAGTGCTGCTACTGCTTATTTTGTTCTTTCCCTTGAGTGGAAGTATTATTTCCCCTGCACTCTGTTCTACAATGTTTTAAATCTTTCCCTTGCTCTCAGTGAGTCATGCCAGACTGCTGTGGCCATGCCAAGGTGGCGCAGTCTAAAGCAGGACCCTCATGGCTCAGAGCTGCTGGAAGTTATCCTGCGAAGCCATCTATAGCTTCCACTAACTATGCTGCAGCCATTGGGGCCAGACTGTGTCAGAGTATATAAGACACCCATAAGATAGGCACAACGATGAATAGTTTTGTATGTATTATTAGAAGTGCTTTTGGATGAAGTGGATAAGTACAGGATCCTTTGGGGCATCTTTTATTTCCGGATTTTGATCAAGGAGAATGTGGCAGAAAGATTGGAAGGAAAGGGTTTGTGCAGCAGTGGTGCTTGGGAATGAGAATTTGGGAACTTAAGTCTTATTATCCTGCTGAGAGTAAAAAAACTTTTCTCTTCTTCCCATTCCCTTCCCTTCCCTTCCCTCTTCATTCAATCCTTCAGCCTCGCACCAGAAAAGCTGTTGGTGATCACAGCGCCAGTTGCGGAATTATCTGTCTGTTTCCCATGTGGTTTCTCTGATGATCTGCGCGTTCCTAGTTTGCAGCCTGTCCTTCTCTCTTCCCAAATAGCCCTTTTGCTCTCCTTACCATGGAGTGATCGTAACTGTATTCCTTGGAGATGTCCCCACCCTCACCAGTACTCAACTCTAAAAACTAGTCGGAGATTCCCACACAGTCTGGCTCTCTTTAGCTTGCCTAATAACATTTCATTCATATGAATTGAAAAGTAACATTAATTCCCTCCGCACTAAATCCCCTTTGCAGCTGACTCTGTTAAACTTCCAGTTCAATTTTGTGCACTTTTGCCAAGGCCAGATCATGCTAACAGTCAATGTCTTGCAAATAAATTAAATGTTACTATGGGTTTTTGCCACTCAGGCTTATTAAGTATAGGTTTGTGTGGTGCACTGTGGTAAATGGCTAAGTACATAATGGGTTTGTTGAGAGGCAAAACTCCCTTTCATGTGTGAATATGTGACATACATTTGCAAATTCTTAACCAGGTCAAAATATATGAAAGCCGAACAAGATTTTTTGAGCTTTCTGCTGATTCCCTCGGTTTATCTGAATTTTCACCACCTCCCTACAATGCCCATCAAGTTCAGACGGAAACTTGATTAAAACATAAAGTGCTTTATTGAATCCTAGAGATATGCCAGTATGACAGCCCATGAGTCAGTCCAGAAACCCACTTGACAAAACATAAAACAAGACATGTTTTAATCTTCTCCATTCTGCATACAGCTGAGCAAAGCTTAAAACCAGATTTTTGTTTAAAAGAAAAAGAGTAAAAGAAACAAATGCAACTTTTTTGTACAGAATTAAAACGTTGGCTTCGATGTTGATTACATGTGGTAACAATGTGCCTTGAGCAAAGGGAAGAAAATAGCTCACAATGGAAAAGTTAAGGAAAATAGACTGAGCAGTAGATCCTTCAACTTTTATATCTAAAACTGTGCTGTATGTTTCCAAATAAAGAGGCTTTGTGATGTGTTTGTTTCCTTCAATATAATCCTTTATTGGCAAAACAGATTGACTGCATCCTTGTTGGAGCAATTTATGCTGAGGATATAATATTTTATATCTGTTAACATTGTGCTAATACTTAGCTCCAAACATTCATTTTGAAACCTTTTACTATTTTGAGAATTATTAATACTAGTAATATTTGAAGAGTACCACAGTTCCTAATTTCCTCCCATACTGATCTATTGTAACCATCTGCCCTTTGGTCATAGATTCATAGGCTGGAATCTTACCACCTGTCTGCCATGGACCAGGTCAAGCGGCGGGCATTGGGAAGGTCTGTTGACCTCGGGAGGGATTTTATGGTCTCGGGACAAGCAAGGCTGTAAAATCCCACCCATAGAACCCCTATAGTGCAGAAGAGACATTTCAACCCATTGAAACTGCACTCTCTGACAGAGCATCTTACCCAGGGTCTCTCCTCCACCCTGTCCCCATAACATAGTAATATAGAAATATAGAAGATAAGAGCAGGAGGAGGCCATTTGGCCCTTCGAGCCTGCTCTGCAATTCATAACGATTATGTTTGATTATCCAACTCATTTGTCTAATCCTGCTTTTTCCCCAATACCTTTGAACCCATTCACTCCAAGTGCTATGTCCAGCCGTCTCTTGAATACAGTCAATGTTTTGGCATCAACTATTTCCTGTGGTAATGAATTCCACAGACTCACCACTCTTTGAGTGAAGAAATATCTCTTCACTTCCATCCTAAATCCTCAGATTGTGAGCCCTGGTTCTGGACTCCCACTTTGAATTACATAGAAGTGCTCTAAGTGACAGACAAAGCTGTTAAATGAATGAAGCTGGCTTGCTTTTTATTGGTTGGCAGAGCAAGGTATGAGTCAAATAGGCACCTTCTGTGCTATAAATTGCACACAACTAAGTTCCATGTACGGCAATCTAATAATGACTAGATAGTCAGCTTTTTTTTTAATGGGGAAACAAATGAAATGAATTTGTACCCATGGCTAGTATTTAAAGAAATACCACATGGTCTACAGTATTCTTCCAAGACACAAGACCTCAACAGGAAAGATAAATCAACCATGGCCAACAAAATAAGTTCAAGATTGCAATAGATCAAAGGAAGTGGCATATAAGATTGCCAGAAAAAGTGGCAAACCCTAGGATTGATAGCAATTTAGAATCTAGCAAAGGAGGACCACAGTGACACAGTGATTAGCACTGCTGCCTCACAGAGCCAGGGACCTACGTTCAATTGGGTGACTGTGTAGAATTTGCACTGTCCCCATGTCTGCATGGGTTTCCTTTGGTTTTCTCCCACACTCCAAGTTATGCGGATTGGCCATTTGTGTCCCAAGATGTGTAACTTAGGGGGATTAGACATGGGAAATGTTTCGAGTTATGGGGATAGGGCGGGGCGAAGCTCACATGTGGTATTTCCAAATTTACTGAAGACTAGTTGGGAATGTAGCTTGTGAAGAGGATGCAAGGAGTCTTCAAGAGGACTTGGGCAGGCTAATTGAATAGGCAAGAATGTGGCAGATGGAACATTACTACAAAAGTGTAAAGTTACCACTTTGATAGGAAAAATAGAGAGACAGAGCATTTCTTCAACAATGAGATGTTGGGAGTCTTTGTTTCCATAAGGACCTGGGTGTCCTTGTTCATGAGTCACTGAAAACTAGCACGCAGGTGCAGCAAACAAATAAGGCGGCAAATGGTATTTTGGCCTTCATTGCAAGGGGACTTTAGTGCCTGTGTGATGCCAAGTATAGAAGCATGTCCCAATGACTGATGGATTGTATCAAACAATGTGCCTTTTCAGCTGTTCATAACAGCCAAAGTACTGACTGTACCCAACCAGTCTGTGCTTGCAAAAGTTAAACATTCGATGTGATTCTGTGATTGGACAACACTTGAAAAACAATCCTAATTTTGCTAAAAATTACTTTCTAACCCAATCTAAGGTTATACATCAAGCCTACAAAGTTGGCCACTTCCACTAGAAGCTACATATTTTCACACATAGAGCTCTGTTCTTTGCAGACAGAAGGAGCATGTCCACGCATTCATCTTTTTCCAGCTACACAAAAGCTAGGGAGCAACCATTCCCTGGTTCATTCCACATTGCAATGCCTTGACCGATTAGAGTTTGCTTGCCTGGTTTGAATTTGAAACTAAAACTTGGCAGACAACAGTTAACTTTCCTCTCCTGCATTCTCTCTGGCAACACCTCTACCAGTCAGAGCCCACTTGCCAACTAAATTGTTGTCGCTGCTGCCCTAATGAGTACAAGACAAAAAACTTTGGTAGTATGTCTCTATTTTTAAGCAAAACATGGAGTATTATGTACAGTGATGGTCACCTTATATAAGGAAGGATATATTTGTCCTAGACACAATGAAATGAACGTTTACCAGACCATTCCCTGGAATGGCAGGATTGTCTTATGAGAAGTTGAGGAAACTGGCTCCAGAGTTTCGAAGAATGAAAGGTGATATCATTGAAACTTATAAATTTCCTACAGGGTGTAACCGGGTTGATGTAGATTTGATGTTTCCTCTGGCTGCTGAGCCCAGAACCAGATGGCACAGGATCAGAATAGGGGGCAGGCCATTTACAACTGAAATGAGGAGGATTTCTTCACACACAAGCTGGCAAATCTTTGGACTCCTCATCTCCAGGAGGCTGTGGAAGTTCAATTGTTGAGCACATTTAAGCTAGATTTCTGGATACTAATGACTGCAAGTGATTTGGGGATAGTGCAGGGAAATAACATTGAGGGTAATGATCAGCCATGATGTAATTGAATGGCAGACTATTCTTGATGGGCTGAATGGCCTACTCCTGCTCCTATGTTCCCAATAAACATTGTATTGGAATTGTCTAATGTTATTTCATACAGATTTATAGAGACAAAAGTATTTTGTTGATATGCCTGATATTGTAGTTTTTAGCTATTGTGAAAGAATTGAATAAATCATTTTTATATATTGGTATTTTTTAGGTTAAAATAACAGGCAGGCAAGAAGGAATACCATTTCAAGAGCTCCTCCTTCTGTAAAGATTGCAGAGCTCTGAGGTGCAGAGCGATCTGGGTGTCCTAGTGCATGAATCACAAAAAGCTAGTATGCAGATACAGCAAGTGATTAGGAAAGATAGTGCAATGCTATTATTTATTGCAAATGGAATGAAATACAAAAAGTAGGGAGATTATGCTTTAATTATACAGGGCACTAATGAGACCAAATTTGGAGTATTATGTACAGTATTGGTCACCTTATTTAAGGAAGGAAATGAGGGGCAGTTCAGGCAATACATGGAATGGGCGGGATGTCCTATAAGGAGAAGTTGGACAGGCTAGCCTTGTATCTATTGGAGTTTTGAAGAGTAGGAGATTACTTTATTGAAACATGTAAGATTCTAAGGGGCCTTGACAGGGTAGATGCGGAGAGGATGGCCAATATTTTACAACCTTGCTCAGGTGAGGCTCATAAAATCCTGCCCGAGGCCAACAGAGAATTCCTTTCTGTGAGCTTCACCCACTCCAATTTTGGGGTGGGCGAGGCGGTAATGTTCCGGCAGATGTTTCCTCTTCTGGAAGGTTCTAGAACTAGGGGTCACTGCTTAAAAATAAGGGGTTTCCCGTTTAAAACAGAGATGAGGCAAAAAAAATTCTCTCAGTGGATCGTGAGCCTTTGGGACTGTTTTGCCGAAAAGGCAGTGAAAGCAGAGTCTTTGAATATTTTCAGAGATAGATTCTTGGTCAGGTCAGTGGAGTTAGGCAGGATGCAGAGTTACTATCAGATCAGCCATGATCTTATTCAGTGGTGGGCCAGGCTCAAGGACGTACTCCTGCTCCTTGCCTGGAATTAAAAGTCTGATGATGACTATGAAATTGTTGTGATATCCCACCTGGTTCACTGATGTCCTTGAGGGAAAGAAATCTGCCATCCTCATCTGGCCTGGTCGACGTGTGACTCCAGATCCACACCAATGTAGTTGACTCATAACTGCCCCCTCACCGGCAATTATGGATGGGCAATGAGGCTAAACCAGCCAGCGACGCCTATGTCCAGTAAAAGTAAATGTTTAAAAGGTGATGTACCATAACCATCAGCTCCTGGGAATCCTGGATGAAGATGAAAACCTCCTCGTGGTCTCACATTGTTGGAAATGATGACTAGCAGAGCTTATTCTGCACTGAGATAATATAAAAATCATTCTAACCTTCTCAATGCAGCCTGACTCAACCCATCCTGGCATTAGAAACTTATAATTCTCGGTCAATCATACCCTTTGTGCTTAGCTGGCATAAAAGTTGGCAGGGTGGAGGAGCTCACATCCCACAAACAGCAACAATTTGAAAGGGTGCACATGACTTTATATTGGGTGGTAACTCCAAAGCCGTTTGCTGCACATCCTCTGACAGTGGAGGCTCTGCCGTTCATTTACAATTCTCTTGTATCTGTTCAGAGGGCTTTAATGCGAGCCTTTCCTTGTTTGGCAAGTTGACAGCTGATGTTGCTTTATTCCTGGCAGCAACTGAATTAGTGGTTAACTTATCCTTCTGGACATCTGCTATCGTTCAGATCAATGGGCAGAATGACAAAGAGGAAAGGCAAAAACACAGATTAGTCAGACCATCAATCCTTTTGGCCTTCTTCGGATAATCCAATAATGCCAGGCAACTTGATAAGTTTGCAGTGGAGGGCAGGTCTTTGATGAAGAAACAGAAGGAGCCTAAGACACTGCCTGGTTCTCATCATTGAGGCCGAGGTTATTGACCTCCAATGAACACAATCATTTTCCTTTGTGCCAGGAATGACTCCGCCAATGGTTCTCCTGATACCCATTGGTTTCTGTGTTCTGAGAGCTCCTCAAAATCTTATAACTTGGCTATATGTTGCTTTGATTCTAAAAAACAGTAACTCTCACCCCACCTCTGGAAGTTAGTCCTTTGTACAAGTTTGGACCAAGGCTGCAATGAGTCTGGAGCTGAGTGGTCCTGATGGAACCCAAATTGAACATGTCTGAACAGGTTATTGTTGAGGGGGAGCCACATGATAGCACTGTGCATGACGCCTTCCATCCCTTTGCTGATGACTGGAATAGACTGATGGGGTGGCAATTAGTTGGGTTGGATTCTCTCTGCTTTTCATAGATAGGACATACCCCAACAATTTTCTATTTTGCTACTCCCAGAATCATCAGCAACCCAGCTATTTTGATCTGGTCCCACCTGGCACTGCCCAGGCACCTCCATGGCACTATCTGAGTACCCCCTCAACATTTCCCAGTCACCGTCCCACGCACCATCCTCAGGCACTGCCTAGGCTTCACCCAGGCTCCACCCAAGCGCTACCTTCAGTACCTCCCTGGCAGCCCGGGTACTAGCCTCTCATTGCTGAGGCACCCTGGCTGTACTTTGGCACTACCCAGACACTGCCTGGGCAACCACCGCCCCACCAAACCCTCCCCCCACCCAACCCCTGGGGAGTACCCTGGCAATATCAAGTGGGTTCCGAGACAGCACCCAGGCTGTATCCAGGCAAAACCGTCTTCCCCTCTGCATGCTGAACTCATCTGAGCTCCCCTGGGAGCTTTGCTCAACAGGTGCATGCCTTCAGAGACCAGTTGTAATATGTGTTGCTCTGCTATCATGCCACCGTGGATTCTTTATTCAGATGGGAGGAGGGCTGATTCTGGCGAAGAGGCCTGATAATCATGTTTTAATTTATCATAATGACGTCCCCAACATTGAAACACATTGTCACTGATGAGAGGAAGGGATAATCATGTCACATATTTATACCAGAGTGAAACACCACTTTGCAGTCATGGTGCTATTTTCTGCTTCCATCGCCAAATTTGCTCGATGAAAATGGGAGTGGAAATTCCTAGCCTTTACTTTGGTTCAATCTGGAGAACACATTCATTACTTGCTGCCTGCCCCAGTGGACAGCAGATTAGATCATAAATGCGATGTAATGGTTAGCCCCAGAAAACTACCAGTGGTGTCAAGAAGGCATATGGCATGCTTGCCTTCATTGGCCAGGGCATTGAGTTTAAAAATTGACAAGTCATGTTGCAGCGTTATAGAACTTTAATTAGGCCACACTTGGAATATAGTGTTTAATTTTGGTTGCCACGCTACCAGAAGGATGTGGAGGCTTTGGAATGGGTGCAGAAAAGATTTACCAAGATGTTGCCTGGTATGGAGGCATTAGCTATGAGGAGAGGTTGGAAAAACTTGGTTTGTTCTTACTGGAACAACAGAAGTTGAGAGGCGACTTGATAGAAATCTTCAAGATTATGAGGGGTATGAACAGAGTGGATAGTCAGAAGCTTGCTTTCAGGGTGGAAGAGTCAATTATTAGGGGCACAGATTTAAGGTGTGAGGGGAAAGATTTAATGGAGACGTACGAGGCAGATGTTTTTACATAGAGGGTAGGGTGTGTCTGAAACTCGTTCCCAGGGGAGGTAGAGGAAACAGATACAGTAATGACTTTTAAGGGGCATCTTGACAAATACATGAGTAGAATGGGAATAGAGGGATATGGTCCCCGCAAGGGTAGGGGGTTTTATTTAAGTCTGGCAGCATGGTCGGTGCAGGTTTAGAGGGCCGAAGGGCCTGTTCCTGTGCTGTCATTTTCTTTGTTCTTTGTGTAGAAACTGATGCTGAGAGTTTCTTGTTTTTTTTTCTTGATTGAGCATCATTACCTTGCAGAACAATCAATATTTTTCCATAAGAATAAAACAGGGATGGCAGCTCATCCATGGCTAACAATAAAAATCAGGGATAGCGTTAAAGCCAAAGAGGTGGTTTATAAATAGGCCCAAAAAAGCAGCAAACCTGAGAACTGAGAGAAATTTAAAATCCAACAGAGGAGGACAAAGGGTCTAATTCAGAAGGGGAAAATAGAATACAAGAGTAGGCCTGCAGAAAACATAAAAACTGACTGCAAAAGCTTCTATGGGTACGTGAAGAGAAAAAGAATGGTGAAGACAAATGTATGTCCCTTACAGTTAGAATCAGGTAATTCATAATGGTCAACAAAGAGATGGTAGACCAGCTGAATAAATACTTTAGATCTATCTTCACGAATGATGACACAAATAACCTTTCAGAAATACTAGGGGACAGAGGGTCTAGTACAAAGGAGGAACTGAAGGAAATACTTATTAGAAATTGTATTGGGGGAATTGCTGGGATTAAAACCTGGTAAGTCCTCAGGGCCTGATTCTCTGCATCCCAGTGTACTCAAGGAAGTGGCCCTAGAAATAGTGAACACATTGGTGATCATTTTCCAGCATTCTACAGACTCTAGAAGAGTTCCAGTGGATTGGAGGGTAGCTAATGTAACACCACTTTTTAAAAAAAGCGGGGAGAGAGAAAGCAGGGAGTTGTAGACAGATTTGCCTGACATCGGTGATGGGGAAAATGCTGGAGTCAATTATTAAGGATGTAATAACTGAGCATTTGGTAACAGGGTGGTCCAAGTCAGCATTGATTCACTAAAGGAAATCATGCTTGACAAATCTTCTGGAATTTTTGGAGGATGTAACCAGCGGAGTGGACAAGGATGAAACAGTGGAAGTTGTGTATCTGGTCTTTCAAAAGGCTTTTGACAAGGCCCCAGATAAGGGGGCAAAATTAAAACTCATGATATTGGGGCTAATGTATTGACATAGATAGAGAACTGGTTGGCAGAAAAGAAGTAGAGATTGGAAATAAACAGGTCCTTTTTCAGAGTAGCAGGCAATGACTAGTGAGGTATTGCAGGGTTCAATGCTGGGACCCCAGCTATTCACAATATACATTAATGATTTGGATGAAGGAATTGAATGAAATGTGTCCAAATTTGCAGATGACAGTGGCAGTGTATGCTGTCAGAAGGATGCTAAGAGGCTGCAGGGTGACTTGGACGGCTGGCTCAGTGGGCAAGTACTTGGCAAATGCAATATAATGTGGATAAATGTGAGGTTATCTACTTTGGTGGCAAAAACAGGTATCTGAATGGTGGCAGTCTAGGAAAAGGGGAAGTGCACTGTGACCTAGATGTCATGGTGGAACAGTCACTGAAGGTTGGCTTGCAGTACAGCAGGTGGTGAGGAAAGCTAATGGCATGCTGGCCTTCATAGCAAGAGAATTTGAGTACAGGAGTAAGTATATCTCGCTGCAGTTATATAAGACCTTGGTGAAGCCACACCTAGGGTATTGTGTGCACCTTTGGTCTCCTAATCTGAGGAAGGATATTCTTGCTATTGAGGGAGTCCAGTGAAGGTTCACCAGATTGATTCCCGGAATGGCAGGACTGAGATATAATGAGAGACTGGATCAACTGGGCTTGTATTCACTGGAATGAGCAGGGATCTCATAGAAACTTATAAAATCCGAATGGAACTGGACAGGCCAGATGCGGGAAGAATATTCCCGGTGTTCGGGAAGTGCAGAACTAGGGGTCACGCCCTAAGAATAAGGAGTAAGCCCCTCAGGATTGAGATGAGGAAGAACTTCTTCACTCAGAGAGTTGTGAACCTGTGGAATTACCTACCACAGAGGGGCCAGTTGATCAGATATGTTCAAGAGGGAGCTGAACTGGCTCTTGTGGCTAAAGGGATCAAGGGGTATGGAGAGAAAGCAGGAATGGGATACTGAAAGTACATGATCAACCATGATCATATTGAATATCTTGCAGGTTCAAAGGGAAGAATGACCTACTCCTGCACCTATTTTGTAAAGTTCTTCCAATCAAGGGAATTGCCAGTACAAGGTTCATTGTGTTTTTTATGGTGCTGAATTCTACCCATTCCTGGGGTAGGTTGGAAGGCAGGGAGGAGGGGTGGGGGGCACATAGAATGAGATGCAGCACCATGGATACTGTTTCTGGTGCCTATCCTCCTGCCCCTGCCATAAATTTACATATGTTGGGGAAGGTATTAGGTAGTCCATCCACTTGTGAGTCTGAAAGCATCAAGGACATACCCATTGCTATAAGTGATGACCCGAAATGGCATTATGTAAAAAGGAATGAGTTATTGGAGATGATTTCCCCAAAGGGGGCGATCTTACTGGCTCATTGTGTCGGTCGATCAGTGTGGCAAGCCGGTAAGATTGTACAACAGGCGAATAAACGGGTTCACACCCGGTTTCTGAACTATCGTGATATCACCGGCCCTGTTCTTCCGATGTAATCCAGGAGAGAGGCTGATTTAAATATTTATTATCGAATTTTAAGATTATTAGTGAGCCCATGGCACGGTAGCACAGTGGTTAGCACTGCTGCCTCACAATGCCAGGGACCCAGGTTCAATTCCGACCTCGGGTGATTGTCTGTGTGGAATCTGCACGTTCTCCCCACCTCTGCGTGAGTTTCTTCCAGGTGCTCAGTTTCCTTCCACAGACCAAAGATGTGCGGGTTAGGTTGATTGGCCACACTCAATTGACCCTAGAGTCAGGGGTTTAGCAGGGTAAATATGCCGGGTTACTGGAATAGGGCCTGGGTGGGATTATGGTCGGTACAGACTCGATGGGCCAAATGGCCTCCTTCAGCACTGTAGGGATTCTATGATTCTATGGCACAAAGCTCACTTGCCTTAACAGCCACACTGGTGGTGGTCCTCGCCAGCAAGGATCACATATGGTACCCCACCAAACGTGATGCCACATTGAAGGGACCGGAGGCCATTGAAGCCTCCGAGGCAGTCAGGGGCAGGGGCATGCAGTGACAGCCTGGTGCCCTGGTACTGCCCATTTGGCACCGGCACTGCCCACTGGGTCCTGGGAAGACAGAGCCTAAGTTCACTAGGGAAACCAACTACAGACTCCTCAGGACACCATTGCAGAGGCAACCTAACCTCCCATTGTATTGGTAGATCTCATGCCAACCCCCAACCTCGACCATAGACATCGCCCCCCACCCACATCATCAGTGGCAGTGTAACCCCCCGTCATAGTTCCACCTCCACTCAACCCCCTCCCCCACGTAGACCCCATCCCCTTGGCACTGTTACGGTGCCCATTGGGCAGTACCGGGATTACAGGTGTGCATTGCAGGCTGATAATGCCCCATGGACACTTTCTGGCATGCCCCAAATCACCAGCTTCAATGGCCTCTGATCCGCCCGATGTGGCCGCCACATTTGGTCCCTGTTAGTGGGGACCAGCAGTGATTCTCGCTGGTGAGGGGGGAAACAACCGAGGCCAGCAGCAGCTGTGCCAGATGTGTTAATGCCATGTGAATCATGACATTAATATTCGTATGGAACGCTATTAGCAGCCTTTCCCCTTGTTCCTGTGGCTATGACTCCTCTTTCATTCCCTCACCCTGCAGTACAAATATCTCCCACTTTCTACACCGTTCAGCTTTGACAAAGGGTCATCTGGACTCGAAACATCAGCTCTTTTCTCTCCTTACAGACTCTGCCAGGCTTGCTAAGATTTTCTAGCATTTTCTCTTCTGGTTTCAGATTCTAGCATCCACAGTAATTTGCTTTTCTATATCAATATTTAAATGAGCTTCGCCAAGGTGTTGGTTTTTGATATGAGACTGGCTCATGCTCGATACGAAAACTTCATGCACTACCTTACCGGCTCACTGTGCCGATGGACCGGTACAGCAGGCCAAGAAGATTGTGTCCATTATCCCTAAAGAGATGAGATGCAACTATGCATAATATCAAGGACTTGAGTCCAGTCTGAAGAAGACAATAGAAATGTTCTACTGACTAAACGTGAGCAGTGAGATTAAGGGTCGCATTAGCCAGTGCAGTGCTTATAATGAACATAAGCTAAACGAACTGCAAAGCTGCTCATGATATTCCAAACAGATCTTGAGTGAAGCTTGGAGTAGATATCTTCTCTCTTAATGGTGTTGATTATCTTGTTACAATTGACTACTATTCAAAGTACTGGTGTCAACAACTATGGTAGATTATAGGTTGTATAGTCCTCAAAATGCACTTCAGCCAACATGGCTTTCCCAACACTTTGATGAGTAACAATGGCCCTCGGTTCAAAAATTAAGAATTCAGGCAATTCATGAGTGATTGGGAAATTCAGAACACCATATCATCTCCACCCTATCTCCAATCAAATGGAAAGGCTGACACACCTATGAAAGCTGTGAAAGGGATCATTAAAGCACCGAGTAGATCAAGAACAGGTGCATACAAGATGAACTTAGAGTGGAGAACTATAGCTGCTGAAAGAATGGGAAGTAGAGCAATCCAGGTAGTAATGTCACACCATGCCCAGACTACTCTTCCAACCTGCTGAAGACAGAAGTAGTAACAGGAGCGAGGGACAAGGTCAAAGGGAAAGCCAAATCCCACATTGATAATGATGCCAAATCATTACCACAGCTGAGAACCTAAGAGCCAGTCAGAGTGCAAACATTTAACACACTCAACAAAAGTCAACCAACATGCAACTATGAACATATGTCAAGAATTTGTCACCTCAAATTGTACATAGCAAAAGTGAACAATCAGATATATCCACACTGTTAGGTGTGGCTAGTTCTGGAGCCCAAGTATCCAGTACTCTGACAAAGGGGGCTTTCTGACTCCAAACATTGGCTCCATTCTCTTTCAGACCCGCTGAGATTTTCCAGCACTTTCTGTTTTTATTCAGTACTGTTGCCTGTTGGTATTGTCAGGCCTGTAGCCTTGCTGTATTCAAAGCTTTCATTTATTTCTTGCTATAACTGGGTGTAAATTGAATTGGCTGAAGCTGACATCTATGATGTTGAAGACCTCAGGGGTTGGCTGTGGTAAACCATCCGCTTGGCACTTGTTCACTGAAAATGGAGATATATGTGGAGACTCCCCCCTCCTCCAACTGCCTTCTACTATTCATGATATGGCAGGACTGCATATATTGGATCTGATCTGTTAGTTGTGAGATTACATAGCTCTTGCTGCTTCCATTGTATATCCATACATGTACTCCTGTGCCGTAGTTGCATCGGGTTGGCAACTCATTTTCAGGTATGCCTGATGCTGATCCTGGCATGCGTGGACTCCTCATTGAAGCAGGGTTGATGCCTTGTCTTGACTGTGGCCGTGAGCTTGCAGATTGTGGTTGAATATGATTCTGTTGCTTGTTGATGGACAGCATGCAGCACCTCATGGATGCCCAAGTTTTCAGCTGCTAGATCTGCTCTGAACCAATCTCCCTTCGAGAGGTGATAAAGCTGCACAATAACATGGATGGTATTCTCAGTGTGAGGCCCAAGCCTCGGGTGGAACTTTGAGACTGCATTGGAAGCGAGCATGAACGACAATGCGAAATTCCACGAGAGTTGGGAAAAACGATGCTCGTCGGTGGAATCTCTTTTCCCAATATTCCCCACCCCACAAAGGGCAAGAACCTCATTTAAATACATTTTAATACATTTAAATCTTATTACCGGCTCCCCCCCAACATGATCCTCACCGCCACCTCCCCACAGAATATGCAAACCCCATCAACATGACGTCACATGGGCGAGATATACAACAGCTTCGTAAGAGTGAGGCTCGGTTGAGGGGATTTTGCCAGCAGCCTCAAGGTCAAAGTCGCCTCAGGGGGAGAAGGACATGCCCAGGCAAAGGTTGGAAGTGCCAACCTGGTAGTAGCCAACCTGAAAGTGCCAACCTGTGCCAGGGGACAGTGCTGGAGCAGGCTCTCTTGAGAGCCCCATTGGAGAGTTCCCTTGAGGTATGGTGGGAGAGGGGGGAGTGCTGATGTCTATTAAGTTGGCAGGAAGGGGTGGGAGGGTAATGCCTGAGAAGTGGAGGGGGGGTTTAAAGTGAGAGGGAAGAGTGCCCACCTACACAAGTGCATTGTGGTGGTTGGGGATGGGGGGCATGGGTGGGTAGTGTTCCCTAACACTTGTGTACTTGTGGGGTGGGGAGAAGAAAATCCCAGATTCTTTTATGGGGGGGAGGGGGTTGCCCCAATGTTTGGAGGTACTCAGTGTCTGTGGGCAGGCGTGGGGGTGTTTAGTTCCACCCTGCATATTTAAAGGGTGTCCTGATCTCTGCAGAACCAGGCGTGTTGGATTTCCCAGGCTTTGCCCCCAGACTTTCAGTGGACTAATTGGGAGAAAATCTGGTCTGAAAATCTGGTTTCCAGAGAGATACACACTGGAGATACACAGAGCCTGACATTCTGGCCTTCTCTTTACTGACACAGCTGCCCCACAAGGTTTACAGAATGGAATTCCCCATTGACCTCGGGTGGCTTGTAAAATCAGGACTTCTGACAAAATGTGGGAATATTCCACCCCTCATCTCCACTTGTACTGTGCAATGGTCATTCCAACCAATACTGTCAGGCGCGGTTGCATCTGTAGATTGGTGAGGGCGGGGCCACGCAGATTTGCCCTCTTGTCGGTTTCCTCATCACCCACTGCAGGTCCAGTTTGTCCTTGGCCAAGTTGTTCTGCCACCGAACCGTGCTTTGCTGATGCGACTGTAGTTTCTCACCCACCCAGAGTCCCTTGTGTGCAAAATGAGTCTGCAAACTGACCGATACGTTTAATTGCCAACAGGACACAGCTGCAGCAAACATTAAGGAAACAAGTCCAGTTTGAACAGTTTCAGAAAGATTACAAAAAGCAAATGTGTTTTGCTGCTTTGAAATTCTTGGTGTCAGTAACATAAAATCTGATGAAAATCAGGGCTTGGCATCACTGTTAGAAGTAGGAGTTAAGTTGGTGCAAACGCAAATGTTTTTTTAACCTCCCTGCTGGAACAAGTGATTTTATGCTGTGAGATTTATGGGATCTTAGATTCGTTGCCTTACACGCCTGGCTGGTCAGTCAAACACTGCACAATTGCAATAAAACTGCCAAGGCACCAGTTCAAGATTTAGCAAAGCACTTAAAACATAAGAGAAACTTTATTTTTCATGAATCTAGCTCTCCATCTCTTCACCTCACTAATAGTGGTACATAAGAACTAGGAGCAGGAGTAGCCATCTGACCCTTTAAGTCAATGGAAGGCAGAGGGAAGGCCATGGGGAGGGGAGTTGGAGCCTGACAAGTTTGCATGAATAGCTCAAAAGGAGTCAAAAGAATACCACAATGGAAAGGGATGCATGAAGAGGGCCGAAAAGTGGCAGATGGAGTTTAACCCTGATAGATGCGAGGTAATTCATTTTGCTAGGACAAATTTGAAAGCGGATTACAGGGTCAATGGCAGGGTTCTGAGGAGTGTGGAGGAACAGAGAGATCTTGGGGTTCATATCCACAGATCTCTGAAGGTTGAACCAAGTAGAATGTATTAAGCCAAGATTTGACATATATTTAACAGGAAGCAGTGAAAGACAACAAACATGCTTTTAATCTCTCATGGAGTTTATGAGTGTTGCCAGCACAGGCGATGTCTTTCTCTTCTCTGTCCTTGAAGTAATGTGGATTCTGTGTCCTGAGGAGTCAAAACCCAGCAGACTGGGAACACAGTGCCAACAAGGATTATGATTGTATCTCTCAGCTGCTCATTATTCTTCCTCCATTATTTGGAAATAGTCCAAATTCACCTCTTCCACTGACTTAGGGTGAAAGTCATTTTGTATCCTGCCATATTTTCACCCCCTGCTTTACGATTGGAAACTAAAACATAGCTCTATCTCTTATTTTCTTGGGCCCCATAAAATTTACATTGCAAGCAAATCATATATTTCCTTCAAATACAGAAGTCACAAAGTCACATACATTTTCCTTCAATAACACTTCATACCATAATATCGGAAAATAAAGATTTCCTTTTAATACAAATATAGTTAATCAACTGAATCAATACATGGTTTGTTTAGACATAAGGTAGCATTCTAAGTTCAAACTACTTTTAGCTAATCACTCAAACTGAGTCAAGAAATACTTAATTGTATTGTGGGTAATTAAGGCAGCACAGAGCTACTCCAGCTCGAGCTCAAGCATTTAAAAGTCATAAAATAATAAAATGTCTATTTCTCACAAACAACTGCCTTCCTGTAAAGTATTTCAACCAGTAGTAATTCAAACTGAAAAATTTAAAAAGTTGCTAAGGATTAAAATCCAGAGATGTTACAGACCCTAAAAATGTGTAGAATTATCAAAATCTTACAAAGGACATGGTTAGAAGCCACAGAAGAAGTCAGGTGACCTTGGGTGGCCATTTTTTCCAGTCTTTTTGTCCAGTTTTTAAAACCTGAAATTGATTTGCAGTTCGGAATATGATGTGCCAGTACTAGACAGGATACCACCCATCCCTCCTTCCCTCCATGGTCCAGTGCTCATCCCCTATGCATTTCCAGGGTAAAGTATCTTAGAAATTTTTTTCATTGATACATTGACTGGAGATGGAGGGCGGGATTTTCCAGCCTCACTCATCCTGAAACTGTAAAATCCCGCCCATGTTCAAATGGACCTTTCCGCAGTCCACCCACTCACTCGCTCTGAATCCTGTGGTGGGCAGGATGGTGAGGTTCTGGCCCATATGTGAGCCCTCTTGATCTCCAATCACCAATGAGACATGAACAGGGTAGAAAGGTGCATGTTTGTAGCATGATGTACACATACATAGGGGCAACATGGGCGCACAGTGGTTAACACTGCTGCCTCACAGTCACAGGGACCCAGGTTCAATTCTGACCTCAGGTGACTGTGTGGAGTTTGTATGTTCTCCCTGTGTCTGTGTGGGTTTCCTCCGGATGCTCTGGTTTCTTCCCACACTCCAAAATCTGCAAGTTAGGTTGATTAGCCATGATAAATTGACCCTTAGGGCTTGAAGTTACCATTGTGTTGCACCCATTTTTGGGTGTGAAAACTTGGTAAAGTTGGGTGTGAGGCCAGTAGTGTGATCCATGCCCACTTCCACGTTGGTTCCCCCCTTACCCCGGAAATGGCCACGATTGGGGCTACACCTGAAATGGGCGAGGATGCCTTTTAAATGCACTTGCATGCATTTAAATTGATTTAATGGATTGCACTCACAACCTTACCAGCACTTCCGCCTTTATCACGGTGTTCGGCCATCCAGAATCGGCACGAAACAGACATGCTCCACAAAAGTCCGATTTGGGCACTAGTGAAGAGGTAAGTGGCGAGCATCCGACGGTCTCTCCTTGAGATTGGTGAGGTGGGCGGCGGCGGGGGGGGCACTGCCACTCTGCCTGAGATCAGTCGGATGAAGGGGTGAGGGGCTCACGATCGGTCTGGATGGCAGGGAGTGAGGGGTAAGGGGTAGTAATGTTGGGAGGGTGGGGCAATGTCTATAGGGGCCAAGAAGGAGGCATTATCCAGCCATGGGAGCCATGTGGCAGGGGACTGCATTCTATCATTTCTTTTCTACGCAGTTGGAGGTGTCAATTGGAGCTGTAGGCTTTTGGGCACATTACACCCTGCCCACAGGCTTGTGCAGCATGATTCAGAATCGCTGATATTTTTTCAGGCAGGGTGCATATGGGGGCACCTGAGAACAAGTCTAAAAGTTGGATCTGAAACACTCCCAGTTTCAAGTCCGCCCAGCACTCAGAACTAAAATGGTAAAATAGGGCCCTTAGTGTAAAGGGGATTAGCAGGGTAAATACATGAGGCTACAGGAATACGGCCTGGATGGGATAGTTGTCGGTGTAGATCAATGGGCCAAATGGCCTCCTTCTGTGCTGTAGGAGTCCTATGACTCTATGATGATTGCTTTAGCAAACATTATCTGAATTATGTGCTGCTACACTGCCAGGATTCTCCACCCGAACATTGGCAGGCTACAACCTGATGTGGAGATGCAGGCGTTGGACTGGGGCAAACACAGTAAGAAGTCTCACAACACCGGATTAAACTTGTCGGACTTTAACCTGGTGTTGTGAGACTTCTTACTGAGGCTACAGTCTGGGCAGTGAGAATCCTGCTGGGATCCCACTCTTCACATATAATGAACCCAGCAGAGGATAAGAAGCTAGGGCTGGAGCAGATCTGGAGGGGTGAGCAGAATTTCTGCTCTCTCTCACTTTGGCCACTCAAGCTCCTCACTGGAGAGAACAATCACCTCCCAAACAGGAGGTATGTTATTCTCCCTGTGGAAACTAAACTGTATTACCATAACAAAAGTACATTCATGAAATGTCAGTGTTTCTAACATTCAGGTTTGCTTATATCAGTAAAGAAACACATCAGAGGGACATCAAGGAAAGGTAGTGATATATGGCAGAGTATTTTACCCTCTCCAGTAGTATTTTGAGATAAGGAGGGCATTTCATCAGTTGGGAGGGTGGCAAGTGAGCACCCCACTTCCTACACTGCTCGTCCCCTGTTAAGTCTGGGACAGGAAGGTACATGGACAATTTTCCCGTTCTGACGTCAGTCGAATGGGAATTCAATTAATGGCCGCTTCAGGACTTCATCAGGATTTCATTAGGCTTCAATTGTGATTAACTCAGCTCTGGGTGGGCCTGTCACAATCCAACGTGCATGATATGTAAACCTGTGCCCGCTCTTTGTTGTCCCTTTGCTAGGGTGGGGTCAGCCCTCCTTCTGAGGCATCAAGGGACCTGGCATCAGGAAGCAGAAGCACACACTAAGAGCTACACCCTGCCCTTACTGCCAAACCCCCCTACACCTGTCTATACCTCCAGCCAATGACCCTCACTCTGAGAAGCCCCTCCTACCTTCCCTGACATATGACCTTGGGTTGCCCCCTTGATCCTGGATCTCCAGTGAGCATCTTCTCCTGCAGCAGCTACTAATCCCCATGGTACTGCTGACCTCTGATTGGCTGGAAGCTCTCCTGATCCCAGGGAAAGACCCACTGCTGGCCACTCCACTGCCTGATTGGCTCGTGATGAAACACTCCTTCACTGAAGATGGGGAGATGGGTTTCTTCCTGGCTCTCCAGCTGGAAGGTGGAGACCCTTGTCACCGTCACAAGATTCCGTTCACAGGGCACCATCTTACCACCTAATCACGCCACATTCCCGCTACAGCGAAGACGGAGAATTTGGCGACAAGCCAAATCTCCGTTCACTGCAGCGAGATGGGATAAATTCTGGCCATTGTCTTAATTCAGATTAATCACCCTCTTGATACCTTGAAAGCTCATAGAAAGATGTAAAAAGGCTAACAGAATATCTGCTTTGATCGCAAGGAGGGTGTAATGTAAAGGGGAGGAAGTTATGCTTCAGTTGTATCGAGTCTTAATCAAACCTTATTTGCCGGGTTGTCTTCCCTTTTGGATACTGCACCCCAAGGAGGGCAAAAACATCCCTCAGGTGAATCCAGCACGGATTCATCACAATTGTACCAAATTTTTGAAAATTAAATTGTGAGAACAAATGGAATGAGCCTGGCATGCATTCTCTGAAGTATAAAAGAATAAGGAGATAACTGACTTGGTTTTAAAATGTGAAAGGATTTTCTAGTGTAGACGTGGAGAAACTATTCCCTCTCAGAGGGGAATCAAAAATTAGAAATAAAAGTTTTGACATTAGAATTGGACCCTTCACATATCAGGAAACAAGGGATAAGAATTGAGGTGTGGAACTGTATGTGTATCAGGATCAAGGAACTGAATAGCTTTCTCCTGATTCTGATGATCCGATGTTCCTATGAGTGGGATTATTGTTTCCTGAGTTTTTGCTGTGGGAATATTAGAGTTTGAATATTTAATACATACATGAGACATTCCTCATCCACTTCATTCTGAATGCCGGCATGAAAGGGTGACATGGTGGCACAGTGTCAGGGACCTTGATTTAATTCCAGCCTTGGGTGACTGTGTGGAGTTTGCACATTCCCCCTGTGTCTGTGTGTGTTTCCTCCGGGTGCTCTGGTTTCCTTCCATAGTTGTGGGCGGCACAGTGATTAGCACTGCTGCTTCACAGCTCCAGGGACCTGGGTTCGATTCCAAGCTTGAATCACTGTCTGTGTGGAGTTTGCACATACTCCTCGTGTTTGCGTGGGTTTCCTCTGGGTGCTCCGGTTTCCTCCCACAATCCAAAGATGTGTAGGTTGGGTTGCTTGGCCATGCTAAAAATTGCCCTTAGTGTCCTGGGATGCGTAGGTTAGAGGAATTTGTGGGTAAATATGTAGGGATATGGGGGTGGTGCCTACGTGGGATTGTGGTCGGTGCAGACTCAATGGGCCGAATGGCCTGTTTCTGACCTGTAGGGTTTCTATGATTCCTACGAAAGATGTGAAGGTTAGGTGGATTGGCCATGCTAAATTTCCCCTTAGTGACCCAAAATATGTAGGTTAGGGGGATTAGCATGGTTAATTGTGTGGGGTTACAGGCAGTGTGGGGCTGGGTAAGATGCTCTGTTGGAGAGTCAGTGCAGCCTTGATGGGCTGAATGGCCTCTTTCAGCACTGTAGGGATTCGATGATCCATAAAAGCAAAGGAATTGGTTAGCTGTGTGTCAACAATTCCCACAGTGCCATTGCTTAGTGTAGCACCAGACTTCAATATTTTTTGAAGGGGTTTGTCAGATTGGAACCCCATTCTAATCTTTACTTCTGGATATCTCCAGGCACATGGAACACAGCCTGTATCTAACCTGCTTTGATAAGCTTGTAATCGTTTGACTTCTGTATATAAAATAGCAGGGTTGCACTAGAGACTGGCGTGGTGATGACACAATTGTCTCTGAGCATAATTTTCTGATAATACCTGTCAGCTAAATGCAGCCCAGAGCATTCTATGCTTTCACAGAGACAAATTGTATTTTATTTAATCATTGGGACAATCAAAACAAGATGCAGCCACTTTGAACCAGATGAATCTCTTTCCTGGAAGCTTCCACACCTTTACTTGTCTGAAACAAAATTGGAAAGCACTCCAAAATTATCCATTTCTTTTGGGGAGGTTCTCAGTGCCAGCTGTTCTTTATTTGTTTAATGTTACACACAGTATCTTATTTTACGGCATGTATAACGCTGATTTCACTTCATCACTTTTCACAGTTTAGTCCCCAAAATACAACGTGTCAAACCTTTTAAATGGTAGCATCAATCTTGCGCTCTCAGGAGAGGCAGTAAATGGATGGCAGCGAGCAATTGTTTTGCTAAATGCTGCTCTGTTATTGTATCGCCGATTTCCATCAAGAAAGCCGCCTTCATCCACAGTGCCCGACCACACCACGATACAAAAGCAAATAAACCACGGGAACAGCTACAAGGTCATAGGGATCAGGCTTGCTTATTTTCACTTTGCAATATAACAGCCCACCATCAATTCGAGGCAAGATTTCAGATGTGCCCAGAATTCCACCCTGTTCTTCAAAATGGCACTGGAACCCGAGGCTGGACTGGTTAAAGCAATTCTAATTCTTTCAGTTGCTTCCACCGAATGAAAGAAGACACAGCAGCCCAACTTATCATACAAACAATGTGTTAGCATTTATGAACAGGAAGTTAGAGTTTAAGAGCCGTGGGGTAATGCTGCAACTTTGGTGAGACCACATTTGGAATATTGTGTTCAGTTCTGGTCACCTCACTATAAGAAGGATGTGGAAGCATTGGAGAGTGTGCAGAGGAGACTTACCAGGATGCTGCCTGGTTTGGAGGGTAGGTCTTATGAGGAAAGGTTGATGGAGCTGGGGCTTTTCTCTCTAGAGCAGAGGAGGATGAGAGGTGACTTAATAGAGGTTTATAAGATGATGAGGGGGAGAGATAGAGTGGACTTTAAGAGACTAAATTTCGGGTGGATGTAGCTGTTACTAGGGGGCATAACTATAAGGTTCATGGTGGGAGATATAGGAGGGATGTCCAAGGTAGGTTCTTTACTCAGAGAGTGGTGGGGGTGAGGAATGGACTGCCTACTGTGATGGTGGAGTCGGACACTTTAGAAACTTTCACACGGTTATTGGATAAGCCCATGGAACACACCAGAATAATAGGGAGTGGAAAGCTTGATCTTGGGGTGGAATTTTACTGGCACATCTGCCCAAGTTTTGCACAATCCTGCCTGAGGCCAACGGAGAATGCCATTCTCCCAGCCTCATCCACCCCCTGGAATCGGAGCTGGCATTTTGGTAAAATTCTGGCCTTGGTTTCGAACAAAGCTTGGCACAACATCGAGGGCTGAAGGGCCTGTACTGTGCTGTACTGTTCTATGTTCTAATATCAGTGATAGTGCCACATATATAAATGAGAAAAATCTTTGGTGTCATTATTTGGCCTGGTAACAAAAGTCAAATGCATATTCTTTTAAAGTAAAGCTTATTTATTAATGTCACAAGTATGGCTTACATTAACATGCAATGAAGTTACCGTGAAATTCCCCTACCTGCCACACTCTGGCACCTGTTCGGTTCAGTGCACCTAACCAGATGTCTTTCAGACTGCGGGAGGAAACTGGAGCACCCAGAGGAAACCCACACAGACACAGGGAGAATGTGCAGACTGACCCAAGTTGGAAATCAAACCCGAGCCCCTGGTGCTGTGAAGCAGCAATGCTAACCACTGTGCTACAATGCGTGTTGCATATTCCATCTTACGGACTCTGAGGAGATTGTTCAGTCTCTGAAGTGTGGCGTCTGAGGTCACACAGAAAGATGTGCCCACTGGTCTCTCCACACCATTACCTTGGCATCTAGACTGTTCTCATCAAGCTTACCCTGCGTCTCCCTTTGAAACAAAAGCAAAATACTGCAGATGCCGGAAATCTGAAATAAAAATGCTGGATACACTCAGTAGGGCTGGCAGCATCGGTGGAGAGAAATAGGGTGGGATTTTTCTCTGTCTCTGAGACGTGTTTCCCAGCAGTGGGGGCAGCATGCCACTCACTGATGGTGGGATCTCATGGACACGCCATTGTTAATGGGGTTTCCAGTTGAAGGCACCCCTCGCCGCTGGGTAACTCATGCCGTCTGCAGGACTGTAAGGTCCCACTGGGATAAATGCAAACAAGATTTCGGCAACAGAGTTTTGGATCAAAATGATCCTTCTACAGAAGTACCCTTTCAAACACCCTAGCCACATTGCACATATCCAGTTGTGAAATTACAACAGACATGCATTTGATCTGGACAAATTTTCAATTCTATTAGGCAGCCTTTTCACTTGAATTCAAACAGCTACTAGCTTGGTGGGATGGGCACAGCGAGGAGGTGACAGTGAGTTTGGAAGATTTGAAAACCTTAACAACAGCGTACATATCTATTTCAACTCCAGAATACAGAATAGAAGAGGGTCTTGTCAAACTTAATATATCATGGGAAGGCCAGGGGTTACATTGTTCTTCCTCCAGATGTGCTCATATGTGTCAGGGTGAAAAGGTAATCTATTGTGTAATTTGTTCCTAAAATATTTATGTATGCCTTCATAAATTAAAATCCACATTTATATTTGATTTTATTGTGCCGATTTATTACCCCATGAGGTTCGCAGCAAAGTAAAATAGTGTTACAAAACATTTCCAGACAAGTTGACAAGGTTCAGGAGTTTAGTGTTTTCATAACCAATTCTGCAACTTTCCTGGAATATATCTATAATTCGGGAAAACCCTTGCAGAATGTATTACCTTTGATTTAAAGGAAGGTGTAAATGAATGCCCTCCCTGCAACACTGAGGAAAGCTGTATATTTAACCATCTTCCCTCCTCTCCATCTGATTTTACCAGGACCACCATTTTGAAATTGAGCCTCTCACGAACATGCATTTGATTTGTCTTGATTTATAATAAGGTTTGAAGATAAAGCATGTATGTTTAAAATAAAAGCCGTGGGTAAGCATTCCACTAATACCTTCAGTTTTATTTAGCCCATATTTTTCACATATTGTTTCTTTAGAATAATTTCATATTGGGTTTGATCTTTAAAGAGGTGATTGAAAAGTGGTCTTTGAACATATGTAGACAGGTACAATAAGAGATGAAGACAAAGGATGAAAAGCAAAAGTGCCTCAGCAAAATGCCATTTCCATGACAAGGAGCAACACATATCAATGTGTATTCAATTATTAACTTTAACAGTTTCCTGCACATGTCTGTACCTTTTTTCCTCTAACACGAAGAAGGTATTATTTATAGGCAAATGAAATATCTTCATACAAGCTCGTAAAGCATCAAAGTCTGACTGAAAATGAGAAAATGTTTATAATAAAAAGTTTTATTCCTGCTGCCCATCTTATGGCTGTTGAGCCTACAATGGCAAAAACAAGATAGAAAGGGAGTTAAACTCTTCATTTTTGCCACTTCAAACCTGCCCTGTGATTATTTTATGCCGAGCAGTTGACGCGTTTGCCATTCCTTTTGGCAAAACTAATTAAACTAAATCAAACAAACTGTGGGGCAAAGCAAGTGTAGCCACTTAAACGTGGATCACTGAAAAAAAACAAAGCATAAATGAAACTTAAAATATTAAAGCAAAATGTGATTAAAGTGGTTGATAAGGCACTTCAGTCCCTGTGGTGTGCAACGAGCACAGAAAACCTTAATAGTGTCTGTGGACACTGCATGCTCCCTCTCCGTGACCTTCAGTGCAGTTCACATGTAAATGTTTATAATTGATTCTTCCAAGTGTTATTTTTATTTAGGTGTTATCCTGCAGAAAAATAGTGTATTCAAGAACGCAATGCAAACTAATTACGCATTCATATGCAAATGGTTACAATCAGGTGGCACAGTCGTTAGCACTGCAACTTCACAGTGCCAGGGACCCGGGTTCAAGTCCAGCCTTGCGTAAGTGTCTGTGTGGAGCTTGCACGTTCTCCCCGTGTCTGCATGGGTTTTCTCCAGGTGCTCCGGTTTCCTCCCACAGTCCAAAAGATGTGCAGGTTAAGTCGATTAACCACGCTAAATTGCTCCTTGGTGTCAGGGGTCCAGCAGGTTAAATACATGGAAATAGCTCCTGGGGGGATTGTTGTTGGTGCAGACTCGATGGCCTTTTTCTGACCTGTAGGGACCCTATGACCCTATGAATCTTGACTTGATTGTCTGCATCGGGATAAGGCGGATGTGTTAAATTAACTTCTCTCATCAGAAAATGTAAGTTTGAACAAATTCCGGACCCAGACATCCTGGCCCAGGAATATATGAAAAATGCAGGAGTCAGTAAAATATAAAGCATTAAGGGACCTGATATTCCTTATGCCACCAAAACACTGGCACAAAACATGCTCCTTGAGTTTTTGATACACAATGAAACCACTCAAGCCAACACAGCAGCTCTAAAAGTATGAGCAAGTCTGCCAAAATAATTGCCAAGGCAGGCAGCTGTGGCATTCCTTGGATTGAATGGATTCACTAATGAAGTTGCCTCGGGGTGTCGGCAAAGAAAAATGTAAATTTGTAAGTGGCATAGGAAAGTAGCAGCCAAACACAATACACCTGCAATAATAGTTGCTTCACACTTCCAAAGCAGCTCACAATTCAACTCACTCTGATACGTTTTGTAATGTCTATAAGCCAGCCTAATAAGGAAATGGCCCAAATGGCTGCACAAAGCCAGCTTCAGCAAGAAAGTTCTGCAAATATATCAGTGAATGTTTACCAAGAGAATGGAATATTGTTCATAGATAGATGAAGATAACTCCCTAATGTGCAAAAGGCAGCAAGTGCACTAACATGTCCCCAGCAGCCTTAATGCTGCCTCCTCCACTCAGATTTTGAAGGATGTCTAGAAACAATGATACCATTTAAAGAAGCCTATGTAGGTAGGCTATAAATACTGCTGTAGACCAAGAATACAGGATGTATATACAGTTGTAATTATTAAAGACATGTCCTAAAGAATGCACCTCTGCACTTTTTCTGCTTTGCTGATGGCTTGAGTTCAGTTCACTCTCTAAGCTTTGCCTTGTGTCCCTACAGTAGCTACAGCACTGTTTACATGCTTTCTGCTTGTGTTTTTGTCACCTAAGGAAGATCCTCTCATGCTTTATATTTTACTGTCTTCTGCATGTGTTGCATATTCCTTGATCAGGTTGTCAGGTTCCAGAATTTGTTTACAATGTTTTCTGATATGAGAAGTTAATTTAACCATTAATTCTAATCCTGATGCATCCAGTCAAGACAAATTTCAGATTGTGGCCATTCACTACAAATGCTTAATTAGTTGCATAGCATTCCACTATGCAATATGGATCTTTTAAAGCTAAGTTCCTATGGCTGCCTGCACGGGCAATTCTGTTGGCCGATTTGCTCCTATTTCCTCCAGTAATGTCATTAGCAGATAGATTAAAAGCTGAAAGAACATGTTTTCTGTTTGTATTTTTACGATGTGCCTTCATTTAACAATGAGCATTTCTCACAGTTCGATGCTTTGAGGCAAATTTATCAGTTAACATATACAGTATAGTGCACGGGTATTGAAGAGTACGATTTAATTTAGTTCCTAATTGACAAAAAGCAACTCTTCAGTGCCAGGGTGTGTCTGAAACACTGGGCTGTAATTTGGACTTGACCAACTCAGACAGCTTAGGAGTGACACAGATGTCAGTGAATGAACAGCTTATTTTAAAGCCTGCCTGATGTCGTTTTCCATGTCCTGCTGATTCACTGTCATCCAATTTGCATTAGCACCAAAAACTTGAGTTCCTTTCTGTGGAATAATATCTTAAAAGTTGTCCAATTAACAGAAAACAGTTCTACTTTGCATTGTTCAATACCACTTTATAGAAAATCCCTGCATGGAGGCACAGCATTTGGTTTATTCTTTCCTGGGATGTTGGCAATGCTGGTTAGGCCAGCATTTATTGTCCATACCTAATTACCCTTGAGAAGGTGGTAGTGAACTGCCTTCTTGAAATGCTGCAGTCCATGTGATGCAGGTACATGATGTGGAGATGCTGGTGTTGGACTGGGGTAAACACAGTAAGATGTCTCACAACACCAGGTTAAAGTCCAACAGGTTTATTTGTGGCAAACGCCACTGGCTTTCAGATCTGACTGTTCCTTCGTCCACCCGACAGTGCTATTAGGGAGGGAGTTCCAGGATTTTTGACCCAAGGCATCAAAGGAATGGTGATATATTTCCAAGTTAGGATTGATGAGAGGCTTGGAGTGGGTTCGTGCAGATAGTGGTGTTCCCATGTATCAGCTGCCCTTGTCCTTCACGCCCTCTCAGTAGTACAGGCCGTGGGTTTGGAAGGTATTGTTGAAGGAGCATTGGTGAGTTACTCCCACTGTCATTGAACAGCAATGGAATTAATGATTTCTGCTCAATGGAAATGAATGTGCGGATAGCTTCAAAACTTTGATGACAATCAGACAGCCCCACGCCACCTTTCATGATATCAGTTTGTTGTCCAGATGTTTTAAAACTGAGTTTAAATTCTCAGACATGCCATCATCATTTCCTCAAATTTCTTTTCATTGTATGTGGTTTGTTTGTTCCATGGTGCACTTCCTTCAAGACTGTCATTATGGCTGCATATGTGCACCTTAAAGAAAGTGTAGGTTATATGCAACAAGTTTGTTCCTAGCTTAGTCCATTCCAAAATGCTGCACAGTTCACTCATACAGTTTAGAGGGAACATTGACAACATTTAAACTGACATTGTTGAAGGTTTTATTATTTGGGGGCTATCTTACTAAAAACATTCCACACCCAGGGTGGGTGGGAAAATGAGAGAGTTTCTCGCCCATTTTTTGGGCGAGTTAAAATCCTGTATTTTATGCATTTATTGCATGAAAAAGTGGGCTAAATCATTCCTCGCCTGAAGAGGAAAGGGGCGAGGTTTAAATCACCAGCCAGCCTGTTGTAGCAGCAGAGACCTGACATGGTCTGAGAGAGAGACCTGTCAGGCCTCTGCTGCTTCAGCTGGCCTCAACCCAGCCTCCCTCTAGCTTTTACTGTGGGGCCCACAGTCAACCTCTAGCCTCACACCACACAGAAATATTGCTTCCACCACCCCCCCCAACCCAGACCGATTGCTCCTTGTCCCACCCATCTCCTGCAGAGTGGCAACCCTTTCTCTCCCACTGATCTCCACCAGAATGGCAGTGGGCCACCCTCTCTCCCCCATTGATCACCTGCAAAGGGGCAATGCCCCCTTCCCCCCCACATTGATCACGATGCAGAGTGGCAGTGGGGACCCTCTCCCTGCCCAATCAGAATGCCTTGGCCCTGGCCCTTCATGCCCACCCCTGTAGACCCCATCCCTTCAAGTCCCAGCCTCAGCGTTGCCCGGTAGGCAATGCCAAGGTGCCTAATGGGCAGTTCAAGGCTGCCAACCTGATATTGCCAGTGTGCCAGGCTGGCAGGCTGGCACTGCCCAAGGGACATTCCCACCCCCCCCCCCCCCACCACCACCCCATGCCCGTGACCTCCCCAGGGGCCTCAGTGGCCTCTGGTTCTACCAGCGAGGCCAAGGCTGTTGCTCCCCGTTCATGGGGAGCAGGTGTTTTCCTCACCAGTAAGAACGTCTCCCGGCGAGACCACAAAGGCAAGTGAGCCAGGATGATTATGTCCTGGGCTCATTAAATCAATTTATATTCTGTTTTATATCTAATTAAGTAAATTATTCAGCCTCTTGCCTGAAATGGGTAAAAGGCCTAGCTCTCTTTATCACCGGTGACATACCAATGACACTACCTGTTTGCTGCCATGCAGATCAACACTCTGATGAAGCAGAATTTGGTCAGACTTTCCACAAAATTGAACGTAGGCATCTGCAGAATGATTAACCTGCAATGGCTGAAATCCAGTGACTGAAGCAAAGTTAATAAAGATGGCTTTTCTCTATTCCTCTCTTCTCATTAGTTGGAGATATCACCACTTTCCAGCCCTTCATTGAGTCTATGATAGTTGGCGTATGGACAACCCAGCTAAAGATGTTCATGATAGTTAAGTGACAAATGTGCTGACAAAACATATTAAACTGTAGCAAGGGATCCAACCTTTTTGTCATTAGTTAGCCCTGCCCTTACATATGTAGGATTTTACATTTTTTCCATGGTGAGTTGAACTTGTGAGCTAAAACATTCCATCAAAGAAATCTGAGCCTCTGTGGCCTGAGTGAACAGAGTAGACAGTTTAACTAATTAGAGTGAAGGATTCAGGAATAAATGGCGCAAGGCCTGAGAAGGAAGTATAAATTACACTGGGTGGAGTCAAGTACAAGATCAACACCAAAAGAAAAATAAATGGAGGAAAGAAAGATTTTATTAAGTGAGTGAGAGAAAAGGAACAGAAAGGAAAGATAAGATTGTTTTTTAATAAATTTTAAATTTCTTAAAAAAAACTCCAACAACAATTAAAACCTAACGGAATGAAACTCCATACTTGCAGCAGCCAATTCTCAATGCCAGGCAATTTCTTTGGCAGTAGCTAAAAATGATCATATCCTTAAAAGAGTACTTGGATGGGTCATGTTAACTTTCCATGGTAAGTTTACTTGATAACTATCATTTATGTACAACAACTTCACACGATCCAATGCATTTCACAAGAGGAAACATTTGACAAATTTCCCTTTTTAAAGCTACTGGCAGAATAGTAACTATTAAAGACAGCAACATTTGGATATTTGAGTTTAACTGGTCATTAACCCCTCACCTAAAGTTGCTGTAACATTTGTGCAGAAACAGCAGTGATAACATCAGCTTCACCATTGTGTTGACAAAGTGATCGAGGTTAATTTGCCGCATTGGTTGAATGAGAGGCATGGGTACAAAAGGTGTGCTGGTTAGGTGCATTGGCCATGCTAAATTATCCCTCAGTGTACCCAAACAGGTGCTGAGTGTGGTGACTAGGGGATTTTTACAGTAACTTCATTGCAGTGTTAATGTAAGCCTACTTGTGACTAATAAATACACTTTAAAAACTTTATTTAACTTTTAGCTTTAAAACTTAGGGCTCCTAGCAGAAGCAATCCTCTCCGGTCATGTGTTCACTATCATTGTTGAATACTCTAAAATAATGAATGGAAAATTATAGACAGTGCACACCCAAATTCTAGATATTGGGGCGAACTTTCCCGTCTCGCTCCCCGTCATATCGTAGTGGTTGCAGGGGAGGTGGGGGGTGCAGACCTTACAAAGGTCTGTTGACCTCGGGAGGGATTTTCTGGTTTTGAGTCGAGTGTGGCCGGAAAATCCCGTCCATGGACTCCCACCGGCTGAAACATTCAGAAAATTACCCTGTATCATCTGTAAGTATATTTTTATGATCATTTTAATGGAGATAAGAATGACACAATTATCTCCAAATTATAAGAATATAAGAAATAGAAGCAGGCCTCTTGAGCCTACTTTGCCATTCATTACAAGCATATCAGTCTTTATGGAGAGGCAATGGTGTAGTGATATTGTCACTGGATAAGAAATCCATTGACCCAAGCTAATGCTCTGGGGACCCAGATTTGAATCCCACCATGGCAGATGGTGAAATTTGAGTTCAATAAAAATCTGGAATTTTAAAAATGATTCTAATGATGACCGTGAAACCATTGCCGTAAAAACCTATCTGGTTCACTAATGCCCTTTAGGGAAGGAAATCTGTTGTCCTTACCTCCCCTGGCCTACATGTCACTCCAGACCACAAAAATGTGGTTGACTCCGAAATGCTCTCAGGTTTGGACAACTAATTTTGGCCCAGCTAGTGTCCCACACCCCATGAACAAGTAAAAACAGCTCAACCTTCCCACCGTTCTTCATATCCCTTCATTTCCTAATGGACCAAAAAGGTGTCTGTGCCAGCCTTAAAATAAGAACATAAGAACATAAGAAATAGGAGCAGGAGTAGGCCATCTAGCCCTTCGAGCCTGCCCCGCCATTCAATAAGATCATGGCTGATCTGTCGTGGCTCAGTTCCACTTTCCCGCCCTCTCCCCATAACCCTTAATCCCCTCTCTTATCAAAAACCCATCAACCCGCGTCTTAAAAATATTTAGCGAGGCAGCCTCCACCACTTCAACGGGCAGAGAATTCCAGAGATTCACCACCCTTTGAGTGAAGAAGTTCCTCCTCAACTCCGTTCTAAACCGCCCCCCCCTTTATCTTCAGGCTGTGCCCCTTAGTCCTACTGTCTTTTTTGAGCGGGAAGAGTCTCTCCACCTCTATCCTATCCATCCCATTCATCATCTTATACGTCTCAATGAGATCTCCCCTCATTCTTCTAAACTCTAACGAGTACAAGCCTAGTTTATTCAGCCTCTCCTCATAGCTCAACCCCCTCAACTCCGGTATCAGCCTAGTAAACCTCCTCTGCACTCCCTCCAAGGCCAAAATATCTTTGCGCAGGTGCGGCGCCCAAAACTGCACACAGTACTCCAGCTGCGGCCTCACCAATGCCCTATACAGCTGCAGCAAGACCTCCCTACTTTTATATCCAATCCCCCTCGCTATGAAGGCCAGCATCCCATTCGCCTTCCTGACCACCTGCTGCACCTGCAAGCTGGGTTTTTGCGACTCATGCACAAGGACCCCGAGGTCCCTCTGCACCGTCGCCTGCTGCAGTTTTTTGCCACGTAAGTAATAGTCCTTCCTACCATTATTCCTACCAAAGTGGACCACCTCACACTTGCCAACATTAAATTCCATTTGCCATTTCCTGGCCCATTCGCCCAGCCTATCTAGATCCTTCTGCAGACTCTCCACACCCTCCGCACAATTTGCCGTTCCCTCAATCTTGGTGTCATCAGCAAATTTCGACACCCTACACTCGGTTCCCTCCTCCAGATCATCTATATAAATGGTAAATAGCTGAGGCTCCAGCACCGACCCCTGGGGCACTCCACTAGTCACCATCCGCCAATCCGAATAGCACCCGTTGACCCCCACTCTCTGCCTCCTATTTGACAACCAATCCTCTATCCACGCTAACACCCTACCCCCAACTCCATGTCCCTCGACCTTCTGCAATAACCTCTTGTGAGGTACTTTGTCAAACGCCTTCTGAAAATCCAGAAAGACCACATCCACCGGCTCTCCTCTATCCACCGCCCTAGACACATCCTCATAGAACTCCAGTAAATTTGTCAGACACGACTTCCCTTTAATGAAACCGTGCTGCGTCTGCTCTATCAAGCAATTCCCTTCAAGATGCCTCGCAATTTCCTCCTTAATGACGGATTCTAACATTTTACCTACCACAGACGTTAAACTAACTGGCCTATAATTCCCCGCCTTTTGCCTGGCACCCTTCTTAAACAACGGCGTAACATTAGCCATTTTCCAATCTTCCGGCACTTCCCCGGAATCCAGCGACGTCTGGAAAATAACCACCAATGCATCCACTATCACCTCCGCCATTTCTTTCAGAACCCTCGGATGCATTCCATCCGGTCCTGGGGACTTGTCCACAATTCAATAATGGAGAATCCATAACCCAAAGGGTGGGGAATCTCAAAGGTTCAGATCATTTGAGTGAGAAATTTCTCCTCATCTCCAACCCAAATGATCGTCCCATTATTCTGAGATGGCGGCCCTGCGCCCTAGATTTCCCAGCCAGGGAAACAACCTCTCAGGTTTGCTCCGTGGGTCCATACCAACTGGGAACTAGGCTGAGACGAAACAATATCTATTTACAGTCCGAGGCGTGAGGAAATGTTCATCATTTCAGGCTGGGTTGGAGCTGAGCCCAGATGCAGCAGTATGGCAACCACTGCACCGCCCAGCCCCATGAAACGAAAACAACTTTGTCTGTAATTTAATTGTTGATAGAGATTTTTCCATAAATATAGTGAAAGCACAGATTAACACAGTGATTTAATTTGTGTTTTACAAAACAGGCACAAGAAGAGCTCACTAGTGAGTCAAATTGGAAGCATTTATTCATCAAATTCTTCAACTTTGACACCCACCGTCTATGTTTTCTGGGGGCAAAGAAAGATTTATAGTCAAGTAGGGCACTCCCTCTGTTTTAGAATGCCTGCCAGGAATAGTCTAAGTGAATTGTGTTATAACTTGGTAGGCAGTTATAGTCCTTAAACAAATATTTTGCTGTTCTATTGCTTCCTGATAGACAGAAATAGTTTCCACTTGATAAATCATCCTGCACAAAATCTAAGGAACTGGGTGATGAAGGAAAGGATTGCAGCTCAACATCTGCTCCCCAGACTAAGGCTAAGACCATTGTAGAGAACGGAAAGATGAAGAGATTGGATATTGATGTTGAGAGGGTGTAAGTATTGAATTAACTTACTTAACTTGGAATTTGTATCTCTATTGAAGGAGGAACAAAGTAGAAGTGAAGGGATACATTGTTCGGCTGCAAATGCTTTTGGCAGATGGCTGAACATAGAACAATGTGTCATGGAATGTTAAAAGGGGAACGCATAAGATCAAGTGCCCCTGTAATACTTTGATTTGGTCCTGACCAAAGCACAGTGAGAGCTGGAAGACTTTGACACTTTTTGTACAAACATGATGTTGGACAGTGACTAGGATAGTAATTGACAATGAGAAGGTGTAGCTTCTGTGTGAGGGCAGGATGATTGGGTGTCATGTGCCTGGAGACCGTTTCCCTTGGAAGTCCATGGAAAAGGATGCAGCTGTAAAATAAACATGTGGAAGATCAAAGCTAAGTCAATACACAGGAAGCCCTGAATGGAAGGATAACATTGGTTAAACGGCTGTGGGATCTGGCACCTGGGAGAGGGCAATGGTGAGGACTTGTGGTGGTGTCTAATGACCAGCCTGGTTATGGCAGCAGTCTGACTGACTTAGAAAATGCAACATTTCTTGCATGTTTAAATTGAAAGCACAACAATATCATTGGGTACTTTTCTGTGGTTTTATTCACTATTATTATGGTTAGAAAAGGCTTATCCAAACAATATTAAATTGCAGACAAATGGTTCCTTTGAAAACATTTAAAAATGTTACTTTTCTTAGCACAACATGGATAATTTAATTGAAAATGGTGTGTTATTTAAACACGCGCTTATGTCCCTCTGTATTTTTTAGCACAGTTTTACCTATTGCTCTGTAGGAGCTCGGATCACATTCACCAAGAGGTCTTTTTTCAATTAGCAATCAGGAAGATGTACAATTTAACTTTTCACCAACTGCTCCAGCATCGTCACATGTGTCTGTCAGAAAAGTGGTGAAAGACGCGAGATAACTTACACTCCGTGTTCATCTGCAGTGTCAGCGATTTGGGAAACACATTTGTCGAGGAAGGTCTATTTTCTGACGAGAATAACAGAAACATAGTCACTGGCATCCGTAGTTTGCAAAGCTGCTGCTCTTGGGAGCATTGTTTCGCTGGTGCTAACAAAATAATAATGCCAAATATGTCACCCTGGCAACAATGATGCTTTTATCACTTTTCAGACAGCTAATGAACCACTTACGACCTGTATAAAATGTCAGATAGTTTCTGCAACTTGCTGTGAAGTATCCAATTGAAAAGGAAATGAAAGAAATAGTTGGAAGGGAAGCACAACCAGCAAAATGCTGATTTTAGAAACATTCTCTGCATAGCAGCCCAATGGGGTTAGACCTTAGCAAACCAGGGTGTTGACTGAGAAATATGCATTCACCTCCTCCGGTTATTTGCATTCAAAACATAAAGGAATAATGATCAGTTTGTTAATAGGCTTAAGCAACATATATTTTTATTTAACTTATTTCTCTCATCTCCCTAATTAACAATTTAATGGCTCTATTTCTGGCAACAGTGTGGATGTATAAGCTGCACCTGGGCTCATGTCTGAACATGTGATGTAGTTTGGATATTTTAACCTACGCATATGCCAAGTGTGACCTGGAGTAGACCATTCTTTTCATTTGGGTTTCTTGTTGAGCAATGCTGTACTTCCACCTGTAAGACATTACTAAAGCCTTATGAGCAACACGTTATTTTATTTTTCTCCCTTTGCTGATCATGAAACTATCGTTGGAAATGTCGGAGTGCACTGAGCAGAAGTATACTCGGATAATAATAATGAGTGTGACAGAAAGGGACAGGGTGCACAAACATAAGAGTAAACAGTGAATGGAGTTTTAGAGTACAGATATTCAGTAAAGAGACAGAAGTTAAGGCCTGAATGTACACTGCATTCATAGCAATCTAGGTAAATTGATGGTACAAATAGAAATAAATAGGTATGATAGGATAGCCATTACGGAGATGTGATTGTAATGTGGCCAATGCTGGCAACCTAACATTTAAAGGAATTTGCCCTTTTTTATAGGGTAGGAAGGAAGGTAAGGGAGGTCGGGTAGCTCTGTTAATAAAGGATGAGGCATTGACAAATAACCTTGATTCTAAAAACCAATATGTGGAATCAGTTTTGATGGAGATAAGAAACAGCAGGGGAAATAATTCAATTGTAGATCAGTTGATAGATTACCAATGGTATAGTTCCAACTCTCTGTTTCTTTTTAGCTAACCATATTTTAATCTTCACATGGATTGGACAAATCAAATTAGCAAAGATAGTTTGGAGGATGAGTTCATTGAGTGTATACAGAACAGTTTCACAGAAAATAGAAATATACCAGATAAGACCAGGAAGAGCCATTTGGCCCTTCGAGCCTGCTCCATCATTCATCATGATCATGGCTGATCATCCAATTCAATAGCCTAATCCCACTTTCTCACCCATAACCTTTGATCCCATTGACCCTAAGTGCTGTATCTAGCTGGTGCTTGTTTTGGTACCAGCCACTTCCTCTGGTAATGAATTCCACAGGCTCACTATTCTTTGGGTGAAGAAATGTCTCCTCATCTGTGTCCTAAATGGTCTACTCAGTTTCTGAGAGCAATACATTGTGGAGCAGTGGTTAGCGCTGCTGCCTTGCAGTGCCAGGGACCCAGGTTCGATTCTCGCTGTGGGTAACTGTGTGGAACTTGCACATTCTCCCTACATCTGCATGAGTTTCCTCCAGGTGCTCCAGTTTCTCCCGCAGTCCAAAGATGTGCAGGTTAGTTGGGGTGGCCAAGCTAAATTGCCCCTTGGTGTAGATTAGGTTTAGCCATGGTAAATGTGTGTGGTTGAAGGGATACGGAGGGGAGGTGGGCCTGGGTAGGATCTTCTGTCAGAGAGCCATTGCAACTCGATAGGCTGAAGTATTTAGTGCCTGTCTTCGATGAAGAAGACAAAAAACACATCCCAATAATAGTAGGGAATCAACAGCCAAATTAATGAATCATTTCTGTATACCTCTGAGGCATAAAACATAATAGGGAAGAACATAAAACAATTACCATCATTGGAGAAAAAGTACTCAGGGAGCTAATAGGATGAAAGGCTGACAAGCCAACTGGGTGTGATAACTTGCATCCTAAGATAGTAAAACAAATTGCTGTAGAGATAGTGAATGCATCGGTTTTAATCTTCCAAAACTCCCTAAATTCTGGAAAAGTCCCTGCGGAATGGAAAACCACAGAATCCCTATTCAAGAAAAGGGGGAGATGCAGAGTACAAAATCAGTCAGCCTCGCGTCTGTTACTGGGAAAATGATGGAATCCGTTATTCAGGAAGTGCCAGCAGGACATTTAGAAAATCATAATACATCCAGGCAGAGTCAATATTTTTTTATGAAAGGGAAATCATGCTTGACAAATTTATTTGAGTTCGTTGAAGAGTTTTAACATGCAGTGTGGATATAAGACAACCAGAATTTATTGTGTTGTTGAATTTCCAAAATGCATTCGATAATGTGCTGCATAACAGATAACCACACAAGATAAAAGGTCATGGAGTTGGGGGATATATATTAGCATGAATAGAGGATTGGCTAACAGAGTTGGAATAAATGCGTCATTTGTATCTGGGTAAACTGTCACTAGTGGGGTGCCTGGACACCAATTATTTACAATCTATCTTAACCTGGATGAAAGAACACAACGTATTTAATTTATTTTTATTCATTGATGGGATGTGGGTGTCACTGGCTAAGCCAGCATTTGTCTATTCGTAATTGCCCTTGAGAAGGGTGGTGAGCAACCTTCTTGAACCGTGCAGTCCGTGATGTATAGCTGCACCCACAGTGCTATTAGGGACAGGCTTCCAGGATTTTGACTGAGTGACAGTAAAGGAGCAGCGATATATTTCCAAATCAGTACAGTGAATGGCTTGGAAAGGAACTTCCAGGTAATGGTGCTCCTATGTATCTTCTGCCCTTGTCCTTCCCGATGGTAGTTCCCATGGGTTTGGAAGGTGCTGTCTAAAGGACCTCGATGAATTGCTGCAATGCATCTACTAGATGGTGCACACTGCTGCCACTGTTCTTCAGTGGCAGAGGGAATGAATGTGGGTGAAATGCCAATCAAGCGGGCTGCTTTGTCCTGGACGGTGTTGAGCTTCTTGAGTCTTATTCAAGCTGCAAGCGGAGAGTATTCAATCGCACTCCTGGTTTGTGCCTTACAGATGATGGGCAGACATTGGGGAGTCAGGAGATAAGCCATAGGATTCCTAGCTCTGACCTGAACTTGTAGCCACAGCATTTACATGGTTAGTCTAGTTCAGTTTCTGGTCAATGGTAACCCCACGGGATGTCGATTGGTAGGGAGTATTCAGCGATGGGAATGCCATTGAATGTCAAGGGACAATGGTTATATTTTACTTTGCTGGAGAAGGCTACTGTTGTGTGAATGTTACTTGCCACTTTTCTGTCCAAGGCGACATACTGTCCAGGTTTTATTGAACTTAGAAATTAACTGCTTCAATACATGAGGAGTTGAAAATTTGTTGAACATTGAGCAATCATCAGTAAACATCCCCAATTCTGGCCTTCTGATGGAAGGAAGGTCATTGGTGAAGATAGTTGATCCCAGGATACTACTCTGAGGAACTCCTGCACTGATGTCCTGGGGCTGAGGTGATTGACCTCCAACAACCACAATAATTTGGAAGATGCAGTTGTAGGTGCCTTGGTGAGTTGTGTGTAGTGCACACTGTTCCACTGTGTATTGGTGCTGGAGGGAGCAAAAGTTTAAGTTGGTGGTTGGGGAGCTCAATGTGATGTTAGGAAGGGCAGTTCAGCAGAGCCAGTGAGATTTATTGCAGAACAGAGGGCTTATCCATCACTTTAAAATAATTCTGAAAACTTTACTAACCAACAATTGTGAAGACGAGAACATCTTATATGGCCTTGGCAGTGTCTGCAAGCATTGTCCTCACAAAACAATGAAGATAGCACTGTCATTGGTCATTGCTTAAAATTCACAAATTAATTCCCATTCAAAGGCTCCATTCATCTGATGATAAATCATAAATGCATTAAATGTTGATTAGAAATACTTAATCTCTCAGTGCACTGTGGGTCAATGGGCCTGTGGAAATTATGCAAGTCTATTACTGACACTGTTTAAAAGTGCCTTTGGCTTAATGAGATCATCGATTTTTTTCAGGTCCCTCAGGGGTCAACATAATTACACTCCAAGGGTGGGGGAATAACTTTACAATTGACAATGATCCTTGTCATAATGTGAAGGATACATCAAACTAAATATATTCTGTACGTTGATCTAAACCAGTTTTAATTTAATGTCAGAATGAATAGAGATGATTTTTTTTAAAAAAGCGGTCCATAATAACGGTTGATGTAAATGGTTCTGCTTTGTGGTTTTGTAAAAGCAACTGCTACCGACTTGTTGATGAAACACACAGAGGGTTTTCTTATTACCCTGGGTGAAGGTTGCGGTGCACTCAGTGATTGGATATGATATTAAACAGGAACGTGTCGAAAGCTGGCCATTTTTTTCTCTCTTGCTGTGCAACTTATGTGCCTTCCTGGAGGCATTGGTTCTAATTTCATGGATGCTTGCTCACAGCTCACCCCGAGTGTACGAGCTCAAATGGTTAATAGCAGCAGGTTACAGAACCCAGAGGAGAGGAACGGGGCCATCAGAGCAGGGCCAAATCCTGTCCCCATCTGATAACCACACACATGCACTGGACACCAACCAAGGAAGCTGACAGCTCTCTAATGCAGGGTCACTAGAGCACAAGCCCCCAGCTGAGAGCAGGTAACATAACACAGACATTGAACTTGGGACCATTTCAGTAGTTGACTCAACAATTCATTGACTTTACCTGTTAAGCCCCAAGGGGCACTACCATATGTAACTCTATAACAGTCAGTTTGAAATGACTCACTAGACTCACTCTTTTCCACAAATTTCTGTGATATTATTTATGCAACATTTATTATCCCTTTTGGAGATTAGACTCTAAATCCAAACTTGGATTCATCCTTATGTTTCAATGAAATTACCTGGTAAATCCATTCTACATTAACTAGAAGAGTATTCAGTTCACATCAGCTTGTCTCAGTGAAGAACTCCTTTGGGGGGAAATTTTCCCATCCCACCCGCCACAGGAATCGTAGGTGGTGGGGGAGGAGGGGGAGAGCCACGCAAATCTCTGTTGAAGTCAAGTGGGATTTTCCGGTCTTGGGGCGAGACAGGCTGGAAAATCCCACCAGGAGAGTCAGTAGGTGACAGTGGCAAGCTCTATTCTGGTGCTGTACTGGAAGGAGCACTGTTTTGTTGGACGTCTTATTCAAATGAACCTTGGACATGTTTGGCGGATCATGTGGATACTGTAGACTCTATGGAACTAGTCCAAGAAGAGGAGGAGATGCCCCAATGTCATAACAACATTCCCCCCTCTTGCCAAAAACTCAGTACTATTTGTAAGATCTTACTGTACCCTTAGTGGTTGCTGTCCATGCCCACATAACAAAAACAACTCCACTTCAATATAACTCACTGGATGTGAAGTGCTTTGTGACATTTCTAAGAAATATGATAAGTTCACTCGAGTCCATATTTTTCAGTCAGAAATATTACGTTTAATAAAATGTTGGTCATACAAGTGGATAAAAGTCCTTATTACTGACCAGGCTATTTAATTCACTTATTTTCAAAGGGTTTTTGAAAGGATTGTGTACACAGATGGAAAGTGTGACTCGGGTTTTGTATTTTGTACTGAATTTTGCTGAGTTTGAGAATCGTTGCAAAGTTTGTTTTTATTATTCATTTGTGAGATATGGGTGTTGCTGGCTGGCCAGCATTTATTGTCCATCCCTAGTGGCCTGAGGGCAGTTCAGAGTCAACCAATTTCTGTGGTTCCAAAGTCACGTGTAGGCCAGACCAGGTAAGGATGGCAGATTTCCTTCCCTGAAGGATATTCATGAACCAGATGGGTTTTTCCAACAATTGATTCATTCCAGATTTTTTTTATCATTGAATTCAAATTCCACCATCTGCCACGGTAGGATTCAAACGCAAGTTCCCAGAACATTCATCCAGATTAACAGTCTTGTGAAAATACCACAAGGCCATCACCATGCCAATAAAGGTGTGCAGGCCAGTATGTGTCATGCCTGTATTACACAGGAGAGCACAGTAACTTATATCCTCGACACTTTCACTGTACCTACTGTGCAATGTCTCTGGGGGATTTCACTCCACGTAGAATGCTGAGTCTTGACCATGCGTTCTGACAAGTACATCAAAGAAATGCTATTATGACAATATTAAGTTGTAATTTCAAGTTATAGTGAAGAGCCCAGGATTTTCAATTGTAATATTTACTTTGTAAAAGTGGATCTTTAATTCCAGCATGTCACTCTTGCACTTTGTGACATCAATCTGTATTTTCAAATTCTCAATCGATGGCAGTGGTGTCAGGGATTAACCCCCATCCTCCTAAAGAATATAAAAACTAGGAGATCAAATGGTTCTGTGTGCTGCAATACTGTTGTTCTATAACTGAAAAAAAATGCTTCTTGATCACCATATATTGCACTCAGGAATGCAAGACTGGACTAGGTGATAAAGATCATGGGTCTGGATCAGGTCTCGGCTTTGGGATCTGACCCAAAGTCTGTGTTTCGGACGGGCCCAGGGGTCCATCATTGGCCGTGGGCGTTGTGTAGTTGACCCTGTAATTGACAGAATGGCAGCTGCAGAAGGTATAAACTTCTTAGCCGGCGAGATTGGATTTGGAGGAATGGGCCAGACGGGTGGGGAAGTGTTCACTGCATAACTGCTGAAAGAGAAGTGGAACCAATCACCAAGCCAATACAGAGGGAGTGGACCATGTAGACTTCAGATGTCTTGACTCAATACGTTGTTATATGCACCTTGTAACTGAGGAAATCGTGGATATCGCACCAGTCATCTTCAACAAAGATAACCAAGTAACACTGGTGGGCTTGTGACGTGTTACAATCAGCAGGAAGGTAGACCAGATTATCAGTATCTACTGAGGTGAATGATGGTCCCCCCACCCCAGAGAGGCCTTAGATTTCTGACTAAATGGATGGTTGACCAAGTGAAGCCAATGGTTAATCTCAATAATGTTGTTATCAATCAGGGGGATTGGCCTATTGGTGCCACAAGGCAGGATTCTCTGGCCTCCCCCATGGTGTGTTTCTCAGTGGTGGGAGTGGGAGGTGACCTGACCTTGGCCAGTGGTAGGGTCTTCTGGTCCCGCTGCTGTCAGTAGGACTTTCCATTGAAACCACCCCATGTTGCCAGGAAACCTGCAATGGTGGAGGATCCAGCCGGTGTGAAGAGTGGGAAAATCCTTCCCTGAGTCTCTCTGTGTTTACAATTCTCTTGCAGATAGATCCTGGGAACGAAGGTCAGAGTTGAGTCGTGTTGCTGCGATAGACAGGGCCTTGACCTGGTACTTGATACAGAAACCTACCCTCCAGCTCCTATATTGTCTTCTCTGCTATAGGGATCTTGTTGGGGTTCTTCGATTTCCCAAGCTCAATCGCAATGCCATGTATCAAATGTACCAAAACCCTAGTTTAATCAGCTCAGACAGTCCGTCTCTTCTCCACTTTAAACAAAATGGCTTGTTTGCCTTTAAGCCACCAGAACACATTCCCAATTATTGGATGTCTTATTTCCATATTTCAGGATTCCTGGCCTAATTCTGGGGCTGTTTGATTATTTTGGAATTTAAAGGATGCAGGCTACTTCCCTTCTGAAGCCTGCATCCAGCACTCCTGACCTGGCTAGCTCCATTGTGGAGATAGGCATGTCCTACTCCTCCACAGTTTTCATGGAGTTAGGTCTGGCCTTTCAAGAGTTGTGGCCCCTAACCCCTCTGAGGAGTTGAGAACCCTAATCTGCATGACGGCACTTTTTAAAAGTTAAATTCAAAAGGCTCTCCTTATGCTCCCTATGCCAAGTTCTGCCCTTCTATTCAACCCCACCATGACTACTCTTGCCCCCACCCCATGCCAAGCCATGACTGTCAAGATACATTGAACCTTTGTCTAGAAACAATGCACCCTACAGTTACGTTAGAAAGTAATAAAGTAATGCATTCATAACTTTCGCATCTGTTGAAGATAACGTCCTTTCCCTTCACAATAATAAAAATAGCAATCGCCCAGGACATTTAAAATATCAAATAGCAACAAAACATAAACCTTTGAAATCACTTAACTTATGTAAACAAATACTGTGAAATTGACAGCAGAGATCAGAGAGGCAGAGCTGTCAATAAAACATTTTCCCTGAGGCACAACTGTTAAACAATCTTGATGGATGCCTGGGCTCTCAGTTAAGCCTCATTATATATTCTTTACTGAGAACCCAGGCAGGCATAACATTGAAACACCTGTGCACCAGAGATGAGAGGGCCAAGCCAGGAATTTTCCTGATTCCTGCCACCCGCCTTGAGACTAAATACCCAGGCCTATTTGCCTTACTCCAGTCTGGTAAACACCTGATCACTAATACTCATCACTTTCTACCCCTTCGCCAACCTTGTATCTATACTGCCACTATCCCTTTAATCCCACAAACTTCCATTTTGAACACAAATTTACCATGTTGACATCTCGTCAAGTGTACTTTTGGAAGTCCATGGCAGCAAAATTGGGCTCAGTAGCATCCATGGTTTTGGTGATATAGGTACCATTTTAATATCAAAATGTCTGTGTGCATACTTCTGACATGTCCATGCTATCTTGGTAAGGGCATAGTACAACAATTACAAATGTGCACCAGAAGTATGATGGCAAGGAAGACACATTTTCGCATAAGTAGAGCTGACTTGATGCCAGTGTTGCCATTTTGAATTGGATCAATCTAGCTACTTGTCCTGTCTTAAACATGTGTTCTGCAACAGGAAGATCAGTTTCCTATCTACCAGTTCTATTTAAACAAATCACCAACTAATTGCAGTTATTGCTTACTTTCTACTGAATTTGTTCAGATGTTTAGAAATGCTGGCTGTTCTGAGGGGTTAATTGCAGTTGCTGAATTCTGCAAGTGCTGCTGCACATGGTCTTGCTTGTGAGTGCAAAAATGCTGGGCACACCACTTCATCCCAGTCATGGGACCTATTATCCCAATTCCCCTGTAGCTGCAACATGTGAAGAAGATGACACAGAGGCAGCAAAGGGAATGGTCAGCTGCTCATAGGAAGAGGAGGAGAAGATAGGGGAGAAGGGGTCTCAGTATGTGGGAGCAATGTGTGCACTGTCTGTCCTTTATTGAGGATGTTTCATCGATCTCAACCACCTCTTGCAACCAGACCTTCAGCCTCTGAGCAGGGCAAGGCTGTGAATAGTTCTGATGTGCTGAATATCAGGATCCTGAAAGTAGATGACACATCGGTTATCTTTTGGTTCGCCATCCACTGATGCACCAGCGAGCTGACAAGAGGCCCTTTATTCCAGAAGATGAGAAGCAGGTGGAGCTGTCAAGTTGCTTTCCCAGGATAGTAGGTTCCCTCATTATGTGACATCAACACATGGCTTTGCAGTCACACTTTTAAATATCAAGATTATCCATATGCAGTAATGAGGTTATCCACTTTGGAAGGAATAAAAGTAAAATGGAGAATTATTTAAACGGTGAAAAATTACGACATGCTACTGTGCAGAGGGACCTGGGGGTCCTTGTGCATCAATCACAAAAACTCAGTCTGCAGGTGCAGCAGGTGATCAAGAAGGCAAATGGAATATTGGCCTTTATCACGAGAGGGATGGAATATAAAAGCAGGGAGGTCTTGCTGCAACTGTACAAGGTACTGGTGAGGCCACATCTCGAGTACTGTGTGCAATTTTGGTCCCCTTACTTAAGAAAGGATATATTAGCTTTGGAGGGGGTACAGAGAAGGTTCACCAGGTTGATTCCGAAGATGAGGGGGTTAGCTTATAAGGAGAGATTGTGTAGACTGGACCTGTACTCATTGGAGTTTAGAAGGTTGAGGGGAGATCTTATAGAAACAGGAAAGATAATGAAGGGGTTAGACAGGGTAGAAGTAGTGAGGTTATTTCCACTTAGAATGGAAACAAGAACTAGGGGGCACAGCCTCAAAATTCGGGGGAGTCAATTTAGAACTGAGTTGAGGAGGAACTTCTTCTCCCAGAGGGTAGTGAATCTCTGGAATTCTCTGCCCAATGAAGCAGTAGAGGCTGCCTCATTAAATGTGTTTAAGTCACAGATAGACAGATTTTTAACCAATAAGGGAATTAAGGGTTATAGGGAGCGGGCAGGTAAGTGGAATTACACCCACTATCAAATCAGCCATGATCTTATTGGATGGCGGAGCAGGCTCGAGGGGCTAGATGGCCTACTCCTGCTCCTATTTTTATGTTCTTAAGATGTGCCTCAGCCGCAAAGGTTAGCACCACCAGAATTTTATCTTCACTATGCACCTCTTCGTCATTTGTCTCACATGGATATGTTCCAGACTATACTTCCCAAATGCATTTACCTTCTTTCTGCATTGAAAACTAGTTTGAGAGTATCACACTTTGGGGGGTTTCTTGCACAACCTGTCTCTCCCAACCATTCGGGATGGCCTCCCACTATCTACTCTCCCGAATTCTCGGTCTCTGTGGAGTGCCCACAGCTTGGAATGTGCTTTCAAGACAGTTCCTGGCCTTCCACATTCTGTTGTTCATCAAGTTTAGAAAAACTAAGCTTGCGTCTGAGCGACTGGACACACTTCCTGCTTGAGATTATCCAGGACATATAGAGGCTCCCGGAGTTCCCATAGCAATTGCAGACGAAAGGCCTCAGCTGTCTCACCATTTTGTTTACAATTCTATCTATTCCTGAAGCTACCACTTCCTATAACATTTCAGTGATTTATAGAGCAATTGTCATTCATGAATATGGAAATAATGCAATTTGCATAAGGATTTATGGATTTTTGTAAAAATAAAAGAATGCTTAAAAACCAGTCAGAGTGGTAGAAATTGAACCTCAAGTGTTCTTGTTTTCCAGACTGGACATGGTGGCAAAAGGGCCAAAAACATCCTACACCCAAAGACACATGGAAATATGTCAGGTTCCAGATTATATGAGCAAATCTGCCTCACACCCCATTTAAAATGGACATCATGCCCTTTTGGATGACAATGAGGGGCTGACCATCTATTGTGGAATATCTTTCAGAAATTGGGATCCCCTGAACAAGGTATGTACTGGATCTATTCTACCCAGATTTTTCTGGTGCAGATGTAGTCAGAACAAGTAGCTGCCAATAAAAGATAAGCATTTGTTTGCACGTGGAACCAAGAGGAAGAAGTTTGTCCTTCCCAGCTCCATGACGCTCCAAAGAGTAGCTACCAGTTCATAATTGTTTGTTCCGATTCTCCTCCTTTCACCTCACACCTCTCTCTCCCTGCCTCCAACCATCTCAGCAGTTACTAGTACTGGGGAAGTAAACAGCCCAGAGTGAGACTTGTCAACAAGAATGATCTTCTCGGACGCTACCAGGACTTGATAGTTTGAGTTATTAGGAAAGGGTGGATGGACTGGGACATTTTTCCCTGGAGTGTAGGAGGCTGAGGGGTGATCTTATACAGGTCTGTAAAATCATGAGGGGCATAGATGAGACAGATAGTCAACACCTTTTCCCAAAGGAAGGGGAGACTAAAATTAGTGGGCATAAGTTTGAGGTAAGAGGGGAGAGAAATGAAAGGATCCAGAGGGGCAATTGTTTTCACTCAGAGGATGGTGATTGTCAGCAAAAAGCTGCCAGAGGTAGTAATAGAGGTGGACACATTATTGTCTTTTAAAAAGCATTTAAACAGTTACATGGGTAGAGGGATAAGAGCCAAATGTGGACAATTGGGACTAGCTTAGTCGTAAAAGCTAGGTGGCATGGACAAGTTGGGCCAAAGGGCCTGTTTCCATGTTGTATATCTCTGTATGACCTCTGAAGGAGCTGCATTCATGAGCAACGTACCCCAATTATTGCAGTCCAAGGTCTTGGATCTGCCTGTTCAGGTGTAGAGATGATGTCCTGTGTCCACTTAATGCCACTTAAGTGGAGCAATTGAATGTTTATGCCCTATTGTTAAAAGCGTAACAGTAGATCATCCACAGTGTTGCCCACAATTAATACAGGACCTAAATCCCTACGACAGTTTTGCAGCTGCTTGATCTGGCAGTACTTTCTACATTTATAGCAAATTTAAAGATCTTGGTAATGTTGATCACTAGAATTTTCTTTTATAATGATAGCGATGCTTGTGCCATTTGCACTAACTGAATAAGTTAAATTCCGTTTTCAGTGAATGGTAGTCTTGGATTTCATTAGCCCTTTGAGGATTTAATCCCACAACTTTGTTCATTATTGTGTGTAAATTGTGAATGAGTAATATTTATTTTATTAATCTTCCTTTACCCAGTGTTTTTGATTTGTTTCCCGTACCATTGTCAAAGGTAAGAATGCACAGAAGAGAATATCCGCAAGCAGTGGATATCTGGTACTTATTATGATGGGGTCGGTGAGGTTCAGCACTGCTGTGGGAGAGGCCTGTGCTTTGGTAACAATGGAGGATGGTCCTGAAGTTAGACTGAATTAGGGTGGGATCCTGGAGTTTGGCAGCATAGAGGATCCTTTGATCTGGCATCAATGTGGAGGGGAAACTTGGGGTTTGGCAGAGCTGTGAAAGAAAAATCTGAGGTTTGGCCGACTGGAGTTGGAATGTGAGGTTTGGCTCACTGGTGGTGTCTTAATGTTTATCAGAAGTGCGACGAGGGGACAGATAGAATATAGACCTGAACCACTGGGTGCAGAGATCTCGGGCGAGTTTCTCCAGTCTCCCAGACGCGTTTTCCTGCTGGTGGGAGGTGGCACATTGTTTGCTAGAGACGGGATTCTCTGGTCCCACTGTTATCAATGGGAATTTCCATTGATTTCACACCACAGGAAACCCACGGGCGGGGCCCCACTGCCGACGGGACTGGAGAATCCCGCCAGTATGAATGGCCGGAGAATTCCGGCCCTCATACTTGCAACGTGAGCGAAGTGTTCTAAGGAGCCTCTGTAAAAATAACATTTAAAGTCTAAAGCCTGCTGTAAAAATAACAAAGTGTTAATGACACATGCCTTCATTAATGCCCAAATTCAGGGGATGAAGAACTTTGCCATATGTTATGAATCTCCAGATCCTACTAGTTGACACACGCTTCACATAAATGGAATCTTGCTCTTTGTGTCCTTAATATTTATAAGATTTGGATAATCTGCACTTTATTTACTCAATAAACTCACAGCACAAAGTTGAGACAGCTTATTAATTTTGTAAGTACCCTCTCAATTATGTGGCACTCATTACTGACTGCCCATCAACCTCTCTGATGCAGAAAGTGAACGACCAAAAGTCTAGAGCCTTCAGACGCAGAATTCCTTTTAGCCCTGGATCTTCCAGTCCCGTCCGCCACAGGAATAGAAATTCTGTCCAATGCCAATGAGCTTTTGGTTGTTCTGTCAAATTCTCTATCTCACCCATGACGATTAGGAGGATTAGTGGGGTTAATACATGGGGTTACAGGAATAGGGATGCTTTGCCAGGGAGTTGGTATAGACTCAATGGGCTGAATGGCACTGTAGGGATCTATGATTCCCAGCACAGGCAACATTGGAAAATCTCAGCGTTAGAGATATGAATGTATAAAATTTCAATTCTTTTTCTCTTACTTTTCCTGTTGGTCTCTTTTTTTCCTCACCCTCTTAATCCAATTTTCTTTTTTTGTGTCTGATTTGACTCTCATTCTTTCTCTTATATTCCTCCCTGTTTTTTTCAATCCTCAAATCTCATTGATTAAGGAGATTTTGCCCCCTTATTATCTCCTGGGTGACCCATTGCCCTTATCATGCTGTCACCAGTTCAAACTGCCAACAAATTCAAGCACAAAATATTGTCAGTTAAAATTCATGGGAGAGAATCTAACCCAAAGGTGCATTCTACAAGGCTCAAGCAAGCTAAATATTATAAATGTCTTGGTATGTCTTGTCAGCAGAATTAAAAAAATCGCACAAATAAAGGAATATTGGCAGCATGGATAGAAGATGAGCTAAAAAGATAGAAAGCAGACAGTCTTGCTAAACAATTGTTCTTCAGAGGGGAGGGAAGTCCACAGTGGTGTAACCAGGGTTTTGTATTAGCAGCAATTCTGATGACCTTAGCTAGGCTAGTCAGGATATAATTTCAAATTATACACGTAAAGCAATGAGTTAATTTTAGAAACATGTGCAATGCTGATGTTAGATCATATGGATGGGATTTTCTCTGCAACCCACCATGTGTTCCACACCAGTGGAGGCGGTCCACCATTAGCCAGAAATGGGATCTTCTGGTCGCACCATTGTCAACAGGGTTTCCCTTAACGGGAGGACTGGATGGCCTCACTGGCATGAGTGGCCGGATAATTCCAACCCACAACTTTTTTTTTTAATATTCATTCGTGAGACATGGACATTGATGGCTGGCCAGTGTTTATTGCCCATCCCTAGTTGCCAGAGGGCAGTTGAGAGTCAACCACATTGCTGTGGCTCTGGACTCATGTGTAGGCCAGACCAGGTAAGGACGGCAGGGTTCCTTCCGTAGAGTACATTAGTGAACTAGATGGGTTTTTCCAACCATCGACAATGGTTTCATGGTCATCAGTCGATTCTTAATTCCAGATGTTTTTTACCGAATTCAAATTCCGCCACCTGCCAAGGCGGGATTCGAACCCTGGTCCCCAGAACATTAGCTGAGTTTCTGGATTAATAGCGCAGCGATAATGCCACTAGGCCACCATTCCCCCTGAGAAGTAAGAAAGACCTTGAAGAAGCAGAAGCTCTTACCTCATGTACAGGTCCAAATGTGTAAATACTTGCTGTAAATAATTGTATTCTGGTTAAAAATACCACAAACCTGAGCAGATGGGAGACTAAACAAACCCCATCTAAACCCTGCAATCCTTCAAAACATGTAAATGTAATAAACAATGAGGAAGATAGCAGCATACTTGAGGAGGGCAGAGAAAGATTGGTTGACTATGCAAACACATGGTAAATTATACCACAGTGAGTTGTTTTGAGTTGGAATGCACTACCTGAAAGAGTGGTGGGAGCAGATTCAATAGTAGCATTCAAAAAGAATTGTGTACATTTTTGAAGGAAAACAATTGAAGGTCTACGTGAGATAAGAACAGGGGAGTTGTTATATTATGTTCCCTCACTCCAATTTTCTCTAGACTTTTCCACCCCTTCTTAACTAATGTTCAGCCTTTCTGACACTCTTGTACCAGAATCATTGCAGGCTAGTGCCAAAAGAGCCATGGATTTTCCTTTTCCCCCTGAAGTTAATGCACTTCTAAACAAACTCAATCGATTGTGCTAAAAGAAAGTCAAGAAAACTTCCTCTGACTAAAGCTTTCAAAATGTCTCCACCGTCTTTGTGGTGATTGTCCCTTTAAGGGCAGCACAGCAGAAAAGGGTAACCTGGCTTGAGGGAGCAACTGGGACTGAGGGTAGGTAATCATCCCGGGGAGTGGAGTCTTACCTTAGGCAGAAGAGATTAAGAAGACATCTAGGGACTGGGATAGCTGGTGGGCTGCTCCAGGGCAGCCAAGGGGCTGTCAGCCTCTGTACAGTTTTTCCTTGTTAATAAATACCATTTGTGTTCCTGGCAAAGTCTGGGAGCATGCATCATTACAGTCTTCCTTCAAATAATTTGGAAAATAGCTGAGCAGAAACGGGTTGGAGCTGAAGGAAATCACTACAGCTCTTCAACTGCCACATGGTACGAAAAAAAACTTACATTTACATAGTACCCTTAACATAGCAAAACGTTCGAAGCCAATTCACAGGAACGTAATCAAATGATTTGACACTGAGCCACATAAGCAGATGTTAAGACAGATGGATCAAAAAATGTAGACTTTAAGGAGTCTCTTAAAGTAGGAAAGAGCAGTACAGAGATGGTCAGCTTGAGAGTGGTAACTATATGGCTTAGGCAGCTAAAAGCAAGGCCACCAGTCATGGCGTATATTAAATTTGGATGCGCAAGAGGCCAGTATTGAAGGAGGTTACATATCTCAGAGAGTTAGAGAGCTGAAGAAGGCTACAAAAGGAGGAAGGCCATGGAGGGTTCTGAAAACAAGGATGAGAATTTTAAAATGATGGCATTGCTTAGCTGGGAGTCAATGTAGGTCAGTAAGTATGGTGTTGCTGACAACACAGGATGTGGTTTGAGTTACAGTATGAGCAGCAGAGTTTTTGATGATCTTATGCTAATAATAAGGCTCACAAAACCAGGCTAAGGAACAACAGGTTTGTTTAGAATCACAAGCTTTCAGAACACTGCTCCTTGCCCACCCCATTCCAAAGCCAGCAACCCCACATCTTACGCTAATGGACAGTGGAAGATGGGAGGTTGCCAAGGAGTGCATTCATATCATCAGGTCTGGAGGTAACAAGAGAATAGGTAAGAGTTTCAGCAGCAAGCTGAGACAAGTGAGCTTAAGGAACTGACAATGAGCAGTCTTGATAATGGCACAGATATGTACTCAGAAGTTCATCTCAGAATCAAATAGTACTCCAAAGTTTCAAATTCTAGATGCCTAAAATGTTAACTCTGTGCTTTCTCTCCACACCTACTGCCTGACTTGCTGAGTATTTTCCGCATTATTAACATTATCTCCATTTCCAATGTGATACTTGGTTTATTTCTGGCTGGAAAGGTGCAATGCACCTAATAACTTCATTACTGGGGTCTCAGCAGGCTAGAAAAACGTGCAATGTGGCCGAATTCATAGACATCATCGACAGATATAAAAGATGGCAACTCAGGCCAGTTAGCGCAGCATCGTTGTGGAATCACAGAATGATTCAAGAGAGGAGATAAAGAGGAAACCAATTGAAGGGAAATTTAAGGGAAGGAAATAAATTTTGAATGCAATGTAATCATATTTAAGGGCATTAAGTTGAATCAAAGGAAGTTTACGACATGAAATCCTTATATAATGGAATTTGTATACTGGTGGTTAAGAATAATGTCTAATATGTCATTAAATAATTGAAATTTAGAATAATGTTTGTAGTAATGACTGTTATTACAGTAGACAGTCTCTGTTGGATATCTTTACGCCCATGCAGGGAGTATGTGTACCAAGTGATTTACCATAAAGAGGTTTTAGTTTTTCCTTTGGTGTGGGAGCTTTAGGAAATATGTGTTAAATGCAGCAGAGTATGCGGTTTGTTGGAGAGTCCGATATTAAAGAGAGAGAGTTCCATTAACCATTCTGTATGGTGATAAGTTCATATACAATTGTGGAGCTTTTCATTGACAAAACTGCAAATGCATCATTGATGGAAATCATTTTCAGTGGAAACAGCAAATGTAGAAATTCTTCGCAAGCATTTACATCACCAACTGCTGGTGAAGCACTGCTGCCTCACAACGCCAGGGACTTGGGTTCAGTTCCAGCCTCGGGTAACTATGCGTGGAGTTTGCATGTTCTCCCTGTGTCTGTGTGGGTTTCTTCCGAGTGCTCTGGTTTCCTCCCACAGTTCAAAGATGTGCAGGTTAGGTGGATTGGCCATGCCAAATTGCCCCTTAATGTCAGGGGATTAGGAGAATAACCATGTGGGATTACAGAGATAAGATCTGAGTGGGATTGTGGTCAGTGTAGACTCAATGGGCCAAATTGCCTCCTTCTGTGCTGTAGGGATTCTATAATTCTATGAAATAGGAGCAGAAATAGGCCACCTGCTCTGCTCTGCCATTCAACAAGAATAATGTGTTACTTTTACAAGTAGAGTAAACTAGGGATAGAATGGAACTGATTTAAGGAATGATTTAAATCATAATCCAATTTATATCAAGTTACTGATTCCTGGAAATACCTGGAGCTGCCCTGTTCCCTTTTCATTTGCTGTGACAAATATTCAATAACATCTCTCAAAATGACACTATTTGTTGTACTGTTTGTGGTCTTGTTGTGACTTGTGCCATTTTCCCTTCAGAAATGCAATTAAAAACAGGACCTTTTGTGAAAGGTTACTAATATCAGAATTTGGGATCATGTCATAAATTGATTTTGATTGAGAAACAGTGCTGCTCCACTAGCAGTCATATGTTCCAAAGTTTTCAAAGCACACCGAGGCTTTGAACAGGTTAGTGATCCAGGACATCTGAAGCAGAGGGGCCAGGAGAGTGATTGTATTCTTGTCAAAGTTAACATTTGGAGAACATTCCTTTTCATTACCTGTAGAGTTAGCAATTGGGAGTTCACTGGATCTCCTTTGAAAAAAATTAAAACTAGCAACTCCACATAAAACCTTCAAATATTGCCGTTCTTTAGGCTACTTTGATATTATTTTGAACTCTAATGTAAACAGTAATATTGGGAGGTTTGGAATATAACCTGTACTCCAAATACAGTCACTTATCCTCATCACACTTACATTTATATAGTACCCTTAACATAGCAAAGTGCTCCAAGACAATTCACAGGAATGTAATCAAATGATTTGACACTGAGCCACATCAGCAAATGTTAAGACAGATGGGTCAAAAAAATGTAGATTTTAAGGAGTAGGAAAGAACAGTACAGAGATGGTCAGCTTGAGGGTGGTAACTACATGGCTTAAGCAGCTAAAAGCAAGGCCACCAGTCATGGCTTATATTAAATTTGGATGCGCAAGGAGCCGGCATTGGAGGAGGTTCGATATCTCAGAGGGTTATAGAGCTGAAGAGGCTACAAAGGTAGGAAGGCCATGTAGGGTTTTGAAAACAGGGATAGAAAACAAGTGTGATGAGGATAAGTGACCATATGTGGTAATGTTCCAGATGTCCTGGATCATTAACTCGTTCAAAGCCTGGGTGTGCTTTGAAAACTTTGGAACATATGACTTCTAGTGGAGCAGCACTGTTTCTCAGTGAAAATCAATTTATGACATGATCCCAAATTCTGATATTAGTAATCTTTCACAAAAGGTCCTGTTTTTAATTGCATTTCTGAAGGGAAAGTGGTGCAAATCACAACAAGACCACAAACAGTACAACAAACAGTGTTATTTGAAGAGAGGTTATTGAATATTTGTCACAGCAAATAAAAAGGGAACAGGGACAGCTCTAGGTATTTCCAGGAATCAGTGCTCTTTAAAGCGTAACGTGCAGTGTATTTCTCTCGTCCCTGCTCTACCATGGAAAATATGATAGAATAGCCATCAGTAAAAGCAGGAGAGTGGGATCATTCCAAAAATCTGGACCAATAGTTGCACGGATGCACAATCAGAACATCAGAAAAATACCTTAATCCATAGAATCTTGACAGTGCAGAAGGGGGCCAATAGGCCCATTGAGCCTGCACCAACTCGCCAAAGAGCACTCTACCCAGTGCCCCTCCCCCCCCTCAACGCCCCTGTCCTTTCCCATAACCCACACACATTTACCATGGCTAATCCACATAACCCACACATCTTGGGACACTAAGGGGCAATTTACAATGGTTAACCCACTTAATCCACACATCTTCGAACTGTGGGAGGAAACCGAAGCACCCGGAGGCAACCCACACAGACACAGGGACAATGTGCAAACTCCACATTGAACCTGGGTTCCCATGCCTGGCACTGTGTGGCAGCAGTGTTAACCACCTTACTACTGTGCCGCCTTTGTTGCTCCAGATAGGGAGTCTTGAATGTTGCTTGATCTGCTCTGGTATCGGCTATTTTTTCTGGCAAACCTCTCTGACATGTTTGTAACATCCAGCTGATGTAGGCTTGTTTGGTCCTTTTGGTAGTGTTTTGGGAGGTTTTCTTGGAGTAGCCCATGGATCTCTGCCCTTGTGTTTCCAAAGTTGTGAGCCCACATAGGGATTGTGGGGAAATAGGTGTGAGTGAACCCACCCTCCCTTATGATTCTTATCCTCAGCAACATGCACTCATGAGGACATGTATGCCTGACATTGGCATTCCCAGGCCTCACTCACTTGTCTTTGAGGGTACATGACTATTGATGTTTCTCACCCTCCAGGTGCAGCCTGGCTACCGCTAAGGGTGATGGTCCTGAGATTGCTCAACTTTTGTCCTTTTCATTGGCAGCTCTTGGTGGGGTGGAGGTGATCGCTGGGAAGGACGCACGCAGTAAGAAGTCTCACAACACCAGGTTATAGTCCAGCCAGTTTATTTGATAGTAATCCCACAAGCTTTCGGAAATGCTGTCCCTTCGTCAGGTGTGTGGAAGGTTCTGATCAGAGAAGGGTGTATAAAGTCACACACAGTTTACAGAATACTGATTAGAATGCAAGTCTTTACTTCCTACTGTGTTTACCCCAGTCCAATGCCGGCATCTCTACATCAGGATGAGCGCACTGTCCTTAATAGGAGGCATTCCAGATGGCAGCAGCCTGAAAAATGTGACGCCAGTTCCCTCCACCTGCCAAAGCACTGACACTTCCCGCTTTCAGCCCTGATACTTCCTGCTTTCAGTCCTGGTCACATGGCTTCATGGAGTCATTGAATCATAGAATCTTTACTGTGCAGAAGGAGGCAACTTGGCCTATTGAATCTTACCCAAGCTTACCCTGTAACCCCACGCATTTACCCCATTAATCCCCCTAACACATATACCTTGGAACACTAAGGGGTAATTTATCATGACCAATCCACCTAACTCGCACATCTTTGGACTGTGGGAGGAAACCAGAGCACCAGTAGGAAACCCATGCAGACACAGGGAGAATGTGCAAACTCCATACAGACGAGGCTGGAATTGAACCTGGGTCCCTTAATGCTGTGAGGCGGCAGTGCTAAGCACTTCTGCTGCCACCATGGAATCCTGGCCAAGGTCTCATTTAACTATTCCAGGGCAAATATCAGAAGAGCAAAATTGATTGACAGAAAGAGCAACATTTTCCGGCCCTTCCAGCTGACAGGATCTTCCAGTCCTGCTGCAGCCAATGGACATTTGAATGGCTCACATTTCTTGCCCCCGACTTCCTCCCTCCCATCCCCCACTGCAATGGGCCCTGAAGTCCACCCTAGGGCTGGTGAATGAGCACATTTGTCCATGAATGGGACCCAGGACAATAGGGGCAGGCCTGAGGAATAATTCCCCGTGTGAGACTATTGCTAGAGGGAGCTTTGGAAATTGCCTTTCGTGCTGTGAAGATGTTTCAGAGGGGGAACTCTCCCCCTTAAAATATTAATAAAATTGGACACTGAATATGTGCCTGACCTTCAGGTATAATTTCCCACGCAATAACCCATGAATATAGAAATTTGAAGTAAAAAGTTTTAAAAGATCTGTACTCAAATGCTAACTGTTGTCCTTTTGTCGAGTATCCATTTTCAGAATTTCTGCTGTTTTCCAATATGCTTTCAAACCTCCAGCATTTGCTGTGTCCTTTCCTTCATTTATTCCTTATTAAGCTATTGCAATGTACAGATACTCCTCCGACTTATTAGAATAGTTTCATAATTTAATCTCCACGGGCACTGGGCTGATAGATCTGGTTCAGATGTGCTCCATTCTGTGAAATATGCAATAGATTTGCTGCTTTGGGCCTTGTGGAATCTCTTCAGCAATCAATGTCTCCCATGATTATAGCCAGTGCTATAGTCTTCTGTAGATTTAGCTTATCAAATACGGCCTTCACGTGATTTAAATATCTCCACTGTACAAAATTAATTGGATGTAGAAGGGCAACACTTTCTCCCTTAAAGAATACTTCCATTATTTTCATCCCAACCTCAATTTCTCCTCTGGGGGCTATTTTCTTCCTTAGAAATGATAGTGTAATGATGCTGAAAATGTTTTATGATGTTGCATAGTGTCCAGTGTTACCCTTATTCTAATCTATTTTTACCATTATACCGTTTGTTAGCCTGTTTAATATTTTCTTTTTTAATAACTCTGCTCCAATTTCTTCCGCTTTCCTGTGAAGTCTTGTTCCTCTGAATCAAAACTCATAGCTTTCCCATGCCGCAATTAGCCATAAATGTATCAAATCCCGTTTGCTGTACTGTTACAATTATACGAGAGCAGAGTTCAAGAAAATTCCAATAGATTGCATCATCACAGCTGTAGAAAGTTCCACAGTGTTCGTTTTGTTTCAAAAAATTCTACTTTTCATTTCCCATGGTTGTAATGTATTCTTAAGCAATGGGTTGACATGAGAAACAAAACTATGTCCATTGAAGTGTTGCAAACAATAGAACTTGCAATCCTCACAATTCCATAAGCAATAGAATATTGGCCACAGTCTTCAGGATGGCAGGGGGCCGAAGAGTTGGTGGGAGACACATCTCTCAGACTCCAGAGACCCAATGCCGCCTGTCGCTCTAAAGGGCATTGATTGGCAAGTGGCAAGACCTCCACCCATCAAACTGACGAGCAGATCTCCAGTCATTCCAGGGACAGTGCGACAGTGACCAGCCAGCTGCCTGAAACGAAGCGCAAGGAGCCAGAGGAAAGGAAAGGGGTAAGGGATCAAGTGGAGGGTGGTGGGAGGGAAGGCATCACTGGGGCGGGGGGGGGGGGTGGTGTGGGTGTGCGATGGGTGATTGGCATCTTGGGGAATAAGTTGGGAGGAGGGTAGGAGGTCCAGATGCCACCAAGCCCAAAGGGGAAAGAACCCCCTGGTGAAAAGGGAGTGCTTTCCTCACCACCAAAGATTGAATTTTATTCAATTTTGAGTTCCACCTCACCTCCCAACCCCAACCCTATCCCAATCATCTACCTGATAGCCTAAAAATTGAGCTTGGGTGGGAAAAGACCTTTAAGTGGACATTATGTAACCAATTAAGGACCTTAACTGTGGCAAGAGGGGCATCTTGTCTAAGACCCAGCCTGCCCTGTCATAACATGGCAACTAGGTCAGGGCAAGTGGGTTCACGGAGGGAACATATCTATGCAGTTTTACACTGTTCTGGCCAAAACACTTCAGAACCCTCTGCTGGGGGGAGGGGGGGTGGAATTCTGGTAGTTGTTCGATAAAATACAACTTGAAAAATATTTTAATGTCTGTTTTGTAATAGCCGTCAAAATAAATGACAGCAATATGATCTTAGAGTCATGGGTGCAGATTTTTATTCTCGAGTGTAACGGGAATTGGGAAATCATTGTGCCCGCTTTGAGAGAATCTTGCTGGAATGACGGGATCTTCATTCCAAGAAGGTGGGGATTCAGGACTGAGTTGGGTTTTCTGCCTTCGAATGCAGATTGGAAGCAGGCACAGAGGCTGCTGTATGCTGAGATGGGCTCTTTCAAAGGACAATCTTGGTATTCTTGGACTTCATCCCAGTTGCTTGTTGAAACGTTAAATCCTCTAGCATTCATGTCTCACCCACTCCCCATGCTCCATCCATGCCAACTCATGCCCCCACCTACCCCAATGGTCCTTCATATCCTTTATGTCAACTCATGCCCCCACCCATCTCCCAATGGCACCATATAGCCCCCATGTCCAATTTGATGTCAACTCATGTCAACCCACCTACCACCTTTCACCTTTGTACCCTCCAGGTCAATTCACTGAGGATTGACCTGGAGAAGACATCAGGGACCAAGCTGAGATTAACTAAATTTGTAAATTCTATTCCAGATATTTAAAAAGTCCCATTTATGAAGTCCATTAAAACTTTAAATTCCCTTAAGTTTTTAATATGTTATTAGAAAAGCAAGCTCATATTCATTAACCCATAGCAAAGACAACTCATCCTTTAATTAGCTCGTTGAACTGTTAATCAAACTATGAACTTAGGACCCTTGGTGAGGTAATAATAGGTCGTGTAAAGCAGTCATACATTAACCATTGAGTCATAGAATTCCTACAGTGCAGAAAGAGGCCATTCAGCCTACACCAACAACAATCCCACCCAGGCCCTATCCCTGTAACTCCATTTATATACCCTGTTAATCTCATTAATATTAAGGAGCAATTTATCATGGCCAATAAACCTAACCCAAACATTTTTGGGCTGTGGGAGGAAACTGGAGCATCAGGAGGAAACTGATGCAAACATAAGGAGAACGTTGAAACTCCACACAGACAGTGATCCAAGGTTGGAATTGAACCAGGCCCCTGGCACTGTGAAGCAGCAATACTAACATTAATAATGACATAATGATAGTTCCTGGGGTAATGTCAGCAACAGTTAGTGTAACTGCTAAATCAGTTTCTTCAAATCTCTCACACAGGCAGGCAGTTTCTTTCATTTTTAAAGGACTGGGGATTTAATTAACTTCACAGCTTCACAATTCAACACATCTTCTTTCCCTGTCAAGAGCATTTATGTCTACTTTAAAAAATTGTAACTCCTTTGCTATAGGTTAAGACTCTCGTGGGGGTGAAGGTGGGGTCTAGTTGAACTCAGCACAACTTCAAATGGTGCTGCTAAGTTTCCTTCATGGATGAGTCATTCACAGCCCCTTTCCCATACTGGTGAAAATGGGATCTGTCAGAAATGGGGGCAGAATTTCTGGATCTGAGTCCTGCTTGTCTGATTTAAAAGTGTCTTCAGAACTCTTATGAAAATCTGAACCAAAGGATGGGATTTTCCAGTCACACTCACCCTGAAATTGGAAAATCCCACCCGAGGTCAATGGACTTTTCCATGGTCTGCCCCTGCCCACTACATTCCCGTGGCAGGCGGGACAGGAAAATTTACCCCCGTGTGGGCAATCAGCACGTTAATAAGATCATTTAGCCCATTAGAGTAAATGCTGACTCTCTGGGTCCAATTTTACCATCGCGTTGCACTCATTTTCAGGTGCAAAAACTTGGTAAAGTCGGGTGTGAGGTGAGTAGCGCGATCCACAGCTGCCTCAGCACCAGTTCCTCTTTACCATGGCCCGAAAATGACTGGGTCCCTGGTGCTGTGAGGCAGCAATACTAACATTAATAATAACACAATGATAGTTCCTGGGGTAATGTCAGCAACAGTTACTGTAACTGCTAAACCAGTTTCTTCAAATCTCTCACACAGGCAGGCAGCTTCTTTCATTTTTTAAAGGGCTGGGGATTTAATTAACTTCACAGCTTCACAATTCAACACACCTTCTTTCCCTGTCAAGAGCATTTATATCTACTTTTAAAAAATTGTAACCGGTACCGCGCCTGAAACGGGTGCAATGACTATTTAAATTCATTTGCATGCATTTAAGTTGACTTAATGGGTTGCACGCCAAACCTTACCAGCAGTTCCCCCTTTACCACTGCATTTGCCCATCCAGAATTGGCATGAAACAGACGTGCTCCATGAAAGTCTGATTCGGATGCTCCAACTAGTGAGGAGGTAAGTACCGAACGTCTGACGACTCTCTGCTTGAGATCGGTGGGGGCGGGGAAGGGGGGTTTTGATTGTTCTCTGCTTGAGATCAGTGGGAAGGGAGGGTCCACTGCCATTCTGCCTATGATCAGTGAGGGGGAAGGGGGTAGGGGCCGTGATCACTCTGGGTGGTGGAGGGGTTGGGGGGATAAGGGGGTTCAGTAATGTTGGGTAGGTGGGGCAATACCTGTGGGAGCCAGGGGGAGGCAGTATCTAGTCCAGGAGCGATGTGGCAGGGGAGCCTCATTCTATCTTTTTTTTCTGTGCGTGCACAGTTGGAGGTGCCAATCGGCGCTGCAGGATGTCGGGTATTAAGCTCCGTCCACAGACTTCTGCAGCATATATGGAGGCAACTGAGAACAGGTCTAAAAGTTGGATCTGAGACACTCTCAGTTCCAAATCCTCCCAGCACTTAGAATCAAAATGGTAAAATAGAGCCCTCTGTGAGCAAACTAGTCAGTCCCAAATCCCTGCTCTATTCTTGAATCCGTGCAAGTTTAATTTGCTTTTGTGCCCAATTTGCTTTTGAAATCATTCATCTTTTCC